>NC_091832.1:42810182-44031948 GCF_037783145.1 Equus przewalskii
CACATGAGTCCTTGAATATGGGGAATCTTTCCCGGCTGCAGTCTGTGAGAAAGGGAGATGTAACTACAGAAGAATAGTCAGAGATGCAACATTGCTGGCTTGCAAGATGGAGGAAGAGGCCACAAGCCAAGGAACGCAGGCAGGCTCTAGAAGCTGGAAAAGACAAGGAAGGGGATTCTCTTCTAGAGTCCGCAGAGGGAACACAGCCCTGCCCACACCTTGATTTTAGCCCACAGAGACCTGTGTCAGATGTCTGACCTTCAGAACTGTAAGGTAATAATTAGTGTTGTTAAACCACTGAAATTGTGGTTAATTTGTTAGAATAACAATAGAAGCCTAATATAAATATATACCAAAAAATTAAAAATAAATTAAAAATTCTACAGTAGATGTTATATTTCATTCCCTCTAAAATCCAACATGACATAAGATGCCCATTGTGATCACTCAAATTTAGTGTTGTACTAGGGATCCTAACCAGGACAGAATGGCAGGAAAAAGAAGTAAAACACTTAAGGATTGGAAAGAGAGAAATTGTCACTCTTTGCTGATGATATGAATATTTACATTAAAAATCAAAATAATTTATAGCTACATTATATTAGAATAAGAGCATTTAAAAAGGCTGGATACATGATCAATATATAAAAGTATCTGAATTTCTATATACCAGCAAGAATCAGGAAACAATTTTTTTAAAAGTATTTGCAATATCAGATGAAAGAAAGACCTAATAATAAATCCAACAAAAGATGTGCCAGCCCTTAATGGAGAAATTAGAAAATTTTATTGAAAGACATTAGATATTAAAGAAGACTTCAATGAATGGAAAGGATACTATATTCTTGGATAAGAAGACTCAGTCTCAGAAAGATGTCAATTTCCCCCAAATTGCTCTACAAATTTAATGAAGTCCCAATAACAGTTCCAACAATTTTTTGTGAGACTTGATAAGCTGATTCTAACATTTATCTGGAAGAGCTGAGGCTGCAAATAGCCAACGTCCTTCTGAAGAAGTTGGGAGAATCACCCCGACCAGACAAGAAATTAGACCGTATGGTACTGATGCAGGCACAGACCAAGAGACTGATGAAACAGAACAGAGCTCAGACACAAAGATCAGCACTTATGGAAATTTGATTTAGGGCAGAACTAGAATTGCAGACTAGTGGAGAAAAGATGGACCATCCACCAGCTGGTGCAGGGACGATTAACCCTATGGGAAAAATTGAAACCAGATCCCTACCTCACATACAACACAAAATTAATTCCAGACAGATCAAACACATGTGGAATGACAAACTGTAAATAATTTAGTAAACGATACAAGTGGACATAGTTACGATCTTGAGCTAGAAAAGAATTTAACACAAACTATAAAGACAAAAATTTATAGATTATATGAAATTAAAATTAACTATTTCTGTTTATGATAGATACTGTGAAGAGTGAAAAGGTAAGCCACAATCCAGAAGATATTTGCAACACATATTAGTAATAGTTTTTTTATTGTTTTTCCTTCATTTATTAAACTAAAAACAAAAACAGTTCACCCATTTCTCCTCATTTCTTCTCATATAAATAATAGTGATTTGGCACCTGCCCCTTGGCCAAGTGGTTAAGTTCGTGAGCTCCGCTTCGGCTGCCCAGGGTTCAGATCCTGGGCACAGACATTGCACCGCTCACTAGGCCATGTTGAGGTGGCGTCCCACATGCCACAACTAGAAGGACCCACAACTAAAATATACAACTATGTACTGGGGGGATTTGGGGAGAAAAAAAAGTAATAGTGATTAATATCCAGGATATATAAAGAATTCCTACAAATCTAACAAAAAGGCAAAACCCAACAGAAAAATGGACCAAAGATAGTCATTACACAGAAGAAGATGCTTTATGAGTAATCAGGGAAATGCAAATTAAAGCCCCAAGGAGATGCCATTTCACACCCACCAAATTGGCAATAATTTAAAAGTTGGACAACAGCTAGTACTGTCAGGATATGGAACCACAGGCGGTCTTATTCACTGTCTGTGGAGTATAAATTGCCATGACCACTTGGGAAATGGTTTAGCATTTCCGGGTGCAAGGGATTTAACCTGGGGTGCAAGGATAGAATTCAGAAGTCTGTGCACTTAAACGGGAAAAAAACTATGTCTGTATTTTCACTAATCTCTTACCAAAACTTAATGTTTCCTTCTATTAGGAACCAACCCAAAGTACTGTTAGTAGTCCCTGTGCCTTCCACCAACAGAATACAGATTTTGGCGTATCACATTAAACTTGTTGCAGGTATCTCAAAATATCGTCTATGCTCATCACAACTTCAAAATTATGGTAGTTATTAGACTGATTGCTAAATATTACCATTTAATAATAGGATATATTGCTTTATCACAAATTTATATTTTTAATATTTTGAAAAGTATATTCCAATACAATTGGTTTCCCTTGTAATCCCATGTATTTTATTTTATGTATTGTAAAATGTTATTCTAAGAAGTCATCCAAAGACCACTACTGTGCCAAAGGAGTCCATGAAGCAAAGAGCGGTTAAGAAGCCCTGTCATTGCTGCAATAAGGCGTGAGCAGTCCGTAACAAAGTACCCATCTTGGAGAAATGCTTGCATCAGGGGACACGTGCAAAATATTGGAAATGACCCAAATGTTCACCAACAGAACAATAGATAAATTGTGGAATATACATGCAGTGAATTCATGAAAGCGGTTACCTGTGGGGATTAGGTGGGAGTCATGACTGACGAGAGCCATCCAATAATACAATGGTAAAATTCCTTTTCGTAACATGGGTGGTGGGTAAAACAGCCATTCACTGAAAATTGAACATGCACGTTTTCATCCGATCTTTGTATGTACGTCATTTCACAATAAAGATTTTTAAATAAAAACGTGGATAACAATCTGTACTGTTGCGCATAAGGAGAAACAGGCGAATTTGAGGGCAACTCGGCCGTCTCTATCAAACTGGTGTGTCTGCTCTTTGACCAAAAAATTCTCTAAAAATATTCAGATTTGCACAAAGATGTATGCAAAAATTTGTACCCTGAAACATTTTTTAAAATGTTGAATAACTGTAAAAAATCCCAACAACCTTAAAAATCCATTAATAGCAACAGCAAAAAACTAAACAATCTAATTCAAAAATGGGCAAAGGACTGACCAGACATTTCTCCAAAGTATAGACACAAACGGCCGATAATCACGTAAAAATGTGTCAACCTCACTAACCACTAGGGAAGTGCAAATCAAAGCCACAATGAGATGTCACCTCATACCCATTAGGATGACTACTAATTTAAAAAAAAGAAAGAAAGAAAAGAGAAGTATTGGCAAGGACGCAGAGAAACGGAATCCCTGCGCACTGCTGGTGGGAATGTAAAATGGTGCAGCCACTGTGCAAAACAATTTAGCAGTTCCCCAAAAAGTTAAAAATAAAGCTGCCATATGACCCTGCAATTTCACTTTTGGGTATATACCCAAAAGAATTGAAAGCAGGCTCTCAAAGAGATATTTGTACACCCATATTCATAGCAGCATTATTTACAATAGCTAAAATGTTGCAGCAACCCATGTCCATCAACAAATGAATAGATAAACAAAATGCAGTCTATCAACCCAATGGAATATTATTTAACCTTAAAAATTAGGGAAATTTTGACACATGCTACAACGTGGATGAACCTTGGGGAAATTGTGCTAAATGAAATAAGCCAGTCACAAATAGACGAACACTGTATGATTCCACTTATGTAAGGTACCGAGAGTAGTCAAATTCATAGAGACAGAAAGTGGAAGGGTGGTTGCCAGCAGCTGGCGGAGGGAGGAATGGGGAGTTTTTCGTTGAATGGGGCCAGAGTTTCAGTTTTACAAGATGAAAAGAGTTCCGTGAACGGATGATGGCGATGGTTGCACAAGAATGTGAATGTACTTGATGCCACTCAACTGTACACAAAAAAGGTGAAGATAAATTTTATGTTATGTATATTTTACCACAACAAAAAAATTGGGAACAAAATCCATTGGTAGAGGAATGTTTAAATAAGCTCCAAGACATCGGTGCTGTGGAAGCCTGTTCATCTGTTATATAAACAAGGTCGGCCTGACATGGCAGATCTCTAAGACATAAAGTTTAAAATATTCAATTTGCAAAACAATGTACACAGGACGATTCTATACATTTATTCTAAAATGATTTTTAAAACAGTAAAGTACATATATCTATGTGTATGTACAACATAATATAATGTGTGTGGGTATGGATGTGTATGATTGCATATTTCTAAGTTCACAGAAAATAGACTGGAAGAAAGACCCCCACAGTGGGACTTTGGGGAAAGGCAGGGAGACTGGGGAAACAGAGGGCGTGAAAGAGAACCTCAAGTCCTGCCTTATGCATTCGTGTTTCACTTGAGTCTCTTCCAGGGAGCAGGTATTGACGTAACTATTGCGTAATTAAATTTTTTAAAAAGTCTTTTAAGACCCAGGCGGCACTAAGCTAGATGCCTCATGGACTAATGACATAGTATTATCCGCAATCCGGAGATAATTTACTCTGTCGTAAGTATGCTGAGTGGCTGTCATTCTTGGAGGAGCGATGGAGAAGCGTAACCAAGAATTAGAAAAGAGGATGATCTCATTCCAGCTGGTGAACTTGTACATTTTATCCTGGCATTGATTCACAGCTTAAGGAGAATCCGAGGGGACAGTCTCAGGCTCGAAGGCATGACTATCAGTTCAGGTATCGCTGTCTTTTACCTGCTTCTTACCTGGCAAGTTGTCCATAACAGGTCTGCCACCTTATCGTCCTATATCCCCAGGGTTAGTCATTCGGCAATGCGGATGGAGAGAATTCTGCTTTTTGTGAAACTGACCAGCACCACCACTTTGGGGCCCTGGGGCTCAAGGCAGTCCAGGCCCAAGGCCTCCACTGTAGGCCGAGAAGGGCTGGGCTGGAAGGACAAACCCTCGTGACTAGGGAATTCAGGGCTGACACTGGCTATATTCCATTTGGGTTTTAAAAAAAGCACAACTTTCTGTTTGGTAAACTTTGTGAAATATTATTCTCCCTTTGAAAGAAGAAACCTGAGCCAGCGTGCTTTTTATGGCATACTCACCTTTGCTTGGCTTTTAAAAAAAACCACTCAAGCAAGATGTGGATCCAGTGAAGCCCAGAGCCCTGATCCTCGTTGATCTCTTGCAAGACAGCGCCTCGGAGTCTATCGAGGCCAACCCAACATCTGTGTCTGTAGACTGCACCTCATTACCCACAATTTTTTTCTTTTCTTCTTTATTTTTTTAAGACATGAACTTTTCATTCTAAGGATATTTTTAATCCAAGTAAAAATCTCCAAGAGCAGGCTGAATTCAAAACAAAAAAACTTCTTTTGAAGAGAAAACCTGAGAATGTGATCACACGCAGAATTAAAAAAGCAAAATAAAGCAGTTGAGTTGTGAGGCCCGGTGGGGAGATCTCATCTGATCTGACAATCGATTGCAGCTGGCCCAGGACTTGTTTGGGAACCCGAAGCAGCCCCTGCAGGCTGCAGGAAGCAAAGATGATGATGATGATGATGGTGATGGCAATGGTGATAGTGATGATGGCTATACGGTGATGATGATAATGGTGACGGTGGTGATGATGATGATGACTGGGATGGTGATGCTGATGCTGATGATGTTGATAGTGCAGGGGAGCAAAATTTGCCACCCCAAAATGCGTCTCTTTGGCATGAGGATTATTTTAGGCTGATTATTTTTAAGAAACAAGACTCAGGAAGTTTTCCTTTTTACCTTCCCCTTAACTGCCTAAAAGAATTTAGATAAAGGATCTGTTCCAGGAAGAGAGCTGCCACCATAAATAACTGCAGTATAATACGGACTAGCTTTGGTAGACAGAGAGGAACCTAGCAAAGCCTGTTTGTTAAAATTCCTCTCTGTGTCCCACTGTTTTTGCATGGCCCAGCAAACATTTGTTTACCAATGCTCTTTTCATCTTCTTATGAATTGTCTTCCTTCCCTTTGAAGTCCAGACCCATACCCCATCCCCTTAGCTAAGGACAGGCATATAAGCCTCAATTGCCTGACTGTCTTTGGGCCTCACATTCTTATGGAGCTTCTGTACATATGAAATTAAATCTGGTTTTCTCCTGTTAATCTGTCTCATGTCAAGTTGATTATTAGACTAGCAAGAAGAACCTGAAAGGTTAGAGGAAAGTTTTTTTCCTCCCCAACAGTGGTGATGGTATTGATGGTGACGGTGATGATGGCAATGGTGACAGTGATGGTGATGATGGTGAATCCTTCCTGAGTGCGTGGCTGCATGGGAGCCCTGGCCCTGGGTACCTCGAGGCTGGAGCTGAGATCCGTGAAGAAGGGCCAGCTCCAGAAGGACCCCACGCTAGGAACAAGCAGGGTGTGTTCAGCCTAGATGCAAACAGGATTTCCTGTGGCCCCTTCCTGGGCACCACACTGACTCCGATCCCACACCTGTGAGGGAAGATGCTGTGGCTAATAACTACGCAGGTGTATGAGAGTGGCCCTGACCTACTACTGCTCCCTGGGTGCCCGAGTCCCCTTACTAACGGCAAAGGTAGGGAATTTTCTAAAAGAAAACTAGGAGGTGATTCTGCAGGAAAATTTAATGTTCTCGTTCCTTAAGGAGCCAACACTCTAGAATACAGAACACGTAACCAGACTGTAAGATGATACAGTTGCTAGACTACAATACTTTACACTTCATTTTTCACAGTTTAAGAAACGTACTTCCCCCTTTATTGTGGCTTTTGATTCTTCCAAACAACCTATGGCACAGGACAGACACGTTCCTGACCTCTAAAGAAACTCAGTTTTCTCTTCTTTTTACAATGGATGACAACAGCAGCCACTTGTGAGGTTGTTGGGAAGATTGAGTTGAATGATGTCCGCATGCTGGCAGAGAAAAAGTTCTCTAAGTTATCAAAGGGCAAAAGCAGAGGCAGGACAGTGTGCCATATAGGATCTCTTTTGTATGAAGTGTGAAAGAAATTAGCCACCTAGCTGGGGTCACAGTGGCTGCTCAACAAGCCCTGGCCCCCTCCCTGTTCTATTTAGCATCTGGAAACAAATGGCTCTATGCCCTTCATTTGCCTGCTTCACAGTAATATCTGAAAGACACAGTTGCCAAATCTCCCTTCGGAAGAGGCGCAGCTTCCCCAGAGCAACACCCTGACCCTGGCCTCAGGGACTGGAGCGGCCGCCTCCTGAGCACTGGGAAAGCCACAATCAGGAGCTGGCCCTGTCCTGCAAGAGGAATTTTCTCCTTTGGTCAAGGAGGCCGAGCTCTGGGCGAGAGACTTGATTTCTGAATGCGATCTCCTCCCTGGCTCTCCAAGTGGCCTTGGGTGAACCACTGGGGCTCCAGGAGCTGCAGCTACTGTCCCCAGTGAAATGATGCCCCATGTCCTCCAACTTGGACTTCCGGTGACCCCAGGCTTGGGGGAGGACCACACACAGAAATTCCAACTCCAGGTCACTTTCAAATGTTGACAGCCCCCCACCCGCTTCAGCTCCCAAGTTTTCTTTGTTTGTATAACCCTCCCCCCACCCCCCACCCTCCCCCGCCACATACACCCTTCCTAGAAGGAAGAGAGCTGGTGTGTTTAGCATAGGAAAGAAGCAGGCCCACAGAGAGGGCGAGGCTTTAAATGTTATCAATGTGCCCACAGCTAGTAATTCTTGACCTGGCCAGAAAAGGCCCAAGGTTTAGATAAGGCCTTCCTGCCTCAAACACTGTCAGGGAAAATCTTTACCACATCTGGGCTCTGATAAAGGATTCTCCCAGAAACGCTCTTTCACTGTCTTCCATTCTAGAACCACCTTCTGGCAGCCCTAAAGGCAAAAAACTTCAAAGAGCTAATCTCTTTCAATAGTTCCCTTCCTCTAGATCTAAAATTCCAAGGAGTTTATTCCGAGGTAGAGGCTGCTGGGGAAAGGCCTCAGGAACTTGGGGGAGTTGAGCAGCCTTCACTGTTCGCAATCCATCACTGTCGGGTCAGGTCAGTACTTTTTTTTTTTTAAAGATTTTATTTTTTTCCTTTTTCTCCCCAAAGCCCCCCCGGTTGTATATAGTTGTATATTCTTCGTTGTGGGTCCTTCTAGTTGTGGCATGTGGGACGCTGCCTCAGCGTGGTCTGATGAGCAGTGCCATGTCCGCGCCCAGGATTCGAACCAACGAAACACTGGGCCGCCTGCAGTGGAGCGCCCGAATTTAACCAGTCGGCCACGGGGCCAGCCCCAGGTCAGTACTTTTGAAGTAACTCTTTACTAAAAGTGTATTTTATAGACATCTCAAATTCATCAATCTGAACTCTAGACTCACCCCTCCTACCTCCAACGGCTCTTCTGCAGCTCAGGACGCGGAATCTCCATTTGACCTGCATTCAGGTCTGAAATGTGGGAATTGTCCTGGGCATGTCTCCCTCGCACCGCCACATGGGCACCCACCACTGCATCCTCAGCCACTGCATCCTCTGCGAGCCTTCCGCCTCCCGCCCTGAGGCCTGCGGCAACAGACCCCGCATCCGCCTGCACCCTTGTTCCCCTGTGGGCTCCCTACTCAGCAGAGCGAGCGAGCAAAGCGAGGCTTTGAACAGAGGGCTGCGCCCCTCCTCCAACAGTTTCCTCTCGGGATCGGTTCCAAAGTCTTGGCTCAGGCCACCTCTCCACCTCCACCTCCTGCGAGGCCCCCTCAACTTGGCCCCTGCTGCTCCTCCTGGACCACTCCTAACAGACACCTGCCTCATTCACACCCATCTCGTCAGATTTCCCCTGAGGTGCCTTCTCTAACCACCCTGCAGGCACTGCCTCCTTACTCTACCTTCCTTCACAGAATGTAAATATTCCTATATTTGTTTTTCTCTCTCTCCCTCTCCCACAACACAAGATCTATGAGGACACACTGTGTGTCTCTCAATGGCTTATTCCCAGCACCAGGAACAGGGCTTGGCACACAGTAGGGACAGCATCAGCTTCAGCGTCACTTCCCAAGAGGCCTCCCCTCGGGTCCACACCCCCACTGTGTAAAGCAAGCGTCTCCTGTTCTCTCCACATCTTTGTAGTCCTTATCAAAATGTTCAATTACATATGTACGCATTTTAAAAAATTAACACCGGCCTTGCCTTCTGGTCCGGGGCTGGCAAACCATGGGCCAAGGGCCAACGCCCCACTGCTGCCCAGTGCTACCAATGTTGGCTTGGGACACAGCTGCGATCACTCCCAACCCACCGCCTGGGGCTGCTTTTGTGCCACAAGGACAGAGTTCAGTAGTTGTGACAGACACTTCACGGCCCTCGTGTCCAAAATATTTACCACTGGGCTTTTAGGAAAGTTTGCTGACACTTGTTCTATGCCATGGGAGGGAAGGGAAAAAGGAAGAGGAGGGTCAGAAAGGATACCCAAAGAGCAGGCCGGAGAGCAAAGTGCCACTAAGCACTAAAGTCTTACTCAGCAGCCCAGCTGTTTTCAGAGGCCCGACCAGCACTGGATTCCTCTGCCATCGGGTCAGTCACTTGTTAGTGATGAGACAAAAAAGCAGAATTTGCTGGCTCCTGTTGACAAGTCCGGTTGTTCTTGCTCGGGTGCAGCTGGACCTTGGGTCAGGTCCTGTTCTCGGGATTCCCTCTCTCATGTTAGAGCCATTTCTGGACGGGCTCTTTCCTCACAGTGACAAGGTGGCTGCCGTGGCTCCAGGTTTACCACCTGTGCTCTTGACACCCAGCACAGAGAGAACACCAGCAGGTACACAGAGGCCCCCCCCAACTGAGTCTCATCGGCTGACTAGTCTCACCTGGGTCATGTGGTCAGAGTATTTGGGCTCTGATTGGCTGGGCTGGGTCGCCACCCCTCCTTGGGGTGCATTTTACCCACCGCCCGAGGCAGTTGGGTGTTCACCTAAGGAAGGGAAAATAGAGGGTGGGCCAGCCTTGAAAACTTTTCAATTCCATCTGAGGACTCTTTCTGCAATGGAAAAAGGAAATGGTTTACAAAAATTCACCATTGCAGCCAAGTTTATTGGTATTTTTTAATAGCACATTAAAGATACAGTTAATGTGGGGCTGGCCCTGTGGCCGAGTGGTTCAAGTTCTGAGTGCTTCGCTTCAGCAGCCCGGGTTCACAGGTTCTGATCCTAGGTGCGGACGTACTCCACTCATCAGCCATGCTGTGGCGGTGTCCCACATGCAAAGTACAGGAAGACTGACACTGATGTTAGCTCAAGGATAATCTTCCTCAAGCAAAAAAAGAGCAATGGATGTTAGCTCAGGGTGAATCTCGCTCAAAAAAAAAAAAAAAGCTACAGTTAATGAAGGTAGGGAATCCACAAGCCTCCTAAATCTTTGTTTTTATGCTTTTCCTCCTTGCTGTGTAAAATGTGCTCACTGCTTACTTATTTCAGTCGCTCTATCAACAGTCAGGAGCTGCAAAAGAAGCTCATAAGGAATGTGGTTTCACAAGAGAAACGGGAGACAAAAGGAGGACCAATTAGTAGTTTGCTAAATGTGCTGTTTATTCCGCATTCAGAAATGTGGGGACACAACTGCAGGTCCAGGAATCTGTGTGGCTGTCACTTCACAACTAAACGTCACGAGGGCAGTGACGACGGCTTCTCCGCACGTTAACCACCCATTGTGTTTACAGGGAACATGGCGAGAAGGGATGACAGACGGCCCAGTTCTCTGACCCGTTTTCAAATATTTCTGCTCTAATCTTTGAGAACAAGGGGAGCCTTCACTTGGTCAGCCACCTCCTTGCCGCTCAGCGCCTCGACGATGGCCAGAGCGAACTCAAAGCTGGTTCCAGGCCCTCGGCTGGTGAGGATCAGGCCGTCCTTCTCCACGCGGTTCTCAGAGTAGCTGTAATGACCTTCGATGTAAAAATAAAAAAGGGTTACATCCTAATGGGCTACGCTGGACAAGAAGCATCATTCAGCAGTTCAAGTCCCTGTTACTGCATGTTACTGGGCTCAGAGAAACTCAAACCAACCAACCACCCACCCTGTGGCCGGCCGTTCCAACATCCACTGGGCACTTCAAGCTGTTCCACACACAGCACGAAGACAGTAAAGAAGCTGCGGTCTGTGAAGCACCAGAGAAACTACACCTGTTTAGACGGAACCAATAAATACACTAAGCTAATGCTGCTGCGTTAGACCTCGACGGTGACGAGGGAGAGGTCGGAATGCATGCTAATCAGTCACATTTCTATCATACAACGAATGCTCAAGTGTCAATTCCATGAACGGAAGGGAACATGCCGCCCCAAAATCCGACTGCAGGAGTTCAGGACACGCCACCGCCGAACATGTAGCTTCGGCAGACGGATTATTTTGAGCTGAAGGCACCTTATCTGCCTGAAGACAGAGCCTCCAAGGGATCAGTTGTCACAGATCTCCTCCCAGAGTTTCATCAACTGGCAGGAGGGACTCTTGTCACAGGAGAGGAAACCAGAGGCAACACCACACCCAGACAAACTTTGTCTCAAACTGTCATTCCTCCCATCTGTTCTCTGAGGGCCCATTCACCTTCCCGACAAATCCTTCACCCTCCAGAGGCCTGGCTCCCCCCTCCCTACAAAGCTGGTGCTGAGTCTGAATTCCAAGCCCCTCAGGGAGCTCCTCATGCCTCCCTGGGTCTCTCCCATGAAAACGTTAGGTACAGATGTTAATGAACTTCCCTGTCTTTTCCTCTTGTTGATCTGTCTTCTATTACAAGGGTCTCAGCCAAGAACTCAGAAGGGTAGAGAGAAAATTATCTTTCCTTCCCTACAAAATGCTGAGGGGAAGGAGCCTGAGGGTGGAACGGTGTTGAAGGTAGAAACAACCTGTTTGGGCAGACTAGGGGGCACGCGCTCTCTGCTGTCTCAAAAACAAACGAAAGTCACACATAACATATGGCGGGGGGAGAGGGAGAGCCGCATTCATTTCCCACGGGCGGGGTGACTCCTGCGTCCCCAACTAGCTGTGTGTTTGCAAATAGAGTAACGAGAATGTGCATTTCCTATACTCACATTTAGGAAATGACACGGCTTCTGGGCATGTCTCTGGCCTGGGGTCTCCTCAGGCTCTCAGCCCACACCAGGCAGCCATCAACCTCCCACTGAACACAGAACCAGGCTCCAACTCCTCATGGTGCAGCAGGACCCCACGGGACCTGGCCTCCGCCCACCCCAGCTTGTCCCCACCCTCTCCCACCTGGAGCTCTCGGTCACTGAGCACATCACCCTTCCTGCCCCAGGAAGAGCTGCGCAGGCTGCTCCCTCTGCCCAGGAAACTCTTCTCAGCTCTTCACCCTTGGTTTCAGCATCAGCACCAACCCCTCAGAGACGTTATCTGTGACCGCCCTCTCTAAACCAAGTCACTCGATCACAGCCCGCCCTGCCCCCCCCCCCCCCCCCCCGCCCCCGGCAGTGACACAATCTGTAAACAATCTGTCTCCGTGTTTACTGTCTACTCTTTAAAAGGCTGGGCCTTCATCTGCCCCTGTCTGGCCTAGAAAACTGACAGCACCCAGGAGGCGTCCCCAGGGATCAGGTGAAGGAACGGATGAACGTTTCCCGTTCTCTGCTCTCCGCGTCCACCACCTTACAGCAGGATGTCTGCGTTACAGCCCTTCCTTCTGGCTCTCCCCCCTCCACTCCATGCTCAGCACCCCCAAAACAGGAACCTTGCCCAAGTGTAACTCAGAGCATACTCAGCTCTCTCCCCTCCGCCAAATTTCTCCAGCACCTAATGGTGACTCAACTCCACGTCACAGTGTGCAAGCCCCCTGGGTCTGGCCTGCACAGAGGCTGGCCTGGAAGGAACCCGAAGGGAGACAGAAAAGAACCTGCTGTCCAGGTGGGCGCTCGGACGGTGACCTGGATGGGGACAGTGGCAGTAGGCGGGAAATGGAGGTTGGAGATGTGTCTTAGAGATAAGATTGCCGGAACCTGGTGAAGGGCGGGCCGTGGGCAGGCGTCAAGGATGACTCCCGGCTGTCTGTCCCAGGCAACTGGGTGGGTGATGTTGCCACTCATCATGGACGTGAAGGACAAACAAATTTGGGGGAGGGGTTAAGGCCGACGAGGTTCCTCTTGCGACACCCTGTCACTGCAAGTTGAGTCAGGCACACACACCACCTCTGACCACCTTTCTTCCCCACCCCTAAATTCAGTGAGGCCACACCAGTGTCCCCCACCAACCTGAGGATGCCTGAGGGCACGGCTCTGTCTTGGTCCTCTTTCGGTTGCCAGAGCCTAAGAAAGTGTTCAGGAAATGCCTGTTTAACAGATACATTAAAAAAAAATCACATGGGGCCGGCCCTGGGACCGAGTGGTTAAGTTTGCGCACTCCACTTTGGCGGCCCAGAGTTTTGCCAGTTCAGAGCCTGGTCTCGGACATGGCACCGCTCATCAGGCCATGCTGAGGAGGTGTCCCACATAGCAAAACCAGAAGAACCTACAACTACAGTATACTACTATGTACTGGGGGGGCTCTGGGGAGAAGGAGGAGGGAAAAAAAAAAGAGTGGCAACAGATGTTAGCTCAGGGCCAACCTTGAAAAATAAAAAATCACCTAATGACCCCCTTAAAGCAGAAGCAACATCCTTCTGCTGTATGAATGATCTTTAGAGACCACATATTGATGTCCTTTCAAAGGGGATAAACAAAACCACAGTATACATCTTACTGTCCTCATTAAAAACCAAGGCACCCACTGAAATAACCGAATACAGTACATCAAAAATTTCCTAGTTACACCATTGTAGAGGAAAAGAGGTCCCTGGTTTGAGGGGAAAAGGTTTTCATAATCCAGCCTCATTTACTGATGGATAAGCCAGGCTGAGATAATTTTAAATGCTCAACTAGAAAACCGGCTGGGCCGGGTCTTCAGCGCTGAGACCAACTGCCTGGACCGGGCAGCGCGAGGCACCATTCTGAACAGTTCACGTAACAAGCTCTTTGTGGGTAAAATACTGCCAACAGAGCTTCAACTGGTTAAAGAAGGTCCAGAGTTTTCAAAATTTCAACCAGGAAGAACAAAAGGTCCACCCCGATCGACTACCTCCACCTAGTGGCGATGGCGAAGAAAGACCACGCATGCGCAGCCCACCAGCAAGGGCGCCGCACACAGCAGCGGATGGGACTCAGGAACTCAGCAAATTTACACCCCACGTGCCATTGGGCACGAGGCATTAACTTCTTTTCACTTTATACAAACACCCAAATCCGGGAAGTCTCTTCAGAGACAAAGCAAGTGGTGAGGCCAGGGGCAAGGGGTCAGCAAGCGGGGGTCGTCCGGCAGGCGCACACGTCAGCTCCTGGTCTGTGGCTCCTTAGAGCTGCAGCTGAGGAGCTGCCAGACCCGAAGGCCCGGAAAGCCCGAGCTGTTACTACCCGGCCCCTTAAGGAGAGTCGCTGACCCCCACCCTCCAGCACAGCAGCGGGGTTCAAACCCCAGGTCTGTCATTTAGGAACTGTCCGACCTCTGAGCCTCACTTTCCTCGTCTGTAAAATGGGGATGATACCAGCCCCAAAGGGCTATCGTGGGAATCAATCAAGCCAAACACCAGTACGAAGTGGTGGTATGAGCAGGGACAGTGGCCAGTGGAGGGCAGCCCGTTCACTGCCGTGTTCCCAGCACTTGGCCCAGAGCTGGGCACCAACCAGCCCGCCGTTCTCCAGCACGGGCTGCACGCCAAGCAGTGTTCTAGTGTGTTTCACATATTAACTCACTGAGCCTGTCAACAACCCTGAGGCAGGCGCTACTGTTATCCTCAGATGACAGACGAGGAAACTGAGGCTCAGAGAGGTTAAGGAACCTGCCCACAGTCACAGAGTGAGTGGGGAGTTGGGAGCCACAGCCACATTGTCTGGCTCGAGACCCTGCTCCTCACTACTCATCTATGTGACCAGGCATTCAGATGCCTACTAAAACAATGGACAAATGAGAACTGAAAAAACCACGAAAGTCACAACTCACTTACAGTAAACACTGAGAAATGGCAGGACAGCCCTTCAGACTGGCCTGCTCATCTCAGGGGACAATGTCACCCTGACCTATCAAGCTCAGGATGAGGACAAGCAGAAGGGCCTCACGGGACCAGATGCCCAGAAGCGATCACAGCTCCACGTCTCAGAATGCTCTGAAGGGGCAGACATTTCAAACATTTTTTCTCAAAATAGGACTTATTGACTAAATTTGATGCCTGGTAACTTAACTGTATGTGGGAACCTGACAAGGACAGAGGCTGGGCCTGGGTTCCGGCCAGATCCTGGGCTAGTGGCCTCGCCTTCCTGAGCCTCCGCTGCCCCATCGGTGAAGTCAGCACCCACCTTACCAGGCAGTAGGGACTGCGGGCTGCCGTGGAAATAACGCATGTGAACGTACTACGCAAACACCTGAGGGGTCACAGTCTCATCTTTTTCTCTTCCTGATCAACCTCAGTGTTCCTGGGGCATTACAAGAAAACAGACACAAGAGACACACCTTCAGATAACACAGGAGTGTGTTCTACTGGGGTCTTCCTGCTAACACACCACAACTACTCAAGGAACCTGAGCCCGCTCCTTCCCACCGTCCAAAACCTCTCCATGGCTCAGAGTAAATGCGATGCCTATACTAAAAAATGCCCAGAAGCCAGAGCCTTTTTTTAAAATCAATTTTCACACAGATGTTTTTATTGACAATCTAGTATCTTTCTAACAACTACAATAAAATTATAAATTTTCAAGAAAATACTACTGTGGATCAAATTTAAGAATATGCAGAATGTCCAACACCAAGAGTGAACTCTAACGTAAACTACAGACTTTGGGTGCTGGTGACATGTCAACGCAGGTTCACCAACTGTAACACATCCACCTGGTGCAGCGACAGAAGCTGGTGGGGAGGAGACTGCACATGTGCGGGTACAGGGGGTATACGGGAAAGCTGTACTTTCTGCTGAATTCTGCTGTGAACCTAAAACTGCTAAAAAAAATAAGGTCTATTAATTTTCTTAAAAAAGTAATATAATGAAAAATGCATCATTTTACTTTACTGTGAAAAGACAACATAACTGTCCTACGTTTTGTTTTAGTTCAGAATAAGCAGAGAGCAGGACTGAGGGGGAGAAAATGTTCCCATTGCACAGGTGTCTTCAAATCAGACTAGTTACTATCATTTGACTTTCTGTTTATTCACTGGTCTCTGGGTGGCTCATGTTCTATGCAGAGCTAGCCACTCAGTTTCCTCACTGGCTGAACGCTGGTTGAACCACTTTTGGCTTCTGACTGGAAACCGCTGATGCTCTTGCAATTACCCACACTAGTGTGATTTCTCTTTCTCTTTGCAAGTCCCAGGTCTCTGCCTCTCTGTTACATGCACTCCAGGGACAGATGGCAGAGGAAGGTGCCACCTGCCTGACCAAAGGCACGACCTGGCTGGCGCTCAGAATGTCCCGCTGAGCAGCAGGAGCTGCCACCGAGGAAGCAGCCATTACCACACAGCTGTACGTGCAGGTGCTTGGTTTCACGGTTTTTCTGTTAATTATAGGCTGCCCTGTATTTTTAAATTTGATGTATACATCTCTGCAAGCTGTTAACTCCCAGAGGACAGAGACGATGCCATGCTTCTTTTACAGCCTCCAAATAAGGAGCAACACAAGAGAATTAGACAAATATTTGATAAATTACAAAAAAAAAAATAGGTGAAATAAGCAAACTGCAGAGCAATGTATTTAGATCTCATTTGAGTAAAAATATTACACTATGAAGGACAATGAGTACGTAGAGAGAAAATTCTAAAATTACACAAGAAGCTTTTAACAGAAGTCATCTCTGAAAAATACAAAGGAGGGAAGTTGGAGAAGAGGAATATTAATTATTTCACCGCCTTCTATACTGTTTGCATTTTTTTTACCATGAATAGAAACTTTTCTTATAAAAATAAGTTAATAAAAGTTAAAGGTCAGGGCCAGCCCAGTGGCGCAGCAGTTAAGTTCACACGTTCTGCTTCTTGGCGTCTCGGGGTTCGCCAGTTTGGATCCCGGGTGTGGACATGGCACCACTTGGCAAGCCAAGGTATGACAGGCATTCCACACATAAAGTAGAGGAAGATGGGCACGGATGTTAGCTCAGGGCCAGACTTCCTCAGCACAGAGGGGGATTGGCAGATGTTAGCTCAGGGCTAATCTAAAAAAAGTTAAAGGTCTAGCTGATATTTATGAAAGAAACAAGTCACCGAAGCCAACAGCCCTGCCACCTAGGCCTTCTCTGAAGGCAGCGAGCACTGCTCACTGCACTCCGGACTGTGGGCAAAAGGGCACTTTCTGAAACTGCTGTCGAGGTTTCAAATTTACCCTCAGGGCACCGGCAAAGCCTTTAGTAAGGATACTAGTTAACTGACATTTCGCAATCACTTCCATCTCTGACAATCAGGAGTCTGGCTGGCCTCCGGCGTAGCCGCTACGCCGCCCATCAGGGTACAGACACAGGCACACACCACCTCTCCACCCCACGTCAGCTCCCCCGTCTAGTGAAACACGTGCAAAGAGAGCGAGGGACACGCCACACCTCAAGCCACACAGGATCTCTACGGATTAGATTATACTGAGTGGAAAACAATGCTAAATGAGAGCTTTTCAACATGAAAATATAAGCATATACTTACTTCCATTCATTATCTTGTCCTTAGCCTGTGGGTGTGTTGTAACTTTGCTTCCAAAACCTATTTCATGAGCCAAGAGAGCCGTAGGACCTAAAAAGACGATTAATAGAAAGATTTACGTGGAGATATGGAAAACCCGCGTTTTAAAAATTGCAACAGAAAAGTATTCCTCAAAATCAGGAGGCTCTTACCTAAAATATACTTATGATTCTGAAATTAAATACTTCTTGGTATGAGAGGTAAAATGTCTATAATAAACCATCTGCTGAGCACATCTGGCAAAAATGTACAAACTCAAAATACTTCAACAACATTTACTCAGAAAGATCCAGCTTGATATCCAAGTATACAGATAAACAGGCTGTGGCCCCGAGGAGCAGGCAGCGAGGATGTCAGGGGTGCAAAGGAGGGGGCACCACTGAGGGCTTGCCTTACTCTTAGCAAATAAAAGCTGCAGTTACGCATTAGAGGCACCTGGCACTCTCCAAACCTCTGGACTCGACTGCTGTCTCACAGGCTAATTTTATATTCTACTTGAAAATGAACAATGAGCGCTCATCCATTCATCCATCCAAACACACCAGGTAGAAGGTTATCAAAATGAAGAGGACAGCGTCCAGCCCTGAAGGAGATATTTGTGAAATGCCTACAAGCCTGAGATACAAAGGCACTAGAGTTTCTTGATTAAAACTACCTTCTTTTCCCCCTGCTTTTTCTCCCCAAGTCCCCCCAACACACAGTTGTATATTTTTTTAGTTGTGGGTCCTTCTAGTTGCAGCATGTGGGACACCACCTCAGCGTGGTGCCACGTCGTTGTCCAGGATCTGAACCAGTGAAACCCTGGGCCGCTGAAGCGGAGCGCGCAAACCTAACCACTCGGCCACGGGGCCGGCCCCTAAAACTACTTAAGAGAAGAACCAAGCGCAAGTGTCAGTTTGTGATCCACTATTCTTCCCTTTTAAAATGAAGTTTTAAAAACATGCGGTTGCTAACTTGAGATTTTTATCTAAATGTATTCGCTGAAAATGGTCAATTCACTGATAATCGCAAGCATATTTTGTATGTAATGGTCCTCAAATAAGAACTAAAATCAAGGTTTTATACCTTTATTATATTAACCTAAAACTTTTTAAAAAGTAGTTAGTCTACCTTTTTTTCTCTAAACCACAAAAAAACACTTTCTAAGGCTTCATGTCACACCTGCAGGAACGTGCTTTAGAACAGCCCTTCGCCTTCCACGTTGCCAGGGCGAGGAGGCCTGGGACAGGGCCCCACACTTCAGCTCCAGCAAAGCTCGGCACTCGCTCCACTGACCTTCCACTGTTCAGCCTGACTCCAAGGGAAAAGGAGTTACATAAAAATGAATAACTGTCACTCAATTTTTATTTGAATGGATTCATGTATTAGTCTTCTTATTTTGTAAGATGTTAGGAAATAAGAAATAATCACCCATGTCATCTTATACTTTAAAGCAAACCTCAAGAGATGGTCGTGCAGTGAGGACCGCGATTGCACCTGCTCCCTTCAGGTCATCAAACTGCGGCCCACAGTAATGTTAGTGGATTTCTGAGTTGACTGTAGGAATCTACTGATGAACTTACTCACTCGTGGTGGTAAGCTCATAATTACTGCTTTCTGGGGCTTCAGAAACCTATTTGGAAGACTGGAGAGGAGACACTTCACTCCTCCCACTGCCTGAACCTGGCGGATGAGGCTTGGCCGAGTCCCAGCAGGGATGCAGCTCTGCGTGGGAGCAGAGGCCACAGGGGACAGAATCCCCTTGGGCAGCCACGAGGACAAAGCCAACAGCGCCACCGTGCGGTCACTTAGAGGAAGGACAGCAGGGCCACCCCCAGCCCCTCCAGGTGTCCTAGCCCCAGGCACCTGACGACTGCTGGCTCCTTTCCCTCCAGGCTTCCTTCCCTCTCCCCCGCCCAGGGGGAATCTCATTTTATTTTCTGCTCAGAATAGTCTCTTCCAATTTCTCACTCACTCAATGTTAGGGGCAAAGTTAATATTCTTTCGGTTCAATCAACAGTTCCCGATTCCTAACCACAGCACTTAAGAATCATCTTATTTCTTATTGCACTTCTTCCTACTTTTTGCAGGAACCAGAAGCGCAGTGCAGGATGTTCAACAACACAAACACATCGTTAGAGTGTGTTTATTTTTAATGTCGATTTAAACGACGCTAAGGCCTGAGTTCCCGAGCTTGGCATTCCAGCTCGCCTAGCACAACAGTGATCAGATGTGGCTGATAAGTTGTGCTAACTTAGTGACACAGAGGACACACTGACGTGGTGTTTACTTTCAGCAGTCAGAAAGGAACAAAGCCAGCCCAAACCCTTCCTTTCTTCCTTTGGTGAGAGACCTAAGAATGGGGGGCAGGACGACTGTACGACTACTGGATCTGAGGCTCCCTCCCCAAGGGGTGCAGCTGCTGGGCCACGGCGACCTCTGCAGAGGGAAATCCCCGCACCCCCAGGGCAGGCGAAGACACTAGTGTGGACCGGACCCCAAGGACAGGGCCTGTCGGGGCGGTGGGTCCCTGGGTCCCTCCCCGGCTCTAATGCAGCAGTTCTCAAACATTCGGGTCCTCGCACCTCTTTAGCTTTTATGTGGATTACACCTACCAACTGCCAAGTTAGAAATCAAAACTGGGAGATTTTTACTATGTAGAATACTAGAGCACACACACCATGCCCGAATGCCGGCACTGCCACACTCTCATGTCACTCTTGTGAGAACGAGGAGGAAAAAGGCAAACAACGCCTTAGTAGCATCTGCTTTGACCTTACGAGCCCTTTGAAAGAACTCTGAGAACCACTGCTCTGAAGCAGAGTCCCCAGGATCCCTAGGCTGTACTTCTAGAGTCTACTGTAGGAAACAAAACATCAACATGTCATTTCATCAAACCACTCACCCATCCATTCGTTTATTTATTTGCTCTTTTGACAGACATTTAATAAAGATCTGTAGCAAGGAAGACACCGGCCAAAATGACGCTAGGGAAAAAGTGCAAGATGGCAGAACATCATATGACATTAGAGCAACAAGAATGGATTTAAAAACGGTATCAGAAAACAAAATACTACTAAATTTCAAAGACATGAGGACATCTACACAGCACCAATGACCTTCTTCTAAATCCTGTGGCAGACAGCAGAATGCCTAAGGCCCAGCGCTCCACACTGGAGATCAGATGGAAAGCACCCCGAGGCCTTGGAAGCCAGGGCAAGCACAGGGCAGAGCTGCAATGTTTATGTCTGACTGATTCTTGCTGACTGCGTGCTGGCACAAATACTTTCTGGCACAGAGATTTGCTGGAACAAGCTGTTTCTGAATTCCAGAGGGTCTTATTTCCTCCGAGGTCAACTAAACATGGAAAACACTAAGTTTCATAGAATGTAGACCAAAGGCACGGAGAAGCAGAAAACAGAACAACTGGACTCATTTCTGAAACGACAGCAACTTCATGCCACCCAAACTAAAAACATCAATACAGACGCCCTTTGTGCCTTATGAAGGGGAAGAAGTATGTGGAACAAAACCTTATGATTACAGACTACCCCGTCACATATTTTTTGAAAAAACCAACACCACATTTTAACACAGGCTGGTTCTGACATTACCTGCACAGATGGCGGCTATGAGGCCTTTCCTCTTTTCTTGTTCCTTCAGTATCTCTTTAACAGCAGCAGACTATTCAAAGAAAACCAAAAACACACCAAGTTATCATTAAGCCACAAGCCAATTTCTGGCTAGAAACTTTGGTAGAATCTGATTTTAGCGTAAACCACACGATCTTCAATCTGACTATTCTTCAACGATATTTCTAAATCATCAATACAAAAATTATCAAATTTATAATGTTTTGTACGTTCTTAAACCCAATCAAGGACTTTATTGTAAGAGAAAAGCATCCTTTTCCTAAAGATGTTTAAAGATGAGATGAGAAAAGCAATTTCCCTTGGGCACGTTGACCCTTGCCATTTTGGACTCCAGGGAGAAAGAAACAGAAGGGAGGGAATGCGGCATTTCGGCTGTTTTCAGATGGCAGAGTCAGGAACAGAGTCTGGGGTCCCAAATGTGTGATTCGACCTGACTGGAAGCTTCATGAGCTTCTGTCTGCGGGGCCCTTCCCCCACCTTCTTCCTGCAGGCCGACTCCTCACATAACACTTCAGATGAAGCAGCAGTGGCTTCCTTTGAGGCCATTTTTCATTCAAACTGGCAGCTCTGGCCCCTGCAACCCTCGCAACCCCGACTGGTGAGTGGACAGCCAATCTCTTATCTTTCTATGCTTAATCCTTCATAAAACACAAAATTAGGTCATTCTGCTGCTGCTGCAGGAAAAAAAAAGCAGTCTTTTTGGACTCGATTCACTGAATCTGTTCATAAATAATTGTTCCACCAATTCAGCTTACTCCTACAGTAAATGTTATTAGAATTTTTTTTTAATTAAGCTAGAACACTATTTTGTTAATTTCACCTGTTCCTATTTTATTCACAGCCACCTTTCTGAAACATTTCAATAACAAAAGCAAGAGAACACAAGCAGATGCTGAAATACTTTATGCAGTTTTTACCTCAGATAAATTCTGCGCACCCAGATTACCTCCTGGCAGAACCACTACGTCATAAGGTCCCTGTAACAGTTAAAAAAAAAAGTGAAAACACTTCATTTGAAAAGTGCATTAAAGTGATAGTCCAATAATACTTTCGTATTTTAAATGAGAGTCATGGCAAAAACTGTTCAAAGAACAGCTAAATAAATTACGGTGTACCACTATGACGGAATGTTGTCATAAGTGCAAAATATGCAGAAAATCTGTATATAGAAACATGAAAAGATGTCCATCTTGCAGAATGGTAGGTGTAGCATGATCTCATTGTTATAAAAACAAATGCACGTATACGTAGATACATGTATATATTACACATACAAGTCCCCCACGTGTCTGCATATACAGATCCTGACAGACAAAGGAGACCCCTACTGCTAATGGGTGGCAGTGTGGGATGGAGGCAGCGGGAGAATGAGAGGGGACATTTAGCATTTTGACTTCATGTATGTCTATTCTGTATAAATTATCTTTCAACAAGAATGTACATAGTAATGAAAAACAATCAAAAGAAAAACAAATTTTAAGTAAAAGGCACAGAAAAAAAATTTTAACTTTATGAAAAATGGAACTTCGGAGAGAAAAATAACACAATACTTTAGTATCTCAAACACCAAAACATCATCATCATCATCATCTAATGATTTCAAGCTTGCTGAAATTACAAAACGGAAATTGGTTTAACAATCCTTTAAGAAGTTAAAGTTTTAAATAATAAGAAAATTACAAAATAAAAATTTAGTACATACTTAGTGCAACATATACTATTTAGAATTACTTTTAAAGACTACAAACATTCTGTTTTCTTTTTATTTTTGAGGAAGATTAGCCCTGAGCTAACTACTGCTAATCCTCCTCATTTTGCTGAGGAAGACTGGCCCTGAGCTAACATCTGTGCCCATCTTCCTCTACTTTATATGTGGGACGCCCACCACAGCATGGTGCTTGCCAAGCGGAGCCATGTCCACACCCAGGATCCAAAGCGATGAACCCAGGGCCACCAAGAATCGGAACATGCAAACTTAACCGCTGTGCCACTGGGCCAGCCCCCATCCTGTTGCTTTAAAACCAAGCCTAACTAAAAACTAAAAAGAAAATATGGGGACCGGCCCCATGGCCGAGTGGTTAAGTGCTCCGCTTTGGCAGCCCAGGGTTTCGCCGGTTCGAATCCTGGGCACAGACACGGCCCCACTCATCAGGCCACGCTGAGGTGGTGTCCCACATGCCACAACTAGAAGGACCCACAACTAAAAATGCACAACTATGTACTGGGGGGCTTTGGGGAGAAAAAGGAAAAATTTAAAAATCTTAAAAAAAAAAAAGAAAATACGTTAAGTATAGAATTTCTTTCATTACTTTTAGAATCTGAACTGAACAATAAACAGACACAAAAGGTAACTACTGTTCTAAAATACCCAGATGCCACAGGACGAAAAAGAACAGAGAAGGAATATTTACTTCTATCTCTCACTTTTAACACACTATTTAGACTATTTCAACAATTTATGTCACTATCAACATTCGAATTCTCCACAATGTAGCACTGAAATACCTGAATTTACTAGAAAAGGATACACTTTTTTCTATGCATGAGGACAGCCAAGCATGGGGAATCATGCTCTGGGGCTCCCCAGCAGGGCACAAATGGCCATCCAGGAGCTGGCTCTGCCTCCTCTCCTGCCACATCTCCGTTCCAAAAGGGCACGGCCCACACTCCTGTCACATTGGCCCGGGAAGCCTGAACCCTGTGAAAGCATGTGCAAAAGTGTCTGTGTGTGTGTGGGCGGGCATGCTTCTGAGGAAACGGACCTCAGCTCTTGACAGATCCCCAAAAGTGTTGGTTACCCTCAAAGGTGAGAACCGTAATTCTAAAGATACTGAAAAACCGACACAATTTAAGTAGAACTCTTACTCCTCCCTTAATCCAACCACTAATCAAGTATGAGTGTTCCACATAAAATGAGTCACACAACTCCGTCTGTGTCAGTGAAAATGAAAAAGTAAAGAGCAGTTTCTGAATAAAAAACAAGAAATGAATGGGCAACGTGGCAGTTGCTTCTCTCAGAGCAGGTAACCAAGTTATAACAGGAGGCAAGCCTGCCTGCGTAAGCCAGAAGAATCCTGATGAAGTGCCCCATCCACACCCACCCACCCCCTCACTGAGCACGTGTGCTATCAGGCAACTGCCAGGTTCCACGGACACAGCGTGGGAAAAGCAAAATCCTCAACTGCCCAGGGCTTCGTCTAGTGGGGAAGACATCTAAGCAAAGTAACTTTCTTAAAATAAGTCTGTGCTCACCACAGCCTTAGAGGCAGTCAAAAGACTTTTCAAGAAACTGATAAAGAAGCCACAGGAACGAATAATTCCAAGTATGGAGAACAAACCTGTTTCTTTGCATCTTCCAGACTGGCATCAGGACAAATGACAACATCTCGACTACACTGTACTGGGTCTTTTCCAGCCAGACCCGCGATGGTGACCTTAATCTAAGGAAAAGATGTCATCATGATATTTAAGAACACTGAAACATAAGTTTAGAGTAACATTTCACAGCTGTCCTGTGTTTTAAAATAACTTGGCAGGAAATACTGTAACAAAACCACGCTGACTTTAAGCTAATAAGTCGGCTAAATATATTTAATAACTAGGTCTGTCCCGATTTGCCTGGGAGAGTCCTGGTGTACAGATGCTGTCCTGGCACCCTGTCTGGTTAGTGTCCTTTCCCCCACGTGTTCTGGTTTGGGTAATAAAACATGATCATCTTACTAATAATCCATCTTGCAAAATTATTGTTGCCATTAAAACCTTATGGTATTTTCTTAAGGCAGAAATGCAAGTTAAAACAGCAATATATTACTTTTTCTTGCAAAAATTTACAAAGTTGACAGTACCAAGAGCCGGTACTGGAAAAAGGGGAATTTTCCTACAATGCTGATGGGCCACACGTTGGTAGCTTCTTGAAGAGTCATTTGACAAAATCTAGTAATACCAATTATGGACTGTCCTTTGGCCTAGCAATTCCACTTTTAGGCACAGAGCCTGGAAAAACTTCCACAAGACTATTACAGTACTGTAATGCCATGAAACAGTGTAACAGAAGAATGGATTGTGGCATATCCCCACAGTGCAACACTAAACAGCAATTTTAAATACACAAACTGGATCTACACAAATCTCCACTTATGAGAACCAGAGGAATGTCAGGTTCACAGACTCAAGGGCCAGAGTGCCACGTCTGAGTACCAGCTCTTCTACTCACTAACTCTACAGTGTGGGCACTTTATTGGGTATCTCTGTGCCTCAGTTTCTTCAACTGTAAAATGAGAATGGCAATAACTCATAGGACTGTTGTAACATTTAAACAAGTTTATATAAGTGCTTAGAATGCCACTAGTATGTGCTATTTAAGTCTCCACTATGGTTACAGACAGATATAGAGATATATAATACAGACACGCAGAATGAGAACTACAGTCTAATACTACTTTAAAGACATTCATGGGATGGATACACATCAGTGTGAGGACAGCAGTTATCTCTGGGCCAGAAGAAGGGGAATAGGATTGGTGACATTTACAAAGAGGGCTTTGCAATGCTTTACTTCTTTAAAGCATTTGTTCTTCAAGAAATGGGTCTGAAAGAAATACGGCAAAATGTTAACAAGTGTTACATGTGGACAACGGATAAATAGGTAATTATTGTTATATGGTCTCTCTACTTTTGTGTACATTTGAATATTTCACAAAGTACATTGAATGTTTTATTCAAAATGACTTTTAAAAACCCAAGAATGTTGTAAAGGGGAGGAGGGCTAGAAAATGTCAGGGGACTTACTCCAGCTCGTCTCATGACATCTACAGGGATGACCGTCTCCATCTCTTCTGCCCCTTTAGCCAGGATGACCAGAGCTCTTTTTGAAGCCATTTTGATGTTGCACTTTTTAAAGACTTACTAAAAAAAAGAAAAAGAAAAAAGGATTTTCAAAACACTTTCACTGCAACCCTGGAAGAGGCCCAAAATTTAAGTTGAGGAACATTTTTAAGCAGAGTAACTAAGTGCCTCCCAGGGAAAAGGTTCTGATAGACAAACACAACTGAAGCTGAAAAAAGCATTTTAGGTTAATAGTGGCTTACAAAGTACAATTTCAACCGCTGTACTTTTGAGATGAAAACACAGGTTGCTAAGGCGTGTTAGTATTGTTTAGATTTCCTTTTACCATGTTTCTTAAAATTCAATTTCTAATAATATATCGCAAATGAGGTTTCCTAAAACACAAGTACATGGACCTCGAATTTCACACAATGCGGGGAGATAAAAAATCGTCTTTTTTGAAGCACTATTTCATACAGAAACGACCCAACAATTTCATGGGCAAAAAGCAAAATACACGGTCTTTAGCAATTAGCCTGTAAGATTTTTGGAGGGAATTTTTTTAGTTCCAATAATGGTACTAAAAATTTGGAGGGAGTTAACAGTGCTAAACATCTGCACACTTTTTTTTATAACGGAGAAAGACGGGAATTCCCTTCACCAAACTCAACCCGACCAAATTCTCTCTCTTTACACTTAGTCCTCATCGTAAACAAGAGCTGCTAAACCAGGGTCTGAATAGTTTTTAGACTATTTTCTGGAGTTTGCCGATCATGCAAAATCGATTTTAATAAGTCCACTTCCACAATCACACGCTTAACCAGCAGTTCCAATCTGGCGGGGTGCCCCGTGCACGATGTTGGAAGCTTTACAGCCGCTGCTGCGCTGGCAGCTGGAAGCCGCAGTCTCACGGCCCCGGCTCGGGTCTGCGCGGGCTCGGGGAGCCCCGAGGGTGGTGCCCTCCCACCGGCTGTCCAGCCGGGAAGCCCAGCGCCCCCTCGCCGCCCGCAGCGCCACGGCCTGCGCACGCGCCGCGCTTCCCAGGCCCGACCTGAAGCTCGCCTCTCCTCCCACAGACGCGACCCTTCTTCTCCTGCGCCTGGGACTGCAGAACCACAAGCGGCCTACACAGGGAGGCACGGCACCACGCCTGCGCACCGCCCGAGTCGCAGCCCTCAGCCCCGCACTGCGCAGACGCGCGTTTCCCCGCCTCCCTCACGCCCCTAAACTGCGCAGACTCGCGCCGCCCGGCCCGGCTCTCCAGTCCCCCACTGCGCAGACGCGCGGTGCCCGAGCTCTCAGGTCTCCCCACCCCCCCCCGCATTGCGCAGACGCACACCGCTCGCGTCCGTGACGTCACATCCGGCCGAACCCACCTCGGAGAACCGCGGGGGACGGCCTGCCTTTCGGCGTCCGGACGGTGCGCCTAGGATAGTTCCTTGGAACACCCATCACCACGAGAATCCCGTGGACTCATGCATCCTCACGAAATCTCCCCCCGGCCAGTGGCACGGTCCGGCCTGGCCCCGGCGCCCGCTGGATTTAACCTGCTGTTCGCCACAGCCCAGAGGTGCGATGCGTCTCCCGCGGCGGCTTCCGTTAAACAAGTGTTGTCACGAGCCAGAGTAGTTCCTTCACGCTTCCTCTGTGCACCATCGTCTCCCTTTGCATTGATCCTCTTTCCTGGACGCCCCTCCGCTTCGCCTCCGCTCTGTTAGGACTCTGTCTTCACGGTCTTCGCCGCCTTCTCTCCCCCACGGTCGGCCCCGCTCCCCTTGCGCCTCATTAGTTAGGCGCGGTAGTTTCACGTGTATTAGTTTAAAAAGATCCCAGTGCTGTCTCTGCATCCACATGGCTGGCGCAGTGCCGAGCACGTAAATCTAACAAGTACTTGATTAAATCTATTGAAATTATAATCTCAAATTGTATTTTTAGCAGTTTTCGAATATTGCTACTAGCACCACTTTCGAAAACCGAAGTGGTAAGCGTAGACCGGCTCCTGTCTGTCTCCATGCAGTGCCACCCCTACACCTACAGGTAACAGATAATTAGTTTCTTGGGTATCTTTCCAGTATTTTTTATGCAAGCACTAGCAAATACAAATACGTGCTCTTGTTTTCCTTGTCTCATAAAAATGTAGTAGATTGTATACATTGTTCCGCACGTCCCCTCCCGCCGCCACCACCTTATTAAGTGAGGATCTTGGAGATCTTTTCATATCAAAAAGAACTTCCTCATTCCACCCCCCCCCCCCATAGATAGTATGCCATTATGAGTATATTTCACAGTTTATTTACTGGTGCCCTACTGATAACAGGTTATTTCCGGTCGTTTTCTGTACAGACAGCACAGCATTGAATGACATTCATCTGTCCTTGTGCAGGTATAACTGGAGGGAAAATTCCCCAGTGGGAAATACATTTGAGCGACTCCATACAAGCACTCTCACCAGTAATACATGAGATCAAACAGTATTTTGCAGATGTCAAGTGTTTCTGTTTTGTTTTGGTGGGGGAGGAAGATTGGCGGTGAGTTAACATTTGTGCCATTCTTCCTCTATTTTATGTGGGATGCTGCCACAGCGTGGCTTGACCAGTGGTGGGTTCAGGTACAGGTACACGCCCAGGATCTCAACCTGTGAACCGTGGGGCACCAAAGTGGAGCGCATGAACTTAACCATTACGCCACTGCACAGCCCCTCAACTGTTTAGTTTCAATTTAGATATTAAAAACACGTTTATTTTCAAGAAATAACGTTAATTTTCTTTGTTGGTTTACAAAGGACTTTCATATATCGTGGTCCTTACAATGGTGGTGAAGATGGTTTTTATTCAATTTTAAAAATTGTAAGTACATTCATTTATGCAGTAATCTGCACTCGTGCAAAAATTTTAAATGTCTTTAATCATTTCACATTTTAAGAAGAAAACGTTTTGGGAGTTCTGGAATGACTTCACCTTTGGCTGTTTGCAAAGGTGACAGGCAAAAAACGCCCCCTTATAGCTTTGAAGGAGCATGGGAAATAGAAGAGACAGACAGGGAGAGGAGGCAAGTGGTCAGACGTGCACCTCAAGAACCAAGGAGGGATTCAGGTAAATGGAAGGAAACCCAAGAGAAGACAGGCTGTTCTGCTCTAGTTCCCATAATAAACTCTTGTAAGGAGCCAGCCATGCTGGTGGCCTGCTGCAGCAGGAGATAGCCACAGCAAAATAAAAATGGTGAGACAGATGGTTTAGCAGTGAAAGAATGAGCCTAGTTAACATTCCTGAGACAGCTGCATTACCGTCAAGATCTGAAATGGACCTGAGTCAGCGTTAGTTTTTATCAAATGAATACACTGCACACAGTTTTAAAAACTCGAATATTACTCTGGTAGATGGGATTATTTTTTCAGAAATACTCTTTCCTCTTCCACCTGCAAGAGTGAAGGGTACTTCTGCACCTTGACTTTGGGGTTGCCTTTGTTTGGGCTAATGAAATGTTAGCAGACATGACCTGATCAAAGCTTTGACAAGCACTGACCTGATGATTGGGCTTGCTCTCTTGTAGTTTTGTATCACCTTCTTGGAAAGAAAGACCTTTCCCCCAGGGAAGTTACTGCCGCCCTCTCCACCTGGTTTTCAGAACGAACACGTGGCACAGAGCTGCCCCCGCCAAGCTGTACCTGTACCTGAAGCAGATCATCACAGCTAAAAGGGAGACTGTGGTACTCAGATTGTGTCACACAGCAATAGCTCCCTGATACTGCATCGAAAGGCTCATAGTGAAAACCAGCAGCCTTCTAACTCAGTCCTTCCTATCCCTCAGCCCTGCTCTCCAGAAGCAAATATTTTCAACTCTTTAAATTATTGCTTCTGGTCATCTTCTCAGTGTTTCTAAACAATATGCTAATGCTGTACATAAATATATTTTCCATCTGTTGGTTGTAGACATTATAGATTGACTTCCTGGCAGGTCTGAACATAATTTTGATTTCACAGATGCAGAGGTTGAGGTCCAGAGGAGTGAAATGACTGTATGAAGTCCTGCAGAGTCTTGGTCAAATTCAGATATTCTGATGCCAAATTTCACACTCCACCCACCATAGAGTCTATCAGTATTACTTATTAACAAGTCATGACACTCTTTTAACTTGAGAGTTCATACCTATTTCTCATCACATATTTATAGAACAAAGCCAAAAAGTTAAACCATTTACCAGAAAATATTGACACCTCTTAGTTCAGTCCCTTATTTCCATGTCGGACAACCCCATCCAACCACTACATTTTATATTCAATATTTGACAAGTCTTTGGGCCTTGTGGGAAGTACAAACTAAAAGACTATTTTCAAGGAGCTTAAAATTGTCAGTTTCTTGCAGCAGTTGCAACATTTCATTAAGAGGTACTGTTCTGCCTTGTGGCCCTCACAATTCAACAATGGAGAAATGTTGTTGATAATGTCAGCGAAGGAGTTCAAGACATGCCACTTCTAAATATGCTGCCTTAGCATATTGATTATTTTGAGTTAAAGGCATTTGGAAAACAACATCTTTAAGCAGGGCACTCTGATTCCCACTTTTTCTTCCTGAAAGCAGAAGATGAAACTCATATGAGAACTGCCCTCCCTATGCCGGAAGGAAAGAAACATTCTTATCACCAGAGAGGGAGTTAAGTCTGGTAGAATATGTACAAAGAGACCTTGTTAAAATAACTCTCATCTTCCTTAAGTCTCCTCATTTTATTTTAGTTACTTTTCCACAATCGCAATTGCCACTTTTTGTTCAACCCAGTGTATAAGCATTTAGGTTTTGCCACTTCTTTGGGTCTTTGTTTCCTTCTGAAGACTCCAAGGTCACAGTAAAACACATTAAATAAATGTCCATGCTTTTCTCCTGTCAATCTTTTTTATGTCAATTGAATTCTCAGGCCCAGCCAAAGACCCTAAGAAGGTAGAGGTAAAGTTTTTGCCGCCCCTACATTGGCAGCAGCCACCCATGGCCCTTCTGATCTTGGTCCCAGAAAGCAATTCTCCACAGAATTAGCCTGATCACAATAAATAGCAAAGAAACTGCTATCAGATTATTTATTATTTTTTATGGGTCACTTATATCTTGCATTCCATGTTATTAACGAATTCATTTTCTATGGATATATCCTTTTATTTCATTGATAGCACTTATTCTAGCATTTTCTTGTCTTTTGTTTACTTATTTACTGTCTGTCTCCCCTTAATCCTGTGAACTCCATGATAGGCCCTTCCTGTCTTGGTCACTGGTGAATCCCTGGCATCTACTGCAGTCCTTGGCACACAGAAGGTGCTCAATACTTAAGTATTATCCTGATAGCACCCTATAAGATGTTCCTTCCTCTATGGTTATAGATTAATACTTTACATTTGTAGAACTCTACAGTTTACCATGTGATTTCAACCAATTTCTTACTCCTATTTTTTTTGTGGGTGTGAGGAAGATTTGCCCTGAGCTAACATGTGTGCCAGTGTTCCTCTACTTTGCATGTGGGATGCCTCCACTGCATGGCTGAGGAGTGGAGTAGGTCCCTACGTAGGATCCGAACCTAAGTGGAGCATGCAGGTCTTTAACCACTCGGCCACGGGCTGGCCCTTCTTATTCCTATTTTAATCTTATTGCCTACATCAAATTCATTTCACCAGGCGGTGAATGAGCAATTTTATGTGCAGCAGGGAAGTTAACATTATTTTCACTTGTTTTCTATTTACTAAGTGGGGGGGGGTGGAGAATAAATTGAGGTTATTGGGCAGAAGGAAGCCGTCTGGGGCCTTCAATGAATGTATTTTTCACCATCCACTAAAGGGCTGGGTTCAGGGCACGCTCTAGGGAGGTCCGGCAGAAACGATGAATTTCCCCTCCGGAGCCCCCGAAAGGTTAGGTCGGTGAGACAGGAGAAGAGTGGGCGAACCCTGACATTTGAGGCAGGGCGGGCGCAAGGAGGGAAATTCTGACACCGACGTCCGTGAGGGGCCCCGGGGATGGTTCACGTCTGCTCCCACCCCGTGCGAAAAGCCCCCCAAGCGTGGGCCACCCGGCACCACTCCCACGGGCGGCCGGGCGCCGAAAGTGGACCTGCCCACCCGCAGTGACGTAAGAGCCCCTTTCGCCGCCGGGGCGCGCGGCCCCGGGCGGCGACCGGATTGGCCGCCCGCGGCGCAGGGGGCGGGGCGAGGCGCGTTCCCAGCCGCCCGCGCGCCGCGCACGAGCAGGCCGCGGTGGGCGCCGCTGCACGTTCGCGGCGGCCGGGAGCGGCCCCCTGGTGGGCGACGGGAAGTGTGGAACGACGCGGCCAGTCACGTCAGGGTCCTCGCCGTCCCGAGGCCACCGCCCTCTCACCTCAGCGACCCTGCGCGCTTCCGGGGAAGCTTGCGAGTGCGAGGCAGGAAGTGGCCGCTGCCCACCTCCTCCTCCCGGCTGGCTGGTGGCCGAAGACAGGGATGCGCGAGGGCACGACGACAGTGACCGTGCCCGAGGTCCCCGCGCCTTGGGCGTTGGGAAGAATCTCAGTCTGGTCTCTGCCGTGTCCAGTATGGTCCTCGCCTCTTCGGTGGCAGGTTGGGAAAGCCTCCGCGTGCCTCGTTGGTTTCTCGCTTCCCGCAGGTGTTTTGCGGAAAAGTGTTGGTGCCCCGCGCGGCACTGATTCCAGAAATTAGCCTCGGGTTAGCGCTCCGTCCTGGCTTCTCAAGGGCTTCAGAACACCTTTCGTTGGTAGTGCGAGCGGGCCTGTGGCCTCAGTGGACGGCGGGCTCGGAGGGCCTGGGAGGTCGCGGCCCTCCCGGCTGCTCCTGCCGGCACCCTCTGCTCCGGCTCTGCTCCCACGATGTCCGCAGGTTCCGGTGCTCCTGGGGACACGCCGTGGTCCGGGAGCCGCCCCGCAGTGCCCTCGCTGGGCAGAGGAATCCGTGTTCCAGCCTGCATGGCGACGCCCACGCCGCAGGACTCTCCTGACCCCGCCCCTGCCCTGTGGCCGTCTCTCCTGTCCATGTCTTTCCTTGAGGCCCCGTCACCCTGCGGGTCGTTAAGCGGTGGCTGCGCCCACGGTGGGAGTAGGATCTCTCGGAGGCCTTCTGCAGGTCTGCGTGGCTCCGTGATGTGCCAGCCTCGGCCGTGCCCTCCTCTGTGGGGTTAAGATCCACGGCCGCCCTGCCAAGGACGGACGTTCGGATCCCTCCAGCCTGTGGCTCGAACATCTCCTCCCTGTCTTCCACTTGTTGCCTCTTACTCCCCCCCCCCCCCACCTCATTTCCTGGGTTACTGGGACACACCTGTCCCTTGGCTCCCTCCTGCTTGGGCGTAGCCCTTCCCCTAACTGGAATGCCCTCTGCTTCCATGGCAGCCTTTCATTGTTCTATCCATCCTGCAAAACCCAGTTGCAGTGCCAGTCCCTCCAGGAAACTATTCCCAGAGCACTTTGTCCTGTTGTAGCATCTGTAATGCTGTGAGGCCTTATCTTAGTTATTTGTATAACTTCTCCATTCCTCCCTAGGCTGTGAAGGCTGTTCGGGATGGCGCATTATCTATACATGCCTCGCAAGACAGAAAACTCATTCAGGAAGCACTCAGAGTGCCTGTCATGTGCCCAGCCCTGCTCTGCGTGCCGGGGATACAGCAGGGAAAAAACCATGTCCCCTCTTCTGGAGCTTATGTTCTAGTGGGGAGAAGACAGCAATCGGCCGATGCAGAAATAGCTCTATGTGCCAGGTGGTAATATGTGCCATGAAGGAAGGGAAAGGAGATGGAGAATAACCGGGAGGGGGGGTGCTCTTTAGAGAGTGGGCAAGGAAGGCTTCCTACTGAGGAGGAAACCTGAATAAGAGGAGGGAACAAGTCATAGAAACGGGAGGTAGGGTGTTTTAGATGAGAGAGCAGCTAAGTACCAGGCTGAAGCAGGAGTGTGTTTGGTATGTTAAAGAACAGCAAGGGAGTCAGGCTGGATGGGAGAGTAGGACGCAGAATGGGAGAAGTACACGGGGCAGGTCAGGTACACACTTGTCTTCGCCAGCCAGTGAATGCTTGTGGAACTGGATTTAATTGAATTGATAAGCGATAGAGAATAATTTAATGAGAGTGACAATGAAAGTTGGAAATTGCTTGAGGGGGATGGACCCAGTAGGCATATATGTTCACAACTTACACGCATGTGCATTGGAAACCTTGTTTAGTGCAGTGACATGTAACTGAAAAACATCCTAATGAAAACCAATGCTTTATGCAGGGATGTTTTATTATAATGGAAACCCAGAAGAAGAAGGGGCAGATTTTGTGGAGGAAGAAATGGATTGACACATGAGTGGAATTATTTGGTAAGTAATACTGACCACTATTAAAAAGTCCAGAAGGAAAGAACATCCATCCCCTGATGTTGCTTCCTTTTATTTGGAGGAAAAATACTTGAATGTTAGTTGACAAAAGTTGAGTTTATGAAATAATCAGATAAATTTGTATACTAATTTTAATAGCACTTTCCTTCCCAAGGGGTAAGGTGAATGCTAGGGATAGGGAGCCGGTAGGCTCCCAGGCGGAACCTGGCCTTCAGCACGAAGTCATAAACTTCAGGGTAATGTTACTTTTTGGGGTGATTTTGCTTTGATCATAGTTGTACTTGCAGCCCAAAGAACATTTTCCCCTTGGTGGCATGTGGCAGCTATCTCTGTCCAACAGAACTTAAAAATACAGAACACTTGTTTACATAATAGTTTTTTATTACATGCTCTTAAAAAAATTTCTTTTTAGTTAGTCTGGCCTCCCTGGAAAAAGTGGCTACCATGGGCTGTCGTTCTGCTCTTCGTAACTTTTGTCGATGTTACAAAGTTTAAATTATTTAAAGTTTAAATTGTCAGTTTCTTGGCAATCATTCACGTAGATGAGATCGAATGTGGTTTCCGATTCAGCTCTCAAACCACTGAATTGGCGGTCTCACTCTAGGCTGCTGAGTCAACACATCTTGTTATTCATTCACAGGCATGAGTAGCTCCATTACGAGTAGCTCCTCAGTTAGTCATAACTTGGCCAAATGTGAAGGTGGCCTTGGAATAAGCAGACCTGGGTTCCATCCCTGCTTTCTCTGTTCTTTAAATGTGGCGGTGTTTGTGGTGGGAAGATATGTGCACAGTGATTCTGGCCTGTCTGGGTTTAAGCCCAGCTCTGCCGCATGCTCGCTAAGAGACCCTGAACACATTACTTATGCTTCGTGCCTCAGCTTCCCCATCTATAAAACAGGGGTCCCCTCAAAGAGTTACTGTGAGGATGGAAGGAGTTAATGGAGGTGAAGCTAGAACACTGGCCTGTGGTAAACACTCAAATGCTGCCATTAATACTTGGCTCAGTTACTTGAACTCTCTCAGCTTCTGTTTCTTTAACATTAGGATAGTAACAATACTTCTTACCATATAGAATTGATAAGAGGCTAAATAAAATGTTTAATGTGCTAAGCATAACATCTCCAGTGCAGGAAGCAACCCATGAGTATTAACTATTATTAAGTACTGTATGAGAAACATTTATTTATCAGTAGTCACAATCTGTTTAATTCAGTGGTGAAGGGCCCAAGGAGAGGAACATAGAAAGCAGTGTACCTTAAAAATGTGCCATCTGGATGAAGATGATGAGGGACAGAAATTATATAGATAGCGTTTTTGCTTAGGATAAAGTGACAAGATCTAATAGAAAGATTCAAAAGAAGAAATAATCAAAGTCCAAATAGCTCTTCTTGGAGTAAAAGCAAATTCCCAGAGCTAAAACGATTTTAAGCATTGATTATATATCTCAAAACAAGACATTTATCTTAGCATGAATGCATGAATGGCAGCGAAGAAACTTGGTACAGGGGTTGTGATCTTGGGGTCCACAGATGCCCAAGGGGCACAGATAAAATTCAGAGGTCTGTGAACTTGGATGGGGAAAATTACATCTTTTATTTTCACTAACCTCTAATGGACAGCTAGCACTTCCTTCAATCTCGAATTTAAAAATTTACAAAGCCTGGCCGAAGGCACAGTACCTGTGGTGTTGCACCAATAGAAATCAGTTATTTTTGTATCACATTACAGTTCTTGCAGGTACTCTGAAATATCATTTATACTCATGATTAATTTGAAATTATGACAGGTATGTGTTAATGGAGAAGTACATATATTCCCACATCACAATTTTTTTTAAATGTTTGGTAAGTGTATTTCAATACAATTGGTTTCCTTTGTAATCCTTTGTATTATGTTTTACAAACTTAAGACATTATTTTGCAAGGGGTCCACAAGAGGAAGGGTCCTGGGCACAGAAACGATGAGAGCCCTTGGGAAGAGTATGGGCTCTGGGGCCAGACAGCTGAGTTGGAACCTTTTCTCTCCTCATCACCAACCTGGTGACATTGGGCGTGCTGCCCAGGTTCTCTGTGCTCTAGCTTCCTCATCGCAGGGATGAAGACTGTTGTAAGGTGTGACTGAGGAAACTAAACACATGCAACGGTGCCTTGCACGTAGGAAACCCCTAGTACTGTCACCATTAGCAGAGAAGTGTTTTATGTGAGGCCTGAGAAAGGGCAACTGCACAGCTTGGGTTGGGTATACATACCAGTGATTTCCCAAGGAGGAGGGCAAGAACTAAAACGGTAGGTCTTGAGGTAGGCAGACTGTGAGACTGGAGTTAACAAATTCATTCATTCATTCATTCTTCAATAATGGTTTCTCGAATGCCCACTACATGCCTCTCAACACCTTCACTAACACTTGTGCGGCCTGAAGCAAGTGTAGAAATGGAGATCATATATGTCTGCATATTTAAAAGTGGCAAATCAAACTAAAGAAATGTTAAATGTGTTCTGTTCTCCTACTTCAACAGAAAAATCTTCAAAATGACAAAATCAAAAATTATTGTTTTTAGGGGCTGGCCCATGGTGTAGTGGTTAAGTTGGTGTGCTCTGCTTCGGCAGCCTGGGGTTTGTGGGTTCGGATCCCGGGAGTGGACCTACACACTGCTCAGAATCCCAGTGACATTCTTCATGGAAATAACACAAAGAATCCTAAAATTTATATGGAACAACAAAAGGCCCCTAGTAGCCAAAAAAATCCTGAGAAAAAAGAACAAAGCTGGAGGCATCACAATCCCTGACTTCAAAATATACTACAAGCTATAGTAATCAAAACAGCTTAGTACTGGCAGAAAAATAGACACATAGATCAGTGGAACAGAATTGAAAGCCCAGAAATAAAACCATACATGTATGGACACCTGATCTTCTACAAAGGAGCCGAGAACATATAACGGAGAACGGAAAGTCTCTTCAATAAATGATGTTGGGAAAACTGGACAGCCACATGCAAAAGAACGAAAGGAGACCAATATCTTACACTATACACAAAAATTAACTCAAAATGGATTAAAGGGGGCCCACCCCGTGGCTGAGTGGTTAAGTTCGCGCACTCCACTTTGGTGGCCTGGGGTTTCACTGATTTGAATCCTGGGCACAGACATGGCACTGCTCATCAGGCCATGCTGAGGCAGCATTGCACATGTGACAACTAGAAGGACCCACAACTAAAAAAATGTACAACTATGTACTCGGGGGATTTGGGGAGAAAAAGCAGGAAAAAAAAGATGGGCAGCAGTTGTTAGCTCAGGTGCCAATCTTAAAAAAAAAAAAAGTGGATTAAAGATTTGAATGTAAGACTTGAAACCATAAAACTCCTAAAAGAAAATATAGCCGGTACACTCTTTGACATCGGTTTTAGCAGTATCTTTTCAAATACCATGTCTGCTCTGGCCAGGGAAACAAAAGAAAAAATAAACAAATGAGGCTATATCAGATTAAAAAGCTTCTATAAGGCAAAGGAAACCATCAACAAAATGAAGACAACCGACCAACTGGGAAAAAATATTTGCAAATCATATATCCAACAAGGGGTTAATTTCCAAAGTATATAAAGAACTCGTACAACTCAACAACAAAAAAACAAACAACCCAATCAAAAAATGGGCAGAGGATATGAACAGACATTTTTCCAAAGAAGATACACAGATGGCCAACAGGCTCATGAAAAGATGTTCAACATCACTAATTATTAGGGAAATGCAAATCAAAACTACAGTGAGATATCACCTCACACCCGTTAGAATGGCTTTAATTAACAAGACAATTACAAGACAAGTACAATTAACTAGCGTTGGAGAGGATATAGAGAAAAGGGAACCATCGTTTGCAGCTAGCGGAACTGCAAGCTTGTGCAGCCACTATGGGAAAACAGTATGGAGATTTCTCAAAAAATTAAAAATAGAAATGCCATATGATCCAGCTATTTCACTCCTGCATGTTGATCCGAAGAACATGAAATCACTAATTCAAAAAGATTTGTCCACCCCTATGTTCATTGCAGCATTATTCACAATAGCCAAGACATGGAAGCAACCCAAGTGCCCATGAATGGATGAAGAAGATGTGGTATATATACACAGTAGAATACTACTCAGCCATAAAAAAGACAAAATTGTGCCATTTGCGACAACATGGATGGACCTTGAGGATGTTATGCTAAGTAAAATGTCACACAGAAAAAGGCAAACACCATATGATTTCACTCATGTGGAAGATAAAAACACATAGATAAGGAGAACAGATTAGTAGTTCCCAGAAGAGAAGAGGGTAGGGAGAGGGGGAAAGGGGAAAGGGACATATATATATAGATATGGTGACAGATAAAAACTGGACTGTCGGTGAACACTGAAATTTACACAGTGTTGTAAGCCAATATGACCCCAATAAAATAATTTTTTAAAAAGTTGTTTTTCTTCTAAAAGTTTCAAAATTATCTATTCAAATTTTAAAAGCGTAATTGATAAATATCAAATATCTAAAATTGTTTAAATATACCTGAGACTTTTTAATTTTTGAAATTTAATTAAATGTTTTTATAAAAATTAAAATGGTTTGCAACCCTGGGTTCAATGTCCTTCTGGTTGATTCTAGTAAAGAACAGGTATTAGAGTTCTCATGCTGCATGCTACCTATATGCATATTTAAGAGTAATACAAATTGTTTAACATTGCAAGGTGTTCCTCAGACTTCCTGTGCAACTGTTGTGAACTCCATGCTAATTCACAAGGACTTCCAGAACCGCAAGCGGGAACATGAATAGGATGAAGAAAATGGACAATTGGGACTTCTGGGAAACTATACTTTCTGTAATATTCTTACATAATAATAGATTATGCAAGAATCTGTTACATCCGAAGTATCTGAGGAGGATTTGGCAGATTAATGTGCCTTTTCCCTGTCCCAGCCCTTCTGTGGCTTTATACTCTCCCTGCGCTCTGAGGCCGCACTTCTCTCTTTGGCAGTAGCACAGCACAGAGGTGCTGTCACCTTATGTTTCTAGGACACAGAACAAGAGCTGTGGGAAGTGCTTACCTGGGGACTGCCTGTGTTATGTGTCCTCTAAGTTAGCGTGAAGCACCAGATCCCCTGTCACGGAGACAACCAATTGTTAATTGTGTGTGTTTGTGATTTGTGGGGCTCTGCCCTGGATGGAACATATTTTATTTAACAGTATATTTAGCTTGATGGGTAACTTCTAAATATTTGGACGTATGTCACAGGGGCCATTTACACTCTTGCCCTGTGTGCTCCATGGTGTTAGAGGTGGTTTGAAGTTGGAGGTAAGTATTTATGAGTCATTAACATATAAGTGGGTATCACATAGAGATAGTGTGACCAGGGAGAAATAGTGAGCAAATTTGATAACTGCTAACATCTCATCTTTCCTTACAATGTGTGCTTCCTTTTCTCCCCTACCCTACCTCCTTCCTTTTCTCTGATTTCACACTCATTTTCTGTTTTCTAATTCCTTTTTAATTTGTTTCTTTTATGCCTCAGAACTACTGGCGTCACAAGCAGTGGAAATCTTTAACAGCAGCAGCTGCCTGGACTGGATAGATGCTTGGGGTAGGGGTGGGGACGCTGAATCTTGTAAGAATTGATCTTGCAGGAAATAGCGAGTGTAAATAGTGCATACTCCCTGGATGAGATTGCCTCTAAGATGTGTCCTGGGAGGACGGGGACATATTTTATAGGAAGCATATTTTGAGGGCCTGTTTCTCTTTCTAAATATCGTCTTTATCTTGTTTAGAGTAGTTGAACTTTCATGCGCTTTAGCCTCAAAGCATATTCACTTGAGATATTCAATATTAGATCCAGAGTCCATCAAAATAAAAGGAAATCTATTCCTTGGCTTGGAATGAGATGTTGAGAATGTGATGGAACAAATATTATTGCTGATATTGCTAAAATGTTGATGTTCTGTTGGGATCACCTCTGATTTAGTTTGGGAAGACTGTTTTTTGCAAGAGATGAATGTTTGTTTGCATTTGAAAGATTAGGAGGCTAAAATGGATAAAGCAATGTGATGCATATTTTAAAGCAAATGAAAATTGCACTAAAAGAGTATTACACCTTTGGCTAGCTTCAATAGTATATGCATCTGGTTAACTTTAGAATTTGCCTTAGCTTCCTATGATGCTTTTATTAAACAAGAATGCAGTAACAGGAACATTATAAAACTCTTTAAACACCCAAATAAAACTTTGCATATCCTTCAGCACAACAATTCTGAAGTGGTTGATTTTGTTTAATTGTAGGCTGGTGCAACTAATCTTGAGAATCTTCTAGGTCAGTACACACTTTTATGTCACTGGCTCAGCTTAAAAGAATGAGCTAATTTCTGTGCTGGGAAACTACATACGTCACTTTCAGGGGAGGCAATAGCTCTGCCCACAGAAGAGCAAAAAGTAGATTACTAAGTAGCATTTAGTTAAATGAAAATATAATCCGGTTAAATGTCATGCTGCAATGTTAAACACAGAGTACCACATGTAAAGGAGGAGGCTGCTTGGTTAGATCATGACTTTGAAAGTGATCAGCAGTGTGATTGTTATGGCATGATACTCCTGCATTTGGCCAGCTCCGGTGAAGCTGGTGGAGGGGATCCCACAATTATCACTGGTAAAATGACTCTCAGAATTTGGGAGTAAATGCCGTAGACAGCCCATGCATTCTTCTCCTCAGTTGCTACCTGCTCTGGGTTGTTCTACTGATGATCAGTGTGGGAGGCTAGGGAAGGCAAATTTCAAAACAATGTCTCATAGTAAGTTACTCTTCGGAACTATGTGCCAGGTATTGAATTAACTATTTCATGTTCATTGTTTCATTTAGTCCTCACTAAATGAGGATAAGGCACAGTGTTACTGTATCTGAAAGGTACGAGTGGAAAATCTGAGACTTAGGGAGGTAAGAAATTTGCCCAAGGTCTCATGACCATCAATGGCAGAGCCTAGGCTCTGCCAAACTTGGGCGCTTTACCGTGTGCCATACTCCACTGCTCCCATTACATGGTGGGGAGGGGGTGATGAAATTGGAGTTAGGATAGCAAATCAAACCACAATGAGATACCACTTCACACCTACTAGAAAGGCTGTAATAAAACAATTTAATTTTTTTTATGATTCTTTTTTTTTTTAAAGATTTTGTTTTTTCGTTTTTCTCCCCAAAGCCCCCCAGTACATAGTTGTATATTCTTAGTTGTGGGTCCTTCTAGCTGTGGCATGTGGGACGCCGCCTCAGTGTTATTCGATGAGCAGTGCCATGTCTGCGCCCAGGACTCAAACCAGCAAAACATTGGGCCGCCTGGAGCAGAGCGCGCAAACTTAACCACTCGGCCATGGGGCCAGCGCCAAAACAATTTAATTTTTAAAAATATGGAAAAATGAGTGATAGCAAGGATGTGGAGATTGAAAGTCTTGTACATTGTTGGTGGGAATGTAAAATGGTGCAGCTACTGTGGAAAATGGGCAATTCCTCAAAAAGTGGAACAGAATGACCATGCAGTGCAGCAGTCCCACTCCTCGGTGTACGCCCAAGAGAGCTGAAAACACACGCCCGCATGAAAACTTGTACACAAGTGTTCATAGCAGCATTACTAATAATAGTCAAAAAGTAGAAACAGCTCAGATGTCCGTCAACTGATGAATGCATAAACAAAATGTGCTCTATCCATACAATGGAATATTATTCAGCCATAGAAAAGGAATGAATGCTACAACGTGGATGGACCTTGAAAATATTATGTGACATGCAAGAAACCCAATACAAAAGACCAGATATTGTATGATCCCATTTATATGAAATGTCCACAATAGGAAAATTCATGGAGACAGAAGAAGATTAGTGGTTACCAGGGACTTGGGGGGAAGGAGACTGGGCAGTGACTGCTAATGAGTATAGGATTTCTTTTTGGACTGATAAAAATATGGAATTATATACCGGTGATGGTTGCTCAACATAGTGAATATACTAAAATTCACTGAAATGTACACATTAAAATGGTGAAATTTGTGTTATGTGAACTATATCTTAATTTTCAAAAAAGGCAACTTCAGGTCAGATCTGGGAATTCCTTCAATACTGGACTATAGGGTCCAGGTTTTCTTTTGTGGACAACAGGGAGCCACTGAAAGTTTCTGAGGGGGATGGTGGCATGATAGATGTCATGGAAACATGTAAAGTGCTTGGCACATAGCAAGTGTTTAGTAAATATTAGCTCCCTTCTCCTCTCCCTTCATCCCCCAATTCAAGACCAAGCTGCTATGCCTCTTGTGGAAAAATATCTCTTTTCTGTTTGGTCCCTAATGGAAGACCGTCTGTCTTAGTCAAAACCACTGTTGCTATTAGGCTGCCTGGTTGACTTCCTGAGGGTTCTGAGCCATTCCAGGCCAGACGGGTTCATCTTAGCTTCTCTAAAGCATCCTCCTCCTCTTTCTCTTCTCTCTCCTCCTCCTGGTCTCTCCTCCTCTCTTCCTCTTTCTCTTCTCCTTCTGCTTTTCCTCTCCCTTTCCTCCTTCTCTTCTTCTTCCTCTTTAAAAAAAAAAATTGAAATAATGGTTTTCTAAAAAGCTCTCACAGACCTCAATTTTACCCAATAATGTCACCCCACCATACAAATTCTATGCCTCTCTTGTCTGCATGTCACTCCATTTCTCCCTCCTTCTCCCATCTCACCCACATGGTGAGAAGCACAGTAAAAATTAGTCAGGACGTCCTGGGCTCTAATCCCAGCTCCCCATCCTGCTGATCATCTGGCTAGAGGCATAGCCTCAGTGTTGTCATTTGCATAATGTTGTTACAATAATAATATCCAGGGGCTGGCCCCGTAGCCGAGTGGTTAAGTTCGCGTGCTTTGCTGCGGCGGCCCAGGGTTCAGAGCCTGGGCGCAGACATGGCACTGCTTGTCAGGCCACGTTGCGGTGGCGTCCCATATGCCACAACTAGAAGGACCTGCAACTAAGATATACAACTGTGTATCGGGGGGATTTGGGGAGATAAAGCAGAAAGTAATAATAATAATAATAATATCCATTCCTAAGGTTCTTTCAAGGATGATATTCAATAAAGTGCTTATCTGATGCCTGGTACGTCAGCTGCACTCAATAAATTATAGCTCTAGCATCACTATTATTATCAAGTTTGGGGGCAGCATATGGCAAAAGTGCTGATACTGATTTAGGAGTGGGTTTCATCCCTCAACTGTCAAATATTTTAAGGACGTGTTAAAAGCTTTGGCATGGACACTACTTTAAATAACAAAGTCCTTTTCCCAAAATCATCTGAGAAATGTCCTAGGAGTAGAGAGCTGATTCCAAGAAGTGGTTTCAAGTGCCATTATCAAGTGGGGACAGGGGCTCTGGGGGATTTTGGGGTCAGCAAATATCAAATGAGCTACCGCAGAGTTGTGGCGGGGATTTCCCATGAGGCCCCGCCCCCAGCTGAGTCACTGAAGCTCCTGGGTTTAATCTGCTGTCCTCGAGCTGCTGATCCATCACTGCTCTGAAGATCGAGGAGCGGAAAGTTCTCCACCAGCCCTGAGATCTCAAGGTTTGTTCATTTGGGGCAGATCGGGGGAACTGAATTGGAGTGAGGATATAAGCTTTATTCCCTTTGTACATTTCTGGACTTTTTTGCCTTCTAATTCTAATAACTTTCATTCCATCACCCATTAAATAAAGATCAAGAACCTGGCTAAAGAGACTTTTTTCCTCCTCAGTTTTGTTACTATATGAGCTTGCGATCTCCAAATGAGCAAATACGTGTCTGTTAAGAAAATGTGATAATGAATTGAGCAGAGAGTTGTTTCGACATTTTAGCAATTAGGTGTTGAAATTTCCACCAGCTCTTCAGACAAATAGTAATAATAAGATGTGTTCTCATTGAGCTGAACTGTCGGATGCTTCCACTGACAGATTCTCTTTTTAAGGACTGTATTTCAGGGGCAGCAAGCAACTGGCAGTTTTGAAATCTGGATGCAAATGCTGGTAGCTATGGAAGTCCCCAAAAGTTCTGGCTATTGTTATTTCTGCATTTTGGCAGAACATCTTGGAAAGTGCATGCTCAGGCTTTGGCAACCATGTACAAAGCTATGTGTTTAGTCATGCTTGTCTTATCAGAAAAGTTTCTATGAATTTGCTACCTTTTCCATAATATTCCATCATTAATTGTTCCCGAAAAACCCTTAGTTATGATACGGTCTTGTGGGATTGTATAGGTAATGGTTGAAATATAGATAATTCTAAAAGGAGAAACCACCTCATTCTTGGAAATTTTTTCCCACTTTTTGCAGAGTGGTATTTGTGAAACCAGCTAATTTGATTAAATTCTTTTGGAGTCTACTTTGCTAGTATCATATCGATGCAAGATTTCATCATGGGAAATGGCTATTACAACATAGTGGCTACTGTGCTATTGGTCATGAATTTTGAGAGGACAAGATCAATAAGGCAGGATTCCTGTGATAACTGTCCAGCTGGTAAGGACCAAAGTAATGTGAGTGTTTGATTTGTTCTGTTGAAAACATGGTTCAGTTAGTCTAGTAGTCAGGGCTAATGAACCCTGTTTTAATGATCTTTTGTTCATTCATTTACAAATATTTCTTGGATGCTGCGTTCTATCTGTGTGAATGAAGCCACATCACTTTATCTCTTGTGCTCAAGTTTCCTCATCTGGGAATGAAATAGGAGAGATAGGAGAGAATCTATCTCATAGGATTTCTTGGAGGATCATGTGACAGGCTCAGAACAGTGCATGGCACATGGCAAGACCTTAATAAATGTTAGCTTTGTGTGTGTGGACCTGTGCTCAGTCTGGGGGCACAGCAGGCAATAAATAGGTGGCAGGAGGCTTAACAGAGTGGGCAAGGGCAGACATTTAGATTTTAATGAATGAAGGAGATTGATCTCCTGAATCCAGTCATATTGATCTCCTGGATCAATCAAGAGAAATCATTCTATTTTATTTAATAAAGGAAATGATTTCTTATCTGTTGGTTTATTTGGTGCACTATCTACACTTTCTTATTTCTAATTCTGTGATTATGCTAAGGGCAATCTTGCAAATGTATAATTTTTAAAAGTCAATCAACAAAATAAAGTCTATCATTGAGACACCTGGAAACCAATCACTGTTTCCTATTCTAGTTTTCTCATCTCATGACCTTCATTATGCTTTGGGTGATGATTGTCCATTGTCAAACATGTACAGCTATTATCTACCCTCTTTAGGTACTTACTGTGGGAAAAACAACAATCAGACTTGCCTTCCCTGTCCTGCAAATAGTTTCTCCAACAGAAGTGGACAAGAGGCCTGTGACATATGCAAGAAGTGTGAAGGTATGATTTACAAGATGTCTTCATTGGATACGTGTTGGGAAGACAAGCTTCCTAGTCTACTCATCTCTACTGAAAGTCTTGAGTGTCGGAGATACTGGTTCCTCTGTCAATAGGCAGGTCCAGTAACATAATTTACTATAGTAGAATTATTTGTGGATTGAGCTTTTTAAATATTAGAGGAAACATTCGTTTGACAAGAGAGAAGTTTTTAATTTGCAAAATGTAAATTTGTCTTTTATAGAGATTTAAAAGTAAACTTTAAACTCTAAGATCATTAGGAACATAATAAGTAGAGTGAGCATGGTTTTTACTGCAGAATGAGAATTTGCTTCCTGGATTCAGAGGTCAAGTGTAATGTAATGTTGGGGGGACTTTGTAGGTGTTTTCAGAACCAAGAAGATGTGCTTCCCCACCAGCGATGCAGAATGTGAGTGCATCTCGGGGTTCCACTGCTTCGGGGAAGGATGCACCATGTGTGAACAGGATTGTAAACAAGGTCAAGAATTAACCAAAGAGGGTAGGTTTGCTCTTCCTCAATCCAATACAAGTTTGTTGTCTAGACATAAGTCATTAGCTTAGGTCTTGGTCCTTTGAATACAAAGTAAAGCATTTATTTGTAGAACCTTAAAGTAACAAGCAATGAGCTACTGTGTCAAGTATATGACATGTACGAAATTATTTTTCAATCGATGGAAATAATTTGAAGTCACAACATTTGCTATTCACCAAGACCATGCATTTTCATACAATGTATAGATATATATATATACCATATTCTATGTACAATTAGAATAAAAACTTTAGTCATCTTGGGGTTTCATTTCAAGCAGAATTTTCGAACAATCTGTGTAGATTGTCTTAAGTTAATGATTTTGTTATGTGATTATGTTCATCACATAATAATATTAAAAAAGAATTATTCATCACTAATAAAATTCAAGAATTGTTGAACAATCTGTGTAGATTGTGTTAACTTTATTATTATGTGATTATGTTCATCACAGGGAAAGTTATGAAATGACAAAAATGCTTCCTTTTTTATTATTCTTTAATTTTTATGCAAGGTTGTAAAGACTGTTGCTTTGGGACATTTAATGATCAGAAAAGTGGCGTCTGTCGACCCTGGACAAAGTATGTATACTTTCCTTTTGCTTACAAAATAAAGAATCTGGGTTAACTTTTTTAAAGGCAAGGAATGTTATAATGAAATTTTTAAAATCTATCAAGTGCAGACACAGAATAACAAACTAATAGGCAGTGTGGGAAGAGTATGAGGTAATAGTGACTTGACATGCAAAGTGGGCATCTTCTCCAGAAATAACGCCCAGAGCATCCAGATCAGATTTGCTGGTGCAACTTTGTTACTGTCTGCCACAGGGTTCTTTTGTTTCCTTCCCGTCTCTTTGCTGCCTCTTACCTTCCCAATCGATCAGCCCATCTTGGAGTGTGCAGTGCCAGCACTGAGAATGATATAGAATGAGGAGGAAGTATATGTTTCCTACCCTCAAAAATGTAACATGTACTTGGGAAAACAAGACCATCATGGGTAGTAAAACAGGCAACAGTGCACATAGGAATATTCCTGTTGACTTGTGCGACCTGGAGCAGAGCTATCAAAGTGTGGTCTGTGGATAGGTGCTGGCCCACGAGCGGTTTGCTGTCTGTCCACAGCAAGAGCAGTGCAGACATGGAGAGTAAGCGGTGAGAACTGTCAAGGCAATTTGGCACAGTCGTATGTGTCTGTTGACTCTAATAAGAAAAACTTAGATCTTGTATTTTGTATGCCTTTCTTCTTTTTTCATTTGATTTTCTTACCAGAAAATCATTTTTCTTATCATTTTACATTTACATTCTTATGATGTTTTACAGAAGTATTAGTTCATAACAGATTGGAAAGTTTTGTTTTTTTTTAAGAAAAGGTCTTTCAACACAAATAGTACAAAGTCACTCTGCATGGAAAGTGGGATTGAACTGGGCTTTGGAGAATGGGTAGGTTTGGGTTAGGTAAGGGGACAAGGGAAAAGACATAAGGACAATGATGATGATGATGGTGATGGTGACGACAGCGATGATGATGGTGATAGCTACTACTTATTGGGAGTGAGTCAGGCATGTGAAAGTGTGTCCCCAGGGTCATTCATTTGCTCTTCTCAACAGTCCTTGGAGGTGTATGTCTTATTTTGCTGATGAGAAAACTGAGGCTTAGAGAGATTTCCTAACCTGCCCAAGGTCATTCTGCAAAGAGACAGACCCAGGGCTAAACCCTGGTCTGTCTGAGGCCAAAACATCACTGAGTTAAGAACTCCAACCCTTATGCTAAGTCATCTGTCCTTTCTGTGTGCCGGAGATAGTCAAGTACGCTTAAGAAGTTAGGGGTGAGAGACTAACTGGGCAAAATAGTTTTGAACTGAGCTGTCGTGGAGCAAGGCTCCCCAGCCTGGGAAGAAAGAAGAATCCAGTTAGGTTGATAGAGTTGGGCAAACTGTGGAGAGCTATGAAACCTGGAGGGAGAGAGAGGGTCAAATGGAAGTTTTTCAAAATATCTTTATGGGGCCAGCCCCGTGGCCGAGTGGTTGGGTTCACACACTCCACTTCGGCAGCCCAGGGTTTCGCTGATTCGAATCCTTGGCGCAGACATGGCACCGCTCATGAAGCCACGCTGAGGCAGCATTCCACATGCCACAACTAGAAGGACCCACAACTGAGAATATACAACTATGTACTGGGGGGCTTTGGGGAGAAAAAGGAAAAAGAAAAATCTTTAAAAAAATCTATCTTTATGAACCTAGACTGACACATTCAGCCACTAGGCTGCTCTCCTGGTGGAAATGTCAGTGTTTTTAATTAGAATGAGCTGTACCTGAACTAATTATATGAACTCTTTTCATTGGACTGTCTAAGCTGTTCTTTGGATGGAAAGTCTGTGCTTGTGAATGGGACGAAGGAAAGTGATGTGGTGTGTGGACCAACGTTGGCCGACTTCTCTCCAGGTACATCCTTCATCGCCATGCCTGCCCCTGCGAGAGAGCGAGGTAGCTGATTTGTTGCTGTTTAATCGAAGTGAATGTACCATGGCCATTACAATTGGAATCTAAATCCTGATGTCTTACATCTCTGCCTACAACAGGCACCTCTGGCATGCCCTCCCTTCCTTTACCCTGGCATCAAGGGACCCATCAGTTTTTCTCAGGTGTTTGTCACCCAGTCTGTGTTACACATTAGTAAGCAAAAGAAGGTGAGGCTTGACCCAAGCAGATACTACACCTTTGCTAACGCCAAGTAAAGGGGATTATAGAGTCCCATATTTCCTATATCCTAGAAAGGCCAAAACGCTGAACTTTTGTGGGCTTCTAGCAAAGTTATGGACGTTTTGTAAAGTTTTCCTACCAAGCAGGAAAGTTTACTAAGTTAACTGGTTGGAGATGCCCAAGGCACCTCTTCTCGTGCTTAGGAGTTTACAAATGTAAATATAAATATAACCGTATTTGCAAAATTATATGTTTGCATGCATTTCTCCTTTTGCAGGAGGTCACAACCCCCGGATCATCATCCTCTTTCTCGCACTGACCTCCACGACAGCGTTGTTCCTGGTGTTCTTCCTCGTGCTCCGTCTCTCTGTTGTTAAACAGAGCAGAAAGAAACTCCTATATATATTCAAACAACGTAAGACAACATAAAAGTATTAGATATTAGTGTTTGGAGGCAAGGAAACTATGATTTATAGTAGAAAGGAAACTATGATTATTTTTTTAGTTATAGAAACTAGGTTAGTAGAGCACAGTGGTATTGAAGAGGGGCAGTTTTGCCCCCAAGGGGACATTTGGAAATGGGTTAGGTGGTCACAACCCGGGCGAGTGGGGAGGAAGTGCGACTGGCAGTTAGTGAGTGGAGGGCAGCGATGCTGCTAAACATCCTGCAGTGTGCGGGACAGCCCCACAGCACAGAGTTATCCAGCCCCCAGTGTCAATGGTGCTCAGGTGGAGAGAGCTGTTGGTAGAAGAATATAACCAAAGGGTTCTAGAAAAAGGACCATTTAAGTATACTGCAGTCTTGGATAACCCTGTGTGTGTGTGTGTGCGTGTGTGTGTGTGCACACCAGTCCACTGTGCATCCAGGATACTGGCGAAGAGGAATCAGAAAATAATGGTTGCCCCATCCAGTACTGCTCTTCCAGCTGATAAATGGCCTTGACCTGAGCTAGATCCACGACTTGAGGAAGGCATAGTGAACTAGGAGGGAGTTTGAAGTGGGTTTAAAGAAATGGATTATTATGACAACAATCTGAATTAAATGAGAAATTTCAATAATGGATTCTATTCGTTAAACAGGACACTAAATAATAAAGAACTCAGCAATTGCCTGGCACAGAGGCAGCACTCACTAAACGAAAGCAATGAATATTTATTGAAAAAAGTCTATAGATGGGAGCAATCTGTTTTTGGTCTTCCTGGAGGACAGAACCACGGATAACAGGCTAGACGTCCTGAGAGGGATTCGTATACAGGAGGAGCGCTTAGCGCTGTGATGTAACCTGAAACGTCGTAATAAGACTGGAGAGTGTCTATTTGGAGGTTGTTAAAATACATGAGGGAAACTATTAGTAAAGTCTTATCTAAAGATGCACTACACTAATTTGTATAAAGGTTCCTTTGAAAACAATGTAAAACCTTTTTACATTGTGAAATATACAGAAAAAATGCATACATATAAAGTTTAACAAATCGTTGTAAAATGAAAACCTGTGTAACTCTACCCGGGTCGAGAAATAGAACAGGATCTGCTCCCCGGAAGCCCTTCGTATTCTCCTTCCAGATGAAAGCCCCCCTCCCCGCTAGCACTAACCACATCTAGATCTTTATGGTACTCACTTCCTTGCTCTTATTTATGGTTTTGCTACCTAACAACACCGTTTAATTTGGCTGCTTGTGAACTTCATACAAGTGGAACCACACTGTTTCTATTCTGTATTTTCCTTCTTTCACTCACCACTGTATCTGTATGATTCATTCATGTGCTACATTTATTTTTAGTTGATTTCCATTGTTGAATACTCTTCTACTGAAGGACTGTCACAGTCTGTTTATCCATTCCAGTATTGGTGGACACTTGGGTTGTTTCCAGTTTGGGGCTATCACGGACAGTGATGTTTGAATATTTTTGTCTATGTGTCTTGGGACACGCAAGGCCATGTTTCTGTTTAGTTTTTTTTTTTTTTTTTAAAGATTTTTATTTTTTCCTTTTTCTCCCCAAAGCCCCTGGTACATAGTTGTATATTCTTCGTTGTGGGTCCTTCTAGTTGTGGCATGTGGGATGCTGCCTCAGCGTGGTTTGATGAGCAGTGCCATGTCCGCGCCCAGGATTCGAACCAACGAAACACTGGGCCGCCTGCAGCGGAATGCGCGAACTTAACCACTCGGCCACGGGGCCAGCCCCTCTGTTTAGTTTTTTTTAACCTAGGAATAAAACTGTTGAGGTGTGAGGAATGTGAGTCTTGGTCCTTAGTAGATATATCAAACTGTTTTCCAGAATGGTGGGACCCCATTTACGCTTCCCCAGCAGCATATGAGGGTTCCTTTTGCCACAATCCCTGCTAACGCTTGATACTACCAGACTTAATTTTTCTCTATCTGGTGGGTGGATAGTAGTATCTCGTTGTGGTTTTAATTTGCATTTCCCTGATTACTAGTGAGATTGGACTTCTTTTCATGTTATATTGGCCATTTGGATTTCCTCTCTTGTGAAGTGCCTGATCGAGGCTTTTGAGCATTTTCCGTTGGATTGTCCGTTCTTTTCATGTTAATCTATAGGTATTCTTTAGTCTATTGTTCATTGCTGCAAATAGCTTTTTCTGCTCTATGGGTTACTCTTTGATTCTCTTTTTGAGGTCTAAGTTTCTGATTTAAACCTGGAAACTCTCACTTAAACCTCTGATTTAAAGAACTATCATTCCCATCTTTACCCCAAACTACAGTAAAGTTCTTCATAAAATGCTTTCCAAAAGTATTTATGAGTAATTAGTGAGTTGCAATGGAACTGTAATCCATTTAAAAAAATTTTTAGGTCATTTTTTAAAACTTTCTATTTTGAAATTATTGTAGATTCACAAGAAGTTGTAAAGAGAGTACAGAAAATTCTCATGTGCCATTCATAGGGCTGTATCTTATGTAAGTATGGTACAATATCAAAACCAGGCAATTGACATTGGCACATTGTGTGTGTATAATGTATGTTTTTTTATCACATGTGTAGATTGGTGTAACCACCAGCACAGTTGAAATACAGAACTATTCCATCACCCCAAAGATCTGCTCCTGTTAGGTCTTTATAGCCACACCTACTCTCTCTCCCCCTACCATCCCTAACCCCTGGCAACCATGAATCTGTTTTCCATCTCTACAATTTTGTCATTTCAAGAATGTTATATACATGGAATCATACAATAGATAAATGGGTCATAAATATGATCCATAAATTTTGGTCCATAAATTTTAAGATTGGCTTTTCTTCTTAGTTTAATGTCATTGAGACCCATTAGAGTTGTGTTCCAATAATTCACTCTTTTTTTATTGCTGACTGGTATCCCGTGGTGTAGTTATACCAGTTTGTTTTACCATTCACCTACTGAAAGACATTTTGGTTGTTTCCAGGTGGGTTTTTTGGTGAGGAAGATTGGCCCTGAGCTAACATCTGTTAGCAATCTTCCTCCTTTTGCTTGAGGAAGATTGTCTCTGAGCTAACATCTGTGCCAATCCTCTATTTTGTATGTGGGACGCTGCCACAGCATGGCTTGATGAGCAGTATATAGGTCCGTGCCCGGGAACTGAAACTGCAAACCCTGGCCCCTGAAGCAGAGTGCATGAACTTGACCACTACGCCACTGGACTGGCCCCCCAGGTTTTGACTGTTGCATATAAAGCTGCTATGAATAAGCATGTACAGGTTTTTTGTGGACATAAGTTTTCTTATCTCTAAGATAAATGTCCAGGGTGCAATTGCTGGGTCGTATGGCAAGTGTATGTTTATTTTTTCAAGAAAATGCCAAACTATTTTCCAGAGGAGTTGTACCATTTAACTTTCCACCAACAATGTGTGAGAGATCCAGTTTCTCCTCATCCCAGCATTTTGCATTGCCACAATTTCTTATTTCAGCTGTTCTAATTACTCTACAGTAATAGCACATTGTGGTCTTAATTTGCTGTTCCCTAAGGGTTGAACATCTTTTCATGTACTTATTTTCCATCTGTGTATCTTCTTCAGTGAAATGCTCCTTCATGTCTTTTGCTCACTTTCTAATTGAATTGTTTGTTTGTTTTACTGTTGACATTTGAGAGTTCTTTATATCTTCTAGATATAAGTCCTTTGTCAGATATGTTATTTGTAAATATTTTCTCGCAATCTAGAGCTTGCCTTTTCATCCTCTTCACAGGGTATTCTGCAGAGAAAAAGTTTTCAATTTTGATGAAGTCCAATTTGCCAATTTTTCCACTTTTGAAGTCAGGTTTAAGGACTCCGCCAAGTCCTAGGTCTCAAAGATTTAGATTTTCTCCCTTGTTATCTTCTAAATGTTTTACATTAAATCTATGGTTTATTTTTAGTTAAGTTTTGTATAAGATGTGAGAGTTTAGGTCAAGATTTTTTTGCCTATGAATATCCAATTCCTTCTGCATCATTTATTGAAAACATTATCCTTGCTCCATTGAATTGCTTTGCGCCTTTGTCAAAATGCAGCTGGCTGTACTTGTGTGGAGGCTATTTCTGGTTTCCCTCTTCCATTCCGCTGATCTGTGTGTTTGTCCTTCTGCCAATAGCACACAGTCTTGATTATGGTAGCTGTAAAACAAGTCTTGAAATTGGGTAGAGAAGAGAATTATTCCTCCCACTTTATTCTTCTTTTTTCAAAATTGTTTTGGCTATTCAAGAACCTTTGCATTTCCATATAAATTTTAGAATAATCTTATGCATATCTACAGAAAGTCAGCTGGGCTTCTGATGGTGATTGTGTTAAACCTGTGTGTCAGACTGGGGAGACTTGACATTGTTACCTTGTTAAGTATTCCAATTCATGAATATGATCTCTCTCCATTTATGTATATTTTCTTTGATTTCTTTCATCACCATTTTGTAGTTTTCAGCATACAAGTCCTGTAAATGTTTTGTTAAATTTAGGCCTTAGTATTTAATTTTTTTGATAATTGCAAATGGTATTGTATCATTTTGGTTTCCATGTGTTCATTACTAGTATATAGGAATACGATTGATATTTGTAGATTGATTTTGCATCCCGTGATTTTGCTCAACTCACTTGTAGTTCTAGGAGTATTTTGTATATTCACTGGGATTTTCTACAGAGACCATAATGTCATCTGCAGATAGGCACAGTTTTATTATTTTTTTCCGATCTGTATGCCTTTTACTTCTTTTTCCTGCCTTATTGTGCTGACTAGAACTTCTAGTACTGTCTTGAATAACAGCGATGAGAGTGAAATCCTTGCCTTGATCCTAATTTTAGAAGGAAAGCTTCAGTCTTTCACCGGTAAGTATGATGTGAGCTGTAGGTTTTTAGTAGATATTGTTTTTATCAAGTTGAGGAAGTTCTTCCTCTATTTTTTGTTTTCTGAGGTTTTTTTAAAAATGGTGAATGGGTGTTGAATTTTGTCAAATACTTTTTCTGCATCAGTTGATAAGGTCATCTGATCTTTCTTCCTTAGCCTGTTAAGATAGTGGATTACATAGACTTATTTTTGAATATTGAACCAGCCTTGTGTCCCTGGACTAAACGCCACTTGCTTATAGTATATAATTCTTTTTATATATTGCTGAATTCTGTTTCTTAGTATTCTGTTAAGAATTTTTGCAGCTATGTTCATAAAGATATTGGTCTGTGGTTTTATTTTCTAGTACTGTCTTTGTCTAATCTTGGTATCAGAGTAATACTAGCTTCATCAAATAAGTCGGGACATGGTCCCTCTTCTGTTTCCTGGAAGAGATTTATAGAATTGGTGTTAATTCTTCTTTAAACAATTGGTAGAATTTTCTAGTGCAACTCACTGGACCTAGAGATTTTCTTTTTGGAGATTTTAAATTTACAGATGTAATTTCCTTAATAATTATAGGACTATTTAAGTTCTTTAATTCCTACTGAGTGAGCTGTGGTAGTTTGTGTTTTTGAGGCATTGGTCCATTTCGTCTGAGTTATCACATGTGTTTATGTTATTCCCAGTATTCCTTTGTTCTCCTTTTGTTATCTGCAGGGTCTGTAGTGATGCCACCTAGTCATATTGTTAATGTGTGTCTTCTGTCTTATTTCCGTATCAGTCTTACTAGAGATTTGTCAATTTTATTGATCTTTTCAAAGAACCAACTCTTCTTTTCATTGATTTTTCTCTGTCTTTTTCTGTTTTTATTTCACTATTTTCTGGTCTTACTTTTATTATGTCCTTCTCTCCACTTGCTTTGGACTTATTTTTCTCTTGAGGTGGAAACTTATATTATTGATTTGAGACTTTTCCTCTTTTCTAATATAAGAATATAACATTATAAATTTTCTTCTCAATACTAATTAGCTGTGTCCCATAAATTTTGATATGTTGCTTTTTTTATTTTCATTCAGTTTAATGTGTTTTTGTATTTCCCGTGAGATTTCCTCTTTAACCCATTGATTATTTAAAAGTGTGTTTTTAAATTTCCAAGTGTCTGGTGCTTTTCCTGTTTTCTTTCTATTAGTGATGTCTAATTTACTTCCATTATAGTCAGAGGACACCCTCCGGATGGTTTCAGTTCTTTTCAGTTTGTGGAGGTTTGTTTCATGGCCCAGGACACAGTCTGTCCTGCCGTATGTTCTGTGGACGCTGGAAAAGAATGTGTTCTGCTCTTGGGTGGGGTGTTCTATAAATGTTGATTTGATCCTATCAGTTAATGATGTTGTCAGGTTCTATCCTTGCTGATTTCCTGTCTAGTTGTTCTATCAACTGTTGGGAGGCGGCCATTTAATTCTCCAAATATAATTGTGGATTCATGTATTTCTCTTTTAAGTTCTATCAGGTTTTGCTTCACCTGTTTTGCAGCTCTGTTGTTTGGTGTACAATAGTCCCTTCTTACCTGTGGTTTCACTTTCCATGGCTTCAGTTACCCGTGGTCAACCACTGCCCAAAAATATTAAATGGAAAATTCCAGAAATAAACAATTTATAAGTTTCAAATTGCACACTGTTCAGGGAGTAGCATGATGAAATCCCATGCCCTTCTGCTCCATCCTTCACCTCCCTTCATCTCATCACATAGACATTGTACCATCTCTCCTGATCACAAGAAGAGGGAGTACAATACAATAACATATTCTGGGAGAGAGAGACCATAGTCACATGACTTTTATTACAGTATATTGTTATAATTGTTCTAGTTTATTATTAGTTATTCTTGTTAATCTCTTATTGTGCTTAATTTATAAATTAAACTTTATTGTAAGTATGTATGTATAGGAAAAAAGGTAGTTTATATAGTGTTTGGTACTCTCCATGGTTTCAGGCATCCACTGGGGGTGTTGGAATGTATCCCTGTGGATAAGGGGGGACTAGTGTATACACATTTAGTATTGCTATGTGTTCTTGATGAATTGACTTTTACCATTATGTGAAGTTACTTTCTGTGTCTGATAATTTTCTTTGCTTTGAAATCTACTTTATCTGATATTAGTATAGCCACTCTGCTTTATATATATAGTATATATACTATATAGAAAATATAGCATATTTATATATATAGTATTTTTTTCATCCTTTTACTTTCAACTTTCCTACATTTTAATATTCGAAGTGAATTTCTTGTAAGCAGGGTATAGGTATCACTCTACTAATCTCTGTCTTTTAATTGGTGTATTTAAACCGTGTATATTTAATGTAATTATTTATATGTTAGGATTTAAGATGCTATTTTATTTGTTGTTTTCTGTTTGCTTTCTCTGGTTTTCATTTCTCTGTTATCTTTTTTCTGCATTCTTGTGGATTACTTGAACAATTTTTAGAATTCAATTTTTATTCATCTATAGTTTTTTGAATGTATGTCTTTGTATAGCTTTTATAATGGTCGCTCTAGGTATTATGCATAAGTTATCATAGTATCAACATTTAACAGTTTGAATGAAGTATAGAAATATTACCACCCTTTACATCCTCTTAACCTCCTCCAATTTATGATATACTTGTCTTAAATATTTCCACTATATACTTTTAGGACCATATTAGACAATGTTATAATTTTTCTTCAACTGTCAAACATAATTTAGAAAACTCAAGAGAAGGAAAGTCTATTGAATTTACCCATGTATTTGTTCATTCCATTGATCTTCCTTCCTTCTTGATATTCCAGGATTCCTTCTTTTATCATTTTTCTTCTGTTTACAGAATTTCCTTTAGCCATTCTTGTACAGTAGGTCTGTTGGTGACAAATTCTCTTAGTTTTCTTTCATCTGAGAATGTCTTGATTTCCCCTTCATTCCTGAAAGATATTTTCACTGGATATAGAATTTGGGGTAGACAGTTATTTTCTTTTAAAACCTGAAAAATGTGCCACTTCTGACCTGCATGATTTCTTACAAGAAATCCGCTTTCATTCTATTTGTTTTCCCCCGTAAGTATTGTGCTGTTTCTTTCTGGCTGCTTTCAAGATTTCTTTCTTTGTCTTTTGTTTTCAAAACTTTAAATATGATGTGTCTTGGTGTGGATTTCTTTGATTTATCCTATTTGGAATTCACTCAGCTTCTTGAATCTGGAGGCTTATCCCTTTTTCCAGATTTGGGAAATTTTCAGCCATTGTTTCTTCAATACTTTTCCAGCCGTACTCCCTTTCTCCTCTTCCAGGATTCCAATGACATGAATATTAGGTCTTTTGTTATAGTCCCACATGTCCCTGAGGCTCTGTTCATTTTTTTCCCAGTCTTTTCCCTTTGTTGTTCAGATTAGGTAATGATTCTTTCCTCTGTCCTCTCCATTCTGCTGCTGAGCCCATTCACTGATTTTTAAAATTTTGCTTATTGTAATTTTTCAGTTCTAAAATTGCCACCTGGTTCTTTTTTTTTATGTCTTCTATTTCTTTTTCATTTGTTTCAAATGTGTTCCCAATTGAAGCATCTTTATGATGGCTGCCTTAAAATCCTTGCCAGATAATTCCAATATGTATATCATCTAGATGCAAGTATCTGTTGTCTTCTCTCATTCAGATTGAGATCTTCCTGGTTCTTAGAATGACAAGTCATTTTTTGTTGCAACCCAGACATTTTGGATATGATGTCATCAGACTCTGGATCTAACTGGAAGCTTGTATTTATTCAGGCTTCCTCTAACACTGCTCCAGTAGAGGAAGGAGGATGCTGCTAGGCGGGGTTGGAAGACCAGGTTCTACAAGTGTTGTCCCCGGGGGTGGGGGGCTCCTTGTTATTGCTAGACATGTGTGGAGTTCAGGCACCCCATTAAGTTTCTGCTGATACCACTCTGGCTGGAATGGGAAAAGACACTTTGTTACTACTCCCTGGGGGGCCTCCAGCAACATCAAAGTGGTGGGGGTGGGGGTGACCTCATTACTCCTGAGTGGCAGTGAAATCTCTGCTCTCCACTAGGCCTCCTCTGACACTATCCCCACGAGGAGAGGGAGCCGAACCTTGAAACAGCTTGGTGAGAGTGGAATTCTGGGCATTCTACTTCGCCTTTACTGGTTGGCTTGGGTGTGGGGCCACAGTTTTTTCTGTGGTGTTTGCTAGAGGAGAGTGATTCCCTAAAAGTTTTCAGTCTTGCTATGCTGCAAGCCTTGCTAACCTTTCCTGGTTTTGTAGCTGGAGAGAGCAGACTTTTCTTGGGACATTGTTTTAGTCTATGCTCATCGGCATTTCTAGGTTGCTGACTTTTCCAGTTCCCAGTCTGGGGCATATCAGGCAGAAAGAAAACCCAGGGAACTCAAGTCTATGTTATTCTTGGATCCTGAGATCCTTAGCTGGTGTGCCTTCTTCTCTCCACTTTCCCGATTTTTCTTATGTTTGTTGTATATAAAATGTCCAGAGTCTTCAGCAATACCTAGCAGGAAGAATAGGAAAAAGTGTGACTACTCTATGGAAGCAGATTTACATTTTGAAATTAATCCTTGATGCTATTTCAAAAGAAAAAGACATCCTATTGGTATTTCTGAATGTCTTGCCAGTTTTTCATAAGTTCTTGGAGATAGCACGGTTGTTGGGTTTTGGCTATTTTTTATAGTAACAAGCATGTAAAATGGGGGTAGGGCCTTTTGCATTGTCAGGCTATAAAAAAAATCTGCTTAGGATTAAAAGTTGCTCAGCAGTAACACAAAAACTTCACACTAACATGTAAAAGAAAACCTGGAAGCTAATGTATCAATCAGTTCTTCACTTACTAATAGATGGAAGTGATGTGAGTATCTTTAATATCTTGGATCCATAAGCATTCAAAAGAAACTGTGGAATGTGTAAGCTAAGTAACCTTAAGACTGAAATACGTGCAGCTGAGTTGAAACTGTAGTTACGTTTCGGACACAACAAGTTTTGTGCTGTGGTGATGCGCGCTCAAGACTGTTTTAGCCATTGTAGGAAATAAAGAAAATAGTTTTTCAGGACGAATAAAAGTATTTGGTGAAAAGAAAAATCTTAAATAAGCCTGAGAAAAAGTTCGTGCTATTACCGCTCTCTTTAGTGAGTTTGTTCAAATTAAAGTTGAGGACGTTTGCTACTTAGAGATGTTCTGCAACTGTGATTTATGGAAAATAGATGCCAAATGATTAAAACAAAAGACAGCAAAAGATAAGTGTCTTTTAAATTCCTTTTTAGCGTTTATGCGACCAGCACAAACTGCCCAAGAGGAAGATGCCTGTAGTTGCCGATTTCCGGAGGAAGAAGAGGGAGAAGGTGGACTGTGAGCGGGGTCCGGGAAACGCTGGGGCTCTCGAGGAGGATCCGAGGAGGAGTGCCAGACGAGACGCGCCGTCTTACCTTTCCAATTGAAAACACGTCTTGCCTAATACCCAGGAGAACCCCCTACAAGTTTTTTTTAAATGCTAATGAATTGGCCTTTAAAAACGTACCGCTTCTAACAGAAGAGAAGTAGGAAACAGAGCTCATAGGAGAGGGGCACGCTCAAGACACTGCTTAACAGGCTTGAGCTAGCTTTTTAGTTAAATCTAAAGAGAATTCTATTTTAAATTTAATCATGTAGGCCAGTGGTCTGACTAAAATTATAATCAAAATCAATTCCATTTTTTGTGTGTGCTAATATAACATATGACAATAAGCCATAAGATGCATAAAATATCCCCAACCAAATTATCTACTGGATCAGCCATTCAACACAGTGGCCTCTCCCACCGTGAGGGGAGAATGGCGACAGCCCAAGGTTGGGGTCAAGGAGGAAACTCTCGGACCTTGTGGAAGAGTTCCGGAAGGGGTTGGGATGTCCTTGCACACCTCGTGGTCCCTGGTCCTCACATCGTCTGCTTTGCTCCTGCTCCTCATGAGCCGGGGCTTATGTTTTTTTATCCTTAAAAACTTTAATAATAGTATTGGATGCACATAAACTAATGCATGAAATAGGTATGAAGCGCGTCCTAGAACGAAGAGCCAAGAGCCCAACCAGAGCACCAGAGCGGGAGCCGCCAGCTCCCAAGGGCCAGCTCTGAGACGCCACGTGCCTTTGTACGGCTTAGGAGCTGAGAATGGTTTTGACGTATTTAAATGGTTTAAAAAATCAAAAGAAGAATAATATCTCCCGACATGTAAAATTATATGAAACTCAAATTTCAGACTCCATAAATGAAGTTTTATTGGAACATACAGCCACACTTATTTATTTACATGTTGTCTAAGGCGGCCTTTGCGTTACAACAGCAGAGGTCAGCAGCTCTGACAGAGGCTGTGTGGCCTAGAATATTTACTATCTGACCCTTTATAGGGTCAAAGTCAAGGTCAGTGCATCCATCTGTGTGCTGCTCCCTCTCTCAACTTCCGTCTCCCTCCACCACCACCCACCCCGCGACCTTTCTGGGGAATGTTGTCTCTCATTTTCTTGCTTTAAAAAAAAAAAGTCATTTATTATGTAATTATGTACCTTAAAATTATGTTATTTAGTTTTGTTTGTTTTTAAGCTTTATGAAAATGGTTTATACTGTATGGAGACCTCTATGACTTGCTTTAATCACTCAAAATTATATTTATAAGACTCATGCATGTTATTATATGCAACTAGAATGCATTCATTTTGACTGCTATATAATTTTGCAAATATACCATAATTTATCATCCATTCTCTGAGGACACTGGTGGTGTTTCCCGGTTTTTTGCAGTTATGAACAATGTTGCTATGAATGTTCCTTTACGTGTCTCCTGGGCAAGAGTGTTTCCAGGGAAACTTCTTTAGAACTGGAATTGTTGGCTCTTGGGGCAGATGAGTGTTCAACTTTATGAGCCAGTACTCATATCAATAAGGATATGCTAAGTTATGCAGAAGTAACAAATGACCTCCCAAGTCTTAACAGATTACAACCAAACAACAGAGGTGCCTTTCCTGCTGTCACCACGTGCCCCTTGCAGGCTGGCTGTGACTTTGCTCCTCGCTGTTTCACTCTGGGATTTAGGCGGAGGGAGCAGCTTCTGTTGGAACATTGGCCGTCTCGTGGCAAAGGGATTCACGTCACTCTGCCCATATGTAGTTGGTTAGACTCCAACTTTGAGAGCAAGTCACGAAGCCAAGCTGGGCATCAATAGGGCAGAAAGTACAATTTTCACACAGGGAGGGGCAGAAAACATTTCTGATCAATGAAGAGTCCACTGCAGTCCTGAAACGCTTTTCGAGATGGTGCTACTATGCTCCTGTCAGCAGTGCATAGTGTTCCATTGATCCCCATCCTTGCTACCCTCTGGTATTATCAGATTCTCTTAATTTTGCCAATTCAGTGGATTTAAGATGGCAGCTCACTGTGGCCTTATTTGCATTTCCTTGATTACTAACGAACATCTTGTCACATTTTTTTTTGAAGATTTTATTTTTTCCGTTTTCTCCCCAAAGCCCCCCAGTACATAGTTGTATATTCTTTGTTGTGGGTCCTTCTAGTTGTGGCATGTGGGACACTTCCTCAGCGTGGTTTGATGAGCAGTGCCATGTCTGCGTCCAGGATTCGAACCAACGAAACACTGGGCCGCCTGCAGCGGAGCGCGCGAACTTAACCACTCGGCCACAGGGCCAGCCCCATGTTTTGTTTTTTTAAAAGACTGGCACCTGAGCTAACAACTGTTGCCAATATTTTTTTTGTTCCTGCTTTTTCTCCCCAAATCCCCCCAGTACATAGTTGTATATTTTAGTTGTGGGTCCTTCTAGTTGTGGCATGTGGGATGCCGCCTCAACATGGCCTTGTGAGCAGTGCCATGTCCGCGCCCAGGATCTGAACCAGTGAAACCCTGGGCTGCCAAAGCGGAGCGCGCGAACTTAACCACTCGGCCCCGGGGCCAGCCCCTTGTCACGTGTTTTTATACCGTTTGTGTTTCTTTTCTGTGAAATGCTTCCTCATGTTTTTTTCTCATTTTTTAAAACTTGGTTGTTTATCTTTTTCTTATTGATTCATAGAAGTTCTTTATATATTCTAGGTAATAATCTTTGGTCACTTATATGTGTCATAAGTATCTGCTTTGTTTGCAGTTTGTTTTTTCTCTTTTTTATTGTGTCTTTCTGGTAATAAGTGGAAAAGCTCTTATTTAATTTGGTTAAATTTACATTGCTTTCTTACCTGGTTTCCTGGTTAAAGAAATCCTTCCCTGTGCCAATATCATAAAGATATTTCCTCACATTTTATTCTAAAAGTTTTGTCTTTCATGTTGAAGTCTAATCTATCGGGAATGATTTTTGTGTGTGTTGTGAGGTAATGATTCAGTTTTGAGTTTTGTATGTGGATAACCACTAGATCTAGTGCCATTTTAATTCAGTGATTCATCTTTTCCCATGGATCTGCAATACCGTCTCATCATTTATCAAATTTCCACGCAACCATGTGTCTGTTTCTGGGCTCTGTTCTGCTCCGTTGCTCAATTTGTCTGTCCTTCTGCTGGTACCGCACTGTCTTTGTTCTGGTAGCTTTATAATAGCTCTTGATACCTGGTAGGACAAGTCTTTCTAACGTCCTTCAACAAAGTTCTGTAAAGTTTCTCCAGAAATGGTGTGTACATCTCTTATTAGGTTTATTTCTAGATATTTTGCTTTGTGTTGCTTTTTTAGATGGTTCTGTTTGTTGTTGGAGTATAGAGATGTTGCTGATTTGCTTATGTTAGTTTATGGCCAGCTTTCTCCCTAAACTTTCCTATTATTTTTAACAATATGTGTGTAGATTCCTTTGGGTTCTCTATATGGACAATCCTGTTATTTGCAATAATATTAGTTTCTTCCTTTTCTATTCCTTTGTTTTTTACTTCTTTCGCTTGACGTACTGCTTGACTTATTGCTAGGATCTCCAGTACAATGTAATAGTCTGTTTTTTATCCTATTTATAGAGGATACTTTCAGGTTTTTTGTAAATATACTTGATCAGGTTAAGGAAATTCCTTTCTATTCCTGATTTGTGAAGAGGGTTAGTTTTTACTTTTTAATCATGAATGGGTGTTGAATTTTATCTGAAATCTTTCTGGAAAAAAGGAAAAAAAGCATTTGATTGCAGATGACTCAGCCAGTGGTTCTGTTGTCTTTGATTGGGATCTAAACTTCGGCAGTATTCCAAGAAAATCAGTGCCTGAAAGAAAGTTAATGGAATCATAGGTATTCCTTTTTACCTCCCCTCTTTAAAGCATGTACTTTTTTATGCTTTGGTGTATGATATAATTATATGTGTTCAGAAAAAAGTTGTTGTTTTAATTTAAATAGATGTAGTACCTTCATTTGGCTTTTAATCTTGTGGACCCGGTGTTCTGGCAAGAATAAGAAAATGATCACTGGTGGTACAATCCATTTAAAACAGGAGGCAAAGCAAAGCGTAGGGAGCTCCCAGTGCCATTGCAGGAAGAGGGCGAGGTGTAACTTTTTTTTCCCTTCCAAACCACGATCCTATGCATTCTAATGCAGCTTTCCCCCTCGGCTTCAGACACCTGTGTTTAATTCTCCATCATCCACGATCCACACACACGAAGGGACGGGTCGTGCCCCATAGACCTGGGTCACCCATGGTAACTCAACTAAACTCATTTGTCCCAGATTATAACCACAGAAAATCCAGTTTATTGTATTCATCTGACCGAGGCTGTGTTTATCACACAGACTGTATGACACTTTATCATAGTGAATTTTGGTATAATGTGTAAAAGTTATATGAAAAACACAGGAACTTAGAGTATGAGTCATCTTTCCCCCTAAATGACAGTTAACAAGAAAGAAAATCAAGACAGAATAAAATGATCCCCTTTGGGGGTTAATTTAGGAAATCCGATAATTGTTTATTAGAAATGAATGTAAATTTCTATGCTCAAAATAAATGAACACATTTAGGGTTATCCAAGTTGGAAACAGTTTTCTAAATGCTTAAAAACAAGCTTAGGCTACTTCTGAAACAAATTTTGATTTTCTTCTGTGGTGGAAGATATCACTCTGATGGAAACTTTTGATATGAGGGGCATAAGGCTACTAAAGTGGGTGTCTTCCTCTGCAGAGCAGGTCTTTCCATTTGTGGGTGGGACGTACCCGTGGACCACAGCTCGAATGAGGTATGTGTGGTCTGCGTGTGGTAGGGCTAGGAGAGCGATCATTAACTGATATTTTTAGAAAGAGCTCTATAATAAAACACAAATCTATCATCTGCACAGAAAAAAAAGAATATCTAAGAAAAAAGATAGCTTATTGTTTAAAAACTTCATATTACTATTGCAACGTCAAATCATAAAGGGTGACAGTGAAATAACATGCTATTCTCTGGAAACCATGGAAACTTGGACTTTAGTGCCAAGGAATGTGAAAGAGTCAGAGTTTGGGATTGCTTTTGCTCCCAACAACTTACTTATTAGTTGCAGAAAAATGAATACTGTTTTTATATCAATAGTGATTCCGATAGCTGTATTTCAAATTAACTAAGTCATCAAAGGCTTTCGAACAACATGTCTTTTTTACAAATTCATTGAAGAGGCTGATTCTGACAAACCTATCGCAGGGGCTGGCTCTGAAATACGAACGGCCCCTTCACTGAGCTGGCGTGGCTGCAGGGCCCCTGCATCAGGCACCAGGCTGGGACACAAAGATGAAGGACCCACTCCCACCTGAGGGCTTTCAGTCCAGGCGACTAAGTACAACCAGATAAGAGACACAATGTTACCAAGGACCTACTATATGCCAGGAATAGACAGTGAAGCAGGGGGTGAGCGTGCTGCCCTGGAGCCTCCAGGCTGGTGAAGGGACAGCTGAGTGCCAGGGGCCTGTGTGCTTGGGGGAGAAGCTCACGCTGGAAGGGGCCGAGGGAGGCCTTCCTGGGGATGATGGGGACGGATGGGATGAGGAGCAGGTATCTACTCAGGCTGTGTGTTTCCTGGAGAAGCAAAGGGCCCAGGCAAATGGGAGGGAGGGCTGGGGGCTGGGGATGGAGAGGAGAGGAGGAAGGAAGCTGCAGGTCAGCAGGGACCAGATATCCAGATTTTATAAGCACAGTTAAGAAGCTCAGACTTTGAACTGTGGACGCTGACTGGGGAGCCAGGGAAGGGATCTGACTGGATTTGCATTTTAGAAAGGTCTCCTTGACTACAGTGAGGAACATGGATTACAAAGACTGGGCACTCCTCCAGGAGACAGACTGATCTGGGGGTGAGGCATAAGGCCCTGGTTCCTGGCTTGGGCAGCTGAAGGGTAGTGGTACCACTGGGGAAGCCAAGAAACCCTGGGAGGAGGAGGTGAGGGAGGAAGGAGCTGGTCCAGGGTCGGTGAATGACTCTATGTGATGCCCCAGCAGAGGGGCTACACTGCGGGGGGGTGAGGGACGGGGAAACTGGCATCGCAGAGGCCTAGGCCAGGGTCTTTGGAATCCAGCAGGTGAGAGTAGAGTCAAGATGGCCAAAGGCCATCAGGAATCCAGAGAGGTGACAATAAAATGTACACTGGGTTTAGCAACAAGGCAGTCACCTTAACGGGAGCCCTTTCAGGGGAGTGCTAATTACAAAAGCTAGACCATGGGAACCTAGGAATGCATGGGAAGTGACAGTGAGTGTACTCAAACCTTTCCAAAGTTAGACAGTGAAAGAAAGGAGGTGGTGTGAGAACTGGGGGACCACATGGAGTCTTCGGGTAGGGTCATAGGACAGAACATGGGAAGCCTAGTTAGATTTGAACTTCAGATAAACAATGAGTAATTTCTCAGTATAAACATGTTCCATGCAATATTTGAGACATGCTTTTACTAAAATTTATCTGTTGTTTATCTGAAATTCAAGTTTACCTGGGCGTCCCTTATTTTTATTTGCTAGATCTGACAAACCTAGTTAAGGGGAAGTATTGGGTTCTCTCTTAATTGGACAGACTTGAGCAAGGCATTAAAGATTTAGATTCAGATGTTAAAGATGAGTCTAGAATGGGATCATGGGGAGCCAGTGCCTGAAGGGCAGAGAGGATGGGGCCCAGGGCACAGGAGGAGGAGGATGGAAGTTTCCAGTTTAATAGGAGGATGAGGCCAGATGAATGCAGATGCTGGTAGACTGCTGGGCTTGACGGACGGAAGGAGAGGGGGTACCTGGGGTCCTCTGCTGGCATGGAGAGTGGAGGAGGGGATGGAGGATGGGGGAATAAAGAACTCATTTTATTGGACAGAACCTGTTAAAAAACAAAATTCAACTGAGTAAATTTGAAGATCTAATTGGCCCTATTCAACAATTCATGAATCAGGCAGCATCCTGTCTAGCAAATGGAAGGGAGCTCCGAGGAGCTGTACATAATGGAAGACTTCTATAGGCAGAAGGGGCCAGGATAAGGATTGTTTCAGGCAAGGTCGCCCTCCTTTAGGGGATGATAGGGGTCTGTCAAGTGGACGGCCTCAATAGTGCTGCCCAGGAAATTCCAGAGCCATTGGTTAAAATTCCACTCCTGGGGGGCTGAGGCTGCAATTAGGTTAGGTATGAAGTCTTGGTTTGCTGACATGGGGCTTAGCACAAGTGACTCCATTTTGGGCCTGTTGTCCTTTTTAACAAACGGAACTGTAGGTTGCTTATTCCAGCTGAGTCTCTCACCCTGCAGGAGTGTGGGTCCAGATTCACTATGAGGCCCAGGTTCCTGCAAGAGCTCAGATGAGGTGGAGTGGACTGCCTCTGGGCTGGGGTTTTCCAGAAGGGAAGGACAGACGTCAGTGGGATGAGGAAGTTGAATATATTGGCAAGAGAGTGGCAAAAGGATTCCAAGTTCAGATTTTACACGTGAATTATGTACTTACTATAAAAGCCATTTTAATACACTATTCAATCTTTCTGAAAACAGGTTAACCGTAACACTGGACAAATGCCTGGGGTGATGACAGGGCACCAGCAACACCCTCTAAAACAACCTGTTCTGGTGAAGGAGAATTTCAAAGAGGAAATGGATGGACGTCAACAAAGGGCAGATGTCAGCTGAAATGTGCTCCCTCTTCACCTCCCTCCCTGCCCCCACCTCTTTGGGACAAGAAAAGGCACAGAGGCTTTGTTACCAGAAAATGGTTTCGACAATGACAAAGACAGGGCTATACAGACAGTTGTACACATTGTACACTGCAGAGAATTCACAGTAACCAGATGCCCGCACCAGGACCTGAGATTACATTGTATATTTATTCCTACTTTGCTGTCTGCCAACCACTGAGAGCAGGGGTTTGTCAGATTCTCTGCTGTAACCCTGGAAAGTGCCAGTAACTCTGGGTTGAATGAATGAAGGAAGGAGTGGGATCAAGAAGACACACTGGTAGCCGTCCAATTTTGGCATATGTGGTAAGAAAATATTTCTGCAACACAAACTCTTTTCACTTATGACAATAAGATTCTACCAACTTCTCTTCTACCTATTACCTGGTGAAGCTGAGGCTGGATGAGCTGGTCACCATGGTTACTTGGAGCTTTAAGCCTGATAGCGGTTTATTTTCTTCCAGCTTTCAAAATGACTGCTGGTCATACCAGGAGAGGGACTCCTGAGAAGGCTGAGCACCATGTAAGTGTTATTTTCCACTTTGGGGTAGTGTGGGGGGGAGTTAAGGATGTTATCTTCCATTTGGGAAACACAGATTCCCTCCATGTTCCTACTTTGCTTCTATTGAGCGGATCTGAGACGAGGCGGGATTTCAGTTTCTGCTCTTGGTGTTGGCGATCTCCTGTGAAGTAAACAATTTGCTCCAACATGGAAGAGACAACTGAACCTGTCAGACACAGAGAGGTCAGATGAGGCACATGCTTAAGAAATCCCAGTTTGTACTTTTTCAAAAGTTCTCTTCAGCCCTGTTATTTAGTAAAGGTGGATAACAAGTCAGAATCTCTTGAAAACTTTTCCATCTTAATAAGACCATCTGGGGCCATACAGCATCCAGGTTGAGTTTATGGGCACTGGAGACAGCCAGTTTGAGGCTCACTTACTGCCACCACCCGTTTGTGACGGAGTTTACATGATCCTCTAAGTCTTGGTTTCCTCCTCTGTAACATGACATGGAACCATTGCAAAGGTGAAATAAATGAGCTGTTTAGTACAGCGCCCTCACAAACCAGGCGCTCAAGAAAGGATCTCGTCCTGTTCTTATTAAAGAAGCAGGATCAACACAATCAGCCATGCTCAGCGAAGTAACACTCGCTTCTACTAAGTGATTGAACATTTCTGACTGCAACAAATGCTGATAACTCAGTGCAATTATAATCACACATCCTGCAATTGTGATTTTTCCAAATATAGACGCTGACTGGGCTAGTTCTAAGAGGACTCAAAAATCAGTCTCAGCCACGCCGTCCCATGTGGGGATGCCTGCTCACTGACGGGGCGACGTTGCAGTCTGATAACCATCACTGTTTTCTGATTCCTCCTCATTCACTGAAAAAATACAGAAGTTGAAATTAGCATAGGCTTCCCTTTAATGTAAAACATTCCATGTATTGAACTTTACAAATGAATTCTGTGTATATGTTTGACAGTGAAACAGTGTTCTCTACTCTAAGACAAATTCCTGCATGGCATTTATGCTAACAAATAAAAATGTTTTGCAAACGAAATTACACTATACTGTGCTTATTCTGGTGCCACAAGAGCACTGTTTGAAGAATATGTTTTTAAAAATAGAATTCTGCTTCTGGCCTATAGATCTCAAATATGAGGCATTCCTAAAATAAATAAACTTAAATGTTCATAAACAATACTATGGAGAAATAATGCTTTATTAGAAGTTTTAGGTATCAATGCTTGGCCTTAATAATTTTTAAGATGTAAATTTTAAATAAAGTTATGGAATAAGAGTGTTAAAACTGTTTCAAATGATAAATGCTTAAATTGTTATAGATAATTAGTAAAAACAAATTTGTCTTCAATGATACGTTTGCAATGATTTTTAAAAATTAGGCCATACTACTCTACGATATACAATTATGAACTATAAAATGGAATATTAATACAGCAATGAATTTCTTCTTATTAAGAAGAATATCTTCTTATGAAGTGTTTTCATAGAACAGAGTCCTAGACGTGAAACTGGTGGACTATAGGGTATGCGAATTTAGGACGATTATAGGTATTGCAAAATTGTCCTTTAACATGGCCTGGTGGGAGGGTGATGAAAAGGTTATGGAAATAGGCAGTGGTGATGTTTACACAACATTGTGAATGATCTTTATGCCACTAAACTGTACACTTAGAAGTGGTTAAAATGGTAAATTTCATGTTATGTATATTTTACCACAATAAAAAACACCTTTTTTTTCATTGCCCTTCAAAAAGATATGCCAATTTCCACGCCAGCCAACAATGTAGAGTCACAGAATTTTTAACCTGGAAAGGAAATAAGAGCCGAGGCCCGGAGGGAGGAAGTGGTTCTCTCGAGGTTACGCAGCTTGTCCGAGCTGGCCAGTGCCCAGCTCTCCTGGCTTCTCTTCTCGCTACAGGTGGACTTCAGGCTTCGAAAATCGAGTATTCTGGAGGCAACAACATTCGCATATTTTTTTCCCCTACTCTGAGTTGAGAGTTGTTGAATTAAAAGCCTAAGGGAGTCTCAGAAATACAAAAATCTGTGACATGGCACTGAGGAACTCCCTGTCTGTGAGCTGTTTAGGTTTTGTTGTTACTGACAATGTCTTAAAGAGACCAGATGCTGGAGGATGTTTTGAAGGTCAGGAAGGGAGCAGAGCCCTCGAAGGCAGGTGGCTCAGTGGGGGTGCAGGGAGCTCGGGAGTGAGCCCCTGTGGCCTGTGCCTCCCCCGTTTGAATGCACACCCTGATGAAGGCGGAGATCCCTGGAGGAGCCAAGTCTATGAAGGTAGAAAGCAGAAGGGAGGGTGCCAGGGCGGGGGCATTAGTGTTGGGGGACAGGGTTTCAGTTTTACAAGATGAGAAGAGTTCTGTGGACGGGGGTGGATAACGGTTGCACAACGAGGTCAGTGTACGTAACGTCCCTGAACTGCACGCTTAAAAACAGATAAAATGGTAAATTTTATGTTTTGTATAGTTTACCAGAATTTTTAAAAATAAATAAGTTAAAAAAAAACCCGATGAGGGCAGCGACGGAGACTGCTTTGTTCTCTGCGGGGTCTCCAGCACCCAGCCCAGTGTCTGGCACACGGTGGGTGCTCAATAACGCCGTGATGAACAGATGAACGAAGACGTCACTGGATGTACGCGGGAGTCACAGGCACCAGAGGAAACCCAGTGACCCGGCCGCACAGGCCCCCACATCCTGTGCTCTTCGTTTACTTTCTTTTCTACTTCGGTGCTCAGGAGAAATCACTAAAAATTATCCAGCTTGTCAGAGGACACTTTTTTCTGACATGTTACACAGAAGAAAAACTCAAGAAAAATACGTGCCGGCTGGGAACCTGTCTACTCTCGCTTCGGGAGCCTGCCCCTCCTCCTGCCTCCTCGCCCACCGGCCATTTGTCCATCTTTCTGCAGCCGCTGCCCTCGAGCCTCCAGCTCAGGCGTCTGCCCTTCCCCGGGGGCCTTGGGCCACACTGCCAGGGGCTTCTTTATGGCCATAGCTCTATTTTTTGACTTTTAATTTTTTATTGCACAAGTAACTTTTGTAGACAACTAGGAAATACCTATAAATTTAGAAAATAATAAAACCCTCCTTTCGCCCACGTAGCTTTGGAGTAGAGGAATGGTCTATTAAAGACGATCCACGTGCAGCGCCTCCATGTGGATTTGATACCGACCCTGATATCACTTTCCCCACATTAAACCCAGCATATATGAGGTTAAAACCAAAGCACTCATTCCTCGCTTACTCTCTGGCTTCCGGGTTCCAGAATCCATTATCCTCCATGGAGACAGACACCGTCAAGGACAAGCACCTGGATTATCTCCTCCCCACAAAGAGATACAGGCTGGTGGGAAAGCTGCTGACCAGCAAGGTCACGGGCTCCCTCCTCTCTGCAAGTGTCTCAAGGCCAAAGACAGGCTGGTGGGAAAGCTCCGACCAGCAAGGCCATATGCTCCCCCTCCCCTACCTAAAGCCCCAAATAAAAACCCTTCCTTTTAGCTTTTCGGGGAGTTTGGGATTTCAGCGTTAGCTTCCCTCTCTTCTTGCTCAGCGCTGTGCAAAAATAGAATTCCTACTTTCTTCCACCACCCCCGGTGTCAGAGATTAGCTTGCTGCGCAACGGGTGAGTGAACTCACTTCAGGTTCGGTAACAATTTGGCGACCCAGATGGGACAATGTCCCAGGTGGACGTCTCGCCTGTGGCACACCGGCCTCTGGCTAAAGGCTTCTCTTGGAAGCTGTCCTGCAGCTGCCTGAGCCCCTTGTCTCAGGGACAGTCCCAAGCGACTGGCTGCTAACCAGATATCGTTGGCCCACGGCGCTTTTGCTCTGGTGGTGGAAGAAACTGGGTTTAGGACTTAGGAAGACGTCTCTTGTAAGTAGCTGGTAGTTTTTATCTTTGTCTTTGTGTTAACCTTTTCCAACAGGACCGGCCGGAAATAATGGGTACCTTGGCAGCCCTCTGGGCTCTGTTTGTTTTGAAGTCGCCGCGACGCCCCGGCCAAATTTTGGTAAGTCCCCTGGGTGTGCACAACCAAGGTCCCTTGTCCTTGCTCATTTGGGAAGATCTGCATAGCAGATGTTCATTTTTTGGGCGCCCCCGAGTGTAGGACACGGACTAAGCTGGGACTGGAAGCACTTTGGTTTCTAGTTTTGGTCTTTGTTTTGGCTTCCGTTTGTGGCCAAGGGTTTTTGGGAATGTGCGCTTGTTTGGTATTTGTTGTTATCTGTCTGTCTGTCTGTCCTTTCAAAAGTGTTAACATGGGAGATGCTCATTTATTCCACCTAAGAGCCCATTGGGAAAAACTTTGGCTGATGGTCGACCTATAGCCATAAGGCAATGTCTAAAGAGGGATGATTTTCTTTTGTAACACCACGTGGCCACAATATTCTTTAGACTCTGGGGAGAAAAAAATCGCCAAATGATGGATCCTCAAGTTGGGAAACTTTTTAGAGAGTTCTTATGATAAGCAACTGTTTTATCGGTACCTATGTAAATACCAAATTAAGAAGAAATTATAATGACTAGTCTTAAGAACTTAATCAAACTTGGGGTCTCAGCTTCTCATAGTCTTACAGATGCTAATGAAAATGTTAAGTTAACAAAGAAAAATCAGAAAGGAAGAGTCACAGGACTCATCCCAATGGGATAAATGGAACAGATATAAATGAAGTTAAAACAAAGGTTATAATAAAATACTGCCTAAGGTTGGATGGGCTATTGGCTCCCCAATATTAAAGGACATCAGACAAATCTGTTCTATTTACCCCAGTTGGAAACATTTAAAAGGTCAGGAGGCAAAAGTCAGAGTGAGACACCTGACCAACGGTTGTTTGGGGCAACAGTTAGCCTACTAAGATTAATAAGATTATAAAGATTAAAGTATTTAAGCTAATATTATATGAAGAGGTTACGTCAACTTTGCCTGGATGTTTTCTTTGGGAATAAATGTTATGTCTAACTGGGAATGCTTCCCCTGAACAATATTGTAATACCAAAACTTGTTAATAGAATTCTAATGTAAGTTATAATTAAAAGTATAAGGGTTAGTAAAACTAAGATAAAGTTTTGTAAAAATTGATATACTTAAACAGGCCAATTTCAGTTCACCCAAACTGATGTATGCAATTGGAAAAGCCAGCTGCAACAACGGGGAGCCTGTTTTAATCTTTTGAGGCTTCTAAATAAAATTAGAAATACTTTACTGCCTCTTTAAGAGAAAATAATTAAATAATTAAACATGCCAGCAGCCAAACCCAAATCTGCTGCTTTTTTCTACTCTCTTGCTGAGCTTCCCAGCAAGCTGAGCTTCACTTCAACTCCCCCAAAATTCCTGATCTAAAATTGAACGAGAAAAAATAAGTAAACTTTTGAGATAATTTGGAATTGTAATGGCCATTCTGAAAACGTGTTTCAGAAGAGCATTCAAAATCTCTCATAATGGAATGCAGTCTTTAACGAATATGCAAAAACTTCTGAGACAAAGTTATTTAACATGATATAAAATGATCTTTGATGAATGAAAGCCTGTTTGTTTGCTGGTTTCATTTAAACTGAACATGTCTTCAAAGTTATCAGCATTGGCTATAATGCAGACATACAGCCTGGGTTTACTGGTCAAATGAGCTCATGTCATCTCTGTTACAAAATTTATCAATAAAACTCATAACTCAGTATAATAGCTAATTTTGTTTAATGTCTTATGGAGTTTTTCTAGACGATCTAAATATAATCGTTAAGAACAGGTAAATTAAATAAATGTAAAAAAATAAAAGTTTTTGGAAAAACTTTTTAACAATCATTATATATGTAATTATATGTATAATAATTATATTATGATATATGTACTTAAAACAACTGAGGATGATAGTTAAGTGCTGTAATGTCACATGAAGTTTTGAAGAGTAATTATTAAAACTGGGTAGGAGTTTTAAGTACAATAATTATGTCTTATAGGCTGCATACTTAAAAACAGCTTCCAAAATCTTTTTGGAAGCAAATTTTATAGCTTTACTAAATTAAATTAAATAATAGTTTATTGGGTATCTAGGTCATTTCCACATAAGATAAAATATTAAAGGTTAACTACTAAGCATATATTTGTCTGCCTTTGGTTTCTTATATCAAAGAGACTGAAAAGTGCTTAGGTTTATTAATAAACATCTTATATGTATGCTGAGAAAGTTTCTATGAGAAAACATATATTTCTAAAAGGTCTGTATACAAAGAGAGTAAAATATATGCTTTCAATAAAAAGATATAAAGAATGGAAATACTTTCGTTTCTTGAGTTGAGAAAGATAAATTTGTCCTAAAGTGCTGGGACAAATTCTGAAGGTAAAAAAAGTAACCAAAGGTTTGTAAAAGTAAAGCCCTAAAGAGATTTATGTATGGTCAAGTTGCCCAGGATTAAAGTAAATCCAATTAAGTAAATAAACTTATATGTCAAAGGTAAAGTGGTACAAAATTAAAACTTGGTTTCCTTTTTCTTAAAAGGTTAATTTTCCTACATTTTTAATCTGCTCTTGATAAAAAGATTATAAAAAGGCTTTTTTTGACTATTTTAACCTTGTTTCCCCTTGACTGTTTCTGTTGTCACTTTGAATAGATACCTGAGCATGGTCTCGCAGTGAGCTTTGTTTCCTATCTAAACAAATATTTTAAAGCTTTTAATATTTTTGACAAGCTTCCCCACACACACAAATATTGAAGTCTTGAATAAAAGCTTTCTTTTGACCTGGAAGACGAGGGAAAGTTTCTCTGGGGATTTTCAGAGGGCCCCTGAGACTTCTCGGAGAAATTTGCTCTCTTCCTATAAAAAAAAAATGCTAAACTAATAAGGCTTATTTTGTATGTTAAATTACATGGGAAGCGTTGTCAAATAAGTAATGATAAACTTTCTTAAATGGTATTATGTAAATTAGTGTTATTGATATAAGTATTTTCAAAATGATCTGATCTGTTCTGATTGTCGGCTATAATGCTGGTTATTATCTCAAAATGTTACATATCACAGACATGGTCAAATGCCTTTGTCAATTACCATTTTTGAATGTTTTGTTATTTATAAATAGTGGCTGTTTTACTTTGATGTTTCTGCAAATATGTTTCATCTGCAGAGAAATTCATGGAAAGGACTCTGACACTCTAGAATACAGGTTTCTAATAAACATTCAGATTGTAAAAACAAACTGAGTAAAAATTACAGAACTCCAACAGAGAAACTGATGAGCTCATAAACTGCTGACAGAAGATTAAGATCAAGAATCAATTACACAGGACAGAATAAACTGATAGGGATGATTATAATTTTTATGACTTTTTGATTGAGATATTGCTGATTTTTGATGTTTTGCTTTTTTTCAGAGTTAAGAAAACCTTTTTCTCTATTCTCTTAAAGAACTATGACTTACAGGAATTCATAAACAAAATTGAAACATTTGTCTTTTCCTCCCTATCTGAGCCCTCCAAAACGTAAAAACCCCTGATGAGTAAGTATTCTTATTCTTATGGCAATATAGTTGTTTGCATAAGTACAATAAGAATCTGTTCTTCTTTTAACAGGACACAATTGGAAACACTATTTATATTACCAAGGCTTTGACTGGAACATCATATTTGAAAAAACATACAGGCTTAAATATAACAAGACAGGTTTTGAGGAATGAAGGTTGACATTCTGGAATAAAGCCACTTGAAAATATTGGCCTGGTACTGTGCTTATGGGTTCTGTAACCTGGTAAGGTTGAGCAAAGAATGTTGCTCCTTTTGGCAGGTACAAGGAACCTCAATATTTTGGGGAACCTCATGAAGAGAGGGATTCGCCCAAATCTGCAGGTACTGCAGGCAGAATCTGATAACAGGTCCTTTGCTTGGCTTTCCTTGAGAGGCCTTTAAAGATCAACCTGAGATTCGTTATAAGATTCCAGCAAAGCAGATTTAAAAGAGCCTGTGTGATCAATTACTATTCTTGCTGTACTTATGTAAATAATTATGCCAAATTTATTAAAACTAAACATTGTTCAAATCAGTTAGTCTTAATTTGGCTATGTCTAGTGAAATTGAGGGTGATTTTAGGGAGGAAAATTATGTTTCAATAGAAACTATAATGCATGTTTATAAATATTGGATCTTAGTTTTTTCCACTGTCTTTGAAATTTTTGTTTTACTTCTGTTAACTGGACTGGATCTTGAATTCTTCATCTCTTGAAATATCTGGCTAAAAACGTCCAAACTAACATTTTCAGGTTTTTTCCCCATTATTTTCATTTGGAGTCATTGAAAACTAAATCTGCCCTTTTTCCTAAAGCCTTACAAACTGAAGCTGGAGGACCTAATATAAACTTAAGAGAGATTCATGTCTACTGCTGTGTAAGCCACTCAAAAAGCTACCTGAGTGCCCAATGACACCATCAGAGACATTTCAAACTGCAAAAGATGCTTTGACCCTGACTTCTAGGAGTCTTGATTGGCTGCCCCCTGGGCTCAAAAGCTGGTTTATAATTTGCTCCAACCATTAACCTTGTTTTTCTCTTTTTGTTTCTTTAGAAAAACTTCTTATTAAATAACTGGTTACTTACTTATATGATACAGGCCTAACTTAAGGAGCCCACCAGCATCACTGCCTTATTTAAAGACTGGTTCAATGAGGTGAAACAACCTACACCCCATTTCAGCAGGAAGTAGCTAGATCGGTCATCACCCCAAATCCCTCAAGATTGAAGGATGGACATAAAAGAGGGGGGAGTTGATACCGACCCTGATATCAATTTCCTCACATTAAACCCAGCATATATGAGGTTAAAACCAAAGCACTCATTCCCCGCTTACTCTCTGGCTTCCTGGCTCCAGAATCCACTATCCTCCATAGAGACAGACACCGTCAAGGACAAGCACCTGGACTATCTCCTCCCACAGAGATACAGGCTGGTGGGAAAGCTGCTGACCAGCAAGGTCACGGGCTTCCTCCTCTCTGCAAGTGTCTCAAGGCCAAAGACAGGCTGGTGGGAAAGCTCCGACCAGCAAGGCCATATGCTCCCCCTCCACTACCTAAAGCCCCAAATAAAAACCCTTCTTTTTAGCTTTTCGGGGAGTTTGGGATTTCAGCATTAGCTGCTCTCTCTCCTTGCTCAGCGCTGTGCAAAAATAAAATTCCTACTTTCTTCCACCACTCCCAGTGTCAGAGATTGGCTTGCTGCACAACGGGTGAGTGAACTCACTTCAGGTTCGGTAACAGTTTGGGCATCTCCCTGTCACTGTTGATGAGAGAAGAAAAAATATCTTTCATATTTTTAAATTTTCTCTGGGATAAACTATTTAAATGTTGAATTAAAAACCTCCAATACCATGGGACTGGCCCTGTGGCCTAGTGGTTAAAGTCAGTGCGCTCGGCTTTGGCAGCCTGGGTTCGGTTCCTGGGTGCAGACCTACACCACTCAGTGGCAGCCATGCTGTGTCGGCATCCCACATACAAAATAGAGGAGGATTGGCACAGATTTTAGCTCAGGGCTAATCTTCCTCAGCAGAGAAGAGGAAGATTGGCAACAGATGTTAACTTGGGGCAAATCTTCCTCACCAAAACAAAAACAAAACCAAAAAACCTTCCAATCCCAAAGGGAAGGAATACACATTTATCCTGCGTGTCTCATACATGTCATATTTCAGAGCAACCAAATACCCCTGATTGAGGAGGCAAGTTACGACGTTAGAAAAAGCCCATCATTATATGGCCCTTAATGAGATAATGAATTTACACAAAGACCATTCAAGGCTGAAACCATCAGGGCCTGGCCTGGTGGCGCAGTGGTTAAGTGTGCACGTTCTGCTTTGGAGGCCCGGGGTTCACCAGTTCAGATCCTGGGCGCAGACCTATGCACTGCTTGTCAAGCCATGCTGTGGTAGGTGTCCCACATATAAAGTAGAGGAAGATGGGCATGGATGAGAGCTCAAGGCCACTCTTCCTCAGCAGAAAGAGGAGGACTGGCGGCAGATGTTAGTTCAGGGTTAATCTTCCTCAAAAAAAAAAAAAAAAAAAAGGATGAAACCATCAGATAAAAGTGAATGCAGACTTAAAAATAGATAGATACATACATACTGTTGAAAAAGAGACAACAGGCCCCAAATGGAGTCACTTGTGCTAAGCCACATGTCACCAAACCAACATTTAATACCTAACTTAATTATAGTGTCAGCCTCCCACAGGAATGGAATCTTAAATCAGTCAGGAATTACCTGGTCAGCACTAGTGAGGTCACCTGCCCAACGGACCCTGCCGTCTCCTAAAGGAAGGTGACCTTGCCACAAACAATCCTCTGAGCTCCCTTCTATCCGCTAGAAGGGATGCGGCTTGATTCATGAATCATCGAATAAAGCCAATAAGGTATTTAAATTTACTCAGTTGAATTTTGTTGTTTAATAATACACAGATATGTACATAGATACATAGATATATAGATAGAAGATGGATGGATGGAGGGAAGGATTAGATAAAACCTCCAGTCCATTGAATAGCAGAAGGTTTCATCTTCACCTGGATGTCAAGCTGAATTCATGATCTTGTCGCCTGGAACACACTCCTCCTGCAGCACTCTCTGTCTGTCTGAGACCTCCACCCCAACACTCCCAGGCAAGAAGCCTGGGTGTCAGCTGGGCTCTCTTCCTCACCCTCACCATCAAGTCAGTTCACATCTTCAGCATGTCTCCAGCTGCACAGATGTGCCCCTGCTGTGCTGCCTACCATTGTCAAGGGCTTCCCAGCACCCTCAGGGTGAAGGTCAACATCCCAGGTCCCCCATCGAAGCTCGCAGCCGGCCAGTCTTCTGCTGATGGCGGGGGTGGGGAGGGGTGGGGGGGTGGGGAGAGGTGGGGAGGGTTGGGGGGGTGGGGGAGGGTTCTCTGCGAACACCATGCTGTTTCATGACTCCAGATTGGTCCACAGGCTTCCTCCTCTGCTTAAAGTGCCCTTATCTGTCTGACAAAATCCTGATCTTCCTTAAGTGTCTGCTGAAGCAGCCTCCTCCAGGAGTTTGGCTTCCCTCCCCAGAGCGCCCTCTCCCTCCTGGGTGCTCCCCTGGGGCCTCCTCCATGATCCTGCTCCTGCGCCCCCACCCCGGGGTCTGCACATCTCTCTACGCCCGTCTTCCTCCCCTGGCCGAAAACCCCTTGAGATCAGGAACTGTGGCTTACTCATCTCCGAATCTTTACTTCCTAGACTGGCACCTGGTACACCGTAGGCACTTAATAAATGCTTCCAGCGTATTCTCAATGTCTCCTTTAAAACAGAGGGGGAATATTTTTCATTTCATCCTAAGGGACACTACAGTAGAAAAGATTTATTTGCCCAGTTAAACTTTTGGTTATTTTTGACAGTTACGAGCAGTTTTCTCCCACGGAATTAGGAACTTCTCGACTATCTGCACTGAAGAAAGAGCAGTGTTGTGGGAATCCAAGTGATTTATATTTGAATTCTGTTCGACCCAGGAAGGCATTTGATTAAAGTTTTAGCAGATTCGCTCTTCCAGTTACACTCTTTTATGACGCAGCGTTCTCCGTGCACCCCCTGCTCCGGTAACAGAAGGCAGCAGCGAGGCTGGCCAGCCCGCAGTTTTTGATTTGCCCACGTGATCCTTGGAGGGACTAGGAAACCGATAGGGAGTTAAGAAGTTTAACTTCCAGATTTTAAAAGTATCTCAATCACAACCTTTTCAGCATAATTTGCAGAAGTCGATTTCAGAGGGTTTCTTCCCCACCCAGGACTGACTTGAACGGTGCCTCTGTTTGGAGGGGACTGAACTGGCTGCACATCCCCGCCGCCCGGCTCACCCTCCAGATTCAGCTCGCGTTCTCTAGTGCCGCCACCCCAAAAACGCTTCATCTGGCCGCAGCCCACGCATCACATCACATCTCCCTGTCCAGAACCCATTCTTGTTCTTTCTTGCCCAGCTTAGAGTCCACAGCCCGCCACGAGAATCTCTCTGTTGCGTGTTCCTTTCCTACTAACTCCCTGGGAAGTCTCACCCCAGTTAAACTCCACGCTGACCACCCTGCGCTGCACCCCAGCATGTGGCGTGGCTGGAGAAAGGCCCCGCCTGCCGCCTGCTCCTCACCACATTTCTCTGTGCCGGTCTCAGGGGGCCCTCATCGCTACCATCCACCCGACATTGTCCCGGTCAAGTGTCTCTCTGCTGCGTCAAGATGACCATCTTACATGTTCCCCTCTCTTCTTAAACTTTAGAAGGCCTCTGCTCGCTTCTCACTCTCAGCTGATGACCATTTTATTTCATTGAAAAAAGCAGCAAGACTCAAAAGAGAATTTTAGCCGGCTGAATAACGGGCCCTCCAGGATGTCCTCATCCTGATCCCCAGAACCCCGACTCTGTGCCTTATCTAGCACCTGTCACCTCCCATAATGGGACGACATCAAGGAGCTTGTAATGGGGGATTATTCTGGGATTACATTGGTCACACTCCAATAATCTAGAGTAACCCCCCCGTGTTACGGTCATCTGATTAGTAAGCTTAATTCCATTCCGAGGGGACATCTTTGGAATTCTGTCCACCATACATCCCCCTGTTTTGTTTCATTTTCCATCAAAGCACTTCGCATCAGCTAACACATGTTTACTTGGGTATTTGTTTATTGACAATCTTCCCAGAGTAAAATGCAAGCTTCATAAGAGAAGGCAAACTGTCTGTTCTCTGCTGTGTCCCCAGGTCCTGAAACAGTGCCTGGCTGCAGGAGGCTTTCTAAAAAGAGCAAGAGAGACTGTAACGGAGTGCCAAGTGGCTGTGGCTGTGCATTTAACAGAGAAAGAAAGGGAAAGGGGAGGAGTGGCAGCCCATCCAGGGGCCTGCAGAGTCATTACCAAATGTCAGCACCAGGTTCTTGGCATCCCCTGATGGGCTTGAGCCCCATTGACTTCCCAAGGTGTGTAAAGCTGTACGGGGATATGAGTCATTTTGAGGAGGGGTCTGTAGCCTTGGCCAGACTCTTAAAGGGGCTGTAATGGGTTAGTGTTACCGAACCTGAAGTGAGTTCACTCACCCATTGCACAGCAAGCCAATCTCTGACACCGGGGGTGGTGGAAGAAAGTAGGAATTTTATTTTTGCACAGCACTGAGCAAGGAGAGAGGGCGGCTAACGCTGAAATCCCAAACTCCCTGAAAAGCTAAAAGGAAGGGTTTTTATTTGGGGCTTTAGGTAGGGGAGGGGGAGCATATGGCCTTGCTGGTTGGAGCTTTCCCACCAGCCTGTCTTTGGCCTTGAGACACTTACAGAGAGGAGGGAGCCTGTGACCTTGCTGGTCAGCAGCTTTCCCACCAGCCTGTATCTCTGTGGGAGGAGATAGTCCAGGTGCTTGTCCTTGACGGTGTCTGTCTCCATGGAGGATAGTGGATTCTGGAGCCAGGAAGCCAGAGAGTAAGCAGGGAATGAGTGTTTTGGTTTTAACCCATATATGCTGGGTTTAATGTGGGGAAACTGATATCAGAATCGATATCATTAGGACACTGCACTAGGGTCAACGTGGGGTGGTGGGAAGGGCCCCACTGTGAAATACAATGAAAGATCTCATTTACTTTCTTAAATTCCTAAAATAGGACCAGCAATACTATTGCGAGCTTCTCACTTCTAAATTCACGGCTCTCTATCGTAGCACCATCACATGGCAATATTCATTGTGCTATGACAGGAAGACTATCTCCCTTTTCCCTTTTTCAAAACAACAAAAAAATTGATGGGTTCTTACTATTTTTGTTCACTGACATTGGCTAATTATTAACTTGGCAGGAAAAATAAAATTTTAATTTTTATGTCGTTGTAACACGGTAGGATCTGTCTCAGCATGATAAGATATTGTAAAGGTTTATGCTTTTGTAAGTTGGCTGGCCAAGGGGCTCCAAGGCTGACCCCGGGCCACCTGGCCAGACGGACCGCCGTGGACAAAGGGCTGTATTTCCTTGGGCCTTTCAGCTTGCCTAACACTTTATCATGGTCTCCTAAGGCCCATGTAGTTCTCAAAGGATGCTGCTGCAGGAGTCTGTTAATCTAAACCAGGCCTCTTCACATTAACTCAGTGGAAGGGCGTCTAGAAGCCATGGCAGTGTTGGTCCGAACAGCAAACATGGAACGGGAAGCACTGATGTCGTCCCAGCATATTCACTTACGCTAAGTGAACCGTGAAATCTTTTATGAGCGGATGATAATTGAGTTAACGGTATGCAACTCGGTCACAACCCCAAGCATGGCCAGACACAAATAAACAACTGAACAAAAGAAATATTGGCTATTTCCAAGTTGCTCCCTAATATTTGTTTGACATTGGGTTATCAACAGGCAAGAGGTAGCCGCTTGTCAGAAGTTTTAACAGTTATGGGAAAGTACATTAACGTTCATATTATGTTGTTTATTACCTTTAAAAAATACTTGGTCTAATAAAAATCATTGATTTAGGCAGATAAAGCAACAAGACTAATTATGTCCATGTTAACGAAAGGATTTATTTATGAGGAAATGACATCAGCCATAAACTAACCTCATCTCCCCGCTTGATTATTTTGCCATCCCCATAGAATTTTATATCTTGTGAACAGAAGCTCTGAAGACATTGCATAGCCTCTTTTAATTCTTGCAATTTTTTCTGTTATTTTCTGAGAAAGGAGAAAACAAAGGCTGTTCGAATGATATTTAGGAGTAAGCAATACTGAACAGTCAAGATGGATCTATCCCAGGAATGTAAGGATAGTCTAATATAAAAAAAATCTATTAAGATAATTCACCTATCAATTATCTGGCTACAGGAGGAAAAGCATGTTTTTCTCAACAGATGCCGAAAAAGCACTTGATATAATTCAACATCCATCCATGATAAAAACTCTTAGCAAACTGGGAATAGAAAAGGATGCTTTTAAGTCATTAAAAAATATTTACCAAAAACATCTACCAAAATAGCTACAGTAAACATCGTGCACAATGATGAAACATTACTGATAACTCCTTTAAAATCAGGAATAAGACAAGCATCCCACTACCTCTGCTTCTACCCCATGTGGGGCTGGAGGTCCTGGCCAGCAATCAATAAGAGAAGGATACACAACAATGGGAGTGAGCCAGCAACGTGAAGAGGCAATTCACCAGGGAAGACACACAAGTGGTCCTTGAACACACGAGAAAGGTGCTCAACTGCCCTAGTCAGAAGGTGGACACAGATGAAAACAACAAAAAGCTGTTATTTTACATTTAGCAAATTGGCAAAAATTCAAAATCAGACAGTACCAGCGTTGGCCAGGTTTTGGAGCAGTGGAAACTGGTGAGGGTACAAACAGAAAGAATCCATTTGGAGAGCCATTCAGGAAGACCTGATGAGGCTGGAGCCAGGCAGGTCCCTGACCCAGAAATTCCACTTCTGCCTGCACAATCTAGAAAAGCACCGGTGCACGTGCACCAGCAGGTGTGTACAGAACGACCAGGACACGTTGTTTGAAGCAGGAAACCACTGTGAACAGCCTAAATGTTCATCTACAGGAAAATGGATAAACTGAGCTGTATTCATCAAATGAAATACCATAAACAGTGAAAATGGATAAATGATGGCTGCGTATTTCAACATGGAGTAATCTTACAAGCAGAAAGCTAAGGAGAAATAAGCCATTTCAAAGAGTACATACAAGATGATATATTCGCATAAAGTTACAAATGACAAATAATACGCTGCATTACGTAGGTGGACACAGCTCCTTGGTAAAATTATAAAGTCAGTGTGAATATCAGACAGATGTTTTCTCTGTAATGGAGAGAGGGAGAAGCAGTAGAGGAAGGTTGGAGGAGGCCTGTGTCAGCCAGGGTTCTCCAAGAAACATACCAATAGGATGTATATGTACGTATAAATAGAGAGAGATTTATTTTAAGAAATCGGCTCACACGCACACGGTGGTGGGGCTGGCAAGTGCGAATTCTGCAGGGCAGGCCGGCAGCCTGGAGACCCAGGGAAGAGCTGATGTCACTGTCTCCAGTCTGAAGGCCCCGTCTGGAAGCAAAATTCCTTCTCCCTCTGGGGGAAATCTCAGTCTTTTTCTCTAAGGCCTTCAACTGATTGGATGAGGCCCACCTACATTATGGAGGGTAATCTCTTTACTCAGAGTCTAAACTGATTTAAATGTTTAATCATAGAAAGAAAACCTTCATAGCAACATCTAAACTGGTGTTTGACCAAAAACTGAGTACCAGAACCTAACCAAACTGACACACAAAAGTACCCATCACGGAGGTGTTAACCGTGTTTATTTTCTGAGCCAGGCGGTAGATATGCAGGTATTCATCAAAATTACTCTTTGAAGTCTTTTTCTATGTCTTAAATATTGCATAATACATACAAATTTAAGAGTAAGTAGTAAATAGCAATAATCACAATGTATTCTTAAATCAAGTACTAAGATAAAAAATGTTAATTGCACATTAGACACATTCCTTAAAAAGCAAGTATAAAATCTATAAAAACAGATATATAAAAATATATATTATAACCAAAAAATTAAATTATAATGAAATAGATGGAAAATAAATTCTAATATAAATTTAGAAAAAAGTGTATTCTAAGATCTGAATTTTAAAAATCACAAGACCCTAAAATTCTAACTTCAGCAGTTGTGGGTAGCAAACATCTTTCACCTAATTCTTGTGTGAAAAGTACATCAAGCGAGTAACGAAACACATGAGGTTCATTTTTCAGATATAAATTTTGGGTTCTAGTCAAGGAGAAGCAAGGCATCCATTTGTTTGGAGCCCTTTTGATTCTTGAGTATCAGAGAATGTTAAACCTGTTCAGATTCTAAAAGCCTGTGGCTTTTTTGTCTCCTTCCTTCCATCCCTCCCTCCCTCCCCTCTTCTCTTTCTCCCTCTCCCTCCCTTCCTTCCTTTCTCTTGCTATCACTAAGCATGACACTCAAATATAAATATAACAACGCTCGTGTACTGGCGTTTGCTCCTGCAACACTTGATGTTTTAGATTTTATTAGGGCCTTTGAAGTTGGAGAAGGAGCTGGAAAGAACAAACCCCTCTACCACAAGAGGGCGGTAAACACCACACGGTGCAGACGGCTGGCACGGGATCAAGGGGAGACAGCAGTGGGCGGGAAAGGCACCAAGAGATCCTGGAATCTCCTTCTCGGCTGGCTGGCCGGACAGAGGGGACGGCTGCAGGGCTCAGCCGCCAGCCTGAGATCACAGAGCTGGCCGCCAGAGTCTGTTATCCTCAAAGGGTGACTCACCCCCAAATTAAAGAGGATGAAATAGGAGGGACCTTATTAGAGACACCCTTCCCCAATAATTTAGTAGCCCAATGATTAGGTACAACTCACCAGAAGAAAGAAAATTTATGCTCATGGACAGGAAATAAAAATAAGGAAAAAGCAGGGGTTGGCCCAGTGGCGTGGTGGTTAAGTTCATGCCCTCTGCTTCCGCGGCCTGGGGTTTGCAGGTTGAGATCCCAGGTATGGACACAGCACTGTTCATCAAGCCATGCTGTGGCAGTGTCCCACATAAAATAGAGGAAGACGGGCACAGATGTGAGCTCAGTGACAATCTTCCTCATAAAGAAAAATAATAGGGAAACAGCAGCACTAACGACCAAGGCCATTTTGTGGGCACATATGACATAATGTCAATGGAAATGACTTCCAGGGTCTTCACCAAAATGGTAAAATTGTCAGGACTTCCCCTGACCCAACCCTAGCCCCAGAGAATGATCCCCTCCCTCTTAGAACCAGCTGGTGGGCGCCTTGAGGAGATGGGCATCCTGCCCAGAACCCAGGGAGCCGGGAAGACGGTTTCCAGCTGTCCTCTCAAAGGCCCTGGTGGAGGTGGGCGGAGGCAGGTGTGCGGTCTCTCAGGACAAAACTCTACGAAGGAGTCAGGTCTTTACAGCCTCTGTATGGCGGGCAGCATGAGGGCCTGGGGCCCGAAGGCTCTGTCCACACAGCCTCCCCAGGAGGACGGCTGCCGCCTGCAGTCTTCTCTACCGGGAGGACAGAGCCCCATGGCCTTGGCCCCCACCCCCCACGCTCTCTCCCTGCTCATCTCCCACTTCTTCCTCTCATCCACTCTGCTCTAGTATCACTGGCTTTCTGTTCTTTGAACCCACTAAAGTCTTCCCTGCGTTAGGGCATTTGAATTTGCCGTTCCTTCTGCCTGGAATACTTTTTTCCCCAGACCTAACCCCCAAACCTCCTTCAATTATTTAAGGTACGTTCGGTGGTCTGCTGGCTGCATCTGCATGGATCCTCACAGACGTCTCAAACTCAAGATATCCCCAACCAATTAAGAGTTCTTGCTTTGGGTTTGACGGCACCAGATGGACCCCAACACTTCCGCTATGATGGCTGAATAGTTACTTAACATCTCTAGGTGTGTTTCCTCATTTGTAAAATGAAAACAGTAATACCTACATTGCAGGCTTTTTGAGGATTAAATGAGAAGACATACATGTAACCAAATCTATGTAATAATGTAGCACAGCGCCTGACCCATAGAACACCTCAATGACTGGCAGCTTTTCCAGTGAGTGGTATCGTTGTCTTCCATAAGCCACTTCCTCTCCAAGGCAGAAAGCAGACGGGCACCCCTAAACTTTCCCTCTCTTTCACCATCTACACTTAACTAGTCAACAAATCCCAGTGTGTATTTCCAGAATCAACTCCCGTGTTTCCATTCCTACCAGCACTCTCCTAATTCATGCCTTCATTACTTTTTTCCTGGATTGTCCCACCAGCCTCCCAGCAGCCTGCCTCTCATCCCTGCTCCACATGACATTTAAAGTGATCGATGTAGGATAGAACTCGGTCCTGTAACAGGAGACCGTGAGCAACCTTATGCCAGTAAAGCCATCAGCGTTTAGGGTTCAATTTGAGAAAGTTTTTACTTCTGTTTTAATTAATTCATCTGGAACTGATTTTTATGTTTGGTGTGAGGTAGGGATTCCATTTTTTCCTCTCCGTGGATAACCAAACTTTCCCCACTTATCTGCAATGTCACTCCTGAAAACTCAAGTAACTAATTACAGATGAAGTGAAAACACAGTTTTTGCACTTAATTAACACATTAACATTCAAATAAAGCCTAGAAAAAAATTCCACTCAGCTCTTGTGATATTTCCCTTGGAAAATGTTTTCAGAATGAACTGAAGTGGGGACAGTGGTATTCACTCCCCCACACCTAGTGTCTTGTCTGGATGACAGAAACACAGAATGTCATTATCTCGAGCACGGATACAAAAATTCTATGTTGCCTCTGAGATTTAGTCTATCAAACACTGGCCTGAAAAGTGGAGAGAGTATCCCACAATGTATATTCAACCCTTATTTCAGTTACAAAAGGAAACTCCTGAATGAACTCTAACAATTCTTAAGGAACGAGGTTGGGCAATTCAAGCCCTTGTTTGGCTCTTATTATGAAGGACTATTTCTCAGTTTCGACCATATCACATGATCGTTATCTTTAAATTAATAATTGAGAAAAAGATTGCCTGTCCTCTGTCAATGGTTCCAGAGGAACATGTGCCTCCAGACCTCACACTATTCATCCTGCAGCACACGGGCAGAGGACCAGCAAGCCGCTTTCTCCATCAGCCTTTGCACTAAGAAACCAGAGAAGAGGCACAAACCCAGAGAGGCCAGTCTACGGGGAGAGTTCAAATATCTCAGTTTATTCTGGCTGCCCATGGAGTGACTGAGCAACAGTTAAGGGTGGGAGGCGGGGAGGCCTGTGATCTCCCACAGAGACCATCACCGCCGCCAGACCCAAACTTAACCTCCAGCTTTGCCTCTGACTCACTCGGACAAGAAATAATTGATCATTTCCCAACAGAAGCTCAGGGGCAAGTAATTGGAAGGGTTTTTTCTTCCATACAAGGTGAAGGATAACGGGATGATCACATTTTAGTGGGTTGTAAGCTAACATTAAAAACTAGAACAAAATATACTTCTATTATAAGTAACCAAAGGGTGGGTAGGTCTGAGGACAATATTGAGTGGTGGGCACTCACTTCAATTCCTGCCACTGTGCCCTCCAGGACCAGCATCAAAGCAGGCACAGAGATGACCCAGCCAGAAAACATCCAGCCCATGGGCCCAGACTCCTCACCAGATGTTTGCTCTCGCACTTGGCGATGCTGTTGGGTCCACACTGTGTCACCACCCATGTCTGCGAGAATGGCATTTCTAGAAGTATTTAACTCCCAGGTCTCACTTTTTTTTGTTCCTGCTATGAGCCAATACTCTCTCTTCAAAGATTACAAAATCCTGACAAAGTATTCAAAGAGACAAAAAAGTATTTAAATGGGCATAGTATAGGCATTCAATATTATTCACTTATCAATTTATTCAGCCTGCAAAAACTTACTAAAGTCATTGTGTTGGGAGATAGAACGTGAAGATGAGCAAGGTCTCTGCTCTGAGATTTCACAAGACAAGCTGAAAACGGCAGGCAGAATAACGGCCCTTAAGGATGCCCACATTCTCACCCCCAGAACAGATGACTGTGTGAGTTTACATGGCAGAAGGGACTCTGCAGATGTGACTAAATCAAGGCTCTTGAGACGGGAGACGATCTCAGGTCATCGGGGCAGGCCCTGCGCCATCACAGGGGTCCTTAGGATGCAAGAAGGATGCAGGAGAGCCTTCGTCGGAGGGAGGGAGAGATTTGAAAATCCCGTGGTGCTGGTTTTGAAGATGGGGAAAGGGGCCAGGAGCCAAGGAGTGCAGCAGCCCCTCGAAGCTGGATGAGTCAAGAAACAGTCTCCCCTGGACACTCCAGAAGGAATGCAGCCCTGTGGACATCTTGATTTCAGCCCAAGGTGAGCCATTTCGGACCTCTGACCTCTAGAACTGTAAGATAATCAGTTGGTGTTGTTCTAAGCTGCTAAATTCATGGTCCTTTGTTACAGGAGCTCCAGGAAACTCAGACACTGACCATGACAATATGGTGTGACAAGTGAGCCACATAGGTGTGCTCAGGGCACTGAGAGAGCACGAAGGAGCCACGCCTATTTCACAGTGAGCTTCGAGCTCGGGGAAGGCCCCTGGAAAGATCTCTGTGAGGAGGCCACACAGACCAGAATCCCGAAGGATGGGTGGGAGTTCCAGGCAGAGAGCTGGCAGGTGGACACGCATGTGACACCACCAGCACAATCAAGACCACAGACATACCCATCACCCCAAAGGGTTCCTCGTGTCCCTTTGGGTAGTTCCACCTCCTCCAGCACCACCCCCTCCCCAAGCAACCACTGACTCACCTGCTGTCACTCTGCTGAGTTTGAATTTTCTAGAGTTTTATATAAATGGAACAGTACGGTGTGTACTCTTTCTTTTGGCCCAGCTTCTTTCACTCAGAAAAATGATTTGGAGATTCCCCCATGTTGTTGCATGTATCAATAGTTCATTCCTTTTTATGGCTGAGTAATATTCCGTCGTATGGCCATACCACAGTGTGTCCATTCACCTGTCAATGGACATTTGGGTTTTTACAGTTTTTGGCTATTACAAATAAGCTAGTATGAACAGTTGTGTGCGAGTCTTTGTCTGGACATATTTTCTTTTGAATAAGGATCTACAAGCAGAATGGTCAGCTCACATGGTAGGTAAATGTATAACTGTTTAACAGATATGCAATATGATTTTTTAAATCTAATCTACTCTCGCTAACACTATGTTGTGAGCATGTTTCTATGTGAATAGTTAATATGCCTCCTCATCTGAATGCTTCCAGAAACCTCTTCGTAAACACGTTTTTGCTTACCTTCTGATTATCTTCTCGGGATATATTCCTCGGAGTGGAGTCGCTGCACCAAAGATCATCTACTTTTTAAAGACTTTTTGAGCCATATTCCCAAATTTTGGCATGAAGACAGAAGAGCCCTCTGGCCTGGTATTGGTGCCCCTCTGCCCCCATGGCCCTTGGGACGAGGGTGGACATTCAGATATCTGCTGGAAAGGGCTTTGAGGGAGAGGAAAATCTGATTATTAGTCAGCTGGATCAGTTAAAGCAGGAGAGAGAAAGGCTGAGTACTTGCAGATTGAGACCGAGAAGGATTTGGGAGAGATTTTGAGGGCACTTAAAAAAAATTGTCTTGTGGCTGGTTTTGTTGTGACCATTTTTGTTGCTGTTCTAAGGAAGTACGGGTGTGGGCGGGGAGAGGCACTTTTTTTGCAGGCTGTACTTAGACGATATCTCTTATACTGAGTTGAAATCTACTTTCCTAGACCTTCCATTGAGTGGACACATTTGTGCTCGCTGGGGCCTCTTTTCAATCAAAAAGCCCACCACCGCTACCACATCTGACAGTGGTGAGCGCCTCAGCTGATTAACACCAGCCCTGGAGGCGGGCACCATTATTATCTCCATCTGTTGGTGAGGGCCTGAGAGGAAGAAGGAAGGATCTCGGCCAGGGTCTCACAGCCGGTTAGATACAGGGCAGGATTCACACCCAGAAAGTCTGCCCAGAGCTTCATGGGTCTAACCTGCATCCACAGGACAACCCTCAAAATGTTAGCAAATAGCCGCTACGTCCCTCCAAACTTGCCACAGCCAGCTGTTGCCTCAGTTATTCCTCAGTCCAAGAGATAGTTTCCAGACACTCAGCCATCATCCGGAAAGCATTCGGTTTGTCAAAAGCTATGCCTAAATTTCACACTTTATATGCGGTCTGGTGAGGTAGGAGCACAGCATTTTAACGGCCTTTGTCTTAGACATCATATCTTGGACAAGATGCTGATTTTAGCAGCTGGATCCTTGTGTCGGCTCCTGCCAACAAGGGAAAGCTTGGAGTAGAAACGGCGCTGAAAATGGAGAAGGAATGAAGAGAAGGTACAGACATTTTTCAGGAAAAGCTACCCCAACCTCGTCATTGAATGAACACTGGCTGAAGAGCAGTGACTCCCAGAGGACTTCCAAAGGTTGAGGCTGGTCCCACTGGGGTGGGTGGGGGTGAGCGGCATGGAGGCAGAGCCAGCCTGAGCGAGCGGTGACAAAGGCTGAAGGTGCCAGTGCTCTTCTAGAATTGCTGCGTTTCAGGGCAAGGTGCCATCTCTGTGAGAATGAATTGTGTGGCTGGAAACACAGTTTGGGTGTTAGAGACAAAGATATTAGAGAGACAGACGTGGATCATAAACACAGACGGACAAGTTAAAGACCGACTTTAAGGACGGCCCAACGAAGCAATGAGTGAACTCAGGAGGCGGGGCTGGTTTGGTCTGTTCACTTGATGGAGAGAATGAAGCGTTTCAGGTCTGACTTCCTTTAATGTGCTCACTCCTCGTATGTTCCCCTAAAATCTTCGTTCACTTAGGCTAGAGTCAGGGCAAGAATCCTTAACATCTTCTGCACCTGCATTTTAGGCTTTGAAAAGAGACCCCGCTGTGCCTGTGGCAGCTCATTTTTGCCTGTGATCTTAACTGACAGTCAATCCTATAAAATATCAATTTAAGTGACTTCGTTTTTCAGAAATGATCATATCCCAAGGTGATGATGAATATCCCAAGTTCACTTCTAATCGAAGTTCCAGGGTGTTTTAACAATGCATTTATTGTGGCAGATAAAGACTTAAACTCGATGCTATGTGTGATCACCTTCGTTATTAGAAGAATTCCACCTTTCTGCTTCCTTAGTCTCTGCTTTAGCCTCCAGATCGTAAATATGAGCCCAAGTTCACGTGCAACGCAGGGCTTCCTCTGGATACTAACACTGCTGCCGCGTGAGACCCTGAGCTATGGAGAAAGGCACACTATGGGGTGTTGCCTGCATGAGGGGCCACTGCAGGGTGCCCCACATGGGAAAGGCCACTCCAGCAACTTCATTCCATAATGGAACCTCTGAAGAACTGGAAAAAACCAGCCTGACGATTTTTGCGATATTGCCAGTCATGCTGACAAAGTCCTACCAAGTGCCGCTTGGCCCAAAGAATGGGGACAGCACAGAGAGAAAGAAATACAGGCTGGCGGCCTATAAGAATGGCCAGATTTGAACTTTGTTTTGCAATTTTTTTCTGACAATTAAAAGAAAAAAAGCCACGCGAGAGTTACTGAATGATATAATGGCTGCATTGACGAAAGAACTGAAGCTGAAAGTGAGAGCAGGACTGAAGCGCAGGAAAAAATAAACTCCAGGGTTAATGCCAAGGTCTGAAGACTTAATTCATTATTGGGCAACTGCTAATAGGTCCTTGGTGACCCATCAGCTTCTCTTCCCCCTGCAGGACCTGCTCCCCTAAGCTCGTCCGTCAGCCTTGCCTTTTAATGAAAACGTGTCTCCACAATGGCTACTGATTTCTCCACGTCTATAAGAAAGCAGATGCTACTGCTTCTCTTTCTTTGAAGGTAGAAGTTTCCACAGCTGCTTCAGTACTGGGCTCATGGTGGGACCGGCCCACTGTGGCTGCAGACTGGTTTCCCCAGCGTTCTTGCCTGTGTGAGGGTTACACACGGGCTTTGGGACTCCTGGAGGTGGTGTGCAGGTTTGTTAAAAAATGGGAGAATGGAAAAAAGGAAAACTAGTCTGGTTAAATAATTTTTAACTACTTCTGAATCTAGTCAAACTAGAGCCTGTTAGCAATATTCATTCTGAGCCTGTTGTATGCAGAACACCAACTTGGCTTCTGCGAGATTTCCTCTCTATGGATTGTAGAAGCTATCACAGTTGCTACTTTAGATGTAACTCATCTGCTAGAAATATCCGAAGGGACAAAGGAAAGAGCCAAAGGAGCAGACAAGGAGCTGTGGAAAATCTATGGGAAGAGCAACTCCTGGGCACCCATCAGCAGCTGAGACTGTGCAAACGGAAAATGGGTCCACATTCCAGTTACTAACGCTGCGTAACAAGCAGCCCCAGAGTGTAGTGGTGGAAGACAATCATTTTAATATGCTCGTGGATTTTGTGGGTCAGGAATTCATACGGGGATGATTTCTGTCTGCTCCACAAAGCCTGGGTCTTTAGCTGGGAAGACTCTGTGGCTGGAAGAGATGCAATAGCTCAGGGCTGCGCTCATCTGGAGGCTTCTTCACTCATACGTCTGGCGGCTGATGCTGGCTCTCAGTGGACACAACTACACATGGCCTCTCTGTGTGGCCTGGACTCCTCCAACACAGTGGCTCGGGTGGTCAACCTCTCACATGGTCACTCAGACCTCCAAAGGGGACTGTCCCAGTGAACAATGAAGAAGCTGTGTTGCTTTTCTTTTTTTTTGAGGAAGATTAGCCCTGAGCTAACTGCTGCCAATCCTCCTCTTTTTTTTTTTTTTAAGATTTTATTTTTTCCTTTTTCTCCCCAAATTCCCCTGGTACATAGTTGTACATTCTTCGTTGTGGGTCCCTCCAGCCGTGGCATGCGGGACGCCGCCCCAGCGTGGTTCGATGAGCAGTGTCATGTCCGCGCCCAGGATTCGAACCAACGAAACACTGGGCCACCTGCAGCGGAGTGCGTGGACCCAACCACTTGGCCACGGGGCCAGCCCCCAATCCTCCTCTTTTTGCTGAGGAAGACTGGCCCTGAGCTAATATCCGTGCCCACCTTCCTCTACTTTATATGTGGGATGCCTACCACAGCATGGCTTGCCAAGCGATGCCATGTCTGCACCCAGGATCCGAACTGGCGAACCCCGGGCCGCTGAGAAGCGGAATGTGCGAACTTAACCACCATACCACCGGGCTGGCCCCCTGTGTCGCTTTTTATGATCTGTTCTCAGAAATCACAGCATCACTTCCTCACATTATATTTATTGCAAGTCACAGAGTGTAGTGGTTTTAAAGTATGTCCACAAATTCTTTGATATGCTTCACTTCCCAATTCTCTTCCTCTTGAGCATGGGCTACACTTAGTGGCTCACTTATCATGAGTAGGATATGGCAGAAGTGGTGGTGCGTGGCCTCCAAGACTAGGTAATGAAAGGCAGTTTCTCCCTCTCTCTCTCTCACAATCTTTCTCTCACACACACACAATCTCCCTCCCTCTCTCTCTCTCTCTCTTTCTCATCACTGAAGCCAGCTGCCATGTCACGCAGACATTTGAACAGCCCTACAGAGGGGTCGACATGGTGAGGAACTGAGGCCTTCTACCAATAGCCATGTGAGCTGCCATCTTGGGAGCAGATTGTCAGCCTGTTCAGGCTGCTAAACAAAAATACCATAGACTGAGGGTCGTAAACAATAAACATTTCTATCTCACAGTTCTGGAGGCTGAGAAGTTCAGCATCAAGGCATCAGCAGATTTCGTGTCCAGCGAGGTCCTGCTTCCTGGTTTGCAGACGGCCGCCTTCTTGCCGTATTCTCACATGGTGGAGACAGAGATTCTCTCTCTCCTGTTTCTTCTTATAAAGGCACTAATCCCATTCATGACAGCGCCACCCTCAAGACCTAGTCACCTCCCAAAGGCCTCACCTCCTAATAGCATCACACTGGGGGTTAGGTTTCAGCATATGAATTTTGGGGATACAAACAGTCAATAGAGTGGATCAAGCCTTCAGATGGCTGCAGTCCCAGCTGACATCTTGACTGCAACCTGAGACCCTGAGCCAAAACTACTCAGTTGAGCCACTCCTAAATTCCCGATGCTCAGAAATTAGGATAATGAAGATCTGTTGTTTTAAGCTGCTGAGTGTTAGGGTAACTCGTTACACAGCCATTGATGACTAATACACAGGGCCAGACCAGACTCAAGGGAAGATCATGTACACCCCACCTGTCAATGGGGAAAGTGTAAGAGAATTTATGGACACGTTTTGAAACTGTTCTAATTCACAAAGGAACAATAAAGAATTATTTTGCTCCCCATCCTTGCGAAAAAAAAAAAAAAGTAACAACTCTCTGGAAGCTTCATAGCAAAGCACCTGCTTTCATTATGTGTTCTTCTTCTTCTTCTTTTCCAGATTGGCACCTGAGCTAACATCTGTACCAATCTTCTTCTTTTTTTTTTCCTTTCTTCTCCCTGAAGCCCCCCAGTACACAGTTGGGTATTCTAGTTGTAGGTCCTTCTGGCCCTGCTGTGTGAGGCACCACCTCAGCATGGCCTGACAAGCAGGGCTGGGCCCCCACCCAGGATCCAAACTGGCAAAACCCCAGGCACTGACACGGAGCGCACGAACTTAACCACTTGGCCACAGGGTGGCCCCTATTTGTTCTTCTTAATGTAAAACGAGCATGTGTTAAGAATCCTGGATCCTGACCTGGTCAAATAAAAGAGAGTTCTTGATGAAACTGGCCTGCCCCCATTTACTTTATTAAAAACTTGGTTTTCTTTTCCAGAGTTTCTTTCAAGTAGTTCCCTGCATATGTTATCCTCCATCTCACCTTTGACCATGCTGTTCCCATGCTTAGTATTACCCTCTCCCCCAGTTCTCCTTAGTGTGGAACTAACTCCTGTTCATCCTTTAAGTCCCAGGCTAGGAACCCACCATATCCAGGAACACACTTACTGAAAAAAGGCTACATGCCCACTGCTGCCTGTAACTCCCAGGTACACCTCTGTGATTGCATCCACTATGCAGCATTATGAAGATCTGTTCATGTGCCTGTCTCCCCCACCAGGATATGCCGCAGGGATTGTGTCTTGTTCTGCAGGCTGGTACCAGCGTTCGGCACATCGAGAGCACTGCCTGTCACAGGGATGATGGCGATGGTCTCCACATCCAGGGAGCTGGCATGTGCCTGGTGCTCACTGCACACCATCCACCATGCTAAGCACTTTTTCACATCATCTCTTTCAATCCTCAGAATAACAAGTACAACTACAATTTCCCTTTCACAGATGAGAAAACTGTGGCACAGAGAGACTAAGAAATTGTCCGTGCCACCCAGTTAGTGGGTCATCAGACCCCAGAGTCTGAGCTTCCACCACAATTCTACACTGAATTCTGTATTCTCAATCTACACAAAACAAGTTCCAACAGTTACGATTCTTAGAAAGAAATGTTTAAAGAAATAATGCCTCTCAGATTATAAATTATATTTTTATTAATATTTACCATACTGTTTGCCATACTGTTATTAATGTTTGCCATATTGTTAAATGGTAAAGAAGAGGAAGAAAGAGAATAAAAAAGCACGCTAGAGTCATTTTTCATAACAGGTTTGGTTCATCTTAGGTAAAATGTACTATCTGATTGAGCTGTAAGACCTACTCACACTTAGAAACCTACAGGCTCAGTGAAATCATCAAATTCCTCAGCCACAACCTGACATTTCTCATTTTCAAACCAATGTCTCTGCTTTTCCCTCTAAAAACTTTGGCCTCTCCAAATAATTAACGCGACTGGCCTGCATACGGGGAAGACTTGGGGAATGAACCTCCAACCCCAACATTCACACCAGAAGGACTTTAATACAGACCTCACATAATATCAGGAGTTGTTTTTAATGGAAATGGAATCTCCCGTTGTAATGTAATTACACTCTAAAGCAGACAAAGCACTACTCTTCTAAATGCAATTCAATTAACATTGATTAAGTTATACTCCCCCATATATTTAGGCCAACAAAATGAGGAGGTACAGGATGCAGAATAAACATGAGATTGACCTTGCAAAGGTCAAAAGAACAGCAGACTCATTCTTCAGGCTTAGTTATTTTTTAACTGTTCGTGTAAGGAAATTGTTCTCTTGAGCGTCTCTACTCAGAGGTTGAATCTGGTCTACAAATTGGGCAAAAGAGTGAGTATGTGTGTGGTGTACTCATTTGTGTTCTGAATGCAAATGTTACTATTTGAGAAATCCATGAAGAAAAAGGGAAGAAAACATCAGTTTTCAGCCCAACAGGATTGTTCTTTAAAGTCTCAACTCCAGTGACTGTTAAGCCCTCTTAACAAACAATTCATCTTGAAGGGAAGAAATCAAAGTACAAAGGGCAACCATTTAAGAACTGTGAAAAGTAAACAGTAGGAAGGGCACTGGGAGAGGGAGCCAACTGTGGGAGGGAGGGGTGAGTTTCTCCTGGTTTTCCCTCTTTTCTTTCCTGGCTTTGACGTGAGGGCAGCCCCAGGCATAGAACTATGCAGGTCTATGTATTTGGCCAGAGAGCCAAGAAAAGGGGTCCTCACAAACCAGAGAGGGTGGGAAAATCTCTGTTTTTCTTTCTTTCTTTCTTTTGTCTTTCTAGGCCCTGCCCTGAGAGCAACCCCAGTTGAAGATCTACAAGGTGGCAGGGAGAGCAGCTAAAATTCTGGCCAGAGGACTGAGAAAGGGGCCCCTGGGAGCCAGAGAGTGTTCAGGGAATCACAGAGAGGAGAGAGCTGGAGAAGGGGAGCTCCTAATTCTATGTATCAATGGGCACAAGTTCTCAGCTTGCCCGTGAACTGTGCTTGTGCAGGACAGACCCAAAGCAACACAGCGAAGGCTTTGGGAACTGAACTGCAAACATAAACAGCCTGCACCCCAGGCCAAGGTCTGAGCGGTCCACACATGAGACAGACACAAAGGAGCAAAGATTTAAAAACCTAAGTGACACTGGAACCGCTATTCACAGAAGGCAAAGTAGAACCTGTGGTAGGAAACTAACCAAACGATTCCTGCCAAACAACGACGACAAATCAACATCCTCCAGAGGATTCTGTCAGGACACAGAGTCTCATGACAAAATCACCAAAATGCCAAAAATTGTTAAGCATACAAAGAACTAGGAAATGTGAACAATTTTCAAGGAAAAGAACTGTCAACAAATACCAGTCATGAGTTGACCCAGATGCTGGAATTAGAAAAGGCTTTAATGTGGCTGTTACAGCTATGCTCCATGGGATAAAGGTAAATACATTTCAAGTCAATGAAGAGAAATTCTCAGGAGAAAAACAGCAACTATAAAAAAGAAATGGAAACTTTAGAACTGAAAAATATAACGTCTGAAACAAAATAGTAGAATGGAGATGACAGAGTAGTCAGTGAACTTCAAGATAAATCAAAGGAAATTATTCAGCTTGAAGAACAGAAGAAAGATGATTAAAAACAATTGAGCAGAGCCTCAGGGAGCTCTGTAGCAAAATCAATATGTCTAACATTTGTGCCATTGGAGCCCCAGAAAGAGAAGAGAAAGAGTTGGGTGCAGGAAAATGTTTGAAGAAATAATGCCCCAAAACTTCACAAACTGGTGAAAGACACAAATCTCAAGACTCAAGAAGCTCAGTGAACCATCAAACAGGATAAACTCAAAGAACATCCAGCTCAGATACATCATGATAAACTGGTGAAAGCCAAAGATCTTGAAAGCAGCCAAAGAAAAGTGACAAAGGGGAATGACTGGAATTACTGCAGACTTCTCATCGAGCCTATGAAGGACAAAAAGACAGTGGAATGACATTCTATATTCAGTAAAAATATTCTTTAGGAATGGCAGCAAAATAAAGACATCCTCGGATAAAGGAAAGCTAAGAGAATTTGTTGCCAGCAGACTTGTTGAAAAAAAAACTACTAAATAAATTTCTGTGGGCTGAAGAGAAGTGATATCAGGGAAACTTGTTACTTCAGGAATGAAGGAAGAACAATAGAAATTCTCTCTCTGACTAAATGTAATGGACTATTTTCTTAAATTCATTACAATATGTTCACTGCTGAAAGAAAAAGCTGTCTGGTGGGATTATCAGTGAATACAGGTGTAACACATAGGGCAATTATAATATAAAACAGAGGGTGAAAGGACTTACATGCTTACAAGGCTTGGACATTTTACCTGACAGGCAAAATAGTAAATCTAAGTCAACTGTGAGAAATTAGGTACATGTACTATAATTCCTAGAGCAACCACTGTAAAGTAATATCAAGATATGGACAAAAAAGCCAATAGATAAATTAAAATGAAGTACTGAAAACCTTCAAATAAATGAAAAGAACGTAGAAGAGGGGGACTAGAAGAACAAAAACAGTGGGAACAAGCAGAAAACAAATTATAAAATGGGGGGACCTAAGTCCAACTATACCAATAACTACATTAAATGCAAATGGTCTAAACACACCAATGAAAACACAGATCGTCAGACTGGGTTAAAAACACAATACCCGAATATATGCTATATTTAAAGAAACCCACTTTAAAGATAATGACAGAGATAGGTTAAAAACAGAGGGATGAAAGGAGACGTTCTACGAAAATACTGGTCAACAGAAGCTGGAGTAGCTATATTAATATAGACAAAGCAGACTTCAGAACAAGAACTATAACCAGGGGTGACAAAGGACATTACGTAATGATAAAAGGATCAATTCATCAAGGAGACAAACCATTCCTAAACGTTCATGTACAACAAAAAGAGTCTCAAGATACATGAAGCAAAATGTAATTAAAAAGACAAATTCACAATTATTCCTTTCCTGGGGATTTCAACACTCCTTTCTCAATAATCAATAATAGAGAAGGGCAGAAAGTCAGCAAAATATACAAGATCTGAACACTATAAATCAGTTTGATCTGAGATTTATAAAACATTCCAACCAAAAACAATAGAATACACATTCTTTTAAGTGCACATGGGACATTCATCAAAATAGACCATATTCTGGGTCATAAAACAAACATTAACAAACAAATAATTAAATAATACAAAGTGCATTTTCTGACCATAATGAAATTAAATTAGTAATCAATTACAGAAAGATATCTGGAAAGTACCAAAATATTTTGAAATAAAAAAGTACACTTCTAAATAACCTATGAGTCAATGAAGCCACAGGGAAAATCAGAAAATATTTTGAATTGAATGAAAAAATATATAACATATCAAAGTTTGTGGATTCCAACCAGAGCAGTGCTTAGAAGGAATCTACGAGATAGTTCCTAAAGCTAACAAATAAATTTAGTAAGATCACAGGATATGAAGTAGTACACAAAAATCAGGTGTATTTACACAGACTGGGCCATTTCTAACAGCGCCAAAAAACACAATCTGACTCCCAAGTGAAAAAAAATTTAGATTGACACAAAATCTGTATGCTGATGCTCATAGCCGTTTTACTCATAATTGCTAGAGACGGCCATTCAAATGGTGAATGGACAAATTGTGGCATGCCATTAAATGAATACCACAAAGTAATAAAAAGAACTGAAATATTGATTCAGATGAATCTCAGATGCATTACACTAAATGAAAGCAGCCAGACTCAACGTTTATGTACTGTCTGATGATCCCCTTCATATGACAGTCATGCAAAGGCAAACCTTTGGGGATGGAGAAGGGGTTGTCGGGGGTGTGGGTAGGGGGAAACACTGACCCACAAAGGTCAGCATGAGGGAATTTTGGAGGGGTGGATGAAACTGTTCTGTATCTTGATTGTGGGGGTGGTTACAGGACTATCAACTGATGTCAAAAGTCATAGAACTGTTTAGCAAAAAATGTATAATTCACTGCATGATAATTTAAAATGAGATAATTGAAAAATTTAAAAAGAAAGAAATCCACACTCCTCATCTGAGTTCAATCTGAGCTCCCAGCCCAGTTCAAAAGACATGGGCTTGCAAAGCAGAGTTCTAAATCAACAAGGACACAAGAGAAAATTCACATTTTCAGTGTTTTATGCTGATAAAATAGAATAAAAAAGGGAAATAAGTGTGCTGTGTCATGTTATTAAAAAAATAACCACTGTCAATGGATTTTTTTTTTAGGTAGGAAGATAGTTCCCTTCAGAAGAAAAATATAGATGAACTCAATAAGGCTATATCAGGCTTCCTTGTATTATAGACATAATCAATTTCTTCCTCCAAAATGCTCCCCTCTTTGAATTCTTCTATTTTCCTTTTATCCCAAGAGGGCTTCTGAAACCCATATGTTCCTTCCCTGTGCTTGAAATAAAAATATAAAGAGTAAAATGCAGGTTAAGTGCAGACACATTGTTAGACAACTCCATCTTCGGCAGGCAACGACAGCCACATCAAAGCGTATTTTAAATTTTTGCTTTGTCACACTGTTGTTAGAACGTCATTTTGTTTTGAAAACTGTAGATTAGATCGATGCACATTTGTTAAGGGGAGTGTTGTGTATATAAGACTTCCCAGCAGGAATAACCATGAACCGCCCTGCAGCTGTGGCCAATTAAGTGGGAAGCCATAAGTCCACTGAATGGTACAGATATTAAGAACAAATATTTCTCAGCCCTTTGCAAATGGGAATGTTCTGTAAGTACTTACGTATTTTCATATTACATTATCACAGTGCCCTTTACCAAAAAACAAAACAATTTTCTTTAGTAATCCTCCCCACAAATTTTTATTCTTATGTGATAACTCAATAATTTTAATTAGGTGCAAAGATACAACTAAATGTCAAGTATAACAATTCTTTAATCAGGCAAAAACACGTGCCCTGCAATTCCAACTGTGAAATTAATCCATTTTCAATTATCTTAGATGACAAGAGCCACTGAATACAATTGTGACAACGTTTAGCTTCTTTTATAAAATCCAGAAATGGACCTCAGAAGTAGTTTTCTAAATAGTATTGATTTAATTCTCTTTAAAAGTTTATTTACAGTAAAACCGTGGGGTTAACATCTGAAATAAGGAAACCCTACTAGAACCTACTTCTTTTGTTTTGGGGATTCCAGTATATTACACGTCAGTTCACAATCCCAAATCTGACATACCTTGACTGATCTAGCATGGGTTTGCGTCCTATGAATTAATACTAAAAGTAATTTCTATGTTTATTTAAAATTAATACAAGCTTGAACGCTATCTTAAGCATCCCTGTCTGAGTTGATAGGGCTATTTAGAAATGGTAAGACACTTTCTTTGTTACAATTCGATAAATAATCATTTGTGCACTGGGGGCAAACTGTCGTTTTTTCCCTCAGCCTGGTCCGAGACGGGTTCGGACGGGAGGAAAGAGCACAGGCTTGAAAGCCTCTGAGGTCCCGGAGACTCGGTGTGGGCAGCAAGCACTTTGCGTCAGACATTCGTCACGTCGATGTCCAGGTGCGGGAGGAGGGCGCAGGTCCGCCCGGTCCTACACCTGGGTACCTGCGATAACTTAGACTTCAGAACAAGGGCGGTGCAGGTGACTCCTGATGGGCCGAGAGACAAGATCTCTTGATTCCAGAGATCGAGCAAGAAACAGGGCCCCCACCCGGGCCCCACCCGCCAGGGGCTCTGACCCTCGCCCTCAGCCCGGGGCTCCGACTCCCCTTGACCACCCGGGGTCTGGACAGATAAGCCCCTTCTTGCCCCCCCTGGCCACCCCCTCTCGCCTTCGCCACCGCCCCTCCTGGCTGCGCCCGCGCTGTCCTAGAAGACCCTGCCCAGCCTCCACTAGACACCCCCTAGCTCTGCCCCGCCCATGCCACGCCCCCGCCTCGCCCCGCGACTCCCAGCATTGGCCCCGCCTCCTCCACCCTTGCCACGCCCCCCCGCCAGGCCTCGCCTCCCCTTGCCCGACCCCTCCAAGCCTTAGCCCCGCCCCGCCCCTGCCTGCCCCGCCCCACCGCTCTCGGCGTAGCCTAGCCCTGGCCGCGCCTCGCCGGGCTCCGCCCCGCCCACCAGCCCCGCCCACCGTTGGCCCCGCCCCCTGGCCCCGCCCCTCCCTGGCCCGGGAGAAGCGGAGGCGGCGGCGGGTAACTGTAGGAGGCGGCGCCCTCTTGCGGAGCCCAAGTCGCCCTCCCTTGCCTCTTCCCCCGGTCACCCGATGCTGGGCCGTCTCCTGCGCTTCCAGGGCAGCAGGACCTCGTACTCGGTGAGGCCGGAGCGAAGCCCAAGCTCGGGACGCCCATGTTCGCCTTCCGACCCACGGGCCCAGCTCAGGTGTATGTTAGCAAAGCACCTGACAGAGCGGCGCTATGGACACACGGTGGCTGCCGAGGACGCAGACACACGGACAAGGAAGAAACAAGAGAAGACATCTTACCTTTGAAAAACTTTCCGAAGATGTTCACTTTCCCAATGAGAATTATGTACAAATAAAAGCTGTAGGTGGATGGGCTGATGGATGGTGGGCGGGCAGATGGACATATGCTGGGTGGATAGATGGATGAATGGGTGGGTAGGTGGATGGATGGACGGATGGTGGGTGGGCAGATGGTGGATGGACAGATGGATGAGTGGGTAGATGGGTGGATGAAACTACTCCTTACTGTCTTTTGGAAGAGTGGCCCCGGGAATCAGGACATCAGAACATTCTAGAAAAGACCAAGTGTGATTTGGCCAGGCATATTTGAACCATACAGATAATATGTTCTTTAATTAATGGTCCGCATCATCAGCAAATACTTCTTGAACATCTGCTGTGTTCCAGGCAGTGAAGAAAGCAAACAGCCCTGCCCTCATGGAGCTTACAGACACCAAATACACCAGAAGTAAATAAACCCCGCAGCATGTCTGAGGGCTGTGGAGAAAAGCCAGAGCAGGGTGAGGGGGCAATGGATGAATGATGAGAGGAAAGCAGCCCCTGACAGCAGGGCTGGCCTGGCCCTCACAGCTGGGCCTCCGCGTTCTCCTGTTAAACATCGACGATTTCACGGAACGTCATCAGACAAGGGCACCCTGTGTCCATGCTGGACCAAGACAAAAACAAGAGCACTCCGTAATCAGGTCTGCTCAGACAAAAACAAGAACATTGTTCAAACCACAAAAACGGTCCAACATCCCCTATCCTGACTAACACGAGAGATGGCTGCTGCTTTTCCAGTTATGGCTTTAGCTTCACAAGGGTCTTCCAGCCTTCTGGATAGGAATTAGGAATATATCCAGGCATAGACTCCTGCTTCCTGACAGCACGCAATCTGGAGCAAAGCCCTGCTTCCATGGACCCCTTCCCCCACCCCCGCCAAAACGCCCAACTCAAATCCTTGAAGGCCTTTTCAATTCCTCCTTACTGAGACGCCTCATGGTTCCCATGGTGTACGGTTCTACGAAATGAGTCAAAAAACCCAAGTTTGTCTGGCTATAGGTGTGTTCTTGGTGGGTTTTTCCTAGAAGACATTGACAATAAAGAAGTAATACAAATTAAATGATTTGAGCAGAAACCACAGTTCAACATGCTGTATTTTCAGAAACTTGAAGAGAGATTCTCTCCCTCTCTCCTTACACTGGAGGACTCAGGTAAACTAAATTCCGATCTTAGAAAAGGCCTCCATGGGAAGACTTTGGGAATGAAAGCTTAGCTGTCGTTCCAGGGGACGAGAGGGTCTTCTCACTGTGCATCAGGGACTCTGAGGCACTGTCAGGAGTTAGTTTTTGATGATTAGATTTGAGATGGATTGGAAGCATCAAGGATATAGTCTACCTTCCATCACATCCGAGTTAAGGACGGGAAAGAGAAGTAAGAACCGTTAAGTAGAATCACCCAGCTGGCTCAGCTCAGCTCAGCACAACTCTCCTCATAGATCCATCACTTGTGGCACAACAGCTTGAGACTTTTCATTTCCCTTTAACTTTACACCCATCTCTCAGTCACAATTAATATTCTCTGTAACTAAAAGTCTCCTTTAATATCAGAAATATAACAAAAATGCTGGCTGAAGACCTTCGGGCATCATTCAGGTGACATCTGAATCATTTCCTTGAACCTCTCCTAAAGGAGCCTCCTATGTAATTGGATGAATCAAATCAATAAATAGAGCGGATATTTATTCACTCTTCCTCTCCTGCCATCACTTGCGGTGTGTGACGCATCCCCTGGTGGATTAAATCCAGACCCTGAGTGTCATTGCTTTGGCAGCTCATCCTTCTTTGTGAAGTGGCCTTCTAGGTCACAAGGATGGAGATGGACGTCTCTGCTAGAAAAATGATGCCTGAAAGAGAAGCATCAGCCCATGTGTAGCTGCCCACAAGGTCTCATAGAAATGCGACATTTTCAAGGCAAATGTATGGACTCCTTTTTCAATGCACTTTATAGAAATCTAGGCTTGTTGAATAGCACTCTTATTATTGGGAATGTAGCCATCTTCTCATGTGGTCGCCCTCATTTCCGGGAGGGGGTGGACAGAGCTACACTGGTCCAATTCCACAAGGTTGCTCCTCTCAGGGACCCCTGCAGAAGAGGGACCCCTGAGCACCCAGGGCTACCCTTGAAAGGGTTTGGACATACACCTCCCACCTTCCAACAATGTCAGAGTTATGTGAGGGATGTCAGATACAGAAAAGCAAAGAGCCCAGTCAGACCTGGGTCCCCAAGTCAGGCCCAGCGCTGACCAGCTGAAGGGACTTGAGCAGGTTTCTTGACCTAGTGTGGCCTCACTTCCATCATCTGAAAAGCAAGGATGTCGCCATAGCTCTGTATCTACCTCCTGGAGACTTGGGCACATGCTGCCCACAGTGCGCAGAGCCTGGGACACCTGCATAAGCACGGCCATCATTATTGTTATTCCACTTACAGAGAAAGTACCAAGCCTGCCTAGGCTGTCTGTTCACTGTCACATGCGGGGGGCAGGGAGGTGGGAGGTGGGGGCGGCAGGAACAAGGGCATGCAGACTTTCATTGGCGGAGACAGGCTTGTAGACTATGGTGGGTCATGTTTGCTGGGCAGGCAAGGCCCTAGCTGCCCCCAGAGCAATGTCCGGACTCCCCCCATGACAGGACCAGGCACTCACATGCTGCCTCAACAGATGCTGGTGGAAGGACTATAAATTACCTCTTCCGAGTCTGAAGGGAAAATGGAACTCTAAAATTCAAGATTCTTCTCCTGCACTGGATGGGGCTTCATCCACGGGTTCGATAAAACATGTCCCCACAAGAGACCAGCTCCCCACTTGCAATAAATCAGTTGAGGGTGTTAACACACTGACTCTGTGGTCGAAGTAGCGATGAGTAGACATTAGGAGGGGCTAACCTGGAAGACACCTTCATTAGTAAAATCCCCAGCGCACAGAGGAGTACAAGGAAGCCTTGTCTCAGGAACACTGCAGAACTGCGAGTTTGTCGTCAGGTTGTGGAAGCCACTGTGCTGGGAAGAAGTAAACTTGTCAATAGTTGGGTTATTTTGTGATAATTTCTCTTCTAAATTTTTTTCCCCCTAGATATGATTTAATACATCTTTCCTGTAACCAACCAACATCTAATTGTTTTAAGTTCTTAATATCTTGAGGGTCTCCCTTTTTTTCACCACTGGAATTGAGAACGTATTTTGAACTACTCAATTTGATAATCGTTGACGGAGCCCCAGTTCTGGGCCCAGCACTCTGGTCAGCCCTGGGAATGTAGATGATGGTGGAGTTCAATGGGATGACATAGAAATCTCTAGCATGGCACCTGGCATGGGCCGTCCAGCACCTTCCATGAATTTCTAGAATACCACAGACTGAGTGGTGTAAACAACAGACATTTATTTCTCACAGTTGTGGAGGCCGGAAGTTTAGGATCAGGGTGCCAGCGTGGTCAAGTTCCGGTGACGTCCTACTTCCCGGTTGGTAGGCTGCCTCCGTCTCGCTGCATCCTCACGTGATGGAGAGAGAGCTCTCTCCTGTTTCTTCTTCTAAGGGCACTAATCCCGTTCATGATGGCTCCGCCCTCATGACCTAATCACCTCCCAAAGGCCCCGCCTCCTGACACCATCGCATTGGGGTTAGGGCTTCAACATGAATGTTGTGGGGACACAAGCACTCAGTCCCTAGAGACGGAGGAGACAGGCGGATGCAGGACTCAGTTCCTACAGGCTCCCTGGGGAGGGAGGAGGGAGCAAGCACAGAGGTGCCTCTGGGTTGGGTCCTAGCGATGAGGTGGATTTCTACAAGGCCAAGAGCATCATGAGCAAAGAAGAAACGCAGAGGCGCCAGACAGGTGTCCAGCCAGAGGCCAGTCCGGAGTGGTTGGTGCCGTGGGAGATGCCCCCAAAGCTGCTGTGAGGCCAGACTGAGAGGGCTGGGCCTGGTGTGGAAGGGAGTGGACCTTCTCCTGAGGGCCCTGCCCCGTGAGAACCCAGCTGTCTGAGTTCTGTCGTCCTCCGTGCTCTGCGCTGACCCTCACCTGTCACTGGAGTCCCAGCAGGGTGTTGAACGGCAGCACTTCCAAACTGGCGCCGGGTCTGACTTCCCGAATGCTCCGGGCTGGGAAGAGGCTCTAGAAATGGATGTCCTCCATGCTGGGTGTGGGGAGGGCGGCCAGTCTGGAAAGTGTGGTCGATTGCAATGGCTCCTGCACTCCGGACCAGCGCCCTCTGCAATGTGACTCCCCTGCTGTTCCCTGCAACAAATGGGGCTTCTCTCCCCACCTGTTAGGGGTTGAACTGTGTCCTCCAAATTCATATGTACCTCAGAGTGTGACTGTGTTTGGAGATAGGGCTTTAAAGAGGTGATTGAGGTTAGATGAGGTCGTATGTGCGGGCTCTAACCCAATAGCACAGGTGTCCTCATAAGAGAAGATAGGACACAGACACGCAGAGGGAAGACCACGTGAGGACACAGGGAGAGGACGGCCATCTGTAAGCTGAGCAGAGAGGCCTCAGAAGGAACCAGCCCTGCTGACACCTTGATCTTGGGCTTCCCGCCTCCAGAACTGTAAGAAAATAAATTTCTGTGTTTAAGCCACCAAACTAATACACCACCCCTTGAATCAAGGCTGGCCAGGGGAAAGCAGTGGAAGTGACCTTGAGGGACTTCTGGGCCTGGGCCTCAAGAGGCCCTGCAGCTTCCACTTTTGCCCTCGTGCTGCCCTGAGATGCACGTGAAGCCTCCAGGGCCAGGCTCCTGGGAGATGAGAGGCCTGAGGAGAGGCAGGCCGGGCTGCCAGCCGGCACCAGCCTCCAGACAGGAGAGTGAGGTCCTCTTAGACAAAGGGGCCACTTGAGTGACCCCAGACAACAGCAGCAGGCTCCCCACTCCCTAGGAACCCAGTCCGAATTGCTGACTCACAGAATCATGAGCCGATAAAATGGTTGTTGTCTTAAGCCACTAATTTTGGGGTGGTTTCATACACAGCAATAGAGGACCGAGGAAACAAGCTTCAGCTGGAGAAAATAAATGCAACCATCCCCGTGGGTCTGCTTACTTCTACCTTTGGCCCCAGGAACCGGCGCCCGCTGCAGCCGGCTGAGGCAGGACAGGGCAGTGGTCAGGTGGGTGCCATGTGCCAAAGGCAGATCTGGTTGTGCCCACCACCAAGAAAAGCATCTGTGATGAAGCCCCTCTTTAAGCATCTCTCTCCTGACCCTGGATCCTCACGCTGGCCCCATTTCTCTGCTTCTCTTCTCACCAAGACTCCTTGAGAGTTGTCTGTTGTCTCTACTTCCTTTTTTTCCCATTCTTTCTTTTTTTTGGTTTTTTTTTTGAGGAAGATTAGCCCTGAGCTAACATCTGCCGCCAATCCTCCTCTTTTTGCTGAGGAAGACTGGCCCTGAGCTAACATCTGTGCCCATCTTCCTCTACGTTATATGTGGGATGCCTGCCACAGCATGGCTTGATGAGCGGTGCGCGGGTCTGCACCCGGGATCTGAAATGGTGAACCCTGTGCTGCTGAAGCAGAGCGCAGAAGAACTTAACAGCTGTGCCACCGGGCTGGCCCCTCCCATTCTTTCTTGAACCCACTCCAATTAGCCTTTCAACCCTCTATGCCACCAAAACTGCCCTTGCCAAAGTTGCTAGGATCCCGTGTTGCCAACTGGAACCCACTGTCCTTCACCTGCAGCCCTCACCACGGTGGCTCCTCCCTCTCAGAAACACCGTCTTCCTCTGGTCTCCTCCTTGGCTCCCCTTCTCCCTCGCTGGCCCCTTCAGGGCCCCCTTGCTGGCTTTGCCACATCTCCCCGTCTGTCCCCTGGGCCCTCGCGCTCCTCTCTTCTCTCCTCTCTCACTTTCTCGGTGGTTCCGGTGGTCTTTTGCCTTTAGATACCATCTGGCGACTCCTAAATTTTATCTGCCGCCCGCCCACATCTTCCTCCTGGACCCTGCAGGCATCCACCTGCCTTCTGGACCTCTCCCCCGCGTAGCTAATGGGCACCCCCAAACCATCATGTCCAAACCACTGGACAGTCCCCTGCAAACCTGCTCCGTCCACAACCAGCTGCATTTTAGTTCCAGGTGATGCCACCCTTCCAGGTTCTCAGGCCAATAACTTTGGGGTCCTCCTCAATGTGTGTCTTTCACATCGAATTCACCGTCTAATAAACCCTGTTGCTCTCACTCCAGAATAGAGCAAAATCTGCCCGTTCTCATCACCCTTCGTTCCAGTCTCTGGAGGGTGGTCTCTCCGCTTTCGTGGTGTTCCCCTTGCAGTCTCCTCCCCACACAGGGGCCAGAGAGAGCCTTTTAGAACATCATTCACGTTATGCCATGCCTTTGCTCCAAATGGGCTTCCTATCCTACTCACTTTAAAACTGCAAGTCTGAAAATAGCCGCTGAGAGCCTAGATCTCTTCCTCTGCCATCCTTCTGTCCTCAACTTCCACTGTTCTCCCCTTTGACCACTCTGCTTGAGCCATGCCGACCTCCCAGGTGTTGCTCAAACAGGCATAGCCCAGGCCAACCCCAGGGCCTTTGCACTTGCTATTCCCTCTGGCTGGAATGCTCTTTTTCTTAGGTAGCCACATGACACTCTCCTCATTTCCTTCTATGCTGACCTCCAACATAAAATGGCCCCTCCATCCCATCACCCTCCTAGGCCTACTTAGTTTTTTGTGGCACCTATCACCACCTGATGCATTGGATGTGAATGACATGACTCTCTGTTTAAAACCCTTCATTGTTGGGGCCGGCCCTGTGGCCAAGTGGTTAAATTCATGAGCTCCGCTGCAGGCGGCCCAGTGTTTCGTTGGTTCGAATCCTGGGCGCAGACATGGCACTGCTCATCAAACCACGCTGAGGCAGCGTCCCACATGCCACAACTAGAAGGACCCACAACGAAGAATATACAACTATGTACCGGGGGCTTCGGGGAGAAAAAGGAAAAAAATAAAATCTTAAAAAAAAAACCTTCATTGTCTCCTCCTTGCTATTAAAGGACAAAAATCAAAATTCCTTAACTTGGTGATGTGATCTAGTGCCGCTCCTCTCTCCAGTGTCGGCTCGCTGTGTCCAGCCTCTTGCGAACTCGCTGGGAGTGTCCTCTGGGCCTTGGTTCAGGCTTTGCCTCACCTGTTCCCTGTTCACCGCTCCTGCGAAGCCCCCCCAATTCTCCGAGGGGCCTGTGATTCCCACAGGTTAATGCTGTAGTGCGACTGCCAGGGGAGGCATTCGGTAATCATTTACTTGAAATGGTTGTCTGAGATATAAATTAATAGAAATTAAACCTGTAACTAAAACAGATTATGCTAAATTAAATTCTTAATTAATATAAATTAAATCTACGTCTCAGAGACCACAACTTTGAGTTTTACATTAACAGAAATAAGAGTGGACCCCGATGACATCTGAAACAGTCTCAGCGTCAGCCGAACGTGAGCTGTGCTGGTGTGAGACCTCAGACCAAGGTCTAATGCTTATACACGGCCTAAGCACGGCAGTATTTGAGGGCGCACACATTCCCGAGGGGTCGTCCTGAGTCGTGTGTTAGTCATCATGAAGAAAGTATGAAACAGGCTGTAAACACTTGGCAAAGTCACTTCCTATCGATTTCTCCTCACGGAGCCCTCACAGCTGGAGACAGTCAATATAAACACTACGTTCAAAAGCGATGCCCGCATTACAAAAGGGCAAAGAGGGCAGCAGGGGCTGAACATGGATCAATTTCAAAACAAAGACTGAAAAGAGACTGCAGACTTTCACACGTGTCCACTGGATCTGGGCGCGCCCCGGGCACAAGTCACCCCAGCGTGTCATGTGAACTGTTTGCCTCTTCACGACACAAAAAACCTCCTCTGGCTTAAAAAGGTAATTTGCAACTAAATAAGGGATCCCACCTCTCACGACAGGTGGTCATTGTTCACATGTGTCCTGACAGAAGCGTGAAGCTGTATTGCCTGACACAAGGACTGTTAGGAGTGAAAGACGTGCTCAGTACATTTCTGGGACAAGGTGATGTTGTCATTGACGGTCTGCTGAAGGAAAGGGGCTAATTTTCTTTTAAGCTTAAGCCTTTAGTAGTAACTTAATTAGGCCATACTCTAAAATCGTCACTGATGGCTGTCCGAAGTAGCCCTGAGTCACCAGAGGATGACACAGCTTGGCAGATGGCCTCGTCCAGAGAGAGAAGAGAAGCGGTCTGAAGTCCACCCGCCTCGCTCCAAGACGTCCCCAGGGGCCTGCTCCCCCACCTCGCAGGGCTGGCTTCAGGAGAGCCTCACACACACACACTATCTACATATATATATATGTATATGTAAAAGAGTATTTTAAGAAAAGACAAAAATTCTGTTGCCCTAACACAATTATTTTCAATTTAGTAATATTACGTATCAGTTCTTGTCCACATAGTCACCTGTCTTTACATAGTGTCAATCATCCTATATTCTAATTCTTTAAGATTATCCTATTTTCCAAGTTTCTATAATCTTTTAGTTACTATTTTAATGATTACTAAAATGATGTGTTAAGCTCTATAATCTACTAACTTAGTCACTTACATGGGGCATTGAGGCCGGAATCGGGCGCCTGCAGACTCAACTACGGCTGTGGACATGTTTTGTTTACAATACACATGGTGGCACAGTGCTTTGTGGTAGCTGTTGTCTTTTTTTTTTATTTGAATTAGTTGCCAAAGGAAATCATGGATAACCCTAAAATTCACATTTCTTCTTCTTTTTTTAATATATATATATTTTTGGTGAGGAAGATTGGCCCTGAGCTAGCATCTATTGCCAATCTTCCCCCCCCCCTTTTTTTTCTCTCCCCAAAGCCCCAGTACATAGTTGTATGTCCTAGTTGTAGTCATTCTAGTTCTTCCATGTGGGACGCCATCACAGCATGGCTTGATGAGAAGTGCCAGGTCTGCGCCCAGGATCCAAACCAACGAACCCTGGGCCACCAAAGCAGAGTGTGTGAACTTAACCACTCAGCCATGGGGCTGGCCCCTAAAATTCAGATTTCTAACACTCAAGCTTGGCAAACTAGTAGCTGTGGCCCAGCTTTAGAGAGCATATATGCTTTCCACTTTGCTACAGTCCCCACCACTCCCTATTGTCATTCGTCAAGACTGCCACACTCACTTACATTATCACCTCTGGATTCCCATATGCGTTTGACTTTGAAACATTTGACAATGTCTTTTCCACTGTAGATAAGGCTGCAGACAATGCCTTCAGGTAACTTTTTGCTTCTGTTGTATTATTTCCCTAGAGTATATTTCTGAAAACAGTCTTAATGGGCATAAATATATTTTAACTCTTGCCATGTTGTAGTCCATTTGGTATGTCTGTTGGGGCACACTCCTCTCGTCTGCAAATAGCTGTCCTTGGCACACTCTCCCGCAGGGGAAGCAAGCAAAGTCCAGCTGAGCTGGGCCACTCAGACCCTCTCTCCTAGAAATTTGCTAATTGGATTTAAAGATAAAGAAAAATAACGTGTAAAAGTGGGCTGATGGCTTACACTGAAGAAAGGTCAATGTCGGCAGTGGCGGGTGTGTTTGGCCAAATATTTATGGAAAAGGAAAGAAAACCAGTTTCTCAAGAAACTACAGAATAACAGAGAGAGAGAGAGACAGAGACAGAGACAAGAGAGTAGGGGGGAGAGTCAGACGGACTAAGCAGGGAGTCAGGTCACTGAAAGCAGAGGTCAGAGGTCAGAGGTAAGGTGTGAATTCCTCTGTCTAGTTCCTAGTGGGGTTCTGGCTCCTGCTACTGTAGTTTCTCGGATTCTGGAAGATACCCCGTGTCTGTCCAATACACTTTATTTTCTTACGCTGGACGCAAGCGGTTTCTGTAGGCCCCAATCCGGCCGTCAGGTTCTTGAGGGCCACTTGCTGTCCTCTGGGTCCACAGCCGTGTCCCCACCTGGCGGCGCTGGCACATGGCAGGTGCCGAGACGTCTGCGGGACGGGTGGATGAGTCTGAAGTCAGACGACCCCCTTCCACCCACCGAACGTGGGTGCGTGACCCTGCCTAGGCGGCGCCCCGCGGAGGCCCCGACTCCCGGCGGGGACCCATCCCGTCGTGCTCCTCCTCCTCCCCGGCCGCCGCCCCTCGATTTCCCCGCGGGTCCTCCCCGGGGGTCTCTGCTCCGCGCCCCTCCCGGAGGCCTCCCGCCCGCCCTGCTGGAAGCGCCGCCTGCTCGCTCTGCTCCAGTCCTCTTCGCGGCGACAAAAGAGGATCCCAGCAGAGGCTTATTTTGTTGCCTGTCTCCTCCACTTAGAAAGTTCACGAGTACAAACCTTTCGCTCACCGCTCTGCAGCCTAAACGAGGTCTGACACAGGGTTGGTGCTCCAGCCAGCGAACATTTACTGAGCGCATACTGTGTGCCACGATTCCCTAACGTACCTAATGTGTGCTGGAAGGAGCAAGGGAAGAGCGACCAGCGACGCTGGGGAGGGCTGGTTGCGATTTTTATTTTTATTTTTTTGTTTTGTTTTTTGAGGAAGATCAGCCCTGAGCTAATATCTGCTGCCAATCCTCCTCTTTTTGCTGAAGAAGACTGGGCCTGAGCTAACATCCATGCCCATCTTCCTCTACTTTATATGTGGGACGCCTACCACAGCATGGCGTCCCAATTGGTGCCACGTCCGCACCCGGATCCGAGCCCGCGAAACCCGGGGCCGCTGAAGCGGTATGTTGGAACTTAACCGCTGCGCCACCGGGCCGGCCCCTGTATAGAACTTTCCGTAAGCCTGAGAATATTTGCTGTGCATTTTAACTCACCTTCACTATTTTAAAGTTAATAACGGATTTTAAGTTTTAATCCACACACTGTCACTCTTTGGGCATGGAAGCCCAAACACAACGCAACAGGACAATTCATCTATTCACTCCTGAAAATTACAAAAAGGAGACCAACCCATTTCATGGCATCTCTGCGTCACTTCCGCGAGGACTCATCAATCCGCGTCTCTGCCTTGGCCACTTCGACTCGTGTCTGACCCTTTCTTTACTCATGATTTATTGCTTTGAGTTACTCCTTTTGCCAGATTTATAAACTTAACAGTTCTTTCTTTTTATAATACCTATTTTGTACACTAGACAGCAAATTTATTATCTATGAGTTGTTACTTCAAAAATTACATCAATGCAAAGTGATTGCCTTTTAGCCTCCGTAGCCAAGAGATTTATTTTTTTGGAGGGGATGATATGAGGTCACAGGATAATATATATAATCACTGATTACAGAATGAGAAGGAGCAAGCTGACAGTTCCGGAGAACAGAAGCCAAGGGAGACTTCTGCCTCTTGCTAATCATGTACAAGCTGGTCCCCTGCTGTCTGCTTCTCACGGCATTCTTGAATCCTCTCTCATCTCGTCCTGTCCGGGACTCCAGGGCAGAGCCCCTGCTGCTCTCAGGTGAGGTGACTCTCTTTCTTTACGTTAGTCTTGAAAGAATCTTCGAGGGTCTTAAATGCAAGGTTAGAGATAAGAATGGGAAATCTTGCTTAAAGGATCCTGGTAAATTAAGAGTCTCAGCTATGAAAAGAACACTAGAGGATCCTTACAGCACATTTCAGATTCAGTCATGGTATGGTTTTTCTCTTCCTAAAATATAAGAGAAGGGTAGCATTGCTTACTTCATGTCACTTCTATAATTCAAACTTTGGTTTTGGTCAGCTTTTCTTTTTTCAATTTTAAAAACTGCACTAAATTTAAGACATCATTACTTTTAGTTCTTATTTTAAATAAACTGGTTGAATGTAGAATTTGGTTGTTCCAATTATAGATTTAAATTATTATCTTATATTAAATTAAAAAGTAATCATCTGACATATGTTATATGAAACAAAAATGCTTATTAAAATATAAAAAAGTGAGAAGCTGGAGCTAGAGTGTCATAGATTTCCAAGTACATTTTATCTTTTCCTTGATTTATGTTTCACTAAGTTCGAGTCTAGGGTGAATTTTTAAGAAGTGCATCAGTCAAACAGATACTTATTTTGCTATTACTATTGCCTCTTAATTTAGTTTAAGAAGTTGAAAAGATTGATGCTCGGATTAAGGCTCCACAAACATTTTAAGTGGATTTTGGGTACTTTTAGACATTTTTTTAAAATAAAGAAAGAAACTCTCCTAAGCCACTGATTTGGTATTTTCTGGTTTCTGATAACTGTCAAGCTCTGTAGTCATTCACTCACCATCGGCAACTTCCAGAGCCACTGAGCTCATAAATGGCAGTCATCTTAATGGTCAAAACATTAAGGCATTAACTTTATTGAATCTCTGCCATTTAAAAAAGAATGGAGAGAAGCACAATATAAAATCAAGAACAAATATTTAGATATTACTGTCATCTTCCATATCGTTATCATTTAGAAAAACTTAGATGAATTGAATGCAGCATCCCACTCAGAATGGAGCTTGCCTTAGTTTTTGCCTGAATTTTTTCTCATTTATTTCCCCATATATGATCCTTCATGACATAAATATTCACATGTGGCCAAATTTTATAGATTTACGTTAATATTCAGAAATACTGCGAATGTGCTCTCATTGTCTTCCGGTCAAGGTGTGGCTAAGTATCTGTAAGTCCTCAGCATGCTGGTGTTAGGACTGCTGGAGGCTCCCATCTAAACACAGTAGCACTGGCCGAGAGAGCCATCCCGGTGCCCGTCTCCACCTGCCACACCTTACAGGCACTTTCCTTACACCTTACACTCTAGCATACACACCTTACTCACACTTTCCATACATCTTGTATGCCATTAAGCTGACTGAATTTCACATGGGAAATGTTACTGTCAAGTTCTTTGAAGAGTATTTTAAAGTTGACTCTTTTCTAATGATAATTGCATCTAAATCTTGAAGGCCAGAGATAAGAGGTGATGCCATCCTATTTGCTTTATAGGAAGAACGTAAACAATTGTGTCTTTTAGAAAACTACTCCCTTCGTTTTCCTCTCACTCCGATTTTATCACCCAAATACCTAAGAGCAAAAGGCAGTAGGCAGCGGCAGAGAAACCGAAACCAGGAAGAATCACTTTGGGAACGGAGAAGTTTTTTAAGCGATCCCGGGGCTCAGCTCTGTCCTCTTATTCGAGGCAGTGAGCAGCTGGGCAAGGTCACGGGGGCAGCAAAGTCGGAATCAGACCCGCTCCTCTTGATTTTCTGGTCTGCTGGCTTGCAAACTGGACTGTAGCATCTCCACTCCTCTGTTAAAATACCACTGATGGCAAATCACAAACTCAGCATCTCAAGTTCTTTTAGTATCATCTCCCTGTCCCTGGTACCCCCCAGAAGACAGCAGGGAGCCGAAGTAACTGAAGTCTGAACTGAGTTACTAACATTACTACCCTGTGTAGCACCTGGTGAAGATGCAAGATCAACTCTGGATGAACTGGAAAGAGAGTTCCTGAGGCAGGTGCTGCCAGAGATGTCAGGTGCAGAGGGAGGTGACGGCCCCAGGAAAGCAGGTAAAACAATTCTTGTGTTGATAGGTGTCTGATTTTATCAGTATGTAATTTGCTCCTTTTTTTTTTTAAGATTTTATTTTTCCCCCGAAGCCCCCCGGTACATAGTTGTGTATTTTTAGTTGTGGGTCCTGGAATTTGCTCTTTATTCTCATCTATTAGATGAAGTAAAACCCTATTCTGGAATATAACTATGGGCTAAATAAGTAAATTGACTAGGCACCACTCTCCCCTCCTGGCACAGACCCCCTCTGTGATCCTGTTTTCTTGTTCTCAGCACCTCCTTGCGAGCATCGTGCTCCACTTGGCACCTCACGTATTCTTTTTCTAATGGACTTTTATTTTGTGGGGAAGGAAGGTATTATTCCAGTTTCTAATAAGTGCAATTTTAAATCCTGGTTTTCCACTTATTAAAACCTTAAGCAAATTACTTAATCTTTCTGTACCTCAGTTTCTTAAACAGTAAAAAGAAATGATGAACATACCCACCTCAAAGGGTTGAGAAGAGTCAACAAGAAAATGCAAATAAAATGTTCAGCACAGTCGTATACAAAGAATTCAATAAAATGTCAGCTTCTAATAGTTTTTCCATGACTGCATTCCTCCAAGCATCGATACAAATTCTCAGGACGCTCTGGAAACAAAAATAGAGCCTTTGAATAGCCATTGTTTAATAGGAAGCTCCTTTGTTCTATTTTTGATAAACTACTGAACTGCTAACGGACTGAGGAACAGGCAGTGCCCTCTGAATTCGCTAGGTGAGAAAGAACGAGGCTGCTGCCTGTCTTCCTTCAAATAAATATCGCTGCAGTGTGGCAAAAGGAGGACCAGAAACTAGACGTGACTTAGGAGCACTCTATTTTGTGTGTTTTAAATAAAACAAGCATAGAATAGAAACAACAGATCTGATGATGAATGGTTGCAAAATATTGTTTTGCAGATCCCAGTACCAACATTGTTAAAGCACAAGGACGCGTGGGAAAGGTAAGTGACTCCATGTGTGACGGCCAGGTTAAAAAAGGGGAACATTCCAACCTTGACTGTAGAGGACCCTAAAGTCATGGACCAGATGAGTGTTCTTTTGTTTTTTTTAAAGATTGGCACCTGAGCTAACAACTGTTGCCAATCTTCTTTTTTTCCTTCTGTTTTTTTCTCCCCAAATCCCCGCAGTGCATAGTTGTATATTTTAGTTGTGGGTCCTTCTAGTTGTGGTATGTGGGATGCTGTCTCAACATGCCCTAATGAGCAGCACCACATCCGTGCCCAGGATTCGAACCAGTGAATCCCTGGGCCGCCGAAGCGGAGCACGCAAACTTAACCACTCGGCCCCAGGGCTGGCCCCTAGATGAGTGTTCTTGGTGGAAATCACACCTTAAAATCATTGCCCAGTCAGTGTTATTTCAAATCATTAATTTTTCCAAATTTTGAAATGTGAATACATGTAAAATGTGAATAATATAAGAACTTATCTGGTGCCTGTTTTGGATCAATTATTATAACAAGTTTAAGAGAATTAAAAATAGGCGAGTTCCCTGTTCTAAAGGTTGTCATCCACGTGTGCTGCTCATGCCTCATCTCCGTGTGTGGTCCAAGGACCAGCAGCACTGCTATTGCTGGGAAGCTTGTGAGAAACGCAGAAGCTCAGACCCTACCCCCCAGCACCTACTGAATCAAAAACCGCATTTTACCAAGATCCTCAAGTGACTCATACGCACATTACTGTTGGAAAAGCTCTGCAATATAACATCCAAGTGGAAGAATGACATGCTTAAAGCATTGAAATGGAGTATGTGCAGTGGAGAGGGGGCCAGGTGGAAAACCACCGCAGGTGCAGTGGGAAGTCTGTGCTGGGGAATGATGACTGATAACTTCAAACGGTCAGACATGGTGTACGAGTAACAGAGCATTTCCTTAAATGCTATAAGGAAAATCTGTATTCGAGCGTTATCAACCCCCCAGACTCTAAAGCAGTGTTTCCTGTGGGGGTTTCTGGGGACACCAGTGCCATGAGCCAGTCTATGGGGTGGCACTGTGTTCTAGCCCCTCTCCGGTTCTGGCAATTCCTCGTGTACACTGCACGTTAAAGCCTGCAGGAAATCATGTGGTAAACTTGTAGCTGAGCATTTCTCCCAAACATTTTGACTTTTTGACATTTTGACTTTTCTCCCAAACATTTGATGTCTTTTTTGGTGTAGTACCCATTAATATCCTCGCAAAAATACACTCTGGAGACACTCAATCCTGCAGACGGCATACCCCATCAGAGTCCCAAGTGGGGTAAACCACCCAGAAGAGGATGGTGTGGCTTCTGCATGTGACTAGTTAAAAGTTATCATTCAGATGTTTATATTCTTCTGAATAGGATTATAGTTAAAGACTCTAAAATCATAAAGGTGATTAGTAGGATTTGCTCATGAAATTCTAGAATAGAAAGAAAACTAAGGGTCCACGCTTAAAGAACTTCAAGACAAATAAAAGACGTATTTTACACAGAAGATGATAAATGTACAGAACATGTTACTGACAGATTATTTAAATAGAAATAGGCCAGTGAGGGTTTAGGAAAATTCATGGCAATTGTAGGGCTAAACAGACTGGATGGCCCTCCAGTCGGGCACAGGAGCCCTTCAGCACCTCCACCCTGGGCTCTCACTGCAGCTTCATCCCAGAGAACAAGAGCGGACACTCTGTAAAGGTTCTACATCTTGACTACAGTTCCTTTTCCGTGTAGGACTCTTACTTCATCGGTAACCTCTCTGTCTTCTTGTGTGGACTGTTTTAGTTTCAGGCCTTTTCTGGACAAGATCCTAACGTCTTACTGAGTCATCTTTTGGCCAGAATCAGGAAACAACATAAGAAACGTGGACCACCCCCTGAATGCTTCTGGAAATACTGTGTCTGAAGTAAAAGCAACATCTGCCAGCCAACTCAAAAGCAACCATCTTAGGAGATTAAAAATAAAAATGCTTGATTGAAAGCTGCATAGAAGAGAAACTAGGCAAACTATGCTCAGCTCATAATTATTTGGAAAATAAATTCTCTATGTTTTGCAAATATCATGAGTGGTTATTTTACTCATAAACATATCCTGAAAATCTATAATTTTTCTTTTCATCAATTTATTCTTAAAGAAGTCTCTGGAAATTTAAAAGTAAAGCCAATAAATGAACAGAAGCAAATACTAAGAGGAAAAAGTGGTAAAAGCAAAATTTAGTTAACATAGTTTAACTATAAATCATTTAAATAAACTACATCATCTTAGCTATCATGTGCACTCAATCCTTAAAAATGACAATACACGTTGTTACTTTAAAAAAAAAAATTAGAGAGTGACATCAGCATCATGGCGGAGTGAACTTTCCCAGGACTCTCTCCCCTCCAACATACAACAAAAAGGAGCAACCATATTCCAACAGAAAATACCCTAACAGCACAAAAATCCTCGGAAAGATACACAGCCACACAATGGAGGGCGGAGAGGCTGGAGCCCCCCCTCGGAGGAGCTGGAATGGGGTGAGAGAGATCCTTGCTCCCTCCCCTAAAGACTGTGGTCCCTGCTGCAGGGGGCAGGTTCCATGAGGGAAGGAGTGGGGCAGGGGCCATGCATCCATTGGATCACCAAGGATGGCCTAGCGCTCTTGCAGCCTAAAGGGAAGCCCTCTAACAGGGTGAAAGCTTTCGTGTGGTGTGACCTCATCAAGCCAAGACCCCAGGAGACCAGATAGAGACAGCTGATCAGGAAATCCAGAGGGCATGCAGGAGAAACCGCCCCTCCCCTGACCTATGCCTCGCCAGGCCATCTCGGCTGAAGGCGGAGGGCTCAGAATACGTGGCTCTCAACCCCTACCCAGTGGCGATAGGCTGTAACTGCAACTGAATAATATGAGAATGAGAAAGACCCGACCTTCCAACAGCAGGCACTTGGTCAAATCTCCAGACCAGAGAGAAAACGACAAGTACCCAGAACTCAGTCCTGAGGACAGAAATATGTAAACTAAATGACAATGAATTCAAAATAGCTATCATCAAAAAAAGATCTGTATCTTAGCTTGGAAAAATCTCTAAAGTGAAGGATGGCTAATGATGAGGGCCTGGAACATCCTACATTTTCCTGAGTTTCTGACGGGGCATGCTCACATGCTCAGATCCCCTCCCTTAGCTGACCACAGTATTGAACACCCAAGAACTTTAATCTCTTAACAGTGAAACATGTTTCATCTTAGTTCCTGTGAGCTCAAGGATCACAGTTCATTTATACCAGAAAAATACCCTCATAATCTGTTTCTTGTATTGAGAAGAAATCTGAGGTGAGATTTAAGATTGTGGAATGAAAGAAATAGCCTGGTTTGTTAATTTTTAAAAACCACTTATGTGTGTGTACATACTAACACATTCTCTTAATACACCTATATAAATGTAGCATATACACACATATACGATATATAGTGTGCACTCCTGAGAGCTCTGTGTACCCTCCGGTGCAGAGCCATGCATGAGGGAGTGCTGAATTTCTACTGAGAAACTTGAGCTTCCCTACTCAGCTCTGCCTTCAACCACAACACCACTTAGGAGGACTGAAGTCTCAGATCTGCATAAAAAAGCCACATGACTGGGAGTGTCTTGTCAACAACTATCAAAAATCTCCGACACAGCACACGTTTGGTCAATCTTTCACTCTCATTTAAGACATCAAGAACAAATCTATAGGGAAAGACGTTTTAAACTCGAAGAATGGATGCGTAACCTCAGAAACGCGGACACTAAGTACAGCTGTGGCAACACTGTGGCGTATACCTCTCACTGTTGAAATTAAACCAATACTAGTCCTCTAACACAGAACGTCCCCACCCTGAACCTACACCAGAAGGTTAAGGTGGAACGCCGCTGCAGTCTAATTCTAACATCCCTTCCTTGTTTTAGCGATGTAGCCAAGTATTCTCACAGACGGGGCTCTCGAGTCAGTTACGTTCCAACCCCTGCTCCCACCGCACATATCTGAGTCCTCCCTCCACCTCAGCGTCCTTCTCTGCACAACAAGGAGAACAGCGATGCTGGCTGCCCGGGTTCTCGAGAGCGCTAAATGAAGCAACTTGGGGGCACTAGGGTTGTGTCCATCAATAAACATGTAGCTTCTTTTTCTTCTTGGTATTGTTATTGTTGTTTTGTTATAGAAAGATGCAAACTGTTTGAAAGGTGTAACATTGTAAAAGCCCTGTTGGCTTCAGGATCTTGTTCCATATTTAATTTTGAGACTTTGTTGCTGCCAGTTACACAGACTTTGTGAAACACAGCTTCACTCTACAGAATCAGAAAGAGTAATTTTGATAACTGAATTTTACAAATTAGGCATTAAAATTAGTACTGAAAATATGTACATATGTTCAGGACCCAATAAATTCTTCACAAAGTGCTGGAGTGAGGATTCAGTATAAGATGATGAATTTGAAAATGCCAGTATCTTCCACACAGGAGGAGCTTGGGCACATTTGACAAGGCAACACAAGGTGCCACTGAGAAAACCAGTAATAATCTGAGCACCTTTCAATATATCCTAACAAACATGTCTAGATGATAGAAAACACGTATTCAGAGCAAAGGTTTGTCGACACAATGCAGGCAAATTTGTCAAGTTTTACATATACAGTTTATTTATTGTTTTTCCTTAAAAAAGACACCCGATTAAAATATTAATAACCATTAAAAACAAGTAAATTCGCACAATTATAAATTCAGTTGAAACAAAATTTCAATTTGGATTAAATTTACCTTGTGAATTATAACGAAGTTTCACTTAATTGCAAAATGATTCAATTCATATAGCTTTTGTTTTTCATAAATCCTAACCTCATATCCCAGAAAATACAGCCTTTGGGTAACATTTATGTAAACACTGAAGCCAATAATATACATTTTTATTATCAATTTCTATCGTCATTAATACAAAAAGTTAATAAACTCGAACAGCGAAGTTTACAATCAGGTGGGGCCCCGTGGGGGCGGCCGCGTCACTGCTGACTTCCTCTGGTCACTGTCAGCAGCAGGAGCATTGCGTCCAACCTCCAAACACACCAACGATCTACTTACCAACACATGAGAGTCATAAACAGCTTTACAGGCCTGCCTACAACAAGCACCAGTTTCAAATCAAGCCTAGTATAACATACACTCCATAAGATGTGTACTAAGGCAAAGAAACAAACAAATTTAGAAAAGACAAATATCCAGAAAGAATGGAAAAGAAACATTATTGGAGAATATGAGGCTTAAAATATGCCAACGGGAATGCAGAATGACCCTTTGATAGCTGTATGTCATTTCTGATTTACAGAAATTAAAAACTTGATCACTACAGATAGTCACAATGATTACACTGATGGACAATATCCAGGCTGGTTAGTTCTTTAAAATCTGATTTTTCATCAAGGGCAAAAATACCACATGACTTGACCAACACAAGAAAAGCATCAGAAATCACTGAACAGTCAAGATGGAGGAGAATATGAGAGTTCTCCATTCACAAAACAGGAACATGTGCCTGGAACTGCTTAGTATTAGAAAATTCCAAGAAACGTCATAGGCAGCATCTGAAAATGGTTCAGAGAGAAAATGGTTCTTCAGAGAGAATCACTTTCCAGGAAACTGCTACTTCAGAAAGGAAATCTAAGCTACAGGGATTGAGAGTCAGGGGCCCACAGTCATCATGGATAAGAATGTCGATTCTCTTAATTATTATCAGAACGCATTTTTATAAAAAGCTATAAAACTTGCAAGGAGGAAGTGTTTCCTAAAACAAAACAAAAAAACAACAACAAAATAAAAATAAGTTAGTTTGTTGCATGTCATATAAAAGATAAAAGGTTACTGTAACCTTCCTTTTCTTCCATTCCTTTTTCTGATCTGCATGAGTGTGAACCGTGTCTGTCGTTCCCAGTTTGAGAAGGAATCTTCTCTACAGAAAGGGGAGCTGACTTCTCAAGTAAACACCTCCTCACTCTTGTTGGAAGCAGTGACCTGGGCAGACCCTGCCCCTGGGCTAGGGCTGCAGAGCTCCCAGGACCCTCTTCTCACTGCGCAGCCCTCACCACTCACCCTGCTCAGGGGCAGACAGAGGCCGTGCCCGTCAGCCCTCTGGCAGGGACGAAGAGGCCTCTTTCATGTAAATTGGTTGGAAAGAAAAAGTTAAATGCTAGTTTTGGCAAGACAACATTTAAACATATATGGATATAAGAACAATATTAATTTTTACATGACTTTTGAAACTTTTATAATCATTATTTTAAAAACAAAAACATTAAAAAGGGAAATACCGCTGGTTGAGTTAGATGGTCTTTTGTTTTAATATTACACATGCAAACGCTCATTTAAACTGTCCAAGGGATGAGCCCATTGCAAGGTGACTGACTTTTAAGGTAAGACTTTCAGAGTTTCAGTGGAAGGTGGAAAATCAAAGGGAAAGGCATCTACAATAATGAAGGTCCATATTCAACCCTAAGAACCAGGTGCGTCCAGTATACCAAAGGGCAATATATTTTAATATTGGTAAATATGAAAGTGACTTGTGTTGTGAGAAACCTGGACTGTCTGATCTTAAGCAAGGAGGGGCAGCATCCAGCTGTGCAAAGACCAGATGAAAGTACTAAGTTATGGAATCACTAGGAAAAGTGTATGGCCTGTGGGTGGGATTTCCTCAGGTACTTTACCGGGCAAAATGATTTATGCTACAACAGAACATAGTAAAGGAGGCTAAGGTTTGGGGCTCCTCACAAACATTTCTAAATATAATTTATTTTGGGTGATAATTCATTTTGCTGTACACACATACCTCTTTAGAGGCCATCTGATCTCTTTAAAAGACAGTTAAACTAGAAGAAGAGCCTAAATGACAGTTTTAATATACCGTGGACAAAGAGAGAAGCAGATTTTATATACGACATATGCTTCAAAAAAACGAGGTCTATTAAAAAGTCAAGAAGGAAAAACCTTAACATTCAATGACAACTTCATGGTCGCTTAAAAGTCAGGGGTTTAAAGAAATATACAAAGAAGTCTAGCTGTCCAGCAGGCCCTGGAAAGCATCTGCAGGTCCATCTCCATAGTCACTCAACTGGTGTCTTCTGACGCATCCTGACCACAGGATTCTGTAGCATCACCAAGTGACCCCTTGTTTGTGCAAGTGACACAGCCCTTCAAAAAAGGACAAGAGGAGGTAGGTTATTTGATGTAATGTCATCCGAAAAGTTTCAAGATCAATAAAATGCTGGCCCAGCAATCTGTGTCTTTTTACCCAACTTACTGATGTCTAAGAATATCCATTATTAGTTCATTCCTTATTATCAGAAGGTAAATGACAACAACTGTTCAAATACTTTTGTTTAAACTGTTTTGGGGTTCATTCTTCATATAATCTTGTACTCAAAAATCAGAAAAACAGTATTTTAAAAATGAAGACACTTAAGTAACCAGCCCAGCTCCTGCTTTTTGGAGAGACCACATCTAACTGTTGGTAAGTGTCAGGCATTTATTCTTTTCTTTAAAAACAGGGGTAGGGAGGATTCTAATGACTTGTTTACTCCATAAGTCTTAATATCACACTTTTTTAAATACCTAAATTTGTTCTCTTGTTGTAATTTTTAACTTCACACATCACCTCCCACATCTTGTGGGAATACAGACCTCATTACTAGTACAACTGTCAGAACCATCGGTACAGAGCCACCCACTGGGACCAGCGGTAAATCAAAGCTGCAGTGTTCAGGGTGTTCACATATGATCTCATCGAGAAGATCTCACAACATCAAGAACGCCTCTTGGGCTCCAAGTATGAACACTATCCCTGGTGTGAATCTTACATTTTGAGTTTTAACTCTTCTCAAATACCCATGCATATCTGAAATTCGAATCTCTTAGCCTCTCCTTTCCAGTCAATCATGGATCAAAGGAGGCCTCTTTACTCCTTATTGCCCCATAACCGTTCCAACTGGTGGAAAAAAAGAAAACACTTGGAGTCAAAACACCTGTATTCAAAATCTGATGAACTGTGTAACCTTATACAAACTACTTCCTATCTGTACACCTTACTGTGTTGTCTGTTTATTGGTAAAGCAGGGACAATCACACCTACCCCAGAAGTAACTGTGAGCATTAAAGTTTCAGTGGGATGATGCAACGTATACTGAGTGCCTACCACACTACCTGGTATGACATCTGTCAGGTGACAGCTGTTATGACTGTGCCTACCCGGATGTCTATGTCTTGAGGGACAGTCTGGCTCTGAACCCAGGAATGCACCTGGGCCAGCTCCTCCCTCTGTCCGTGAGAAAACTGCGGCTGCTGTCGCCTCATGCTTTCTAGCTTTGCTAGGTCTTCTTTCAGTACAATTTCTTTAACCCTGAAAACAAACAAACAAATAAAACCTTAATGGTCCTGAATAAGGCACAGGGTTCTTACTATGTCATCTAAGAATAGCACTTCTTTTTGGTTTGTAATATACTTTATATCTCGTGTTAATATATGACGTACGCATTAAAAAATAACTGAGTCATTTCTTTGTCAAGTTGGTAAAGCGAGACCTCTTTTTCTTAGTGGAAAACATCTGTAGAGTGTTTTAACGAGATACACAGAAGAAACAGATTTCCCTTAGTTCTTCCACTCTTTTAGAATGGGAAAAAAATCCAGAGCCTAATAAGAAAAGTTCTTTTACTCGTGTGCCATCTTGAAAGCCCTGCTTTCCTTGTTTTTTGGTCTCGTGATGCGTAAGGTTTCTTTAGTCTGGATCTGAGCTTGTGTGGCACTACCACCATAACCAGTGCCTTCAGAAGTCATTCACTGTTTGACTTCAAATGAATGAATCTGAAAATACATGTCTCTAAGGGTATGTATAAAAACATTTAGAAATCATTCTTAAGAAACCATGAAAAAGCTCAGATAAAAGTGGGTCTCCTAAGGCGCTCGCCTACCTTTCCGGTACCTGGTATGTCATCAGAACGCACTCAGGGGTTCGCTCTATCATTCTCCAGATGGACTCATCAGCTACAGCGGGAAGTGTTTCTTTTCTCTGAGAGCAATCCTGAGATTGCTGCCCATTTGGGGTGATTTCAGAAGAAAAATCACTCGTAGCAAAGTATATACTGCTGTCACTGCTTCCTATCAAAAATCAACAACAGTAACAATTTAGAAAATACCTGTTGGGGGCTGATTTGCCAAACTTGCCCTTATTCTCCAAAGGCTTTGGCAACTGGCTGACAGTTGTCATGGCCACCCAGCCCAGCCATCACCCCAGGTTAGTAACCAGACCCTTCCACCTCTTTGGTCTGCCCGAGAGCTCCTTCTCACTCTTCCTGAGCCGTTCATTCTCAAGGCCAGACCCTGTTCCTTATCATCACCCAGAACTACTCCATCTCCAAAGTCACCAACATCTCAGCCTCACCTTCTCGTTTGCTTATTCAATTGTTCCAGCCACAAGTGTGGAACAGTGCCCTAGCCATTCAGCTTAGAGCCCAAAGTCCATCACTCGATTAACACTCTTTGCACTACCTTAGACTTCTTTCACCCTCTGACTTTTCATCACGATCAAAATATCAACTCTGATAAAGCCAATAATCAATTCTGTTCTTATCAAACCCAAGCAGCTAAAGACACGGAGAAAGTCACACATAACATGGTACATTGGTTCTACAGTAACTCATCCTCAACAAAGGACCATCAAAAAGCCTGATCATCCTGCTACAGTGCCCAGATCAGCACACTAGTCTCCCCTCAGCAATGACTATTTTTGATTTCTCTATTTTCTCTCTCACTCTCACCCATTTTATAAGAAAAAAGCAGAAGCCATTAGAAAGGAAATTCACTCTCCTGATACCAAAGATAGACTTACTCGCATCTGCACTCTCTCCTCACCCTCCTCCTGTTACAGCAGAGAAGTCATGCCCCTACTTGAAGGCCCAGCCCTTGATGGCTGCTATAGACCTTATGGTCTATTCTTTTCTTGTCTTGCATCTGACCCGTCTAGATCCTCCTTATTGACTTTGGAATGATTAAAAAAAAAAAAGTACCTGATATTTTAAACAAGTAAGTATATGGGTAAACATAAAGGAAATTTCTCCTCCTTAAAAAAAATCTCTTTAAAAGGTAATTGACTGTTTTAGGCAAAATAATAACAACTTTATTCTGGGGTTTACAATATACATAGAAGTAAAATGTATGACGAAAATAGCACAGAAGAGGGTGAAATGAAATACTCTGTTTTAAGGTTCTTAGACATAAAGTGATATAAGAGGTATAATATTTGAAGGTAAACCATGAAAGTAAAAGATGCATTTGTTAATCTTAGAGCAATGACAAAAAAAAAAAAAAAAGGTATAGCTGAGAAGCCAATAATGGAGAGAAAATAGAACTGTTAAAATACGCAATTAACCCAAAAGGAGGAGGGGAGGAAAAAAAGAGAAAGAGCAGATAACACAAACATAAAGCAAGTAGCAAGACAGAAGATTCAACTTAAACCTGACCATATCAATAATCAGATTAAACGTAAATGGTCTAAGTACTCCAGTTAAAAGGCAGATAGTTATATGGATAAAAAAGCAATATCAAGCTATACGTGGTTACGAGAAATCAGCTTTAAATATAAACACATATAAGTTAAAAATAAAAAGATGGAAAAAAATGCCATGTAAACACTAATCAAAATAAAGCTGATATCAAAGTAGATTTCAAAGCAAGGTACATTTCATAACAAAGGGGTTGATTCATCACAAGGACATAATCTTAAATGTGTGTGCATCTAAATAAAAGAGCTTCAAAATACATGAAACAAAAACTGACTAGACTGCAAAAAAACAGACAAATTCACAGTTTTAGTTGGACATTTTAACAGCCCTGTCTTAATGACTGATAAAACAAGTAGACAGAAAATCAGTTAGTATGTAGAAGGCTGGATCAACATTATCAGCCAACTTGATCTAACTTACATTACAGAAGACACCGCTCAACAGCTGCACACACACATGCTTTGTGAGCACACATGAAACATCAAATAGACAAATTCCAGAGCATTAAACAAGTCTCAGCAAATTAAAAAAAATACAAAGGATGTTCTCTGACTTCAATTAACTTAGAAACCAATAAAATATCTGAAAAAAAATCCCCAAATATTAGGAAATTAATATGTTTCTAATAACACATGGTCAAAGAAGAAAACAGGGAAATTAGAAAGTCTTTTGGACTGAATGAAAATAACCTCATATCAAACTCTGAGGGATGCAGCTGAAGCAATGCTTAACGGGAAACTCAAAAGCATCGAATGCTTACATTAGGAGGGAAGAAAATGGTCTCCAATTAATGGTCTAAGCTTCCACCTTAAGAAATTAGAAAAAGAACAAAGGAAAGCAAAGAGAAGAAAGGAAATAACAAAGATTAGAGTTGATAAAATTAAAAAAAGGAAAAAGCCCCAACAAAATCAAAAGTTGCTTCTTTGAAAAGTTAATAAAATTTGCAAACATGCAGCCAGAATGATCAGAAAAAGATTATTAATATCAGTAAGAAGATTACTCCATAAATTCTTATAAATTCTATAAATTATAAGACATTAAAAGGATAAGGGAATATATAAATATGCCAATAAATTTGACAACTTAGATGAAACGGACAAACTCCTTGAAAGATACAAATTAGTGAAGATCACTCAACAAGTAACAGATCACCTGAGTTACCTACATTTGTTGTTAAAAACCTGCCTTCAAAGAAAACTTCAGGCCCAGATAACTTCACTGGTGAATTCTACCAACATATAAGGAAGATACAATATCAATTTAATATAAACTCTTCAAGAAAACAGACGAAGAGGGAACAGTTCTCAATTCATTTTTTAAGGCTAGCATTACCCGAATACCAAAACCAGACAAAGACAATACAAGAAAACAATAGATCCATATTTCTTCTAATAGGTGCAATAATCCTTAATGAAATATTAGGACATAGAATCCAGTAATACATAAAAAGGATAATACAGTATGACCAAGTACAAGGTTAACTTAACATCTCAAAGTTAATTAATGTAATTCACCATATTAACAAAAAAAGGGGAAAAACTATATGATTATCTCAGTAGATGCAGAAAAAGCATCTCAGAAAAAGATGCAGAAAAAACTGTAGAAAGGAACTTCCTCAATCTTATTGATAAAGGGCATTTGAGAAAAACTACATTTAACGTCCTACTTAACGGTGAAATTGTAGCTGCTTTCCCCCAAGACTGAGAGCAAGGCAAGAATGTTTGTTCAGCACAGCACTGGGAGGCCCAGGCAGTCCAATAAGGCAAGACAAATAAATCAAGGCATACAGATCATAAAGGAGGGAGTAAAACTATATTTGCGAGACAACAAGATTGTCTATGTAGAAACGTCCAAAAGAATCTACAAGATTTACTAAAACTAAGAATGAGTTTAGCAAGATTGCACAATACAATTCCAAAATACAAAATTCTATTTGATTTTTATAGGCTAGCGACAAACAATTGGAAATTGCCATTTATAGCAGCATCAAAAAATATGAAATCCTTAGGGATAAATTTTGCAAAATATGTGTAAGACCTATACATTGAAAACTGCAAAACATTGCTGAGAAAAATTAAAGAGCTACATAAAGAGAGAAATATATCACACTCATGGGCCAGAAGACTCAATACTGTCAGCAGGGTGATTCCTTCCACATGGGCTGCAGATTCAACACAAAGTCAACCAAAACCCCAGCGGGCTGTTTCGTAGAAGCTAAAAAACTGATTCTACAATTTGTGTGCACAAAGGACCTACAATATCCAAAACTATTTTGAAAAGAAGAATAAAGCTGGAACACCTAACCCACCAGATTGCAAGACTTTCTTGAAAGCTACAGTACTCAAAGGATTGTGGTGTTACCCTAAAGCTAGTCATAAAGAGAACAGAAAAGAGAGTCTACAAACAGACCCAAACATATATGCCTATTTATTTTCAACGAAGGTGCCGAGGTAATTCAGTGGGGCAAAGATTAATCTTTTCCACACAATGGGGCAGGAACAATTGGATATCCATATGCAAAGAAAGTACATCAACCCTCATCTTACACTATATATAAAAATTAACTAAAAATGGGTCACAGAACTAGCTATAAAAACTAAACCTATAAAACTTCCAAGAGAAAACAGAAGACTATCTTAGTGACTTCTGGTTTGACAAAGATTTCTTAAAAAGGACACAAGAGTACAACCTATAAAAGAAAAAAGTCAATAAATTGAACATCAAAATTAAAAAATATTTGGAGTGATGTCAGCATCATGGTGGAGTGAGCTTCCCCAATAATCTCTCCCCTCCAACATACAACGAAAAGGACATTCATACTCCAACAGAGGACATCCAAACACAACACAAAAAACATTGGAGGGACCCATGCAGCCATATTATAACAGAGGGCAGAGAGGCTGGGGCCCCTCAGAAGAGGTGGAACGGGGTAAGAGAAAATTTTGCTCCCTCCCCTAAAGACTGCAATCTGGGACCGCGGGAGGATCCGTGAGGGAAGGAATTTGGGAGGGAAACATTCATTTGTGGGAACATCAAGGATCCCCGGTGGGCCCTTGCAGCCTAGAGGGGCAGGGGTTGACCTTATCAAGCCAACACCCCAGGAGAGCAGAGAGCGAGGGCAGAACTAGAAAACCCTGAGAGCACGCAGGAGAAAGCATCCCTCCCCCCAACACACCCAGTAGCTCCAGCACCTGGGATCTCAGCTGAAGGCAGAGGGCTCAGAATATGCAGCTCTTGACCCCCACCCAGTGGCAATAGGCGGTAACTGCAGCCAAATAACATCAGGATGCAAAAAACAGAGCCACTCCCCACAGCAGTATCAAACATTACATGACATTTCCAGACCAGAGAGAAAATGACAAGTACCCAGAACTCAGTCCTGAGGACACAGAAATATGTAATGTAAATGACAAACAATTCAAAATAGCTATCATCAAAAAACTCAATGAGTTAAAAGAGAATGTAGAGAAACAATTGAATGAGTTCAGGAGCTACTTCACAAGAGATTGAAAAAATAAGAATCAATCAGAAATATTAGAGATGAAAGACACAATGGAAGAAATAAAACAAGATATGGATTCCCTGAATGCTCGAGCAGACATCATAGAGGAGCATATCAGCACAATCGAAGATAGACATGTTGAAATGCTCCAGATAGAGGAGGAGATAGAACTAAGACTAAAAAGAAATGAAGAAAGTCTCCAAGAAATATCCGACTCAATTAGGAAATGCAACATAAGAATTATAGGTACTGCAGAAGGAGAAGAGAAGGAGAATGGAGCAGAAAGCTTGTTCAAAAAAATAACAGCAGAGAACTTCCCAAACCTATGGAAGGAGATGGAAATCCATGTGGAAGAGGTTATCAGATCTCCTAAATATGTCAATGTAAAAAGACCTAGTGCAAGGCATATAGTAGTGAAACTGGCAAAACTGAATGACAAAGAAGGAATACTAAGGGCAGCAAGGCAGAAGAAAATAACCTACAAAGGAACCCCTATCAGGCTTTCAGTGGATTTCTCTGCAGAAACCTTACAGGCTAGGAGAGACAGGAATGACCTTCAAATCTTTGAAGGACAAAAACTTTCAGCCAAGAATACTCTATCCAGCGAAAATATCCTTCAGATATGATGGAGAAATAAAAACTTTACCAGACAAGCATAAGCTAAGGGAGTTCGTAGCCACGAGATGCACCCCTACAAGAAATTCTCAAGAAGGCCCTGATACCTAAAAAAAAAAAAAAAAGAGGGAGAAAGGGGTTACAAAGCATGGAGTAAGGAGATAAATAGGTAGACAGAATCAGAGCAGGATAGCAAATACTCAAGTATAGCATTAAAGACAAAGGGAAGGAAACACCAAAAACAAAGATGATCTTGTCATTTTAACCACAAACTCATAACACAAGATGGAATAAGATGTGAGAAAAACAACTTAGGAGGGGAAGAGGAAAGGGACTGAATCAGTTTAGTCTAAGGAAATTAGAGGCCATCAGAAAAGGGACTATCTTATCCATGAGATTTTGAATACAAACCTCATAGTAACCACTAAACAAAAAAGCAGAACAGAGACACAAATAATAAATAAGGAGAAAACAAAGAAACATAACATAAAAACTACATAACTCAACTGGTAGACCAAAATACACAGTTTGAGAAACAAAGGAAACTGAGTGATAAAATGGCAGCATTAAGCCCTCACATATCAATAATCACCCTAAACGTAAATGGGTTGAATTCTCCAATAAAAAGACACAGAGAGCCGAGATGGATTAAAGAACAAGATCCAACAATATGCTGCCTCCAGGAAACACATCTCAGCTCCAACAACAAACTTACACGCTCAGAGGGAAGGGATGGAAGACGATACTCCAAGCTAATGGCAAACAAAAGAAAGCAGGTGTTTCAATACTTACATCAGACAAAGTAGACTTCAAGATAAGACAGGTAGAGAGAGACAAAGAGGGGCAGTATATGATGATCAAAGAGACATTCCATCAAGAAGAAATAAGACTTGTAAATATCTATGCACCCAACAAAGGAGCACCAAAGTACATAAACCAACTATTAACAAATCTAAAAGAAGATTTTAATAATAACACAATAATAGTAGGGGACCTCAACACCCCACTCACATCAATAGATAGATCATCCAGACAGAAAATCAACAAGGAAACAGTAGAATTAAATGAAAAGGTAGACTAATTGGACTTAATAGACATATATAGAACACTCCATCCAAAAACAGCACAATACACATTCTTCTCAAGTGCACCTGCAACATTCTCAAGGATAGACCACATGTTGGGAAACAAGGCAAGCCTCGATAAATTGAAGAAGATTGAAATAACAACAAGCATCTTTTCCGATCACAACACTATAAAGCTAGGAATTAATTACAAGAAAAAAGCTGAAAAAGGGACAAAGATGTGGAGACTAAACAACATGCTATTGAACAAGAAATGGAGCACAGAAGAAATTAAAGGAAAAATCAAAAAATATCTGGAGACAAATGAAAATGAAAACACACCATACCAATTCATATGGGATGCAGCAAAAGCTGTATTAAGAGGGAAATTCATTGCAATACAGGCTCAGCTTAACAAACAAGACAAATCCCAAATAAGCAATCTCAAACTACACCTAACTGAATTAGAAAAAGAAGAACAAACAAAGCCCAAAGTCAGGAGAAGGAGAGAAATAATAAAAATCAGAGCAGAAATAAATACTATTGAAACAAAAAAGGCAGTAGAAAGGATCAATGAAACAAAGAGCTAGTTTTCTGAGAAAATAAATAAAATTGACAAATCCCTAGCCAGACTTACAAAGAAAAAAGAGAGAAAGCTCAGATAAATAAAATTAGAAATGAAAGAGGAGAAATAACAACACATACCACAGAAGAGAATATTATGGAAAACTATATGCTAACAAAATGGACAATGTGGAGGAAATGGATAAATTCTTAGACTCTTACAACCTCCCAAAGCTGAATCAAGAAGAAATAGAGAATCTGAATAGACCAATCACAAGTAAAGAGATTGAAAGAGTAATCAAAAGCATCCCCAAGAAAAAAAGCCCAGGACCAGATGGCTTCCCTGGGGAATTCTACCAAACTTTCAGAGAGGACTTAATACCTAGCCTTCTCAAGCTATTCCAAAAAATTAGGGAAGATGGAATGCTTCCTAACACATTCTATGAGGCCAACATCACTCTGATACCAAAGCCTGAGAAGGACAACACAAAAAAGGAAAACTACAGGCCAGTATTGCTGATGAACATAGATGGAAAAATCCTCAACAAAAATATTGGCAACTCGAATACAACAATACATCAAAAAGATCATACATCATGGTCAAGTGGGATTTATACCAGGGACACAGGGATGGTTCAACACCCACAAATCAATCAACGTGATACACCACATCAACAAATTGAGGAATAAAATCCATATGATCATCTCAATAGATGCAGAGAAAGTACTTGACGAGATCCAACAGCCATATATGATAAAAACTCTTAACAAAATGGGGATAGAAGGAAATTACCTCAACATAATAAAGGCCATATATGACAAACCCACAGCCAACATCATACTCAATGGGCAAAAACTGAGCGCCATCCCTCTGAGAACAGGAACAAGACAAGGATGCCCACTATCATCATTCTTATTCAACATAGTACTGAAGGCTTTGGTCAGAGCAATTAGGCAAGAGAAAGGAATAAATGGAATCCAAATAGGTAGTGAAACAGTGAAACTCTTACTGTTTGCAGGTGACAGGATCTTATACACAGAAAACTCTAAAGAATCCATCAGAAAACTATTAGACATAATTAACAACTACAGTAAATTTGCGGGGTACAAAATCAACTTACAAAAATCAGTTGCATTTCTGTACTTTAATAATGAACTTACAGAAAGAGAACTCAAGAATATAGTTCCATTTACAATTACAACAAAAAGAATAAAACACCTAGGAATAAATTTAACTAAGGAGGTGAAGGACTTATACAATGAAAACTGTGAGACATTATTGAAAGAAATAGATAATGACATAATGAGATGGAAGGAGATTCCTGGCTCATGGATGAGAAGAATAAACACAGTTAAATGTCCATACTACCCAAAGCAATCTACAGATTCAATGCAATCCCAATCAGAATCCCAATGACATTCTTCAGGGAAATAGAACAAAGAATCCTAAAATTCATATGGGGCAACCAAAGACCCCGAATTGCTAAAGCAATCCTGAGAAACAAGAGCAAAGTTGGAGGTATCACAATCCCTGACTTCAAAATGTACTACAAAGCCATAGTGACCAAAACGGCATGGTACTGGCACAAAAACAGGCGCATGGATCAATGGAACAGAACTGAAAGCCCAGAAATAAAACCACACATCTACAGACAGCTAATCTTCGACGAAGGTGCCAAGAACATACAATGGAGAAAAGACACTCTCTTCAATAAATGGTGTTGGGAAAACTGGATAGCCACATGCAAAAGAATGAAAGTAGACCATTATCTCATGCCATACACAAAAATAAACTCAAAATGGATCAAAGACTTGAAGATAAGTCCTGAAAGCATAAAACTTCTGGAAGATAATATAGGTAATACACTCTTTGACATCGAACTTAAAAGGATCTTTTCGAATATCATGTCTTCTCAGACAAGGGAAACAACAGAAAAAATAAACAAGTAGGAGTTTATCAGACTAAAGAGCTTCTGCAAAGCAAAAGGAACTAGGACCAAAACAAAAAGACAACCCAACAATTGGGATAAAATATTTGCAAATCATATATCCGATAAGGCGTTCATCTCCATAATATATAAGGAACTCCCACAACTGAACAACAAAAAACCAAACAGCCTGATCAAAAAATGGGGAGAGGATATGAACAGACATTTTTCCAAAGAAGATATAGAGGTAGCCAATAAACACATGAAAAGATGTTTAACATCACTAATCATCAGGGAAATGCAAATCAAAACTCCACTAAGATACCACTTTACGCCTGTTAAAATGGCTATAATCACTATATATATATATAAGACTAAAAATAACAAATGTTGGGGAGGGTGTGGAGAAAAGGGAACCCTCATACACTGCTGGTGGGAGTGCAAACTGGTGCAGTTACTATGGAAAACAGTATGGAGATTCCTCAAAAAACTAAAAAGAGAACTAACATATGACCCAGCTATCCTATTACTGGGTATCTACCCAAACAACTTGAAATCAACAATCTAAAGTAACACATGTACCCCTATGTCCACTGCAGCACTAGTCACAATAGCGAAGACATGGAAACAATCCAAGTGCCCACTGACTGATGATTGGATAAAGAAGATGTGGTATATATATATAATGGAATATTACTCAGGGATAAAAAAGACAAAATCATCCCATTTGCAACAACGTGAATGGACCTGGAGGGAATTATGCTAAGCAAAATAAGCCAAGACAGAGAAAGACAAACACCATATGATTTCACTCATATGTGGAACATAAACAAACACATGGACAAAGAAAATAGTTCAGTCGTTAACAGGGAAAGGGGAGTGGCGTGTGGGCACAGGGGGTGAAGGGGAGCACCTATGTGGTGACAGACAAGAAATAACGCACAACAGAAATTTCACAATGATGTAAACTATTATGAACTCAAATACAAAAAAATTTAAAAACACTTGTTCTTCAAAATCAACATAAGAATAAAAGATAATAAAATGAAAAGGCAAGCCACATACAGGGAAGAGATTTTTGCAAAACAAGTATCTGATAAAGAACTTGTATCCAGAATATATACAGAACTCTTACTATTCAATAAGAAACTAACAACTCTCCTTCCCCCAAAAATGGGCAAGAGATTTGCACACACATGATGGCAAATAAGTACATTAAAAGATACTCACCACCATTAGTCAACAGGCAAATGCAAATTAAAACCACAATGAAGTATCACGACACACCCACTGGAACGGCTAAAATTTAAATGGTGGCCAATGCCCAGTGTTGGCCAGGACGTGCTGCAAATTGGAGCTCTCATATGTTGCTGATAGGAATGCAAAACAGGCCAGCCACTTTGGAAAACAGTCTGGCAGTTTCTTATAAAGTTAACCATACACTTACCACATCACCTAGTAATTTCATTCCTAGGGATTTACCCAAGAGAGAAGAAAACACTTGTCTACAAAAAGACTCACATGTTCACAGCATCATTATGCAAATAGCCTCAAACCGGAAACCATGAATAACCATCAAGTGGTGAATGGCTATCCACACAGTGTAATTCTACTCAGCAATAAAGGAAATACTGACACACACAGCACGGAGGGATCTCTACAGCTCTACGCTGACGGAAAGACTCCCGACACAAAAGACCGCACACCCGAGATCCCATTTATATGACTTTACAGAAGAAACAAATCTAGTGACAGAAAGCAAGTCAGGGGCTGCCAGGAGCTGGAGGATCAGGGCAGGGGACTGACTGCAAAGGGTCACAGGAGAGCTTTTATGGGTAATGGAAATGTTCCACGTGGTGATTGTGGTGGTGGTCACACCAATAGACATTTGTCAGAATTCTTGTTTTTCACACCTAAATTTGGTGAATTTTACTATATGTAAATATATCCCAATAAAAGTTACAAAAGGCAAAAAGAAAAAAAATACACTTTACTCCCACCTCAGTGCCCAAACCAGACAGCCCATTACACTTTGATCTCCTGGCAGCAGAATCTGAAGAACTGGTTCTTTTGGTCCACTACCTGATGCTGCAGAACCAGTTCCAGACGGAGACTCCTGGCGGAGTAACACCATGGACAGCTCACCGGCCATAAAATGACTGTTGCTATTCCCACTGCTGCCTGTAACACTCTGCTAGAAGGAAGGACACAAGAGAAGATTTTAACATCTCAAGCACCATATTACAAAACAACTGGCAGATTTCAACTTTACATGTTAAACAGAAAAATGTACATGTAAAACTGAGAAGTAAAACATTTTCAGCCTGTCCCCAGGAATGAGTCCATTTTATAACGTCAAAGATATTACAGTTTTTTGAGCACCCACTACGTTCTGGGCACCACACAGGTATGCGTTTTATTATTATTATTTTTTTGTCATTCAGAAAACATATCTAGAACATTCCATATGTTCTGAGCACTGTTCCAAACACTAGGAAGATAACAGTGAACAGAAAGAGCTCCTGCTCCTGGAGCTCATCTTGCCTGGAGAGGAGGACTACACAAATACTACTCCGTTTAACCTCAGAATGAGGATGAAGTATCAATCTTTCCACTTCTCAAATAAGGAAGCAAAGGAAAGAAGGGTTAATGAGTTGGCTACGCCACTCCCCACCAGGTGACAGGGTGGGACTTGAACCCATGTCTCACTGCATGGCCCAGGCTTTGCTCACTGGGACCCACTGCCTTGCATTACATTTCTAGCAAGTGCACGAACATCAGGCTTTCAAAATTGAGCATATTTTCTTGATTTGGATCATCAGATTTTGAACATCTATTAAAAAGGGTATTATACCTTGAAGGGAAGATGGAAGAAAAACTTTGCGTAAATATTCACTGTCTTGGATCCTATAGCTAAATATAGGACATCATATTCCAAAGTTTAACCTGATAAACAAATCTGAAAATGTCTTTTTAGGTAAAGGGGTAAAAACTTAAAGACAAGTGACCCCCAAATTTTCATTTTTGAAAATGACATGTGTAAGCGTGAAACCAGAAACTGCCTGCTTTACTGATAAATGACAACAAATGGCTCCTCTCCCCTCCATACACATCTGTTGTCCTACAACCACATCTGAAAAAGTAAAATTGCTAAATTCACATCTTGTCAGTATGGTTTATTCCTGTCTTACCAGACTATACCCTCAGTTGTAAGAAAATATATTTTATAGGCAACAAACATGTTACGTTTAATACCTAGATATCAAATTTTAAAGGGGGGAAAGCCCAATTCACACAGAAAATTTGAAGATAGCACTTTGGGAAAAACCTCACAAAGTATCTAAGAAACTAGAACATAGCAGATTCCTTCCCTCTGCTTCCTAAATGAATAGACTGCAGACAGACCGCACGTTTCTGCAGAACAACGCTTAGTCTCAGCCACAGCTGGAATGCGGACCGTCCACCTAGACCATCAGTGTGGAGCCCAGGGAAAGGGCCCTAATTTCAGTCAGAGGACCTACATTTGCTTTCTCACTCGTGTGTTGAAAGACAGCATCACTTACATACTCAGCTTCTGGGCAAACATCCCTTCTCGTCGGGTCTGAAAACTCCCAGGATCTGGACAGGGCTTCCTGCAGTAAGTCTAGCTGCAGTGGGGAGCTGCTCCTTGAGCTAAGGAATGGGTGCTCTTCACTCTGTGTCTCCCATTTCTCCTCATCTCTCCTTTGGCTGACGACTGAAGACGGTGGTTCCAGGTTTGGAGCCATTGCTGATACTGAGGATGGTATTTCAGAAAAGCCTGTTGCTCCCAAAAGTGGATATGGGGAGAATGATGGTGACAACAGAGGACACATAGGGGGGTCATGCAGGAAAATGGTCAAGAAAGTGTCTAAGTGAGGAGAAGGGAGAGCTGGAACAGACTGCGAGCTGCTGGACAGAAGCGGCTTAGGGAGACACTCCAGTGCAGCACCCGATGCTGTGTGTTCTCTTCCCAGAGGGCTCACGGCTGGGAGGGGGAAAGCTGGTATGAGATAAGGGGCCTGGCCGGGAACCATCACTGCAGCTGGGAAGGACAGGCCGGTGGCGGGAGGAGGCAAGGCAGGGGCGGGGCAGTGGGGCTGAACGTTCTGGACCTCTCCTCTGCAGTGGGGACAGAAGGTGTCCTTGGAGCTTCTGCCGTCTGACGGCACAGGCAGCTTCTTCCACTTGTGCTTCCCCTTCCGGCAACCGGCTGACCGGGTCTGCCTGGAAGTCGAATCTCCTGACAGGACACAGAGGGAGGCACATTATGGAAAACCAAGCCCCCAAAAGAAGAGGAAGACGCCATTTACACCTTATTGTAAGTAGATTACAAACGAATAAACACTTGCCAACAGCAACCACGTCTACTACAGGGATGGCAAAAAGTAGCTCTAAAAAGACGAATGAGATCCTGCATAAAAGCTGTTGCTGTAAGATACTTATTTCAGCCTCTCTCCATCAGTTTCTAACAAGTCAAACTCCTATTCTTCACTCTCTCTCTCCCCCAGTACTTACGTAAGATTTATAAAATTGGTGGTGATGTAGATAAGTGGAATATATTTTAAAAATTTAACTACCTTGAACATGTGAATATTGAGCTTTGCTTCCACTTTCTTGCTGAAGATAGGAGCTGTAGGGTGAGGACAGCATCTTTTCCCGGAACTTATCAACATAGTTCTGCTCTTCTTTCTGTGTGTGGGCTGACAGGACTGCCTGTGTGAGCCCCCCGTGCCTACGTTCCTCCGAGGTGAGTGGAGCCGGGTGGGTGCTTAGGGTCCAGGGCTCAAGCGCTTGGGGGGCATCCTCTGCCGGAGTCAATTCTGCTGAGGTGGAAAAACGCAGATCTAATTTTAATTCCTACCAATTACAGGTCTTTCTCCCTGATGATGGGGTTATGTCCTGACAAACCCATCATAAACTGAAAACATCGCAAGTTGAAAATGCCCTTAAAACACCTAATCTACTGAACGTTGTAGCTCAGCCTCGCCTGCTTTACACACGCTCAGAACCCTGACAGTAGCCCGCAGCTGGGCAAAACCATCTCACACAAAGCCTATTTTATCACAACATGTTGAATGTCTTGTAACTTACTGCACACTGTGCTGACAGTGAACAACACAACGGCTGTCTGGGTACAGATGGTTGTAAGTGTGTCAGTTGTTCACCCTCGTGATCGTGGGCTTGAGCGGGAGCTGCAGCTGCGCTGCCCAGAGGCACGAGAGAGCACCACACTACGTATCGCTAGCCCTAAAAAATTACTTCTTCCGAGTACGAGAGACTTTATGGTGGTCACGGGGGCTTCCCCACCATGCACTCCACCCCTGCCCCGCGGTGCAGCACCAGGGCGTGTGGTGGGTGGGCCCCCCTCCACCTCAGAAGTGGGCTCGGACGTGGCTAAAGCAGCACAGCACACGTGGGACTTCTGACTCTGGCCAAGACGCAGGAAAAGGCACGAGATTTACCTTCCTGCCTGAAACAACTAAAAGATGGACAAAACATAGGAAACAAGTTTCAAGACACTGAACATCAGGTAATGAAGGAGAGTGACTCCTGAGGGTCAGACAAATGAAGTGAGCCCTGGAACTGCCCAGCTCCAGCTTTGAGGGAGTTTCCACAGAGTGAGGTGGGGAAACCAGGTGGAGCCTGGTGAGCCCCCTGAGAGAAGACAGAGCCAAGAGTCTGGGGAGACCCAGGCGGCCAGTCTTCAGGGATGAGTGCTGGAGAGGAGCTGCACAGACAGACGACCCAGGGAGCTGCAGAGAAACCCCAGAGGGTCCCCAGTGTCAGGGACGAGTGCTGGAGAGGAGCTGCACAGACAGAGGACCCGGGGAGCTGCAGAGAACCCCCGGAGGGTCCCCAGCATCAGGGACAAGTGCTGGAGAGAAGCTGCAGAAACAGAGGACCCAGGGAGCTGCAGAGAACCCCTGGAGGGTCCCCAGCATCAGGGACAAGTGCTGGAGAGAAGCTGCAGAAACAGAGGACCCAGGGAGCTGCAGAGAACCCCCAGAGGGTCCCCACCACCAGAACGGATTCGAGGGAACAACACCAAAGCTCCCACAGGTAGAGAAGAGTGCTTGTTCCTATCAGCCAGACTAGAAAATCTCCTAGTTCATGGGGCACTGGGCAGAGTACTTGGAAGGATGCTGCCTCAGTTACAGAGAATAATTAGGCCTACACTACACACTGCTCTGGCCCTGCCCCCCAAAATTTTAAAAGCAAAGTCTGAGACGGTCCATCAGATTCCATGTAACTTAACTGTGTCTCAGAACAAAGCTCAACAATTATCTCTGGGAACACAAAAACATTCAGCACCATTCACAACATCTGGCATCCAATCAAAAATGACTAGGCATGCAAGGAAGCAAGAGAATACAACCCACAATAAGGAGAAAAATTAACCAAGAAAAACCAACCCAGGGCTGGCAGAGATGGCAGAATTAGCAGACAGGGACAATAACAGTTATTACATTGTATTCCATATAGCTAGAGGGAAGGTTACATTACACGGAAGATGTAAAAAAACAAAAAAGACCCAAAAGAACTTCTGGAAGTGAAAACTACAATATGTGAGATGGAACATACACTGAATGGAAATAACAACAGGTTAGATATCGCAAGAGAAAATATTAGTGAACTTTGAGACACAGCAATAGAGACTATCCAAAATGAAACTTAGAGAAAAACAAACAAACAGACCAGCAGTGGACTGTTCAAGCAAGCTGTATACATGTAACTGGAGTCCCAGAAAAAGGAGAGACAGAAAAGAGAGAAAAAAACGGGAAGAAAATTTTCTGATTTGATGGAGACTATAAACCTATAAATCCAAGAAGCACAGGGAACTCCAAGCACAAGAAACATGGACACCACACCTCGGCACGTCATCATTAAACTGTTCACATCAGTGATGGCGAGAAAATCTTACCAGCATCCAGAGACCTGCTCACGAACATGAAGGAGGACAGGAGACTTCCTGTCAGAAATGATGCAAACGAGAAGACAGTGGAGCACATCCTTAAAGCACTGACAGATAAAACCGTCAACCTAGAATTCCACGCTCTGCTAAAATATCTTTAAAACATAAAAGTGACATGAAGACATTTTCAGACACACAAAAATTGAAAGAATTCATCACCAGTTAGACCCATACTACAAGAGGTGGGAAAGGAACTCCTGCAGGCAGAAGGAGAATGATACCAGGTGGATCTACAGACAGGAATGAAAAGCCCTGGCAGAGATAACTACATGGATAAATATTTAAATCTCTTTAAAAGATAACTACTTAACTGAGAAAAATAACAACATAGCATGGGACTTATACACAGAAGTACAATATACGCCAACCTACAAAGTTCAGGGGGGTTAATGCAAGACGGTATTGTAAGGTTTTTATACCTCACGTGAAGTGGTATAATATCTCTAGAACATAGACTATGAAAAACTAAATATCCACACCTTAAACTCTAAAGCAACCATAAAATAGAGCCCGCTCTAAATATAAAGACATACATAGGCTAAAAGTAAAAGGTGGAAAAAGATATAACCTGCTAACACTAATCCAAAAAAAACTGGAGAGAAAATATTAATATAAAACAAAGTATATTTTAGAGCAAAGAATACAAAAGGGATAAAGAAGGTCATTTCAAAATGATAAAAGGGAAATTCATCAAGAGAACATAACAATCCTAATCATTTATGCACAAAATAGAGCTTCAAAACACATGAAGCAAAAACCCAGAGAACTGCAAGGAAAACCAGACAAACCCACAAGTATGGTCAGAGACTCAACACTCCTTTTGAGGTAGAACAAGCGCTCAGCAAATTAGCAAGATAGAGACGACCTGAACAGACTACCAATCAACCTGACCTAATTTACACTGCTGGAACATTCAACCCAATAGCAGCAGAACACATTTTTTTCAAGTGCATACAGAACATTTAAGATAGACCATATCACAGACCATAAAACAAGTGTCAGTAAATATAAAAGAATTTTTTAATTTTCTCTGACCACAATGGGATTAAATTAGAAATCAATAACATAAATAGATTTGGAAAATCCCCAAATATGTGATAATTAAACAATATATGATAACATATATATAGATATTTGATAAAATAAATGATTTCAAAGAAGACATCAAAAGGCATATTAGGCAGTGTTTGAACACAATGAAAAGGAAACACAGTGTATAAAAAAGTGTGGGATGCAGCTAAGGGTAAAAGGAAAATTTATATTAAAATCCATTAGGAAAGAAAAATGTCTGAAATCAATGGCTTCAGCTTCCATCTTAAGAAACTGGAAAAAGACGAGCAAGATAAAACAAAAGTAAGCAGAAGAAAGGAAATAATAAAGATCAGAGTAGACATTAGTGAAGTAGAAAACAGAAAAACAGTAAGTAGAGAAAATCAATGAAATCATAAGCTAGTTCTTTGAAAAGAACAATAAAATTGATCAAACTTTAGCCAGACTATCAGGAAAAAAAGAGAAGACACAGTTACCAATTTCAGAAGTGACAGAGGGAATATCACTAAAGATCCTACAGATATCAAAAGAATAAGGGAATGTTACGAACTTTATTCCAATATATTTGACAACTTGGACAAAACAGACCAATCCTTTGAAAGACACAAACTAACAAAGTTCACTCAACAAGAAGTAGAAAGCCTGACCAGCCCTGTATCTATTGAAGAAATTGAATTTGTAACTAAAAACTTCACCAAGAAAACTCTAAGCCCAGATAGCTTCACCAGTGAGTCTGAGCAAATATTTAAGGAGGAAATAATACCAACCTTACATAAACTCTTCTAGAAAATTGAAGAGGCGAAAACACTTCCCAATTCATGCTATGAGGCCAGGGTTATCCTGATACCAAAACCAGACCAAGTCATTATAAGAAGAGACAAAGCTAGACACCATAGTCCTCATAAACACAGATCTAGAAATTCTTACGAAAATTTTAGCAAAATGAATTCAATATATAAAAAGGATAATAGAGGGGCCAGCCCCACGGCCGAGTGGTTAAGTTTGTGCGCTCTGCTGCAGCGGCCCAGGGTCTCACCGGTTCGGATCCTGGGTGTAGACATGGTACTGTCTGTCAGGCAGTGTTGAGGTGGCGTCCCACATGCCACAACTAGAAGGATCTGCAACTAAGATAGACAAACATGTACGGGGGGGAGGGGAGGAGTTTGGGGCGATAAAGCAGGAAAAAAAAAAGATTGGTAACAGTTGCCAGCTCAGGTGCCAATCTTTAAAAAAAAAGGATAATACATTATGACCAAGTGGGGTTTATCCCAGGAATGCAAACATATTTTAACACTTAAAAGTCAACTGTAACTCAAACTGAAAAAGAAACTTAAAAATAAAAATATTATGATTATCTCAATAGATGCAGAGAGATTTGACAAAATCCAGTGTCCACTTCTGATTTAAAAAAAAATTCTCAGGAAATTAGAAATAGACAGGAACTTCCTCAATTTGATAAAGGGTCTCTAAAAAACCTAGAGCTCACATAATTAATGTTTTCCCTCCAAGATCAGGAAAAACACAGGCTATAGCTGCTCCTACAACTTCTATTCAATGTTTACTGGCGGTTCTAGTCAGTTCAATAAGACAAGAAAATAGATGAAAAAGATCCAGCTTGGAAAGGAAGACGTAAAACTGACTTCCACAGACATGATCGCACATATACAAAGTCCTATGGCAGCTACAGTTATTAGAACTAACACGTGAGTTTAGCAAAGCTGTAGGAAAACAATTAATATACAAAAATCAATTATATCTCTATATCCTAGCAACGAACAACTGGAAATGGACACTAAAAAACAATCCTATTTATAATATAAAATACTCAGGGATAAAACTGACAAAAGACATGCACGATCTTTACACTGAAGACTACAAGATGTTGCTGTGAGAAATTAAAGAACAGCTAAATAAACGGATAGATATACCAGGTTCATGCAAGAAAGTTGGAAGACTTGCACTCCCTGATTTCAAGACTTCCTAGAAAGCTACCGGAATCAGAATGGTGGGGTACTGGCACACAGGGTTCATTAATTTTGTTCATCTTTTCAGGGAACCAACTTTCAGCTTTAATTTTCTGTATTGTCTGTTTTCTATTTGGTTGATTTCTGCTTTTATCTTTATTATTTCCTTCCTTCTACCTAGGTTTACTTTGCTCTTTTTTTTGCTGGCTTCTTAAACTGGAACTTTAGATCAATGATTTGAGACATTTCTTCTCTAATATTAGCATTTCAATTCACTAATATCCTTACAAGCCCCATTTTAAATGCATCCCCAAAATTCCAGTATGCTGTACTTTCATTATTACTGATTTTGAATATTAGAAATTTTCTAACATTCTTTGTGACTACTTCTTTTACTCATGGATTATTTAGAAATATGCTGTTTAGTTTCTAAGCGTTTGGGTTTAAACGTCTTAGTTTAATTGATTTCTAACTGAATTAACTCTAGCCAAAGAGCATCGTTTGTACAACATCACTTATGTTAAACTTGAGACTGATATTACAGCCTGACACGTGTTCTGTCTCAGTGAGCACATCGTGTGCACTTGAGAAGCACGTGTATCACGCAGCTGTTGGGCACTGTGTTATCTGAGCATCAATTAGGTCAAGGCAGCTGAGAGCACTGTTCAGATCATCTATTTCTTTACTCATTTTTTTTTAACGATTTTATTTTTCCTTTTTCTCCCCAAAGCCCCCCGGCACATAGCTGTATATTTTTTAGTTGTGGGTCCTTCTAGCTGTGGCATGCGGGATGCACCTCAGCATGGCCTGATGAATGGTGCCATGTCCTCACCCAGGATCCAAACCAGTGAAACCCTGGGCTGCCGCAGCACAGCACGCAAACTTAACCACTCGGCCATGGGGCTGGCCCCTCTTTACTCATTTTTTGTTTAGATGTTTTATCAATTGCAGAGACAGGGTGTTAATTCTTCAACTATGATTACAGAATGTTTATTTCTCTCTTCAACTCTTTCCATTTTTGCTTCGTATCTTTCAAGCTCTGTAATTAGCAAATACACATTTACGGTTATGTCTTCCTGATGAATTGACATGTTATCATTAGGAAATGTCTCTGGTAAGACTGTCTTGAAGTCTATTTCACTAACACAGGTGCTCCAGCCTTTTCATACTTATTATTTGGGTTGTGCATCCTTCTTGTCCATTATTCTCAACCCACTTGTGAATTTATATTTAAATTGTACTTTGCAGACAGCACATAGATGGATCTTGACTTTTTAAATCTGTTCTGACCATTTCTTCCTTTTTATTGGAGTGTTTAGTCTATTTCATGTAATTATTGATATAGTTGGGTTTAGAGCTTTTATTTTATCAATTTGATATGTTCCCTGTTTTTCAGTTGTTCTTGTTGTTGCTTTATTCCTCCTTTCCTGCTCTTTTAGATTATTTTTAAAAATTACGTTTTACTTTATCTCTTGGATTTTTAGCTAACGTTTGCATCTCACACTCCATCTTAATTAGATCTTGCCATAGGTTCAAAAACATCTATGATGGCAATGTTTTCTGGAGACAACTGTCAATGTTTGAGTCTCTGCCACTCATTTGCTGTGACTTCGGGCAAGTTAAGTTACTTAACCTGTTTGTGCCTTAATTGTTCCATTTATAAAAAGGAGATAATAACTTTCAGTTATAAAATGCATTTGTGGTCATGGTCCTTAGACCCAACTTACTATTAGAGTCAGGGTGTAAACTGGAGGAACTTGGGCTTTCCAGAAAGCAAAAGACAGAGATACAGTTTAAGAACATCTGGGCTCTGATTCTGCTTTCTCTTCTTGGAATAAAGATGTCACCTTGCAGATGCTGAGACTAGTTTAAGATCAGGAGAAACGATTATCAGTAAATATTCCTTAAACGAAAGCATATAGATTTTAGTATAAATTCTTTCAAAATAGTAATATAAGACCAAAGTATAACAAGTATAATGGTTAGTCAAAAAAGAGTTTTCCGTACTAGGTGAGACCCCACCTTGCATGGGCTGTGTCATTGGCAGCTACATGCCCACAAAGAAATCCAAAGTACTAAGAAAAGGTACACTAAAAAATATGCATCTGCTCTTGTCCTGAGTGACCAGCTCACTCCCAATAAAACCCCATCTCTGCCCAGTTAGAAACATAATCCAACCTCACAACAGTTGTGTCTCTGGTCTTTTCCCACAGTCCACAGCCCACCTGCCAACTCTCCATCTCAAAGGGCTATTGTGAGGTTGAAGCGAGTTAATTCCTATGAAGAAGCAAGGACAGGGAATGGCACACAGAAACCGATCAACACGTGTTAACTAACGGACCTCTGAACACTAGCAAAGATAAATGAGATAATCCAAAAACCTCACTTAACATATATGTCACCATTTCTTCATCCACCAAATTGTGATGAGTAACAAAAAAGTCAAAAGGATAGAAAGCAGTAAAAAGGGATAAGAAGACATCAGAGTAATTTACCAAGTCATTATGCCATTAAAGGAAGAGAGTTTTAAACACCCTATTCTCACTGCTATCAGACCAATACAAACATCTGAACATATATATGATCCATCTAATCACAACTACAGCCAAAGTTCGAAACAGACACCTTCTTTCCAGGTCAGCAGCAAAGTGACCTAACGCAGCCCCTCGACACCTGCACTGCTACTTGCTAACAGCAGGGGGGCTTCCTCCCACACACCAGGTGCTAAGCGCTCTAGGTGTGTCAGCTGATTTGATGGGCAAATGACATAACTAAGAAATACAGTCCAAACTACGTAACCAATATAAAAATATTTCCAAAATACTCTAACTGAATTCAAGGAAAAAGTACAATTTAGGAGTTAAAACTAAGTAAATGATATTACTGACTTTTGTTTTCTCGTGACAGCATACTTAACGGTGCGTGCATTTTAAAGTAAATGGTAAATGTGGTACCTGACTCTAGGGGTGGGACGTGGATGATGGCACTGCTGTAACTGCACTGGCTGATGCCAGAGCCCAGGCCCAGCGCCGCCGCGGACAGGGTCTGGGGAGCTCCCGCTTCAGTGTCTGTGCACCGTCCACTGGTGGGCATTTCTGATTTAGGTATGGCTGGGATCTGAGAAACAGCTGGTAATATAAGAGAAACTGACAGTGAAAAGAAAAATCCCCAGCAGGAAATTTATATTAAACACTCACAGTTTACAGCCATTTATAACTGGAAAATTAAAACCTACTGGCCATAAAGAGGCAATATGAAACCAGGATTATTTGTGATTCCTATGAAATAATTACAGACAAAAAAATGAAAGAGAGACAGAGAGAAGGGAGTGGCTTCGTACAAATTAAGTCTTTTTATCAAATAGTGAAGGGCGTTCCTGTTACCTTGCGATGCTTGGACATCATCTGCCTGGTGGTTTTCTCTGTCTTCTTCTGAGGATGAAGAAGTTGTGTTTGCACAGGATATACACTTTCTTTTCAAAGCTGGAATGTTGTAGCTCTTCAGGTATCTGCAAGAACATAAGGGGGTCACTATTCCTGCCTGTCCCCCAACTGCCATTTGGCACCTTTCTGCTTCTCTCACACCACTTCTATTTGGGGTACCTTGCACTTTCTTCTTTGATGTGACCATCCCAGCCTGAATCGCTGGACTGTGACATCTCTTTTGCTATGGTCTTGAATTGATCTTCAAATCTTGCATTATTTAATTTTGACAAGAGTAGCTCTTGTCCTCTCAACTATACTATAGCTGCTCCCAAGAAAGGAGGCATGCCCCGAAATGTTCAGTATATTATGAACCATATGCAGGAGGCGCTCCAGAAATACCTACTGATGTATAGTGAAAAATCAAGACACAAAGGCCAGCAAACATGATACGAAGGCTCCACAGTGACAATGCATGCTTCTGGAAAAACTAATATGCTATCAAAACTTGCGTCTCCTACCTGATAACACTATCAATACAGCTTATCTGCTGATAGGATGGGCTATGCTGATCTTTTCTCAAATCCTCACAAGACTCAGTGTACACGCTATTATTTTTCAATGTCCGGAAAGAAGAAAAGGCCTTCTGCTCATCTGAAAGAGAACGAAAGGATGTGCAATTAAAATTATCTATCACATACTTAAGAACATGTACCATTCCAGCAAAATTAAATCATGGTACTTTATAATATATACATTCCATAGAATATTGTGTAGCTATTAAAAATGAGCTCAGATCTAAATGCACAGATACAGAAAGATAAACAGAATGAAGACTTGAACAATTACATTTGTATTTTTTTTTAAAAAGGAGTGAAACAAATGTTTCAGGCAAAGATCTTCAAGGAATAAAACTATTAGGTGAGGGGCCGGTTCGGTGGCAGAGCAGTTAAGTTTGCACATTCCACTTTGGTGGCCCAGGGTTCACAGGTTTGGATCCCGGGTGCAGACCTACGCACTGCTTATCAAGCCATGCTGTGGCGGGCGTCCCACATACGGGGTGGAGGGAGATGGGCATGGATGTTGGCTCAGCGCTAATCTTCTTCTTCATAAAACTACTACTAGGTGAAAGGTTGATGGAGAACTTTACAGTGTGGAGCCGACACTGCCTGTACAACCGAGGGATCCTGTCATCACCAGGAGTGGGGCCACCAGACACCGTGCCCTACTTATGTGTCGCAACGTGATGTGCAGAGCATTGCCTGTGTTCAACCTGTGTCCGACATCACTTTCTGTGGTGACAGAATTGTTCTTCACCTGTGCTGTCCAACATGGTAGCCACTAACACCACACAGAGCAATCAAGCACTTGAAATGTGGCTAGAGGAACCAAGGAACTACAGTTTAAATTTTACTTATTTGTAATTAATTTGAATTTAAATCGCCAAATGTGGCTAGTGGCCACCGTATCGAATAGCAGTGGTATAGTAAGAAGAAAAAAGCCCTCAGGCTGGAGCAGCGAAGGACTTAAATTTTCTGTAGAGAAGAACAAGCCAGTGAAGGAACTGAAAAAGCACATGCAGAAAGGTAAGAGAGACCCTGCAGAGCAGGTGCCATGGCCACCAGGAATGGAAACAACGTCAAGGAAGGAGTAACTACTGATCACGTCAAACACTGCTGAGACGTTGAGGGAGGAACGCCAGCTACTGTGGCTGCTGCTAAAAAGGTCATTTTAGCTGCTTGGGAGAGGCTTCTCTATTTTCAGAGGGAATTATGGAAAAATGACTGCTTAACTTTCACTCATTAACTTTTTTACTTTTATTTATTTATTTATTTTTAAAGATTTTATTTTTTTCCTTTTTCTCCCCAAAGCCCCCTGGTACATAGTTGTATATTCGTTGTGGGTCCTTCTAGTTGTGGTATGTGGGACGCTGCCTCAGTGTGGTTTGATGAGCCGTGCCATGTCCGCGCCCAGGATTCGAACCAATGAAACACTGGGCTGCCTGCAGCGGAGCGCGCGAACTTAGGGGCCAGCCCCAACTTTTTTACTTTTAATTTTTAAATAATTTAAACTTCGAGATGGTTATAAAAATAGTACAGAATTCCCATTACACCCTTCACCTAGCTCCACTAACATAACATCCTATGTAACTGTAATAAAATAAACAAAACTCGGAAATCAACAGTAGTACCCACTAACTGATCGACAGGCTATTTGCACTTCACCCAGTTTTCCATCAAATGTCATTTTTCTGCTCCAGGATCTCATACTGAACTTAGCCGTCAATGTCTTAGTCCTTGTCTTTCATGATCTCGACACTTTTGAGTTTCTCTGATGTTTTCTCACGACTAGGCTGAGGGTATGCCTCTTGGGGAAGATGACCACAGAGGTGCTGTGCTCTTCCTAGGGCATCGTAACGGGGTACATGATGTTGATATGTTTTATTATTGGTGCCTTATCCTTGATCATCAGTTCGGGTGGAGTCTGCCAAGTTTCTCCTACGTGAAGTTACTATTTTACAATGTAATAAATAATGTAAATAACAAATGTTTTGGAGGAATACTTTGAGACCATGTAAATATTGTTTCACTTACACTTTCCCTACTGGTTGTGTAACAATGTGAATGTACTTAATGCCACCAAACTGTACACTTAAAAATGGTAAATTTTATATGTAAATAAAACCACAATTTTAAAAAACCTGTCATCTAATTTTAGCTTTCATTGGAGGATACTCCCTGCAGCAATTATTACTGTGGAATTTCTTTTCTCTTCCGGTTTTATTGAGATACAATTGACATACAGCAGTGCATAAGTTTAAGCTGTACAGCATAATGACTACTGTGGAATTTTAACACCTATTTTCCATTTTCCTCATTCCTTCTACATTTATTAATCAAACTTTCTCTGTTAGGAAGACTTTCCCCATTCTCCCCTTTACATTTATTCATCCAATCATTTATTTATCAGTATGGACTCATGGATATTTACTTGTTGGGTAATCCAATACTATCATTATTTACTTTCTTGCTCACATTGTTCCAGTTTTGGCCATGGGATGCTCTCCTAATGTCTCCTGTGTCCTTTTGACATGCCATTCTCTGTCTTCTTTTTCTTGAACACATTCTTACTTCCTGGCTCTGGTTTCTTTTATTGGAAAAATACATTTAGAAACCAAGACCTGGGTGCTAGATGTGCTCAGTGCTCAATGCATCCCTCCTCGTGGGTCTGGTCAAAACTAGTAATATATGTATGTATATTGACCCTGTCTGTCTGTCCACCCATCCATCCAGCCAGCCATTAAACAAAAAGGCATGAGTTCATGCTGATGCTTTTAACTCCAATCCTACACCAGAGAGTTCACTCCAGCATTCCCTCTTGGTTGTCTGTAACTTCTTTCCCTGATAGCGAGGAATCTGGTTATTGTTTTCTAAAATGTATACACCTATTTGTTCAATCTTAGTATGCAGATGAAGTGGCTTCAGAATTATGCTAGCCCACACACAGGTGAGAAACAAGTTTATCAACTTCACTGCAGTACTTGTGTACGTCTGTATTTTGTATTTGGTCCTAGCATACCGAGTTAAAACACTGATTTCCAAAGCTACTTGGCACTTTTCCTCACTCCCTTCAGGATATTTGTCACTCATTTGTAATACAGTCAGATTTACTTGTCACAGCCTGCATACCAGCCTGGGTTCCCTCTAGGTTCTGGAGTGGGATGAGGTGTACAGATCTATGGATTTTAACAAATGCACACAAAGTTGTGTATCCACCACTAGAGGAACACACAGAACATTTCCATTGCTCAAATGAGCTGCCCCCAACCTTAGCAAATACTGATCTGTTTTCCAGATCTAGCACATTCCAGAAGGGATGCTTTTCCAGGACAGAATTATACAATATGTAACCTTTTGGTTCTGGTTTCCTCTACTTAGCAAAATGCATTTAAGATCCACCTACATTGGTGTATGAATCAAGTTCATTCCTCTTAATTGCCGAGTAGTATTCTATTGTGTGGATGTACCACAGTTTATCCCTTCACTCACTGAATGACATCTAGATTGTTTCTGGGTTTTGTTGAGTGTGAATAAAGTGTAATAACCATTCAGTTAGGTTCTTGTGTGAACTTGAGTTTTTATTTCACTTAGATAAATAACTAAGAATGAAAATGCTGAGTCATATGGTAAGAGTACATTTAACTTTAAAAGAAACTGCCAAACTTTTCCAAGTGGGTGTACAACCTTACATTACCTTCAGCAATATATGAGAGTTCCAGTTACTCTGCATTCTTGCCAGAACTTGTCTCCTCATTGTCTTACCAATGTCTTACTAGTGTCTTTCAAAGAGAGTTTTTTAATTTTGATAAAGTCCAATTTATCAATTTTTTTCTTTTATCGATCATGCTTTTGATGTCATATCTAAAACCTCTTTGCCAAACCCAAGATCACAAAGATTTTCTCCTGTGTTTTCTTCTAGAAGACGCAGTTTTAACTTTTACATTTAGGTCTATGATCAATTTTGAGTTAATTTCTGTATAATGGGTGAGGTACGTGTTGAGGTTCACTTTTTACATATACAGATGTCCAATCATCCAGTATCGTTTGTTGGAAAGACTATCCTTTGTCCATTGACTTGACCTTGCACCTCTGTCAAAAACTGACTGCATTTGTGCAGGTCTATTTTGGGACTTTCTAACCTGTTCCACTGATCCATCCTTCCACCAATATCAAACTGTCTTAATTATGGGAGCTTCACAGTAAGTTTTGAAATCATGTAGCGTGAATCCTCCAACATTATTTTTCTTTTTCAAAATTGTTTTGGCTATTTTAGCTCCTTTGTCTTCCCATATACATTTGGGGATCAGCTTGATGATATCTACAAAAAAAAATCCTGCTGAGAGTTTAATTGGAACTACATGGAATGTATACATCAAATTGGAGAACTGACATCTTAACAATACTGAGTATTCCAAACTGTGAACATGATACATCTTTCCATTTACTCAGTTCTTTTTCTAAAGATATTTTTCTTTCATCAGTGTTTTGTAGTTTTCTGCATATGGATATGTTACATATTGTGTTAGTTTTATATCTAAGTATTTCAGTTTTTTTGTAGTTTATTAAAAATCTGTCTCCAATTGTTCCTTGCTAGTATATAGAAATTTAATTGATTTTATATACTGAACTTGTATCTTGTGAACTTGCTAAAATTAGTAGATGTTTTTGTAGATTCTTTAGGATTTTTCTATGTAGACGATCATGTCATCTGTGAATAAAAACAGTTTTATTTCTGCCTTTCCAATCTGTATGTCTTTTATTTCTTTTTCTTACCTACTGCACTGGGTAGGACTCACAGTTTGGTGTGAAAAAGAAGTGGTGAGTGGACACCCTGGACTTATTCTCAAAGAGTGAAAGCATTTTCTTACCATTAAGCATGATGTTAGTTGTAGGTTTTTGTAGATGCTTTTTTGTTAGGTTAATGAAATTCCTTTTCTATCTCTAAATTTTGGGAGTTTCTATCCTGCATGGATGTTGAATTTTGTCACATGCTTTTTCTCCATCTATTGGAATAAGCAGTTTATCTTTTTTATTCTGTTAATATGGTGAATAAAAGTGACTGATTTTCAAATATTGAACCAGTCTTGCATTTCTAGTATTAACCATGCTTAGTTGTGATAGATTTGTCCTTTTTTTACATTGCTGGTATCAATTTGTCAATATATAATTGAAGAGTTTACAAATAATATATAATTGAGGAGTTTAATGAGGGATACTGGTCTGCAGTTTTTTTTTTCTTGTAACGTCTCTATCTTGTGTTAGTATTAAGATAATAATGGGTCCATAAAATGAGTTTGGAAGTTTCCCTTCTTGGCATTACTATTTCCTTAAATATTTGACGGAATTCTCCAGTGAAGCCATTTGAACCTGGAGCTTTCTTTGTTGGAAGGTTTTAACTTCAAATTCAATTCTATAGTAGCTATGTCTATTCTAGTTATCTATTTCTTCTTTATAGAGTTTTGACAGTTTGTAACTTTTAGGTAATTGGTCTATTTCTTCTAAGTTGTTAAGTTTACAGGCACAGAGTTGTTTGTAGTCCCCTTAACATCTGTGGGGTCTGTCTTTCATTACCAATATTGGCACTGTGCGTCTTCTTTTTTTTGTGTGTGTTTTGTTCAGTATAGCTAAACGTTTGAGTGGAAATGACTAAAGCAAACCTTAATTAAATTGGAGTCAGGAAGACCTGTAGGAGGAGCCCTCATGTTCTATCATACATCATCAATTAGACCAAACAGGAAGAGACTAGGCTTGTATCTCTGACAGGAAGTAAAATTACTTTAGTAATAAAGTAAGATTTCTCTCTCTACCTGGCAACAGCTCAGCCAATGAGAAATGCTGCAGCCCAGCCAATGAGAAAACTGCAGCTCAGCCAATGAGAAATGCTGCAGCCCAGCCAATGAGAAGCCGCTGCCACCCTGAACTGTTACTTTCCCCCAATGGACTTTCTGTTTAGAACAGCCCCTCCTCCTTCCCCCTTTTCCTCTATGAAAGCAACTCCTCTCCCTTGTTCTCTGGATTTTCCTGTGGTTTGCCACAGCATGCACATCCCAAATTGCAATTCTTTTGGCTATTCCTGAATAAACTCATTTTGAGATAAAATAACAGGTAAATTTGCTTTTTAAGTTGACACATTTTTTATTTCATTAATTTTCTCTTTTTATTTTTTTCTGTTTTTAATTCAACTGGTATCTGGTCTTTTTCTTTCTTTCCTTCTGCTTACTTTGGATTTAATTTGCTCTTCTTTCTCCTGTTTCTTAGGGAGGAAGCTTAGATCACTGATGCAAGACATTTCTTCCTTTTACCATAGAAACACTTAATGCTATAAATTCCCCTTTAAGCATTGCTTGGCTGCATCCCACAAATTTTATGTTGTCTTTTCAATTCATTCAGTTTAAGATGTTTTATTTCCCTAGAGACTTCATCTTTGACCTGCAGGTTATTTAGAAGTGTTATTTAATTTTCAAACATTTGGAAATTTTCTAGATACCTTTCTGTTACTGAGTTCTAGTTTAATCCATTAGGTCAGAGAATACACTTTGTATGATTTCTATTCTTTAAAAATTCTTAAAGTTTGTATTATGGCCCAGAATATGGCCTTTGTTAATGAATGTTTCATGTGCCCTTGAGAAGAATATGCATCATGTTGTTGTTGGTTGGAATGTTCAATAAATGTCAATTAGGTCAACCTTGTTGATAATGCTGTTCAGGTCTTCCACATCTTCACTAATTTGCTTCATGTATTTTGAAGCTCTGATGTTAGGTGCATAAACATTCAGGATTGTTAAACGTTCTCAGAGAACCAACCCCTTTGTCATTATGCAACATCCCTCTGTAACCTGATCACGTCCCTTGTTCTAGAGTCTACTCTGTCTGACTTTCATACAGCTTTTCAGCTTTTGGATTCCTGTTAATGTGTTATATCTTTTCTAACCTTTTGCTTTTAATGTATGTTTTTATTTTCAAAGTGTGTTCTTGTAGATAATACGCAGCTTAATCTTGTTTTTTCATCCAATTTGACAATTTCAGTCTTTTAACTAGTATACTGAAATCATTTACATTTAATGTGATTACTGATATAGCTGATTAAAATACACAATCTTGCTAGCTGCTTTCCATTTGTTCCATCTGGTTTTGTTTGTTTTTTTTCCCTCCTTTTCTGCCTCTTTTTGGGTTGAGTGTTTTAAATTCCATTTTATCTCCTCTACTGACATATTTATACTTCTTTAAAAACTTTTCCCAATAATTTTCCTAAAGTTTACAATATATATATTTAAAGAATCAGTGTCTACCTCCAAATAATACACTGTTCCACATACAGCGTAAGGTCTTTACAACAGTATATTCCCAATACCTCTCTCCCATCCTTTGCAGTAGTTTTATATACGCTATAAACGCAGAATACTCTTTTTGCTTCAGTCAGTTATCTTTAAGGCCAATTAAAAAATTAAAAAATAAAATTTACTTTATCTTCATTTATCCCATTTCCAGTGATTTTCATTTTTTTGTGTAGATCCAAGTTTTATGTCTGGTATCACATTCAGTTTTTCTTAGAAATTCCTTTATCATTTCTTATGATATAGATAGGCTGGCAATAAATTCCCACAGTTTTTGTTCGAGAAAATCTTTCTATCTCCTTCATTTCTGAAAGATACTCTCCACTAGGTACAGAATTCTGCACTGACAGTTTTTTTGTTTGAAGATGTTACTCTATTGTCCTCCAGTGTGCATAGTTTCTGAAGAAACGTCGACTATAATTCTTATGTTTGTTCTCTGTATGTAATCTATCTTTTTTTCTCTTGCTGCCTTCAAGATACTCTCTGTTTTCAGCATTGAATATGATATGCTCAAGTGTGTGGTTGTTTTATTTTGCGGATCTTTCTTTTCTTTGTATTTATACTACTTGATGTTCTCTGTGAAAGATTCTTGGCCATTATTTCTTCAAGTATTTCTTCTGGGATTCCAATTACTCATATGTTAGATCATCTGATACGGCCACAAAATTCTTAGATGCTCTATTCTGTTTCTTTGTGTAATTTCTATTTATCTATCAAGTTTACTGATTCTTTTTTTGGTTAACGCCCATCAAAGGCATATATTCATCTCTAGCATTTCTAACATCTCTCTTTGATCTTTTATGTCCCATCTCTATGCTGTGATTACCCCTGTGGCCTTGCTTGTTGCCTTCTGTGTCCATTAGAGCCTTGAATGTATTATCCATAGATATTTTACATTCCTCGTCAGATAGCTCCAACATCCTGGTGTCCTATCTGACTCTTGTTCTGATGATGCTTTCTCTCGGGAGTTTGTTTTCCTTGCCTTTTCCTATGCTTTATGATTTGTTGGGAACTGAATATCTTGTATAGAACAGTACACACTGAGCATGGCTTTCCTTCTGCTAGGTCTGTTAGAGTTAATTTAACTAAGTTTTAGGCTGGGGTGAGGTGTGTCATTGCTATGGTTTCACTCAATGTACTACAGCTTTCAATCTCCTCTGGTGATACTTGGTGCGTCGGGTAGGGGCGGGTCTGCTAGAGAGCTTTTTCTGCCAATATCTGATCCACTTTCAGCTTTTGCATTGCTTCCCTTTGCATCGCGCCTCAGAGAAGGTCAGTCTCTTGCAAGTTCCTTGGTTCAGTGAGGCAGTGCACCAGCAGCCAGAGCTTGCCTCTCACTTTCCCACGCAGGCCTGCATCTCTCCTCAGATTTTAGTCTGTTGGCTGGCCTGTAACCTCAGCATGCTGATGGGTTCAAGAAAGATCATGAACTTGCTGTTTGTCTGGCCTTTTTCCTTGTAAGTTTAGAATGATCTTCTTTCCAGCTCTATGAATTAACTCAGTTTCTGGATCATCTTCTCTCAGGCACTGCTTAACCCTAGAAGTGGAACATTCAATTTTCCCTAATTTCCCCAATTCCTTCTCTGGCAGTTGGCATCAGTATATGTAGCTGATGAAGGGGCTTCACATCTCTTTCTTGCTCCTTGCTCTTCTATATTAACTTTTAAAATTTCCCTCTTGTTCTATTTTAAAGCATAACCTGTCCTTGTAAGAAAGATAAAAATATAAACTTAAAGTCTTATGTTCTTATTGGCTCTAGCACCCTGTATATAAAACATGCACACAATGATCATTTAGTAGTTTCCTTTTCATTGGTGTATATCTCTACTCAATTTCTAAATTTAAATTATAAACATTTTTAAGTTGCATACTTGTTTCTCTTGAGTAAGGAGTAGTATTTTTTACCAGCTCTTCAAACTTATAGGTCTTAAAACGTTAATAAAATCAAGATGCCCAAATAACATTAGTTCTCCAAAGTTAAAGCAAATGGCAACAGATTTCCCTCCTCCCGAGAAGTCACATCCTGTGTGTGTTAGAGTCAAATGGAGCACATATCTAAGTAGTAGGAGAATTTCAGTTTCTAAAACTGCAGCATAAGTATGTAGAGTCAGAGTGACAGCTCAAATCTTTTTTTTTTTTTTTTTGAGGAAGATTAGCCCTGAGCTAACTACTGCCAATCCTCCTCTTTTTGCTGAGGAAGACTGGCCCTGAGCTAACATCCGTGCCCATCTTCCTCTATTTTATATGTGGGATGCCTACCACAGCATGGCTTTTGCCAAGCGGTGCCATGTCCACACCTGGGATCCGAACTGGCGAACCCCGGGCTGCCAAAGCGGAATGTGCACACTTAACCGCTGCGCCACCAGGCCAGCCCCAGCTTAAATCTTACAAAATGGTGAATGATGGAATACTGATGTCTGTTTAAACATACAGCCTTTAAAACAGCAGTGCTGATGGTATGGCCAGACCAATGGTAGATGACAAGAAACTGAGTAATGTAGAAGGTGAGAAGGATTTCTACTCTGAGAAGAAACACAGAGGTCAGGATGTAAAACTGTGGCACTAATATGATGAGGTCCTTGGCCAAAGTCATGGCGGGCAGCACTGACTGGACCAGACAACGAAGAAAATATTCAGAAATTTTAACTTTAAAATACCCCCAAAGTATTTTCTCTGCCAGGACATAGGATAATGATACACAGCAAGAAAGATATTGAAGATAAATCCTTTTGCAGACAGGGGATCTGATGGTTTCAAGGGACAGAAAAAGTTCTTATTTCTATTTTGTGCCCTTGCATCTGTAGCAAAAGAAACAAACAGAATGCTCAACCTCCTGCCAAGGTGAAAAGGAAACACTACTGGACAGGACTTGCTGTCTCTGAAGGCATCTATGGGCTCCCCGTGCCGTCACCCGAAGGAGCAGCAGTGTGGTTCTATGGTTGTGTAATCATGTCAAGTCCTGTGAATACAGCTACTATTATTATTACTATTATTATTAGGGACCTTAGAGAGGAAAGTTCACCCTGCTGTGTAAAGCACCCACATTTGACAATGATAGAGACCATTAATAACATTTAGGTGATCACACTCTATAAAGACGTCCAAATTTCTATTAATATTCAGGAAGAAAAGTGAAGGGAAAATTAGATAAATTAAAAAGTTAACACAACTTGATCTTATATTACAGAACTCTCCTCTGTCATACATGCAAGTAGGTTAACCTTTCAGAATAACGTCAGTTATCATGACTGATCCAATCCCTCTGCAGTGCTCCTAACCTCATATTTGAGAAAACAAAACGCATTAAGAAAAAGGCTGAGTTTTTCATTCAATTTAGGTCATAAATATTCTCCATTTGTTTGAAATGACAGGAAGGGATTATTATTTTAATATAGTTTATTATCTGAAATGTATTCTAAAATTAACTCTTTTGGTTTATAGAATAGGTCACACGGGGGAAGCTATGAATTTGCTGGTGTTATAAGAAACGCTCATTGTTCAGTTAACTCAGAACAGTATTTGCTGTTGCCATTACTATTGTTATTACTATTGTTCTCTGGGCAGGCAGACAGGAAAAGCAGCAGATGGGTTCCTGGCCTTGTGCTCACATGCTCTGTTTCCAGGCAGAAGAGGCAGACCGCGGGGGCCACCCGGCTGACTCACCTCCAAGCTGGCCCACGCGTGTGCCCATCACTTGCTTATCTGGTGATCTGGTCATTGACTCAATGTAGAGCTGCTGACCTAGATTCTTGATCTTGTTTACACTGGCATACACCTGCTGCAAAGTCAACTTCGGGAAAAGAATGATAAAATATGTTTCAAAAACTATAAAAATGCACATTAAAAGATACATAAGCAAAATACATTTAACTTCTGGTTCTCTGAAGACATAATGACTAAAAGCACAGTAATAACATTAATTCAGTTTCCTCCTGTGCAACAGTACACTAGTACAAATGAAATTTTAAATAAATCTGTTCACAATATGCTTATTTTTAGAAACACAAAATTAACCCAAATCTCACCTTCCAGAGGTGATATTCTCTTTTTATGGACATTTTCCTGAACCAAAATGGATCAGAAGGTCTATTACCGGGTAAGGTCTTCGAGTCAAGAACATATAGCAAGAAGGCACATGTGTTGAGGTGCAGAAGTAGCACTGACATATTACAGACAGCAGCACAGACGGGGGAATGACACCTGGACAGAAACACAACGTTCGCTCACTTACTGGTTCCTTCTGTGCCTCCTCCGCGCAGTGCCCGCTGGACTCGCTGGAAGATGCTGCGCTGAGGTGGTACTCCTGTGAGCCACTGCTTCCCAGGCTTTCGTAGCCACTGGAGGCGCTCACATGAACCGGCTGAAAGACAGGGGAGGCCGGGCTCTAGAGTTACCGCGTGTGGCGGGTGGAGGAGAGAGATGGCATCACCGACCTCAGAGCTCATCTAAAACCATCAGAAAATCAGGATGAAAACTTCTGACATCCTAAATCAGGGGTGTGAAGGTTGATGCTTTTAACCCCAACGCTGACATGAAGGACACTCCTCTCTCTTTTCAGTAATTCTCAAGAGCAAAGTCTAATTTCCTAGTCTAGGTGGGTATTTCTGGAACAATAAATTTTTAAAAAGCCATAGTATAAAAAATTTAGCAAAACATGAAAATAAACTCTAGCTTTTTATGCTGAGTTTAGAATAGACAGAACAAATTACATACATATCATACTTTTTCCCAGGAATCTCATAGATACTTTATAAACCCTAGAGGTTTTATGAAAGACATTTGAAAAGTACCTGGCTAACGGTTTTCCATGTGACCCCACCAGTAAATACTTCACAAGTTTATCGGCTGAATCTCTAGTAGAAATCACCTTGGTTATTTGTTTCCAACAGGTAGTTTTCCTACTTTTGCCTTGTAACAACTGAGACTGGCCCTCCATCTGCCCTCACCTGTAACACTGGAGTTATTTTAAAACCATGAAGCCAAAACCCAGAGGCTGCGCACAGCGGTAGCACTGGGGATACAAGAACCCTCTCATTTAGAAATAACTTCTCTGTCTTATTGCTCACTGTGACTCAGTCTGCTGTCTTACAACAGGTTCTTACAAAAATGTTCTGTGTATTTAACACATAAAAAAGGAAAACAAGATGAATAAAACTCAATTTGAAAACAAAAAGAGGAAGACAACATTTTCTGGAAAGCAGAGGGTAAGGATTTCTCTCTCTTTGCAGTTTACTTTTGTGAAGTGACTTTACTAAAACTGAATGTTAAAATAAAACACCATTATGGGAACTTTGTGTTTGCTTTTTAAAATCTCTCACTTTACCTGTAAGAGAAGTTTGTGAATTTGTTCTTGTAATTCTGTTATGTCTTTGTCATTACTGTTCATCTTTTTTATTCTGGTAGCAAAAACATCCTCATTTAGTGGACTCCTACAAAATGCCAAGTGAAAGATTGAGTCAAGCAATTCAACATTCATTTACAAAAAAGCCTAAAGTGATTTTTAAATAGAATATTCAAATAATAAATCCACGCTTTTACAAAGCAGCTCTGCCTCCAAATAGAGAAAACATGAAGCTAGTATTCTATTCATGGAGATACAGAAAATACTAAGAAGCAAATGAGACATTAACAGGCTGCTTTAGTTTATCTATAGCTCTAATTTTCTACAACTGGTTCAGCACTATATTTGTATAAATCTAAAATCAGTGACAAGTCACCTCCTTTGCTGCTAAAATATCTTCCAACAACTACTGGTCTCAAAATTTAACATTAACTGAGTAATCTACTGTAGGAATTTTAAGACCCTAAGTTTGCTGAGCAACATTTAAGGTTTAATGTATCTGATCACTTAAGATTTGTAACAAAGACAAGTCTGCAACCCACCCTAGTGATGAAAATGGCGCTGTCACAATACTTCAGTCTTATTTATGCTCAAATTCTAGAGAATTTTAAAACTACTACCTGAACACAGTGAGAGGCAGGCATGCCCCTCAGAAAGGATCACAAAGAAGAGAAGAGCTGACATTTATTTAGGACCTTCCATGTGTCAGGAACCATGCCAGTTATAATAAGCAGTGAGAATAATGCACATTTTCTACACCCTTACGATGTGCCAGTCACTGTTCCAGGTGCTCTGTGGAGAGTTATCTCTTTCACCTGTGTTGAAAACGTGCTCAAGGTCACCCAGCTGGTCAGGCCTAAGGAAGAATTCATGGGGGGACCAGAGTCTAGGCTCCAGAGCGCACGCTCTTTGCCGCCACACTACCTCTCAGTACCTCGGTGACGCGAGTACTCTTGAGCAGGTACACTGAGTCAGATAGGCCATCTCCTGAGTCCTCACATCCCTAGGAAGTACGATTGATCCTGACCTCAGAGAGGTTAACAACTTGCCGAGTTCAAATAACCAAGCAGCAGCAGAGTCAGGGTTTGAATCCACATGTCTGACTCCAAAGCCAGCGCCCTCCTCTTCCCACTGTGCCATCCTGCTGCTCCTCACAACTTAACCACGCAGCTCAGTTCTCTAAAAACTGGAACACTTTCCCAAAGACAGAAATTATTATCAAAAACCCACAGGATGTCGGCAGTGTCACAGAGCAGTTAGGAGGAGCACCGCCTTTGGACACTGTCCCTCATCACTCAGCCCCACTGAGCGTCATCTTCCCTCACCACCCAGACCGTGGAAGGTGCCAATCAACACGTATTGTCCTGGGATGGTGCATGTCGAACGTGAGTGGTGAACTGTGCCTGAATGCACAGCCTGACACACTGTCCATCCTCCTTAATCATCAGACGGTCGTGTGCCCCTCCCCGCCTCCCAACACCACGTAAGCTCCGTGGGGTCAGGCTCTTCCATCTATTTTGTTTGCTCCTCCAGTATCTCCAACAGTGCTTGGCACACAGATGAATGAACACACCAACAAAGGACCAGTCTGGGAGTAGAGTGCATTGGATTTGTGATATAAATACATCCGTGCACTATGAGCCTGAATATCTTCCAGAGGAGTTTGGGTTTTGCTTTTCAAGTGAAAATTCTGAAATGGAACTGGAACAGACTGCTTTCTATTACCAGAATTAGATATTTGTATTTGTGACAGTTTCTACAAAACTAAGTTGTATTTTTAATCAGTAATTATGTAACTCAAAATGACTAATGTGTAGGTGACAGAGACACAGCCTCCAACAAAACGTGGCAAACCTGGCTGCTGTGTACGTAAAGGAAACTGGACTAGAAGAAGGAAGACAGTCTGGTTCCTGTCTCCACTTTGCAGCTTCGTCCCTACGTGATCCCCGGGAAAGCTACTCTGCTTCACTGAACGTGTGGATTTTATCTGTACGATGAGGGCATCGGCACCGAACCTGCCTGTCCACACACCCGCCGGGAAGGACCCAGCGAGAAAGGGTAGGTCCCCTGCTAATCACTCTCAGAGCCCTCTTCCCGTTTCAACTGTCACACTTCCAAATCTCTACTTCTATGTCCCAGCGCCATTTCCACGTCCTGTCTCTCCCATGACACTGTGGGTTTCATGACGGTAAAGAGAACGTCTGTCCTGTTGACTGCCTCAGCGTCTAGCACAACGCCTGACACAGCAGGTGATCCCTAAATACCTACTGAAGGAATAAACGCATTACAACAATTCTATAAATATAACGCATAGTTATTTTATGAGAGAGATTAATACTTACTAGACTTTAAGTGCTTCCACTCACATAATTCTGGATCTTGAGATGTAAATATTGGTGCAATTTAAAAAAAATACTGAAAACACCGTCAGTACTTTTTTCTCAGTTAATTTCATATATATCTGATCAAAGAACTGAAAGGACCACTTGGGGAATCAAGGACACGTCTCCAGCACTGAGTGGAGAGAGCACACACACCAACCGACAGACATCCAGACCAGAAGAATAGTACTTGCTCTGGGGTTTCCTATATTCATACTAAACAACATGATTTTATTTTAATTTCCCAGTAGGTTTTCCCTAGTGGGGGAAAAAAAGTCCCTTCTGACCAACGTGAATAGCTCTTACTTGGCAGTCATATTTCTTATCTTAACTATCAAATTTGTTTTCTAGCACGAATCAGTCTCATGAGCTAGGGCAGAAGGGAGCCCATTTCTTCCACTTAAGTTTCCAGACCTGCTCTGCTGAGAGGCCAAGTGTCCTGGGGCACAGAGAGGCAAGGGCAGCCTTGAGAACGCGTCTCACCACAGCGATGCACCACTCCTCGTGATATCAAGATGTGATAAAATGAGCCTGACAGGTAGCTCTACCATCCTCAGTTCTATGCTTATGCGCATAAAGCTGGAGACAACATACAAAAGACATACTCTCTCCATCTCAGCATGATACTGAAGAGTTAAGTATAATTTCCATGGTTAAAAAAAAAAAAAAGACGTCAAAGGGAAACCTATGGCCTGGTTGAGAAACCTGCTGGTCAATTTTCAGTGGACGAAGAGTCAAGGGACTAGGAGCATTTTCAGCTACAAGAGTGGTGGCCAGGTGCTCGTTTCACAGGGTTCTGCTACATGGACAGGCAACAGCAATCAAAAAGGCCTGAGTCAGCCATGCTGGCGTGAAAAGAGCTATTAAACAATCTAATTTTACAAATAAAGATTTGGTTAAATAGACACAAGTAAGTGGAATCTGACAGAAGAAGGCTGATATAAAATGTCTTACATGCTCACTAAAGATACAGAAAAGGCAAAAAAAGGAAAAAAAAAGCCTCATCCATAATCCCACCATCCCACACACAACCGAAATTTGTATTCTATTTTCTTCTAATCTTCATTTTCCTATTTCATAGTGTTTGTGTGTGCATGTGTTTTAAATACAGTTATAATCATATGGTATAAATAATTTTACATGCTGCTTTTTACATCTAATATATCAATTTTCCATGTTACACAATCTCTGCAAAATTTTTATTGAGCAATATAATAACATGTCAAGCAAACAGTCCAGAGTTACTTAACGATGGACATTTAAGCTACTCTAAGTCTGCCACTATGATCACAGAACGTTGCAGAATCTGTCTTTGCTTTATCAAGCTTTTCTGTATTTAGGCGTGTTTCCTAGAATGTCCCCACAAGGGAATCATCAGGTCAAAGAGGTAGAAATCCTTCAAGGCTTTCGGTACCTGCTGCCAAACTGTCTTCCAAAAGCACCGAAGAAACTCTGTGCTCTGCTTAGTTCATGTGTCAGCTGATTCAAAAGAGAGTCAACGGGCGAAGGAATGTTGTTTGGTAAAAAAGATCTTTGAGAAAATATGAAAACTGATTGACTTACGTTCGAACTTTATGCCGACCAATGATGAAAGAGACCTTCCGGCTCCATGGGTTCACAAAGCTGGACCAGCTGGAATCCAATATGATGTAATCTCCATTTTGAGTACAAAATCTAATGGGTGAATGTTCAAAGGGAGGATGGCCTGCATACTTCAAGACTATATAAAACAATAAAACAAAATTAGAATTTATTTAACACACATATTTATTACAAATGTCTTTTTTTAGGCATTTATTTGTGTTTTAGAATGCCAAAATAGAAAAAAAATTGTTTGAGCAGTTTCAATACATTGCTTACCTGGTTAAAGGTTAAGCTCTAATGATTAGAGCTTATGAGAAGCTCTAATAAGAAATAAAATAAAAAATTAGAACAGATGATTAAAAAATGATTAAAAAAATTTCCTCCTATAGCGAAGTAGGTCCATACCTTTCTGGTGTATGGCGACCATGAGAGAGCGGTCTTCTGGGTGCAAATACGTTAAGACAGATGTTCCAATCAAATCCTGAGGTAGATAACCCAGCAAAGGCACGGCTCTGGGATACAGACACACAGCACGGGCAGCACGTTTTACACATCAAGTAATTTTCATACTTTTTAAAAGTACTTTTTTACTTAATTCTAAATATGAGAAAGAAAGCATGCAAAAAATGTTCATTACAGCATTTACAAAAGCAACCAATGACCTAAGCACCCATACTGTGGGGAAGTAGTTACATAATCTAAGAAAAGATGGTCGTCCGACAGGTTGCGCCACAGTCCTCTCCGGAACTTGCTACAAAACAGATCTGCAGGCCCATTGTAAGCCAGCAAAATCAGAATTTCTGGGGTAAGGCTCGGAATCTATATTTTTAACCAGTTCCTCAGAGGTCTCTCCATTTTGCTGCCATTAATAAAAAGCCCACAAAGATGACATCATAACACAGAACAACGCTTATGAGGTTAAATGAATAATGCAGGCTATAAACTTACACAGTATGATTAAAACTATACAAAAACAATGACCCCAAGAGATAATATCGAAAAGACAAACAGCCAGCACACAAGGACATGTGCAGGATCAAGGTCCACAGGGAAATGGCAATGACAGGACACCCAGGCTGACTCAGAAAGAAGTGACTCCACAGACATTTTCTATGCGCACAAATTCACCAATATTTCCTAATGAAATCAGTTCAAGCTATATTCAGAATACTTTCAACTAAATTTTCTTATTTTCTACAGATTACATTATACAAAGTATCTCACCATTACTGTTTAGTTTCAGGGTAACTATTATTAAATAAATGCATTTTCAGATGTTAAGGTTTTTTTTTAAAATCAAAATTAATACCTCTCATAATGGTGCCCGGTTTGTGACATTTTTGCTTTATACTGTTGTGTGGTATGGTGCACTGGTTCCCAGATTTTATGAGTAAGTAAAATTTAAAAATAAATATGGGGAAAAATGGAGGGTACTGATAAGCAGCTAACAATGTCTTATTTTTCCAAGTAAAGATATTAAAAAACAACAACAAGCAACAACTACTATCCATTATCACTATTCTTTAAATAAGAAAGATAATCTTAACACCAAAAAGCATAGGAAGGACATAAGCTCAAAATAAATAACAATCCTCTAAATTAAGTAAGTTTAGCTTTACCCAAAATAACCTGTCCTGATTTCTGGTTTTCCTCCCTCACTTCAGACTAACAATTTCACCATAAACTGGTTTGGGAAGCACTTGTTGAGTGGAAACGACACTGGATTAGGTGCTGGGCGGCCAGTCTCGCTCTCATCTTGAGGACAATCATGAATGACTTACGTTCTTGGCAAACTGGCCCCCAGGTTCACCGTCCTCGTGTGTAAAATGGAACAATAATTCCTGACTTCCTTAAAGCAGACTATCGTGTGATCAAATACGGTAACTTACAAATCTTAGACGTACAGCATGCAAGACAGTTACCTTAAAAATTTAGACAACACAAATTTCAAACTGACAAAAATCAAAAGGGCAAATGAACAAGGTCAGCTACGTAATGTAGAAGTACATAAACACAATGCAGACCTTTTCATATTTTTATTTATTTTCAGGAACAAATTTCTTTTAAGCTTAAAAAAAGTACATACCTTTCGTCTATTTCAAGAAAAACACACCCTGGGCTGTGTGTTGTGGTAAAAATCCTTTTATCCACTGGGATTCGGGGAGCTATGAAGAACAGAAAGACTCATTGAAAGGCAAATATCTAATTAGTCATCCACTTAACAAAATCTCTACATGAAACGGTGGAAATCTCACTGAGGGGCTCGGCCTTTGAGTCGCCAAAGCTACGGTTAAATACCAATTGTCATTATTAACCATATTTTAATTAGGTCAAAAAAGTGAAGCCTACGAAAAGTACACTTTAAACAGCGAGAGAAAGCCTATGTACACTGAAGAGCTCACTCATCATCAATAACCTAACAGGCAAAGCTGGAGTGACTTCACGTTGAGGCCTGAAAAGTGCAGTCGCATTTAGCAGTGGTATACAACTCAGCACACGGGATTTGAAACATCAGTACAATGTCCACATTTTAAGTCTGTGTAACAAAATCAGTGTTGTCAGTTCTCCTACAGCTTGCTTTGAAAACGCAGGACTTGATACATCAGGGAACAATTTGAGCATAACGCTCATTTTGCGTTTGCTTATGCATGGTTTCATCTGCAAGAAAAATGAGGTGAATGCAGAAAACAACATCTGGTTGAATGGAGTCACTTAGGAATACACAAAAACACGCACACAGCTCAGACATCCACAGCGACCTCAGTGCACCGTGTGTGTCACGGACACGCTGGTCCAATGTGGTGTTAGAACCCTGTCTCATTTCAGACAACCTTCCTTCCACCCTCCTAATAATTTACCTGCTGCAGCCCTTGCAACACCCACATCTAAAGCAAACTGCAGGGCTTTTCCACGGTAGGGGCTGTAACTGTAGTGTTTACCTATTTCTGAGTCATCTAACACATACAAAACTGTGTTATTGTTTTTATTAGATTCCTGTCTTACTTTTAATGTGTGGTTAAGTTTTTGAGTGGCGTGGCCCTAAACTCATTTTTCTCATAAGCCCTATGTTTTTATCGTGTGATTTTTTTTTTTTGCATAGGATGATAATTTTTAGGAAAGTGTATGTTATGTCACGGCAGAACTGACAATAATTTCAAATAATAAATGAAAGCTGTTTGTGTATTGATATATGAATTTAGAAATGCAGTCCTGCCAACAGAAGATATAAACTATACTTTTTACTCAGGGGGTTTCAGAACACTTTAAAAACGTAAATTCATTCTTGTGACTTTTCTGTGCAGTAATTTCAATGCTCTTATTTCACACAAGACAGAAACAAAGGCCACAGGACAGGCACCAGCAGAGAAGTGATCCAAGGACCGCATATCTGTGGCCCAGTCTATGCTCAGACCCATAGGCCGCGCTGTCCTTGAAGGAAACACTGCATGAGAAGTCAGGGCAGCAAACTGAGACCTCAGGAAACATCAGAACAGAACAAAGAGCTCAGGGCCAAACTGACGACTCGAGCCCTCTTTTCCGGGGCTCCAACCACAGTCGACAGACTTCTGCGTGTTCTCATCTGCTGGGCCGACAGGCTACCGACCTAAAAGCATACTCCTGACTCACCTTCGTAGCCAGAGTGAACCTTCTCGACCAGCATGAGACAGCAGGGCTCAGATTCCAGCTGGGCAGGGCTGTGCACATGAATCAAATAGGGGAGGATCTGGAATGGGGAGTAACGCTTCTCCTGCTTGCTGTCTTCCCCTCCACTGAAGAGAACAAAAACGATCAGTGTGGTCACAGCAACCCAATGAGAAACAGGCCAGGAAAAAGGTCTTATTGGTACTTTCCAAGAGAAATATATCCAAATCTAAAATGTTTAAGCACATTTATTTTAAAAAGAAGTTAGTTTAACTTTTCAGCACTGAGGGCAATTATACTCATTGGCCATTCTCTGAATGAGAGCTTTTACAGAGAAGTAGCTTAGATGACTGCGAGTAAACACGGCAGTAGTCATTCCACGACTTTCCTCCTGCCCTCCAGGCCCTGATACGCAGTCTGACTTCTCGGCCTCTGCTGTGAAGAGGCAGGGCACAGCTACCTGTCCTGTCTCATGTGTCTGTCTACACCATGTATCGTGTGGCACAAGACAGGGCCCCGTAACTGGGCCCCAGAGCCAGTCTTCCATTGTCCCTTCCGGTACCCCCCCTCAGAGGCCTGATGGAGCCTCACCACCTCAGCCACAGCCTTGCCGGGTGCAGGGCCTCAGGTGTGGCGAGCCCTCCCTCGGACACCTGGCTGGAGGCAGGAAAGCAGGGCTAGAACCTGCTCACCATCCTGCACATGGAGCAGGGGCACCAGGTCTCATTCTCACAGAGGCTCCCTAGGCGGGGACGGCTCTGACAGACGACCACCACAACTTTCATCCTGCTCCATTGCTCCAGCTGCCCAGAGGACATTTCTACTTGGATACGTCACCATCCCTTTAAAGTCAAATGTCTACGACTGAATTCATGCTTCCATATTCCAACCAATCACGCCTCTCCTCTCCTGCCATCCTTTAAATCCTGACTATCCATCCCACGTGGGGCCCAGCTGCCGAGAGGTTCTTCAGGCCACTCCCGCTCCCACTCCGTCTCGGTTCTTTTTCTCTCCTCAGACTCCGGGATCTCCTCCCACTTCTCCACTCTCAACCGCAACGTCGCTTCCTATTTCACCGAGAAGAGAGAACCATTCCCACGAGCCTTCTAATGCTGACCTCCAAGCATCTGTACTTGCACTTCCGGCTCCCCTCCCACGTCTGCCACTGATTTTCCCAGGCTCCTCCAGTCCTCAGGTTCCGCTGATGACCCAAGCATCTGTCTCTAGCCTGGACGACTCCCCGAGCTCCAGATGCATGGACCAATGCCTGAAGAGCATCACCACTTTGATTCCTAACAGACAGACAGTGCAAACTGAACTCGTCTAAATTAAGCATATTCTTCCCCCCTCCCCAAGCTGCCTCCTTTCCTATAATTTCCTCTACCCCAATAAATGGCAACTTGAGCCAAGGACCCTCATGTCACCCTGACTACTCTTTTTATCTCACCCCAAATTAATCCATTAATAAGTTCTGGTAACGCTCCCTTACAAAAATATCCAGAATATCCAAAACGTTCCTATGTCCACCACTGCTGCCCTGGTCCAGGACCTGCGATCTCTCAGCTGCATCACATGATGGCCTGCTAACCGCGACCCTCTTCCTCTTGTCCTTCCCCAGGTCTTCAGAACAGCACCTAAACTGATCATTTTATAAGGCAAATTAAGTTTCCCTTCTAAAAAATGAAACATCCTATCTCTATCCACTGAAAACTCCTAGAGGCAATGATAACCTTGCAGCAACCACCACCCTGACCATCCGGATTTGGTCCCCATACGGTAACGCAGTTTCCCACCACCAGGAATGAGGAATCCGTGAAGAAATCACTGACTCCGGGTCTGCATTAGGAAATGTCTGGGCTGAGCCTGGGCCGTCAAGTCTGAAACAAAGGAAGCTGTCCTGGACCACAGGGCACTCTCACAGGGGACAGGAGCTGGCCTCAGGGGTTGCTGATGGCCCAGAATGGGAGAATTTGGGCATCATGAAGCTTAACGAGAACCTGTTCTTTTAGAATTACATTCGGAAATACTGATGATGTGGAAATGACACAAAATCCGAGATTTGCTTCAAAATAACGGGGAGGGGCAGTTGAGGAGTAGGTGGCACAGATGACACAAGACTGGCCATGAGTTAAGGCTATTAAAAAAGCTGAATGATAAGTACATATCAGTTCACTGTACTATTTTCTCTACTTTTGTATTATTTTGAAAATTCTCAAAGTAAAGTTTTAAAAATAAATAAATGATTAAAAGTCAAAGCTCCCTATAGTTTGGCCCCTGCTTCCTTCTTCCACCCTTCCCTTTCCCTCCACTCTAGCCACACTAGCTTCCTTGTTACTCCTCCCCCAGGCCAGGCATGCTCTGCCTCAGGGCCTTTGCACCTGCCTGGAACACCCTTTCTTCAGATACTTGTATGGCTTGTTCCCTCACCTCCTTCAGGGCTCTGGCCCCAGTCAGGCTCCTTCTTAGAGAAGAGTTCCTTGACCACCCTGAATACAACAGGAATCTCTCCAGTGCCCAGAATCCCTTACTTGGCTTTACTGTTCTACACAGAACGTCCTGCGAGCCGACACAGACACATTTAGATAGCTGTTCACTATTGTTACTCCTCCCTCCAGAATGTGAGGTCCACCAGGGCAAGAACTCTGTTTTGATCCTAGCACCTTAAGGGTGTCTGGCTCAGAAAAGGCACCTGGAAATATTCATTAACATGGCAAATACAGAGAGCACTTACTATGCAGCAAACTGCCCGGAGTGACAGTGACCCAGCAGGCCCCCCGCCCACCTCTCCTCAGGTCTCCCGTCCAGGCATTCCAGCACCCTCAGCTCCAGGCCCCAGTTCCATGGAGCATCTGGCTAATCCACGACAAGGACTTTCCTCTTCTCTAAATACCTACAGCACGTAGTAACTTCAATGCTAATGCTGGCAATCACAACACCATTAAAAAATATTTTTCCTTTTATTGTGAAAGTAACATTAACATATCATAGTGAATTTAAAAAAAGGAAAAAAGTCACTAATAAATACTACCAGGAATCAACTATTATTAAAATTTTGGTCTATTTTCTTCTAGTTCACCGTCTTTGGACGTTTTAAATCCTTCTCATAAATATACCTATCTGGCTTTCTTTAAAGTTATTCAAAATTTGAAAAATTAATTTTAATTGTGACTGAAAGATAAAAACAAAAGAGCCCACAGAATGGTCATTTGAAAGTGTCCTAACATCAGTGATTCCTCCATGCCTCTGGGTAAGAATGATCTTCCTCATCTTTTTCCCTATTGCTTTATTATTTATCTACTTTTCTCAGGAGTATATGTTTCTTCTCCTTAATCAACACAACACACACACTTCTGGTGGCAAGAACCAAGTCTTGTCTCTGTAGCCACAACAGACCTAGCTGAATACAAAAGAACCAAGTACGTGCTAAACGAGATCAGGGCATAACCCACCCTTCTGGCCTCCACGAGCCCCGGACTCACCGGATGCGGCAGAAAAAGGACTTCGCAGGAGCATAGTCGTACTGCGCGGCTGCTGGAAACAGAGACAGACTGTCAATCGCCCCTTAGAGCAACACGCGGAGCAGCTCCTCCCAGTGAAACGTGTCTCACCAGCACCAAGCACAAAATAAAGTACTTCTTAAAAGAGACAGATTCTCGCGATGAAAGTAAGACTCCCCGCTCACTGGGAGACCCGGGCACATGAGCGTCCTCTCGGGCTCTCACCCCCACAGTGACCTCAGCTAAGACACGGCCGGCGCGTCTGACCCGGTCCTTCCCTTATGCTTCCTGCCGCCCCTGCTGTATTTCTGTAATCGCGTGTACTTGCTACGTCACATCAGTGTAATGACCCTCTGACAAGAATCCTATAAAGTATTATTTATAATTAATCATCCCTCAGCAGCTATTTGGTGGTAATATTCCACTCCACTGTAACAGTCTGGACACGTCTCAAAAACGGGGAATTTGGACTACTTAACAGCTTTTAGGTATACGATATGTAAAGGTCTTTCATTTTTTTCTCTTTTGCTGGTTAAATTCCCCACAGCTGTGTTCCCAGGTTAAATGACTTCATTTACCGGCACACGAGCCTCCGGGAGGCCGTCCCAGCTGAAGGGTCATCAACAACGCTTTCTCACAACTCTCGCACAGTTTGCCTCGATTTCATTGATTTTTTCATGAATTTTATTGACTCGAGAGGTGGTCATTCAGAAGCGTTTACATCTTAGGGCAAACGAGGGGCTGACCCCGGCCCCGGCGTCTGCCGACCATCAGCAGCTCCTCTGAGCAGAGCTCCCTGCATGTCCTCTGGGCCTTTGTTCACTGGAGAGAGAACTCCTCGGTGACAGAAACCAAGGAAACGTTTAAAACCAAGGAGATGTTGAAAAAGTATACATTGAAGGAGCACAAGCGACGAGAATTCTGAAGAACCAAAATACTGAGTACGGGCCAGGTCTTTGGACTTCTAAGGAAGGACCATAGGGAGAATCAGACAACGGGCTTGGAATGATCCAGGAAAGCGTACATGATTTAAAAAAAATACTCCAATTTAAAAGTCAAGAGACCAATGGTCAAACCATTATAATTCATAAAACTATGAAAGCCACAGTCCCAGAATTTGGAAAGAAGACGATTCTTACATCTCTGAGAGAAATAAAGGAAAGAACAACTCGACAAAGCTTCAGGAATTAACCACTGTAAGGCGGCTACAGTGTTCCCACAGAAACCGCTTCAGGAAAGGCTACACTCACAGGGGAACGAGGCCAAGGCAAGGCTGTTTCAGACACAGCCTGAGCCGTGGGGACGACCTTCGTGGACAGGAACGCACCTCGGGCCCCTTTCACACGCGCCTTCGTCTGAGGACAGTTCTGCTCTTGAGTGAAGTCACGGGCAGTCGTGCATCGGGAGGAGCAGGCGCTCTGCGTTCACACCGCCAAGGAAAGCCGGCTCGCCACTTCTCGGCCGTGTGACCTGCGGAGCCACTCAGCTCTCAGTGGCCGTGGGGCTGAGAAGGGGCATAACTGACGGCAGGCTCCCAGCCCGTGGCTGTGCACAGAGCGGGCCGAGGCAGCAGGTTCTGTGGAGACGCAGGACTCCTCGATGCCCGACTGTGGCTCAGACTTCCCTTTGGCTGCCTGGCAAAGCTGTACCACAGGCCAAGACTCCTCCTCACTAGTCCTCTCTCCTCCTCGCTCCTCCCACAGGTGTGAGACGCCCGCCCACTGTGGGCTGAGGGCTCCGCTCACCCTCTTCCACGCCCTCCCCCAGAAAGTCTCCTGGCAGCTAAGCCCATCTTGGCATCTGCTTCTCAGCAGACCCGAACCACCAGTTACCTTATCTGTCAACTGGAAATAACGACAGTATCTACACCTTACAAGGTTTTTGTGAAAATTAAATCAGTTAATCCACTAAAACATTAAGGAGTCCCTGGCGAACAGTAACAGATGACAGCAATTAAGATGGTCCTTCCCGCTGTGGAATACTCCCAATATCTGAAGTGCTTTCCCAGCCATCAGCTTGCTTGATAGCAGGCTGGTCAGAACTATTACTCTTATTTCACAAGAAGAAGCTAAGCGGCCTCCACGGTTCATGAAGGGACAGAACTCAATTTAAAACTCAGACCTTCAGATTCCAGCTTGAAATGCTTTGCACATAGAAAACCCTGCAACTCTACTGTGAGGTAAACCCGCTTACGTGATTTGTGCATTACACCAGGCACCTGAATTCAACTGCATTCACTATGAGCCTCGTAACCTATGGAGCCAGACTGTGTGATCTCAAATAGTACATGTGAGCCCATTATCATTCCCACATCTAGGCTGTCATGTGCGAATTCTTGCTTTTGGAAAGCGTGTTCTAAAGAAATAGTGGTCAGATCTTTCTGAGAGGTCTACACAACAAGTGTAAGTTGAAACAGGCTCTAGCATAGGGCCAAAAACTGACAACTGCTGAGTTGATAGCTTCCTACATCCTCTTAACCTTCTATGAGATCGAAGGAAGGGACGGAGGGAGGTAACATGCGCACAGCCCAGAAACGGTGTGAGCTAAACCACGGCACTCAGGAAGAGCCTCAATGCTGGAGATTCATAAGGGAAAAGCACAATGTGAGGAGTAAATTAGATGGACGTCATATCTTCATGGAATAAGCAAACTTTTAGGTCCGAAAGACAGCAGTTTCAGGGCGTATTATGTTTTTTTACATGGAATGGAAAAATCATAGCAATAAGTAATTAGCAAAGATAAAAGGGTTGAAAAGATAAGACAGAGACTATACAGGCAATGCTGAAGGAAAAATACCTGGGGAAATGTGACAGAGCTGGCAAACACTACCATGTCAGCTCTGGTCCTAGCTGTATCTCAGCCTCTAGAATAGTTCTTGGCCCATGGTGATTGCTGAATAAATGTTTATGAAATGAATAAATGATTAATAAAAGCAGAGAAACAAATATGGACAATTAAAGGTTGAAAATACGTTTACGAAAGAGGAAGAGAAATGAAATCAATGTTTCTGAACGATGGGAACAGAGGAGAAGGAGCTAGAAGCAAGCAAGGATGGTAGGCAAGTTTTCTAAAGCTTATGTGAAATGTGCACAGAAAATGGAGCAAAGGTCCAACACTGAAGAAAGGAAGCATGTACGACTGTTCTTCCCTGGACCAAGCGCTGGACTGAAAAACTGGAATGAGTACAGACCTTTAGATCTGAGAGATGAAAAAGGTCTGGAAATCTGCTTCACGACGATGCGAATGTACTTAACACCACTCAACTGTACCCTTAAAAATGGCTACGACTGGGGCCGACCCTGTGGCCCAGTGATTAAGGTTCTGCGTGCTCTGCTTCAGTGGCCCAGGTTCGTGGGTTCAGATCCTGGGCATGGACCTACTCCACTCATCAGCCATGCTGGGGAGGCATCCCACATACAAAATATAGAGGATTGGCACAAAAGTTAGCTCAGAGCAAATCTTCCTCACCAAAAAAAAAAACAAAAAAGGCTAAGATGGTAAACTTTGTTAACGTGATTTTTACCACAATAAAAAATTAAAATTTAAAAAATCAGAGAAAAGGGCTTAGAATCAAAAAGGAGGATGATCTATACTAAGCTCTCTAGGAGACACTTTATAAAGAACGTGAAATAAGCATTAAAGGGTGATTTAGAGAAGCAATAATGAATTATTTAAAGATCACACAAGACTGAATGTCACAAAGAAAACCGTGAACAGGCACCCCCAGTTCAGGAAGACAAGCGTTTCAGAAGAAAAACAAGGTAATGAGATTCATGAACTTTTAGGGACAAGAAAAGCTGGAAAGGGAGCTAACCATCATAAGTTTATCTCCAAAGCAAAGCAAAGAAAGAATGAAGTCAATATAAGAGGCAAAACATTTAATTTTATTAACTTAAAGGAAACAGAGCCTTTTAGCAATTAACCTTTACACAGTATGCTGGTAATCAAACCATATTTATGATATATAATCTGTGAAACTAACTTGACTGAATGAAAGCAAATTTATTGGATCTTTATGTTATTAGAAGCATTTAAAATGCTATTTGCATCACACGATACACCTTTTTTAAAGAAAGAAATAAGAAAAAATATACAGTTTGCATGTTCTAAATAATGCATTAATTTCTGTACTATTTCTGGAAGAATGAAACTGATCTTTACCAGGCAAGATAAACATGTGAATATTGGTCCCGTTACCTCTTTGGGTCCAGTTGTTCCAGAAGGGAAGCTGAGCGTGGGCGGTGTGTGTGTAGAAGACCCTCACATCTCGAGGGGCGAGCAGTTCAACAAAATGAGAGGACTCCAAGAAAGCTTTCTTACAATTCAGGATCGAAGCAGCCTGTTCAGAAATGTGCACTACCCTTCCGGACAGAAATGAAAAAACTGCCACAAAGGTATCCTATGAAAAACATTTAAAATAAATGCAAACATTGAGATACTTACTAGCAATATTTCCTGAAAGTTAAATTTCTTCTAGACTCCTACCGCGATCAATAGCTTGAAACACATGCACACGTCCTGCAAAGGCAACAAAACTCCCCAACACACTTCTTAACCGTCACCGTAAAACCTGCATTTTACCTTCTGAAGGTATGATTTCCATGCCAAACAGATACTCCAGCTCATCATACACTGACATACGCACGGTATATACTCTTCTGATCCCTTCTCCTCTGCAAACTGTGCCTTACACGTGGAGGCACTGTCTTTCCTTCTCTATGCATATACTACAGCTCAAGACCAAGGTCAAGATTCACCTCCTTCAAGACGGTGTCTTTGACAAACCTCATTACACAAGAATCATTTCTCTAATTTTTTCCATTAGACAGAGACATAACTTATTTATAATCAGCCACTGTTTGGATCTGACACTGGTGTATGTTTTCCTCTCTAGCTTTATTTTGAGGATCTTAAAGGGGAAATGTTTTCCAAAGGTCTTTTCTTCAATCTCCATAGCACCTACTACAGGACTACAAACATACCACTTAGTACCATAAGCCCTACTGTGACACTAGGGATGGCTCATGTTCCAATGTTATAAAATCTGAAGTTACAATGACGTTAAGATCTAAACGTAAAATTAAGTAATTTCCATCCTGTCAACAAAACATGATGCTTAATTAGTTTTTCAACATGAAGAGATTCAAAAAAGGTAAACTAAGTGTCTCTTCCATAATTTTACAAAAAATGACAGCATCTCAACTCACCCATTCTATAAAATCCAGTTGTTACAACTTGAAGTAGTAGCTATTGGAACTAAGAATGATATAAATAGAAATGAACATTTTGGAGATTAGAGTAAGATGCAGGAAATTACTCTGCAGTGTTATTTTTCTCTCTTAATTTGAGAGAACTCAGGGATGCTAAGGAGAAGAGGGCCCTCATAAGCGGAGCAAAGCCAACTACTATTTAAACGCTGCTTCCCCTCCTAGAGGTTGTCTCTGGCGAGCGCAGGAGGAACTACACCACACCTCTTTGGTAGTTTTCTCCTACTGTTTACGTCAAACTGTGGTTACTAAAACTGTGTTACTATATTTAAAAATCTACATCTAGATACGGTCATTAGGAAAAATCACCCAGGTTGATACGGCAAAATTCACAGATTCTTACTGTGTTTTTGGAAGTGTGTCCTGAAGCAATAGTGGCCAGCTCTTCAAGACTGTACCCGGTCACATCTGCTTGAGGTGCTCCGTTCTGACTGAGAATCTGGAAAAACTCACTGTTTGCTAAGAAACACAGGAAAACAAACGGGTAGTCCAGTGACAACAATCTCTTCAGGAAAGCATTTTTATCACTTTTAAAGTGGGCTTATTTTTTAAGATGAGGACACCTCAGTGTGTTTTCCTCAAAACCGGATCATTTTGTTCTTTCACCTAAAATACTGACAGTTGTGCAAACTTAAGATTTTGAATTTCAGGCATTCTGTATTTCTACATCACAAGGAACAAGACACATTTACGGTACCGAAACCTAGAATTCCAAATACACACAGGAAATTTTCATGGCAGAAACACTCCTCCAGTATTCAGGAAAAAAGTATCACATATGAAGCCACAGAGGATTGTGCTAGAGGATGTGTACTTTATGAAACCCCTTGAGAAGAAAAGTCAGCTAAAAAGGAAAAAGTGTTTACAGCTGTTCGTTTTTTATTTGCTAAATTCCTGATATGTCACGACTGCACTTTAAAAGAATGTGTATGAAGAGGGAAAGGTAAACTGTATTTAGTCAAATGTATGTTTTTTTCTCTAATATCCATAGAAGACAGTGCCCCTTTAAAAACTGAGTCTTCAAAATGTGCTTATGCTAAACTCCACTCTCTTACAACAGATCAGCCAAATAGAGCACAGTTACTAAACCATCACACAAATAAGGTTCTCCTGGTGTTCCTAATTTGAAAAGCCAAGACGCTAATGGAATCAGTACAGATCTGCTCATCTTACTTAAAGCACCAAAAAACCTCAAAACACTTCTGTGACTAAAATCACACTGACACCTGCCGTGGCCTGGCTGACGTTTATGAGCAACGCTGTACTTGCAGGACTGTATTTTCCCTCCGCCCGTTTACCTTGCACACTGTGTACACAGCGAAGGGCATAGTTGAGGGCATCTAGGGTGCTCCGCTTACTGTGTCTCTCCGATGGCAGGTATTTCACCATTTCTTGGACAACCATTCTAAGTTCTTCAGAAACTCTGTTTCGATCTTGCTGTTCCCTGTAAGACAAAAAAATACATAAATTCACACTTTCAATTATAACAACAATCAGCTTTTATTGAACTGCAAATTACGCGCCAGGGCAACTTTCTAAGTGTTTAACATGGATTAACTCATTTAGTTCCCAGGTTAACTGCCCCTTTTTTACAGGTGGGGAATCCCAGGCAAAGAAATTGTTAAACGTCAAACACTTTCCACTCTCTTTCATGCACCTCAGCCCCGACTCAGCTAAATGTCCTAACTACTTTTCACCTACGTTTGGTACTCTTGGGTAATTTTCTTCAGTTTCTCCAGGGTATTTCATTCTAGGTTGTCAGGGTCTCCCCCTAAACTTTTTCCTAAGCTTACAAAGAAAAGAATAAAAAGACTGAAGCCCTCCTTTCTCTTTTGCTATTCCAGAAAAGAACCAACCACCCAGGTTGTGGAAAAGAAAGCAAAAGCGTCACCTGCGCCTGCTCCCCCCGGACTTGCTCTGCAGGCGGCATTTCTGGCTCCACATCTCCTCACATTCTTTCCCCAGGGCCTCGGGACCGCTGGCCTGGGCTCCTTCAAGTTCACTAGGTTCATGGCCCCTGGAGTCATGAAATTTACTGCTGGGCACTTCTAGATCTTCACAAGGGTCCATCTTTCGCCCGGCAGCCCTCGGGCTGTCACCTGCTTCTTTTTTACTTTGCAATCAGCGACGGGAATTTATTTCTCCTTGTGGTCCATGCCATCGCGTTAGAGAGAATCATCAGTCATCACAAACCGGCCAAACGTGAGCTCTGCTCCTCTGGAGGCACTTTTCTCTCCAGTAATTTCCATACAGTCTTGGATGTCTCCACTCACGGGCGCGCCAGGCTTGGGGGGAGGGGGAGACAAAGGTGACAAGTGTCAAGAGAACGAGACAACCTGATGCCGCCGGCCCAGGGGAGGACCCTCAGTCCGGAGCTCACAAGGCCACACGCCGCCTCCCCGACTCGCCCACTGGCAGCTCTGCAGAGTCGGCGTGCGACCAGATGGACCCGGGGACGCGGGCAACTTGAAGCATAAAGTTCCAGGGACCCCAGGTTCCCAGCCCGCGCCGCCGGGCCGCCGGCCGCAGGGCGGAGGGTAGGCTGGGGGCGACCTAGACTGCGCGGCCGGCGACCTCCGAGGCCTCCGCGCCCGGGTCGAGCACTCACCAGCCGCCGCCGCCGCCGCCCGCGGGCCCCGCGCAGCCGCCTGCCCGCCGGGCCGGCCGCGCTCAGTCTCGAGGCCCACCGCGTGCCGGGCGGCCGCCGGCGCCGCGCCCCCCGCGCGCCACGTGACGCGGCCCCGCCCCCGGCCCTGCGATTGGCCGCCGCCGCCGGGCCTGCGGCCCCCCATTGGTCCGGGGGCGGGGCCCGCGCTGGGGCGCCCGGGTTACACAACCGAAGACGAGTGGGCGGGGGCGAAGGCGCCAGCGCACGTTACATAACGGCGGGGTCGGTCGGAGGTGGCGCTCGACCAATCCCGACTGGCTGGCGCGTAGGCAGGGGGCGGAGGGGCCCCCGAAGAGGCTAGAGTCGCGCCCGCGAGAGTCCAGCGCCCCGGCCCCTGCCCGGCGCCGGGGCAGGGCCTCGGGGGGAGGGGGCCGCTGGAGCCAGCGCGGCGGTGATAGGGTCCTCGAGACGCCAGTCACAAGGGGGCGGGACCCGGGCGGAGAGGGCGCGGTCTCCACGTGAGGGGCAGGAGCGGGGGGCCGGCGGCAGGAGTGAAGGCGATCGTGGGGAGAAGGCGCGGGACGTCCGAGCGCAAGCTCTGCGTCTCCTTGGGTTCCCGTTGTTTCCATCTTTCTTGACTTCGTTGCTCTCCTCTCTCTCCGTAGGTGAGGGTCTTGGAGGACCCGGGCAGTATGGAAGCCCTGGAGAAATCAAACCCGATTATCAGAAACGGAATTCCGACAGTGAAACTTAACCATTTCCCTGGTCTTCTTAAAGCTAGATTCATTTGGCAGCTGGAGGAAGACAACTGTATGTAAAAGACACTGTTTCAGAAAAGGAAGGTGTAGAGAAGCCCTTTAAAAAAAAAAACCAGTCTGAAGGCACCTTTTAGATTGTGTCTCAAGTCATCCAAAATGGAAAGTACAGTGCAGAACTCCGACCCTCTCCAGTGCCTGGTACGTCAAAACTCTTCCGCATTTGTTGGGTGAATGAAAGGAGCTGTATATAAAAGAGGGGGTGGGGGGATGAAGTAGGGCAGTTGTTCATATCGTGTATTGGGTAAACCACCTTATTTTTCCAAAGGATGGCAGATCTCCCTCGTCTCTGAAGCTCTGTTTTGACAAACTGCATTCACTCAACAAATACTTATTGAGTATGTATCTGGGCAGGGATGATTGGGGTCCGTGGGGAGAGAGTGGTGGTAAAAGGCCCTGCCACTCAGGGAGTTTGCGTTTTAAGACATAAAACACGAACAACTCCATAAAGTTTAGAAAGTGAAAAGTGCTGTGTAGAACATGAAACAAGCTAATGGGATGAAGTGTAACGGGGAAAGGCATGCAGGGTGAAGGAGGCAAGAGGCACGTTAGCCAGGTGATCAGGGAGGGCTCTCTGAGAAGGGGAAATTGAAGCCTGAGTGTGAGGAGGGGCTGGGGAAGAGGCCCCAGTGGTGAGAACAGCACCTGCAGAGGCCTGGGAGCAGAGCAGGTTTGTTGTTGAGAAACAGGCAGTATACTTGGCCTGGAGAATAGGAAGCGCAGGGAGGAATGGTGAGATGAGGTCAAGAAGTTAGGAAAGGCCAGATCACAGTGGGCCGTGTAATTAGGGAAAGCGATTTGGATTTTTTTCTGATGGTAGTGGAAAGAGGACAGTTTTAAGCAAGATAGGGATCTGGATTGGTCAGACCACTGCACGGGAAACAGTTAACAGGAGGCTGTTAATTACAAGAAGAGGGCTGATAGCTTGGGCTAGGGTGGTGCCAGTAAAGATGATGAGAGGAGACTGGACTCGGGATACATTTAGGGGCATAGAGCCTTGCCGGTGAGTTGAATCGGTGTAGTGAGAAGAAGAGAGCGATTGAGGATGACTCCTGGGTCTTTGGTTTAAGCAGTGCTGCGTGTGATGGGACACAGGTGTGCAAGTCTGGGGATGGTAAGTTTTGATGAGGGGAGAATGGAGAGCTGTTTTCCATGTTATGTTTGAGATGTGCGTTACACATCCAAGTGGAGTTGTCAGGTAGGCAGTTGGATTTCTCAGCATGGAACTTAGGGGAGAAGCCAGGAATGGAGATCCAGCTTACATTTGGGAGTTGTCACAGGCTATATGGAGTTTACAGTGATGGGTGAAATGGTGTCACCAAGAGAGCGCAGATAGAGAGAAAAGGGCCAAAGGCCAAGATTTTGGACACATGGAGATTCAGAGGTCGGGCAGAGAGCCAAGCAAAGGAGCAGTACCTAAGGTTGAAAGAAAACCAGAAGAGTGCGGGGTCACAGAAACTAGATAATAAAGCATTTCAAGGAGAGAGCTGGCAACTGTATCAAATGCTGGTGACAAGCAGAGTAAGACAAGGGCAGAGAATTTCTTCCTGAGCTTTACCAAGATGGTGGCCTTGGTTAAAGAGGTCTCAATGGTGTGCACTGAAATAAAGATGGGACAGGAGGCAGTGACTGTAGGGAGCTGTCAGGAGGAATTTTGCCGTGAAGAGCTATACGCAAGCATTTATTTGCTGGAGGGAGGGATGTGGGGATCACTGTTAAGTATGGGTTATCCACTAAGGAGGGAGAAGTGAATGACGCAGGAGGGAAGAGCTGCAGACGAGGAAATTGCTGGAGCGAAGTCCTTCCTCAGACTGGCGAGCCAGAGCCTTGGCCACAGGCAGGTACTTCTGTTAACGGGATTGTCCATGGTCTTGACAGTATAAAGACACTAGACTTTTAAATGCACTTAGCTTGCTATTTAAAGGATGAGAAAAAATCCAATTATTATTTTTTTTTTTGAGGAAGATTAGCCCTGAGCTAACTACTGCCAATCCTCCTCTTTTTGCTGAGGAAGACTTGCCCTGAGCTAACATCCGTGCCCATCTTCCTCTACTTTATACATGGGACGCCTACCACAGCATGGCTTTTGCCAAGTGGTGCTATGTCCGCACCTGGGATCTGAACCGGCAAACCCCGGGCTGCTGAGAAGTGGAACGTGTGCACTTAACTGCTGCACCACAGGGCCGGCCCCTCCAATTATTTTCTAATGATTATGCCGTAATTGGTTTATTTAGTAAATTCCAGTTTTACAAATTGAGTTTTTTGCTAGTATGAAAAGCAGCTCAGTTGTAAGGATGCTTACATTTACACGCACTAAGCAGTCTGGTCAATTTTAAAGCACACAATTAATCCTCAAACCAAAAAAAAATCACCATGCTTTAAACACAATTTATTAGTGATGCAAATATAGAATTATCATGTAGGAGGCACAACTCATTAGAAAATACAAGAGCAGGGAAACTTGCCCCCTACGCTTTGACTGAAATTGCAGTTGTGAAGACACAGGCTCATAAACGTCCCATTTCTCCTTCAAGTGACAGGTAGGATTGCGTCCCACCGCCTCTGAGGCTAGGCCTCCTCCTGTGACTTGCTTTGGCCAATGGAATGTGCGCAGAGCTGCTGGCTCCACTCCCAGGCAGCAGCTCTGAGAGCCAGTGCACAGTTCCTGCTGTTCCTTCCTGCAGCAGCCATCACCCGAAATCAACGCTTACACAAGTCCCTCCCTGAGGGACTGATGCTGGAGCCTTCCTGCTGACTGACCTTGGACATGTAGCACGAGCAAGGACAAAACTTTAAGCTGTTGAGATTTGGGGGAAGTTTGCTACATAGCATACCCCCAGCAAATCCTGAGTGATATATATGGTGAGCAAAGTTATCAGCAAGTCCAGTGGACTTGTCTAGCATGGACCCCGGGTGGGTCCATTCTCTGGAGTGGACACCATTAATGATGGGAAGAGAAGCAAGAGGCAGGGGAATGCTTAATTCTGTGTGGTAAATGTTGAGTTTGAGAGGCCCATGTCCAACAGGCCAGGAATCATCAGTAGATTAATGAGTGGAGATTTCACGGGAATAGCTAAGATTGCCCAGGGAGAGTATGCAGAATGGAAAGAGAAGCTGGCTCAGGACCCAGCCCTAAGGAACCCTGACATTTGAGGGGGGAGGCAGAGAAAGGGGAGCCCAATTATGGTAGATTTTCCTTAAAAATTTTGAAAATGGCACCGAAAGTTCATATAGATTTCATTATATAAAGGTGCCAAACAAAAGGCACAGTTCTACAGTTAGTGCTTATCCAAAACACAATAGCATGTCAGACAACAGCAGGGACCTTCTATCCAAGGCAGTGGAAACACGTGCAACTCTTCCCTCCCAGTAGGATTTCATAGGAAAACTGGCATTTGACTGTATGCAAAAGTCTACTTCTACCCATATTATTGTTCACTAGGGGCTGCGGACTAAGAGTGAAGTGTATTTAAGGGGGAAGATAGGCGGAATCAAAACAGGAGCTATGTGTCTGGAGATGTCCCCTACCCATCCAAATTATCTTCCTCACGTCCCATGTAGGCAGCAGCCATCTATTCTCCCACACACAGGGCTGGCTCTGCACGGCACTTTGGAAAGCCCACATATTTCCAATCCTTAACATTTTGGTAATCATGAGAAAACCAACTCCCCACTCATCTCCTATACCGAAGAGCACTTTTCAGAGGGGAGTGGTTTGCTCCTGTTGACGAGGCTGTGGGGAAATTCTGGGTACTGGAAACCAGAGCTCTAGGGAGGGGACAGTGAGAAAGAAGACAAGGTGGAGTCTGGGGGCTTCTACGGGAGAGGTGGGGGGAGCAGCCATTTCAGGACTTGGACCAGGCGCAGCTTTTCCTCCACAAGCAACATGGGTACCAGAGTTATGTTTATAAACACTTTATTAAGTTCATTATAGGGGCAAGTTCCCAGCTAAATACACAGATACAAGCGAGGTATTCCTGGGTTAATGCAGGAGCCAGTGGGTTACATGGGACTGAGCATTGAGGCCAAGGAGAGAGCACCAAGGTTTCAGAGTCAGACCCGGCCAGAGACCCTGAGCTGAGGGTGGGCTACCGTCTGTTTTCTTCTCATAACTGAGCATGCTGCAAGGCGTTTTCAACATTACATCCTCTCAGGGGCATCAGGGGAACAGCTGTTAAAGAAATGGAACCCGTGTCCTGGTGCACCTCAACTGCTGTTGCTTTGTAAGTCACATACTAGCATGTGAACAGGAATTTTAGAATATTCCAGTAACAAGGGGCCACGGGGTGGTAAACCTGTTTCTCCCGCAGTGCCTCCTCGCCTGTTTGCATCCCTACCTCAACTCCCATCCTTAAGCCACATGCCCTGCTGGTCAAAGTCTCGTGTGCCCAGCAAGTCTCTCAGAATCAGGACAACGGCTATTCCCAAAGCAGCGTCTTGTGCAGACCGTCTGTGACAGCGAGGAGTGGCGTGGTGAGCCATCCTCTGTGAACAGTCGTCCACCCCGACCAATGCCTGAGGGAAAGTGTCGCTCAGAAAACAGGTTCAGAAAGTAGAATGTGGATAAAAACTGGAAACACACTCCAAAAGCTGTAGTCTACGGGACTGGGTCAGATAAACACCAGTTCACAGAAGGTCTCACTTGAAGGCTACAGAATTGTTGCTCGCGTAATTATTAGAAACATACTGGCGTCCACCGCTGATCCATCTGCAAACTGCTGGGTAACACTGTCTGGAGGTGGGAGATGGTCAGAGTCTGGCCCAAACCTTCTCAAACCCCTGGGAAAGATGCTGACTAGGAAGTGGAGTCGCACCACCGACAGCATTTCAAAGGCAAGAAAGGTCTGTCAGGACGGAGAAGGTTCACACCCGATGTTACAGTTTGAATTCTGAAGGGCGCTTTGAGCTCCATTTGTCACTTTTCTAAATCTATCTGGCAGGAACAAACTTAAGGACATTTTACTGGGATTTAACTTTTTGGCAAAATAGAAACTTTGGTCACAGCCATAGTTCTATAAAAATGTTTTAAAGAGGTTATTATTTCTGATTAAAATCATATTTTTAGCAAGTGATACATAACAATAACAAGAAAGTGAACATCTTCATATCTAATGTAAGAGCAAAAACTCTTTACCAGCATCTTATTTTAAATACAGCGAAAGAGTCAGTAGTGCTTATAAACAGTAGAGATTTCTCTTATAGGGAATCAGAAAAATAGCAAAATAAGGCACAACCGGATATTGTCACAGAATTGTGTTAGGCAGTAGTGTTTTCTAGAAGGCACAAACTGGAAATCTGATTAGCCAAAGGTTTATATGAAGATAACGTCATATGAAGATAATGTCACATGAAGATAACATCATATGACAAGGACAGCTAACTTAGAACAAATTCCCTTAACTGGAATTAATGGCAATTAATCAGACAATATTACTTCTAGGCTATTACACTCTGGAACTTAAGAAGTCCTCTTCATCAGCCCATATGTAAATCTGTAAAGGCACTGTGCAAAATGCGAGCTGGGCTGACTACACTTCTGGTTTGGAGTGCATATTAAAAAACAAAGGCACATTTCCTAGAAACCAAACTTTACAGTAACTAACAGAAAATAATCATTTTAGATATAACAGTAGGTAAGCTTGATAATGTGGCAGGTTCTAAGTGAAAAGTCTTGAAGAGGGTTCTTGAACAGCGGGCTGGCGTTCCATTGGTTCTTCATTAAGAAAAGCTCCACACTGATGAAAGCAGGGGAGATGCAAAGAAGCAGGGAAAAGAGCAGTTTAGTCTTTCAGTGCAAACCCAGAATGAACTCCTGTGCTGCAGTCTAAATGTGAACAGAAATTCAATCTGGCCAATTTCCTCCTAGTGGCTTCTCTACATTTTGTAGAGGGCTAAAGGAGACTGTCAAGGGAAAGGGCTGAAGACGTTTCTTTAAATAGTCCCCATGTACTGGGCTAAAAATGGCAATGGGTTGTTCCGATATTGCATAGAGTAGTGGTAGTAAGAATAATAGTAACCATAGTTGTGTGTTGTTTGTGTATTTATTCATTTATATAACTTATCAGTATATGCCAGGTACCATCTTAAGTGCTTTTTGCATATTAACCAGTTTCATCCTATAACGAACATATGAGGTAGGCACTACTATTATCCCCATTTTACAAATGAGGAAACTGAGGCTCAGAGCTATTAAATTACTTGCACAAGGCCCAGAGCTGGATGGTGGTGGAGCTAGGGTGAATCCATGCTTTTAATCACCAGACTGTACTCTTCCACATAAAAGGAAGTATCTGATGAAAATATATTCAGAGAGAAAACTAACAGGTCAGTGGAAATGAATACATTTTTCTCTAACTTCAGAGGTTCCATGTTTATATCAAAAATCTCAGACTTTAATCATATAACACTCAAGTACTTAAAACATTTACTAAAGAAAACAAAAATCTTTGGAATAAACTAATATTTCTAAGGGAAATTTTATTCTGAGTTCTTGTACATGAAATCAACTGTGAACAGAGACATGTCCCCCAGTTAGACAGAAGAACTCACCGATGATGATGATGATGATGATGACCACGACGATAATCCCTATTGCCCACATCTGTAACGAAACATATGTCCATTTTACATTCTGAAAATAGATTAATGTCCTTACTGAAGAGTATCATCTATTACCATTCTAGTCACTAAAAGAGAAATTAAGGTGCACTACAATCTGAAATAATGCATAATTTTTAAAGCCTAAATGTAATGTTCTCAACTAGGGCCTGAAGGTTACTTATCTGCTTTTTATAAGATCTTCAAATGATCTGTGGTCTCTAGATAGGCATATGTTTGTGTACACAAGTTTTCCACAGAAGGGCGGGCTACTGAGCTCATCCCGTGTATCCAGGAAGTGTCACTTCTACTCCAGGAAGAGGCGGGATATATTTGGGATCTGATCGCATCACATCTCTTTGGTAGCTGTATAAAATCTGCTTTGGGCCATGCTCCTTGTGTAGCTGCTTTCTGCTCTTCTGTGGAGCACACTGTGGCTTTCGAGCAGCTCTTTCTTTTGACGTTGGAGCCATTCACAGAACCACACACAACTGACCTGTTCCAGGCCTTTCCTGTCAATCTGTATTCAGGGCTTCGCTGGGGTAGAGGGTTGGAGGGGCTTATGTCTGTGGTTGGTTTTGGATGCTCCTGTTCTATGTGTTTCTTAAGGCCAGCCACAGATCATGGAGAATTCCTAGTTGTAGGATAGCAACAGGATGTGCAGCCAGTGTTTTAGATTCGGAGTCAATCCAAATTTCCATGTGTGGGAGCTCAAGCTCACCTCCAAGATGCATCAAAGTCCAGTATTGGTTGCCTTTGCTGACCCTCTGAGAGTACAGAGGTGACTTAATGTAAAGACCAGGCAAGAGAATTACCTTGCAGTTCTTCCACCAATATTTTCTCTTCAACTTGGCAGCACTTGTTTCAAATTGGGAAGCTCCTGCCTGCAGTGCATCTGCACGGTCATCTAACTCAGAGAGCTTCTGATCTCTTTCCAGTACCTTATCCACGTTGACTCTCATGATGTCCACCACCTGAATGAATATGATCACACCAAGTTACTCATAAAGGAAAGGAAGAACAAAAGTTCTCAATAAAATTCACTGGCACATTTTTTTCAGCTCATCACTTTATTACTTTGAGCCAAACTTTAATTTAAAAAAAAGGGGGGCTCACCCTTTCATGATGAAAACACTCAGCAAACCAGGAACAGAAGGGAACTTCCTTAACATGATAAAGGGCATTAACATCCATGCTCAAGACATGGATGTTTTTGTGAAAGACAAAAAGCTTTTCCCCTCAGATCAGAAACAAGGATGCCCACTTTCTACTGCTGCTCAACACTCTTCTGGAAGTTCTGGCCAGAGCAATTAGGCAAGAAAAAGAAATAAAAGGAATTCAAATTGGAAAGGAAGAAGTAAAATGATCACTATTTGCAGATGATATCATACATAGAAAATCCCAAAGAATTCACACAAAAAACCTACTTGAGTTAATAAACAAATTCAGTAGAGTTTCAGAGTCCAAGATCAACATCCATAAATCAATGTGTTTCCTATACTAGCAAAGAAAAGAAAATTAAGAAAACAATTCCATATACAATAGCATCCAAAAGAATAAAATATGTAGGGATAAATTGAACCAAGGAGGTAAAAGACTTGCACACTAAAAACTATTAAAACTGCTGAAATTAAACCCCTAATTAAATAGGAAGACATCCAATGTACATAGACTGGAAGACAATATTGTTAAGATGGTGCTACCCCCCCAAAGTGATGTACATATGTACAGATTCAACACAATCTCTATCAAAATTCCAATGGCCTTTTTTAAAAATTTATTTACAGAAGTGGAAAAGCCAATCCTCAAATTTTTAAGGAATTGCAAGGGACCCCAAATAGCCAAAACAATACTGAAAAAGAAAAACAAAATTGGAAGACTCACACTTTCCAATTTCAAAACTTACTACAAAGCTACAATAATCATAGTGTGGTTCTGGCATAAGGATAAACATATAGACCAATGGAATAGAATTGAGAGTCCAGAAATCAACCCAAACAACACAAATTGATTTGACAAGGGTGCCAAGACTATTCAATGGGGGAAAGAACAGTCTCTTCAACAAATGGTGCCGGGACAAGTGGATAGCCACATACAAAAGAATGCAGCTGGATCCCTATCTCACCCCATATACAAAAATTACTCAAAATGGATCAATGGATTTGACACCAAAAGCAAGAGCAACAAGGAAAATAGATAAATTGGACTTTATAAAAATTAAAACCTTTTGTGCATCAAAAGACATTATCAAGGATATGAAAAGAAAATTCATAGAATGGAAGAAAATATTTGCAAATCATGTATCTGTAAAGGATTTAATATCCAGAATATATAAAGAACTCTTATCACTCAACAACAAAAAGAGAAACTACCCAATTAAAAAACGGGCAAGGGACTTAAACGGACATTTCTACAAAGGATATATACAAATGGCCAACAAGCACTGAAAAGATACTTAACATCACTGGTCATTAAGGAAATGCAAATCAAAACCACAATCAGAGATACTACTTCATACCCACTAGGATGGCTATAATTAAAAAAACGGAAAATAACAAGTGTTGGTGATAGAAACAGGAAACTTGAACACTGCTAGTGGGGAAAATAAAATGGTGCAGCCACTAGGGAAAAGTATGGAGGTTCCTCAAAAAGTTAAACACAGAGTTACCATATAACCCAGCAATTCTACTAGATAACATACCCAAGAGAAATGAAAACATATGTCCACACAGAAACTTGTACGCAAATATTTATAGCAGCATTATTCATAATAGCCAAAAGGTGGAAACGACTAAAAAAATCCATCAACAGATGAATGAATAAACAAATCAAAAGTGTACACATGCAGTGGAATACTACTCAGCCATAAAAGGAACGAGGCACTGATAGATGCTACAACTTGGATGAACACTGAAAACATCGTGCTAAGTGAAAGAAGCCAGACACAAAAGGCCACAGATTGTATGATCTCTTTTATATTATATATCCAGAACCGGCAAATCTATGGATACAGAAAGCTAATTAGAGGTTACCAGGGGATGGAAGAAAGGGGGAATGCGGAGTGATTAACTGCTTATAGGGTGTTCTTCTGGGGTGATGAAAAAATTGTGAAACTACACAGAAGTAATGGTTGCACAATATTGTGAATATACCAAATACCACTGAATTGTACACTTAAAAATGGTTAATTTTATGTTGTGAATTTCACCTCAACTTAAAAAAACTCTCTTTAGAATTCCTTTGGCTAAGAAAAAGGACCCAATTTGATTTCATAAGTAAACAAAAGTTTCATGCAGGATGGAATTCGAATGAGTTTCTTAGCATGAACATATAAAATTTTCAGAATTAACTTTGTAACAAAACCATCAGACCAAAATATTACCATATGATTTAAAAAATGGAATCTAACATTAAGTTTCTCTCAGCTTTTTAAGGTAGCTAAATGCAGAAAGACCAACATATCCTTGTTGGACACTGACAGCTTTTAGGACTATGGAAATCCTAGTCTGAATTTCTCAAACAATCTTCTGTTGTGGGTCTGCATACCTCGGGCAGAACAAAAGATGCTGTGAAGGTTCTCTAACTCAAGAATTCCACAAACATAGATCTGTGGGGCTAGAGCAGTTTGCCAGCATCTGCCTTCTGTATGTCAATGGGCAACAAGTGACAGTGAATTCTGCAGAGGCCTGCTCAGGCTGGGTAACAGTAAGTCAGGCTACTGGAACAGCATTCTGATGAAAAGTCTGGTCAGAAGGACTGGTCCTGGCTTGAGCAATTTATAGACCTAATCCTTAAAATTCTATTACCCTATTTTATAAAGTGGTTCCTTTTCCTTTTCCTTTTTTTTTTGTTGAGGCAAAATACGTATTATGGAGTGGTTCTTGAGGGGATGTTCTCTGGGAGGGGCGTTTGTGTTTTAGTTATGTGATTCAGTCACAGGAAAGCAAGCATGAAACCAGGAGAATCTGACATCTCAGAAGCTTAGACCAGGGCTTTCAGAAGAATAGGGGGCGAGTTTTTGTCACATTTATGATACAGTCAAAATTTACTTTATATTCACACTTTTATGATACTTTTTCAAAACAGAATAATTTCTAGAGTGTTCCCATGTTGGTTAAAAATTCATGTTTTCACCATTTCAGAGAAATACCTCATCCACTTGATTCTGTGTCTGCTGAAGTCTTCGACTACTGCCAGAGGCAGAGCTTGCACCTGCAGGCGCAGCTGTAGACCTGAAACATGCAGAGGCACGAGGAAATTACGATTCCAAGTACGTTTCTGTAAGTATGAAGATGTTATTCCACGACCCTCAGTGTTAGGCATTTCAGAACTAAAGGAGAAAATCTTTCCTGCAGTATGAACGAAGGTTCTAATGGCATTTCTTCTAATTCCTCTATAATTTCCAAGATTCTCCCACGTGTTAAAAGCGACGAGGGCTGAAGTGAAGGCTGAATAAGATCCGCTTTGTGCCACTGAGGCCCCTGATGCTAAGATAGGGAGACGCTACTTCCCAACTGTTTCATTACTTGTTTTAAGGCATACATCTACTTAAATGCACTCAGTACTCTTCTGATCTTTTCACTGTGGCCAGAATGGTTTTCACAGTTATGAACAATTATAGAATGCCCTTTTTCCAGTATGGAGAAATAGATTCATTTACAGAAACAAGGTTAGGAACTCCAGGTTAGGGGATGGGGAGTGGAGGGGTGGGAAAGGCGAGATGAAGCAATGCTGCCGCTCTTAAAAGGAGCTCCTCTTTTAAAATCCTCATCAAATGCTTTATTTCTCTACAGGCAGAGCTTTCTTGACCACTCTGGCTGTGAAGTCCTTATTGCTTGCATTACTCAGTTGGCAACGCTTTGATTTTTCAGATATATATATAATGTCTTACCTTCCCTAACAGATCACAGACTCCTGTGTCTTAGAGGTCTCTTCCTTGTATCCAAGATGGCGCCTAGCATGGGTCTTGCATACAACAGCCACTGATTCATTTTATTCAACAGTTATTTTATACCTATCATGTGTCAAAGACCAGGGACGCAGCAGATCCCAACCCTGCCCTCAGTTTACTGTCTGATAGATTATAGCAAAGGACCATGTACTGGTGCATTTTCTTCAAGCGTTTCCTCATTTAATCCTAGTAAGTTTTTGAGGAAGATACTACAATTAACCCCTTTTTATAGACAAGTAAAGTGAGGTTTAGAAAGTCAACACGCTGGCCACAGTGGAGCCTGTGTTTAGACCAGGTGCTGTGTAATTCCACAGATCTAGATCTTAACCCCTGTGCGCTACTGGCACAGCAGCCTCAGTGAGAACACGCTCGAATGGTGTCCCGAGTTCCTAGAAGGAACCCAGGGAAAGCACCCATTCCTTTCTCCTCTGTAGGTGAGCAGTGAGCAGGCTGGAAGGGTGACAGAGGGTCCTTGTGATTCTTGACAGCATTCTCTGGATGTCACCATGGGAAACTCCACGTTTTCAAGAGCCACTAAAAGAGTGCTTCTGCTTCAAAAGAGAGAGAGGGCCCACAGCTACGCTATGCTCCTGAGTCCACTCTGACCACAGGTGCCTCAAGGCAGAGCCAAGGTCCTTCCCCAGCAACTTCCGGAGCCCAGCCCAGCATCAGGCAGCGAGCAGGCGCTCCAAGACCGAGGCAGCGGCCACCACTCCTCTCAGGGATCTTGAGGGGAAGGAGAAGGGGAAGGGAAAGAGGTGGGGCGGAACAGGGGCGGGGTGGGGGGCGCTCCCCACCCCCGGGAAGTCCCCGCCGCCCCGCCCTCGTCCCTTCCGCGTCGTCCGAAGGCCGCGGGGCCCTTCGGGGCGGTCGGCTGTGCCTCGGGGTCGGCCCGGCCCATCTGCAGCCCGCAACCCCGGGGCCGCCGCCCACCCCAGGCCTCGGGAGCCCCCGCAGTCTCGGCCCGCCTCCAAGCGGCGGGCGGTGGGACCCGGCCAAGCAGGGGTGCCAGCCGTGGGCCGCCGTCCCCGGGGCCCGAGGCCGCCTCGCGTCGTGTCACTCACATTTTGGCGGCGGCGGCTGCGGGCGAGGGTCTACTGAGTGGCGCAGCGGCACCGGAGGCCGGGGACCTGAGCGGAGCGGCTGCAGCGGCGCCGGGGCGATGACGTCACCAGGCGGGGCCGACGGATGGGCGGGGGCGCGCCGGAAGGGGCGTGGCCTGGCGAGACTAGGCCGGAGTGCGTCGTGAGGCGGCGGGCGTGGCCGCGGGTGAGGGGGTTGCGAAGCTGCAGCGGACTGCGGCCGCGCTGGGGGCCGGTCGGTGAGCGCCGGCTGGCCCTCCTCACCGCCGCCGGTGCGGACCAGAGGGCACGTGATGCCTTAGGCTCCAGAAGGGGACTGTGTAGGCAAATAAGGGTCGGGGCGTTAAACGGTATTCTGGGCCCTTGGGCCATTTTTGTGGCCGTGACAATATTGGAGACAGCCTGTGTCCCTCATTTACCTGGTGGTCCTGGAGACCACGTGTTTCCAAGAAACTGTTTAAATTGAGATAAGTCCGTTTGGGGTATTTATCACAGGCATGGATTGGGTTAGATTCCCTCTCTTCTTGCACTTATTTGTGACAACAGATGTTTGTCATTGCACAGACCATATTATAATCTGTTTATAGGTTTACATCAGGGACTGTCGTTTCTGCATTTTTGTATTCCTGGGCCCTAGCACAGAGCAGGTCCTCAGCTTTTCGTTGGATGGAGGCGGAGGCACAAATGTGAATGCAGTGATTGACTTTGCAACATATTTGTTACCGAAAGTAGTCCTACCAACATAGACAAATCCTACCTTAACAAACAAAATACTAACAAACGCTAATAGGTTGACTGGCAGATTAGATGAGAAATGAAAAATAAAATAAATACTGAACTGTCTTCTCCAACTTTAAGTGGAGTAATTTGAAAAGGGAGATGTTAGCGTGTATGAGAATAAACGAGCGAGTGCCACAGAAGAGGTCGGATTTGAGTTGGGTAAGCAGCTAAAGAGCACTTTCCAGGCAAGGGATGGACAAAGACATGAGTGGAAATAGACTTGGTTTGCACAGACCAACCAGGGGGTGTAGGTTGGGACATAGTGGAAGTAAGATTGGATAAAGAGCAAAGATAAACAAGAGAGGAAATTGTTATTTAAATGCAGTGGCTCTAGAAAGTTGGGAGATCCATTATGCAAAATTTGTGGGGCAGCAACACTGAGAAAGATTAGATGGAAGAGGAACTACCAGGGAGGCAAGATGAGGATCTGCAGTAAAAGGGAATGAGACAAAGATGAGAGAATACTCAGACTGACAGCAGCTGTCAGCTGGAGAGCAGCTTTTAAAACTTCAGAGATTTTAACTGAAAAAGTGAATTTAGATTGGTGTCTTTATCTTTCAAATAACTGCACTTAGACAAATGATTGACATGTTGAGAAGTCCCTGAGAAGATAATTGAAAAGCAAGTGTTCAAGGAACAGTGGCTCTACTAAGAGATTTTTTTCTTTCATGGACATATCCGAAACTATTTAACATTCAGTGTCAAAACATTGTATCTGGGGGTGGGCTGGTGGCCCAGCGGTTAAGTTCGCACCTTCCACTTCGGTGGCCCGGGGTTCGCTAGTTCAGATCCCGGGTGCAGACATGGCACTGCTTGGCACACCATGCTGTGGTAGGCATCCCACAGAGAGGAAGATGGGCATGGATGTTAGCTCAGGGCCAGCCTTCCTCAGCAAAAAGAGGAGGATTGACAGCAGATGTTAGCTCAGGGCTAATCTCGCTCAAAAAAACCAAAAAAGACCCACTGTATCTGGATGGAAGGAAATACCTGAAATTATTTCATATGGTTTAAATGTGCTGATCACCTTGGATTTCAATATCAGGTAAAGTTAAAGCAAAACACACACATAGTATGGGGAAATTTTCTTCATTTTTAATTTACAGCAGAAAGAATATAAAGCATTCAGAAAACATTTTCCATATTTTAAGGGCAATTCAAAACATTTTGCATGGTTTCCAGCAGCTGAGTTCTTCAACAGATCCATTGATTCAATGATGCTTTACATGCACAATTACAAAAATAAAACTTACAAAAAAGAAGACATCTAGACTAGTTTTACATGCAAGTCTCAGGGACCCCCCATTGGGCGCCAACTACTGTGTGGAACTGCCATAAGCGACCGTGCAGCCAGAGAGGGGTTCGAGTTATTGTCTTTATTTCGTTCACACAGTACAGCTGATTTCAAATGGGTAACAAGAGTAGCAATTAAGTCTTCAGGAGACAGAATAAGATTAGCTATTAATTTTATAATGAAATCCTACTCCTGGCACTTGGGAATTCAGATTATCCAAGAAAGCTGCGCTTACCTATCATCTTATATTCAAAATTAAGATTCACAACCAAGAAAAAGCGGTCAGAAATGCTCTGTTTGAGTGGAAGTGCATTCTCACCTCACCTAGGATTCACACCTGTATCGGTAGGTTACACTGGTAGATTCTGAACCTACTTCCTATCCCCTCCGTAAGAACCCTCCTAATTCTATGCAAGTTTTTATCTTCCAGAATTTTCTAACTTACTCAGCTAATAATGTAGCATGTGAAACATTAAAAAATAAATAAATGAATGTGAGGTTTGTTAAAGCAAATCCACTGAGGTCATTACTCTTGTCGAAAGATCAGTTATTTGTACCATAATAAATGGAATAAACATATCTAAATTCAGTATTAATATAGGATATTCTGAAAGAGCTGGCTTTCACATTCTATTCCCATTTATGAATGCAATTGTGTGTGTGTAAATTACTCAGTGTCCTCCTATAGGCCAAACTGTGTCAAATAATAGGTGTTTGGGGGACTGCAACAGCTGCAACTTAACCCACACATTTAAAAACAAAATTGAGTCAGCTCAGTTTACACATGTACAGGGGGCTACTGACTGTGGGGCTGTCACTGTTGTCAAAGCTGATCACAAGCGGTAAGACGTATACTGTACAGTAATTCGAGGTTGGCAGTGAAAGGAAGTAATTAAAAAACAAGTACAATTATAGAAAAGGCACCAAGAGCACTGACCCCAGTTTTACCACAATCTTTTTGTATCTACCTTCCTTCTAAAGACACCAGTTTAAAAGCGTACTTGTGAATATTTTTAGGCTTCACAACAAGCCTTGAATTTTAACTTACAGTTGGCAGCCAGAACCAAGAAAAAACAATTATCTCAGCTTTACACCAACTGATTCTGAAACTTTAACCTGGGAATTTTAAACTGGCATCAGCAAATGCGAACTTTATTCTCTCAATTTAACATGAGTAGTTTAATTTTTAAAAGCATCAGATTTCTTTGGCTCCTCATTATGTGGAAATAGTAATATACCGTGACATCCCTACAAGACCAGTTTGCATCTTTTTAATTTTTAGTTATTTTTTGTGCAATTCTTTATTACATTTTCTGATTTCCAGCAGGAGATATGAAAACATGAGACATTTTTTCTACTTTTCATACTATTTCTTTTGTCAGGTTTTGATCATTCTAAGTGTTCTTTGTTGGAGTGAGTGGACGGTGTTAAGCTATATACTGATTCATCTTATGATTATCCGTTTAGCAAAATTAACTTAATTTTCTTAAGCAATATTAGCATTCACATTACTTGGCACCATTGGCAAAAAAAATTTTTTTAAATAAAATAAAATAAACTCCTGGTAGCCAAAATTAAATGTAAACATATCCTTTTTTTTAAGTAATGTTACTCTGCCTTTTTTCCTAAGTCTAAATACAGTAGCTCTTTTTTTTTTGCAGTTTAGTCATGCTTTAGCAAAATGTTCTTCTAAAGAACATTTAAAATAAAGTACTCTTATAGTGAAATAAAGTTTTTTTGTTTCATTTTACAGACCATAGCCACTAATGCTTTGCTTTTGTTCTTTTCTTTTTTCTTGATTTCATGCACATATCTCTTTGTTTTAATATATACAATATATACAAACAATACATCCACATTTTTCTCGCTCATTCAGACAAAACTATACAAATAATTTTATCTTGCCATGTTATTGACCTTTGTGAATAAAATATTTAGCAATTAATATAATCCCTTTCAAATATTTTCTCACTTTCCATTTCTACCTTCTATATATACACAGAAACTGCTCAGTTTGGATGAGATATAGCCAAAAATATGGAATTTACTGGCCAGAACGCAGCACCACACTGATCTTTTAGGTGGTAAATGTCCAGGCAAAGTTTATGACTCCTTAGAATGACTACAGTTTCCAAGGTTACTAAAAAAAGCTACATGCTTTACCCATTCTCTAAGTAATTCTCATTGCACGTGAAAGTAAGGCAAAAAAATTAAAGTGCTGGACATGAGAAAAGGGACAAGATGATTACTATCCTCGCAGGTCCTTGGAAGGTGGTGGGGACAGGAAAATAAGTTTAACCTCTGTCAGCTGTTTCTCATGATCTCCCATGCATTACCCGTTGACCACACACCCGCCCCTCTGCAAATTTCCACAAGACGTTAAAAACCTGTAGATTTTAAAAGTTGCATTAAGTGTGCTGTAGAGATTAAAACAAAAACAAACAAACAAAATGAAATAAAAACAGTGAAGGAAATGAGAACACACGGACCCAATAAGGTATGATCTAAGCCCTCCACCGAGAATCAATCCAAAGATTCAGCTTCTTGGAAATCACTGGCAGGCGCAGGAACAGCCTTCTCTTTTGCGGCTAGTGCATCCCCACCTTTTCTTATCTATATTTTTGGTATAAATATTTGTACAGTTCCACACGATGTTTGAATACAGCCCTATATGAGAAGGAAAACGGCTTCTTCCTAAGAAGAGGAAGCCTCTTTCGATTCCTCGTGGTGTCTTGTTTTCCCATGATCCAACAGAAGATTGAGTTCCAAGATGTCTTGCTGATCAAATTAAAAGTTGTCCATGAAAGTGCAAATGCAATGACCAAAACATTCCTGTTAAAATCCTGCAGCTGATCGCCCCAAAACTGCAGAGGGATTGTGTGTGTGTATGTGTGTGTGTGTGTGTGTGCATGTGCGTGCGTGTGTGTCGTCGTTGTTGCATGTCTCTGCTAAAAACAGAAATGAAAACAGTCTGGAAAGCAATGTCACATTGCTAAGGGATGCTGCTGTGTGTCTTCAAGTTCCTTGGCCTTTTTCAATCCTTTCACTCTGGAAGAGAAACAGACAACACCAGGTGACAACTATATCTCGTGAAACTGTAACCACCCAGAGGAAAGGGCACTGCCATACCTTCTGAAGCAAAAAACCCAGACAGAAACCCTTTTGAGGACTGATGGCAAAAGAAACTCCTGGTAAATTGCTGGGGAAAACCTTCAAAGAAGAAGACATGACCCTTCCTGAAACTTTGTTCTACGTCAAGTGCTCTAAAAACACGGCAAAACCGAAGTTTACTACATTAAATCAAGTGTAACAATAACACGCTTATCTTAGAAAAAGTTAATTGTTCAAATAACTTTCTTCTTAGCCTGGTGGACCACTGTGAATGCCCTACAATTCCGCATGATGCACGTTAGGGAAACTGCACACACGTTTACTCAGCTTCTGGGATGCCGAGAGATTGAACTAATGCTTTCCTCACAGACTCCGGACTATTGGGTATCTTGAACCGAATCATACTTCTGCACAACTCTATGATTTCACTCATGGATTGTGGAGTCTTTCTGATTTTCATAATTCCTTACTTTCTTCCACCCGGTAGCTTTAAAAGATGTTCAGGGCACTGCTCCCAGATGGGACAGCAATACGGTACAATACCAATAAGGTACTTTGTTCTATTTATCAAACATGTTGCAGTAATCGAATTTAAATGAAATAGTTATAGAGTCATAGAAGTCATGGGAAAAGTTATAGAGTCATATTGGCAAGTTATTTGTCCACTATCACTTCCAGCCTGTATTTTTTAATATTAAAGTTTGCCTTGGTTTCTGAATATGGCTGCCTGGTATAGATGGGGTATCAGGGAAGAGATTGTAAGCTCTAAGAATATTTCTCTTTACTGACAAATAATTAAGAGCTTGCCTTAATTTCAGAATGTAAGTGTGTAAGTGAATGTAGATGTAAGTGTGACTTTAAGGTCTAACTTCTGAAGCCAGTGCACGCTGTGTGCGTCACAGACAGTTTGCAGTGCTGCACGCTGCATGATAACATTTGTTTCCCCAAAACGGGTGTGAGGGGATGGTTTTAGCCAAACAGAGGCAGCCATTTCTCAGGACATGTACACTCTATCTCAACAGTGTGACAAGAAGAAGTCTGATTTGTTTTTCTAATAGGGGCCTATACAGAGGTCAATAATTCCCAAATATAGTTTTCTGATTCTCTAAGAGTAAGTTCTCACCTGTTATCTTAAGTTGTACTAAAAAATTTAAATTTTATTTTAAAATGAATGCTAGTTTGCTTTCTTGATAACTCTTGAGTAGGAAGAAAACATTTTGAAAACCAGTAATAAGTTATTGCCATATTATATAGGTTGAAAGTCAATGGAATGGCACATATGCTATAATAGCAACTTGAGAAAACAATGATATTTACCACCTCCAAGCAGAATCGTTTCTGCAAAGTCGATACAATTTCTTCAAAGAGAAGATGTTCTCTTTCAGAAAAAAAGCTCTGTCATTTTATCGTCATTAATACGAAAAAGAATTAAAAAGTTTGAAAATTTGCTTTTTGTCTGATTTATTCACTAAATACACCAAGCCCAGCTTGATCAAACTGTTTATCTTCAAAGCTGTTAAATCCTTCTTTCTTAACGGGCACATTTAGAGGACAGTGCTATGTTCAGTTATAACTGGATCCAGGTATTATTTAGTTTTAAATTTTGCAATTAAACATACCATGGATTATTAAGTTTTAGGGTAATTTGGATATTACAGTACAGAATTGTGCATCATTATAGGTCCCTAATTTTGGACATGCATAGTTGATAAATAAATGGCTTTTTAAAAATTGAAACATGCTCTATTCTGTGTTCAATTTTTAAACATGCAACATCTATACTAACAGCCCTGTGGCTGGAAAAATGCAAGGCATGCACCGATGCCACCTTACTCCTGGGCATGCAATATATCTGTACTTGTGCAGACCTAGTTGCTGAATTACCGCAAAATGTGCATGCTACTTCAAATACTACAATTTATTTCTGCACTAGTACAGGACTCATTCACAAATACGCAATAGTGGCTCCATCACTGATGAGATTTCTAGAATTTGAAGAATTCTGAACTCAAAATCTGATAGCATAAATACAAAGATATCCATTCACAATTTTTCTAGAATGAAAAACAATGCTTTAAAAATATTAGGTTCATCATTGAGATGAAATAAAAAGCAGAGTGAATTCTAAACCAGGAACGTTTTATACACTTTCATACCAAGGAATCTGTAATCAGCTGGTCATGGTGGGTATAACTTGACATTTTTCTTTTAGTTAAAATGGTCACATTTGTTTTTGAAGTTTTTTGTAGTTTCTTTCTGAATTAAAAAGTCAACTAAGTTTTCACAAAGTTTTAAAGTTACCAGGTAAATACTCAGCTATAAAACTAGTGATAGCCTCACACACCACTAAGTTAAGAAGAGATGCACGTCCACACGCAGACATGACTTTGATCGTCTACACTGGAAAATGCGACGTTGCAATTTTCAGATATATTTTCTAGGCTTTCATAACTCCTGAGCTAAAGTGGAGGATTTAGTTCTTAGTTTCATGATGAAGTTGTCACAGTACACTAGCATTATAAATGATATCAAAATGACCTAAATGGCATAGGCATTTTTTTACAGAAAGTCGTTAAAAGAGGAATAGGGAAAAAGGAAGAGAACGCTTATGTTCCAATAGCTGTACAGGTTCCTTAATATTTGTTACCTTATTTAGTCCTTACAACGCCACCATTATCTCCAACTGTAAACGTAGAATTTAAGATTTACAGGAATTAAGTAACCTGCTCCAAATAATAAAGTTACTCAACGGCAGAGCAGGGATTAGAACCCACGTTTGTCTGACTTCACCACTCCACTCCGCTGCTTCTAATAATATCTCAAGATAACAAGAAAATTAAAAAAACAATTCTTATGTTATTGATTTTTCAAAAAGGCTTTACAGAAAATATGCATTTGGAAAATTTCCATGGCATGAGATGAGAATGTTGCTGAAAACTCACGACAACTAACAACTATATTTTCTCAATTCTAAGACATCATCCTTTATAAGACCCTATGCTGGTTTTATTACAAAGTTTTGGAGAAAAAAATACTTCCACATAAAATGTACTTATCAATTTTGTGACACAGATTTGAGACATGTGAAAAGAATGGGTCTAAGAATCAAGGAAACAGAAGATTTTAAGCCTCACTCTCCAATTTGCAATTTGCAGACCATGTTGTTAATCTGCCTCTCATGGTCTAGATGAAACTGAAAGACTGTACAATCTGCCCTGCTGAAATCATAGAGTTTTATGTTACTTGAGGGTAGGTTATTAGAACAAGATAGAAGTGCCTAATTTTTTGTTTGGTTTTGTATCAAACGTCAATTGGATAAAATAATGTTTGAATGCTATATTGCCTCCAAAGGAACAGAAAACAATTACATCTCTGAAGTGATTTAAAACAACATCTGATACTAGAATTTTGTTAGCAAATTCTAAGAAAGATGTTTCAAATCAGAATTTCAAATAGTTACAGAAATTTGTTGTTGCCTTGTCTGTTAGTCAAGACATGAATAATCATTAAAAGATGTATGTTAACTAAAAATACATCTACCACGAGAAGGATACACAATCAAAGCTTAACAGTTACTATCTCTGGGTGATTCTCCTTTCTTATTTCTATTTCCCAAATGTGCTACAATGAGTATGTACTTGTTTTGTAATAATAATTATTCCTGCTTGTCACTGAAAAAAAAGTTTATAAAATGTTTTTCTTTTCATCTGTTATTACTACTATGTCTTACAAATGTTGGAGTCACATGATATTAAAAAAACTGAAAAATTCTGTGGAGGAAAAAAAATCAATTTTATAGACCTAAACCAAAATCAATTGATTGAACTGGTTTCATTGATATTACCAGCCTATTTTTCAGTATGCAAAGTTGGTAAATACAGACCAAAACTTTTGAAATTGGAATTATACTTGAAAATCCAGTACCTATGGTCACCATATCTATGAAACTTAGAATGCAGATGTTCAGTAAACTTTTGTTGTGTTTCTGTTATGCAACCTCAGGTAAGGATTACTGAGTTTTTGATTCTCTTATGGAATTATACCTGTTAGGCTAAGAAAGAACTAAACCTAAAATTGCCCAGGTTATCTAAAAACAAATCTCGTTATAATTACACTGACTCCTGAGTTTCATCACACAGAAGACAGGCAAAGCAGTCTGTAAAGACGATCAACACAGGACAGAAACTATAGCTTTCGTAGGTGCAAGGCTATCGCTACCATCACGAGAGCTGCAAGGACCACATTTCTGAACCTCAGGTCAGTAACCTGGAAAACAGTGCTCATATTACTGGCTTGGAGTCAAAGTAATTCGGATAGCAAGACTTTGACCTGTGACCATTCAACTATTAAAACTAAAGACAATCCCAGGATTTCCCCAAGCATTCGAGGCTGAAAATAATCACCACTTTGGGATATTGTTGCAGTCTCAACCAAAAAAAAAAAAAAATGTTGCATCATAATGTACTGAAGTGATGTAGTAAGCAACAGCACTGAAAGCCAGCAAAGCCCACAGGGTTTACTTCCATCAGACGTCCAACGATAACTTAGGAGTAAATGCAGTAGGCCTGCTTCGGAAACTTGTAGCAAACAATGGCTCCATGGGTAAAGCATAAGGCAAAGCCGCTTCATTACATCTACTCAGTAATGCTCAGCCAGAGAAATGTTTCATGAGTCAGTGGATTTCAGCAGGCATATTCTCGCAATGCTGGACGTCAAAAATATACAGGGCAGCCAGATGCGGCTTTCTGATTAGTTACCTGTTGCTCTGAGAGCTGCAATAGCTTGTGGGGAATTTAGGAAAAGAGAGATCTTGCCATTTTCCAGAAATCTCATTTGGATTGCAAAACAAAAAAGACAGAGAGGCCCAATAAGAACGACACAGAGCATGTTGTCTGCAATTTAACACACACCACTGTGTTCCAAAAAGATTCATCCCCTAAAAGAAGCAAGTAAGACAAAATTACTTCGGAGATTTAAATTACATCCATGATGACACATCCCACATTCATTTCTTCCTCCTCACTGAACATACTGGACAACTTGGAAACTATACCTCCTGTTAAATTGAACTAAAGGAGGGTGACATCACGGTTGTCGACCTAGAGCGCTGTTGACTTTTCCCAATTAAACAATACATTTTCAGGCATTGTTAGAGAATTGTCCCTTGGATAAAGTGTACATACCAAAGCAGAAGGGCAAGCGTAACCTGCAGAACCTGACAGGGACCCACTGAAACATTTCCCAAGGCTGCTCCCAATAGTCAGTGTTGACACCACTACTTACCAAGAAAACTGACAGCACCTGGCAAGGTTAGTGTTTGAAAGCCCAGTCAGCAAATATGGAGAAAATCTGCTGCTTACACATTTGTGAACAAAAAAGTCTTATCTTTTCTTCCTCCAATGAGGTTGTTTTATCCCAGGAGGATAGCTTCACCCACCTTTATTGAACACGGGTAACTAGGCCAGCAAGTTACAAGAAATAGGTTATTTAAATACCAGAATTCTCACTGTTTATAATTCCTGTAGTGACTGTCATGGGTTTTAAAGCCCTCTCTCAGAAATATTATCCCATCTAGTGAAAGAAGGAATTTGTCTAGAAATTGCTTTCTAGAGAGTGGTCTCACTCATGTATGAGAACACTTTCTAATACCCACAAAAAAGAAACGTCTTAGAGAGAGAAGTGGGAATTTCATATTCTAACTAGAAAAAGAGGCATTGTCCTTTTTAGTCTCAAGACCTTGAGGATAAATCTGTCGTGTAATCCAATTACTTGCGACTTCCTTTACATAGGAGGCATCTGGGTTTTCTGCTGTAACACTGAATACCATCCTGTTAGACTCAAAATCCAACTGGAAATAGTTTTTCCAGCCTGTGCACTTTGAAAGTTTCTTCGGCCTTAAAAATCCTTCAGGCATATGCTGAAAGTAGTATAACACCTAAATTAACTAAGAAAAATAACTAAAACGGTTGATTGAAGTTATCTGTGTATAATAAAAGTTTTCTCTAAAGTAGAGAATCATTGCGTCCAAGACAAAACAAATCCCTGTGACAGTACCAAGAATTTGATAACTCTATTTTAAGTTGTTGGATAAATTAGGGGCTACGATGGAAGTAAAAATGAGCAGGACTCAGTGAGGAGTATTTGGTGCTTTTTCTTAACCTTCCCCAAGCAACGACTAAACATTTGAAGACACAAATGGTATTTTCTGATTGCTAGGCTGCTGGAATTAGCCTGTTGTGTCTTAGTTCTGAGGACTGACAAGCCAACTTCCTTACATATCCTTCCGCCTCATTAATCTAGGAGTTGGGGTCAAATATTGTTTTACAAACACCCTGCCATAAAACTTGATTCTTTAAGTTTTCAAATATTATCTTTCGATGTGTAAACCTTAAAGGTCTTAAATATGGTATATTTTACAAATTAATAAAATAAATATATTATTGTCTTTGACATAAATTCCAGGAATATAAATCCTCCTCAGAGAATGAATGCTCTGCCTCCCAAGAGAGATTTCAAGTTGGGGACTATCAGAGGGAGTGCCATTGTGACTTCTCTGATGGAACAGAGGGAGAGGAGATCTTATCTGCAATTAGACAAAGCCACAGATAAGCTATTTCCCAATTTGGACAGTTAGATAAACATGACCATACTAGCAGGAACCTTAACACTTCTCAGCTTGTATCTTTCAAATTCCCTGAAGACTGAGAAGCATGAAGGATGCTATGAAATTCCAACTTTCCATGCAGGAGGAGGAGTTTGAGGAGCTCACAATAGAATGCAGCAGGCACTAAAGAAATTAAGGTAGGGACGCTGGTTGGCACTGAAAAGCACTTTTAGAAAATGTACTCTTAAAAATGATCATTAACATACCAGAAACTAACAAGCCTCAAAAGTGCAGAAGCAACCACTTTTACTAAAACGTTGGTTCCTTGCAGCAGGCTATATTAATTGCATGTGACATGCAAGACACTACAACTTTTAGTTAAGTTGAATATAGAGCATGCATCTGTTCTCTTGGAGGGTTTTTAATATGGGAAGAAATATTATCTCTGTATGCAGAGAGTGAGCAGGAATAGAAAGAGAGAAATGGAGATTTTTCTCCTCTTTTTCTCTTATATTTCAAACACAGACATCTCTGAGCCCGCTCTACCACATGGGACCTGAAATATATCAGCTGTAAACAACTGCCTAATTCTAAAGAGGACTAACTAGTTAATTTTACAAATGAATGTAGTTCCTTTATTATTTTTTTAAACAAGTTTCTCTTTCAGCTACTACCCATGTTTTCAATTAGGTGAGACTTTAAATCTTTTCTAGGGATAAGGTCTAGATTTACAAAGAACTTATAAAAACTCAATTCTCCTATCATTGTAAGTTGGCAAACTATGGCTCGTGGGCCAAATCCAGCACAATGTATATTTGTGTAAATAAAGTTTTATTGGAACACAGCCATGAACATTCGTTTATGTATTGCCTATGGCTGCTTGCATGCTAGAATGGCAGTGCTGAGCAGCTGCAACAGAGACTGTATGGCCCATGAAGCCTAAGATATTTACTACCTGGGCTTTTAAGAAAAAGTTTGCCGACTCTTGGCTTAAAATATAATAAATAAAAATTAGCATCAACATAAATGTAGTGAGATGGGAAATAATATCTCCAGAAGCTTTAGATTTTTTGAATTGTAATCTTTTCTCAGAAATCTTACCCATGACTATATAAAGTATTCGTGGGACGTTAAGAAGGGAGGGCGCTGGATGTCGTCGAGTTGATAGAGATAATTCCCATGTCATATTTTAAATGCATCTTTCCTTAAGACTATCTATAGGATGAAAAGTTGTCAAATTAATCTAAATTCAAGTCTGATTTTGGTGAATTTTATTCATGGCTTTTAAAAAAACAGTTTTCTGACACTAAATCCTTTATTATAACTTAAGACGAGTTACAGTCCCATCTAGCAGAGACTTCCGCCCCTCAGGCACACTTACAAATCAGCACCGGATTCTAAAATCTCAAGAACACTATGAGTGCCCACTGACCACCTGCTCATTATCATTTCTTTAAAATACAAATTCTATTCGAACCTCCACTCTTAACTGCAATAGAGAATCCACAGATTTAAGACACTTTCCACTACACTTTCTTGATTTAGCATTGCCACTAAATGCTGGCAGTCAGCTTTGCTCACTAGCTTGCGAGGAATGTCCTGGGCTGGTTCTGAAAGGGAGGCTTGGTGTACTGGCTCACTCCATAGCACCAGGGAAAGGGAGACTTAGAAAATAAAACTATAGGGACAGGGGAATGGGGAAACAGTAATTCTAAACAAGAAATAGATTAGGTAAGAAAAAAAAAAGCCAGTACCCCCTTAGTGAGCCTTCTCGCTTTAGAAATTTGGACACAGCAGTAGTCAAGAAAGTTTCATGTGGCAAATTATTTTAATCACAAATAACCACTTGCCCAATGTTTTCTTATAGTGTAGCCTCATTTTGATTTGCACTTGTACCACCAGCCTTTTTTTTATACTGAAGACTTCTCCATCAAGTTCTAAGCATGCCCTGTGGCGGTTTCAGAAGATGCTCCCTGCCACTAGGTCATGCATTGGTACATCGACTGGATGTGACTGTTTTCCTGTTGTATAAAGTAGCACTGTTAGTAATTAGGGTTAGTTTTTATTTTATCTTATTTCATTCAAAATGGATGTGAAACTTACTGGCATACCTAGGCTGCAGCCCCATGCAAGCAAGCAAAAAGCAAAATATTGAAAATGGAAGATAAACTGGCTAGCAGGCAGCTACACTCACCCTTTTGTACAGCCTATGGTCCACCAGGGGGCTTTAGACAGTAAAACAACACCAAAGAGCTATTAGCATGTGAGGGTCACAACAGAAATCTTATAAATAGCTTTACTTCAACAAAAGAGTATCAAGTGGTTCCTTTTTTGGAGAGAAAGAAAAGGAGAGTGGTGGTGGGGTATGTGAGATGAGCAGGTAGGAAGTTTACCAATTTATTTTTAAGTCTAAAAATGTCGGGGTCATATGACAGCAAAATCCGTAAGAAATGAGATGTCTCACTTCTGGATTCCTGAAGCCACTACCTACCTACCTTTTCTGAGTGAGTGTCATACGAGACTTTATTTTAATGTTGATTTTAATGCTTCTAAGGGACAATAAACATGACAGTCTCTTAAAATAGTACTCAATAACCCAGAATGGAAACAGGGCTACATACATCCTAGGGAATATATGAGTTCGAACTTCAGGGATAGATTTTTCAGGATTTCTTCAAGTTCCTTAACTGAATATATAGGAACAGTAAGTGAAGAGTGAGCCTATACAGTCAGTACACAGAGGTTATTAAAATTTGCCTCCTCATTTTTCTAACATCCGAACTACAAAAGGGCAGGTAACAAAAAGAGTCAATAGGGGTCTTTAATTCCAAACAATGGATAGAAATTCAGTCTGTAATCTGACGTTCCCTTCATAACAAATCTTCTTCTCAGACTTACGAGGTAAAATCTTCATGAAATTCTTCTCTTCTAGTTCACAAAAAGAGAACTCTAAAAACACGAGTAAAAGGATTCCTCGGTGTAGCCTACTTGGGGAGGCAGCCTTTTTGTGCATCTACGCTTTGCTTAAATATCTGACCCTCTCCACTCACTCAATGGAAACATGGCACGGCCTTAGCCAAAAAAAGGAGAAAAGGAGCACAGGACTTTATGTCATCTCGCTCATAATCAACAAGGTGGCCTTACTGTACGTATTTTCAAAGCTTGAAGATAAGATTAGGAGAAACAAGGAAAATTTAACTTGTGAACATTCTGGTTTGTTTGCAGTGACCTAAAGAAGAGCAATGTTAAGGTGATTTCTTGAAAATAAAACCTATGGGGAGAGTGTTAACGACAGTCTCAGCAGTGCTGGATAGAGTCTTCCTGGGTTTCTCATTTTGCAGGTGGGACAGGAAAAGGGAAGAAGGGAGCGTGAGCACATGTGAGAACACACGGGGAAGGCCCTGTGAGCCCTGGATGTGCCCACCAAAGGAAGAAAGTATTTAGTTGCAAGTAATTTACAGCCAAGTCAAAGATATGACTGAGTAATAAAGAAGAGAGACGGACTTTGCGAAGGCTGGTAGGATTGACTTCATCACGTCATAACCATGCCCCGTATTTTGACGTGCATTTCCTACAAAGCCTTCCTATTTCGGAGCACTGATGTTGGTATCTCATCGGTTAGCTAACCATGGTGGGGGAACCCCCGACTGCTACATGGTAGAGTTGACGGGTTGCTGAGCTCTCTGGTAAGTGTACATTAGCTTCTTTCACAGCATTAGCTAGAGAATACCACATATATCCTCAAGAACGTTCTTTGTACAGTTTGTATTACTATTGATGTGTGGCTCTGTGCATGTTTCCTTCTATTGTCATATAAAAGAATTCTTTTGTTAATTTAAGTAAAAGCACAAGTAGCCAGCCTCAAAAGTCAAAATATTTGCAAAGTTAGCAAGCAGATAGTTTTAGGAGTAAGAAAAACTCAAGTAAAATGAAACCTCTCAGGGATAAAATTGAATCTGGACACTTGAGCTTTTGGTACAATTAAACAGGAAGAGGAAATAAGACATTAAAGAGCTTCCTTTAAAGTTGGGTTCTGTAAACTGTGCAGCTCCTGATGGATGCACAAGAAACAGCAAAACCACAGAGTCATCTCAACACAGCTCAGGCCGCTGCTGTTACAGGTGTCGGACTGGAAAATTAACCTAAATAAGGAAAACAAAACACTTCTCACCAGCCCCCCAAATCTAAGTAAAGAACCTCGTCTTCACAAAGAAACCTCCCGTTTGAGGAAACAAAGAGAAACTCCTCTTAGCGCCACGGGAAGATGCTGTGTCTCCATGGAACGCTAGAGTCACAGAAGCCCATTTATTCTCACTGAAAATGTGCCTCCAATCTCAGATGCTCTTCCTTTCCTGCACAATTTCATTCTAATAATTTCTCCTCTTCCTCATCACTGACTCGCTTTAACTGACAGTCGACAGAGCACGTCAGCTGTCGCACATCCAGCAGGGGGCACCAACTATTTAGTGGAAATTCTACATCAGAAAACTGGGATGGAATTAGTGGTTTTCTATCCTTTCCCTGAGAACAGAAACTGTTATTTTCTGATTGGACACACATTAGCAGAATAAGGGTTTAGAACACACTGTAATGTGGCATATAAATAAGAGGTTAAACAGAAACTTGGAATTAAAAGTTCGTCCAACCAAGTTGCCCTTACACTCAAATTAAAACAGAAAAACACTGGCATGAATCTCCATTAACATCTCCAGCACAGTCGGGAACACCTCCCCACATTCCAGGAGCAGCAACTCAGTCCCTAGTTAGAGTTCTGTGATCCTACTGTAACTTAGGACGTTCACCCTGAGGACCTGCAGGGGGATTAGCTTTATGTAGGAGTTAATGAGCGGTTAAGAAGATCAGGGCTGTTGCATTATTCTTGACGAGCAAAATGTATAGATGAGGATGAATGTACCTGTGGCGACAGCGGCGGAGAAACCTCATTATTTTTCGAGCAGCTTGGTCCTGCTTTTTGGTTAGCAAACTGCTCCTGAAAAAGCCAGAATATTAATTACTGTCACGAGAAGGGTGCTGTAAAGCTTAATTTGCAAAAGTTGAAAAAAGGTCAGCAGTGAGAGAGGACTTTTCAACAGTTCACGCAGCAAATCCAACTGCACAAACAACACTGCCTCTACCGTACTGGGTGTAGGCACGGTGGAAGAGGAGGCAGGGCGGGGACGAACGCTCCCATCCAGCTTTAAGGGAGACAGACTGAAAGTCGGATGTCAACCGTTCTCTCACAACTCTTTATAGGCTCATCTTGTTGAGACGGCCTTGTGGCATCCGGCGGGCTCTCTTCATTTAGACACTGATTCGCCTGAGTTTGATACCCTCTTTGGGTTATTATTTTCTACATTTCTTCTACCAAAGTATTTTACTGTGTTCAAAGTTTTTACCACACTCCCTAAAATGGAATAGCTTAACTCGAATTACTCTTCCAGGTCTTACGTGTAGTAATGCTACAGTTTACAGCGCTACCTTTTTGAGTAGAAACTTTGGTCCCACCAAATTCGGATACAAGTTGAAATTGGGTGGTGACATAAAATAATTGGGTGGGGGGTGGCCAGAAAAGGAACTAAATAGACAAAAAAGTAGACCAATAGCACAGGCATAACTATACAAAGTCATAACATCTAGAGTGGTCTGGAAAGAAAAGAACTGCGAGATGCTTTAGTCCCTACACAGACCCCTATACCAGCACAGGGCAACACTGTCAACCGTGACGGTTCTCGTCCCCAGACAGCTTTACCTCCAGGAAATCTTCTCCACCCACCTGAGTTTCTGCTGGACGATGACAGCCGTCCGGCGGGCCTGCCGTCTCTTGCCACATTTCTTATAACTCCGGTAATACTTCTGGATCAGCACGGCAGCACGCCGGCTCTGCTGAAATTTTTTTTGTTCATAGTAACTTCGAAATTTGCTCTGGATAAGGATGGCAGCCTGTGTCATCTTTTTATAAAGTGCATACTGCAGGGGAAACAAGAACAAGCAAAACAGTAACAACAGGAGCCACGCAAGTCCGTGCGTCCTTTGAGCTTATTAGGGGAGCGCCCTTTAGTATCATAGTCTCTGTTTTGGTTTTAATCACTAAAGAGGCAAACTAGGAATCTTTTCACCTACCTTTCCGAAATGCGAAATACTTTAAGGGTTGTCTTCAGACAATGTATTGCTTTAAATGTGTTTTTTCCCCAAAATATCAAAATCTTTTGCCCTTGTTGAGAAAAAGTTTTAATAGCAATAAACTTAGACATGTGAGAATCTTAAACACGTTTAAGAAGTAAAATTAAAAATGTTTACAACTACTATTTACTCTCCAGTTTTGAAACATTTTTAATGAACATTTTTTGTGCCTCCCAATCCCCACCATACACAAGTCTACTTAGCAGTCAGCATCCGACTCCTAACTATCATTCCATATGACAAATTTCTGAGTTACAAGGTCCCAAATACAAGGCTTATCATGAAACGCTGACACCTTTAAGCCGTTCTAACCTGCAAAAGATTAACACTCATAAGACCAACACAGGGGTGACACCATGAAACCTGGAAAGCTGTCACAGAATCGGGGACTGCTTAGGAGCCTGTACCAGCACGGCCTCGAGCCGGCCTGCTGCAGAGCTATCAAAGCGAGGGACGAAGGCACGGGAGAATGACTTCTCCTCCATTTCAGTCTCTAGGCACTAAAAATACAGAGCTCTCCCTGTTTAAAAAAATGCTCTGTCCAACTTGCTAATGAAATAGAATATGACTCTGGGGACAAGAAGTCACAATGAAGCACTTTGCTTACAAGAAGGCAACTTACCATTGCAGGGAAAAACATTCGTCAGAAAACCCCTGTGCCTAAGTCCATCTCTGCATGTATGAGGGGGAATGAGGGAAGGAAACTGACTTCTCAGAATGTCCAAATACAGGACCCTTCTGCAAGAATCCTCTTTAGATTTATCTGACCTGCTTTACATTTTCATTAGTCCAAAAGTCTTTTAAGACAAGAACGCAGTATTCTACAGCGTTTCTGTGGTTTTCATCACCTTGGCCTGTGTATGTTGCACGTTCAGAACCTACCGGGCCACAGTGAAGCCCAGTGGGAAAAAGGCAAGTTTACTTAGTGGGTCATTGGGCTCATGGCCATTGGCCTGGACGGATTCTTCAGATTGACACTGGCCAAGAAAAAATGTCCAACGATTGTTACTGCCAAAACCCTCTCCAACTGAATAACCACATGGTCCCCAGAGGATAGATGCACTGTGGTTAGGTGGCCTGGCAAGGGGAGTATGCCTGTTCCATGACCCTGCCATCTTAATGGCCCCTTCTTGTAGCTGGTGATGGGTGTGAATTTGTGACTCTGGTGGAATGGTTTGTGAGAGGACTTGGGTGTATCATTACCTTCAAGGCTATCCATGTCAGCTTGGGGGAGAAACAGAAAATACAAGATTAATGTTAGATTGCTGAATATAATGAAATTAAAAACCAGAACCAATAAAACTCCCAACCAAAAAAAAAAGGCAATCTGGCTACATTAATGCCTTCCATCTTCCAAAATATTTGTCAGTATTTCAAAAAATAATGCCTTCCATCTTCTGGCTGTAGACAACACTTCTTTGGGAGGAGATTTTTTTAAAAATTCCTATTTTGGAATAAATACCTGCTGCAATCCCAGACTTGAAAGTGATTCTGTGCATCCCTTGTGCTAATGTGAAGCCTGCTCACCAAACAGAAGCCAGGACGGCTCCCTGCTGCAAGGCTACAGGTACTGCGGTGTCAGCGTTTACACAATAAACCTTCATTTTCTGGGATCATGAACTCAACTGGCTACAAGGTGCAGATGTGCCCCCACTCCACCCCCATTAACTGGGCTTCATCCTAGAGAAACTCGAGAAAACGGCAACCCACATCAGAAATCAAAGCGAGGCCTAGATCCGAACAAAAGAAAATAATCTCAAATTTTCATGAAACTATCATACCTCTTGGCATTTATTATTCCTTAAATAAAAATGTAAAACCTACTTAAAGCACAACCTAATAAAAGGTTCTAGAATCTACTGAACTATCATACCTCTTGGCATTTATTATTCCTTAAATAAAAATGTAAATCCTACTTAAAGCACAACCTAATAAACGGTTCTAGAATCTGACAGGACTGAACTTTATCATATGACTTAGTCAAAACTCAGTTAGGCAATTTTTTATATTTTATAATCACCTAGATGGTTAGAAAGTTCTAATTTTTACTTAATTTTTCTGAGCTTCAGCTTCTTCATCTGTCAAATGGAAATAAAATTGTTTACTTCAAATAATTGTAAGGGGCAAATGAGATGATGTGCTTAAAAGATGTGGTACACAGTGGGCACTCCATAAACATTAGTTCCCTTTCCCACTTGACGGTAGTTATGTAACCGTACAGGCTGTTCTGGAAACAGGAATACTGCATGAGACTATGTAGACATTCTTGCATCTCTTAACTAAGGAAGGAAAAAGCAGTTTAAGATGCTTTGGGCTTCTTAAGATTTTTCAAACATTTTTACAATTCTTCATTTTAAAATGGACAAAAAGAAGCTGAAAGGAGAAACAGCTAAAGATCATATAACTTATGGGATTCAAGGTCAAAGATGATAGCCAGGATTTATCTTCTCCAGTCACCATATCAAGCTCCCTAGAGTTCTTTATTACTACAGAATTTATAGGTGAATTACTGGAACAAAGAACCTGACTTCAAACACAAATAACTCTTTGTATCAGACCAGTATCTCAGGAAGGTGCTAACATTAAAAGGCCAGCAATGTGAACAAAATCATTTTGTGGCCTAAGTTTATTTGCGGGTGATTTTGTGTTTTTGTTTCTTTCCATTTGGAACAAATGAATCCTCAGGGGCCTGGCGCTGCTTGGGCGAGGCACATTTCCTCTCGTGACCCCAAACTGTGGTTTACCTGTTTGTATTTTCTGTAACAACGCTGAATGACAGCAGCAGCCACTTCTTGCTGTTCCCGCAAAGGTCGGCCCTTAAGGGTAAGGTGAGGAAAAACAAATCAATAATGATTTAGTAAAGGACTTTCTTAAGACTTAAACAGAATCGTTACTCATTTAACTAACTTTCTCAGAACTGAGACACTAGGTTTACCAAAATACAGTGATAATTATAAGTATAAATTAGGAAAAATGAATTTACAGAATAAATCTCCAACTATTCTTGCTTCTAAATAGAACTATGATATTTGGATATCAGGAGGCCTAAAAAATATTCATTTTCAAAGTATTTCACAAATTAGGTATTGTACTACTTGTCCTTATAAACTGCCAGATCTCCACTGCTTTCCTACAATAACCCCAAGTATTCTACTTTTGGATGGATCGTCAATGCCTTTCAACACCTTCTCAAGGCGGTCAAAGACTCCTTTAAGGATCTGTGGAAGACTATGGAACCTCTCCCACCGAAAATGCACATACAGACTCTTTAACAGAAAATTTTAGGAGTTTATGAGCTGCCTAAAGTCAGCCCAAAGCCTCCAGTTGGAAACCCCTGCTTTGGGTCATAAATGTCTCAGGGCAGAGATATCAACTTACTTTACACTAACTAAATAATAAATGTTCATTATTATTACTGACAATAACTTGAGATGGTGATGACCATCACATTACTGGTCAGTTTCATTTTACTAAAGCTTCTGAAAATTATTAATAATTTCATGAGATGTAATAATTTCAAATAAAGATTCTATAAATTCAGAGGAAAAAAAGAAATGGCCCATGTTTGAGTTTGAATGACTGACTTTTCCTGATCTTAAGAATGTCACAACATCAGGACTCTGTTCTATTTTACCTTGTATTTCCGGAAAGCTGTCTGGACAAGCCTGGCAGCCTCATAGAGTTCTCTCTGTTCATGATCAGACAGAGTTAGCTGAGCAAACTCATTCTCTACCTTCTCACTGGTAGATGCGCTCAGGAATTCCGACCAGTCCGCGGCTGAGGGGAGGCTGGGCTTCTCAAAAGCTATTTCACTGACTGGCGAGCCTACGGGGCTCAAGCTGGTGTTAGAAGAAGGGGTTAGAGGCTCGTTATATGCACTTCTGAAACAAGAGGAGACAGGGAGATAGATGATGGGTGATTGGTGTGCACGATCTGTTACATACCGATCAATGCCACAAGATGGTGTCCACCAGGAGCCACTAGGGACTATTAAGACCATGGCTTCATTCGGTCTGGTAAATTGCTGAAAGTACCCTGACTTTAAGTCAAAGTCCTTCAGTTACTAGGTTCATACTGAGCACCCATCGTGAATTTAGGACTATGCCAAATACTAAACCCACTGAGTACACTATCGCACCTTTATGAAATTTCAATGGAACTGGGGGAAAGGATTATGATACATTGTCTCATATGCTCTGATATGGGGAGAAAAATCATGGAGGAGCAGAGGACGAGAGGGCCTTCAAAGTGGCAACGGAACTCTCCCCAATGCTTCTTTCTTTCCTTAATAAGGTCTTATATGATACAGCATTCCTCAAGTCCAATTAGTCTCCCACGTCCCCAGTGAAATCCAGGAATTTGTCCTAGATAGTGACCCACGGACTTCTACTGACCTGATCTGGGCAGCATTTGGCAGATGATCGACATCAGCTAGGTAACTGGCCAGCCAGCTCATTGTACTGCTAATGGCAGCAGTATCTGTTCTTTCCAATGCTGACGACTCCATGGGCACAAAATTCTCCTGCTTGATTCGGTCAGGTGTGGCTTCAATGATGTGTTCTGCCAAGGTCATCATGTTTACCTGGAATCCGGAGTTCACAGAACACTCAGGTTAGAAAGGAACCTGGGAAGCCATCCAGGCTTACCTCCACTCCCCCATCTCCCAAGAAAGAAATAAGGGATGGCGAGCTGACACCTCAATTCAATTCACCCCAACATTATTGTTTCACACAATTCACTTGAATATCTGCGACTTGATTATCTCCAAATCATAGTTTGGCCAAAAACCTTCAGTAAAGTCTGAGAGAATGTCTGGTGTGTGCCTAGTGTCTACTCCCAGCTGGTACCAGTCAATCAGCGATGCCATGCCTGGGCAGTTCTAAAGTGAGTTGTCATATTAATGTGGTGACACTACTGGTTACCTAAGCAATATCCAACCCTCCCTCCTTTGCCTTGCTTAGAACCCCCGTTTTGTAGCGAGCAGCAATGTGCCCAACCCCAGGGGACAGCTCATGAAGGATATAAGAGCCAATTATGATCATCTTCTTCTTGACTTCCCACCTTCCCATGCACATGGGGAGGATATATTTCCCACTTGTGGAAAATGAGACGATACAGAAGTCTGCTCAGAGGCTTTTGGGCAAAGCTTTGCTTTCCTGATGAAAGGTATCGATGCCCCAGCTCTTGCCTCTCTTCTTCCTGCCATGACTACAGACAAGCTCAAGAAGCCATATTCAAACATAAAGCAAAAGCATGAAGAGGAAAGCCAAAAAGAACAGAAAATCGAGAAGAAAATCGTGGTCTCTGATGGCTTCACTGAGCAACTGAACCTCTGGACTTCCTGCCATGTGAGGAAAAAAATCATTTTTTAATTAAACCACTGTAATTAGGTTGCTGATACTTGCATCCAAAATACATTCCTAATAGACACAATTAGGAATCCTTAAAACTAGTGTAGAGTGAGATATATTTTATCAGAATCAGAGATATGGCCTTGTTTTTAAAAATTTCCTTGCACATCCCTTGAAAATGGAAATTAAAACATAGCAGTTTCAGTTTTTAAGTGAATTAAAAATGTTCTGAAAGTATCTATACAAAGGTGACAAAATGCTTATCTTACAACACGAATCAACCTCAAAAACGATATGCTAAGTGAACGAATCCAGACAGAAGATATACTTTATGATTTCATTTATATGAAATTTCTAGAAAAAGCAAAACTCTGGGGTATAGAAATCAGATCAGTGGTTGCCTAGGGCTGGAAAGGGAGCGGAAATTGACTGCAAATGGGTTCAGGGAACTTTTAGGGGCGATGGGAGGGTGCTAAATGGGACTGAGATGATTGCATAGCTGTATAAATTTATAAAAATTCATCACGCAAACCTAAAATGGATGAAGTTTATGGTATGTAAATTATACCTCAATAAAGCTGTTAAAAACACTTAACGGGTAATTTTCTAAATTTTCAACATAGAACAAGAATGATTATTGCAATAGAAATAAAAATGAAAACATTCAGGGAGAAAATATTACAGCTTTTCTTTCCCTCCTACATTAGCCTTGCTTTGTGACTCAAACAGGAGGTAAATCCTACTTTGATTTTTTTTTCCCCTAAAGATCGGCACCTGAGCTAACAACTGTTGCCAATCTTTTCTTCTTCTTCTTCTTCTTGTCCCCAAAGCCCCCCAGTACATAGTTGTAGGTCCTTCTGGTTGTGGCATGTGGGACGCTGCCTCAGCATGGCCCGATGAGCAGTGCCATGTCTGCACCCAGGATCCGAACTGGCAAAACCCCAGGCCACTGAAGTGGGGCAAGTGAACTTAACCACTCGGCTACAGGGCTGGCCCCTGCTTCTTTTTCTATGAAAGTATTAAAAAGGGGAATTTCTAGAGACCGAAGGTTATAATCTATAGTCACTCCTCAAGTCTTCCATTTTATAAACATGTATCAGTGTAAGAACACCTTAACATCATAATAAGTGCAACACTCTGGGATACCGAGAAGCTGATATTTTATTGTGATGGCTGCAAAAGGCAATGAAATTTAAATGACTTCAAATCAAATAATATTCTAAGAAGTTGGACCTAAAAAATCATATAATTCACTTCTAAATGTCTTGGATTGTGATCAAAGAAGATAACCTTTAAATGTGCAGTTTTAGGTTTTTACTTAAATTCTCTTTGGGTCTAGTATATGAGCAATTTTCATAAATATGTCTTGGATATCTGAAAAGAACAATGATATGTATATTTATTATTGTATTCATATATCTACATAATTATATATAAGTATATCATATACTAAATATATCATAAATACTAAATATATATACTAAATCAAACTTTCTAATTGTTCAATTTTTTCTGTATCCTTTTTACATCTACTTGATCTGACAAATTCTGAGATAGGGTGTTTGTCTCCACTATGACTATGGTTATAGTTCCACATTTCTTTATATTTACTAGTTTTTGCTTTAATATTTAGAAGCTATGTTGTTAGGTATACAATGGTTCATGACTGCCTATCTTCTTGGTAAATTATATGTATATATACATTTACATTTGCCTTGAACTGTACCTTTTTTTTTTTAAAGATTTTATTTTTTTTTCCTTTTTCTCCCCAAAGACCCCCAGTACATAATTGTATATTCTTCATTACGGGTCCTTCTAGTTGTGGCATGTGGGATGCTGCCTCAGTGTGGTTTGATGAGTAGTGCCATGTCCGCGCCCAGGATTCGAACCAACGAAACACTGGGCCGCCTGCAGCGGAGCGCGCGAACTTAACCACTCGGCCACGGGGCCAGCTCCTTGAACAGTACTTTTTAATCTTTTTTCTTTTTATCCTCATTTGTTAGTTATATCTTTAACCACTGCTTCATTTTCCTTCTATTTCATTTCATTTTAATTTTGCTTTCTTTTTTACCCAATCTGAGAATCTTTGAATAGAATTATCAGTTACCAAAGTGGGAATGAATCATACATGAAAATATTCCTACAATATTACGTTTTCTGTTTATTATTTCTGTTGTTGCTTTTCTCTTTGTTACCATTCCTGAACTTTTCCCAGGAATTTTCTTTTTCCCCCTTCAATGACTTAGAAATTCGATAGCTGTTTTTATGTTACTTGACGTTAACTTGACATTTCCAACAAGCATATTTCAGCCTATACTTATCTATTAGAGTCACAAGTGGAACAAAATCTGCTCTTCCCTGAACAGAAGAGTCGCTTTAACACACTTTACCTTCTTCACTTCTTTACCTCCCTGGTTTTGTTAAAATAATTTACAATTTTAGTTCTAGGTTATTTTTTAAACGTTATTCCTGTTCTATTTAAAGAGCTCCCTCTTAACAACTGCCTTCTGCATACACCCGTCCTGTTGAGAGTTACTCCGGCCCCAGTGTTACTGGTTTGATTGTTCACTCCTCCATGAACGCTGGTTTGCCATTTCTTGAATTATTTCATTATTTTTAATTGTTATTTTATCATTTGGCTGAAATATTTCTTTAGACTGCTGCTTTTTTCATAGATATGTGCTCTGAATTTAGCAAAATATTATTCTCTCAAGGCTCAGTAAAAAAAGTAGATTTTTTTTAGGTTATTTTCTATTTCTTGTATCAACTCTGTTTCAGTGAAGGCCAACTGTTCTAAAGCTGTGCCACTCAATGGATATTTAAACAAATTAATTGAACTTAAATAAAATTAGAAATTCAGTCCCTGAGTCACACTAGCTACATGTCAAGAGCTCAGTACCACAAGTGGCTGGTGGCTGCCCTACAGGGCAGGACAAACACAGAACACTTCTATCACTGCAGAACCTTCTATTCTAAAGCACTGTTCTGGGGGCTCAACTTGGTCCCCCTCTTTTGAGCTGCTGATTTTCACAGTCTGGTGATTTATTATTACATGTTTATATTTATAAATATTGTCCTAGATTGCTCAGTACTGATATTTGGTATGAGTTCCATCAGGAATTGTTTAAAACAGGGTTTGGCAAATCACAGAAAGCCAAATCCAGCCTGCTACCTGTTGGTGTAAATAAAGTTTTATTGGCACATAGCCACACTCATTTATGTTGTCTAAGACTGCTTTTGTACTCTAAGGGCAGACAGAATAGTCATGACAAAGTCTGCATGGCCCGCAAAGCCTGAAATATTTACTATTTGGCTTTTTACAGGAGAATTTGCCCAGCCTGGTCTAAAACATTATTTGATTTCCCTGGCAGGCCTCCCCATGATTGCAGTGGTTGCTAGGTCAGTAGTGGGGCCTCTCCACCACCTACAAGGAATGGGAGCACACTGGTGAGCATGCGACCTTCCCTCCCCTGTGCTCACAGCTGAGGGCTGGCGGGAAGGGCACCCTGGGATGCACAAACAGGAGAGTACAGCCATCAGCCCTCTCCCCAGGAACGCTGGCCGGGATATGATCTCCTCCAGGCATCTCCTCTCGCTGCATCATTTCTACAGGCACGGGTGCGCTTCCGAATTCCTTGCGTGAGTTTTTCCTTTTACATTTGTCTTGGGTTACATCAGTGGGAAGTTGGAAAGAGAGGAAGTCAAACACATCTTCTTAGGTTGCTTCTCTGGTCCTGCTCTACACAGTAAATATATATTTTTTTTTTGCAGGGAAGGATTCACCCTGAGCTAACATCTGTTGCCAATCTTCCATTTTTTTTTCTTCTCCCCAAAGCCCCAGTGCATGGTTGTATATCCTAGTTGTAAGTCCTTCTGGTTCTTCTATGTGAGCTGCTGCCACAGCATGGCTACTGACAGATGGGTGGTGCAGTTCCGCAACCAGGAAACGAACCTGGGCCAGCAAGGTGGAGAGCGTGGAACTTTAACCCCTAGACCATCAGGGCTGGCCCACTACATAGTATATTTTAATTAATGCAATTTGCTTGCTTAATAGCCTAAACTCAAGTTTACTTCAGTATATATTCTCTTGATCTACAGCAAGTTTAATGGTGTAAAAGGACTCTGGATCTTCTAGACTTATTATAAGGGCAGTCAATTATCAATAACTGCACCTCATGAGAGCCTCACACTGTATACACCCTTTACGATGGCGAGAGGATGGTTGTACTGATCAAATCACTTAGATCATTCAAATTCTAACCACGGCCTCCTGTTCAAGCTAGTATCGGGCCGTGACTCTCATAACTAGTACATAAAACAGTGACTCAGTCACCCTGGATGCAAGGAGGAAGCAGAAGACTTGTGTGGGGCGATGAGCGAGTTCTGAGGAGCTGGCGCGAGGAGGGAAGGCTTTGCTGAGACCTGGGTCTCTGGCGCTCAGGCCCGATTCACAATGGTTGATTCACTGAATGCAAATGTGGCCCGAGTAAAGAAGATACTCCAACATTCCTGCGCATAAGACCAGACTTTTAACCCTTCACTGGTGAGAAAATCACGTGACCTTTGGAAACTGCAAAGATCAAGGAAGCTCTGAGGGACACACCAGCCTCTGCAGGCTTACCTTTTCCATGCTTACCTGTATATCATCCATGGGTTGTGAGCATTCCTCGTTTTCTGCACTATCACGGTAGGACCCCATCTCTGTATTCACCACCTCTCTGTTAGCCATCATCAGGACACTCATTGGTTCCCGTGGACGCACCTGTGAAGGTGCGGCATCCTTTCCTACACTGGTCCCCTTCGGATTTCCAGTCACCTGTACTGTAGACACACCAATGTAAAGATCTTTGGAATTCCACTTTACTACAGGCTGAGATCCAGAGGCTTGGAATCCTGCAGTCTCTGGAGTGGGAGGGGAGAGTTCCCGGCTGTAGTCCCTCACTCCTTCACTGGGGCTGATTGTCTCGGGGACAGACTGCTTAGAACTAGGGCTCTGCTTCCTGATATTTGGCTGTTCCAGACTCAGTGCAGTGGAAAGCAGCTTCTCCTGCCTTGCCTGGAAGTACTCAGGGTTCAATTTATGCTTTTTGGGAGCTGGATAATCTTTGTGGCTCTCACTGCTGTAGTAATTAGAGGGTTCAGACCGAGGTCTTCTCAGCTCTGAAAAGTACAGTAGAAAGGATAGTCAGGACAGGCGATAAAATTAGGAATCCTAAAGAAATAATACTTTCTCTATGCCTGAGAGACACAAAGTGCAAAGCCGGAACTTAAGACATGTCCCTAACATTTAAATATTCCCCAGAGGCATACACTGTATTCAGATAATCCTCCTCCAAAATGTGTATTTCTTTCTTGCATGGACATAGGTTTTTTGCTACTTTCTGCATTTGGGGGTGGGAGGAGGTAGGGAGGAAGCACCAGACATTCTAACAGCTAAAAGGAAAAGCAGAAACATAAAAAAAACAAAGCCCAAATACGTGAATATCCTATGGACTTTTCTGAGGGTGGCTGCATGAAAGCAAATGGGAAATCTGTCAAGTTCTGAGATGCAATAATTTTGAATTTTTACCTGGATTGGTACTTGCAATAACGGTGACTCCTTTGGGTATTTCTGGAGAGTTGATGGCTTCGCTGTGCCACTGGGTCATCCAGCTATCTGTATTAGGCTCTTCGCTTGGAGGACAGTGTATTCTGGGGTTCTGTCCCAGCTGAGCCTGCTCATCTCTCTGCAGGTGCTCCAGACACTCTGCTAATTTCACATGACCCCTTGACCTGGCAATTCCCAAAGGCAGCCTTCCTAGAGAGTCAGGAATAGAGATGGCCCGACGGTCCCACTTGTATAGCACGACGGCAGCTTCTAAGTGCCCTAGGGCACATGCCCACATCTAAAAAACAGGAAGACAAAGCAAGCTTTCTCAATATGAGTTCAAAACATATTTTACTTTGCCATTGCTGCCAATTGACAAACTGGTCCTTGCTGGCAATCTCAATGGGGCCATAAAACATTTATTACAACGGAGCTCTGATAAATGTCATATAACAATGAGGGATCACGAAGGGAACTAGGCACATCCCTGTGCCAGCCTAGAAACCAGTTCAGGGAATAAGCGAACCCATTTCTTACCAGAGGAGTACAGGAGAAGTGGTCCACATTCAAGGGGTCAACTTCCAGTTCCAAATCAATGCTGTCTGCATGCTTTGTGCTGTAAAGGATAGCACCAGCAATTACTGCACCATTAATCAACGTTAAAGGAAATACCAGAACATTATAAAACCCCACAAAGCTGAAACCAAACTGGGCACCTAACATCCCTGATGTGAAGAGATACAGTCCCGAATTTCACAGGGTGGTCTGGACTCTTTTGTTTTGCTAGGAGCCCAGAGGAAATAAAAAGTTCAACATTCAGTTAGCATCTCACTCAGTATTTCTCGGGCAGAAGTTCATAAAATTCCCTTGGAAACTGTCCTCAGAGAAAGCCCTTTGCTCACAGGCTGTCACGCTCCCCGAAAGGCCAGATTTCTCTCTGCTAGCAGAAATGCTCAAGAGGAAGTTGCAGGTTGATGCATGAGGATGACCCCCAGTCGTCTGCACCCCAGCCTTACCGCCATTTGATGAGGGTCTGGATTAGGGTGGCATAGCCCTGGGCCGCAGCCAGGTGTAGGAGGGTCATTCCACGGAAAGTCTTTGAATGGATCAAATGCTTGGACTTGGCCCAGCAGGCTCGGCTCATCATCTTCTCACATACGACAACCACGCGGCTCTCAAAGCAGCTCCCCAGCGTCCCAGGGCCAGAAGCGCACTACGATGCAGAAGCACAGGTTACGGTCGGAGCACCAGAAGCCCTCCACCAAAATGCCGGCCAACGACTACATCCAAAACGTCGGCCTTTTGATGTAGGGGGAACAAGTGCTTTATGATTAGCAACTTGAAATGGGAAACACGAAACTGAACACAGAGAGACATCATGAAACAGAGAAGAGAATGTGCTTAGTTCAGCTGAGCAGCACACATCTGCAGTCGTGGTACAAGGTAATTTTCCATAACTCTAAGAACACCAGAGTCTGTCTATCCAGAAGATTCTCGGATTAGGAACCTCATGCTGATCCATCTTGGGGAAAGCGTATACTGCTAAAAAAAAAAAAAAAAGGTGGCTCTAGCCTCCAGTTGGAGTAAACGCTGCAGGTAGTAAGCTGTTGTGAGAGGGCCAAGCAGGGCGGCTCTCTTAGTTCCCCCATCTGGGGTGCCTGGACCGTCACTCCCCTGTTCCTTCCTAAGGAGAATGAAGTCACTTAGATGGGATTATTTTCCCCTCAAGAATCGCTTCAAAAAATCCAATAATAATCCAGTCCTTTGGGGAAAGCGTTAGAGATCTAGAAATTTAAGTGTTATTAGTAACAATGAGGCACACAGGGACGAGAAATTCACTAATTTTGACCACATGGTTTTCTTCCCTTGATTCAGTTGTAAAGGAGGAAAAATAAAATCAAAGTAACCTCAACAGTTTATCCAAGTCTCTGTGACAGCGGTTTTACGTTTAATGCGCCCCCCCCCCCCCCACATAAATGACCCTTCTAGCCTAATTCTCATCTCCGGGGTTATTTAAAAAGTATTTTTTTCAGTAATAAACCCCATAAAATTCAACTACTACAGAAATACTCTTGCTCATCATTGTTTTTTATTTTTAAATCTGGAAGAAATACCTGCAAAAATAAAAAGGCAGATGATGGATATAATGTCATCCTCACTAGAGCTGTCAAAACGTCTTACAGGAGAACAGCTGGGCAATGCAAACCTGCAGGAGAACGACCTTGACCCCAAGGCCCAGCCAGAGCCACTCCATACACACGAAACAGACATATTCACGAGCACAGGGAAGTCACTGGATCGTGAATGAAGAGGGAATTTTTTCCTATTAACAAAAACAGCCACATCTCTATCATATCAGGTGGACACATATTTATTGAAGCCAACATAAACTGATGAAAGAGTATTCAATAGTAGTTAATATGGAACCGGATAATAACAGGTCAGTTGTTGAAAGGCTGAGCTGTAAAACGACATTATATTCCATTTCCATATAACCTTTGTTGGTAAAAGGAAGAGTTTCATGGGACTCTCTTATTTTAGCCAGGAAATACATTAAACAATGATTACTGCTTTTATAAAACATAGCACTATTAGCGGAAAAAGAAGCCTCTCTTAGCCTTAATAATATTTTGCTGTGTGCCAAGTCTTTCCTTTTCCATGGATTTCTGAAGATGGGAGAAATAAGAAAATTCAAGGAAAAAGGGGATTACGTTTTTGGGTGTGGTATACAATGCTTTATTTTGCCTATTTATTATTATTAAAACTATTACTAACACGATATTTGCAAGGATCATAAAATTAAAAATGTTCACGTAAAAAAATGTAACTGTTCAAAAGAAATCATCACTCACCTTGAAGAGAAAGAGGGGGAATTATTTGAGGATTTTAGGTAATAACTCAGTAGTGGAGGTAAGAAACACTCTCAGACCTTTTAAATTTATCTCTAGGGTCTCCTGAAGAATAATTTCTGCCCAGGAAATTTTCTCAAAATGAAACTCCTAAATGAAATTTACATAAAGCCTTCAAGACTCATGGGAGTACAAAACAGTATTTGGCAATTTCTCTGTACTTGGCAAATTCTTCATGGAATTTATTAAAAAGCACACATGAAAGATGATAGAATTTATAATGTTCTCACAGAAGAATTACAGAAACAGTTTCTCTGGGCCTTTTTCATATTGATCTTCTTGAGTTCATAAAAGGCTTATGAATTACTGAATCCAATTAAATTTTATATTTATACTTAGGATAGAACTCAAAATACAAAACAGATTCTAAGTGAACTCTGAGCCCCAGCAGATGAGTCACACTTGGCCTCTGTGTTTTAATTGGATGTTCTCAGCTCCCACTGCCAGGTAACAGCAGCAAATTCTGAGATCAGTGATGATGACTGAGGCTCAGGGGGGCGAACAACTGAGGAGCCCCCCAGTCCAAGGCTCCTTCCATTTCACGCAGACTGTAGTACGTGGAATCGCAGGCACTGGGAAGCACTCGCTCGGGCTCTGCCTAAGCCAGGAATGATACCAGCAGCAGCAGAGAGGGGACTTGGCCCCAAATGCCTCACTGATCGATAAAACATTAACAAGAGGGAAGGTGATCGCCAACACAGACTCGTACCTGAGCTTGACCTCCTCCGTTCCCGCTCCCGTTGCCCCCTCCACTGCCGCCACCTCCGCTCCCCTGTTTGTGCTGCTGGGACCCCGTCATCTCAGCCATCCTCCTTTCCATCTGCTCCAGTCGCTCTAGGATGGACATCCTGAACTGGTTATCTAGGACAGAGCAGGAGTAAGAGTCAGGTTGTGATCTGAAAGAAGGGCAGTTAACACCGGCCTATTCGAAGGACTGCCCTCAAGTTAACCAGATCACAGAGGTCTGTGCAGGCCAGACTTCTCCAGCATGGCAGTGAGTCTGACACCTCACACAGGACTGTCGCATCGACAGTCGTCCAAAGTCCTCAGCTAAAGGAACAGAAAGTCCCTTTTTGTCAAAGTCCTAGTTTCAGCTTCCTGGCACCCCACTTCTTTGTCAAAGGCCCCAGTGGAAACTTGGAAGAGATCTGGCAGATAGGCCCCTAGAACAAACAAATGAGATAAATATGGCTTAATTTAAAGCAGTAGAAGAAAGCAATTATCGTGGGAAAGGAGGATATATATATATATAAAGTAGTATCTGTTTTACCCAAGCACTGGGGAAAAAAAAAGATTTGGGCTGGCCCGGTGGCGTAGCAGGTAAGTGCGCACGTTCTGCTTCGGTGGCCTGGGGTTCGTTGGTTCGGATCCTGGGTGCGGACATGGCACCACTTGTCAAGCCGTGCTGTGGTAGGCGTCCCACATATAAAGTAGAGGAAGATGGGCACGGATGATAGCTCAGGGCCAGCCTCCCTCAGCAAAAAGAGGAGGATTAGCAGCAGATGTTAGCTCAGGGCTAATCTTCCTCAAAAAAAAAAAAAAAAAGATTTTATTTCCTGATCCAGGCTCTAGCTTTTACAATTTATTTTAGGCCTTGTATCAGTCACTGCCTGAGACCCTTACACATTTCTTTTAACATGTGTCTCAATCTTTTCAGAGACAAATGCAACCAGGCGCTTCACTTCTATACAATAAACACCAGGACCTGCTGTTGGAGCTGGATCGTAACTGAGAGAAGGCTGTGCTTCTGTACCACTTCACTACAGTGAGACTCTTCTCTCCACATTCACGCATTGACACCACATGCACGCACGTACACATGCACACACCTATATTAGAGTTGGGTTACAGATATATGTTTTTTACAAAAAGGAGCTAAACTCATGATTAAAATCATTAGCACGTATATTCATTCAACAAATTTTAAATAATACTGTGCCAGGTATTTAACAGTGAACAGGACAGAAAAGGCCTCTTCCTGCTCTAGTAAGTGAGCAAGCAGGATAACACGATAAGGAGTGATGGGGTGGGAGCAGTATCTTGATAAGTCAGGAACGGTGACACTTGAGTTTGACCACAATGATGAGAAGGAGTTAGACCTGCCAAGAGCTGGGGTGAGGGAACAGCACATGCAAAGGCCCTGAGACAGGACATTCATGGAACAGAAGCCGTGTGGCTGGACCACAGCAGGGAGGAGAATAGAGGATGATGGTGAAGAGGTGGCCAAGGGCCAGACAGTACACAGTTATCAAGAACTCTGGCTCTGCCAAATAACAGCTGTGTAACTTTGAACAAAACCTTTGGTGCCTCAGTTTCTTCGACTCTTAAATGAAGATGTAGCTGTACTTACCTCAGAGGGTTATTGTGAGAACTAAATGAATATACATAAAGGCTCATAACATGCTAAGTTCCAGATAAGTGTTCTAGCCATCATCGTCATCTTTAGACCAATGAATTAAATGTCTTTAGAAACTGATTGAACAGCTGCGACAACATCTCTCTCCCTGAGATTGCTAACAGCGTAACTATTTTCAAAATACAGCCATCTGAATCATGAAAAGGAATAACCTGGAAAAGAAATATTTTATCAGCATTCCTTGCCATCCTGACTATGAATCTTAACACCAGTGAGCAAAGCTTACAGATTCTACGTGACATACAACAACGGGCGGAGCTAACGCTGACGGAATGCTTCCCACCTGCCAGGCACCGTTCTAATCACTTCGCGAACAGTAACCCTTCTGCTCGGCACAACCATCGGGTGAGGAAGTGCTGTTACTATCCTCCTTTTGCAGATGAGGAGACAGGCACGAGAAGATAACTACTCCATCCGGCTCTCGGACCCGGAGCGCAACCTCTATACAATAACCACACGCAGGAAAAGTTATGGGAAGAGAAGATGCACAAGAATCAGACAGTCTCACCCTAGTGAATGTAACTCTTTTCTTACAGTAAAAAGATAGTAAATACCTGTTGGACAGGAAAATTTTCAATGCTGAATGCCAAACTGAGTTCACTTTACTAAACCACAAAAACAAGAGGAAGACTGTTTGTCAAGAATTTTGCCGTTTTCTAATATGCTATGTCCGGGAACAACACTAAAAGAAAAACCTTTCCCCTTTTACAGTCAAAGATAATGTCTGTGTTCCAATTTCACACGTACAGACGTCATGAACTCTGAGGACGCTGCTGCTAGGCATCTCAGCAGCACGGTCCCCAGAGGGGAAGTAATCCTGAATGAATATGCATGTAATGAACTCTCTGTGGCCATCATCATCCTGTGACCACTGATGGCAAACAGCACGATGTCAGAGCTGCTCCTGGACCCCTACCCCATGCTCTCCCTTAGAAAACGGAAACTTTGCAGAATGCAGGACTCCGCCATTCGGAGCCGATGGAAGACTAAGGATTTCACCTTTCAGTTAGAGTTCAATCCCAAGCAGAAAGGCAGCTAGCTATCCTTTGTGGCACTTTTATAAGCTCTCCCTGCTTATTCCCAATCATGCCAGCTGGACCCATCCCTCTCTGAGTCTACTCAGAGATACTCATGCATCCCACTGAAATGGTTTAAGCCTCTATAGCCATCTACCGATTATCTCTTCTGCAAGCCTACAAATCTTGCATTGATTAAATGAGTGTTCAGAACCCATTTGTTTCAGAGCACGGTTTGCACTCGTTTGGAGCCCAATGGGCAAGATTAACATCCCATGTCACGCGAAGGGGCAGAAGGGCACAGGGAGTGCCGCCCAGCTGCGGTCAGCCCCAGGGTGTGCTGCGGCGCCCGCCCTGCCGCCTGTCCCTGTTGGAGGCGGCTCTGTTCCAGCAGTGCTGCAGTGCGCTGCAGTGCAGTCCGTCTGTCATCCCGCCCATCCCCCTGCCAAGTGTGGACACTGTGGAGACAGACCTCCCTGCCATCACGGAGCCAGGTCCTGCCCACGGCATCGCCAGGTCAAAACACTCTGACAGTCACGATGACTCCGTGTCTGCCACAGAGGTTCCCAGCTCTTGTTCCCAGCTGGCTGTGCTCAGCGCCAATGCCCCCTGCCAGCTCTCCAGTTAGCTCCTCCACATTATTAAGCTGCTCTGAGAAGCACTTCATGAAGATATTCAGAAGCAATTATTTGCTTCTTAACAAAATTATATCATGCATAACAGCATCTCTGAGCCTCTCAACTCCAAAGGAAGAAGGTAGTGATCATTAAAATAAGAAACAATCTCAAATGGAAGTGACTGAGCCGCACCCCAGATAACGCAGGTCTGTCACACTGTGCCGCCTAAGAATCAGAGACCTTCTGAGCCCACCTCCTTCCCTCGGAGCAGGCCCAGGACGCAGCTCCCCGTCTGAAGGCCGACTCAGACGGGTATGACAATGGTCTTCGCAAGTCCATCACTGGCAAGTCAAAAGCAACAACTGTCTGCTTGTTTGGGTTTTATAGTTTTTTTATGATAATTAAAACATTATTGTAAAATACTCGCCAAATTCAGAGCTATATATCGCCTTAATTGTGTATTGTGTGTGATTATGGGATAAAAGGAATATAATTACTTAGAAGCAAAAAATGTTTTCTGACTACATTTGAGTAAACAAGTACATTTAAAGATTCATTTATTCATGCACAAATATCTACTGAGCACCCACTATGCCCCAGGCACTGTGGGGAGGGGGCCTTGAACATTATGGAGGGTGTCCCTGCTCTCATTTGTTGACCAACAAACAATTTCTGCACCCTGCATGAGCCTGGATCTTTAAGTCAATACACAGGGGGTGGACGGGGAGGAGAGAGAAAACAAATAATGTGTACATCTGGGGGGGCTGGTGAATTTGGCCCCAGATCTCACCCATGATCTTTCAGACAAAGCCAACAGTGACTCAGCTTTGAGGGATCCCAAGCCCATGCCTTAGGACAGTGTGAACGAAGCAACCAAGCTGCTCCATCGTGAGCACAGGCCTGCACAGAAAGCGAGCTGTGCATGCACGTTTCCACGAGCACGTGGGACTCCCAAGGTCCCAGCTAAGAATGCCAGCTGCTCTAGCTCCGGCTCCCGCCTGGCAGTTCCCAGCTTTCGGTTCTTGTCTAGAACTAAGAGACTGTGTCCGTCTCAAAAAAAGAACAAGTTACAACTTGCACAGAAAGGTTCTTCAGCTCTTAACCCTCCTGGCTCTAAAGCCTGGGGCAAGGTGAGGTCTGAACACCGCCTTTCTCCTCCTATACAGAACCTCAGGGTGTGTGTCTGGGCGTCCCTTCTGCGCAGGCAAAGTGTGTGTGTTCCCTCCATCTGCTCGTCCCCTGCTGTGGGCGGTAAGCCACCCTCATGGGAGGCCTCTGCTCCTCCCAGTGGTTCCCAGACAGTAGCGGGCACCAGGGGCACCTGGAGGGCTTCCTGAAACAGAATGGTGGGCCCTATTGCCAGAGCTCTTTCATTTAGTAGGTTTTGGTGAGGCCCACAAGTTGCACATGTAACAAGTTCCAGGTGAGGCTGACACTTCTGGTCTGGGGCCACACTTCAAGAACCACTGCTCTCAGACCCCAGCCTCCTTCCACAAGATTGAATCCCCTCTGCACCCAAGTGCTTGGTAAAGAACGAGGCAGGAACCACCCGCCTGAGCAGAAGCCAACACGGACACACGGGCATTACCCCATGTGAGTCACGCCAGGTCCATCCACACCAGCTCTGCCAATAGTACTGGGGTGCACGTTTGCTTCTCAAGCTCATGGCTGATTCAGATCCGACGATACTTGAAAACTATTTAAAATCCACCCACCTGCACTGCCCTCCACGACTAGTCAAGCTCTGCTCTATCATTCCTATCAAATCTGACCTCTTGCTTGCTCACTTCTTCTCTCAGCGGACTACACAGGGTGTCTGCCCAGAGGTCTCTCTTTGCCTTGTGCTTTTCTGCAAAGCAGTCTATTTACTTGCACGGTTTCAGGGAATGAGGACTTTCAGTGATCACGTGGCAATTCCTTCCCACTACAGTCGAAACAAACGCACACATGCACCTGGACCGCAGAGAAAAAGTAAGCGATTCTGATGGCTTCGCAGCAAGTCTGCCTGACAATTCATTCCGTCTCGATTCATTCCGTCTCTTCGCGAGCCTGTTCTACCTTCACACCCTTTTAGTGGAAGCAGCACGTTTAGCCTGGGCAGCTCTGACACAGCAGACAGACACTACAGGAGAGGTGAGAGCTCTAGGTTTCATCCTGTCACTGTGTGACTTTGGAAAACTAATGACCACTTTGCACCACAATTTTCCAATCTGTAAAATGGGACTATCACTATCTATCTTACTGTTGTTTGTGAAGACGAAATAAACCAAAAAGATGTGAAATCTTTTTAAGTGTAAGGCTCTCAAGTCTGAGCCATTATTGGACTGGGGCCTTCAACCCAGTCATACCTACGGGGGCATTTTTTTAAAAATAAAATTTTAAGAAACTTTGGATAATTTTAGGTTTACAGATGAGTTGCAAAGATAGTAGAGTTTCCATATACCCTTCACCCAGCTCCCCCTAGTATTAACATCTTACATAACCATGGTGCATTTGTCAAAACGCAGAAACTAACATTACTATATCACTACTGTTAACTAAATTACGGTATACACTTGAATTAGACTGCACCATTAGAACTGAATTAGAATTAATTAATTAATTAACACGAGAGAAGTAACAAAAAAGTTCTGAGTCTTTCGTTTCTTAAAAATAATCAGCCTAAAATAATCCTCACGTTTAGGAGACATATTTTGGGGTGGCAAATTTTGTTCCCCTTCAGTACACTCTATAATGTTTGCACAAGGATGGAATCACCTAATGACGCATTTCTCAGAACAGAGCCCCATCGCTAAGCGACGCATGACTATATTTTTCTCTTTCCATCCTCTGTTCTTTGGAAGTAAGTCACTAAGTCCAGCCCATACTCAAGGGGAGGGAATTAAGCTCTACCTCACAGATGGGGAAGTATCCACATATATTATTTGGAGTTCTCCTCTTCTCTTATAAGGAAGATGTGTCCTTCTCAATTTATTTGATCATGTATTTATATCAGTATAAACTTGTGTATATTTATTTTACTCTTCGGTCATGATCCCCATACTACATTAGTTTATTGCTCAAATCGTTTTCTGGCCACTGGCAGCTCCTTCAGGCTGGCTCCTGTGTCCCTTTGCCATGCCCTCTGCCTTTTCCCTTCTTTTAGGGGCACTTCCTTACTTACAGGCATTACAAGCTGTGCTAGGTTCATCTTTTATTTTCCCCATCCCAACCGTAGAATCAGCAATTTCTCTAAGGAGCTCTAGTTCCTTTTATTAGCTAATGGCCTTTAGAAACCAAGATCTGGGTGCTGAGTCTGCTCCTTGCTGCTGGGGTGTCACTGCTTCTAGGCTCCTTCAGTGGACAGAGGTAGGAAATATATGTAAGTATAATAACCCATGCATGCACACATCTCTCTCACTATTTCTGTATCTATCTGTATATAGACAGCCCTCCTTGAGGGCTGGAATGCAAAGTGTCACAAAGCACAGCAGCTATGTGAAAAGATGGGTCATCTTTCCATCTCTTCAATAGGGATTCATAGCCATTAAAGGGACTCATTTAAGAATACCACAAATTAGTATTGACCTAAAACTTAAAAATTCCTAAGCAATACCAAAGTTTTAAAGACAGAGAAAATTTCATGAAGTCAGACACCCACAGTATGTTCTAAGTTTAGAAAGTTTGGGATTTGCTGCTGTCAAAGTGGAGAATCCCAAGTATTTTGGCATCTGATGTAAGAAAGCGTACATCAGGAAACCAACTACTAGCCAGACCTCTCTGGCTCTCCGTACTCTGCTGCACCTACTGTTTCCTCTAGATTATGTACAACTCACTGGAAATCTTGGAACCTAGTTAATTTTTACGGCTGTGTTGAGCAATACAACATGAGGTACTTTCCGACATTAGATAAGATACAGATCTTCCTCAATTTACCATCGGGTTATGTCCCAATAAACCCGTTGTACGGTGAAAATATTGTGAGCCCAAAATGCATTTAATACACTTAACCTACCGAACATCCTAGCTTAGCCTCGCCTGGCGGAAATGTGTTCAGAACACTGACATGAGCCTACGGTTGGGCAAAATCATTGCACACACGCCTGTTTTATAATAAAGAGTTGAATATCTCATGTAACTGATTAATATTGTACTGAAAGTGAGAAACAGAACAGTTGTGAGTGTATCAGTCATTTCACCCTCGTGATCACGTGGCTGACCGGGAGCCGTGGCTGCTGCCACTGCCCAGCATCACGAGACAGGATCCCACTGGGTGTCGCTGGTGGGAAAAGATCAAGATTCAAAGTCTGAAGGACAGTTCCTACTGAATGTGCGTCACTATATCTGCGTAAAGTTGAAAAATTGTAATTCCAACCACTGTAAGTCTGGGATCATCTGTAACTAGTTTAAAAAACCCTAAATCCCTCCCCCTTGACCTATAAAATAAAATTTAAACTGTTCGGTGTCGTATGGAATGTTCTTTACCAACTGTCTCAGGCTACTTTTTAGGGATTCTCTCATCACTCACTGTTCCACAAACCCACCAGGAATTTCACAGGCCTTTGGGCCTTTGGTAATGCCAACTTCTCCTATGTCCACTTGCTGAATTTCTTACTCTTCAGAGTATGGCTCAAACATCACTTCAGTATTATTACTAATAGCAGCTACCGAGCTGCAACTGAGCATCTAGAGTAGGTCACTCTACGTGTATTATTTCTAGTCCTTGAAATAACTCTGAAAGATTTTCCTCATTTTACAGATGAGGAAGATGAAGCTCAGAAAGTGCGTTACTCACCCAAGGTCACACCACTCACAAGTCTCCCGGCAGGGGTCTGAACACAGGGCGGACTCCAGATCCGCGTTCTTCCCACCACGCCGGGTAAACCTTCACATCCTGCCCTGTGTCCCAATGGTGTTCAGCAAGTGAGTGGAGTTACTTTCCCACATGTGTCATTGCTACCAGAGCAAGCTTTTGAAAGCAGAGGCCTTGTCTCGTATCCCTGGCACCAGAGACAGACAGCTCAGTCAATGGAAAGGAACATTATTTTCTAATTTAAGCTTCTTCTGGAATTTATTGATAAGCTCATCCAAACTCTGGGGCAGGAGCTCTAAGGGGCCTCTGTCATCTACAGTGGGCTCCAGGTGACTATACACCAATTAGGAGTTTGATCACTTATTCCAGCGGGCAGAGAGCGTGGTCCAAACGATCAAAACCCAACGAAGCTGACTTGCCGGCAAGTGGGAAGTCTCTGAGCTGACCTGGCTGGCTGCCATTCCCTCTCAGCCCCGGTGAGGAAATGAGATAACTGTAGGGTGTTGGTGCACAAAAGGAGACGGGTTCCTGACTTCCTCACAGACACAAACTGGAACCTCACAGCAATGTCACTCTCTTTACCTGCTGAGCTTCACATTACAAAATCGGATCCCCACCCTTTCGATATTCCCACTTTGCCCTGGCAAAATGGAATATTTGGAACACACGGCTGGTAGCACACCTTAATGAAGGGAGTGCCTTTCATTAGTTACAAAAGCGCTCAACACGTCGGTCGGGTTAAGCTGTCGTACAAACATGAAATTTTTACTGTGTTAAACAAAAGAAACATTTTCTAGAACAGCCTCAGAAAGTGTGCACAGATTCGAATGCCTGAAAATCGGCTCATGGATAAAACCTGCAAACACGAGAACTTGTTATTACAATCGCTTGGTCTGAGCCACCGCAGGTCTGACTGCCAGTGCAGGAGAAAAGTTTTGCCTTGGCAGGTAAGTGAATGAAGGAGCGATCGTCAAATACCATCTGCTATTTTAAAACGCGTTATTTGTGGCTCAAGTGCACATGTGCCCTCCTGTTGCTATTTGGATTGGGACTGAGAGGCCGTCTCTCATTCCATTTACAGCCCTTGGCTGCGGTGGCAGGAAGAGCTGATGAAGCAAAAGGAGGCATGACTTGAACTATTTCTGTATAGAACTGTAATTGCTGCTTAGGAAGTCTCCTAAATTTTTTAGGAAGCTCGGAAATACAGGGAAAATGAAGTCACTTAATTCCTTCCCAGAATAAATGGAGCCACTAGAGTACATTAAGCTGCTCCTCCCTGGCAAGCCATTTAAGATGTCCAAGTGCCGACGAAAGGGTAAGGGCCAGACGGAGATAAGGCACAAGCTGTACCACTCTGATTTTCCAAAGCAATGGCTAAATTTAGCCATAGAAAAAACTGCCATCCTCCACTTTTTAAAAACTCCCCAACTCTAGGTACCAAAACACTAGAAAACGAAATTAGCAATTCTTCTCCGACTTTCTTCATCTGCAGTGATTTTGGATTCATACTTCTTTTCCTTCATCTGTGTTCCACACCATTTACAAATTCAGTCTTAGACACGTCAGGAGAAATCATTCAGGATGCTGCTGAAACCACCGGCCAGAAGTGATTAGGAGACAAAACATCCCAAGGGCAGCAAAGCAAATCCACAACTATTCCTTGTTCAAAACCTTTCAGTACTGGAGCTGGAGGTGCACGGGGACGAACATTTCAAAGCTATTCTCCAAGGACTCTAAGGTTTAGTGGAACACCAAGGAGCTCAACGCCGTCGTAACACGGCAGAAGTATGTAAGAGCGCCCCAGATTACGCTGGAGCCAACTGTGCTGTCCATAACATGGCAAATCCAGCTGGAGTCAAAGGGAGTAAAACTGCAGCTAACTAGTGTGAGAGCGAAGGAAATGAGGAAACGTGACGCAGGTCCTATACCTACTTTTACATCGTTTACAAGACTAGAACATTTTCAGTTTGCTAACTTTTCAAAAGCAACAAATTCGGAGGACACTGACTCAATTTCAGCACATGGTGAAAATAAGAAATATCATAAGCACAAATTGAGACATTTTAGAGAACTGAGGAAACCACATGACCTCTAGGCCTAATGAGGTCTTTCAAGGAAAAAGCGCGGTGATGAGACGTGGAGACCAGCGATGATCTAACCTGGACCTGGAGACGCGACAGCAGGATGCATTATGCATTCAACGGCTGCATAACGGAAGTGGAAAACGAAATTCCTGACACTTAGGACCTGAAACTTCAAAGACGGAAACTATAGAACGCACAGGAATCGTCAGGAGGCAGGAATATGTTAATTAACTAGCAGCAGGCTGTTCAGTGGTGCCCAGCCGTAACAAAAACACCGCTTAAATCCTACGGGAAGAACTCTGGAGAACCAGGGCTGAACAGATTCGTGCTGCCAGTGTCTACTCAACGTCTACTGCCAGGGCTCTCCTTCTCAGCACGTGTGCCAGGCTCTGGGGCTGGAATGAGGAGCAAGACACCCAGGTTGTGGGGGTGGACGCCAGGGATACAAAACCAAAGAAGACCTGAGCCTTTATCTCAAGACCCTTAGTCTAATACAAACGAAGGTAAAGGGACGTCTCTAGACTCTGGGAGGCAGCGACTGTGTTCATCTATCCACTGCCATGTTCCCAAGGCCCAACGGAATGCCTGGCACACAGTAGGCCTTCAATAAACAGTTAAGCGACTTGATTTCATCTGTTTGAAACATAAAACGTGGATTTCAAGAAGGACATGCTCAAGGATATTACGTAGAACAAAACATTTGTGCTCATTAGTCACTTCTATGATGAGCTTTTCTCCAGGCAAGTTATTGAGAGCAGTTCCTCCCCCTCCCATAGCCACCTCTTACCCAGTCCTATGAAAGGCAGCACGGACGAGGCCTCTGAAAACAAACAAAACATCTAGTCGAGGCTGGTATAGAATAACTCTCATCTGGTAGTTTTCAACTTAGAAGTAGTGTTTTCAGGCTGGCCCAGTGGTGTAGTGGTTAAGTTCAGCATGCTCCGCTTTGATGGTGTGGGTTTGGATCCCGGGCACAGACATATACCACTTGTCAGACATGCTGTGGCAGCATCCCACATACAAAATAGAGGAAGACTGGCACAGATGTTAGCTCAGGGTGAATCTTCCTTAGCAAAAAGAGGAAGACTGGCAACAGATTTAGCTCAGAGCCAATCTTCCTCAGCAAAAAAAAAGAAAGAAAGAAAAGGTAATGTTCTCTAACAAGGTTAGGGTGGAGACAGTGGGGAGAAAAGCTGAAAACTCAGTTAAAAAAATTCTGCTAGTGAGATGTGTTACATGGTGCCTGGGGAAAAGATGTAAAAACAAAACAAAACAAAAAACACCGGCTGCTTCTAGCTAATACTTCTAACCATAATAGATGCTATTTGCACTGATTTCCTGGTGACTTTCAATCTAACTCCAAAACTATGTATTTGGGATTCTAGTTGGAAGAGGCCAGCTGTTTCCAGCTCCTGCTCCATCCATTATTTAGAGGTCTGCTGTTGGCAATGCTTTGCTCTCAGAGCCAAGCGTGGGGATGCCGTCTGCACAGACGTTCCCTGCTGTCTTGCTAACATGTGAAAGTCCAAGATGTTCCAAAAATACGTATTTTTTAAAACACTGGATTCTACATTGAAAGGCTTCAGTTCCAGAACTTAAGTTTATTAACTACAATATTTTTTCACAATAAGATCTTGTAAAAACTTGGAATAAACACAGATGAAGTCCTTTCCAATTAACAGACAAATGCATATATGTTAAAGGAAATACTTGTGTTGGACATATTATAATGGACATCTTATGTCCAAAATATTGGATGTATTATAGATAAAATAGATCTTAATACATAAAATGATTTAAGGATACTATTTTACAATTTATCATGGGCTTTTCCGACAAATAGAGAACATTTTAAAAATTCAAGTTATATAATTTTAAACATTTTATTCAAAAATAAAATATTTCTCCAAGGGAACTACCAGAGTTTTAGAAAATCTTTAACCATTGAGCTCCTTTTTAGGAGCGTCACGATCCCTGTGAGGGCCACTTTGTGTCCTGGCTCCATACGCCACGTCAGAACGCATCAGGGGCTGCTCTCCCACGTCCGCATGACTCACTGCACACGTTGAGTTTGGGAGGCGGTAACTCATGTACTACGTCTCCCACTAGCACTCGATCCCGAGACCAGAGCAATCTTCAAATTTTTGCACATTCTAAATCAGTGAGGCCCTAATGAAGGCATTATTGAGGCTAGCATTCAAGCATCCCTTAGATTAGGTGGAAAAGCTAAAAACGTATAGTGCTTTTCACTAAATCAGGATGCAACTTGATTTCACACAGTTGTGGAGCTGTCCTGTCGTGCCCTCCCCATAGAAGTCCCCAGAGTGGGCTTCTCCAATCATCCTACGCAGCATGCAGTTGATTGAAAGGTTCAGAAAGGAGTTAGATAAGGGAGCAACAGATCACTAATCAACTCGAACGGCAGTGGGCACTGACCCTGGGAGCATCCATCGCAAATCCCCAACACGGTCCCACAGTCTCTTTTCTCCCGTCTTCCTCACTTTTCTCAATGTCCCTTCCCTGCCCCAACCCATCCCCCTCAATCTCTCTATTTCCCTCCCTGCTCTCACTTAACAGGTAACAGTTCTGGATCCAGGTATGTGTTTGAGGAGGCTGATAAAAATAACTTAGGATTAATAATAGATTATGTAAGATCAAGATTCATTAAAAGAAAGTGCAAAAGAACGTTCAGGTAAAGCTGTTAGACAGAAAACACACTAAACTGTCCAAAATGGTTAATTGTGAGTCCCAAGTTTGGCTGAACTTAGCAAACAAAGCAGAAGGGAGGCCATCGGTTTCAGGATCCCTCTGATAGCATGACTCTTCTTGGTACTAAGATCTGAAAGAAATTTCTCCCATAAATCCTAGTAAGAAAGACCCTGGAACATAACAGACTTCAACATCCTTGCAATAAAGGCAATACTGGGTTTAAAAACCACTGTTTATTGCCATTCAGTATTAAAGAACACTGAAGCACCATTTCCTGAAAGCCAGTCAACGGAGGACCAGCGTGGGCCAGCTGCACAGCTCTCCGATGATTTGGTAACTCATACCGTTCAGAACACGCATCTCCTATTCACTGCTTACTCTTTACTGAACAATATTTTATGATCCTGATTTTTAAATATAAAAGTAGGTGAGCTGAAGGTTTTAAATCTTTTGAAGGAAAAGCTGTCTGTGTTTAGTTGGTTTTTAGTTGTTTATCATTAAGTAACTCTCAATGGATTTCTCTTTTGCAGGGAGTGGCCCTTATCCTTTAAAAAGTCTCTTTACTACAATGAAATAACATGTTTCCTTCTTCTGTGTTCGGGAATAAATATATTTAAAGTTTGGCAATAAGGCAGTGTCCTGCATAGGTAATTTCTTTCCACAATTCTTGATGGAAAGAGAGTAGCTGCCAATTTTTTAATCTTTTTGACGATAAACACAATAATCAAGTAACTAGTCGACTGCCTGTTTATGACTCGGCCCCTTTAATGTTTCTGAGCAGCTCCTGAGTGGTTCACCCATCCCTATTAAGAAACATTCCTATGCAGCTATAAAGTATACACATGAGAGAAATTTAAGAGAAACTGGACTCAGACTTCCCTTGTTAGAAAAGAACCCATAACAATGATTCTTACCCTTTATGTTCATGGGCTCTTTGACAGGGATGAAAGCTATGAATGCTTTCCTAGAAAAATACAGACATAAGAAATGTTACACTGAGTGTCAGGGGAGTCACAGACCCACGGGAGGCCACGGGGTCCAGGCTCAGAGTCACTTTGTGGGCATGATCTACCGAAAGGTTTCCCAAACTGCAAAATAGAACACTTTCCATGAGACGCTGCTCAGTAGACTAAAACAACAAAATGCTGTGTCAAACATGTTTCCGAAATTCTAGGTTAAACACAGCTGAATACAATTGCATTTCTTTAATGTACAACTTTTCTAAACCTTAAAATGCTCACTTTCACTAGAAATTACTGATAGATAATGGCAGCTGTGTTCCCTAAACTTAACTGAACGTTTTGTGCACGTGGGAGCTTCTTATAAGCATTTCCTGTAATTTATGTCCCCAAAGAAAAGTTTAGGGACTAAAACTAGTTCTAAAGAACACCCTGATACAGACAGTCTCTGAGTTCGAAAGTTCTGTCCACTCTCTTCACTTTCCTTCTGCGGTCATCAGGGAGGGCTCAGCTGCTGCTGCAGTCTACCACAGACCCCAATAAGGTGATGTGGGTTAACGGTGAACGCACCCAGCGACTAGTATGGGAAACCGTAGGACCCAACATCTCCACCCACCATCTTTCTTCCTTCTTAGTCTTTCTCTTACTGCGTATGGTTCAGTTAATTCCACTTCAGGTAAGCTTTGACACAGGTAACCACCCCTTGAACCCATAGTCTCCCTCCCTTTTCATTCTTCTGACTCTTCCAGATACCTTTCTGAGGTACCCGAGTCCAAGGATTTCTCTCACTCTCTTTTCTTTGTTCCATCTGAGAATAAAAATAAGATTGTAATTACCATCGATAATAATAATGTTAGTTATTATCAAGAAACAAAGTAGTCACTATCTCTGGGTTTATTCTTCTAAAAAGTTAAGAGAGCTAGACTTTGTAATTTCAGAGAACCATTTTGTGTTCTACCCTATGAACTAAGAATCTTCACCAAAAAGTTTGCATTTTCTGAATTTATCTGATATATACATTTTTATTCATGCAAAGTCAATTAATATGCAAATGTGACATTCACTGTTTTGTGATATGTGTATGTTACATATTTACATATCATGTAGATTATGTAGTTCAATGTTTTATAGTATATCTGTGATATAGGCATGTACACATATTAATTATTTTTTTCCTGCAAATGCAGAGTATCTATTATGGGTTCAAAAAGTTTTTTGTTTTTTGGTTTTTTTGGTGAGGAAGGTCGCCCTGAGCTAACATATGTGCCAGTCGTCCTCTGTTTTGTACGTGGGATGCCACCACAGCATGGTTTGATGAGTGGTGTGTAGGTGTGTGCCCAGCATCTGAACCCGCAAACCTGGGCTGCCAAAGTGGAGGGCACGAACTTAACCACTATGCCACTGGGCTGGCCCTAAAAAGGTTTTTGTTCTCAGCTAGCCCAGGAAGCTACCCACCATTGTTGCACAGTTTATCTGGGAAACATTACTCAATTGACTTATAAGCTTCTAGTGCATCCTCAGTCTCAGGCTGGGCACTTCCTATTTTTTTTAGGTTATTAGATAAAGCATCTTTCACATACACACAAAAATGCCAGAGCACTGACTCTGGCTAAAGTGGAGTGAATGGTTTCTTTCACTAGAGAAGACAAAAGCATATTTAAGAAAATTCTTTTGTTGATTAATCCACACTTCATTGTGTAATATTAAGGACCTGAATCATATTTTCTGAAAATGGTCCTAGGAATCGTTAGTCGCATCCATTTAAAGGCACCAAAAGGTGATGGGCTCTGGTGTTTTCCTGCTCATTTCAGATGAGACAACAGTAAAATCATGAAGTAAGGCTTATTATGAGCTTCTGTGGTTTCAGAACGAATGGTACTTTCTTTAGGAATATGACCTTCTTCATCGAGGGTGAAGATCAAGAAGTATCAGTTCCTTCACGGTGTTCCTGCCTGACATCCCCACTCCCTTCCCTGGTCATGGCATCTTGTTTCTCCTCTGGGAGCTATTCCTGCCCTATGCTCAGTTCAGGTGGCGCTGACCCCAAGTCCTGTCTCCAGGGGAAGTGAGTGGACCTTGCTAAGGAGAGCACTACCTCCCCTTATTCAAGTGACTGGAAACGTCAGTCAAGCTGGGTCAAGAAGAACAGAACATTTCCTGGAACTACTGGGAAAGAAGTGCTGTCTTCCCGGAGACATTTGCTAAGTTGCCAAAACAGAAGCCTGGAGCTTTGAGTGGGTCATCTTGCTACCATTTCGGGAACTGCTGCCTGACAATAAAATCAACACAGAAGAGAGTAGAGCCAACAGAGGGAGAGAGAGCTCCTAACGACATCACTTGAGCATCTGGAACCAGCTGTACCTGAACATAACTCCAAAACTGGACTTCATAAGAGTCAATAAATTCTCTTTTTCACATAAGCCAGTATGAGTTGGAGTTCTGTCACCTGCAGCTAAAAGAAGGGTTTAAGGTGAATCTATTAATTGAAATGTGGATCCTTTCACTAAATAAATATTGGCAAAGTTCTACTTCCACTTACAAATTTAAAAATTATTCAATATCATTAAATATACCTTAGTAGTAGTACAAATGTCATTAGAATTTCTCTATAAAACATACGATAAATTATGGTGGACATAAGCTGTCATGCTTATTTGAAACATCTTGATTACCCAAAGAGTGAGAAAAACAGGAAAAGGCATACTGAGCTCCTGCCTAACTGGAGACCATCTGACGTTGACTAATAGACTCGCAGAAGTATCTTAACTTGGTCAGGCCTTAGGTTACAGCCAAATCGACTGTCTAACTACAGGCACATCCCACAGGAGAGAACCACTACAGAGCGCCAAGATCAAAGAGAACTTAGGAATCATCTGGTCCAGGGGCTTCCAGAATTTCTGAGTGTGACCCCCAGAAAGAAAGAGAACCCAGTATACACATATACACACCTGAAACACAACCTTCCCAAGCCGATACTTACCCTTAGCATGTGCAATGCACTCTGATTTTAAAAACTGATGATGCTGCCCATGAACTTTATTTCCTGACCCTCTACGACAGGTTTAGAAAACTGATAAGGCACTGATCCAGGCATGTGAGGTGATTCCCCTGAGATTTCTCATTTACTTAGTGGGAGAGCTGAAACAAAGACCTAGAACTTATCCTCCATGGCATATTAACGCAAACAGCTGGTACCTATATACATTCCTAGACAGCAAGCTTCTGGCCAAGCTTAAGAAATCCGGGAAGATGATTCAGGTGTCAGACCTAGCTGTTTCACAGTGGGACAGTTCGAGACTTTTAGAGTCACTTCAAGACCACTTACATGAAAACCCAAATCCACCAGGGACCTTGAATGGACCGGAATGGGAAATAGTGTGGAGTTTGTGCCTAAATTACTCATAAATAAGACTGAGCCAAATGCAAGAAATAGGATCAGAGTTTGTTTTAGGCTTGAAAGAACATACGACATTCTTCTCACTCTATCCAAGGAGTGACACCATGCAAATAATCTTCCGGTCAGCTAACGGTATTCAGGAAACTCCAGTTCCCAGATTTCATGACGCTAGGTGAAGGAGGGGAAGACGCAGCCCAGGTGCCACCCTGCCCCACAAAGAGCGGATAAGCTAACCTGGGAAATGAGGGAAAGGATTCGGTCACGAGATAAGATTTGGGTTTGGCTCAGAGAGTAAGGAGGTAGAACTCAGAACCGAGCGTGGGGCACAGCTAGCAGACCACCCTGACCACAGTACAGGGCTGGCGCTGACGGCTGCCGGGGTTGGGAAGGCTGCCTAAGAGTGGGATCAGATTCGGAGGGTGGGGAAAGTCAGCTGGAAGAAGAAAGATGAAAAAAACACACAGATAGAGAGAGACTAACAGGTTAATTTTGGTAGTTGATAAATGTTAATTTAATATATTTGGAGAAACTTATTTACATTATTTGCCATCACTTTCCACGCTACAAAACTGTTACATAAGTTTAGCTCAGCAGCTTAACTCCTATAAACGTTTACTTTGGTTAAGTTTCTTCTATACTTTACCTTCCTCAAATTAATGTTTAATTATTAGTTATAATCTGCTTAACAAGTGACATAGAGTAGGTGCTTGAGAATGTGTTGACAGATCTCTCCACATGTCATATGTCTAAAGTTATGATGTATTTTCTATGCTTACAAGACAATATAAAATAAAGCAAATTATAGGTACCATGATACTTTTGAAACTAAAATTTCAGTTAGTACATGAACTTCACTGAAATGAATCATCAACCAAGGTCCTACTGGCATTATCTACCCACCCTCAACATTAAAAAAACAAAAGCCACTATTTACAAAGTATCCTATCACAGTTGCAATGGGCCACTGTGCTATGCTGCTTAGGGGGTGCAGAGTAACTATCTCTTGAGAGTAAATGCATCTCCTCTCTGCCTGCCTCCTATTAAACCAAATCTAGGCACATCAGACAAGAGGAAAGAAAAGTTGGTCATTTGACTTCAGGGCAATCCATTCAGGAAGAGGATAAGACCATCGCTGATTATCTTCATGACCATGAGCGCCAATAACCTCGTGATATAAGCTGACGACAGCCAGCAGGCTCTTAAGCACTTCCTGCATGTTAGACGCGACTCATGTTAACATGTAGTCTTTAATGTGATTCAACGCATCTCATCTAGACTTCTCCCTTCAGCTCTTAAAATTAATTGACGGCTGTCAGACCTTACACAGAATATAAGAAAATTCATGGCATGTAAAGTGTAACAAAGACAAAACTAACTGTCAATTGCTTATTCTACAACCGCCAGAAAGCCTAGACTGTGGTGTATGGCTTGCCTCTAGAAAGTATGCAAGACTTCATGGAACGAACGCCCTTTACTAACTTCATTAGTACTCCCATTTCACTTCCCCAGACCCTCACTTTCCTTTTGTCTAATCCTTCGTTTCATCTATTTTTATCTTGCTTCATTGTGTGATACGTGTCTCTGCAGGCTCCCTTAAGGCACTTTTTTTGAAAAAGGTGAGGTGTACATGATTAAACTACATCACGTGGGGATGCCAAAAGCTTTTTGGCAATGGAATATATAACTGAAATAAACTCCCAAATATTCGGCTTATATACTGTGACAGGACGCCATGGTTGATATTTAATAATGAAGACTTGGCACCACTCAGAGAGTCTCCTTTTGAAAAGATCGATGGAATACAAAGACTAAACCACTTTAAGTCAGAGAAAGCAAAGCCCTTTAAATGTGGGAAGACACAGCAGGCACACAAAAACAGCTGAGAGAAGGGGTGGGGAAGCGTACGCTGCTCGGAATGAATACGGCATGTCCAGAAAACCACTGTACCACTAAAGAGCTGTGCCACATTTAACAAAATGGTCTTCATTGACCTTTCTGGGCAATACCTAAAGTTGTGTTTTAAATAAATGTATGAACAATTTTTCCTTAAACATTTTTTAAAAAGCAGACTACAAGCACAGCTCTGCAACTTCAGAAGTTCACAACAGCAATAACCAAAACATCAGAAAAAGTCTTGACTGTTCCCAAAGGGAACTCTAGATCCCCAAAATGTATATTTTCTGCACAGTGAGAAGACACGTGATCTTGAGCCGAACCCATCAGGAAGAGCTTCACTCAGGAAACTTGCGCTGTCAGTTCTAATGACTAATTCTTTAACCTCAGCATCTTTCTCCTATGAAGTCAAAAAATCTCAGTTCCACCTGTTATCCACATTCTCTACAACAGCCCAAGATGAACATACTGCAGCAGTGACAGCTGCTGCCATAGACAGGAAGGCCCAGTAGAGTCCCAAACAGAGGACTAAAGAAAACCACACTGTATCTGTGTGTTTATCACAAAAGCAGAAGAGTTGATAAGAATCCTTAAATAATACAATGTTGCTATTAAGCACTGCATTAAATAGTGTGTTTCCACTCCGATTACTCGGAATATAATTAATCAGGATGACCAAATCAGGGCCCCTTAGGAATTCGCAGCAGTCCTCTGTTTTCACTACGAAGCAAAAACTTATCTGGGAAGTGCATATCCTGTAAGTAAATGCTATTTTCTAGAACATTAAACATTATTACTCCCTAAATCTAATATAAAGAAAAAGAGAAACATAAGCTTATTTACTATCATCTAATTCTGGTCTTAAAACAAATATTTTCCTATAAACACACACCATGAAAAGTGCCACTGCTTAATGTACTTCTCTTTATCAGGTTTCCAGGCAATAGTTTCTCTATATGACACATTCTGTAAGGAAACTCTCTGAACAATTTCTTTAGGCACAAAGAGAAAAACCAGCCATTTCACTATATATGACAAAACTTGTTGGGAGCACAATTTTAAAATTTCAGGTTTTGGCCTCATTGGTCAGAGAAATGTAATGCATTCAACCAAACAAATACACGAGGTGCTTCTGGAATCAAGAGCACTTCTCACGTTTACTGAATCTGCTTTGCTAATCAGATACTTGAGGTTAACCAGCAGAAATCATATTAAGCAAGGGTAGACAAAATATAAAATAGACTTTAAAATTGCCATCATTCCCTGATGAAGTAATTGATTAAGAAGATAATTTGCAAGAGTATTATAGTTTCAGAAATTTCTTTTGATGTCTGCAGAAAACTACGGAGACTGAAAAAGTCTCAAACATTTGAACACCATCACGGCTGCCTCTGATGCCGGGCAAAACCTAGGAAACCAAATCACGAGAGATCCTACAAATGCAAGGCGGCCACACAGAGCGTCTATTCCAGCCCATCTGAGCCTGGTGGAAGCAAGGCTCAATGCTCCTGTCCTGTCCACGGTGTGCAGGTAAGCAAACTCTCAGGAAGTTCTTCCAAACCTTTAGTCTCGGAATTCAAACTTTCTCTGCCGCGTTCTACGCACGGATTAATAAAACGTTCATTCACTCCATTGGCCTGCTAGGAAAGGCGGCCTCCAACCGCCTCGTCCCGCACAGGCGCCCCGGCCGGCCCGCCGAGCGCTGGGCTGTCCCGGCCTCTCTCCCTGCCCAGGGGGCACTTGTCCGGGCCCTTCTGGCCCCTCCTCCCCGCGCCCCGCCGAGGGGACACCTGTCTCTGTCCCTCTCCCCGCCGAGGGGACACCTGTCCCAGCCCCTCTCCCCACGACCCGCCCAGGGGGGCACCTCTCCCAGCGGCCCCTCTCCCTGCGTGCCGCCAGAGGGGCACCTGTCTCGGTCCTTCTCTCCTTCCAGGGGGCACCCGTCCTGCCCGTTCTCCCCGAGCCCGCCGAAGGGGCACCAGTCCCAGCGGCCCCTCCCTCTGCGCCCCACCGAGGGAACACTTGTCCCAGCGGCCCCTCTCCCGCGCCCTGCTAAAGGGGCTCCTGTCCCAGCTCCTCTCCGCGCGTCCCGCCAAAAGGGCACCCGTCATGGGCGTTCTCCCCGAGCCCGCCAAGGCGGCACCTGTCCCAGCGGCCCCTCTCCCCGTGCCCCACCGAGGGGGTTCGTGTCCCGGCCCCTCTCCCCGCGCCCCGCCGAGGGGGGCACTTGTCCCCGCCACTCCCTCCGCGCCCCGTCAAAGGGGCACCCATCCTGGCCGTTCTCCCCGAGCTCGCCAAGGGGGCACCTGTCCCAGCGGCCCCTCTCCCTACACCCCGCCGAGGGGGCACGTGTCCCGGCCGCTCTCCCCGCGCCCCGCCGCGGGAGGGAGCGCTGGATCCAAAAAGCCCGCCGCCGAGCTGCGCCTCGTCGACAAAAAGCAGCCCGCGGCCCGACCGGCGCCCGCACCGCTCGCGCCCGGCCACCCCCGCGCCCGCCCGACGCGGCCACTCCCGCCCGCGCGCCCCCCGACCGTCTCTCACCCAAACATTCCCACTCCCTGGCGCACACACGCGTGTTCTCACACCCACTCCCGCCCTCACTCCCTAGCATAAACACGCGCGCGCGCTCAGCCTCGCTCCATAAACACGCGCGATCGCACACTCCCTCCCCAACACGCTTCCTCTCCCAGACACACTCTCTCACGCTCGCTCCATAAACACACGCCGGCCCCCCCACACACTCACGCGTTAAAACACACACAGTCCCTTCGCTCTTTCCATCAGCACGCGCGCCCCCTCACGCTCCCCACTCGCTTCGTAAACACGCGTGTTCGCACACCGCTCCTGAGACACGCGCACGCCCGCACCCGCGCTCCATCCACACGCGCCTCACGCTCATCCAAACACTCTCTCCCGCACACTTGCCCCGTAAACACGGCGGTGCCCACGCACACTCACGCGCCAAAACACGCTCCCCCCGCGTAAACACGCGCGCCCCCACACTCCTCCCCTCACCCCTCCACAAGCGCGCGTGTCCTCGCACCCACTCCTCCAACACACTCCCTCCCCCCTCGCGTAAACACGCGCGCCCCCGCCGCGAGCACGCGTGCTCCCCACGCCCGGGCCGCGGCGCGCGCCCGCCCCCGGCCCCGCCCCCGCGCGCCCCGGCCGCCCCGCGCGCCCCCGCCGGCCGCCGCCCTCGCCCCGCACGCGCCCGGCCCACTCTCCCGTCGACCACACGCACACTCACTCGGACTTGGTGAGCACGGCCACCGCTCGGTCCGGCTGGCGCGAGCCGCTTGTCTTCCTCCTCCTCCTCCCGCGCGGCCCCGCCCGGCCCAGCCCCGCCAGCCCAGCCCTGCCCGACCCGCTCAGCTCCACTCGCCGCAGCTGGACCGACTCGGGCTCCGGGTACCGCTGTCTCCCCGCCACAGCCCCGAGTGCGCCGCCCGGGCCAATGGCGGGGCGCGGCGGTGAGCTCACCGGCCTCGGCCCCGCCCTCCGGCCCGCGCGGGCCAACCGGAGGGCGCTACGTCACCCGGAGCCGGGCAGAGGCAGGTGTGGGGCGCGGAGCCGCTCGGCGCGGGGACTGCGCCGGAACTGCGCCCGAGCCGCTCGGCGCCGCGCTGGACGGCGGCGGGCCGGGCCCGGAGGGTGCGGGCGGAGCGCGGCCCCGCGGCTCCGAGCGCCTGCACGCGAGAGGCGCGGGCGGCCCGCGGCCCCTCGCGACGCCTCCGCCCGGCTCCCCGCCCAGACTCGGGGAGGCCCGCCGGGGGTTGCTGAGAGCGGTCCGCTCGAGGGGAGGGGCGGCTCCGAGCCCGACGGCCGCGCCCGCTCCCCCGGGCCCACGGCCCCAGGAGGCCGCCTCGGGGGCCCGCGCCGCGCGGCGGGGGCGCTTGGGCTCTGGGTTCCCAGCCCGCGGAGTCGCCCCGCGCCCAGCCCGCCGACTCCCGGCCCCGCGGCGCCGTCGGGTCCGCCCGGGAGCCCCGCACCCAGGGCCCGGCGTACCCGGCTCGGGCTCCCGGCGCGGCCCCGGCGCGCCCTGCGGCGGCGGCGTCTGCAATGCAGCCGCAGGAGGAGCCGGCGCTGCGCTGCGCTGCACCGCGAGCGGGGGAGCGCGGAAGGCTGGCGGGAAGGAGGGGCGCGGCGAGCCGGCCGACGGCCGAGGAGCGCGGGCGGCGCCCAGGAGGCCGCGAGGGCACTGGGTGGGTCCCGGGGCCCGAGTGGAGGGCCCGGGGTGTCGGCCAGGGCGGGGCTGAGCCTGTCTGGGCAGTGACAGTGAATGGCGGCTCCCCCGGGAGCTGAGGAGCGTCCAAGGTTCCCATTCCAGCTGCGCAGGGCCGGACCCCCTTAGCTGGAGTCCGGGGCCTCCGCCCACTCCTCCGGTCTAACCCGAGTGTCCAAAAGTTCTGGCTTTGGTCTTCTCACTTGGATACTTCTGCATAATATCCTCTTGCTTCTCGCCTCCTGCCCAAGCCCAGGCCACCCCTCTCCGTCAAGGCTAACCGTGTCCAAGCAGGGCATCCCAAGCGGACACCACACCACGGCCCCTTCTCCTTTCGCTATAACGTTTGCAGTTCTGCTGTTCCTCATCGGCCCCCCACCTCCCACCCACGGCCTTGCACACAGAAAGTGCTTGGCCCACGCAGAGTTGTGATGAGGCCATCTTCTCTTTTTCCCTACAGTCGATTATCTTTAAAATTGGTTACGTCTCCTTTCTGCCGTCTGGGTTAAAAACAGTCTCAAAAGATGGAGGCGGAGTCTCTTTTTTGACCCTGCCCAAATACGCACGAAAACAACCACAGTATTTTACCCAGCCCTTGAGCTTTGTACAACCAAAAATGAATTGTTGGTTAGGGGCCAAGCCAAGGACATCCCTGGCGAGGCTGGGTCCCATCCTGTGCTCCACCTCTGAGGCAGGAAAGCAAGCAGGTCGTGTATGGTCTCATTCTTGGGGGCTGACTGATTCCACACTTCAGCAAGTCCCTCGCCTGCCCTGGCAAAGTCGGAACACTCCAACACATTCACAATCCTGCTCCCACAAGCCCTGCATATTGCCATCTGCCTCTACCCCACTCTGACCACAGAGGACCCCTGTGCCTCCCAACTCTGCTTATGCACCTTCTCCCCTTTATCTGCTAGAGGCACTCCTATCTGTTCCTCAAGGTCTAGCTGGAACCTCCCACCGGCTATTCCTTTTCCTGAGCGCTCAGCATAGCTGACCCCAGAGCACTGTTATACATCCGTATTGCAGCCCACAGTGAGTAGGTGCTATTTGTTTCCAAAGGAGGCAACATAATGGGAAGTAGGCAAATACAACAGCTCTTGAGACGGACTGCCTGTGTTCAAAGTCAGATTCTCACACTTGCTAGCTGTGTGCCGGCTCTCTGTGCCTTCATATCTCTGGGTGAGAATGAAATGAGCCAATCAATGTAAAGTGTGTGTACCAGTGCCTGGCATGTAAGGTTCGCTCCATACGTGTTAGCTCTTGTTGCTACTAGAAGTCAGGGAGTCTTGGGGTGGTGGGTAGTGACTGGAAAGGGGAACTTCTGGGTTTCTGGTCATGTCCTATTCTTGACCTGGGCACTGGTTTTAGTTTGTGAAAACTCAGTTTAGTTTGTAAGCTGAGTTTCACATACTTATGATATACACACTTTTCCGTATGTGTATTGTATGCCAATAAAAAGTGTTTAAAAAAGTTACTTGTTACCAGCTAAGACCGAGAAAGCTCTACTTTCCTTGAGAACAGGAACGAAGTCCTACTTATCCTGGCATCTTGCACAATCCAGGCACGCTGTGGGCACTCAGCTAATAGTTGGATTGCTCTGAATGGATCGCAAGCAACAGAAACCAACGGGAACGTGGGATCACGAGGGGCAGCACCCGCCTTCATTCTCTGCAGTGCCAGGGAACTCAGGAAAACTGGGAGCCAGGTTCAGGCACCTGGACCCCAGCAAAGAGAAGGAGCCTCCAGTCTTTTCTTTCAGGTGGGGGTGGGGAAGTTCTTTTTCTTGGATTTGTTTTAAAAAGGCAGAGGTTCAGCCCTGGGTTCAGCCCTGGACATCCCAGCTACCCGAGGAGGGCCTCCTGGGAACCCATGATCCTTCACCCTTCCTCCAATGCCCCCGTGTCCACCTGGCACATGAGGAAGATAGGCTCAGGGATGCTTCAGCCCCTTGACTGTGCCCTGGTGACAGAGCTGGGCTCGGCAGCCTGGGACTCTCATTTCAGGCAGCCTGAGGTGACATTTCTACAGTAGGAAAGTCCCCTTACTGTGCTGCGGCTGAGCCCATTCCTCTCCTGGAAGATCTGCCACTCTGATCCCCCCCCACACCTCTATCTCAGGATGGGGGCCACAAGAGCAAGTGCCCTCCTTGGGCCCATGCATGGAAAGTCAGATGGCAAGCTGGATACTTCTGAAGCAAGCTCAGAGCTCTGCTGGCATGCTGGAACGGAGTGCCCACAGGTTGTCATTCCTTGTGGGGATTCATGTCCTTTCTTCCAGGTTAGGAAATGACAGGGTAAGGCAGCAAGTGCTTCAAGCAAATTATGACACTGGTGTTTTATGGGGCTTTGAGTATACCTGGGTCATTTTTAAAAATAGTGAAAAAGAAAACTTTGTTAGATGATGAGTCCACTTGGCGTCACCCAGACCAAGAGCACTTTTTGCCCCTTAAAGCAGATATGGTAAGTCCTTACCCCAGCCCTAAGCTCTGCGGAGGGTCTCATGATGAACCTGTGGGGTGCATCCTGCTACAGGTGAGGAAGAGGGGAACCACTGCTTATCGGACGCCTGTTATCTGCCTGCTGTCACGCTACACCCTCACATACACTGCTGCTGTTTCTCCTGCAAGTTGGATGTTGTATAGAGGAGAAAACAAAGCTTCAAGAAGTCAGATGACTTGCCCAAAGGCACGCAGATGGTGAGCAGCAGATCTGGGTTTCAAGTTCTGAGCCTGTGTTCATTCCACTCCACTATGATGGTTCTTCAAGTACCCAAAAACTCCTACATCATTTAGATACCATTTGTTTAAGAAAGCAGTCTGGAAATTTCTACAAAGGGGTTTTCTTACAGTGATTATTTGAGCTTCGATCTGCACAAAAGAAAGTCCAAATCAGGTGATTTCATTCAATACTATCCAGGGAAATAATGGTCATTAATATTATACACCAAATATTTCTGGTTGTCATTCTTTAGAGTACTTTGCACGGGTCTGAACCCTCTTTGGCCAATAAAATGTGAGTAAAAGTGGCATGCATAACTACAGATAGAAACTGTAAGAGCCAGTGATCTGCCTACCACGTTCTTCCCGCCCACCCCCCACCCCCACCCCCGCGCCCGCAACTGTGAAAGATGTACACTCTACATCTCGGGCCAGGTCCCTGAGTGAGTGTGATGAGTAGAGCTCTCTCCACCAGCCAGCATGGGACTTGTAGCAGGAGTGAGAAATAAACCACTGAGGTTGGGGTGTTTGTTGCTGCAGCATAATCTCACCTCTCCTATCTCATAAGAAATCAAATATGTTTCTGCATTTATCAACTCCCAATTTAAAAAAATCAAATAAGATTCTTCTCAAACTAAGTGACAATTTAAAAATAAGTGCAAGATGCATATTCAGTGTACCTTTAAGAAACTAAGAAATAAAAAAATATTCTAAAAAACCTCAGGTAAGGGTGACAGCAATTCAGTAGAGAAAGAAGAGTCTTTTCAACAAATGGTGCTGGGACAGCAGGATGTCCTCACGCAAAAGAATGAAGTGGGACCCCTACCTCACACCATATATAAAAACTAACTCAAAATGGATCAAAGACCTAAATGTAAGAGCCAAAACTAAAAAACTCTTAGAAAACACAGAGATAAATCTTCATATCCTTGGATTTGGGAATGGTTTCTTAGATATGACATCAAAAGCACAAGCAACCAACGAAAGAAATAAGTAAACTGGATTTCATCAAAATTTAAAATTTTTGTGCTTCAAAGGGTACCATCAACAAAGTGAAAAAGACAATTCATAGAATGAGAGAACATATTTACACATCATATATCTGATAAGGTAGTGTATCTAGAATATAAAAAGAATCCTTGGAGCTCAAAAGTAAAAAGAAAACCCATTTTTTTAAAAAAAATGGACAAAGGATCTGAATGGACATTTCTCCAAAGAAGATATACAAGTGGCCAATGAGCACACGAAGAGATGCTCAATGTCATTAGTCATTGGGGAAATGCAAATCAAAACCACAATGAGACACCACATCCACTAGGAAGGCTATAATTGAAAAGACAGATAATAACAAGTGTTGATGAAGATGTGGAGAAATTGAAACCCTCGTACCCTGCTGGTGGGAATGTGAAATAAGGCAGCTACTTTGGAAAACAGCATGGCAGTTCCTCAAAAGATTAATCATAAAGTTACCATATAACCCCACAATTCCACTTCTCTGTATATACCCAAGAAAAATGAAAACATAAGTCCATACATATGGACATTTATTTGGCAATAAAAAGGAATGGAGCACTGATAGATGCTACAACAGGGATGAACCTTGAAGACATTATGCTAAGTGAAAGAAGCCAGTCACAAAAGACCACAGATATGATTCTTTTTAAATGAAATGTCAAGAATAGGCAAATTTATGGAGATCGAAAGTAGATTAATGTTGCCTTGGGCTGAGGGGAAGAGGGCTGGGGGCAATGGGACATGATTGTTAAGGGGTACGGGGTTTCTTTTGGGAGGATGAAAATGTTCTAAAGTTAGGCTGTGGTGACGACTGCACAACCCTGTGAATATACTAACAGACTTTGAATTGTCCACTCTAAGTGAGTGAAATGCATGGTATATTAATTGTATCTCAGTAAAGTTCTAAAACACACACAATAAGAAGAGACAAAGAATGAAGAGGTATAAAAAAGAATCAATGGGTTAACTTTAGAAAAGAGAACTGAAAGATAGGAAAAGGAAGGCCAAGGTCAGGATGGCCTGACAGCCAATCCTGGAAGTCAGTCAGCCCCACCTTGCTCCCCGAGCCCCCAGTGTCCAGCCCCATGTGGGATCCGTGGGGGTGGAGAATCTGGGTAGACAAGTCCTGCCAGGTGACTGCACAGTGATGAGTCAAGACGGACACAGGGGAGGCCCTGAGTCACATGTTGATGACCCCTGGGCAGAAGGAGGTCAGAAGAGGGGCTGTCTCTAACTGTGTTTCTGAAGGGTTGTGAAAACCCACGGGTGAGCCCATCAAATTCCTACTTGCTGTGGTTGCTTCCTTCACAGCTAGGGAGGCTGGAGAGAACAGCGTCTAACTTACAGTTCCCCTTGGAGAACTCCCTGATGTGTTGGGGTTCTCCATCACAAAGGTTGGCTGATTCAGGGGTGAAGGTGAGCTTTGCAGAGAGCCTCAGACACCTCCAGCTGAGCTGCATTGCCCTCACCAGGCCCCTGGGTCTTCCAGATGAGGGAGGAGCTGTTAGGGGGAAGCTCCCAGGCCTGGAGTCAGCAGCCTGGGCTCTGGCTCCAGCTCCACCACTAACTACCCGTGTGGCAAGCTCCTTTCTCTTCCTGTGCCTCAGTTTCCTCCTTTGCAAAATGAGGCCTAAGGCTGTGTTGATGTGGTTCTGGTGCATTTCCAGCATGACCTGTCATAGCAGGCGCCCCAGTGCTTTGGCTGCCGGGACTCTGGATTGGAAATGACCAGTCCCATGAATGCAGGTGCATGAGTGAGCCCAGGCAGAACCAGCAGCGGAACAGCCCAGCCAACCCAGCCAATGCAGCATCAAGAGAACTAATACACGCTTGCTCTTTGGAGTCACTATGCTCTGGGCTGGTTTGTTACACAATAGTAGATAACTGTAGGGGATGGTGGCGTAGGGGGTGGTGGGGAAAAAAGGCATTTGCTACCAGGGCAAGCCATACTACCATTATTGGTACAGCCTGGGAAGGCTGTCTCTCTAATCTGGAGGAAGGAAGAGATGCATTAGCCATCAACCTGAGAACTTGGGCATCTGTCTTAAGGAACATAATGCAGAAGGAGAATCCAAAGAAGCGGGGTGAAAACACCTTCAGCTCCTTCTCCCTAGCGGCTCATACCGGTCCATCCAGTCCCTCCTTCCCCTTCCCCGAGTATTATATGCAAGCCAGATGATAAAATACACGGCCAGTCTCTCTGCTAGAGTGGGAGACGTGCAGAGACATGCTCTGTTTTCGGGGCACTGAGTGTCAAAAGTCGGATAATCCACAATACATCCAGGAAGTGGTAATGCATGGTGATAATGCATTCAATGGGCTCTAGTGTCTGACGGCCCCGAGTTTGAATCCCTAACTGTGTGACACAGGACAAGTCACCTGACCCCTCTGAAATTCAGCTTCCTTGTCAGTAAAATGGGGATGGAAACATCTCCTGGAAACATGGAGAGGATGACATTGGATAATGAATGTAAAGTGGGCAGCCCAGGGCCTGGTGAGCGTACAGGGAGGGCCGGGGGACTAGTGCCAGGAATGTCATGATCCCTTTGGGTTCTACTGTCTTTGTGATGTTCCCCGGGATCTTTTGGGGTGGCAGATTCTTTCCCGTTTACTTCCTGTGCTAAAATGAGCTGCCTTCCCCAAGCACCTGGTTGCCCTGTGAGGGAGCTGGCCTGCATGCTTTAGGCACAGCCAGCAGTCACATGCAGCTGGAGGAGAGGTGCCTCTAATTGAATCCTATTTCATAGTCATTCAGGAGGAACTGACACAAGAGGACCCAGACCCCTTAGCACATGTCAGTTTAACTCATGGGTCCCACCCAGACCAGCCTGAGCCCACACCACCTTCCACTTCACCAAAGGTCCCATCTGTTCCAGGTCTCTGGGCCAAATGGTCCTCATGGAAAAGGTGGTGCAGGCTCCATAAATCGGAAGAGTGATGGGAGTCCAATAAGCAGATGCCACTGGGGAGGGGCGAGACCTCATTCTTCCTCTTGGCGTGGGAGCTGCCATCATTATCATCATCAAGATAACATTCACTGAGCACCAACTACATTCTTTACACATGTTAATTTCTTTCATCTTCACACCAAGCCTGTGCAGTGGGTGCTACCATTATTGTGGTTTTACTGAGGAGGAAACTGAGCCACAGCAGGTTAACTTGCCCTGGACTGTGCACTAGTGAGTAGCAGAGCCCCCCGATCTCCCACACTCCAGAACCGCAGCTCCTAGCTGCTGCTCTGTTTGGGAGAATAGAGCTAGAGAACATGGGAGCCAGAGAAGCACAGCTTCAGGGACAGGCACAACCAGGTGAAATGAGGAGTCAAGGACAGGGGGTCAGGGCCCTCCCTGAACAAAGGACAGGCTTGGCTGGCAGGACCGCTGCCCCTTTCTCCCTTGGGCACCCTTCCTGAAGCCGTGCCTGTCAACGCAACAGCCACCTTTTGGTACTGGGGGTCTGAGTGGCACACCACAGACATACTCAAAGAGATAGGGTCATGTCTGGCCTTTAATCTGGGCCATTCAGGCCAGTCTGTGCCTGGGTTTTATTTGAATCAGAAGCTAAAACCCCTAGAAGGCAGAGTATCCAAGTGGTGAGTGCTCTGCTCTGGAGTCAGAAGGGTCTGGGCTCTGCTGTTCTCCAGCTCTGAGACCTAGGAAAGGCTCCATTCTCTAGACCTTGTGTGCTCATCTGTAAAACGGGGATGGTAATAGCGGCTGCAGTCCAGGGTCATCTTAAGGACTCAGAGAGACATTTGTGAAGCTCATAGCCTGGTGCCCAAAAGGCGTTAGCACCTTGTCTTGGCTAAACAATAGGGAAAGGTAATTAGTCCACACTTTGGCCAAGATAGCCACAAAATTCAGGCGCAAGCCAGCAAAACTCCAGTGGAAGCCCCTGGTCTGGGTGTCTGAGTCTTGAGGCCCCCCATGGAGTCTCAGGGGGCAGGTCTGGGGACTTGGAAAAGCCTTCATGACAGTGATGAAATCCCATTCATGCAGGACTTCCCATTTTTGGAGACTAGCTCTGTTATGGGCTGAATTGTGTCCTCCTCAATTTCACAGGTTGAAGCCCTAGCCCCCAGTACCTCAGAGTGTGGCTGTATTTGGAGACAGGGTCTTTAAAGAGGTGACTCAGTTAAAATGAGGCTATTGGCATGGGCGCTAGTCCAGTCTGACTGGTGTCCTTATAAGAAGAGGAAATTGGGCACAGAGAGAGACAGCAGGGATGTGCACACACAGAGGGAAGACCATATGAGGACACAGCGAGAAGGTGGCCATCTACAGGCCAAGGAGGGAGCCCTCAGAAGAAACCAAACCCGCTTACACCTGATCTCGGACTTTCAGCCTCCAGAACTGTGAGAAGACCAATTTCTGTTGTTTCAGCCGGCCAGTCTGTGGTATCTTGTTATGGCGGCCCGAGTGGATTAATACAAGCTCTTTCTTCCAAGCACGGCTCCCCACACTTCCGTGCATCTCTTTACCTACCTGAGGGCTCATAGACCTTCATGTGCAGAACTTGGGGCCTCCTCTATGGCTCCCTTTTCAAGGCCACTCTTGTCAAACCAGAGCCCAACCCTTCTAGATCCTTCTTCAGAGGATCTTAGGAAGTTCCAGTCTTCGGGGTCTGAGAGAGCATCCCAGGCGCCCACTGGGCTGCTGTTGGCTTCTCTAGGAGGCAGGAAAACCCAATGAGCCTTCAAATAGGCTGCCGTGCACCTTACGGCCTGATGGAGTCAGTTAAGAATGGACGTGTTTCCCTGAAAGGTACCCACAAAATGTACTTCTTAAAACTGCCATGGTGTGCTTTCTTATGAAATAGATAACATTCTTTTTTTTTTTTTTAATGTGGGACTCTGATCTAAGAGAAATGACTGCATTGTCTCATAGGTGACAACGGAGTCAAAGACCTGGATATTTACACTGAAAACCACTCTGAAATCACCGTCCTGACAGTTGCTGCCAACCAAAACCTGAAGCTCATGCGCCGGGGAAAACAAGAGCTGGAAAGTTCCCTTTTTAGGTAAGCAACTAGCTACTACCTACAAAGAATAAACACCAAGGTCGCGAGGGGAGGAGGCATGCTCTCCCATCAAATCGTGGTCCGAGTTACAGAGAAGTAGAGAGAGTGATCCAAAGGGAAGGCCCAATTCGAGGCAGTTGCATTTTCAATTACGACTATCTCCTGCCCTCGAGGAGCAGGGCTGACATTTAGCTCAGGGACAGTTTGAGATGCTTTAGGTGCTAAACACCATCACTGAAAAAAATAAAAAAGTGGCTAGTGAAAAGCACAGATGTGTTACCCACACACATGTACCCCCACCCCGAGCTGGTCTCTCTTTGACACTCCGGGCACGTTTCTAGGGTGGCCCCTCGCTGTGCAGCCACGACCCAACCCAGGCCAGCAGCTCACCGACTTCTTTGGGACCAGTGAATTCTTGCTTGGCTGGTCCAGGGGCCTGAGAAGCACCATCCACTTCAAAGTGGAATCCCCTAGGATGCCCGTCACAAGAAACACGGCCCCACCCCACCATCCTCCTGGCTTTAACTTGCTTTCAAGTAACTTGGAGTCATGCCAGGGCCTTTCATCAAATATAAAATGAGCACCCACTCACTTTCTCACTGGGAATCAAAACCGAGGATGCCAGGGGGAGGAATGACGTCTTTAAGTGCAATCAGGCGACCTAGAGGTTCAGACTTTCTGCTGCATGTCTGCACTCTGCTCAGAGCTTCTTCTTTCCTGCTGCTTTTCCAGGGACGGGGGTAAAGAAGAGCAATAAATGCATCAGCCATTTCCAAGCTCCAGAGCACTGGGGGCTTCGAATGCATCAGGCCCAACCTCGAGGAGCCACGTCTGCGGCATTTCTGGGTTCACTCCATAGCGCCTCCGTGCAGGCCCTGCTCAGAGCTACACACTGGAGCTTCAACTGGCTTTAGCTGTTCCCGGGTGACCCAGGCCAGGTCTTCTGATGTCATAAGAAGCATCATTGAGCTTATAAAATTAGAGCACTGATGCATTTTTTATGTCTTAAGAATCACACTGGATTGTTAACATCTTAGAAGATGGCTGAATGCTGTCTATGTCTCTCTTTTCTCTTAAAGGTGGATTATCGAGTAGGAATGGTCTTTGCTCAGGCCCCACCCCGGCTCTGAAATCCCCATCTGCACCCCGCTGGTCACCGTTTGCAAGGTCGCGTCCATTCCCATCAGTGTCAGGGGAAGGAGGAGGAGTACTGCTGGAAGAGGGGGTGCTGGTTCTGGGGCTTCCTCCAGGCTCCCAGCCCCAGCCCCGGAGAGGCAGAGGGGGACGAGAGGGCGGGAGGAGGAAGCCGGGCATCTCGATGGAGCTGCTCAGAGCCCTGCGGCAGCAAATGGAGCCATCAGGAGGAGACTCTAGTGAGAAAAGAACATTGCGGGAGCCAGGGGTGCCGTGTGCGGGATGAAGATGGGGTGCAGGTTTGCTTACAGAGCACTATGGGCCATAGCACAGGTGAGTAATTTAAAGAGGTAATAGAAATAATATGTTAGAATAATAACCCTAGCCGTCAAAGGCTCCTAGAATTTCTCATTTAATTTCACATTTAGGTGGACTGATCTGTAATATAGTTAATTTCACATCTCTGCCCAGGGAATCCTGAGCTTTGCACAATAATCTCTGCAGAAGACAAAGTATTCACCCAAACCATTTTTCATAATAAAATGTGTTCTTCTGCCCCAAAGAATTGCTGAGGACTACACAAGATCTGTGTAAGGGCAACACTTTAAAAACAACAGCAACAACAACAACAAAAACATTGGACACTCACCATTTCCTCTCTCAACAAGGACAGCAAAAAGAAATGGGTCTGCTGAGGCAAGAGCAGGGGAGGCTGGTGGGGGCAGAGGAGGGGAGGGGGCAGTTCTGTGCAGTGAAGAACTTAACCTTGCCCAAAGAGAGGTCTGGCCTTTGTCCTCGCCTTCTGGGAGGTGACCTCTAAGCCCTTGGAATATCATGCTTGATGGGAGTGTCTCTGTCTGCCTGGCCACCTTGGATCACTGGATAGTCCAGTGATATGATTTAAGGTAAGGGCTGGCCACATGGGATAGTTGTAGGGTGGGGGCTGGTCACACTAGAAGGACCAACAATGTGACTTAGGGTGCGGGGGTTTGGTCACATGTGTCAGCCCACTCTGGAGAGGATGGATACAGGTCAATAGGTGGGTAATCACTCATGCTCCCATGATGGAGCCCCAATAAAAACTATAGACACTGAAGCTTGAGGGAGCTTCCCTGACTGGAAATACTCCATGAGCATCATTGCACATTGATGCCAGGAAAGTAACGCTGTCCATGACTCCATAGGGAGAAGAGAGCAGAAGCTGGTGTCTGGTGCGCTCCTGGTCTCTGCCCTGTGCACTTCTTCCCTTGACTGATTTTAATCCATATTCTTTGGATGTAAAAAACTGTAACTGTGAGTATAACATCTTTTGTGGGTTCTGTGAGCCTATTTAGTGAATTATGGAGCCTAAGCATGGTCTTTGCAGTTGGCTAACTCTCATACATTCTTCCTACATACGAAAAGCACTCCTATGAACAAACATTATAGTTTTCATATAGGATCAAGTGCATTCTCTTCCTGATGGGGGCACAGACGGACTCCTCCCATCCCTCTCACATGCTCCCCTAGCACTCAGAACCTACCCCCAGGGAGCACTCATCATACCAACTGTGTTGTCCAGTTTTCCTCATATCCTGGGCTGTGAGCTCCCAGAGGTGGGGGCATGCCCAGTTGGCATGTAAAGCCCTGGGTCCAGCAGAGTGCCCCTCATGTGGGTGAGGCTCAGCAGGTACCAGTGACTGATGGGCAGGTAGACAGGCTGCTTTCTATCAAGGCTGTTTCTTCCATAGTGTTTTATGACCGGTCAAGGGGTGAAGTGCCTACCTTAGAATGACAACCTGAGGCCACAAGTGCCAAAGGAGATGGGTGTTGTGAGGTTTCAACAGGACCATGAACATGAAGCACTTGGCATAGGGCCTGGCTGGTATGTCTGTCACAGTCATACCAGTGCACTTTGCTGCAGTGGGATTCCAAGGGGGTGGGTGTGGATAGGCAAGTTTTCATGGCCCCTGACTCTGCTACCCACCTACTCATTCGTTCATTCATTCATTCATTCACTGGGCTAAGGAAGACTGGGTCAGACAATGGGGGAGTCACAGAGGATCAGGTGAGAGACTCCTCCAGGCCCCAGGACTGTGACACACCATGCAATGACTTGCCAGGGACCTAGTTGGGAAGTCCCCTTCCTCTCTCAGGCCTGGAGAGTGGATGGGTCTGAGCAGCTCAGGGGAGAGACTTGATTTTTCCCTTCCTTTTCCAGCTCCAGCAAGCCGAGGGGAGAATTCTCTGTCCTCACCAGGTGGCCCCTTAAAAGATCTGAAGGCAACCCCAGGGTATGCTTAGTAAAGGACCTTGTTGTCAAGCTTCTGAGTTCTTGTGTTGGGTCATCTGGCTGAAGCTTGTCCAGTGACAGGGAGACCAGACAGGGGGTGATGGTGCCTGGTCAATTCTGGACACCCTCCCCAGCCTGGTTCAGACAACAGGAAGGACATTAAACATGCTTCAGCTTAAATTGAAGTCAGTCAGCAGGAAGGGCAATGGTCACAAAGACACCACTGGCTGCCCATGTGTCCATCCATCCATCCTTCCGTCCACCCATCCACTCATCCATCCTTCTGTCTGTCCATCCACTCATCCATTCATTGATCCATCCATCCATTCATCCATCCATCCATCCGTCCATCCCTTGAAGAAACATTTATTGAGCACCTACTGTATTCCTGGCCTTTGGGCATAATGATAATTAAGACAAAATCCTTTGGCCTCACAACTCGGCTATATTCTCACCCTTGTCAATTTCATCCACACCCCTTGACCCATTTTGTCCAATGCCCCCTCCATGCAGACATGTCACAGTCTTCTCTCTTCTGCCTATATGCTTCTCTGAGCTCTGGAGCCTACAACCACTTGCTTGCTATTGACTTTTCACATGATGTCCCAAAGGCCCTTCAAACTCAGGCCCGCCTTGTAACCAGTCCTCTCGAGGATGAATGACACAGAGCCCCCATATCTAATCCATCTACAAGTCCTATTGATGCCACATCTTAAATGTCTTTGGACTCTTCTCCCTTCTCTCCAGAACCGCCAAGTCCAGCATCATCTCTAGCCTGGAGGATTAACTGTCTACCCTCATCTGCTCTGGCCCTCCTTCAATCCATTCTCCACACAGCAGCCAAGAGCCCTTGTCAAAATGCAAACCTGGTCATGTCACTGCCTCCCAAACCCTCAATGCCTTCCTTCTCCTTGGGGAGAAAGCCAGCACTCCTCAGCCTGGCCCACACGGTACTGCCCCTGAGCACCCACCCAGCCTGAGTGGTCTGATCCCCACCTCCCTCTCCACCTCACCGGCCTTCATGTGCTCGTTTATACTCATGAGACTCCCTCCCATCACAGAGCTTTCTGTGCACGCTGTTCCATCTGCCTGGAATATTCTTGCCTCCCCTCTTCATGGAGTTAACTTCTGCTCTTTCAGATCTCAGCTCAAGGGTCATTTCTTCAAGAAATCCCTTACAGGCCTCCCTGAGAAGTTGTTTCCCCCCATTACAAGCTCCCCAAACGCTGGTTTGTGGGAAGGCTTGGTGGTCACGTCTGATTTTTTCCTCCGCTAGATGGTAAGCTGGGTGAGCGCAGCGACCCCATCTGTTTCTGTTTGTTTGTTTTGATTCCAGCACTTGGCCCAGTGCCTGGCACCTAATGGGGACTCCATTACCAGTTAGTGAATAAATGATTCCAAAGAGGGAATTGCTAATGGGAGAATTTACAGTGTGATGGGAATGCCAAACAAAAAGAAGGCACCCTACATGTGGGGGAATGGGAGGAGGTGGGAAGTCAGATATTACAGCGGAAATTTTAGAGCAGAAATTTTCAATAGAGCAGTAGTTCTCTAAACTGATCACAGGGGAAAGACCTGGGGGATCAGTGAGAACAGCATGTATGAAGGCCCAGAGGGGAGACACAACATGGAAATCTGAGTATTTCAGTAGAGTGGAGGGTGGAGCATTATGCTCCAATGATGAGTTGAGAAAGACAAGCTGAGGTCCTCTTATAAAGGGCTGTATCCTGTGCTGGAGAGTTAGTTTATCCTGACTTTCCCAAGGAACAGATGACTACTCCCCACCCAACAGGCTCCCGCGGCCCTGTGCCTCGCCCTCTCATGGATCTCACTGCACTGGGCTATAACTGCCGTTTTCTTGTCTCTCTCCCAAGGACAGCCTTTTGCACAGTGCCTGGCACGTGGTGGGTGCTCCGTCAATCCTTTCTGAATGCATCAGTGATACGTACACAGCATGGAAAGGAAGGGAAAGAAACTGGCAGCCAATTGGGAGGCCCTGGCCCAGGTACGAGATGATGAAGTCCTTAGAGAGGGAAGCGGCCAAGAGGAGGAAGCCCTATGCGGTTGAAGGTCCTAGTTTGCAAACTGCTTGGCTTGTGGGGAGAGGACCATGGGGAAGGGATGAAGCAAGGACAAGGGATGCTTTTAGCTCTGGATGCCAGGTCAGAAGCAGCACAGTTGTAGGGAGAAGAGGCTCAGAGGAAGACTCCCCTTGTGGGGAGGTCATGCGCAGGTAGATGCGTTCAGACCACCCGCGTATGAGTCTCTCTGCAACACCAGCTCACTGTTGTGTCCAAGTGCCCTCATCTGTAGAATGGCGGACTTGTAGGTTGCTGGGAAGTTTGAATGAGTCAGTCCACTCATGGATGGAGGCTGGCAGGCGGTGCACACTCAGCTGTCAGCTGCCGTAACCCCTGGGTGGGCAGCTCGGTGCCAAGAGGCAAGTTTTGCAGAGAGAGACAATCACGGTGGCTCCGTGGTCTGCCTGCTCTCCCGTGTCTCAAGACTGATGGATGCAGCTTGGTGCCACTGAAGTGACACAAGACGTCACCAGCTCTTCCAAACGTGGGTGCCACTGAACGGGGTGAGGGCCGGGGCAGAGTTCCCCGCTCACATCCAAGCACATCTCGGACTTGGGCAGGAAAAAGGACACTTGGGAGAGTTCCCCATCTGCTAATGTCAGACCTGGCCTTTCGGGACGAGGGGCTATGAGCACAGGCTGGGAGTCAGATGGCTGTCCCCTCTTTCATCAGTGTGAATTCTGGGAAGGAGCATCAGCTCACTCAGCCACAACACCAGAGGCAAACACGGGCCTAGCAAAGAAACCGCAGGCCACACATCACCCGGGGCTTCGGGCCAGCTCCTTTCTCACCCGCTCTTGTGTCCTGGCTTCCTGAGCTTCGGTGAGTCCGGCTGTGCGATGCAGAGGGGGAAGTAGATGAAAGGAGGACGAAAGCACGCTCAACGAGGAGTCAGGAGGAGCTTCTGTCCTGACCCAGCATGGTTTGGGGCAAGTCACTCTGGCCCTTCTGGGGCCCAGATTCTTCCAGGAGGAGGAGGAGGTTGGACTGGGTGACAACTGAGTTTCCTTCAAGTTCTAACTCTCAAAGATTCTAAGTTTGCTTCTGGCATATCGACTATTTCCACCCTGCCACTGACTTTTCAGAATGTGTCCTATTATTCTTATTAAGCATAGAACATCTGACACATACCTGCCTGTCACTTTTTTTCCCTCAAACAAAGGACTTCGAGTTCACAAGTGCAAGATTTCAGCAGGTTGCTGCAGCAGAGGAAATTGGTCTTCAGCCTATCAGACTATTTTGAATGTCCTGTTGTTACAGAGGTGGGGACAAGGTCGCTGGGCTGCTCGGAAGGAATCAGAAACGTGCGTATTTTTAGGAGCTCTTAAAAGGAGAGGCCTTGCTCTCAGCCCCAGCCAGAGGCTGTTTTGCCTTCTCAGCCCTGCTTGGAATTGGACTGGGCGACAAGTGTCTCCTGTCACCCTGCTCTGGGACCTCTAGGAACCGGCTTCCCCCTGGAAGCCACACGAGCTCCCACTCCACCCCTGGCCTGTTCTTGCTGATGACATTCTGAGTCTCGCAGCCTCAGGACCGTTGCTCCTTACCACTGGATAAACAGATTAGCATCTCTATTCTTTTCCAGGGAGGTGGATTCTGGAGGTCAGATCCTAGGAAAGGCCAAGGAAGCCAGTATAATGTTGGTCTGGACTGGCTGTATCCCCAGGCCTGCTGGTCTCTCTGGGGTCCCAGCTTTGCTTAAGAGGCCTTTCTTCAAGGCTATGCCTTCTGGAGCACAGCTGATCCACACCCAAATGATGTGGTAGGATAATGGGAGTCCGACATAACTGATTTAGGACCTAGGGTGTAATTGCCCAACCAGGCCTGCCAGGTGGTATCCCTGCCCATCTGCAAGATTCCTGCCTTCCAGCACCAACCAGTGGTCAGGGGCTGAGAGCTGTCTCCGCGGGGTCTGACATCCACACACCGTTTGGGAGTGAGTCACACTTTGTTCCTGCTCTGGGGCTTGCCTCCGGCCTCTGCACCCCCATGGGGAGCAACAAGGAGGGAGTTTGTTCCTGGGACTCAGAGCAGGTATGAGATGTCCTCCTGATCCTGGGGATGGGGAAACTGTCTTCCTGGGGCCTGCAGACCTACCAATGGTTTCCTGGGCCGACACCAGAGGAAGGCAGGAAAGTCAGGGCCAGGGTCCTTTCCTCTTGCAGCATGAGGAGGCGGAGGTGGGGGAGGCACGAGATCTCCTGGGCCACAGGAGTCTGAGGGGCTCATGGGCCTTCCTGTCCTGTCCGCCTGGGGAAGGCTGGGGCTCTGAGCTCAGACAGGCATGGCACCATCTTAGCCAGAGTTTTCAGGCACTTCTCTGGGGTCTTCAAATTCCTGTTGCTCCCTCTTGCCTTAGGGTTTTCCTAGATGGAGTTTCCTCTGCCTAGAAGGCTCTGCCCCACCTCTCCACCTGGCATGTGACACAGCTGCCATGTCCTTTTTCTTGAAAGGCCCTCTTCTCCTGGTCTCCCTGGGATCATATTCTCCCCGTCTTCCTCGTGTCTTGCTGGTTGCTTCTTCTCAGCCTCTTTGGCAGCTCCTTCTCTGCTTGACATCCAAATACTGGGGAGCCCACGGCTGAGCCTGCCCACTCTCCTCTCCATCTAACACTCTTTCATGGAGCTGTCACATTTAGACCCATAACTTGAAATTCCATCTGTGAGCTGATGACTCCTACATTTTATCTCCATTCTGGACCTCTCCTTGGCCTGTAGACTTTCAAACCCAGCTGTACACTTGGCAACTGTAACAAGTCTATCAACCATAACATAACCAAAACCAAACTCTAGATTCCCCTATCTCCCAGAATTGCTTCTTCTTCAGGATCCTCCATCTCAGGAAATGGTCCACTGTCCCTCCAGTTTTTCAAGCCCCAAATCTAGGCATGACCCACCAATCTCTTTCTCATCCTCCCTGTTCAAATCATCAGCAGGACCCTTGCTTCTACCTACCTCCAAACATCCCCAAACTGTGTCTCTTGGGATTCATCATTCCCAGGCTCATCGGAGCTACCATCATCTCTTGCTCACACTGATGCAAGAGCATCCAGGAGGTCTCCCTGCGACGGGAGACATCATTTTCCACATGGCAGCCAGGGGGGTCTTGAAAACATAAACCCAAGCCTGTCAGCTCACCTGCTTCAAACCCCACATGGCCTGGCCCCCGTGCCCTCCCTTACTCTGCTCGGCCACAGCGCCCCGCCCAGCTCCTCCAACACGCCAGGCTTGCTCTCTCCCTTGGACTTTGTTCTTGTTATTCCCTTTGCCTGGAATGTTCTTCCCGTGATCTTCACATGGCTGGCTCCCATCATTTGGCTTTCCCATTGAGGCCTCCTCTGACCCCCCAAACTAAGGTAGCCACCCTGGCCCCTCTACCAGCCATCCATTTCAAGTGCCCTGATATTTCCTCTGTGATCTGTGTGTTGTCCTTTTCCCCTACTAGAATCTAAACTCCACGAGAAGAAAGGTTCCCCGGAGCCGAGAGCTGCGTCTGGCATGCAGTGGATGCTTAGAACAGATTTACCCAGTGATGGTGGAAGAACGAATGGCCCTAGTGGAAGGAGGCGGGTTAGAGGCCAGAAGACTGGTCAGGACATTTGGAATTATTTTGGGCTGAATTGAGGTGGTGGCAGAGGGGATGGAGAAAAGTGGGACAAATCAGGGAGAGAAAACCACTAGGATGGTGATGGGCTGTGGGGGTGGGAGTGAGTGGAGGTCTCAGGGGTGACTCCCAGTTTTCTGGGTGGGATGCCCACCGAGGCAGGAATGTTGAGGGAGATGCAGGGTTGGGAGGACATGGGGGGCAACAAAGAGCGGCTATGAGTCCCATTTGGGACATGTTGACACGCACAAGAGAATCTGAGCAGAGCTGTCCTAGGGACAGTTTGAGAAACAGTTGTGGACCTGAGAAGAGGTACAAACGCAGAGACATCCATGCATGTTTACCTTGACATCCAGCAAAGAGAGCCCTGGGTGGGGCTAAGCCCTCGTGGAGAGGGGGGCAGAGGGAGAAGAGAGTGGCCCAGGAGAGAGCTGGTTACATGGACACTTACAGAATGTTCCAGAATGAGGAGCCAGTGACAGAGACTGAGAAGGAGCAGTGGGGGGAGTTGGAGGGACACAGGAGAGAGTGGAATCGCAGAGCCTAGGGTCAGAGGGCTTCACAGGGGAAGAGGGCAGGCAACAGGGTCAAAGGTGCTCAGAGAGCTCAAGTCGAACGAGGATGGAATGGGCTCTGGGGTCAATAAGGACATGCTGTGCCCTTGATGAGAGCCACGTCAGTCAGCAGGTCCTTGATGGGTGGGTGGGTGGCTATGGGAGGTAGGAAGCTGGATGCCAGCGCCCACTCTATCCCAGCAGGAAGGCATCCTCCTGGCAGCTCCTCCTCCAGATTCCCCTATCTCCCAGAATTGCTTCTTCTTCAAGATCCTCCATCTCAGGAAATGGTCCACTGTCCCTCCAGTGTCTTTCCCACTTCTACCCTTCTCCTAGTGTGTTCCACTGTTCACATAATTAACGAGCAACAAATGTTGAATCACACTATTCTACTCTCCTTAAAGCAGGCCACCTTCGACTATACAATTGTGCCTTTAACTCCCTGCCTGACTGAAGTGGCAGCTCCCAGAGGTGCGGCGGTCCCTGGTGCCTCAGCATGCCCCTCGTGAAGCCCGGGCAGATCCCGGTGCCCCTCGGAGCCTCTGCAGGCTTTCCTGGTGCTCTCCGGGGTCAGCCTTCCCTCAGCGAGGCCTGGGGCAGGGCCCACACCACGCTTCTCTGGATTCCCCTGGGGCGCAGCCCACAACAGATGGCTGAGGTGCATAGTGTCCCCCAAATATTCACGTCTACCTGGAACCCCAGAATGTGATCTTATTTGGAAATAGGATCTTTGTAATTAATTACGGATCTTACTGGTTAAGATGAGTTCACAGTGGATTGGGTGTGGGCACAAATCCCATGACTGGTGTCCTTATAAGAAGAGAAAATAGAGATGCAGAGACACACACAGAGAAGATGCTGTATGATGATGGATACAGAGATTGCAGTTATCTTGCCACCAGCCAAGGCAGGCCAAGGATTGCAAGCAGCCACCAGAAGCTGGAAGAGGCAAGAAAATGTCCTCCCTAGAGCCTTCAGAGGGAGCATGGCCCTGTCGACACCTTGATTTTGGACGTCTAACCTGTAGAACTGTGAGAGAATACGTTTCTGTCTTACGCCCCCAAGTTTGTGGTACTTTGTTATGGTGGCTCCAGGAAACTGATGTAATGGTCAAGGACAAGTTGATATATATTGATCACCAGAGGGTCTGAGTCTCCCACCTTCACCCCTGGGGATGAGCCCCTGACCCCCAGGTGGCTGGGAGCTGATCCTGCAAGAGCAGCCGCATCTGCCTGAGCTCTGGGGTTTCCCCCGTGGATTGTACTCTGCTTCCTGCCCCAGCAGCCAGGAGGAGGACGCAAAGGCTCCCTCCTGGGCCTCTGCAGATGCTGGGCTTGCTCCTCAGTGCTGTTTCTCTGCAGGGCACCATTTGTCACTGCTGCCAGGAGGCGGGTGAGGCCAGCCCCAAGGTGACCCACTCCCTGCCACACAGAGGAGCTCCACACAGATCCATTTGGTGGGGCCCCAGCCGCAAACAGCAGGAGATCACTTCCCCAGGAGACATCCAAGGACCAGGCCCCTTGGACCCTGGCTAAGGAGGGCTAAGGACAGACACCTACGCCCACTTTGTAATGATGTGGACCCCACAGAGACCAGAGAGACTGAGTGTGAGGAGGGACTCTGTGCTTTGGAGCAAGGCACTGGCTGGGCAGGCCGCAGCTCAGAGAGGAGGCTGTTTCAACCACTCAGTTCAGATCCCAAGTACAGACTGGGTCAAACCAGCTTCTTCTATTGCCACCTTATCTCTTAGGTGACTGCTATGCAAAGAAGTACCTGGGGACCCATGAGCTAACTAGCGTTAGTGTGCCCCAGACCACAATCCAGGTGAATGCCAGAAGGCTCTCGGTAGTGCCCCCTTCTTACCTACAGGGAAGACCCCTATGTCAGTGTTTCTCCAGCTTCTCCTGCAACGTGCTCCCAGAGGCAGGGGAGGGTGGGCCCTCCGCCATGGACTATGGATGTGATTCAAGGCAGCTCTCCAAAGTTAGGACAGTTCACTGATGCTGTATGTCTTATCTTAAAAACTCTTATGAATTTTGCACTCTACTCCATAAAACAAACTGTATTTGTTAGTAAAACAGTGACATTTTAAATTATTTACAACGAAATTACTTACCATTACCCCTCCCCCCACATCAGCTGGTAAGTGATGCTCTTGGAAATTGTTCCCAGTTTCTGTTTGGCTCTGTGTATGTTCTCCTATGTGGACAGTTCAGCATCACACATTACCCAGAGGAGGTGATGGGAAGTGGGCTGGGGGGTTTCTACAGGAGGGAGGGAACCAGGCCAGGAGGAGCCGGCACAGGTCCACCCATCAGAAAGCCCTGGAGAGTCAGCATGGGAGGAAGAAAGCATCCAGAGGCATCCCAGAAGGCCAAGGGGAAGCTAAATCTTGTTTTTCCTTCTTTCCACCTCCTTAGAGGGGAGCAAGGCTCTTGGTCTTCCCACACAGCTAACCTGGAGCCCCAGTGACAACCTCTCCTGGCCCTGGTGAGCTGGAGGGACAGGCTGCCTGGGGTGTCCACCCTGCACTGAGGCTTCCTAACAGGAAGCAGGCACCTGGATGATGAGGTGTGACCTCCCGTCCCTGTTCCCTCCTCTGCCTGAGATGACAAGGTCCCTCCCCACCCCCTGAGGGACAACAGGAGGCCTGCCCAGGTGGCCTGCTGGCTGAGCCTAGGAAAGCTGCATCTATGTCTTACTCCAATCCTCTCACCCAGGCAGGAGGCTCAGCTGCCTGAGAAGCAATTGAAAATACAGTCTAAGCATAAGCAGCTTAGTGGGGTTCTGAGAAGGGGACCAGTAGGGTGGGGGTGGGGCTGGGGGGACCCCGGGTCCTCTCAATCTGGCTCTGGGTAGAATCAGATGGCTGCAAGAGAAAGAATGGAGCGCCCAGAAGTTCCACTCACCTTCTCTTCCAGGGACAGAGGTCACTTAAAGGTATCCCAGTGCCCTCGGCCGATGTGAGCCCCACTCCCTCAGCCCCAGAGCCGCAGAGTCAAGGGCCTGGATTTATTCTCTTTGCAAACACAGGCACAGGCAAGACCATCTAAACAGACAGCACATCCTCTCCACACGCAGCACAGCCCTGGCTGTCTGTATCCACAGGACCCAGCAGGCAGAAGTGACATTTCCGAGTCCCTCTGCAAATGGTCCCCAGGGTAAACCCACTGCCTGACTGCCTCTAGCCTGGAAAAGGTCCCACTGAATCCCCAGATGCATAGTTGGCCTGCCCCAGACTAGTCAAGGGTCCTAGTGCAAATGGCCTGGGGTCAGGCCTGGGGAAATTTGTTCTGAATCTGGACCTTTCGGGGGAAAAAATGGTGCTCCCTGGAGTGCCTTGGCTAAGGGAACCACCATTCCATCTCTTCAGGCCCTTGCTGGCCCCTCCCCCTGGGATACCTCTGCCTGTCCCTCTTAGCCTGCCTGATGCCTGCTCAGGCCTGAAGTCTCAGCAGAAGGGTCACTTTCTCCTTGAAGCCTCCCTGACCATTGGGCTGGATTAAGCTCTTCTGAGTGTCCCGTGGGCACTCATTCATTCATTCATTCACGCATGCATTCCTAAGACAAATAAGTACTGGACCTACAAGTGCCAGCCGCGTGCTAGGAAGTGGGGGTCCAGGCAGACATGGCCTATGCCCCCTAGAACTCACAGTGGGGGTCAGGGGAAGGGAGGGGAAGCCCCCTAGGTCTGGGATAGGCGCTGCAGCTTCCGAGCCTCAGAGGCTACCCTCCCCAAGGTTGGCCGGAGCCGGCTGGATGGCGGCGGCAGCGCCCCCTCCTCCCTGTTCGCCCTCCTCGCCCTATCTCCACGCTCTGCCTCCGCCTGGATGGCTGCGCTCGTCTGAGACTGGGGGACCTGGGGCCCCTGCGCCATGCCCCTCCGCAGGGACGACAGCCCCCAACTGGGCCGGGCTGCTCAGACAAAGGCTGCACCCTGGGACAAAGGCAGCCGCCACCACTGCTGCTGCGCGCTGGCGCGCGAGCGGATTCTCTATGCTCCGCGCCGGCGTCCCCCACCCAGCTTTTAGTTTGGCAAACAAATCCATTTTTAAAATCAAATGAAGGCAGAAATTCTCTTCCCAAAACATTTCTTCTCCTCTGGGATGGGAGGAGGGGGCAAAGAGCTCTCGCAGGATTGACAGCAGGGCGACGGATGGAGCGAAACAACTGCCCCCGGTCGCGTCGGCCGCCGGCACGCGAGCGCGCAGCTCTCCCTGCACATCACGGTTCTCCCCCAGCGGCGGGGAAAGGCCCGGCCCTTCCACCGCGCGGTGCCTTGCCGCAGTCCGGGCGGGCGCCGGGCGCAGCGCGGCCAGCCGGTGCGCGAAGGCCCCTGCATTGCAGCTGCGCCGGGCGGACGGGCGTGCATGCGTGCGTGTGTGTGCGCGTGTGTGCACGCGCGTCGGCCGGCCGCCGTGCCCCAGTTTGCTCGGCGCTGCAGTCCCCTCGCCCCCTCCTCTTTCCACCACCACTCCTCCCCCGCCGCAGCACGCACGACTCCACCTCCCAGCAGCTTAATTGAGAATTTGCCCAGTAACTGTGGGGGCGGGAGGGGCTGAGAAAAGCAGCCGCAGAGACGCGAGGGGAGAGGAGAGCAAGGCTTCCGACAGCTCCCCCACTGCAGCATCTTCCTGGACACACAGTTCACTGCCAGGCCAAGGGGTTGGCCGGAGGCCTGGGGACTCCCACCCTCCAGGCTGTCCCAGCTGTCCCCTTTGCACTGGGCAGAGTATGCCGGTGGCACTGCGGCTGCGGATCTGCTCTGCCCTCCCCCACTGTTATTATTTATCAGGCTGGCGAAAGGCTGGGAAAATGATCTTTGGGTGGATAAGAACTTGTACTCATTTAGGGAAAAAAGAACAAGGAGGGGAGTTTCACTCCTCTCCTGGCCAGGTGGGGTCTCACAGTTCCGCTGCCCCTGCCACCCTTCCCCTCCCATTACTTGAAAGGACACTTGGCCAAGACCAAAGGGAGGGGGATGCATGGGGTCCTTCAGGGCCCCAATCGGCTCTCTGTAGGGGGGTGGCCCTGCCATGTCCCCTCCCCAACTCCTGTCATCTCTCCTGTATATTTTGCCAGGGGCTGGGGATGCTTATTTCAAATGGAGGCCTATGGAGGTCAGGGCTCCAAGTCCCTGGGGAGGGGGCTGATGGGGAGCAGGTGTCAGCTTGCCAGAAGGCCTATTGCCGGAGGGGCCTGGCATGGCTGAGGACTCAGCGGTGTGTTTGTTATGAAGCAGTTAAGGTGGCTGTCCCTCCCCATGGTCTCCATCACAGCATCCTCCCTTGCCAGCAACTTCTTGGTACTGCTTGCTCTCTGGGCTTCCAGGGGGCTGGCTGATGTTTTCTGTGCTCTGAGGCACTGCCTGGCTGATACTTGGCTCTCTGAAAGGCCCCATCACCCAAGCAGGTCCTACCCTGGCCCCAGCATCCTTCAGTCCACCCTGGTGAGGTGACCTGGTCACTCAGGGAGATCCAGGGCTCTGCAGAGTTCCCTGCCCCATTTCCTATTTGTTCTGCAAAACTGAAACCGGATTTCCTGAACAGGAGCCCCTGGTCACCCTGCCCTTCTCTGTTACATCCTGCAGGTCGTCATCACAGCTCCGGCTGGCTCTGGCCATGGCCAGGGATGCTGCCAAGGCCAGCCCGGTGCTCCCAGGCAGCCACTGCCAGGGTGCAGATGTCTGCTGACCCAAAGCCACCTCTGGGAACAGCTCACAGGGTTCAGTGGCCAGGGTGGCTGCCAGGTACCCTGTCACTGCTGGGGCCGTGGCTGGGACAAGGCTGATGTTTGCATACTGGGTGGCTCAGGAAAGCTGCCCAGGGCATGGACCCAAGCCCAGAAATCCTCCAGCAGCCAGCAGCAAGGGGAAGTGTGAGAGGTGAGAAGGCCAAAGGGCTGCGGTGGATGGGGGAGGGATGCTTAAGAAACTGAGCCCCCCACCCCCACCCCAGGAGGGCCCAGGGCAGCTTAGCCAAGACCCCAACCCCTTAGGCTGGTGAGGTCTCTAGTGAGGTATCCCACAGACTGGTCCCTCAGCAGGCTGCCCTGATACTGAGGTCATGTGCAGCCATCCCTCCCACTCTGTCCCTACGCAATGAGCAGACTATCACTTCAGCTCCCCAGGCTAACTCTGGCGCTTCCCCTTGGCAGGTCCATGCCTGGAAGGGCAGCCTCTGACCTTGGTGTCCCTCACTGTCTTTGATAGCTTTTCTCTGAAGAGTCTCTGGTGCCTTAGGAGGAGCAGCCAACACTCACCAACCCCATGGGCAGGGTCAGCAGCTCTCTGAGCCCCTGCCCCACCTTGGCTAGTGGGTCCTGCCTCCTTCCTTGGAGCCTAATGGGGTTCCCTGGTCCTCCACCCTTAGCCACGATCATGGTCCTGGGCTTGTTTCGGATACCTGACAGGACAGAGGCTTAAGTATAAACAGCCTAGGAACAGGAGGCGATGGGTGTTTGAGGGCTTCCACGAGAAGTTTTGGCTTGTTATCCCTAAGAGGCAGAAGCACTCAACACATGGCCCCGCAGTCCAGGCCCTGGGATCTGAGAGAAGCGCAGCCTGAGCTGCCTCCCTCCAGCTTCACAAATTGCTTTCTTCCCTAAGTGGCTTGGGGCTTGGTGATGGCCTCCAGGAGCTCTCTCTGCTTCGAGGACACCCTAGAGACAGCTCTGAGGGGGAAGCAGAGGATGCTTGGGCCCTGCTACTCCGGGTCTGTAGAGAGAGGAGCCTCTCAGCAACTTGGGGGCTTGTCTGGCCCCTCAGGCTCCCAGCAGGAGGGACAGCCACAGGCCCAAGCTCAAATACTTCGTTCTGTCCCAGGGAGAGACTGAGATTAAGGGCAGAGACACATGCAGCCTGATGGTGGAGACCAGGCCAGGCCTCCTGGGGCAAGACTTGCGCCCCTCCCTGCCCAGGAGCAAGGGAACCCGGATGCTTCCTCTTTTTTGCACCTTGTGCAGAGAGTCCCCAAGTTCCCTCTCCCACAGTGCCTGGCAAGGTGACGTGAGCGCCATTCTTACCGTCCAATGACAGCCAATCATGCTGGGAGGAAGGGAGCGTGGGAAGGGCCCGAGCTTTGTACTCAAACACCACTGAGTTGGAGATGATCTGGTTGTTGAAGGCAACTTGTAGGGTCACAAGACCAGTGTCATGGGCTGCAAGCAAAAGAAAGAGAGGTCAGGGTGGCAGGTGGGTGGGCGCCCTTCAGCCTGGTGTACCCCCCAGGGACCTGAGCGCCCCCTCCCCACTACCCTTCACCAGGTAACCCCAGCCTGTGCCGCTCATTCCTCAAGGCCCAATGAAATGCTGCTTCTTCTGGGAAGCTTCTCTGGACCCCAGAGGCAGCCGGGCGGTGGGATCACTCCCACGCCCCGTGTTGTGATTGCCTCCTTGCCCCTCTGCTTCCTGGCGAGGGCAGGGCCTGGGAGCTCAGGCAGAGTTGCTGAACGAATGAATGAGTGCGTGGTTGCCCACCCCGCCCCACGGCTGGCTGACTCCTCCCCTGCCCCATCCGTCCTAGGTGCAGTTCAAGAGCCGCATTTGCTTCGGACTCCTTTGTGCTCATTTCTGCTTCATCTTTTCCGACAAGCTTGTCCTGACTCACTTAGCATGGCCTTCCATGTATTTTTAGAAGTTCTTCTGCCTCCCTGATGAGAGCAAGAGCTTCGGCTGTGCCTGTTACTCCGGTCCCAGTGGTGCTGAGCTGGGGGTGCTGGCATGAAGCTTGTGGCTCCCTCCAATGTCTGGGCAGAAGCTTTGGGAAGACAGGCCCCTTGTGGGTCTCATTAACCACTCTGACCCCAACGCAGGACTCAGTGAAGACCGTATTGGTTGAATAAACGAATGGGATGTTCTCACCGTCAGCCAGAGGAAAGCCCACCCCTGGTGGGGACCTGCTTCACTTCTGGGGTCCAGGCTGCTGCTACATGAGTCCTGTTGAAATCTTGGGGGCTGTGGCCTACAGAGGTGGCCAGTGTGGGTGTGCAGCCTGCTTGGCTCCTGCTAGGCCTCGTCCCTGGGAGGTATCAGGGTTGTGTGCTCTCTGCCCTGCTTTTCTGGAACACCAGATACCGGTGCCCAGGGCCTCCCCAGGACAGATTTCCAGGGAGGACGCACATGGGGATCGTGTTACTGTTTGGGCTCTTGGTTTTCAGCAGCTTACAGACTCGAGGAAGCTGTCCAAGGCAGCTGCTCCCCAGGGCAGTCAAGCTCTGGCTTCCCTCTGAGGACGTCTGGGGCAGACCTCACTTCCCATGGGAAAACCAACTCATTGATCTGTGGCCTCCGTCCATCCCAGGGGTAGGTACTATGCCATTGTCCCTGGAGCAGGTCTTCAGGAAGCCACTGCCCAATGGTGACCAGTGGATTTTTCCCCTGGACTTTCCTCCTGGGCTTGGTCCCTTAGCTCTAGGCCACACACTGAAGCAATGGCTCCATGGTGGGTGGGGGTCCCATAGGACCTTCCATGGTGCCTCTCTGGGCAGGGATCTCCAGCCAAGTCCAGAACCTCTTGAGGCTCTGCCAGCATCCCCGGGCAGCCCTCCAAGCTGATGGTTGGAGATTTGCCTGGTTTACCAACAGGAAGGAAGGGCGGTCAGAACCCCACCACTGGAGCCTGCTCAGCTCCATTCCTCTTAGCAAGTCTCCAGCCCCTCCGCCTGCCCCTGGGGGTCTAAAGGCTTCTCTGTACCAGATGTCCCAGCTGGAGGATCCTCCTCAACTGCTGCTCTTCTTCCATAAGCTTCTGGCACTCATACAACCTGCAGTGACACTGGAATGGTGGCAGATTCAAAGGCCACCTTCTCCAGAGACACTGAGCAGAGAGGACCAATCACGGACTCCTGGATCTTGGTCCAGCAGCTGGGCTCGTGCAGGCCCATCACACAGGATGCTTCTTCGACTCTCTCAATCCCTCCCTTGCAGTCAGTCTGTCAGCGAGTTCTGGGTCCATCCGCTTCTCGCCATCTCAACAGCCACCGCTCTAGTCCAAGCTGCCGTCATTGCTTGCCTAGACTCCTGCATCAGCCCCCTGCGGAGGGCAACCTCAGCACACCTGACACCTGTTCCTGCCGGGATGGTGTGAGGGGGCCACCTTCCAACGCCCCGCATGAAACCAGTGGGAGCGCGTTGCCCAAGGGGAGCCCTCCACCTTAAGTCAGGAAAGATTACCCTGCACCTCTTCCCACGGTTTCCTCGCTTCTGTTCTTCCTACAACCATTCTCCCACACACCGAGGATCATCTTTTAAAGACATAATTTAGATCAAGTCACTCCTCCACTTAGAACTAATGGCTTCCCGTTGCAAGTAAAACCAAATCAAACTCCTTCCAGTAACTTAGGAGGGTGGAAACCATCCGGTCCCTGCCATCTTCTCCAGCCTTGCAACGTTCACCTCCACCCATCTTTACTTTCCTCCCACTTGCCAAACCTCCTCCTGCCTTAGTGCCTTTGCACTTCCTTGGCCCTCTGCTTTGATGCCTTCCCCTCTTCTCATGACTGGCTCCATTTCCTCATTCAGGTCCCGCCTGTGAGGGGCCCGCCCTCCTCAGTCTGTCCAAAGGAACCCCCTCTTCCCAAGCTGCTTTATCCCAGGACCATATTCTGGTGTCCTTCATTTTCTGGTTTTCTGCAGTTATCTTGGTTATTTCTTTGTTTCCTTGTGTGTTTTCTGTCTCCTTCAGTAGAATATAAGCTCATGAGAGCAGCGAGCAGGTCTGTCCTGATCCCCTCTTTATGCCCAGTGCCAAGGTCAGTGCCTGGCTGTTATGGCCCGTGGATAACTGTTTGTTGAATGGGTTGTTTCAAAACACAGGGCACTCACTCTCCTCATTTTGAATTTCACCTTTTGCCTTTAGGGTCCTCCCAGGAATTTGGGGGGGGGCAGCCTGCTGGTGAAGCCTTCCTGTTGGGGGCTCCTCCCTCTCCCCTGGAGCCTGGAGTGCTTAGCCTGAGTCCAAGTCCTCCTTCAGCACCGCCTCACCCTGAGCTCAGTGCTCCGACTTGGATGTCTCCCTCCAGACCTTGGGGTACTACTGGAATCTTGTAGGAGACAGATTCCTCCCTGTGTGTCTTCTGTGGCCAGTGATGGGGGGAGCTGCCCAGGAAGAACCGCCTTCTTGGTCTAGGTGGAGTCTCTTCACCCATTTTGCCTGAGCAGGTGCACTGGGCAGGTGGGCAGCGACCATTTGTGCCCCCTCTGCCGCTCCCCCAACTCACTCCCTGGGCCCCCTCCTCCCATGTAATTTCCAGACCCTAAGGTGGCCAGCCTTGTGCTCACAGCCCTCTGAGCCCTTCTTCTCAGTTCTGGCCTCAAGTATTCCTTCTTCAGGATCAGCTCCAGTTTCCCCAAGCCCTTGGGAGACCCAGGGAAGAGGTCCAGAGCAGCCAGTATCGTCCCCCAGGGTCAGGATTAGGGTTCGGGGCTGCGTCTTGTGCTTTGCTCCATTTCAGGTGCCTACCAGTGCCTGGCAAACCATTTGATGAATGAAGAAATGAATGAATGAATGCGGGTGTGCACGTATCCAGTGCTGTCTTCCAGAGGGACGTGTTTCAATTTGGGCCTTAAGACAGAGACGTCCAAAGGGGTTGGCTGTAGAACAGAATGGTGCTCTAGCAGTGAGACCCGGCTCTCAGTCTGCCTGAGCCCGTGGCTGCTCATCCCTGGGTCCAAGATGCAGTGTTAGAGGAGTCTGAACGACTGGGAGACACGGTGGCCTGGGCAGACTCTCCTGCCAGCTCTGGAGACCCAGAAATGCTCTGAGACTAGGAGAACTGCCTGCCGAGACCCAAACAGCCCTGGTCCCCTCTCCTCACTCCCGCTTGGGACAGAAAGAATGAAGGCCTCACTCATAGAGCCCCTTCAGGAATCGAGCATGTGACCCAGTGCTTCATGAACCTTCCCCCATCTCATGCTCTGGCCCACCTGGCAGCTGGTTTATAAAGATGTAGAAATTGAGGCCCAGAGAGGTCAACCACTGACCAGCCAGATGGTAACTGGCTGATCTGGGATGTGCTGTGGTGTGACTGATTCAGCCCCCAGGAGTTGCCAGGTCCTGGCCTGGGACATCATCCAGAGGTCACGCAAAGGCCAGTCATTTTTTTGGAGGGGTCAAATAACTTAGGACAGGCAAGGTCTGGGTCCTCAGCCAAGCAAGAACCAGGTACAGGAAGTGGCTTCTATTTATAGACCAGGAGAGTCCTGTGCCAGCAGCAGGTGATAAGTGGACAGTTTAATAACATGCTGCCCTGTCCCCCTACCCCGTCGGTGGGGGTGGGGGAGCTGCAGTAGCCACACATAGCTCTGAGCTGCGATAGGCTGACAGCCTGGCTGGCATCTGGGATGGCTGCGCTCCAGGCTGAGCAGGGCTGCTGGGAGCAATAGGGGCTGAGTGGGTCCTCTGGAGCCAGCCAGGCAGCTGGTGGGGGCAGGGCCAGCAGGAAAGGCCACCACGGGCCCCAGCCCTGGCTCCCTGGGACGTTTGTGGTGAAGGAGGTGCTGGGCTCCAGTGGAGGCGGAGCATGTGAGCCCAGCCCTAGAGCATTCTGCTCTGGTGGGCTGCATGGGGAGATGGAGAGAGAGAAGGAAGAATGTTCCATGTGAGCACAAGAGGCCAGGCTTGGGGGGATGGTGCAGGGGGAGGCAGACAACTGGGGTGGTGCAAGGCTCAAGCAGGACCACTTCAGGTGGAACCTGGCACCTGGCACTGGCCAGTTCTGCTCCTGCCCAGGGACTCCTGCCCCGACTTCTCTTCCCAACCCTAGCCCTCCACGGGGAGCATGCTCTCTCCTTTGGAGTCCTCCTGGCTTCAGACAACATGAGGATCCCTCTGCCCTCGCCAACCCCCCATCGTCTTCCTCTTCATTTGTTGCCTGGGCTAGCTGGATAAGCCACCCCTGGAGCTAAGGATGCATGCGAGGGGTCAGCCAGAGGTCTTCCCAACACCACCCAGGGAACAGAAAACATGGGCTCTAGACACAGCTCCCCTCACAAATATCCATCTCCTCCTTGTGATGTGTCAGCCACTTTGCGAGGCCTCGGGACACATGGTGACTAAGAAAGATACAGACCCTACCCTCATGGCACTGACAGGCCAGTGGGGAGGTAATCATGGCCAAAGGTCAAGGACAAGTTGACCAGACAGGGATACCAAGCTAAGTTTGTGATGCTGAAGCCCTGAGTGAGGAGGACGAAGATCAGAGCCTCAGAGACAGCACAGAGGGCTTCTGCTTGAGACTGGAAGAGGATTACGTGCAGGTGCCCTTTCCCGGGCACGGGGTGGATTGCTTCAAATTCTTGAAGGAGTTTGTGCAGATTATTCTTAGTTTGGCACCCCCATCCCCTGCCGCCCGCCAGGCCTTCTCCATCCCTCTTTGACCTGCTCTGTGCCCCAGGGGCACTGACCCTGTGGACTGACCCTGGAGGCATGGGCGGGAGGAGAGACGGCCTCCGACCCCAGATGCAGCTCCCGGTGGGCCCTTGGCCTGCCCACTCTCACCAGTTCGTGGAACCCTTCAGGTCCAGGGTCCCGCTATGGCCAGTCCTGGGCGTGTCAGCCTGGCTTACTGGTTGTCTAAGTAGTCCCTTCATCACGTTCTCCTCAGAATCCCAGCTGAGCATGCCCGTGTCCCTGTCTGATACGGGGTCCACAAGCCCCAGAAGATGACATTATAATGGCCCGATCCAGGACCCGCTCCTTCACAGCAGAGGAAAGTGAGGCCCAGAGTAACGATGCCACTTGCCAAGGGTCCTCCCCAGGCCAAGCCCGAGTCCAGTGTTCCAGGACCCACATCTGCGGCAGGCGGCGGCCTTCTCACCTGGGCAGTAGCAGCGCAGCACGCCGGGCTGAATCAAGGACGCAGGCACTGAGATCTGGTCGAACAGGCAGCTGTAGTTATTGCTGGCTTCTTGCCATGGGCCTGTGATGAGAACCTTCACACCTCCCTGGAGGGAACAGACGTGAGAGGCGAGCGTGAGCCACAGAGGAGGACCGAGGGACGTAGGCCTCACGGCTGCACTGCTCAGACCACAGTCTGCACCCCACCCCACGTGCTTGTTGAACGTGCAGATTCCCGGTTCCAATAAGCCCTGGCTTTAGAGAACCACTGTTTCAGGATTGCAGCAGAAAGAGGGGGCCTGCAGCCCTCCTGGTCCCTTGGGGGACCCCAGATGCTCCTTGCCTTCCTTAGCTGGCATCCAGCACAGGGGCAGGCAGTTCTGACCCCAGACCCTCTCCTGTGCAACTTTCAGTTCCAGGCAGAAGGGAGCACAGAGTTTTTCAAACCTTTTCAGCCCATGATGCACCTGAGAACTGGCCAGGCGGGACCCCTGGAAGGAAGAGGAGGGGAGCCAGGGGGCCTTCTCTGTCATTTGCTGTGGACAGATGGAGGGAACTCCGAGTTTTGAAAACTGGCCTGAGCATCTTAGTGTCACCCCAGGGACCGGAAGTTCTGGTGGGGAAATGAGGAGAGACCCAGGATCCCCAGGGTATGGTAGAGATGAGGGGGCAGTAGGGAGATGGATGAAAAAGGCAATGAGAAAGATAGCAGAAATAGAAAAATGGAGAAGGAAGGCTCAGAGTTGGAGGGGCTCAGAGATTTCCCTGGGCTGGAGTAAGCCTTAGGGCTAAGGGTTGGGGACAGGGTGGAACTGAGCATCAGCCCCCTGCCTCCAGGCTGAGCCATCGAGGGCACTTGTCTGTGCTGCTGCCCACACGGCTAGAGGGGCCCTCACTGTGCACACACACCACTCACGCAGGCACCGATGGCTTGCAGCCTGGCTGGGGCTGTAGCTGCTCCCACAGGGCAGGGGTGAGGGAATAGAGTGGGGAGAGGATGGGGGAGGGGGCTCAGAGGACTTTGCTCAGCTCATGGGGAGAGGGCCCTACCCCCAGGGATCCCGAGGCGCCCAGGAGCAGGAGAGCACAGGATAGGTGCTCCCTGACCTCCTGCTGGAACCAGCCAGGATGTGCCCCCGAGCGAGGAGGGTGGCCTTATGTCCCGGTGCCCCCGGTGGTCCTGCTTTATAGCCACCATCCCCTTTTAGTGATTAATAGCACCTCCTGCACTCTATCCTTTCCGGTGTGGACGAGGAGGTGTAATTGCCCTACTCAAGGCTCAGACAGCCGAGGGGAGTGCCCAGTTACTGAGTCGGGGAGGCCTGTCCTGGGGGTGCAGAGTGTGGGGATGCTGGCCTCTCTGGCTCTCCTTGGTGGGCCCATCCCAGGCTCCATCCACCTTTCCCAGCAGGGAGCCAGGAGCTGTCAGGACAGAGTGGAGAGCGCCACCTAGTGTCCAGGCCGGGTAAGGCCGAGAGTGGTGCCTACTTGAGACTGGGGTGATGGAGGGCGTGAGGAGTGAGGACCACAGACAACTTCTTCCCCAACCTCTCTAGGCCGGAGAGGCCAGCCTCCAGCCCCCAGGCTGCTCCCCTGTGCCAGCGAGACGCTCTCCTGCTCAGTCACCAGTTCTTGGGTGGCCTCTCCTTGGCACTGGCCCATCCCTGCCCTGGATGGACCCCCGGCCTCAACACGGGGCTTGCTCCTGAGACTCCTTACAATGTTCCTGGAGCCCTGACCCGGCCCAGGGCTGGTCTTGGGCATCCGTATCTGGAGTGGGTGTTTCCAGGAGGCGAGATGGCTTCTCCACAGCCCAGCACAGAAGAGAGGATTCCACTACTGAAGGGGTTCTCCCAGACTAGCATGCATCCCACCTGTGCTCTCGGAGGGCCTTCCTCTGGGTTGGGAGGGCTTTGGAGAAATCGCTTCCCTGCTAGGCAATCAAAGTTTGGGGAGCAGTGGAGAGAGCTCAGCACTGGGAGCCCAAAGCAGGAGGCCTGCCCCTGCCCCTCAGTAGCTGTGTGTCCTCAGGCAAGTAGCCCAACCTCTCTGGGTAGCATTTGATTTCTAGGTGCCCCCTGGCCTTAACACTCCCTGGTTCTGATATATGGCTCCATAGAGGGATTTGGAGGTCTGTTGGAGTGGCGGGATGCGGCTGGCATGCTTGGGCCCACGGGCTGGGAGTAGGTACCGGGCTGGGAGGTGTGCCCCATGGCAGAGGTAGAACCCGACTTTGGGATGTCTAGGAGTACCAGAGGCCAGCTCAGGACACGATTCTCCCTCGATCCTGGGAAGTGGAAGAGCAGTGGCTTCAAAAGCCACAGACAGTTACCATGCGAGAAAAAAGGAAAAAAATAATAACCCCAATCAACAGTTGCTGGCACGAAGCTAGGGCTGCTGTGAGGAACAAAGGGCTGCAGAAATTACTGGAGAACATCAGGACCTTCTCCATGGAAACCACTGCAGGATGGGCTCAGCATCCATCCGTTCAAGGGACGGTCACCATGGCAACGCTCCCCTGGCTGTGCTGAATCTTTGTGATGCGGGCACCTGATGGCTCTAATTGCAGCCTCCTTTGCCCAGTGCAGCAGGAGTGTCAGTGGAGGGAGATAACACAGAGGGGTTAGGGGGAGAGGTGGGGGCATCTGAGGTCTCTGCGCCCTGGGAGTCTTGAGATAAAGGACTCAGATTTCTGATGCACCTGGGGCAGATCCTGGGGCCCAGAGGCACCTCGTGTGTGTGTGTGTGTGTGTGTGTGTGTGTGTGTGTGTATGTGTATGTGTGTTGGTGACCAGTTGCAGCCGGAGGTGAAGAGGTGGACAGAGCATAAGAGAAATGGGAGCAGATGGCCCCGCCTTAGCATTCCTGCAAAGTGGGTGGCTGGGCAACATCCAATTTGAAAGCTGGGTGAGGGCATTGAGCAACTGTTTAGCCCGACCCCATATTACAGACTAGGAAGCTTCCCCAGGCCTATGTGTCCTGCTGCAGAGGCCTCCACAAGCTTGGCAGAGCCTGGCTAGAACCGGGCTCCTGACACGGTTGGCAAGCAGGCCTCTTGCCCGCAGAAAAGGGGAGAGGGCAAGGGGCAAGCATACCAGCCAGGGGGCTGAGAGGGGAGAGAAGGGTCAGGAGAGAAGATGCTGTCTCCTGCAGGAGAACCCATGAGGGAGTGGCCCCTGCTGCTGGACTGGGGACAGTGACAGGGCTGGGAGAGGAGGACACCGAGGAGGAAGTGGCCACTCAGAGCCCTTGGGGCCTCTGCAGAGGTCTCCCCTGGGGGCCATTTGGCTCCAAAGGGCCCAGCTGGTGGCATCCAAATCAAATCGAATTTGAGCTACTTTTGTTTCGGGGAGCTGGAAGCATCCAGAACTTCTGGAAAACCAGGCTGGACGCTCCCTCTGCCAGGCGCCCGGACCATCCTCCCTCTCCCGTTCCTGTGCTGCCCTCACGTGGCAAGCTGCTGAACTGGCTCCAAGGTACAGCTGAGGGATCTGCCAGCAGTACTGTGTATGGAACAGAGGGTCAGGCCTGCCACGGGCCCCTCACTAGTGCCCCCAGGCCCAAGGAGGCCAGAGTGCAAGCCTAGACTGGTCCAGGGACCTGCACGCCCAGGCCAAGGCCCAGGGAAAGAGGGTTCTTCCTTCCATCCTCCAGCTCCAGGACCCAGGCTCCCGAGGACCAGATCTTCTAGGTCCTAGGGCTTGTGGGCCCTCGAGGCCACCCCTCTTGGCCATTTACAAATAAGGAAACTGAGGCCCAGGGAGCCAGGTCTCAGAGTCAGGACCAAAAGACAGCACTCCGACTCCCAGCTCTGACCTCACTGCACCCCAAACCCAGGCCTCCCTCCCTAACCCCCCAAAATTGCCCCGTGAGGGGCAAGCTGCTGGGCAGAGCTGACCTTTCACCCTAAGGGGAAGCGCAGTGGGTGCTGGGAGAATACCACTGAGCTCAGTGTCACTGACGGGGTCACACTGAGTCACACCAAGAGAAAGCCCAGTAGGAATCTTCCGGAATCTTGGGAGGCCAGTGAGGAGGGAAGGTGGAGGTGGACGGAAGAGACAGGTGCTGCCTGAGCACTTTCTTGTTAGTCCCCACAACAACCTGGCGAGGTGAGTGCCATCACTGCCCCAATTCTAGAGACAGGAAGGCAGGTGCCTTGCTCCGGGCCTCCAGCTAGAGAGCGTGGGGCCAGGATTTGAATCCACACTGTCCAGCCCCAGCCCCAGGCTCCTCCCCACACGGGGCAGCTGCCTCTGGACACTCGAGGACTTTTACAAACAGGCTGTACACAGACCCAGTGCAGGGCAGAAGCTGCTCTGCCAGACCCCTGCCCATTCCAGGCTGCTCCCTTCAGGAGGCTGGGCCACTAGTTGGGTTGATGTGGATCTGAGAGCTGGCACTCGTCCACAGGTTGTATCTTAGCTTTGCCATAAAGGAAGGAGGTGAAGGAGGCATGAGCCTCCTGGTCAAGATTGCGACACTGAGGCCCACCATCTAGGTGACCCCTCCGAGGCTGTACACAGTCAACCAGCGAGCCGCCTCTTTGCCACGGCCACGGCAAGAGGACTCGAAAAGGGACACAGTGAGTCATGAGCTGCGATGGCTGCAGAATAATAACCAATGTCCACCGATTACTTGCTCAGGGCCAAAGACTTTACCAAGCTCACACCTTGCCCTGAGTAGGTAGTGTTACCACCCCCATCTTATAGGTGAGGAAACTGAGGCACAGGGAGGACGAGTCCTGGCGAGCCAGGATCGACCCCCAGGAGCACCCCTGAGACCCACCCTCCGCCACTGGGCCTCACTGTCCCCTTCACCAGGCCCAGGGGAGACTCTGAAGCAGAGAGTGGCTCTGAGAAGTGCTTCACTTTTCAGGACACCCCGTTCACCCAGGCTCCACTCGGGCATCGTCCCAGGAGCCCCTGCCCGTGCCTGGGTCAGGAACGTGCGTGGGCTTTGGCCAGCATCCCGCACTGCCTGTGTCTGCATCACTGCCTTAAGACACCTCGTGAGATTCCGGGTCTTTCAGCAGTGCCCTTCCCTGGTGTCCCCGGCAGCAGCCCCCGCCCTAGAGTCTATGGAACGTGGCAGTGGAACCCCGGGAGCTGTGGGCAGCCACTCCCAGGGAGGAAGTGCTGATCTGGGCTGCTCCCCAGGCACCTGGCAGGTAGGCTCGGAGCAGTCGGGGAGCGTGCCCTGGTGCAGCAGGGCATTACGGAAAGCTCGGGCCCCTCTGTGTCCCTCCTGGGCCATTCTACTTCAGAGAAAGAGCATGGGTTCCTTCCTTAAACATTTGTGCCACCATGGCGTGGCGAGACCTGGGTTTTTCTGCTGTCCTGGGCTTTGGAGCAGTGATTCTCAACATCAGATCTCAGCCCCTGGGAACTGAGACAGCCAGGGGTGGGGTGGGGGGCACAGGTGGGAGATCCTGGGTCGTAAACACGCCTTCGATTTTGCAGAGGCTGGATTTATCCAAGAAACTCTCGTGGAAGACTATTCAGATGCTTTGTACCCCCCCTCTCAATTTGACGGGGATTTGTTTGTTTTTCCTTTGTTTGGTGAAGTAAATCAAGACCAATGGATATGGATGATCCATGGTGATGATTTTCAAATGGCACTTTCAGCAGGATCCTCTCTCCAAAGGGAAAAACAAACCAAAGCAAAACATAGGACTCTTCACCGATAAGCAGGTGACGGCAGACTGCTCTGGTCGGAGCTGGGAGGGCCACCCGGCCTCCAAGGAGACCCCTGACTTTAACGCTACTTGCTCCAGTGAAGACTGAGCACCAGAGAGGCGGAGGTATTTCAAGTGGGGACAGAGGGCGGGGACAGCTTTGTCTGTATGATCCGGTGCCTCACTGAAAGGGATGCCACATCAAGTGAGCTGGCAGGTGGGCAGGTGAGGCGGGTGGGGAGGTGAGGGCAGCAGCAGCTTACCTCCGGGTACGACCACTCTGGGGAGTAGTCGGTCACCATGAACACCCGTCCGCTCTGCTGCAGCATCCCCAGGGTGCCCTGGGCCGAGGCGGCTGAGACCACCTCGGCGACGTGCATGTAGGCCATGGTGCCAGCCCCGCCCTCGGCACTGCTCAGCTGCAGGCTCCCCTGCTGGGGGCTGCAGCAGGGGATGCACATCTCCGCCTGGGTGAAGGGGGCGCGGGCCCCGTCTTCCGACTGCGAGAGGGCCGTGCTCTCCCCCGACACCAGCTGGTGCCCGTAGATGGTGCCGCTGCCCCCCTCCACGGAGATGAAGTCGTTGATCAGGTCAGAGAACTGGTTGCTGAAGGAGATGTCAAAGTGGTCCAGGCTGAGCTCCATGTTGGAGGCATTGCCGAGGCCAGGCTGGGCCACGGGGTAGAGTCCCTGCACCACATTGCCCGGGAGGATGGGGACGCCCCCGGCGCTGCGGATCACCCCGGTGGGCTCGGGCTGCAGGTAGTGTTCAGAGCTACAGGCCTGAAGCTCCCCAGACTTGATCAGGCCCTCACCCCCTTCAGCCACCTGTGAGGTCTCCATGGTGACCTCCCCTTCTGCCCCCATAGCCTGGAAATTGGCCTGGAACTGCATGAGGTGGAGGGAGGAAGTGGACTCTATCCGGGTCTCCACGTGGCCGCTGCAGGAGCTGGTTTGTGACGAGGCCTCTGTTTTTACCGTGGGCATCACAAAGGTGCCTCCAGAGTCACTCAGGCTGCTGTGGGCATTCTGCTCGATGGGGAGGGGTTTGCTGGCATCCTGCAGGAAGAAGCTGGGGGAGGGGGTCTGGTGGACGTGGGGACTGTGGCCGGTCTGGCTGAAGCTGGATGTGTAGTCCTTGTTGGAGTCTATTGCACTGAAGTCCATCTGCTCCAGGGTGGTGCTGGGACTCAGGCCCCCGCCTGACGGCAGGAGGCTGGAGCCCGCAGTGAGGGTGAGGGAGCTGGAGGCCGCAGCCGCCGCGGAGGAGGAGTACGCTTCTTTGGCCATCTGCTGCTCGAAAGAGGTGTCCTCGGTCTTGATCTCCTTGGTGAGGACGGCGGTGAAGCTGAAGCCCCTCTCCACTGGTGGCGAGTGCCGGACGTTGGTGCCGACCATCTCGGCTTTCAGGCCCCCGCCCCCGTACGTCTGGCCCTGCTTTGGGTTATTGAGGAAACAGTCGGGGTCAAAGTTCATGGTGGTTTCTGGAATCTTCCGGCCACCGTCGAGGGTGGTGGAGAGGACCAGCTCTTCGGACACGTTGGTGGGCAGCATCGACAGGCTTTCCGAGCTGCCCGTGGTGGGGAAGGCGAACTTGTGGCCGTCGGAACTCACGGCCAGGACGAGGCCCTGAGAGGCGTCGGGTGAGAGGAGGTGGTGGTTGGGGCCAGCGGTGGGGGACATGGTGTACACGGCCTCGTTGGTGACCTCAGACATGAACACTGTGGCGCTCTGGGACAAGCTCCCCATCACGGAGGCCACCGCCATGCTGGACACGCCTGTGACCACGGGGCTGTCCACCATGTCGGGATCGCTGTTGAGCCCACTGCTGATGGACACAGGGGAGCTCTGGGTGGTGTCGGGGACCTCCACCTGGTTGGTGGAGGAGACCTCGGTGCTGTTCTGGTGCAGCAAGGCCGGCTTGGCCACCTTGCCGTTCCTCTTCTCGCGGCTCGAGCCCTTGCCGTGGCTGTGCTCGTGCTTGCCCTCGGACACGTCATTGTGCTGCACCTCCGAGTGGCTCCCGTACCCCCCAGTCCGTGGCTCCACCTTCGGCGAGATGATGCGGTGTTTGGCACTGTTACACTTGTGGTGCACGCTGCTGCCCGCTCCTGCGGAGGTCAGAAGCACAACACGCATGCGCACACACACACACGTGTACACACACATGCACACACAAAGAGAGAGTCAGAGCTAGGAGTGCAGTGGACCCTGTTCCTGAGCAGCTGGGACATAGCAAAGTCCAGCCTGGGAGTCCAGGCAGGCCCTTGACCCCTTGGGGCTGGCAGGTAACAGACACTCAGGGTCTTGGACCCACATACCCCAAACTTGGGCTTTCGCATGCCCCGCGTAACCATCCTCCAGACCAGGGGATCGTTCCTTGATGCCCTTTTCTCATAGTAATAGTAGCACCCAGGACATAGGAGGTTGGGAAGAGAAGGCGGAGAGAATGTCATCCGCCAGGAAAATCCTTTCCACCTTCAAGGCAGATGCCATCACTGGAGCGGCTCCTGCCAGAGGGGCTCAGCCTCGGAGGGTGGTGGGGCCCTTCCCCCTTCCCTGAGACTTTCCACGCCTGCTTTTCAGGAAGCCCGCTCCTCCAGACAGTGACCAAAGAGGGTTCTAGACTTTGCTCCAGAGGCAGAAAGGTATTTGGGGCCACCACCTCCATTTAGCTAGTCCGGGTCTGTCGGCAGCTGTCTGTGGGGTAAAATCCTTCTACAACCTGAGCAAGGACAGAGCCCAAACCGACAGTTCAGGGGCAGAGAAGAAAACAGCCTCAGGCGCCGAGTGTGTCCGAGCTCTGGCCAGTCTCCATCAGGGCTCTTCCCCCAGGCGGCCAGGACGGCTCCTCTCTCCCTGTCTCTCCCACTCCGTCATTCTTTTCACCCCATCTGATAAGGGTCACTTTGCTTTTGATAAAAGAGTGAATTCTTTCCCGATCCTGTTACAGCCTCTCCACCAAGATTCCTAAATGCTTGAAGACTTCACAGAGAAGTGACATGACCCCTTAATGGAAATCTCTAATTAAGGCAGCAGAGGGAGTGAAGAATGCACATTTCAAAGAGCAAGTACCATTATCAGAAAAATGGACACAATAGGATGGAGAGCGCAGGACGCTTTCCATTCTTGGAGGAGACAGGGGTTAAAGAAGGAGGTTGAACTTGAGTGGTCCCATTGACTCAGGGCTGATCTCCTTGAAAAGCCCGTGTCGGCCCACTGCCCAGGGACCTGGGCCTCCTGCTGACGACGCCCAAGAAGGTGGGGCCTGGGGGGCACTTGCAGCGGGTGGACGAGGCCCGGGGCCCCGACTCCGTGCACTCCCCAACTCTGCTGCCCCCACTCCTAGAGGGAGCTGACGCTCTGGAAATTGTTCTCCCCTGCCCAGAGTGGGCTGTCCCACCAGCCCCATGGGGCAGGACGAGAATGAGTCTGTCCCGGGTGCCGTGCTGTCGCCTGGCTGAGCCCTCTCCCCTTGATGGACACCACGGCCACCCCCGAGGAGGAGAGCTGCACCCACTGCCTGGCCGAGCCCCCCTGCCTGTCGTGCCCACCTGCCCACCGGGAGCCCCACTCACCCAAGCTGCCAGTGCAGAGGCAATTGTGGGTCCGCGGCTGCGGCTTGGTCTGGTGGCTGTCAAGGATCTGCTGCACCAGCTGCTCCACCGAGAAGCCTGAACTGCTGTTCCCGTTGCTGCAGGTCCACTTGATGCCGTGGACTGCGGGGAGAGAGGCAGAGGGGTGGTCAGAGGCCACGGGGTGCACGGGGAGGTCCTGCGAGGGGTGGGACCCAGGCACTCCCAGAGCTGCAGCAGCCCCCTCTCTGCTGAGAGGCTGCTCTAGGGACCAGCTGAGGCCCTTGAGGCGGGGAGGAGGGAGGAGAGAGGACCAGGCTGCCCCACCAGACCCCCACTCTCCCCGGGAGCTCTGCGTTCTTCCTCTGCCTCCTCTCCTCCCTTCCCTGCGGTCCAGCCTGGGGAGTGGACCGCCCAGAGATGTGCTTTGTTTTCCCAAAGTCCAAGTGCACCAGGGACGATCTTCAAGGGATCCTGGAGTGAAGGAGAAAGGAGGCGAGGACCGGGAGGGAGAGGTGCTGGGAGGCTGAGCTACAGCCCAGGGGCTGAAGCCAATGCCCGGGGCTCCAGGAGGGACCCAGGCCACTGGGAGGGAGCTCCTCCCAGACCACGGTGGAAGCAGGTGGCCTGGGAGGAGGAGCAGGGCACCGGGTCACGCTCAGGAGAGGCCAGTGGCTTGGACAAAGCAAGAACAATCTCCTTTCTCCTTTGGCTGAGCTTCTCACACATGGACTCCAGGGGGAGAACCGTCACAACTGTTCTTGCACTGTGAGGGGCTCCAGAATGCAGACACACAAGGACGCAGTCTACACAGGCTACACAGCGGGGGGAGCTGGGTTGGATTCAGAATTTGAGTCCAGGTTTTGGTCTTTACTTGCTCTGTGAATTTGGGCAAGTCACTAAACCTCTCTGAGCCCCAGTTTCCTCATCTGTAAAATGGGAAAATAATAGCATCTGCCTCACAGGTGGCCAGGCGGAAACCTGATGAACCTGCCTGTCACTTCACGTGTACCCGACAAAGAACAGCTGTTGTCACAACCATTAAAAGTGATGATGGTGATGGTGGCGATGACAGCAGTCACGGTGATGAAGGTGACACGCAGCGGGCGATGCTGGCCTTGCCCTGCGGCTTGGCTGATGCTATGGGAACTGGGCTTGGGGAAGGAAGCTTCGTGCTGTGGAATCTGTGGATGGCTCAGCCTTGGAACGCTGGGGGGAGAGCTCCGCGGCGGCCATCCAGTCATGCCTCTGTTCCTTGTCGCACCTGTGTGCAGAAGTTCAGTGCTTTTTAGAGAAAAGCCCCTGTGTGAGGGTTGTGATCTGCCAGGAACCCCTTGCAGGCGCTGCTTTCCTTCTCTGGGCACCTGCCTAGGTGTTCATTTGCGGTCCTCACCCTCCGCTCCATTCTGACAAGGCTCCTCCAGAGGCTCGGGGCTCTTCTTCCTGCACCTTCACCAGCGCTGGGGCCCACAGCCCTGCTCCCAGCGGGTCCTGGATTCTGGCGGGTCATTGGGAGGGGTGGGGTTGCTGAGTGGCGCTGTCCTCGAGCTAGTCGAGGGGCCTGGATTTGAAGTCGTGTGTGTCTGTTCAGAGCGCTACGTGATGGGCACGTGATGGGGGCGTGGAGTTGACAGCCCACCTTTCTGCAGGTGGGCAGTGCCTCTGCCTCGGGATCCCTTGGGGAATTCTCCACCGGCCCCAAGAGGCCTGGGCTCCTGCTGGCTCAGGCCTACCTTGTCCCCGGCGGCTGGAGGGAAGGGACAGGCTAGGGTTTTGCCAACCTCATCAGAGCTATGGAGCCCTTTTCTCAGAGAAACCTCTACCTGGAAATCCAATATGGAAATCAGATAACAGCAGAAGGGCCTGGCTGAGGCAGGAGTGAGGGCTAAGGGACCTCCAGCCAGTCCCTGTGCCCGGGTTCCCCTTGGCTGAGGACCTTTTTCCAGAATCCTCATTTTCTAGATGAGAAAACAGAGTCTGGGGGTGCCAGATGGCAGGACTCGAGGATCCCCCCCAGCCACCCTGCCCCTCCCCTGCCCCGCACTGCTGCACATGCAGATGGCTTGTCCCAGCTGTCCGTCCCCTGCCTCAGCACGGAGATTCTGATGTCCTCGGTCTGGGCTGGTGCCCAGGCTTTTTTTCGAGCTCCCCAGGAGTTCCTCACATGAAGTCAGGATGGCCAACACACAGTTCAGTCCTAAGCTTAAGATCTGCAGGTACCACAAGGCTGGGAGCAGAGACACCTCCAGAGCTCACCGTTGGTGGTGCTTCTACATACGGGGGCCTTTGGGCAGAGGCTCCATGCAAAGCCAGAGCAGGTATTCTCATGGAGAACCCCCATGGAGTCTGAACTTGGCTCTTGGAGAGATGAGCTGTGCTCAGGGCAGCCCCACCTCCGGCTTCTGGTCATGCGACTGCACCCCACCCCATGGTCTTGGGGCTCTGTAGGCTCGCTGATCCTGTGAGTGGCAGCTGCCTCTGCTGGAGTCTTCTGCCTGGCATTTCTGACCAGGGCCCCTCTTTGCAGTGACCACTGCCGCTCAGCCCAGGCTTCCTCTCCAGCTCCCGTGGGGGTGTGGCTCCTGCATTCTCTCTGCCTCTTGCTCTCCTCCTTATGTTGTGAAGGTTATAAAATGAAAACCCAGTGAAGGGTGACAGATTGCAAGCAGAGAATTTCTGGATGCTTAATGCAAATTACCCACTGTCCTGGCACATCCAGTATGCAGATCACCTCCCCTCCCTGGGGAGGGGGAAGCCCCTCCTCCGAGGTGGTGAGCTGTTAGTACTGAATATCAAATACTATCAAGACGGCTTTTAACATGTCACGCTCTGCTTCCCGACACGTAAGGAATCAGCGGGAAGGAGATTTCTATAGGGAAAAGAGCGCTTTGTGGAAGGAAGGTTAATAAACGCGCTGGCCGTGCCTGCCCCAGCCCTGCCCCCTTCGTGGAAGCAGCAGAAGGAAAAGCGCATTAAAAGTACGCTCAATTAAATGTGGGGTCATGACCTGGGGGGGAGAGACAGAGAGAGAAAAGGGAATTCCCAAAAAACGACCTCCTGCTGGCTCTGCGTCTCATCTGTCCCCTCTGCTCACTGAGTCTTGGTGGAGGGCACCAGGCTCCTCGCCCGGAGGATGTCCTGAGCGTTCCAGCCCAGCCTGTGCCAAGTCCCAGGCAGAGGGGCCCTCTCTTCAGCTCCCTGTGCACATGGCCTGGGGGGTGGTCCCTGGGCTGCACAGGTGGTGGAGGGGGGCCTGTGTGCCCAGGGAGGCCGGGGCAGGGGAAGGTGCCAGAGAGGGAGAAGGTGAGCATAGCTCCCCTGTGGGCCTGCACAGGACAGGAGGGCCACGCTGGCCACTGGAAAGTCAGGTGCTGAGGGGTGCTCCCATGGCTCCCCCAGAGGTCTCGCTGCTGCTCTGGACTGGCTCTGGTGGGGCTGCCTGCAGCATGCCCCGTGGGAGGACTGGTCTGCTGAGCTGAGGCCGCGGTGGCTGTTGCAGGAACCCACCGGCCACCGCCATGTTGACCTGGCCTCAACTCAACACTTACACTAATTACCACCTGGGGCTAGGCAGCAGCGCTTCCACTAATATGAATAATCAAAATGAAATCATGACAACAGCATGTGGCCATGCTTTGGAGAGCATCTTCTGATGAACGATTTACCCAAGAGGCCGCCAACTGCTGGGAAGAGTAACGGAGATCTGGAAGAGAGGGCTGGGGGGAGGTGTGGGGTGAGTCCCCACGTGGGGCCGCTGCCAGCCAAGGGCCTCTTGGGTTATGGCTGCTCTGACCCAGCCTCAGGGGACAGGTGGAGAGCCGGCTAGCAGGCTAGGCCTGAGCCCAAGTCGAGCACTCCCCTGTCACCCCATATGGACAGAATCATGTCCCCCAAAATTGTTAGGTTGAAGCCCTAACCCCAGTGTGACTGTATCTGGAGACAGGCCCTTTAAGGAGGTAATTAAGGTTAAAGGAGGTCATGAGGGTGGGGCCCTGATCTAATAGGACTCAGGTCCTTATAACAAAAGGAAGAGACACCAGGAGTGTGTGCGCACAGAGGAAAGGCCACGTGAGGACTGAGCAACAAGGTGGCCGTCTGAAGCCAGGAAGAGGTCTCACCAGAAACCAAGCCTGCAGACACCTCCTTCAAGGCCCTCCAGCCTCCAGAATCGTGAGAAACAAGTGTCTGTTGTTTAAGGGCCCCGTCCGTGCTATGCTGTACGGCAGCCAGAGCAGACTAATCCAGTTCCCGTCGGGGCTCAGGCCGCCCCTTCCCCGGGCTCTGGGGCTGGAGCCCTGCAGGCCCCTTGGAGAGACCCACCCTTCCCTGTGCACTGCACACCTGTGGTGCGCGTGTGTGTACGTTCAAGGGGCCCTGATCTCAGGGACTTTCCAGAAGCCCTCCCTCCTCTGCCACTTTCAATCGCACCCTTCTTTCCAGCACAGCCCGGTTCAAGCCTCACCTCCCCCTGGAAGCCTTTCTGGCTACTCTGGCCTTTGTCCTCCTTGGAGCCAGAGTTTAAATCTTGCTTTTTCTCCCCAAAGCCTCCCGGTACGTAGTTGTATATTTTAGTTGTGGGTCCTTCTAGTTGTGGCATGTGGGATGCCGCCTCAACATGGCCTGATGAGCGGCGCCATGTCCACGCCCAGGATCCAAACCAGCGAAACCCTGGGCTGCCGAAGCAGAGCGCGAGAACTTAACCACTCGGCCATGGGGCTGGAACCCAGAGATTGAATCTTGAGGACAGGCCTTGCTGGGCTGTTCACTGTTCTATGGTCCATGCTCACAGCAATGCCTGGCATAGAAAGGGGCCAGAAGAGACTGGCTGAGCGAATAGACAAATGGACAGTTTCTCCGTCAATCATCCCCTCTCTAGCACTGTTCTCTTTCTGTTTCATTGGTTCATTACTTCCCACAATAAGCTGTAAGCAGACTCACATGTCAATAATAACAAAAAATAATACTTATCGAACTTACTCTATGTGCCAGGTACTGTCCTAGATTCTTTACGTGTTGACTCCATCACAAAAGGAAATAAATCACAGTATTCTCTACCCCCTGTTGAGCCTTTACTGTGCACAGGGCACTGGGCAGTGGTTCTCCAAGTGCGGTCCCATCACCTGGGATCATGTGAGAAATGCACATTCCCAGGTCCCACCCAGACCCACTGAGTCAGAAATTCTGGGCATGGGGTTCTGATCTGTGTCCTAACAAGCCTCCAGGGGATTTGATGGGGGTCGAGTCTGAGACACCCCCCCCCCCCCGTATAGAGATAACATCTCTAATCTCTCAACAATCCTTTGAGGAAGAACTATCATCCCATTTTATTAATGTGAGAACCAAGGGTTAGGAAAGTTATGTAACTTGGCCAAGGTCACACAGCAAAGTGGGGGCGAGCAGGGGTTGCAAAGGGTAGCTCTTTCCAGTGAGCCCCGCGCCCCCAGGGTCTTCCCAGCCTGAACGCCTCCAGGGACTGAGGACCAGCTGGATTAGTGGGCGGAGCAGGGAGAGCTATCCCAACAGGAGGTCAGATTCCTTCCACTCGCAGCGAAACTCACTTCACTTTCTCCAGAGAGCATCTGATTTCCTGCAGGCGCTGGCGACTATGCAGGAAACCTGGAAACCTGGGGCTGGCCAGGTGCTGTCCCCCCAGCCTGCCACCCACCCTGCTGTCTCCTGCCCTCTCTGACTGTGGGGGTGCCGACTGCCTCGTACGGCCACGTGGGCTGGGGGAGGGGAGGATGCAGAAGCTCTGAAGCTGCTGGATCCTCCCTCCTGATTTCCCTCCCTTGGGGCCAGGCCAAGTGGGCAGCCAGGCTGGAGTGTGCAGCCACTCAGCTGGAAGGGCGACCCAGACCGTGGCTGAGGAAACTCCCCTTTGGCCTCCAAGGGTGCAGGGCAGGAGCTGAGGAAACTCCCCTTTGGCCTCCAAGGGTGCAGGACAGGAGGTGGGGTCAGGACTTGCGCGGAGCTGCTCTTGCAAGATCAGGAGCCAGCAAGGGAGGGAGGCAGAAGGAGATCCAGGGGAGGCCTGTGCGAGGAGAACGTCTCAGCCTCTGACCTGGGCAGCTGGAGTTCCCGGAGGAGGGCTTGGCCTCGTTCCTTGCGGCTGACTGGGCTGCCCAGCTAGGGGTGCGTCTAGGGGGAATTTCTACGAAAGCTGGGGAACCCAAAGACTCCTCCCAAAGCATGTGGGATTCTTGGGGGCAGCATTTGGCTCTGAGATGGGGGCTCCTTGCCTGGATTTCCAGTCATTGGGGGTGCCGTGGGGGTGAAGAGGGGACCCACCAAATCACAGATGCCCAGGGGGGCCTCCCCTTGGTTGTCTGCAGAAGACATAAACGTTCATTGCCGACGTGGCTACCCTAAGCAGTGGTGGAATTTAATGAAGGGCACGGCGGGCCTCTGAGCTCAACGCCCCAGCTAGCCGTAGGGAAGACGGGGCTGAGATCCAGAGACATGGAGAGCCTGCAGGAGACGTGCCTGGGGTCAGGGCCCCAGCGGCTGCAGCTCCTCTCCTCCCACTTGTATGATCAGAAGGTCTTCGACTCCTCTCGGCCTCAGTTTCCTCGTCTGTAAAGTCGGTGCCTCACCTGACCGCACGCCACTGCTCCCCAAAGGACTCTAAAGACAAACAGGTAAGTGGGGCCCACGCCCAGGGTTCCGGCTCTGTGGCATCCACAGGGGGTCTGAGCAGGCCAGGGTCCCAGGCCCCGAGGGAGACATGCTTTCTGCTCTGAAACGTCTTGCCTGGAAGGCTTTGGAAAAGGATTGAACATGGAATCAGAAAGGAGAACCCTGGACGTCCCCTCGCCCTGCAGTGGCCCTGGGAGCCGGTGAGAGCTAGCCGCCTGCCCCTCTTTGCTCTGTGGGGCAGTAACTTCTAGCAGTACGACAGGGCACGTTGGCTGGAGCTTGGGTCACTACAGGACCGCCTGCTGGAATTGACATTTGGCTTTCTCTGCACGGGAAGGGATTTCTTGGCGCTGTGGTGAGCAGGTGACAAGTGGCATGTTAGTGACAAAGCTAATCCCTTCCCTCCCGGGGAACAGAGGCCTGTGGGGGCCCCTTCCTCCTTGTCCCCATCAGTCTGGGCTCAGCCAGTACTCTTGCCCAAGTACTCAGTACCCAGTAAGGACCCATAAAGAGGGTGACCATTTAACTTGCTGTGCAGACAGGTCACCTTGGAGACTGAAGGGGCGTTATCATCATTTGTCTGGACCATGGTATAAACGGGGATGCTCCCAGGCAATCCTGGGCGAGTGGTCACCCTACTTAGGAACCACATGATGGAGGCCGGCGGCAGAGGGGGCTGCCAGCGCCTCTGACGACGTGAATGAGCGGGTTTGCAATCCTCTGAGTTGTTGACACGAGAAGGCTGTCTCCATGGCAACAAGGTCAATGGGAAATGGCAGCCGCGTTGGTTTAATTTCCACTGTATTCTTGTTGACAGGAATAAAGGCCCTGCTTCTGATTTCTTGGTTCAACGGGATAAAATTTTCATTAGATTTAACTTCTCGTATCCAGACACCCACATACTATTCAATTTCCCCATCTCACCCTCAACTCGCATTCTCCCATTGGTCCTGAGGACAACGTTTCCAGAAATCTCATTTCGAGGAGTGTGGAGGCGTGTGCGCGCGGGGAGACGTGTGTGCCGTGTCCCGAATGGGCTTGCAATTCCTGGTTCTGAACGTTTGGGGACGTGGGGGACCAAGACCCCCCTGCCCTCCTTTCCGTCTTCCACCAGGAGGCACAGGCCCTGGGTGAAGGCAGGGGCCTGAGAACGCGATGGGGCCGCCGTCTTCTTTCAGGTGGGACCGACGTGGCCCCTCAAAGGTGAGAGGAGCTGCCTCATCAGGCGCCAGCGGGGGCGGCTCAGGCCGTTGCAGCTCCGACCTCAGGAATTTCAGGCCACGTGGGGATGGCGCTCCTGGCGCCTGCGCACTTGGCCTCACAGGCGATGTCCGCGGGGTTCCAAGACATCAAAAGCAGCCTTGGCGGAAGGTTTCCGCGCCCCTGACCTGCTCCCGGGGCCAAGGATGTGGCACTGCGGGGCTGCTCGCGGCTCCGAGTCTCCTCCTGATTCGCTCAGCGGCACTGTTATCAAGGCTTTGGCGACAGCGTGGGTGTGCCCGAAGCTCTCTGACGGTGTCCTAACGTCAGAAGCGCGATATGGCAGGGAGAGAAGCCGTTATCCCACATCCGGGAGCCACGTGCACTCTGGAATCCTCTTCTCCCCATTTGGCCTGACTGCAGCCCACTCTCCCGGGCCCTGCTCAGGTGGCAGGAGGGGCCACCTGTCTGAGCAGCTCCTCCAGGCCACTGTCAGCGGGGACAGGGGACCAAGGGGGATTTTGGAGGGTGTCCATCTTGCTTCTCGCGAGACCCCCGGTTTGCAAGGGCCCTGGACTCAGACACCTCCTCCAAGTGCCCAGAGGTGGCGCTCGCAGGGACGCAGGCGCCATTGAAGGGGCCGCCACTTGGCTCCTCACTATGTGGCCCAGAACCTTCAATTTTCAAAGCGAAATTGAAAATCTGGAGATTTAAATGTTGGCAGTGAATTCTAAGTTTAACCAAACCGCCCCAGACTGAGTGGGGCTGTGCGGGCTCCGGGTGGCAGTCAGGCACAGGGCTTGGTGGGACTGCGGCATCCGCCACACCGGGGCGCGGGGTGCTCCATCAAAGCTCAGTGAATCGGCGGATGGTTAAGACCGAGCGGGGAATCCGTAACAGCAGGGCGTGATGGCGCCCAAGCAGCCCTGAGGGGCAAGTAGCCAGGGAGAGACAGGAAATCAAAAGAAGTATTTCTCTTTTAGTTCTACTTGGGGGCCAAAGCAGCTAAGTAAAATGTCACCTGAGGGAGAAGGCACGTTCGCAAAACAAGCCGGATCCTCCCAGCAGAGCAGGAAAAGGAGGCGAGCCCCAGACTAAAGCAGCCTTGCTTTGATGCCCACTGCCCGCCCCCTCCGTGCCAGGCTGGGGGGTGCCGGGAAGGTGTCTTGGCAGGAGCGGGGGACCGAAGGGGGCCATCCTTCCTGCTCCCCGTGCAGCTCCTAACCAAAGGGACGAGCAAAATGGGCAGGAAAACCTTCTTCAGGCCCTTCTGTCCTGTCCTCGCCTCCCAGTGACTCCGAATCCTGTGAACAACGGCAGCGAGCGCAGCAGAAACTCATGGGCCTTGCAGGCTCCATCCACTGGCGAGCACCTCTACTCTTAGGGACAGAGCTGCTGTCCTGGGCCCTGGGCCCACCGTGGGGACTCAGACGTGCTTCCCTTCAATGGCCCTCCATAGTTTCTCATGAGTTCAAGTCAGTAAGTGTCTGGCAAGGCCCCATTTTGTGCCCGGCACTAACATCTAAGTTTCAACCCAAGGAAACTTCTAGGTTAGCATGTCTTAACCCAGAGTCTATGGAAAGACCTTACAGGATCTTGGAACACCCAGAAATTATACACCAAATTCTTTGTGCATGTTCGAGATCAGCATCACCTCCAGTACCTGCCTCTCTCTCACCTGGATTTGATAACCAGCTGATGCTCAGAGCCTGGGGCCCCTCAAAGGTGATTCATGATAGGGATCCTTGGGTGGCCTCGCACTGGAGCCTGCTGTAGGTTGGGATCTCTCAAAAAGTATGAGAATGTTGCTTGTTAAAAAATTCAGGTTCCTAGGGCCCACGCCAGACCCATGGAACCAGAATGTGTTGAGGGATGGGGTGGGGGGCTCTAGGCGCCCGCTTTTCATCTACCTGCCTGGGTGGTTCAGATGTGGACGATGCTCTTGGCACTGAGCCAACATCTCTGTCCAGGCTTTGCTGGTCCTTGAGGATTGGGGGTAAAGCCACAGCTGCCGTGACTCCCCGTGAGGAGCTCCAGTGGCTGGCAGCCCGGGCATGCCCAAGCTTGCTCCTGACTTCCGGTCCCTCTCTCCCATCCTGGGAGTCTCACTTTAGACGCAGGATCACTGGAAAATTCTTCCAAGCGAACATTTCTGGCCAGAAAGAAACACTAACCCTTTCTGACAACAGCTGCCCTTTCCTTTTCCAGTCTCCCCCTCACCCCTACCTTTCACCTTCCACCTCAGGCTGCCCACCCCTGCAGCTGTGTGGGGCAAGCAGCTTTGCGACCTGCATTGCTGACTGTCCCTCCATCTCCCAGACTCTGGCTGAGAGTTGGGAGCATGCGCCCCTCGTCAGGGTGAAGCTGCTGGCTCCCCCGCCTTGCGCCAGCTGGGTGAGGTCTGATCAGGATAGACCAAAGCAGAGAGGAGAGGTGGTGTACGTGCCTCTCCCTACCCCTTTCTGCTTGTTCCAGCCCCACCCAAAAACCACCACTCCAGAATCACCAAACAGGCCCAAGACACCCCCCACCACATCCCAGACACGAGGTCCACAGACCGGTCTGGACGGTGACCCCTGTCTGCTGGCTCCTGTCTCAGGCTGGAGAGTGCGGCTCCTCCGGAGGGCTCGCGTCTCTGAGCCGCTCTGCTGCCATGGGCCACCAGGTGGCGCTAGTTGACCAGGAAAGGGTTGAGTGAAGGGCTGGGAAAGGAAAGCCTTTGTTGATTTTACTTCTTGATATTCTATAATCACCAGGATTACAATCTAAGCAAAAAAGCAAAACAAATAAGCACTTCCCCTCTTACTGGATCTTTGGTCTTTGTCTGGAAAATTATGAGCAAACAGCAGACACATTGACTATACAGCCCAAGGCTTGGTTTGGCCACATGGAGGGCCTTTGGACCAGTGGAGGAGGTGGGGGGCAGGCTATGGAGATTGCGGGCTCTGCTGGCTTACCATGCGGAGCGCGGAGCTCCTGGAAGAGGCAGGCGCATGCTCATCAGCCACGTCAGCCACTCCTTGGCAATATGGGGTTCCCTGTCTCCAGCCACCCTAGCTGTTGCCGGATCCCTGGTGGCTGCTGCATCAGCCTTACCAGAGCATGGAGGCTCGGAGCTGGTCTTCCAGAGGGCATGTGGCAAGGGGCTGAGACCCTGGCTCCTGGAAACACCAAGAGGCTGCAGGTGCCCGAGGACCCAAGGTGACTGGAGTAACCGAGGATTGCTGGAGCCAGGATGGCATACTCAAACCCCAAACTCAGCATGGGTTCCACCCCACTATCAACATGGTCTTCATCACCTTATACACAACATGGGCTCTACCCAGCTTCAACATGGCCTCTTCCCACCCACACTCAACATGCCTTCTGTCTCCATCCTTAATATGGATGGCCTCTACCCTCGCTATCAACATGGCTTCCATCCCCAGACTGAATATGGATGGCCTCTACCTCGCTATCAACATGGCCTCCATCCTCGTACTCAACATGGTCTCCATCTCCATGCTCAACATGGCCTCCAATCCTACTCTCAACACGGCTTTTATCATTTCATACTTCCCACAGCTTCCTCCCTCACACTCAATATAATCTTTATCACCTATCCTCCAATGGCCTTCATTCCCTCACATTCAACATAAACTCTGCCCTCTCACATTCAACATGGCCTCCGTCTCTTCATATTCAACATGCCCTTTAAGCCTCAAACAAGACAGAGCTCCATCACCTCAGCACCACAGCATGTGTTTGCTTCTGCCTTTGTTTCCTCCTTCGTGCTGTTCCTCACAAATCTACCTGGGGGCCTCCCTGCCTCCTTTTTGTCTCCGAGTCCCAGTCATCAGGGCCAGGGCCAAGTCCTCCTCCTCCCAGGAAGCCCCGCTAGCTGCTCATACCCTCGACTGTCTAGGTCGCCTTTCTAGGTACTTGAAGGCAGGACCATCTACCTCGCCCTCAGTGCTGCCTACTTTGGACCCATCAGCTGGCACAGCCTCTCTGGTTTGTCTTCCTGAGGGCAGGGCCTGGGCTTTCTCCCTCTGGCAGCTTTCCCAGGACTGAGCTCAGAGCAGGGGCTCTAAAAGCTCCTTCTAGTCCAGGGTTGGTGGCTGCAGGGTCCCCAAAGGACCATCCAGCTGGCCTTTAGGTGCCCACCCTCAGCACAGAGCTGGGCTGCCTTTGTGGCTCTGGGTGATCTCCCTTACGGCAAGTGGCTGCCGTCCTGACAGCTACGTAGCTCATGTCCAGATGTCATTGGACAGCCACAGGGCCACGGGGCCACAGGTAAGGCCCATTATCTCTCCCTCTCTGAAGTAGGACGGTCAGGCTCAGAGAGGTCAGGTGACTTGTGCGCAGCCACCCAGCTAGTCAGAGGAAGTGCTGGGATCCACCGCAGGCCTGTGCCTCCCGTGCTCACGTTCCCAGGGCAGTTGACTCCTGGAAGTCCCTCTGCACACCTTCCCCCTTGCCCTGACTGCCGCATGAGCCCATTTACCCACTTTTTCGGGGACCGGCAGGCGCTGTTCTGGCCCAGTGGTGCCTGCCTCCCCACCTGAGCGCTGCTGGTCTCCACTCCCAGGCACGGAGGTGAGGCGGCTTTTGGAGAGTGTTGGGGTGGAGGTGCCAGGAAACTAGCACGGCCCCTTGTGCTGTGCGTGTGGGTGCTGTGGGCAGGTGTGCATGGGCATACGCGCGGAAGCACACGTGTGGGTGTGGGCTTGGGGTTGTGCAGGCTTCACAGCCAGTCCCCCTGCTTTGCCTACCAGAACTGCCGAGGACATCTGAGAAACAACAGCAGGGCTTGGGGGAGGGCAGTGGGAGCAGAGACAGGCCCAGAGGTGGCGGCTGGAGCCGCCTGCTGATGTCTAGGGCACAGAGGCCTGCAGGAAGGGCCAGGTCTTGCTCAGCGATGCAGGGCCATCTGAAGCCAGGGTGCTCCACGAGGAGCCAGGGGCAGGACAGCTGGGGCAAGCTCACCTCCTGGGGAAGGGCTGTGAACACAGCTTAAAACCCAGGCCCTCATCCCCGACTCTGGACGCATGACCTCACCGACTGCTTCTCAGATGTGCTGGCATGACCGTCCCCTCCCAGGCTGCCAAGGAATGGGGCTGGGCAGAGACAGCCATGGGCCCTCAGAGAAGAGGCCCCACTCCATGGGAGCTGGCTCCGTCTGGCTCCCTGCAGGCTCGAATAGAGCTGGGATGGAAGGTCTGGGGCGGTGGTTCCGAACCCCCGTGGTTCTGGGCAGCCAGAGATGGCGGAGCGAGTTTCCCCCAGGCTGGCAGAGCTGAGGCACAAACCCGCCTGGAGCTCTTCGCCACTCAGAGTTGACCTGCCCAGCCCCTCACTCACACTGGGGCAGTTTGCAGGGTCCAAAACTGGTGCTCTCTCAGACTAGCTGCACTGGAAAAGAATGTCCAGGATGAGACACGCTCAGCTTTAGATCGTGCTGACCTGAACCCTCAAATGGGACCCGGGGCAATCATTCTCTGGCCTTGAGCTGAGCAATTCTCAATTGAGGTCACGCTAGGGGCTGAGCTCAGCTCTGCTCAGCCCTGAATGACTCGCACGCAGAACCCATTCCCCAAAGTATGTTAGAACGGTAGCGCTTAGCAAAAGACTACACTTCCCAGACCCCTTTGCAACTAGGGGTGACCATATAACCAAATTCTGGCCAATGACATATGAGTGGAAGTGTGTGCAAATTCTGGGCCCTTTCCTTCAGGAAGGAGCTTACACTCTACTTTCTCTTCTCTCCTTTCCACTTGTTGGAATGCAGTCTCGATGGCAGGACTTGGAGCTGCCATCTTAGACCACATAAAAGAGGGCCATACCCTAGGAATGGCAGAGCAGCCAGCAGGAAGGAAGCCCCCATGGGACCAAATGGCACAATTGCAAGAATAAAGGTGGGATTCTCAGAGTTCAGTCTGGCTCAGAAGCCAGTGTTTGTGAGATTCCCAAGGTGCGAGAACAATGAACCCTCCATCTTCCAACAGGTGAGGTGAAGGCTGCGGATCAGAGTTTCACTTCACCACCGATAAGCACAACATTTTGATTAAACCGCTGACAACTCTGCTGTAGGGCAGAGAAATTTGGAAACATCAGGAAATCAAACTGTGAAGTCTTTGAAGGAATGTGATTTATGTGAAATGTGATGAAGCTAATGTGTTTGGCTCCAGCATCGTGTGGCACGCCTGATTCTGGAACCAAATCTGATGCCTTCTTGGCTCCCAGCACACCTCTGTTTTCCCTGAACACAGTTAGCTGGTGCCCTCTGTGTGTTTCAAGCCTGATTGGCATCTAAACCTCTTATGGAGCTGTATTTCCAGGGCTGCGTTTCCAGGCTGTGCATCTGTAACCAGAGCCATGCACACACATGCACACTCAGAGGAACTGTGCGCTGCTCTGCTCCCCGCCCCCAGGCACCCGAGAGCCAAGTGTTATTAGATTTATGGGGAGTTTGTTGTAGTTTTACATAATTTTCCTGATACACTGCAGCCTTCTGAACAGGCATTCACAGTTCCCTCCAGTCAAGCATCAGGAGCCGACTCAGGTCTGGTTTCCACCCCCTGCGGTTCACAGAGCTCAATCTCCTTGCCTGTTGGGAGGCGGCATTCCTGTCTGACCTGTGCAGCCTCCTGCGAGGGGAGGGCGAGTTTTCCTGGGCAGGGCCACTCGGAGGATCGGGGGCATTGTAGGGAGGTGGAGGCAATAAGGAGAGAAAAAGGAAGCAGGTCAAATAAAGGGATGGGGAAGGGATGGGGAGACGGCGATGGGCTGGCTGACAGGAAGAGGGTTGTGTGCTGAGTGGCGTTTGGGAGGGCCCAGGCTGGAGGCCTCTGACCACGGTGCTGCCTTGAAGGGCATCTCTTCCCTTGGGAACATCCCCTTGGCTAATCTCTGGCTAACTCCATCTCCAGGACCTCCCAGGAAGTGGGATGAAATAGCGGCCTCGGCTCCTGGGACCCAGGTCTGCAGAGGCCCAGAAGCCGAGCTGGGCCGGCTGAGCTTGGCTGGGAGCCTGTTGGTCTTGGTGCAGAGACTGCTGAATTCTTTCGCTCACTTTCCAGAAAGGGAACTGGAGGCTGGGCGATTGGCGTGAGGTCACACAATGGAGTGGTCACAGAACGAGGATGTGTGCCACCTCCTGACTTTCTAGCTCTGACTCAACTGCTCTGGCCAGGTGGCATCAGTGCCCACCGTCATCAGAGCCATCGCTCCAGCCCAGCCAAGGCTCTGCCGAAGAAGAAGTGTGAGCAGGCCCTGGGGGAGGAAACCCAATGTCAAGGACAAGCCCTGCACATTAGACACCACCTGGGGACTGAATCAGAAGGGGTGGGCAGGCTGGCCTGAGAGCAGAACCCCTGGCACCACTGCCGTGCTCCCTGGGCCCCCTGGCCTGGCCTTGGAGGGGTGCCACTGAGCAGCCTGGGCTCCCAGGGTGCAGGCTCCTGTGGGGCGTGGACCAGAGCTGGATCCAGTCAGTTTCCACTCAGTCATCTCACAAATCTTTACAGAGGGCCTTCCATGAGCCCAGCACTGTGCAGGGCCCCGAGGAATGGCAGCAGGCAAGGAAGATGCGTGGGGATTAGCTGTAATGTCTGCCAAGTTTTGGGTGCTCTGCAGAGTTTTGAAGAGGCTTGCGTGGCCCTTCGGGTTAAGCATGGGAGGCTGACTTCAGGCTGATGTCTCCCTGGGGGTCTCAGGGAGGCCCAGCGCTGGGGCACGAACCCCAGCTGTGTGGTTGGGGGACCTATGGAAGAGGCAGTATTTAGGCTGAAAGCAGACGGATGAGGTGGGGTGAGCAGATGAAGACAGGAGAGTGCCAGGCAGCGGGAAGAGAGAAGGTGGCTCTGGCACAGGAACCGCATGGCACAGAGCCCCAGCAGGGTGGGGCGCGGGGCCCGGAGCTGGAGGCTCTGCCGGAACGCCCAGGACCTTCTGCTCTGTCCATCCCAGGGCACGGGGTGGTTTAACAGGGAGGGATATGGTCTGAGTGGCGGTTAAGGAGGATTCTGCTGGACACAGCCTGAGCCCGGAAGGCCCCTAGGCCGCCTGGTTCTAGATTCCTGGCAGCAGTAGCAGCAGCAAGGCCAAGCTGGGGAGCCTCCCCACAGGCATCTGGTTCAGGAGGATGGCATGGCAGTGAGATCAGCCTTGGGGTCCAGCCCCCTCGGGTGGGCAGGGCCGTCGGCCTCCTGGGGGCCTCCCTTCCCAGACAGACCCCTCTGTCCCTCCTGACGCCCACCCCCAATCTTGAGGCAGGTGGGGGGAATTCTCCCACGTGAACACTGAGGAGGGATCTCAGGATTAGCTGGTCACTGCAGGGGCTGCCTGGCTTCAGCTCAGACACTCCCAGTGACAGGACACTCGGGGCCCCCAGGAAAGGACATTTCATTTGCTGCCTGTATATGGTGCCCAACGGCTTCTCGCCTGCAGCCCCCAAGTCCCGCGGTCCTGTGTGATGACAGGTCTTTGCCTAAGCCTCAGAGATCAACGTTTCAGAACCCAGGGCCTGTGTCCAGCACTGGACGGCCCCCTCGCTCTTCTCAGGTCTGGCAGACCCGAGTCTGTTCTTCCTGAGCCCACCCATCCAGGCAGCAGAAGAGGCTGCTGGAGCCACGGCTGTGGAAGTGAGGCGCTGGCTTTCTGGACTCACTCAGTGTTTCGCACCTGACGGATGCTCCAGAGAGCACCACTGCTGACAAAATGAGATCCCGCTCAATCACCGTCATCCATGTGCTGCCCAGTCCGGGAGCCGAGGCAGGCCCCGTGTCCAGGAGCAGATGGGCTGAGGGCAGGAGGCAGGCCAGCTCAGGCCGGCCTCTCCTGGGTCCTGCAGGCCGCTCTCTCCCTGGGCTGCCATTGTTCTCCTGTCTGTGGCTCATGAGGCAGTGGTCCCTGGCACTCTTGGTCCCCGGCTCCTTGTTTACGTGGCTCTGAGCCTCTGAACTTCACTTTTCTTGCCTATAATGTGGGTCTGCCATTCTGTGCCCTGGCTATTGTGCAGGGAGCTGATGAGCATCAAGTGAGGTAGAGACGGGAGTGATCCTTAGAAAAGCCAAGTTCACTGGTCGCTATGGTCCCGGCAGAATGGGGCTCCCACACCTGGGTCCCCAAGGCCGTGGAGGACCTTTCTGGCCCTGCCTGGAGGATGCTGGCCTGGGACCCAGTGCAGGACCCTGGGCCCGGCAGGCCAAGGCTACTCACACATGGGTTTCAGCTGCCCAATGAGCTCCTCCTTGGTCCACTTCGCCCACTCCTTCTTGTCGGTGTTGATGGAGCAGAGGACCGGGCCGCAGGGCTTGCCACAGTCCTCGATGGCGGGCACGTTCAGGTAGTGCACCAGGACGATGTCGGGGTTCTGCGGGGAGAGCACAGAGACTGGCAGCATGAGGGTGCACAGAGCTCGTCCAAGGTCATCTCCCAGCAGGTACAGACAGGCCAAGTGTCCCCATCCCGGGCTTTCTCAACCTTGTCCTCACCGACATTTGGAAGCAGCTAATTCTCTGTTGTGGGAGCTGTTCTGTCCTCTGACAGCATCCCTGGCCTCCACTCACTAGATGTGATTAAACCCCGCCCCCTCCTCAGCTGGGACAACTAGAAATGTCTCCTGATACTGCCTATTGTCCCCTGGGGGCAAAATCACCCCCAGCTGAGAACCACATGGGCTGATGCATGTGTAACTAAGGACCCCACACGAGGTCAAATGTAACTATAGCCCCACATTCCAGATCTCACGCCGACAGCTGCCGCGGGAGCACTGGCCTCTGCACCGTGTTTACACGCATGTCCTCATCACAGCTCGCCGGATGCCCGACACGGGCATCTCACCTTCTCCTTCCCACGGGGAAATGGAGTCCCCAGAGACTAACGCTCCCCATTTCTAAGGGCCAGATGCCCTTCTGCCCCAGCCTGTGGTCCTCTCCCTGTATAAACAGCCCCATCAACACGTTCCTTCCAGCAGCCCCCAGGAGGAGCTGTCGCTCAAAGCCTCTGGAAACGCCTCCTTGGGGCTTAAGACAGAAAGAACTCTCTGTGTGAAGACGTCAAAGGCACCTGTTTTGTCCCCAAATGGTTCTAGTGACATGGGTCAGACTCTTCCCATCAGATTCAATTCTGAATGTCTTCTGTCCCTTTCTGCCCACCACCAGCCCTGGTAGCATCACGCTGAGGGGCCTTGGTGGGGGCAGCAGCTCGGCTGCAAAGAGCGTGGACCTTCCGTGGCTTTCCGTGGCTCCCAGAAGATGAAGCCATTTATTTGGCCACGTCAGGCCTGACAAGTTTATTAGAAAAGCAATCATGTCACTTTATAGTGCATCTGGATAATCCCAGAAAAACCTTCTACCCCAGTCAGAAGGTATTTCTTGAACTGTAAGGAAACATATGACAATATGTCAGGATGCTCCAGGGAACTATGAAAAAAGCCACTCAGAAGGCCCCATCCGAGCTTTTCCCAGACCTGTCTCCTCTGCTTTTCCCCCTTGAGGCCCGACCATGAGTCCCGGGTGGGCCTGAGGGCCCCAGGCCTGGAGCAGGCTGGGTCTGCAGTCTTTCTGGATGTGGTCAGAGCAAGAGTAATCAATGAATATGTGAATCAATCAAGGGAGTCATAAATAAAGACCCAAGACTACACCATGACCGGCGCAAGAAAGCAGACTGGCATAATTTAAAAAGATTTCAATAAGAGTTGAAACATAGAGTTTTTTTCTTGCCAACGCTCAGTTAACCAGGAAATTAAATCAACACGAACAGGAGCTTTCTCGTTAATGGCAGCTTTTCTGGATCGCGGTAATCATGCTCCTTAATAATAATGATAATCCCTGACATCAGCGCGGCACTTCATTCTTTTCAAAGCACTTTCCAGCCATTATCTCATTTGGTGCCCGCACAGGCCGGGGAGGTGGGCTGGGCAGGGCTGGGCGCCCTCCGTCTGCAGTGAGGGGACTGAAGCACGGTGAAGCTGTGACTCGCCCAAAACTGTGTGCCTGGCGAGGGACAGAGCCTAGGCTGGAAGCCAGGGTTCTGACTCCAAATCCAGGTCCTGCCAAGACATCTGTGGCCTCTTTTTGCTTGGTCTGAGCGCTTTCCCACTTCGTATTTCATTTCATCCTTGCAATACGCCCAAGAGGTGGGTGGGTTGGGTGGATCTGCTATGCTCACCGCACGGATGGGGTGCTGGGGAGAGGAGGAGTGGGACACCTGGGTCCTGGCCCTGCGCTCTTCCTGCAGATCTGCGCTCTTCCTGCAGACGAGCAGGCTGGCTGCCCCGGGGCTGCCTCTGGGCTGGGGCCTCCTGCCTGAGTCTGTGCCTGGCCCGGAGGCAGCGCCAGCCGCTGAGCAGGATGGAGGAAGGATCAAAGGGCTGCGGGGGCCAGCCGGCCACCCAGGGCTTCCTCTGATCCCAGCCCCTGGAGCAAGAGCCCGGCCCTGCGGGAAGGAGCTGGGATGGCAGACACCTGGGCGATGAAAGGCCTGTGGCTTCCCGTCCCACTGCCCCACTGAGCGCCTGGAAAAGGCCCAGGCGGCCACGGCGGTGGGAGGGCAGCAGGGCCGCAGGGAGCAAAGGGCCGCCTTCACTGTGCACTGAAGCCCCCAAGCCTGGAGTTCCTGTGCTAGAGCTCCTGGAATGCTCTTGTCTTAGGCAGCTCCGCCCTTCCTTCAGGGCCCAGCCCCATTTCTGCACAACCAGCCTCCACCTACTGTTTGAGGACAGGCACAGGCCTTGCCTCCTCCTCCGAGGAGCGTTCCCTGATACCTCACCCCCTGTACCTCTACCACAGAAAGATGGAGATCAGGTTTGGGTCTTCGTCTGTCAGGGACAGTGCCCCAGGGCTGTCACAGTGCCTGGCAATGACTGGTGCTCATTTCATGTTTGAAGAGTTGAGTTAGGCTGACTTCTGCCCTCTATCCTCACTGTTCCCAAACTTGTTGTTCAGCTGGCATCCAGCTTCAGTTTTCTGGGTCTCCGAAGGGCAGAGCAGCCTTTCTGAACACGGGGTGTTCATTCCTAGGAGGCTAAGAGGTAAGGCTGGTTCCTTTTCTGGGTTTAAGGCCTCTTGAGAATTTGATGAATGCCGTGGATGTGGATGCTCCATTCCCAGCTTCAAGAAACGCCCCAAGGCACATCAAAACTGCATTCAGGAGTTCACAGATCCAGGGGTCCATGGACCCCACATCTATAGCCCTGACTTAGGGATTCCAGATCCACCACTGCTCCTTCCAAATCAGGAACATGCCCAACACGGAGGTCCCCTTCCCGGGAGCCTCCACTCTGGGCCTTGTGCTTCTCGGTCTCCTGGAAACAGTTAGGAGGAAGTCCCAGCCCTCCAAGGTGCAAGGAGACTGGGTTTGGGATTAGGAAACACAGAGGCAGCAGTGCCATCGTTTGTGTCTTTAACACAGATTCCGTCCCAGGGCCTGGAGTTTCTACTGCTGAAACTCCCGAGTTGAATTTAAGTAACGACTTCCTGGCTTGGGGCTGGTTTTAAGACACAGAGTGATTGAGGTATTTTTGGAAATTTGGGGCACACATTGCTTCTTGGCAATGTTGCGATTTTATTCATTAGCTGTACATTTTATTGGGTGCTTTTGGCAGAAAAATATATTAGCTGTAGAGTCCCAATGTGTCACTTTCATAGAGTGCTCGTAACAGCGTCAGGTCCTCACGGAGCGCGCCTCTGCTGGCCTTGTAGGGCAGGCTGGAGACAGGCTCGGGGTGGCGCCTGGCTCCAGGGGACATGGCCGAGGACACACCCGCCAGACCCCTCAGGACTCTTGACCCCGGATGGTTGTAGAGCCAGCTTCCCTTCGTCCCCGCTGCTGCTCCAACGTTTCTCTAGGGTTTACCACCAGGTCAGGCCCCGCAGGGAGGGGTCTGTACAGGAGCTTGGCCAGAGCTTTCTGCCTGGGCTACGGATTCCCATGAAGATGCTAGAGGCCGTCCCCACAAAGAGAGCATGGCCTTTGAAGGTGACCCCCGGAATGTCCCAGGCCTATCTGGTGTTGAAGGCCTGGAGGAGGAAGTCCCACGGGGCGGTCTGCGGCTGTGGAGGGCAAAGCCGAGGATAAGTAAAAGTCTCAGAGAAGTCTAGAACCTTCTGAAAAGAGCCGTGGACTAGGAGATCTCCACTCTCCCTTTTGGTGCCTCAGGCTCCTGATCTGTAAATGGAAGCAGAAGCCCTGCCCTTCCCACCGGGCTGCTGTAGGAGCCAAGTGGGCCTTTGAGAGGTGTGAAGTCCCCTGGACAGACAGAAGTCCTGCTCCTCTAACCACCAATTGCCACCAAACCCAACCCAAACAAAACTGCTATTTCTCCTGAGAGACTGGCCAGACGTAAGCCGCTAGTGGGCAGTCCACCCACTTAAGACACACACTTCCTCTGCCGACAGCCCATCTCTCCCGACTCGCTCTTACTGCACACAGATTCCCTCCCTCTATGGCCCCTCAGCCGGGGCTTTGCCCCACCCACTCCGTGCCCTCTCCCAGCTTCAGGGCCATGAACCCACCACATTCCCAGGATTCCTAGATTCTCTTTCCAGCCTCACCTCTCTGCTCCGCTCCAGGCTCACCTGTCCTGCTGCCCATTGACAGCTCTTGTGGGGGCCTCAAAATACCCCCGGCTCATGTTGCAGGGACTGACGTCCACACTCCCCACACCTGACCCACCCCAGGCTTCTCCCAACCATGAGTGGCCCCACCTTCCCCGCTGTCCAGGTCAAAACCTGGGAATCATCCTTTCTTCTTCTCTCTCCCTCTCCCCCCATATCCCGTCCATCACCAAGCTCTGTCAAGAAAGCCTCACCCCCTATTCCGCCCCACACCCCTGAGACCACTGAGTCCCAGCCCCCACTCCCCGTCCTGTGGACCCTCCTCCTGGGTTTCCTCACTTCCTCTCTGCCCTCCCCCCCCATCCATCCTCAGCCCCAGCAGGCAGGCTCCTGTAATTCCAGCAACGGCTCCTGGCACCGCGAAAGAAACGCGCACAGGGACCCACCGTCGGTTTTCTCTCCAGCTACTTGTGCCCCTCCTTGGCTCACCCACTCCTGTCACCCTCAAAATCTCTCTCCCCGACCTGTTCTCTCTGGCTGACATGCTCCATCCGCACCACATGTTGGCATAAGTCTCAATGCCACCTCCTCCGGGATGACTCAGCCCCGTCCCCAGCTCGGGCCCTTCTGTCTTTGCAGCCCCTCTACTCTCTTTACAGCACTCACGACCATTCTCATTTCTGAGCAATTATTGCTCGTTTGGCCTGTTTTCCCACCCAGAGGTGTGAGCTCCGATGGCCAGGCCCCCTCTCACTCAAGGCAGGCTCCTGGAGCCCAGAGTGGGGCTGACGCGCAGCAGGCTCGGCCCCCACCTGCGCAGTGCTGGGATGGGGTGACAGCTGAACTGCCCCAGCCAGGGGAGGAGGTGTGGGGCAGCTGTGACTCAGCTGGCGACCCCCCAGGTGTCCTTCCTGAGGGGCAGACAGACTCAGAGGAGGGGAGGAGGGGGTGCCTGCCCATGCATGGGAGGAGGAGGCGGCCCTCGGCTTCTCCACAGGAGGCTCAGCTGGTCCCTCAACCCAGCTACACCTCAGGTTTTATCTGAAAGCGTGAGGTTCGGATTCACTGATCAGCCGAGTTCCTGGCTGCCAAGAGTGTTGGGCAGAGGACTTGTAGGCTGAAGGCAGTGGGCGGCCATCTCCCGGGAGCCCGAGTTAGAGTCCATCTCCTAAGATACTTTTTCCAGACGGTGCCTTTCACCCAGCCCTCAGGGACAAACAGGAGTAGGGAGAACAAGCTGAGGATCCACATCCAAAGGGACAGGAGGGGTTAGGAATGTTCCGCAGAGAGAACACTCAGCCGGAGTTAAACTGGCTGCTTTGCTACAGGACTTGTCAAAGCCTTGATGGCACCCTGGGTGGGAGGATCTCTTGGTGGTTGTTGGGCAGGCAGGCTTTCCAAGCTTATTTAACCATCAGCCTGAACACCCTGGGGACCCTAATGTTCTCTGGAATACAGTTTGCAAACCACTCATAGAGTTCAAAGCCAAAGGGACAAACCTTCAGTGGCTACTGGGAGACATGGGTTCTCACCAGTTCCCTGGGTCTGTGGGGGCAGTGGGGCTTCAGATGCCCAACAACTTCAAATGTGGCCCGTCCCTCCTGACCTGGGCACCCCAGGCTGCTGGGGTGACTGTGGGGAGAGCTGGGGACCAGGGTGGTCTCCCTGTTCTGGGGGCTGAGCATATGAAGGTAGGGGGAGAGGCAGGCGGGTGATGAGCAAGTGGCTGGGCAGTGGGGGCACGCAGGCGCGACGGCCTGGTGGATTTCATCTTCTTAATGACAGGTGATGGGGATTTGTGGAAGGGACGCTGCTTTGAACAAGAGAGCGTCACCTGCTCCTCTCCTCCAGGAGGGGGCAGCTATTATGCGGCTGTTCAGTGGCTGGGGTGGGCAGCAGAGGGGTGGCTGGGGCGCCAACAGTGGCATCTGTGATCTGGATTAATCTGCACCAGCTCCTGACGCAAACACTACAGATTTCTGGACCTTCACGCCCGGGGCGAGAGCAAAGGTCGAGAAGGGATGCCCAGAGTCTCTCTGATGGCTCCGTGAGGACCTAGGGGCTGCAGGCTTTTTTAGCAGAGCCCCCACCAGGGAGACTGGACTCAACCCCCCATGGCACAACTCGGGCCTGGAGGGCTGGACCTCAGGCCAGGGCTAGGGGCAGGAGGCAGAGGTGGAGGAAGGGAGGAGGAAGAAGAGAGAAACAGACCACGAGGCACAGCAGAGATGTGGGAAGCCCACGCTGGTGGCAGCCACGGGTGGGTGGGAGTGGCACAGAGACTGTAGGGAGGGGGCAGTAGGCTTTCTCCCAGCCCTCAGAGAGCTCTGACTCCCAACCTAGAGTGAGATCCCTACAGGTCCTGTGGCTTCTGGCTTCTGAGAGGTGAGGGGGCGGGGGCCGGGGCAGTTCTCCCCTGGGGGCAAGCACTTGATTTGGCCAAGCCTTAGTGCCTGCTCTGTAGGATGAGGGGGCTACAACTGGCCTTGACCGTGTTGGGAGGCAGGAGGCTGCGAAGGGGCTCAGGATGGGCCTGACCCTCAGCAGGTGCTCACATGCAAGGCCTCCCACGTCGCCGATTTGCACGGGTGCTCAGTCATCCAGTACCGGCCGGAGAGGGAGATGGGCAAGCAGGCAATCCCGTTTGCAGGGGGAAGCTGAGCCCCGCACCTCCTGCACACCAAGCCCACCCCAGGGTTTGTTCAACCGGCCCTGGGAGGTGCAGCAGTGCACTCTCCACCAGACACCCACTGTGGGGACCCAAGTTGCCCAGAGCAAGCCCTCTTGGCCACTGCCAGGGGTAGGCGCTGGGCAGCTGTTTGCCAGGGGTTCTCACAGCCTGGCCTGGGTTCTTCCACCTCGGCTGGGAAGGAGGAAGCCCAGACCCAGTACCCCTTTCTGTGGAGTAAGCAGGACGGCAGCACAAGAAGTGGTTAAAAATGCAAAAAGCTGTTGGTTTTGATAAAGAAAAATGCAGCTGCAACATCTGTTTGACTCTTGTTTGCAGCTTCATCAACGCTAAGTGGTCAATAAATCAGAGTGGCATGGCGTTCCGTTTCTTCTGGGGCTCAGTCATTAATCTCGTGGCAGTTCTCATGAAAAATGAAGGAGAGAGGCTGTGTGATAGTGAAAATGTATACATTACCCAGAAAGTCATAATAGCATGTAATAGTGCCACACACCTCCCCACTTGCCACGGGGGGCGCGGGGGCGGGCCTGTGCACCACCAGCCTGGGACGGGGGAGACAGAGAGTAAATCAGCATTGTTTGCACCACGAGCCCTTCTCTTGTCGCATTCGTCATATTAGCGCCATTCACGCAGATTCTGAACGCCCCACGAGCCTTGTCTGCAGAGGCAGAGCCTCCCTTGTCCCTTGTGCTTAAGAAACGAGGGCGGGTGCCCCAGAACAGTGTGCACAGCCGGCAGGAAGAAGGGCAGGGTTTACGAGGGAATGAATAAGTGATAACACCAGGTGGCTCAGGGCTGTGGGTGTCACCATGCTGCAAGGCAAAGAAAAAGCCTCTCCTCCGTGTTCCAGCCACCCCGGGCCGCCTGGCAACTATCTCTGCTCTGGATAAAGGCATGAGGTGGAGTCAGTGTCCCCATCAGGAGGGAGACCAGTCAGGGAGCCCTGGCAGGCTCAAATTCTACCCCGTCGCCCTCTGAGGGCTGCCAGCAGGCAGGGGAAGATCATGCAGGTCCAAGGAAATGCAAGACTGCGCCCAGAGAAGGGCCAGGTTTGGTTGGCCCTGGCTGTCAGGTCTGCCGCCTCCCTCCTGGTTCTCTCTTCCTGCGCAGAAGGCAAACCTCTGTGCTCCCATGCACGGAACTGCCACAGTTTACCGCCACCCCTGTTCCTCTGGGTGCAGGGCCCTGCCTATACCGCCAGGACACACCTTGAAGTGGGCACTTCCATTTGTAAAGATCACCTTCTGAGTGTCAGCTGTGTGCTGGGCCCCTTCAAGCCCCACGCGTGGTCCCTCACTTAGTCCCTTCAACGACCCAGGGATGCAGGTGCTATTGTAACGTGTTCAAGGGGTGAAGACTCTTACTGTCCAGGACGCGCGATTCACCCCAGCCCTGAGCCCCGAGCCCATGTCTTCATGCCTTCTCTCTGCTGGTTCCAAGGGATCCCACTGGATGGTGGATGGAGGGCTGTGTGCCCACTCTGGGTGTCCTGGGCAGCAGCAGCCCAGGTAGTGTCTGCGCCAGAGCAAAAACCAGTCCGAGGAGCCTGGCCGGGTCATCTGTGGTGCGGGGAGCTGGTGGGAACAGGCATGGGACTGGAAGTCCCAACTTTGGTGCTGGCCTCTTTAGGGCAGGGCCAAGGCAACAGAGTCCCTGCCTCCACGTCAAGGGCCAGGAGTGGTCAGGACACCTTCTGTGGTCATACAGGGGTATGGAGTGGGGTGGGGGGACAGCCAGGAGCTGAGCACCTGGTGACAAAGGGGCAAACCCAGGTTTCTAAAGTTGGGAGCGGTTAAAGAAGCAGAGAGAGACAGAAAGGTGAGAGAGTACGAATCAGAAGGCGGGGTCCTGGGGACCCCAGTAATATCCAAAACTGGCTGTCAGCTATGCACTTTCTGGGACCAGGTCCAGCATCATGTGCTAGGCATTGGGATCCCCCACTGCAGTCCAGTGTGGCAGGGGACACAGACATCCTCCCTGCTTCCATGTCACTGCTCAGTGGGGAGAGAGGGGATCTTGGGGTGATGCCAGGTGAGAGGCCTAGAGGGTCCACACGGGGCCTCCTTTCCTGCTTCAAGTAGGGGCAGAGGCTGCTGCCCTGGGGAAACCCCTGTGGCCCATTCAGCTGGGCTGCCCTCGTTATGCGAGCGCGGGCACCAGAGGGAGTCTGGGGCCGGCAGCCCTTCCCTACGTCGGCGGGAGGCTAGGAGACTTAATTAGTTAATGTGGGTAAAGTGGTCTGAAGATGAAAACCCTGGGTAATTGCTGAGTGCTGCTGCTGCTGTTGTTATTACACAATTACCAGAATTTTCCAGTCATGGGAATATAGTTAAACAGTTTCCACCTGGTGCGGAGTTCTGGGAACCATGCCGGCTTAGGGGCTGGTCTGCTCTGCCCTCCTGAGTCCAAGGTGACATAGTAAAAACACATTAATTGCAGGAAATCATGCCTGGCACAGTCCTGGCCACATCCTGCATACCCAGGGAACGTGGAAGTGAAGGAGAATTTATGCTCTCCCTGAGCAGATACAGATGCGTGTGCTTAAAAAGCAGCCAAGGATGCCATCCGTCCAGACTTTCCAGAAGCCTCTAAGAAAGTTGTACCCAAAGGCCCCTAGAAGGTCAAGCCATCTGGGACGGATGCTGCTGGGGAGAAGGTTTTGTCATGCAGCTGCCTAGCAGCATCTGACCGCCCAACCGTGGGGATGTGTGGCCACGTTTTTGGATGCACAAATGGCAGCCATGAGATTCATGTTGGCTGGGGCACGGGTCTTGCCTTATTTAAAATTGTTATAAATGATCTGGGGGAAGAAATGCCCAATAAAATCTCCACATTTGCTGATGACACTAAACTTTTATGGGTGACGAAGTGCCAAGTCATTTGTGATCAGCCACGAGAGGATCTCCCGAGGTCGTATTTAGTGGGTGAAAAGTGACAGATGGATCCCAGGGAGGGTGAAGCGCAGGGCAATGTGCTCGGGAAGAGTAAAACAAATTGCCCGTGGAGGCAATACGTCAAACCCAGGAAGACCCCTGGGGTTCATGCAAGCCATGGTCCAGAGTCATTGCTGGGACCAGGAGGGACCACGCCTGGAGAGCTGGGCACACCTGGGAGCTGTGCACAGAACGGCGAAGGCTCTTTGTTACAAACCTTGATGTGGAATAGTGAATGCAGGGGCGAGGGGAGTGTTGACAGAGGAGGGGTGAGTGGCCACGGGAAAACTGAGATAAGGAATTTTCTGGCCAGAAAGACATGAGAGGAAATGTGATTCAAGTGTTTTACGGCAGAAAGGGGAGAGGAAGGTGAATGCGTGCCTCCCTCTCCAGACCCAGGAATGCCGAGAATAAAGGTCCCCCGAGCTCAGGGAGCTGATTTTCAGCACAAACAAAAACTCTGCCCAGTGGGCAGTTAATGTATGAGGCTCATTATCCCAGGGCAGACATGCGCTGAAAAACAGCAATAGGTTTTTTTAAGTGGGTGACATTAGTTCCTGGATGGCTCATCCGTAAGGAGTTACGGAAGGAGAACAGGATGTTGGGGGTCATCTCTCTCTGGGATCCAGATCCAGGAGGCACTGTGATGCTCGGTGGCCCCACTGGTTGGCTCCAGGGCTGGAAGCCCATTGTTGTCTGCTGTCATGCACTTGCCAGGGACACAGGCGGCTGTCACCCTGCAGTTGGCGGAGCCTGACTGTGAATGAGATTGTTGGTTTGTCTCCAGCTCTCACCTTGAACTCATTTTTTGATTAATTAGAAGTCACTGCAAGAGGCGCTCCAACCAGCCCTGGGAAAGAAGCCTGGAAACTTTTGCTGGGATGCAGAACTCCAGGGAAGGGTCTTGCTCAGGGTACACAGCCCTGGCCCAGCAGGGACCAAAGAGGAGGCAGCCAGGGCCGGTGGCACCGACACCCGCTGCTCAGGTCTCAGAGGGCTGCGGTACTCATCTCCTGACCTCCTCTCCCTGCCCAGGAGTGAGATCCACGGGCCACACGATCTTCTTCTCACCAGCCTCAGAGAGGCCCTGCCTGTGGCTTAGACTGGCTATGTCTTCCTGGAAGGCTGGAAGCCAACCCCCTGCCCTCCCTTTGCTGTCCCTCCCTGCCCAAGGATGCACGCCTCAGTCTCACTCCCAGGGCTGGTGTGCCTGCTCAGAATCATGCCCCATTAGGCAGTGAGTCAATCCCATCAGATGACAATGGAACCAAACAGCCATCCAGCCATCTCCAGAGTGACTGATGTGCTCTGGAGCCTTTCCTGTCCATCTGCTCCTCACAATAGCTCTGGAGGAAGCTGGGCATGTTCCCCCAACCCACTGGCCCACATGAGCCCCCTGTGACTGAGAGGTGCCTCATGATCTGCTCATGGTCACATGGCTAATGGGAGGCAGAGCTGGACACGACTCCAGTGCATTTGGTGTTCTTGTGATAAGAATATCCAAATGTTCTTTAGGGAATAAACCACTTCTCCCAGCCCAGGCCAGGAGAGCCGCATGTGACTCAGGCTGGCCCATCGGAGCCCTGCATTCTTTGGGCCATGGTGATTGGCCATGAGTCCCAACCACAGGCAATCAGAGTCAATCCTTGGACTTGGCTGGAGCCACTGGGAGACAAGGATGCTCTTTCCTGCTGGACTTGAATTTGGGATGATGAAGCCTAGTGCTCCTGGAAGCCATCTCTTGCCAGCATGTGGAGTCCAAGAAGGAAGCAACATGGAGGAGGCAGAGCCAAGAGAAGGAGATACCAAGCCTCCCTGCCACTGAGCTTCTGGATCCAGTCATGCCTGAAGCCAGTCTATCTCAAGACTTTTCAGCAACTTGAGCTCCAAAATTTCCTCTTGTCCTAAAGACAGCTCAAGTTGAATTTTCTGTTGCATCAACCAAGAGCCCTAACTCCTACACAGATCATATGTCTTTCTTTTGCTAAGCCAATACTTGCTCCCCTATACAATTCAGACCATCTTCTGGTTACTACAACAATAACAATCACTATGATTACTGAGAGCCACCATTTATGCAGCACCTGAATGTTCTGGTGCTAGGTGCTAAGCACTTCTCAGGCCTTAGCTGGTTTAATCCTCACAACAACCCATGAGGTAGGACTGGTTATCATCATCTCTACTTTACATACAAGGAAGATGAAGCAAAAAGAATTACATAGCCCGACAAAGCCCCAGTCTTGAACCCAGGTCCATCTGATGCTGCAGGTGACGGTGACATGGAGTGGTCCAGAGGAGTGCTCTGAGACAGCTGCCTGAGGTCATGTCTGGTTCTGCTCCTTCCTAGCTGTGGGGGCCTTGGGCAAGCACATCTCTGTGCCTCAGTTTTCTCTCCCATAAAATGGAGAGAATAATAGTACCCACCCCATGAGGTTGTTGTGAAGACTAGATGAGATAAAGCATTTGAACACTGCCTGATGCATAGTCAACCTTCAAAACCGCCAGGAAGGATCCTAACCGACCCCTCGGACCACTGTTGCGTCTCTCTTGATTTTGCCCCAGGCCAAGTTTCCCTAAGCCATTACAGACCTTGTATGTGGAACAATAACAAACGGGGTCAGATAGCGCTTATGTGGGAGGTGTAATTCTTTAAGACAGGAGCCCATCTAGGCAAAGTCAAGAAACTCTTCAAACACGGAAGAAGCATCGTTATCTCCAGTGCACACTCAAGCCATTGGAGGGGTTTTGAGGAGCTAAACTGCAGTCATTCTCATCCCATAATGAAAGTAGGATCTCTGAGACAACCCTCGGCTATTTTCCAAGCGCTGGAAGAAAACAAAACTACATTTCTCAAAAAATATTCTGTAATTTAAGTGCCCATGAATTCAAGGAGATATCCACCCCACCACCATCCTGCCATATCGCCTGGACAGGTGGGATTCTCCTGAGCCACTGGGGTCATTTCTAGTCCCCAGCTGGATGATAAAGATGGCAGATGACTTGCAAGTCCTTGAGGAAGTCCAGGACTTTCAAATCCTTCTCTACTAATTATTGCTCACCTCCTCATCTGGGTGCTTCAGATATTGTAGTTTGTGCAGGAAAGATCCTCAAGGAGCCTACAAATCATGGGCCTCCTGAACTCCTCCACATATTCCTCTTGGAACAGAGGATGATAGAGCGGGGAGGAAACTCAAGGGTCGTCCAGGCCAGCTTATCCATCCCCTTCCATTTCTGATTGGGAAAACTGAGCCAAGAGAGGTTGTGACTTGTCTTGTGTCACCCTGTGGACAGGAAGAGAGTTCGCACAGGGAGCCACACCTTACTCCTACCCTCTGCCAGCTTCCTAGCTTTCCCCTTCCTGGGGCTCAGAACCACCCTGGAGCAAATGGCTGCACCCCCCTTGCTTTGCAGAGAGAATGTGCTGAAGGGCAGAGCTGGATGCTGTTCACACAATGTGGCCTTCATGACAAGGCTGGCTTCCCGGCCAATGTCCTCCTTTGCAACCTTGACTGTTCACAGGCGCCCAAGATCCTCAGTGGGCTGGAAAGGGGCCCTGTGCTCAGCTCTGTAGAGCTCACGCTTTCTGTTCAGCATCTTCTTGGTGGTGGTGATGGCAGGGCAGGTGCTCTCAGCAGGGACGTCTGGGAGGCTGGGACCTGGGCCACCCTCCCCTGTTCTGGGGGGGCATCTGGGAAGCCCCTCCACTAACTCCTGTTAAAGATAGAACCCTCAAAGCTCTCCCTTGACTGACAAATGGGCCGACATGGAGGCAGCAGAGGATGAACTGTGCCCGGCCCATCGAGCGTCTATAGGATTTTTATGCTCCGGCAACTGTAACAGTGAGATTCCAGCAATTGTTTTAGAGGGAATCATGATTAAATTGGGCTGTATGTTTTTTTAATGTGTTCCCCAGCTCCTCTTTAATACCTTGGTAGGACAAGATAAAGTGTAATCACTGAAGTAATTGTGGCACTCAACAGTTTATGTCTTGAAAGAGTGACTGGGGGTTAACAAAGCCACTGCAGGGCGAGGTTTGGATTAGAAATTAGAGTTTTTCTTTTTGTTACTTTCTTTTTAAATCCCTCTTTATCTTCCTCCTTTCTCCAGTGGCTCCTGGAGCTTGCTGATAACCTGTAAGCCTCCTCGGGTAATAATGGAACCTGCGGTAGTAATGACACAGGCAAATCCGGGGGCTGCTCCTCCGCAGAGCTGCTGCGGCGGGCCCGTCCCTTCCCCAGAGCCCGTGCCCTTGCAAGCAATGCCAACTTGTCCCCAAAACCAGCTGGGTTCGACATCCTGAATACCAACACCCATCAAGACCCGACCTCTGCTGCCGCATCCTGAAACCACTGACTGGAGCCAAGAGGCTGGGCTGCCCAAGGCCAGACCCTTGGCCACGGCAGAGGAGGGTGAGCTCACCAACTCCGATACCCCTGTGAAATGTCCCCCTCTCCTAGGAGATGCCAAAGGCACCAGTGGGATGGGGGGCTGTGGCCCACAGGGAGCTAATGACACTATTCTCTTCAGATGGTGTGATGGAGAGACCTGGGCCTCCTCCAGCTTCCTCTGGGCATCTGTCAGCATCGTGCTTGGAGACTAACACTCACATCTGCCAGTGGGGGCAGAACAGAGCCACAGAGCTGGGAAATATAGAGTGATAGTGTGGCCACAGCTCCCATGGTGCTCAAGTCTATGGCGCAGCTAATGCCAGCAGAGTGGAAGGAGGGTAGAGATGAGGGAGGGGCAAGGCTTTTCTCTCTGTCCCCGAGGCCCCCAGTCTGGTCCTCACTGCCTCATCCATGCACCCTGGCAGCAGCCTTCTGACTGGTCTCCCTGCCTTGAAGCCAGCCCCTCCAGTTGACTCTTAGAGCCATTTTCCCAAGTCCCAGCTCTGGTGGAGCCATCACTGCTAAGCTTTGACGCTTCTCATCTCCCGTGAATGCAACCCACTCCTGATACCAAAGGCCTCCATGGTGACCAGATCTGCCTTCTGTGTACAACTCTCATGTATCCTCCTCACACCCCCTGGCTCAGTCCTTAGGACCACTCAGTCTGCTCTACCCACTCACTCTGCCCACTCTGTTCCCAAGGCCTGGAATCCCTCCACTCATCTTGGCAAGTCCCCATTCTACCTACTTGCCAACACTCAGCTCCAATACCATATTGTCCTTAAAGCTTCCCCTAATCCTTCCAACCAAAAATAATAGCATTCTCCTTAGACTCCCAAAGCAGCCCTCTGTACCTCTCTCGCACCATTGGCCAGTCCTCCCTCCTTTCACTGATCTTCGGTCTCAGGTCTACATTTCTCCTCTGGATCCTGGCTTCCTTAGAGCAGAGTCTGTGTCAGCAGGAAATTCATTCCCCAGTGGGGCCAACAAGTGCTGGTTCAGTCAGTGGCTGGTTGACCATATCTGCCCTTCGCAGTCCATGCAAACTGGACTGGCCACAGAGGGCAGGGAGAGCCCCATATGCTGGGGGCTGGGCTGTGCCTTTGGAGGAGAGCAAGTATGTCAGCCAATTGGTGGCTCGTATACTCACCATCCACCCATCACCCTCTCCCCTCATATCTTCTGCCATTGCCAAGGCAGAGGGAATGACGCTGCCAGGGCCTTCCTGGATAATCCTGGCTTGTGCTGATCTGACACTTCATTTTAACCTGATTTCACCACTGTTTTCACCTGTGGGAGCAGGCACATACCGGGATGATTTGTTCCAACCTCTCACACACAAATCCCACTCCCCATCTTGGCCCTTGGAATTTCACACTGAACCATGCATGGTGGATGGCACCCTTTCTTGCTAAGCACAGATGTGGTCCCAGAAATCTCAAAGCAGAGTTCTGGGTAGCCATTACTAATTGACAAAACATGACCATCACCTCTGTGCACGCGCACACACACACACATACACACACACACACACACACACACACACACACACATCCCCCTCAGTCGCGAGGCCCCAGCTCTCTCTCCTTGTTTGTTGTTAGGTCTCCCCACGGCTGCCTTGAAGCTGAGAAGACAGACGCTGGGCCGAGGGCCTTGGCACCAGCCCAGAGTAACTGGGACACCCATGTTTGCAAAGAAACCATTTGTGAAGTGTGAAGAAATCAGAACAGCGCCGTTCAAAAACTGTGTTTAAATTTCACTCAAAATGTTCTATTTTGTCTAAGGGATAGAGTCCCTTTAGAAAAACACTTGCTGGCATTTGCAAACCATGGTTGCTATGGAGCTGTTAAGAGAAGTTAGCTACCCAGGGATGGCAATTAATTCTGGTTGTTGTAGGTAAATTGAGCCAGCAGCTCCTTCTGGAGAAAGCGGATGCGAAAGGGAGCTAGAAGGCAAAAGCTGAAAAAATACCTCTTCTGATTGAGGTTTTGGATTCCCTGGAGCATGGTGCCTTTCTTAGCGATTTCTCTACGCTTCCCTTGTGGTCTAGGAGAAAGGATGCCGGTGCTGGGAGCCCACAGGAGACAAGGCTTTCTCTTCAGTTGACTTGAGAGAAGGTGGGGCCCTGCTTACCCACGCGCCAGCTGGGCGTTCTTGGGTAAGAGTCCCAGCCTTCTCTACAGAGTGGGGGTAACTGTAGTACTCACTTCATAGGGTGTTCATTCATTCATTCATTCATTTCTTCATTCACTCAACAGATATCCATCAAGAGCCATGATGTGCCAGGGACTGGTCTATGTTTGGAGTCTACAGTGAGCAATATTAGGAGTCTTGCTCTCAAAGAACATGGAAAAGACAAACTAGAAATATTTAAAGAAAGTAGAAGGTGCATCCTTTTGGGTAGTGCTAGGTTCTGTGAGCAAAAAAACCCCAGGTGATGGGAGACCGAGGGCAGGGAATTTAGCCAGGGCACCAGGGGCAGGCCTCTGGGGAGGGGGCCTCGAGCTGAGTTGGAAATGGAAGCATCCAGCCACGGAAGATCTGGGGGAAGCAGGGTCCAGGTAAGGGAGGTGCGAAGGAAGAAAAGCCTCGGGCCCCGAGGGACATTCAGGAAAACAGCCACGAAGAGAAGAAGCAGAGGTTCAGCCTAGAGCGGGGCCCTGGGACGGATGAGGGCCACAGTCCACGATGGTGGCTCCGTGTCTGCTCGCCCAGTGTCCCGCCTGGTGCCTGGCCCGGAGCTGGGCTGGGTAAGTCTTTGTTGAATAAGCAAAACAGTCCAGGGACACATCAGTGTTGAATGAGCCTCCACTTCAAACTGAAGATTCAGTCTCTCAGTGGAAGAAAAACCTCCCCATTTTGAGAGCACATCACCAGGAAAGGCTCACGCTGGTGACCATGACACCGCATGAGATGAAACATACAGTCGACCCGTTAGTGAGAAAGTTCCCAAAGTTTAACTTGTTTAAGGCTTGTTCTGAAAAAAAAAAACCAATCTATTTAGTTGGCTATTTGTTGAATGAAGGCATAAAAAGATGGGTTATAATTAAGTTAGCTGTTTTCAGTAGCGGGCACTAACTTTGGAATTAAAATAAGATGGAAAAAGTGCACCAATCTGTTATCTTGCCTGCAGCCAGATGATGGAAAGAATTCGGACTTGGAATGAGACCTTGGCTTAAATTCCACCTGGGCCGCTTTAAACGCTGTGTGACCTTGGGCAAGTTCCTTAACCCCAATCAACCTCGTATCCCTCAGCTGTGAAACAAGGATCATCACGCCCCCCTGCCAGGGTCATTGCTGGGATCAAGGGAGAAAATAACGGAGGGCCCCCAACACAGTGCCCAGCAAGGGGTTCCCACTCAGTCGTTGATTAAGGAATTCATCAACAAACCCATCTCTGTGTCCTCACCCCCTGGACCTCCCGGGTCAGGAAGTGAAATAGCCAGGTCAGTTTTACTGCGCCTTTGGAGGCAAAAAACTCCCCATTTGACAGTTGCTTCTGTAAAACCACAGGTTTGAAGTGACTCCAATGTCACATGAAGTCACCCCAGAGAAGATGCCTTGTTTTGTCTTCAGCATTTTCTCTCTAGAGGAGCAGTGGAGCCAAGACGTGGCAGAGCTGAGTTGGTGCCTGGAATTTTACAACAAACGACGGCCAAGTGCAAAATCAGAATGACCTTCTCAGAGATGATGGTCCCACGGCCAGGCTGCGTGCTGGGTACCCCTGCTCTGCTCCGGGTGGCACAGACGTTTCCATCCCTTTTCCAGTAAACTTCTAGAAGGGTCAGCACAGCACTTGGCACCGCCCCCCTCCAGCCTTCCCTGTTATTTCAATATATTCCCAATGATGGAGAGACTAGAGCTGTCACTGCCAGGCGGGGGCACCTGACAGGAAATTAATTTCTTAGTTTCTTATTAACTTGGAGGGGAGCATCTCTATTGAGCAGGCTGCCAGGATGAGGGTGACTGGGGCTTCTAGCAATTTTAATATTGGAGATTGGCACCAAAGCACGATGCGCAGCCTCTCTTGCCACCTTCTCAAGCTAGCACCTGGCTTAGCAAACGTCTCAGGAGAGAATGGAAAATTCCCAGCGTCTGAGACCACAGCCCCGGTGAAAATTCTACTGATGCTGACAGGTGACGGTGACAAGATATTCTGGCTGCAGTCTGTCACTATGAAATGGGAGGCCCTGGGGCTCTCTGGTGGTGGTCTCTCAGAGCCTTTGCTGCTCTGGGACCAGTAGTCTCTCTCCTTGTGTTCACTTCCCTCTGTCACTCGCGAGAGAGGGCCTCTTTCTATTGGCTGGCCCCTGCCCTGGCCTTCGTCCTGCAGCTCCCAATCTGTTGCCTCTTAAGGATTTTTGTCTTTCTCTCCTCTAGCCCTGCTCTTCCCATCATGAGACGGAGCTTTGACAGGTTCCATTTCTGGCTCTGTGACCTTTCCCACTTCTTCCTCTCTCCTCTTAGCTCCACCTCCTCCAGCCATTCATCTTGCATCTGTGCTCAGCGCTGCCTCCTCTGACCTTCCCACCTTCTCATCTCTCCTCCCTACCTTCTCTTGTCAGGGGACCCTTTGGCTTGGTCTGAATGGTCAGGTTCAATTTCTCAGGCAAAACCTTTGAATCTCTCTGGCCAGCTCTTGAATGTCTTTGTTCCCTAGTTACGAATCAGCTGACTTCAGCCCTAGCCAAGGTTTGCCTTGAGGGCCCTTGCCTCTACATCATCCTGTCTCTACTCAGTCCAGAACTTTTCTCCTTTTTCTCCTCCCTTCTCCTCCCTCCTTCCAACTCACACTTATAGAGTACTACTATGTGAGTGCTGGCATGGTTACAGGGATGGCTAAACAGGGTCCTGCTCTCCAAATGCTTACAGCCTCCCAGGGAGATACTCACATGGAACAAGGCAGAGTGGAATATATTCTTTTTCTTTGCTAGAGGGAAAGGGAAGTTCTGTGGGAGAAAGGGAAATAGGGGCAATGACTGGTTCTGTGTTTTCCAGCTTCCAGTCCCATCTAGTTGGGAAGTCATCCTCCTCTCTCCCCTCTTCCAGGGAGCAAGCCATCATGGGAATATCCTGGATGCAAGTCAGGCTTAAACATAGTTTCTCAACCTCACATTTGGGGCTGGCTAAGTCTTTGTTATGGAGGGCTGTCTTGGGCATCTAGGATATTTAGAAGCATCCCTGGCCTCCAATACTAAATGCTAGTAGCACCTTGGAATGATGACAACCAAAAACGTCTCCAGATATTGCCAAATGTCTGGGAGCAAAATCGGCCCTGGGTGAGAACCACTGGGCTACACAGTGACCCCAGGTCTCACTTACTCTCTGGGTACCATGTTGTTCAACTTTCAAGACTCCAAAAGAGATGGGGGAGAGTAAGACTGTCTTTAGAGGGAACTTAAAAGTGCTGGGGCTAGCTCTGGTCTGTTCTGGGAGTGCATTTTATTGTTATTTTTGGTTTCTTACACATACATTTCTTTGTGTCCAACATTTAATGAGTGTTACATAGCTTTATGGTGGATGCTGCTGCGTTGTCTACCAGCATTTTTCCTCATCAAACTCCATCCCTGAGTGGGGGAGGTCAGTGGGGGGTTGGGGCAACTGGCCAAGTATTCTCCCATCCCCCTCAACAGGATTATTCAGGAAATGAGGATATGACCCAGTTCTGGCTAATGAGGCAAGAGAAGTGTGAGGGCTTCCAGGAGAGGGTTTCTCACTGGCAGCAGCACAGGCTATTCCATCTCTTCTTCCTGGCAACATGGCTGTGTGTAGACGTGAACCTGGACTTGTTTCCGTCATCTTGCTTCCAGCAGGAGCATGAAGCCTTCATTAAAGACGAATGAGCAAAGAGTTGGAAAGAACTTGGGTCCTTGGTGACATGGCCGAGACTTTGAACAAACTAACTCTCAGCCTGCACTCCCTCTGACTTCCCTTGTATGTGATATTGTAGATTCTTTATTGCTTAAGCCACTTTGAACTGGGATGATGTCCCTGGGGCAGGAATATCTTGCCATGGCATCATTTGGTAGAGATGGTAGAAGGCTCAGTGGAGGAGAGAAGCTGGATTGTGGCTTTCCCCCTAAAGAACCAGATCTCATGGTCCACCTCTTTGTGCTTTCTCATGCTGGGCAAGCTGTGAAGTTTGCTGCTTTGGGAGGAAGCCTCATACCCTCAGCTACTCCCTCTGCCCCAGCCTCCCTAAAATCTGCAGCCACTATCTGTGTCCATTTGAGATGCAAATTTCTGAACCAAATTTGAATAAATCCCTTATTTCCCTTCCTGATGCCTAATCCAGGATCAGGTGAAGAGAAAACAAAAAAAACCTTTCTGGGGGCTGGCCCCATGGCCGAGTGGTTAAGTTCGCGCACTCCGCAGCAGGCGGCCCAGTGTTTCGTTAGTTCGAATCCTGGGCATGGACATGGCACTGCTCGTCAGACCACGCTGAGGCAGCGTCCCACATGCCACAACTAGAAGAACGCACAACGAAGAATACACAACTATGTACCGGGGGGCTTTGGGGAGAAAAAGGAAAAAATAAAATCTTTAAAAAAAAAAAAAAAAACCTTTTTGGAAGAAATGAATGGCTCTAAAATGAAACCCAAATAACATAACAGCTTTCAAATTGGCATTTGCAACTGGGCTGAGCCAACCTAATTCAATATCAAAGGAACAGGGAAGTATTTTAATTATCTCATTCCCATGATGGGACAAGAAACTGGTTCCGTGGGAGGTAAACACCCTAAGCCACAAGGTTTCTCTGTAAATTACAACGCTCAACTTGAGCTGACAGGGAGAGGGGACGCTTCTTCCTGTTTGATGGCATTCCCTGACGTGTGGCCTTTTACTATAGTCATAAAATGGCAGTAAATTAGGAAGGCACTATAAAATATCATCGGAACCGACTGGGATCAACCATGAGAAGCCAAATTTCCAGCCAAAGCCTTGAGAATGAGGGAGACACAAACGGCATAAAGCCAGTTCTCAGGGCAGATGCCCCCCCGCCGGTGGGGAAAGCAGGACATTGCTTCCAAAGGAGTGGAGCTGCAAGTCCGGAGCCACACACAAAGCAAGATGACAGGGGGCCACAGAACTGTGAGGAGAGGGCTGCTCCCATCCTGGAAAATGGTCCTTTCTAGCAGGGGTCTGCTCAGGCTTGGTGCTGGCTCCAGAGGCAGCTTGGGCTGAGATGCCATCTTTCCATTTACCACTCAGCTAACGCTTTCCTGAGTTACTATCTGCCAAGCACTGGAGGAGTGGAGATGGAAGAGAGAATCCTCGTCCAAAGGATGCTGGTGGGGCAGACAGATCATGTACTAACCATACAGCCTACAAAATCCCAGTCAGCTGAGATGACAATAAGGGGTCACAGTGGTGATGGATACGATGGATCAATGTCCAGGCTTCTAGGGGAGCACTGCATCTTAGAAGCAGACTCAAGCCCATCTGACCAATCCAGGAGCACCCACTCTGTGCATGGCGCAAAGCTGAGTTCCTGCTGGTCAATGTTAATAAGAGCTAATGTTTATCTGTTAGGCCTGGGCTGCAGGTTTTACATGACTTCCTGCATTGAATCTTCCTAAGAACTTTATCAGGTGCTATTATTATGATCAGCCCTGCTTTAGAGATTAGGAATGGGGTCAGAGAAGTTAGGGAATCTGCTTCTGGTCACAGTTCCATGTTAGAGGTGCCAGCACCTGAATTCAGAGCAATCTCATTTTGCTTTGACCAGCCTGGCTCCAACACTGGACATATGAACAGTTGAGACTCTTGACTCCGTTTGTGGGACCGTTTCACAATTGAGATGACTTCAGATCTGAGAGCAAATTTCTCTGAGGACCATAAATCCTGGTCCTCTGGAAATAGTGCCTTAGAACTTAAGCGTGTGTGTGTGTGTGCTGACCAACATCTTCAGGGTGAACCCTGCCAGTGGGACATTCACCACCCCTGTCTGTGTCCTCCTGAGTGTCTGAGTGTCCGATTAGCAGGGAAAGGCGCCACCCCAATATCTGATTACTGGTCAGCTTTGAGGCCTTATTTGCTCTGCTGATATGCTGGCCTGAGAACCTGAGGGTAGAGGACTCAGGCCCTTCTGGGAAATTCCCCAACCTCCTGAAGTCTTCCCGTCCTTCTCTTGGTTCCAGGAAGGCCTGCCTTTAGCCACTTCAGGCAGGGGGATGTTACACTTTCAAAGGCTGCAGAGGGATTGACAAGCTGCTGGAGTTTTCTTCCTGGCTCACTGTATTCTTTGCTGCAACACTTCTGTGCTCTGTTGCTTCTTCCTCCGCTGGAGGTGGGGAGGGCCCTGGCAGATGCGTCCTCCTGATATTTCAAGACAGAGCTGAGAGACTCCTCAGCCTAAGGCAGGTTCTCCATGACCCAAGGACCTCAGTCGCCTGGATTCTAGGTCACTGCACAGTCCCTGCAGCCTCTTGACTGGCAATGAAGGTCAAGGCCACCAAAGCACTCCACAGCTGAGCCCAGAGGAGGCCCTGGCCTCATGCCTGGCTCCTCCTCTTGGCTCCCAGCAGCCACGCTCCCCCGTGGGAAGGGCTATTTATAAAGCAGACAGAGCAGCTGTGGCCACATTTTACCCCAAGAGCTTAAACCTCCGTATCTTGGAGGGAAAACTTCACTGCAGGTGACACCTGTGGGATAGCAAGACTTATTCAGGAGACGGATTTATAATAAACAGCCTTATTTTATAGAGCCCCAAATATTTGCACAAAAATGAGCCCTTCATATAACTTGCTCCGTTTATCTCCCCGCTGTCACTGGGTATATCTCTCTATTTTATTACTTTATTTTCCAGTTCCTTCAGCTTCCACACTCGCCTCTCTCTTCTCATTTCCACAGCAGCTGTCACTCTGGTGGGCCCCGTGTCCCCTCCCCTTCACGTTTCTCCTTCTGCCTGCTAGTGCCCCACCCCCACCAGCTCAGGGGACATGGCCTCCCCGGGGCCCGCCTCCCTTCCTCTCGGATGCCACGGAGCAACCTCACCCTCCTGCCACTGCCCAGAGCCTGGCCTCCCTTTTCAGCACTCCGGACAGCGCTCCCGGCCTGTCACTTTAACAGAGTTGGCCTTGGCTGGTGCTGACCCCTATGGAGCGATTTCAGAGGACTCCCTGCCTCATCTCTTAGCATTCCTAACGCTATAAAGTAAACCCCAAGTGCTTTCTAACCTACTACTACCCCAAGACACAGGCTCAATAACAGTGAGAAGTGTATGAAAAAAGGAGTGATTTTAATTTCAAAGTTCTGCTGACATCTGAGCGCTCTCAAGGTTTATATAAACAGAACACCTCGCTTGATATATCACTTTGAATTCCACGTGTGCAGTCATGCCTCTAATGTGCTGCTGTTTTGGTTTCTCTCCGAAATGGGAGCCTTTGTGTTTTAATATTCAGAGGCACAAGGAAGCAGGAAATTATAGCTGGGGATGCCCGGGCTTGGTTCTTCATCATCCAAGTTAAATTTGGCTGAATCGAGGGAAAACATTCTTTTAAAGGGGTGGTAAATGGGAATAATAATCTCATACATTTATAAAACACTGAGTATTTTCAAAGCTTTCTTACATTCATTATCTTGTTAGATTTTCACAGCAATCCTGTTCAGAATGTTCCACAAATAGCTATCGTAGGTGCTGCATATGAATGGTGAGCCTGAGGAGGCCTTCCTGGCAAATGGAGAAACTGGGGCTGAAGATGTGTAAGTGACTGGCTCAAGCTAAGTCTGTGATGCCGGCCACCCCTTTCAGCAGGCTGCCCGCTCCCCCAGGCCTCCCCCACATCCCCGAAGTGATCTTTCATCTCTTCTCCCATCAAACAGTGACTCCAAATGGGGGGGCCACTTGAACCCCTCACAGAGGCTTCTGCCTTTTTAGAGGAATTAAATCCCCAAGCAAAAGGAGAAAATTCCTAAAATTAGCAATAGTCTTCATCTATTGAGCATTTATTTTGTGCCAATAAGCGTGCTGTATCCTTGACATGTATTATTTCATCTGACCTTCTTGACAACTCTGAGAATGTTTTTAGTCCCATTTTACAGCTAAGAAAACTGACATTCAGAAGATTATAGCTAATCAGTGTCATGGCCATATCCACACTCGGGCAGCCTGCTCCAGAGCCTGGCCTCCCCATCACCACAGCACACACTTCCTGTCTGCCTCTGAGAGCAGTTTCAGCATCAGCCATTGGGAGGACTTGGGTAAGGTACGAGGCCTGCTTTGCCTTCCCTGTGAGCGGGCAGGTTCTTTGCCTCCCACAGGCCACTCCTGGAGTGGGGAGCAGAGCCCTTTGCGTTCTGACATCCCAGGTCCTGAGGCTGCCCCTCTGCCTGGCATTGCTCACATTCTTCAGGATGGGAAGTCACTGGACCACATCCTGTGCATGGCCCAGTCATTCCTGCAACATTGCAATCATTTTCAGCAAACGTGTTGCTGCATGGATGAATGAATAAATGAATGAATGAGGGTGTGCCGAGTGGGGACTACAAGGCAGAAAGACAGTAGCAGTCAGGAGATGTAACGCCTGCCGTGGCTCAGAGCCCTGATCCTAAGTGGAACCCCCACCCCTGCTGGCAGCATCCCCCCAGCGGTGTTGATAGCTCCCGAGGGCCAACGTGAAGCGGATGCAGCTGGGCCCAGGGCTTCCAGGGTTCAAGGTGAGTGAGGAGGGTGTGAGAATCAGGAGGTAGCACCGGGGCCCATCAGATAAGCCTGATTTGACGTTCACGGTCTAGCTGGGGCCGGGCAGGCTGATGGCGATTGTCCCAGGCTCTGTCTCTGAGGGTGGTGTCATTTATAGGTTCTTGAAATTTGTTACTGTTGATAACAGTGACGAGCCATAAACATCTCCAAGTGAGGAATGTTAATAACATAGGAGGCATTTTTTAAGTGGTGGCTTTGGGGAGCCTTCAGTGTGTCAGCGCCCATGGGGCGGCTGTTGTCGCTGTCATATATCTGGGAAGTTATTCTGGGAAGGTCGCCTGGTGACTCGATTGTCATTACATACAAAATATTTCAATTTTCCAGAATAGAGTCGGTTCTGGCGTCAATGAATCTTCATCTTTTCTCCTTTTTATGTTTCCCTGTTTGTCTCCGGGGGCTGGTTTTGTGTGAGCAGGAGAAGATGGACGCAAATAGGTGGCTCAGGCTGGCGTGGGAGGCTCCACGTCAGAGCTGTGAAGGGGGAGAGGGTCAGGGGATGCGGGATGAGCCCCCGAGGCCCTTTGGGGGGACAGCTCAGGTCCCTGAAAGGAGCCCCCCTTACACAGCTTTGACCCCAACTCATTTGCTCCAGCCAAACTGTTCCCCGGATGCAGCCTGAACCTTCCTTGCTCATGGTCATTTCTCCCGCTAATGTCCCCTCTCTGCCCGCTCACCCCTCAGAGTCCAGCCTGCCCTGCCACCTATCGCTCTCCTCGGACTGTGAGCCAGTGCAGCGGGTGCGATTCATCTGGGACTTAATCTCGTGCTTTCCTGTGCTGAGGCTCCCATTCCCTGCTTGGCAATGGGGCTTAAATCTTGCTCTATTTAACTTGTCCCCAATTTGTCACCTCTTTGTGGGCAAGGACCGTATCATACACGCTTCTGCAGTTCCCAAGGGGCTGGCTGCTTCTCCCCTGCCTCTGTGTGTCCTCTCCCTTTCTGCCTGGCAAACATCACCAGTTCTCCACACCTCAGCTCTTATCACCTCCAGAGACCACACTGCACCAGGCTAAGGCCCCTCCTGTGTGCTTCGGGACCAGCCTGGACTCATTATCATTGCAGTTGCCCCCCCGACTCAGGACCCTCCTCCCTCCTGGTCTGTCCATGTCAGCCCAGCACTGGGCACACAGTGGGTCTTGAATAAATGAGCAGATGAATGGCGGAGCTTCAGTGGGGGATCAGCTAGGACTCTGTGGCTTTACTCTGCATTCCAAGGTGAAAAGCTGGCTGTGTGGCAGACATCAGAGTCTCACCCACGAATTGGACACAAGGGCCCCATGTCTTCAAGCTCCCTCTGTCCCAGATCCTTTATTCTACAGGTGGTGGATCTGGTTGGGCACCTGCTGATGCCAAAGAGGAGAGAGGCAAAGACTTCTAAGATGGGGTGTCTGTCTTTGGGAAACACACTTGGAGGGGGAGACAAGACTGGCATGCACGGACTGACTAATGAGGGACACAGGTCCTTCAGATGGAGAGGAGCAGCCAGGGGGCAGTAGCGGTTCCCAAGGAAGAAGTACCCCCAGAGGAGGGGGTGCGGGGCCAGGAATCTGCTTTCTGGGGCCCCACATGTCACTCTTACCGCCTTCAGCTCCACTTGAACCTTTTCTTTGAAATGCCTCATGAACCTGCAAATGGCAGTCGTGTCCCCACAGGCCCCAGGGGGCAGTTCCCAGCTTTGAGCACTGGCCTTGCCCCAGAGACTGGCCTTTGCACCGTCCACAGGCTCCTGAAATGTCAGAATGGCTACTTCTGGCAGGTAGTAAGTAGGGGCATGACCCTCCCCATGCCCCCAGTGAGCTCTGAGCAGGTGGGGCCAGCACTGTCAGGGGCTGAGGCAGGGCCTGGCGAGGCACAGAGCCGTGAAGACCAGGTGGCTCCATCAGGGATGGCCATGGGGGAGTGGCAGGGGTGAGAGACAGCCTGAGGCAACAGCAGCCCTCGCTCTGTCCCTTCACAGCGGGTACTCTGGGGAAAGGCGTCTGACAGTCCAGGCTGGGAACAAGTCTTCAGCTACATGCAGCTCTCGTCAGACCTCTGTTAGAGAATTGGGTCCAACTGCAGCCAGGCCACCCCGGGGCCACCTGTCATGTTCCCATGTTGGGCACAGCCGGCCTCCTGCTCTCTCACGCCCACCCCGGTCAGGCTCGGGTCCCTGGTCTGGAGGAGCCTTCCCCTCCTCCTGGAGACCTGGCTCAGCAATGGGACCAGTGCACACTTCTGGCGTTCTGCCCTCAGGCCATTTAGGGAGAAAATGAAAAACCACAGGCTTTCCCAGCTGGGGCTGAGTCTTGCTTCTGGGGAGGGCAGAGGTCAGTTCTGGTCTGTGCAGTGTCTGTGGCTCCACAGCCTCCTGTCCTTGGGGACAGGGTCGTGTATGAGGCCCCTGTCCCTCTGCTCCCTGGCACCCACTGCTGACAGGCTCTGTGGGAGGGGCCAGTCCCCGTCACTTTTGAACAGCAGAAAACGGAACGTCTGAGGGACTGGGCATCTCTGGTCTACTGCTTAATCCTACAGGAGAAACTAAGGCGGGGTGAAGGTCAGGGCTAATTGTACCAAATCGGTCTCGTTCGCTGTTGTGTTCCTGCTACTCAATACATATCTGTAAATTCCCCTCGTTTTACTAATATTTACTGAGCATAAATTCAGTGGCCAGCACTGTGTACATATGAGCAGGGCGTGGAGCGGAGATCCAGGCAGACCCGCCCTTCCCAAGGGGAGTTGACAGTGGGGAAGGGCAGACAGGGCAGAGAAAGGACAGAACCCAGATATGCCATCTCTTCCCTCAAAGCCGTGACTTGAAGGTCTCTGTGTGCTGAGCCGGCTTCGTGGGCATTTGAGAAGTCCTCGTGTTCGTCTGTTGCTGCAGTGCGAGTGCGCGCGTGCGTGCGCGCATGCAGAACTCCTGGCTGGGCTGTGCACTCGGGGACGGTGGCGCTGGGTCTCCATCCTAGTTTTAGTTAAATGCCTCCGAGAGCCTGCTCACCAGGCAGAGGCGGCCCCGCTCCCTCCTGTAACCCACGCACAGTGGAAGCAGCACAGAACTGTGCCTATTCGAGGTGAGCAGGAGGCTCAGGGACCACCGAGCTCAACCCTCTCGTTTTACAGAAGAGAAAAGAAAGGCTGGGGAGACGGGAGGTAACAGTAGTGAATAATAATAGCTACCCTGTTTTGACTGTTCCCACAAGCCAGGAATCGCACCCCCAGAGGCTCATTCATGTTCACCGCTGCCCTATGGCACAGCCAGCCCCACTAGGCTTCACAGACAGGAAAGGAAAGCTCAGAGAAGCCAAGTGATCTGCTCAAGGTCACACAGCTTGTTAGTAGTGGAGATCCAGTGGGGACTTGGCACTTGAGCTCTGACATTCTCAGCAAGGACACAGGGTGACAGTGGGGACCCGACTTCAGGTCCTGATCCTAGAACCTCACTCTTCTCCCCGTTTGCGCCATGGCCTGGTGGGCTGGCTCCTGCACGGCTGGGCTGGGGCTGGGGGAAAGGAGCCCTGAGGGAGGGCTGGTGGGCCCTGAGCATCCCTGAGGGGCTCCAAGGCCAGGGCCAGGGCGCCCTTCCTGCCATCGCTCAGCTCCCGTACCGAGGGGCTTTGATTTGCTGTTAACACCCAAAGTTGAACGGAGTCTCATGAATCATTCATGCAGGTGCTCCAACGAGATCATTATTTTGAGTGTTGAGTGTCAGGAAAACAGTGTCTGACGGGTAAACATGATGTCTGATGGCAGAACAGCTGATGGGGTGACCCAGCAGCTGGGCACCTGCCACGCTGCTGGGAATTTTTAAACATTAAAAAAAACCCATCCAAACCAGGCTCAGGGAAGAGCAGCAGACTCATCACCAACCTGGGTCTGTTGCTACTGGGACCAGGGGGCGGGGGTGGGCGGGCAGGGCTGGGAGGGCACTGAGTCCTCGACAGGAAGTGACTCAGCACTGCCCCCAGCCCCATGGGGGCCCAGGCTGTGCCACCCGCCTCCTCTCTGATAGGAAACGCAGCTGTTTAGTCAAACAGCTTCTGCCCTTGCTTTCTCTTAGAATTTCCCAATAGATTGTCCTTCTGGAAAAGGCCGAGGAGGCTTCAAGCTCTCATCTGTCCACCTTGGACAGTGCCAAGGGCCTGCCCTCTTCCTGGAGACCTCCTGTTCACCTGGCTGGACTTGCGGCTGGCTGAGGCCCTGGTGGCCCTCCCAGGCGTCTGGCCATGTCGAAGCCACTTTCTAGCAGATGACAGGTTGTCAATAGCCTCGCTACCTGCATTATTTAAGCAGAACAAGGTGAACCTCGGCTGCACCCGTGAGCACAGATCAAATTGATGGCCAGAGTGGAAGCTACAAGCAATTAGATTTTCTAAAGAGAGAGAGCTGCTGAGGGGACCCAACCAGGCAGGAGATCCTGCTCCAGGGTGGGTGTGGTTCCCTTCCCTGCTGCCCGCCTCTCACGGAGCCCTCTGCCCCTCCCTGTCGGGGACCAGCCCTCAAGTCTATCACCTAGTCGTGGGCCCCAGCTTCTCCCTCAGGCCTTCTCTGGTTTCTTTGGGACCTGGCTCTTAGGAGGGGAAGAGGATGCCAAAGACACACACCTGCCCTCAGAAGAGGGCCCCCTGGACACTGAGAATATCCTGGGAACCAGGTCCAGGAGGCTGTGTCCTGGCTCTGTTCATGCCAGCCCTGCAGGGGCCTTTTCCACAGCCCCTTTTGCCTCCCCCTCTATCATACTCCTTGCTTCTATCAGGACCAGGCGTGCCTGACTGTCACGTGCTTTCTGTTCTCTCTGTGGATCGCCTTTGACCAGGTATGCTGAGGTGAGCACCAGGTGCAGCATCTGAGGAGCTGCTGGTGTGAGAGGAGAGGGGCAGGAGTGCGGGGTCTGCAGCCAGGAGAGAGTGCCCCAGCCATGGGTCAGCAGCAGCAAAGGGAGAGTGCTCCTGCAGGTGCCAAGGCCTGACCCAGAAAAATCGACTCCTTGATCTGGCTGAGGAAACGGGGACAAGGGGCATCATGGCAGCTCAGAGGTGGAAAGGCAACTCTGAGGACATCAGCTTTGCCTCCTGCCGGCACAAGGACACCTTCTACTATACCTGACAGGTTCCTCTTCTTGAACACTTCCAGGGATGGGGGGCTTGCTCCCTCTCCACACCAACTATTCCACCAAAAGCAATCTGAGTTTTTACAAAGTCCTTTCTTAACCTGAAACCAAATCTGCTACCCTAGAGAATCTGCCATGATTTTGTCTTCTGGATCCATAGAGAAGAGGACTCCACTCTTCAGGACATGATAGTCTTTTAAAGATTTGAAGACATATTCATGTCACTCATCTGTCCACACATTCATTCACCCATTCATCTACCCAGCAACCCACCCACTCACTCATCTATCCACCCATTCATCCATCCATCCATCCACTCACCTATCCATCCACACATTTACCCACTATCCTTCCATGAATCCATCCAACTATCCATCCACTTACTCATCCACCTATCCTTGCATCCACCTACCCATCCATCTATCCATCAACCCACCCACTCACTCACTCACTCATCCATCCATCCATCCATTCATCCACCCATCCACTCATCCATCCTTCCTTCCATTTAACATGTTTTGAGGACCTGTTGAACACTGATACCACTCTGGGTATTGAAAGATGCGGTCTCTGGACTCAAGGAGCTTACTTTCCTGGTGCTGAGGCAAACATGTAAGCAGAATCACACTATAACCTGAGTGCTAGACTAGAGGAATGGAAACAGTATCAAAGGCTTCTGCAGCTCAGTAGTCCCAGTTGCCTCCCCCAATCATCTCGAGGACTCCAGACACCCCTTCACCCTGACCAACCTTCTCCAGCTGGCTCCTGGTCTAGACAGCATCCTCTTTAATGCCTGGAATTGCACTGGACATTGTCTGGTTTAGACACAGTTCTCCCCCACTGTGGGCAGGCCTAGCCTGAACCCATAGGGGCGGTTCTTCAGCTCAGAGGGTCTGACAGGGCAGTCTCTCTTGGGGTTTAAGGCTAGAGGTGGGAACCATCCTCCCACGTTCCCACCCCCTGGAGAAGAGGAATTGTTTGTGCCATTAACATGAAACACTCTCTTCCAAGCTTCTTCACAGATCATGTCTGGTTGCTTTTCAATGCACCAAAGAACATTTCAAATGCGTCCCTGGTGGGTTCAGTTGGGAAGTTCTTTTGGCCACTTAAAATCTCAGCCTCTGAATGTAAGGCATGCTGGCGGTAATTGTTCAAGAAAATCAAATGAAAGCAGATACAGCAAGTTTCTGCTTATTTATCAGCCATAGATATAGGCCACTTTTCATCATGCTGAGCCTCAAGAAAAGATAAAAGCAAGAGAATTGATCTGAGCCTCTATTGTGGAAGTGTCGTGCATTGCTGGCGTCCAAGTTCCGTCTTAAAGGAACCATTTCCTGGCCTGTGTCCATCCTAGGCAGCAGCTGCTAGTCTCAGGCCTTCCCCAACCAGTCCTCCAGAGAGGTTGCAGTAGGCTTTGACCTCTGGCATCTTCTTTTTGCTGCTTCCTAAGGGCCCCACAGAGGTACCTGTCAGCCTTAGCCTGGCTGGAGGGGCTGGGGGTATGGACTTGGGCTGGGGGGCCTGTCCCATGCTCCATTGACAATACTGGCCTCTCTCCTCCCAGACCAACCGGGGCAACCTCCTTATTCTCCGCCCAGGGGCCTTGCCTGGGTCACATGATTCAGAGGGCACTGGGCTTCTGATGTGGTGCTTGTCCTTTGCTGAAGCCTTCCAACAAGCTACTCCCAAGAGCAGGAGGTCAAGGGTGGGAGAGGGGCAGACCAGGCAGGGGCAGGGCCACCACGCCCAAGAGACCACAGTGTTAGCGGAGGACAACAAAGGGCACTTGGCTGTTCCTCCTTGTGATGGTTAATTTCATGTGTCAACTTGGCTAGGCCATGGCACCCAGATATTTGGTCAAATGCCAGTCTAGATGTCTCTGTGAAGGTATTTTTTAGAAGAGATTAACATTTAAATCAGTAGACTTTGGGTAAGCATATTACTCTCCATAGTGTAAGTGGGCCTCACCTCATCCAACCAGCTGAAGGCCTTAAGACTCAGTTTCCCCAAGGAAAGGAAGAAGAAATCCTGCCTCCAGACTGCCTTTAAACTCAGGCTCCAACATCAACTCTTCCTTAGGTCTTCAGGCTGCTGGTCTGCCCTACAGAATTGAGACTTGCCAGCCCCACAATCGTGTGAGCCAATTACTTAAAATAAATCTCTCTCTCTATTGATCGATATACATCCTATTGGCTATGTTTCTCTGGAGGACCCCCTACCCAAGAAAACCATCCTCTCAGAGGCTGTCCAGCTCAGGCCAGGCTCTGTCTTCCTTCCTGTGCAGGTCTTGTGACCAGAGTTAGCAATCAATCAAACAGTCAATAATAAGAGAAAATCACAGTGCTTCCTGCTACTTATTGAGCATTTATTCTGTGCCAGACACTAAGCTAACCTATCATACGCATCATCTTATGTCCAACCCAGGAGGTAGGTGCCATCATCACTCCCATCTGGAAGCAGAGGACATGGAAGCTGAGAGGTCAAGGGTCTTGCCCAAGGGGTCAAGCATAGCTGGTAGTTGGTAGAGCCCAGACTTGGACCCAGCTTTGTCCGAGCCCCTTGCCTGTGTGATGGGTTCTGATACCGGTATTTATGCCTGGGGAGCAGGTTAGTGGTGTTATAAGCAACCGGGCCAGTATCTCGGGCCAACACAGAGGGAGAGGATGCCAGCAAAGACGAATGCCTGGGACTAAAAGGGGATAAAAAGTGGACAGATCCCTCCCCGGGACAAGCCTAGGCTCTCAGTGTCCTCAGCCTCCTGGGGTCACCGGGGGAACACAGCCCGCCCCCAGGGGCATCAGTTCTGCTTACACTGGGAGTTACTGAGTCCTGTCACCTTGTCACTTCCACAGATAGAGACATGGCTGGGGGCGGGCAGGGGGGAAATGAAATGTAAAAAGCCATGTCAACTTGAATGATTCTCTAGCAGCTGGCTGCCCCTCACTGCTCTAAGAAAGGCAATAAAGCCAAGAGAACCTATGAAAGTGAGTGGTGTGGGCTTGACAGATCTGGCTGTCCCTGGAAGGTGATGGCCAGTTCAACTATGGAGGAAAATGGAAGTCAGTCAGTCCAGGGAGCGAATGACCCTGAGAACCTGGCCCCCACTGCTTATCTGAAGAGTGGGCACTTGTCAGCCCCTGTGGGAGCAGACCCTGTGCATGGCCCCAGGGGGAGGGCAGGCCACGGCACAGAACAATGGGTGGACATGAGTTCTGTGAATGGGGAGGTCGGGGTATGTGGTTAGCACATGACACATATGTGGGTATGAGCAGGCACGGGGGTTGGGAAGACACTGGGCAATTTCCGGGTCAAGGACTCTAGAGCCTTGACAAGGTTTGTTCTAAGTCAAACTGTATCTCCTGAGAAAGATTCCTTGTTCCCAAGATCCAGCTAGCACCTGGCAAGGAACCACCCTCTCTGAGCCCTCCTCCATTTGTATCCAGGCTCTGGTTATGCAGCTTGCCTGCAACAGGGCAGGCCACCCCTCCATGATGGGTTGAGGATGGGGCATCTCACTCTAGGCGTTGTTTTGGATTATGGTGGGTGGGACAGACGGGCCATCAGCCTCCATGCACTCAGTGAGCCCTCCTGCTTCCCCACCCAGGTGGCTCCTGGTGCTGTCAGCAACACCTGCACCAACTGCTCAGCTCTCCCCCCTCCAGCCCCATCTGCAGGCCCTTAGGCCTTGTCACTTACTGCAGTGGCCTCTCATGGACTTCCCACCCATCTCCAAGGATGAAGGAAGGAGAGAGGGGCTGGCACAGTGCAGGCTACACTGCCCAGCTCACTACTGCTGGAATGGGGACCCCAAGAAGCTGGGGGAGGACTCCACCACAGGGTGGCCGGGCCTTTAGCCAGGGTTTGCCTGGACACCGATCTCCTGTCTTCTTCCCCGAAAAGGACACATCTTTGGGGCAGACAGCTGACCTCCCTGGGCTGACTGGGGGCTGGGACAGGGCCTGGGAGAGGGTGTCTGTGAGGAGAAGACCCTGCCACGGGAGTTTGGGGCCTGGATTCTGCGGGCCTCTGAGCAGGGAACGCCCCTCTCTGAGCCTCCATTTCCTCAGCTGTGGAGGGCAGTGGTCAGGGCATTGACATCCCCTGATTCTTTGGATCTGAAACCACAGAGAAGGCATGCATTGTGGGGCACGGGGGCAGGGCATCTCAAACTTTACTGTGTATCGCTATCACCCCAGGAGCACCCCGAGAATCTGCTCCCCTGAATCCCAGTAAGCCTGCAGAAACTGCACACTTAACACGCCCCCTGGGGGTGCTGATGTGGGGGCCTTCACCCCTCTGAGCATCGCTACAGCAAGACCCCTGTGGTGGGTCAAAACCTGGCCGGCTGCACCAAAGGCTCCCACCCCAACCTGACCCGGGGAGGGGCCTGGCACCTGTGAAGCAGGTGCAGGGGCAGCTCTGAGGAGGAGTAAAGCATGTGCTTTCAGATTGGTCTTGCTTGATCCCTACAAGCTCTTTCATCTTGGGCAAGCTTCTTTCATTTTCACCTTGTTGTCTAAGGCAAGGCTAAACCCACCGCCCTTCCTATTAAGCAGGCTGGGCCCAGTTTCCCCACCTCTGAATGGGGAAACTCAGATCCCTGGTCTCCCCTCATGGGATTGTCGTGAGGATCAAGCGACTTCATAATGTAAAGCATTTGGAGCCGTGCCCACACAGGGCATCCCTGGAAATGTCCGGGCTCCGAGACGCCGAGCGAGAACCAGCCTCCAGACTCAGCAGAACCGTGGGAGGAAACAGCTTCCCACCTTCTTTGTTTAAAGAAGAACCAAATTAAGGTGCTAAGTTATACATTAATTTTCCTACAGATGGGAGAATTTAAATAGCTTTCTAAAAGGTATTTTTAAAAACTGCTTTTCAATGCTCCATTAAAAGGTTCTCTGCCTTGCCTTGGAGTCTCTGCAGCTGCCAAAAATACTATGAAAATTACTGAAATGCAGTCTACGTTGGCTCTAAAAGGGTTTGCCAACTTGCTTCAAATAATCTAAAAACTGATCACATTTGATCTGAAACACAGGCGCTCATTTTGCTCAGTGTGATGATCCAGAGCCTCACGGAAGCCCATCCTTTTAGAGGTCTGCCCTGGACCCCACGGGCCTCCTTCCTGGGAGATTCTTGGTTTATGGAACCCACGCCAGTCAGTTTTCTCCTCATATCCTCCTTCACCTCTCCTCCTCTCGTGACCTCTAAATGTTGGGGTGTCCCTGGGCTCAGTCTTCGGCACCCCTCTTGTTTTCCTAGGTTATCTTCCATAGCCTGACCCATGACTCCCTAATTCCTGTCTCAGGTCCTGACTTCACCCAATTTCAAACCCATAGTATCCTCCACTGCCTATTTGATATGTGCTATGGACTGAAACGTGTCCCTCTGAAATCCACGTGCTGAAGCCCTGAGCCCCAGTGTGATGGTAGTTGGAGGGGGGATCTTTGGCAGGTGATTAAGGTTAGATGAGGTCATGTAGGTGAGACCCCACAATGGGATTAGTGCCCTTATAAGAAGTTGGTGAGGCCAGAGCTCCCTCTCTCTCTCTCTGCCCCTGCCGAGTGAGGACACAGTGAGAAGGCAGGCTCTACAAACGAGGAAGCAGGCCCTCACCAGCCACCAACTCTGCCGGTGCCTTGACCTTGACCTTGGACTTCTAGCCTTCAGAACTGTGAGAAATAAACATCTGTTTGAGGCACCCAGGTTGTGGTTCTTTGTGATAGCAGCACGAACAGATTAAGACAATATGTCTACCAGGGCATCCAAGGCACCTCGATGGCAATATGGCCAGAGCAGCAAAGAGATCCCCAATCTTCTTTTCCGAGTACACAGCACCACCACCGCCCAATTCCTCCAGCCCGAATCTATCTGTCTCCCCCACCCCCCCTCCGATTTTTCACTTTGCCTTAACCTCACATGCGAGCCATTAGCAAATTTTGTCAGCCTCACCTCAAACTACATCCCAGACTTCTGTCCTTCTCTCGCTCCCTCCCCATGTGTTGGCCCTGGTCCATATCACCATCCCCTTGCCTGGACCCTGCTGGGCCTCTCGCTGGGCTGGATGCCTCTCCTTTGGCGTCTTGACAAACATCCATTTTGCCCCTAACCAGCCAGAGGGAGCTTTTAAAATGCATCAATCAGATGATGTCACCGCCCTGCTTAAAATGTCCCAAAGGCTTTCCCGCACCTGAGTAAAATGTGAGCTCTGCCCTCCCTCCAAGGGCGTCCTTGGCTTCTATCACTGCCTACCTATTCCTTTCTCTCTGCTCACCACCCTGCTCTCTTTCTGTTTCCTTCCTCCCACCTCAGTGCCTTTGCACTGGCCGGTGCTCTGCCTGAACATTCTTCTAGGTCATTTTGTCATGGCTCAAGTGCTACCTCCTCAGAGAGTCCTTTCCTGACCCTGGACCTTATACACACTTAGGGTTTTCTGGTTCATTTGCTCATTGCCTCTGCTTCCTCCTGTTAGGACTCCGGTTCTGTGAGAGCCGAGACCCCAAGACTCCAAACCCTCAGATCTAGGATCATAACCTGCATGCACTCTTCAATAAACACAGCCTGATGAATGAACAGATGGGGTTAGGACCCATCCCAAGCTATCTGTCTGCACGTCACTCATGTGCTACACACCCACCGCTTCTCCATCTGACCACGGGGCCCAGGTCTCTGCTGAGCCACCTCCATGCAGGCCTGGGTTAGTAGTCACCGGCCCCAGCGGCAAGGTGGCATTAAGGATTGTTAAAAGGTATGGATGGCATGATGGATTTTAGAACACAGGAGAAGCAGGAGATGTGACCTGAGGGGCAGATGGAAGCCAGGCCTTGCACGATGTATTTTGGCCAGAGCAATAATCTGGATTCTTCCCTGAGAGCAGGAGTCATAGGAGGGATTCTGGTGGCCTCTGGCCCCTTGGCTCTCCCTGCAGGGCCTGGGTTTCCCACCTGCTATCAGGAGCCATTTCTTGCCATTTGATTTGCTTAAACAAAAACGAAGAACAGATTAGAAGTTTTAATTGTTTCGAGAAACTTTGAGGCCTTGGAGCGGTGTGAAAGGCCTACTTTAAATGTTTCACAATAACGGCCTGTTAACAAATTCCAGACTTAATTTATCCAAGAACTTGTTAAAATTCCCTCTGTGCAGCCAGCGAAGGAATGCGCTTTTGAAGTCATTTACGTACCAATAAATTACAGTGGTCTGAAATCATTAGCAGCAAAGTAAATTGTTTTAATTGATCTGAACTTTCTCACATCCAGGGGCTCCATTTCTGTGCAACTGCACTTTCTAAAGGTCTAAAACAACAAATTAATCTCTCCGGAATCCTGTCATCTTTGGAGCGGTCCTTTCTCCCACAGACCAGGAAGGTCAAAGACGGAAGCGGGAGCGGGGCTTGCCGCGGGGCCCCAGGACTGCCCAGAAGTATTTCAGTTAGAGGGCGTGCCAGTCTCGGATGCTGTTTCCATTATGGGCCCAGGGGAAGGCCCAGAGGACTAACCTGCGTTAACGATCTTGTCCTGGTGCTGGGTTGTGGTCACATGCTTTATAGTCATTTATCCAGCTGCTCGTATATGTTTCATGCACTTTTCCGTACATATGACAACAAAACGAGAGCAGATGCAGAACTGGAAACACATGAAAAGTGGGGAGAGTCTATGTCCAGAGACCTTGATTCCCAGACTGCTTCTCGGGAGACCCCTGGAATGTGCGCTCAGCAGGCAGGACCACGACAGTCTGTCTCTGGTCCCCTCCCCAACGCTGCTGGAGCCTGACACCCTGGTGGCTCTGGGGGCATGCAAAAATGCTGGTCATCTCGAAAGCAGGACTGTAAAGTGACGGAGCTGTGCTTCAGGACTCCTCCAGGTCTCTGGGAAATTAGCCCTGACTGGTTGAAGGGAGGGAGGGAGGCAGGGGGGATGCTGGGGTGACTGTCAGCCGGCCACCCAGGCCAGGTGTGGCCAGTGGGGTGTCACCTCTAGCTGTAGCCCTCATGAACCACTCTAAGGTGTGAGTGTCAGGGCCAGACTGTCCCAAACCACGGTCCTGCGTGCAGAGACACCAGCCAGGGGGCTGCTGCAGGGCCCTGGGCTCCTTTGCCCTTAATTCTCTAGAACCAGACTGGCCTGATTATATTGGGGCCGTATGTGTGGGGGTTCCAGAGTCCATCCAAGCCCTAGCCCGTGCCTAAGCCCCTGCTCTGTCCCTGTGGACTGTGCTGTGCTTTCTGCCTAGACTTTTCCTTCCTCTTGACTCATTGTTCCCATGTGAGTGGCTCAAGACGGGCCCTGGCAAGGCACCCAGTCAGCAGCAAGGCTTGACGACTCCAGGCTGTGTGCAAATCCTCCCAGGGGTGCCTTGGTTTTCAAGGCAGGGATGGTGGCTTCTGTTCCAGAGACCCCTTGACTCACACCCTGGGGAGGTGGGAGCCCCGGGATGGTCTGCACAGGTGGACAGGGACCTCAGGGTTCAGGGTGGAGACCTCTAGGACAAGAGCCCAAACTCAGGGTTTGGCCCACAGGTTCCTGTTTCCAGAACATGCTTGGCACTCTGCTGCCAAGTGAGGTGTGCAAGGGCTGGCAAATCCCATCTGCACACAGCCCGGCCTTGTGCAGCCAGCAACGGGGGAGGCTGACCAAACAAGGCGAGGCCAGGGCTGCCCACACAGCCAGGCGGGCAGCGGGTTCGACACTACCACAACAGTTTCTCTTGGGGCATCGCTGGAAGGGCCTCGGGGCGTAACTGTTACATTTACAAGCAGAGAGTCATTTACGTTTCAGCAACACCCCTCTTATCATCCCTGGAATAAAAGAAGCCAGCCAAGGGCTTTGGGGGTCTGTCCAGAGGCCTTGCCTGCTTCACCACGGTCCACCACTGGAGAGAGGATTTCTTTCCTGAGTGTTGAGCAAGCCCCGCAGGACTCACCCTGCAGGTGCTGAGCGGCAAAGGCCGGGCAGGGGGGGTGGGGGGGGTGGGGTGGGAACTGGGGAGCTGGGTGGAGAGAACCAGCAGCAGCTGGGAGTCAGGGGCCTGCACTTGGGCCTGGTCTCAGAACACGACAGACAAAACGTGTCACCGACACCTCTCCACCGTCAAAGCTGGAGCCTTGATGGCGCTCACCAAGCGTCTGCCGTCTCACATCCCCAGGCATCCCAAAGTCAACCTCTGTTCCTTAATCGGAAACGAGACACAGATGTCCTAGGAGACTGGCTTGAGAACATCTGGCCCTGAAGGCCTGGAATGTGGGGAGGGACGTGGGGAGCCCTGCCCTGTGGGTGGGAGGTGCAGAGCTCCCAGGAAGAGGGCACCGCCCACCTCTGTTTGGGCACCTTCTCCCTGCTACAATGGGGGCAGGGCTGGGTCCCCACCTCTGCAGGCACAATGCTCAGCCCAGCACCTGGCTGACTGACGGAGCCAGGGACCCAGGGGCAGGCAGAAATAACGCAGGGGAACAGCTTTGCCAGGAGGAAGGGAGGAGATCCCAATACCCTTAACCTTGTCAGCCCTCAAGAAAGAGGCACCTGAAGGCAATCTCCTTTGCCCAAGGAGGCAGGAGCAAGATGCCATCACAGCCAACACCCCCCTCTCCCAGCCAAACCCCAATCTCAGGGAGGAAACAAATGTTAATGGGAAACACTTAAAATGGAAAGGGAGTCTATTTCTCCTTAACTGTCTCTGGCTGCACAAAATTCTGAGAAGCGATTGAAGGTAAATTGCTTGGTTTTCAATTTTAAGCTGCACTTATCCAAGCACGATCGGTCTTCCCTGATAGTGGCAGAAAATAATAAGCATCTGATGCGGAGCTGCCCTGGTGCCCAATAACATGGCGGGATCGCATCCCTGTTTCATTATGGGAAGACAGAGTGCGCCTTAAGCAAGTTTATTGATAGGATAAATTGCCCGTCACTTCCCTTTGGGGGAATCTCCCGCCTGGAGGCTGCGGGCCTAGGTCTGGGGATGGCATGGCATCAGGGGGCAGTGGCCCATCTGGCCAAGCCTACTAGGGGCCCTGGGTTCCCCTCAGGGGGAGTGAAACACATGGTCATTTCGGCAAGGGCGTGCTCAGGTCTCCCTGGCTGTGCTGTGTGGGGCTTCAAAGTCCAAGTCCTGGGGTCTGCCGGGCCTGGGTTCAAAGCCCAGCCTCACCCTTTGCTCTGCTGTGTGACCTTGGGCATGCCAACCTCGCAGCGTCCTCCAGTGTGAAATGGAGGTGGTGAAGTTGGTGGTGACGGTTACATAAAACAATGCATGCAGAGCTGCAGGCTTAACTTAAGCACCCACGCCAGAAGCCATAGAGATGGCAAAACCTTCAGTATGCCTTGGCCCCTGGGGGCCATTCTCCCGTCCAGCCCTCAGCCCAGACCCTCTGAACAGAGTCAAGGGCTCCAGGCGGCAGAGCGCCCCTCCCCAAAGGCGGCAGAACCAGGGTCCCCAGCAGGACTGTGCCAGCCATCGGCGCTGGAGAGCAGCAGGATTGGGTGGGGGCTGCCAGGCCAGTCCTTCCCTGCTCGGCCTCCTTGCCCGTGGGCTGATTTGGGGCTTGTCTCAGGGATGGAGTTTCTCCTGGCTGAGAGGACCAGAAGGCCCTTGCTAGCAGAGCCCCAAATAGACCAAGCCTGCACCATTCTATTGGATCTCAGCCCCCGGTGCTCTCCCAGCGCTCTGGGGACCCAGGGCAGGGTCGTTGGCCACCAGCAGGCTAACCCAGGGCTACCCGGCATAGTACGGGCTGCCACCACTATTTGAACGCATGAATGAATGAACGAACACCAGAGACAGGCAAGCCCTGGGGATCGAGGGTCTGCTCCCCCAGCCGCTGCGCTTCTCTGGGCTGGGGGAGGAGGGTTGGAAGGTACTAATGCCTTTTATGTTCCTTCCAGGGAAAAATATTTTAAATCTCTGAGCCTGACCTCCCAGCTCTCCTCCCTTTGGGGGCTTCTCTGCCCCCGTGACCTTTCCCTGGGAGGAGGCACCTCCAGGTCCCAGCCACCCGGGGAGCACGGCCGGGCCAGGCGCATTGAAGGAGAGGGTCCGTGGAAGCCGCATGCTCGGGGAGCCCAGGTGTCTGGAACCTGTCTGAGGTTCTCATCTCCGAACACTTAATGTGAAGAAAAACGATCCGGAAGGAGCACTTCCCCCTCAGCCATGTAAACACGGAGCGGCAGACGAGGAAGGAGCCTTAGTTCTGACACAGGGAAGCTGTGAGGTATTACTCACTCTGATAAGTTTAATGTATAATTCAGAAACATATCATCAAAATGGGAAAAAAGGGAAGAACCTCTTAAATAACTCTGAAAGATATTCAGCTCTGAAATCACAGGCAGTTAGAGCTGAGGTGTGCAGCCGGGTGCCCGGCAGACGCGCGCCCCACACCTGGAATAATTGGATTTAGATGGATCCGCGAGCAGGGCGCTGGGGGGAGGAAAGATTCCCTCTCTCCAGATGGAGCCCGGGGGGCTCCTCCTGACCAGGGCCCGCCCCGGGGCTCTGCTGGGCACAGCAGGGCTGCCTGAGGGAGTCAGGCTGGGCTGGGCAGGCTCAGCGCCCCAGGCAGGTGGGGGCTCACCTGGCCCACCTGAGGCCCCTCTCCCCTGCCCCTCCTCCCCGGGAGGACTCCTCCTTCTCATCCTGGCCGGGGGTGAGGGTAGGGGAAGCTGCAGGCAGACCCAGTGGCCTGGGGACTGGAACAATTCCTGACACGTATGCCCTTCTCCTCCTGGGAGCTGGTGGTGCATGAGCAGAGGGTCTTTGGGGAGCTGGTGGTGGGTGTGTCGGGGTCTTCAGGAAGCTCGGTGTGTGCAGGTGGTACACAAGGTAGGCTATAAGGGGAGATTCCAGGGACATCACAGGCCTCTGCCGTGAAATATCTGGGCCACCTTGGGTCAACAAGCCCCTCTTGGGTGGTGCAAGCCCCTCCCCTAACAGGATGGGGGAAGCCTCAGTGTACACCCCACCAGGCAGCTGGGACACCGGAACACTCGTTGGCTCAGCCACCTACTGATGACAGCCCTGCGCCCCTCTGAGCCCGTGCTGCCTTCTCTGTAATGTGGCGGGGCTGCAACGCCCCTACCCCTGAGGCTGTGAGGATTGAGGGGACGCCCTCCGAGGAGACAGCGCCAGCCCAGTGTGCCCAGAAGGGGCATCCTCTCTCCTTTTGGGTGTTTCTGCCTGACGCACCCAGGGCAGAGTGCTGACATGGGAGGGAGGCTTCAGGGCCAACAGGGACTGCTGAGAGGCTGGTTAGGTCTGGGGCTTGGAGCAGGGGTTCGCAGTCCTGGTTGCTGCGAGACCGGCCTGCCCGTGCCTGGGTCTGCCCTGGGTTCTTGAGGAGTCAGCCCCAGGGACAGGCCACGGTGCTGGTATTGTTGGAAAGCTCCAGGTGGTTTTAGTGTGGCTCCAGGGTTGAGAACTCCAGCCTGAAGGCTGCACAGTGCCGTTGGGCACACGGGACAGCGTGGGCATTATCTCAGACCCAGGAAAGTCCAGAATAAGCTCCTTTTCCTGGGGTATTTGAACCAAGGACATTTCCCTCATTCCTGGGGTTTTATCACTAGTGTGTGTCCATAGTCACCACTTGCTCTGCTTTAACCCAAGCTGCTGACACCCGCGGCTTGGCCCTGAGATGCAGTCACAGGAAGGAGCTGCCCATGCTGCTGGGGGCCCAGGGGTCTGAGGGATGGACACAAAAGATGCCTGTGGCAGAAGAGGGCCCTGGCTGGAAATGGGAGCCCCCCTCCTGAACTTCCTCTGCACTCTCGCAAACACCTTCTGTCTTCATTCTGGCTCCTTCTCCCCAGCCCCCACTGTCTTCGGGAACTGCCCTGACCACTCCTGCCTTTTCCGAATGTCTTGAGAACTTCTGGCATGAACTCTGTCCGTGCTCCTGTGAGCATTTCTGAAATGCCATGCCTGGGGTACCTGGAGACACAGAGTCTGAAGGCTCAGCCGGGCCAGTCAGGCAGCTGGAGGCTGGCTGAGGAACTAGACACATCTGCATCACCAGACTCAGCACACGTGGGTAAGGAGTGGCCGAGAGGCGAGGTGGAAGCGGGGCTGGGTGGGGGCTGCCTTGAGCAAAGGCCTGGAGGCAGGAAGCTCGCAGGGGACGAGGGACTGGTGAGCTGTGTCTGCTGGCTTGTCAATATATTGATCTGCTACCCTTTACTTCCCAGTGTGAGCTCCACCCCAGGATGCATGAACTGGGGCACCCTGAGTTCTGGCGATCTCATCTTGTCCCTGAGGCCATCTGGTCTCTCTCCCGCAGCCCATTCTCCACCCCATAGCCAGCATGATCCCACGTTCACACTCTTCCTAGCCTCCCTTATCACTTACAACGAATCCCCAAGTCCTTACAAAGGCTGCAGGCTGGGCCTATCTGTTCTGCAGCTTGTCACCCACTTGTCTCCTCCTTGCACGCCCCCTGGAGGTGCACTGGCCTTCTGGCTGTTTCTCAAACACTCCAAGCTCACTCCCACCCCAGGGCCTTTGCGCCTGCTCTTCTCTCTGCTGGGATTGCTTTTCCCCAGAGTACTAGTGGTCATTTCCTCACTTCCCCAGGTCTCTGCTCAAATGTCACCTCTGCAGAGGCCCCTTCTTGGCCACTCTGTCTAAACCCTGTATTACTCCTTCCATACTCGCCTTGGTTTTTGTTACAGCATTTATCACTATCTGAAATTATATTACAGACCCACAATCCAATTCAAAATCCATAAAGCTCTGAAAACCAAAAGCTTGTTCATAACTCATTTGGTGGCAAAACGTGATCCGAACTGACGTGAGGCTATTTATAGTCTTGGTTCATCCCTCTTGGTGTGAATATTCATACATTTTGCTACAGAAATATTAATGCGTTTGATTACGGGGTGTTACTCCACACCCCGCTGGGGACGTTACATAATATACGGTCTATGCACCACATTACATTTCTAAAACGCAAAGTCTGAATGCCCGAACCAGGTTTCTAAACCTCGGCACTTTCGGCATCGTGGGCTTGAGGATTCTTTGCTGTGGGGGGCTGTCCTGTGCATCGCGGGATGCTGAGCAGCATCCCTGGCCTTGACCCGCTAGATGCCAGTAGCTGCTGCTCCAGCTGTGACAACCAAAAACGTCTCTAGACATTGCCAGATCACTCCCAGTTGAGGACCACCGGCTGAAGTACATCTGGCTTTAGGAGTTTCAGGTGAGGGACCGCACACCTCTCTCTCTTGATGTCTTTACTTGGATGGAATGTAAATTTCATGGGGGCAGAAACCATATTTGTTCTGTTCTCTGCTGTATCCCCAGCACCCAGAGGGCTGTCTGTCACAGTGTTGCACTTAATAAATAATTGTTGCATAAAGAAATAGAGGATTCTCTGGTTCCTCCAGCAGGCACCTGGAGTCTTCATCCCATGGGTTTGTCAGAACGCCCTTCAGATGCCCCCCTGAAGAGAGTGCAGTGGACACTCCACTGTCCATCCTGGTTCATCTCCAGGGGTGCAATAGTACACCTAAGGGTGTGGGGCCCTGGGCAGCTGCCCAGCTCCTTCATCTGACTCCACTGCCACAGGGAATCTGGACATTGCTGACTTCAGACTGTCGATCCCTAGAGTGGGGACAAGGACCCTCGCCCATGTCTTGGGAGATGATGTCTTATAAATGAGTGTCACTCATCTACTGTACAGAGTTGAACTTCCCTTATCTTCTTGTGTACCTGGCACAGGTCTGGGCACACAGAAGGGCCTTGTGGATCAGGGCTGACTTATGAAGGGCCAGATGACCCTCAGAGTGTGATCATGGACAAGCTGAGGAGGAAGGGAGGGTCAGAGATGAGGGTCCTTGGTAAGCCTTGGTCTCTGGCCTTTGCCCTGGTAAAAAGTGCTCAGGGTAGATTACCTGAAGTACGAAAGTTTACTGAGTCCTGCCCACATCTCTGTTCAGTGATAGTTCAGCTTCTGCTTGCTTACCCCCAGTGGCGGGTAGCTCATCCCCTCCTGGGGCAGCCTAGTCTAACAGAGGACAGCTCTAACAGTTAGAAAGACCTTCCTTTCCTTGAGCTGAAATCCTATAGTCCTACCTGGTGGTCCCACCCTGCTTTCCAGAGCTCAGAGCACCAGGCCAACATCCCGGCACCATGATGTTGCTGGCGTTCCTGGGCTCCCTCATTTCACATCCACGTGGGAGGCCAATAGTCTTGGCTTTCCCAGGTCAATCCCAGTTTTGCTCTCTGCATTTTACTAACAGCACCCCTTTCACTATCCAAGGAGGTCACCTTTCAGCTGGGCTTCTATTTGGCCTCCATCCCCTCCCCCGTGTCCCCCACGATGTGGAGCTGAGTCCACTGTTCCCCAGGGCAATGGGCAGGTCAGGGAGGGGATCCCTTGCAGAAGAGACCAGACTGCCTGCTAGAGACCAAGCCCAGCCTCAGATCCTTCTTAGCTGATTTCCACCAGAAGGTTCCAGAGAGTGTGCACCCAAGGCCTGGGTGGGGCTCTTCTACACCCAGGAGCTGGGGGCTGACAAGCAGGTGACCCTGAGTGTGGAGGGGCGGGCAGGGTAAGGGTGGCTTTGTCTGGTATGTGGCCATGGAGCCCATGGCAGAGGCTGCGGTTGTCCCGAGTGTCCATTTCCTCATTGCCCAATCTCCTGGGCACACAATCACCTGGACTAAAATGATATTTCCCAGCTTCCTTTGCCCCTGGACATGACTATGTGACTAAGCTCTGGCCAATGGGATGTCAGTGAAAGGGGGTGTGCAAGTTCCAGGAAGTGTTCTTAACGGAAGGGACTGTGCCTCTCTCCTTCCTGGTGCCTGGGATGCAGACACGATGGCTGGACTTAGAGCAGCCATAGTGGACCCAGAAGCTGCCAGAATGGATGGCAGAGCAACAAGACAGAAGGAGCCTGGGTCCCTTGGAAATTGTGGAGCTACCATACTAGCCGTTGGCTGCCCCTGTTTACAAAGAGAGAAATGAACCTTTATCCTTTGAGTCTCTGTTAGTTTAGGTTTTCTACGACTCACAATTGAATCCAACCCAAATGAATCCAGGGCCCAAGCAGATCTTTCTGCCAGAGATCATTGCAGAAGGCTCATTCATGGCCACGCCCCAGGGGCAGGGCAGGGGCAGGCAAAGGTCAAGGTGGTGAGGCCCTGGGGAGCTGGGGAATTCAGAAATCAGGAGGCCAGTTAAGGCACCACATGATCAGAAGGACGGAGAGCTGCTGCAGACCGACAGGAGATAACTCTTCGCTGAGCAGCTGCCGCGTGGGCTGTCATTTAAGGGAGTTGCCAGTTCTCAGCAAAGGAGGTCTCTGCTTTCCCTGGAGACAGACTTCTAGAGCAAGCACTCCAACTTTCAGGGATCAGAGCCAGCTGCTCCTGTGGCTCAGAGGTACAGACACAACAACCTTGCCTTCGATCCTCCAGGAGAGAGCATCCCCAGAAAGCCAGCAGTGACAGAGAGAGAGTAGACAGAGGGAGCCTGCGGGCACGCTGTGCTTGTCAGACCACTGCCAGGCTGCACTTTAACCCGACAGGAACTGCGCGAGACACAGGGGAAGGGTTTCTGTCCTCTCGTGACAGATGAGGAAACTAAGGCACGGCTTATGGGAGGTACTCAACGCCCCCAGTGTAGAGTTGGAACCTAGAACTGAGCTGCTTGAACTCCAGAAGAGGTGCTCGTTCCACTCCAGAAAACTTGCTACGAGAGGATGCTGACAGACTCCCAGCGCCAGGGCCTCGAGGGAGGCAGAGGTCCAGAGAGGGTGGGAGACACACCCAGGGTGCAGGGCCCATGGGAGGCTCGTCCCTGTCCCCAGGGCCGCCAGCCACATTCAGCCTGTCTGTCTTGGAGGGGCTGGCCTTTCTGCAGCTCTCCCAGGCTCTGGCCTCAGGGCGGCCTCACCTCCTGCTTCCTGGCGCCTGGCCCGGGCCACTGTTTCTGTACTTTCTCCAAATTAAAAACCCATTGCAGCCCCTTCCTAGGTAAAAAGAGTTAATTTTCAATTCGAGTGTGTGGGAGGGTGTCCCTGGGGAACAGAGTAATGAAGCTGCTAGTGCTAGTTGCAAAACAAATAGATAAATCAATGTTTCAATTTTCTCCAAGTGAGAGAACGGGCGCGTTGCTTAGCAATTCCAAGAACATTACTGCGGGCTGGAGGCCGCCGTAAACACCGCCACAAAAGTTGCTGGCATTTGAGTCACATTAGAACGACAACCAAACTTACCCTCCCAGGGCCACAGCCAGGTTGGGGGCAAGGAAGGAGGCTGTTTCCCGGAGAAATCCCTTCAAACCCGTCCTGCCCCTCACAGCACCCATCGGGGTGGAGGCGGGAGCCCCACGGCAGCAGGAGGGGCAGAGGCCAAGTCCCCACTTGCACCAGTGGCACCAAAACCTAGGTGAGCCCCTCTGACCCTTCTGGGTTGCCTAGAAAGAAAAGGGGGTGCCTGCTCTCCCTGGGCCCAGAAACCCCAGCCCGGCCAGGCTGGCCAGGGTGCCTCCACACTCAGTCCTGCATATGGCAAGGCTGCAGACTGCCTCCATCAGGCCCCTGGTTTCTGCTCCTGCACCTCCCATGGCTCCCCAGGGCGTGGGCCCTGAGGCATTGAGAACTACCTTCTGTACGGCTGCATTTTATAAGCTCTGCATGTTGTCCCATATTCTCAACAACATTTTGAGGTGGCTTCACTTATTATCTCCATTTTACAGATGAGGAAACTGAGGCTTGGCTTTCCCAGGGTCACATGGTCAGGACACAGCCTTTCCCACTGTATTCCACTGAATGCCTCTCTATATAAGGCTTGCCATGGGCACAGGGCTGGGGAGATCTTGCTTGGGGAGGGGATACCCAGATCTTCCAAAGGAAAGAGGCAAATCCCCAGTTCCCCTCTGACTGGCAGCCCAATCCAGGGAGATGAAAGCACATGAGGGGTTTGCACAAAGCTTGGCATGGACTCGGTCCTCAGGCCGAGGGACCTTTGACTTGTAGGCCATGGTAGGCTTTGGTGTCACCTAGAATGAAGATATTATCAGTCCCTGACATGGCTGTCCTGAAGCTGGTGGGAGCCTGTCTCCTGCCCGGCCCAGGCCCAGCGTCAGCACACTGTGTGTTGAAGGCATTTCTGAGGCTGTTGGGTCCACAATGAAGGGTCAAAAGTAGGTCAAGGGACAAGCCCAAAGCCCTCGGCCTGGCATCCTGGACCGCCATGTCCTCCACCTCCTCCTGCGGCCTCAGTTCACATATCTGCCTCCTTCCTGGGACTGCGAGCGCCCTGGGGGCAGGGCAGTCTCTGCCCGGGCCTGCTGCGGAATCATTGTCAGCTGACTGGACATGGCTCGGATTTAGCTGAGCTGCCCAATGTTGATGGTGCCGCCGTCTCTCACTGCCACTACTCAGCTGCCACATCCTAGACGCCAGGAGCGGCCCCAAAGCCAGTGACGAAACAGAAGGCCATATTTTTCCAGGGCTCTGTCCAGAAATTTAAGAAAATGGCCTTTGGAGTAAAACCAGCTGAAACAGAGATCTTGGCTCTGCTGCCTCCAAGTGCCGAGAGCTTGGAAAATTCCTGAACACTCTACCCTCACACTCATTGTATAAAATGGCAGGAAATAATTGTGCCTCCTCCTGGGCTGTCGTGAGGGTACGTGAGCGCATGCTGTGACATCCAGGGCCTGCGCTGTGAGGCCACCGCCATGATTATGGTTGTGTTGTGACGGCACGGATCTGCATCCTTTCTGGAAGCTGTTCTAACTTCTCCAGGCCAGGCGAGGGATAGCAGCCACGCCAGTGCTCCCAGAGTCCAGAGACTCAGGCTGGCACTGCCCCTGTCCTAGGGAGTTGGAGGACCGAAGGGCAGCACAGGTGCCCCAGCAGCTGTCCCCTCACACTGGGCAGGGCCCCTCTCAGTCCCGGCCTCAGCCACGGCCGCCCTCGCCCTTAGCACCCGGGTCTCAAGCTGGCCTCTCGACGGCAGAGGGCAGCCCTCTCTACCTGTCGCTCCTTTCGGAAACCTGAGGCTCTGCGCTCACTGCAGGGGAAGGTGGGGCTAAACCACTCGGCTGTGCTCCTGGGGTAGGGGTGGTGGCCAGAGAGCCACTACAGTGGGGATAGTCTGAACGCCTCTGCCCCATTTCCATGGGGGTGTGGCCACCCGTTGCCATGGAAATGGGAGCAACTTGGGCCCGTGTGTCTGTGTGCTAGGCACCTTGTCAGTGATGGCTGAGGGCAGGTGGGCTGGCCTTTCCCCAGTAGCATCTGTGGGACCCCAGGCGACAGTGCAAGGAGACTTCCTGAGACAGGTCACTGGGAGAGCATGGGTCTGGGGTCTCAGGGAGGTGGGCATACTTGGTTCCGTTCTTGGTGCTCCCGGCTCCTTGGAGGACCAAGGGCCTTGGTTTTGTCTTTGTGAAATGGGGGTCATGGAACTGTTGACGCTCACAGCTCTGCAGCAGGCCACACTGCCTTCATGTCACCCTCCAACAGGATGGGGGCACCTGGATTCCTTTAGGAATCTTTCCAAAACTCTTTCAAGAGAGATGTTAACAGGTGTGTGTAGGAAAAGAAAAATAATAGTTACCAGCTTCTTTTGGAAACAAGGGTTCCACAGTCAAATGAGTTTGGGAAGCATGCCTGTTATCCCACTTGGGGATTGTCAATGTGATGGTAACATATTTCTGGGAAAACCTGTCAAACTTTCTTTTATCCAGTGTATCCCCAAGTCACCCAGTCATGGAACCCTGATTTCGTGGGACAGCAAATAACAGTGAGCTTGAAATACAGTTTTGGAAATGATGCTCTAGACCAGAGGTTGGCAAACTACAGCCCACAGGCGAAATCTGGCCCACCACCTGCTTCTGTAAATAAAGTTTTACTGAAACAGAGCCATCCCATTCATGTATGTGTTGTCTACCGTGGCTTTCCTGCTACAAAGCCGAGTGGAGTAGTTGCAATAGAGGTCACGAAGCAGGAAATACTTTTTGGCCCTTTAAGAAAATGTTTGCTGACTTTTGCTTTAGACTAAGGCCTTATGAGACCATTTTAAAGAAATGCAGGCACACATGGGTGTAAAGAATATCAACCCATTTTTATACTACCGGAAATGGAAGCATTTCCAGTTAGGAAGGAAACGTGATGCTAAAAAAATGCATCTCATCTTCCAAACAAAATCCTGGGTTTATGTCGGGACTGGGGCTTCCCTCCAGGAGAGCTGGCAGTGAGACGACCAGAGAGGGTGAAATCCCCGTGTGTCACAGCCAGCGATTAGGGAGCGCCCTGTCTGTGTGGGTGACAAGGAGCTGTGATGCCGGTGGCCGCGTCCCTCTGGGGGAGGCGGGCTGGGGAAGCCGGGGCTGGGAGAGGTGGGGGCTTCTCCTCAAAGCTCGTTAGTCTTAAATAAATAATAAGCACCACTGGGGGGCTTTTGAGCCTGGGCACGCCTCACTCTAAACACCGGCTGTGCTTCTAGGGCGCCTTGGGAGGCCACGGTCCTAGACAGCCTGGGCGGCAGGGGTCTGAGGACCATTGCCTCCAGGCCTCTAATCTCAAAGCCAAGGACGCAGGATGCTGGCCTGGTTGATCCTTCATGTTGATCGGTCCTGGGGACACTGCATTCCGAGTGCCCCTTAAACTCAGCCCCAGCCTCCACTTTCAGAGCCTGAGTCTCCACTTTATCAGCAAGTGCCCAATATATGCGAGTGATGATCCCTCATGCTCCTCCCTTCCTGCACTGGTGGATCCTACTCACCCCTGCCAGACAAACCTCTCTAAAATATGACTTTCCTGGTGTCATGTCCCTTCTCAAGGATTGTCTCTGGCTCCCTAGTGCTGCTCCTCTAAACCGCAGTGCCTGCTCTCCCTGATATGGCCCCATTCTGCATCCTAAGGTGCTTAATATTCCTCCGTCCCCAGTGCAGAGCCTCCCTGCAGTCATGCCCATCTCCCTGCTCCACTGCCTTGAACACTCTCCTCTGCCACCTCTGATATTCCCTGAAGTATCCAGGGAGGCAGGAACTGGCAGGGCCCTTAGCAATCATGGAGAAAGGGCATGACAAATACGTGACAACTGCGCCTCATCCTCTCCTGCCTACACCTGTGCCAGACATTGCTAATCCATCCCAGTACGCTTTCTCTCTGAGCCAGAACTCAGTCTCTCCCTTGACAAATGTTATTAAAAGTGATGATCCCTAAGTTCAGCGGCATTAAGTACTTCCACATTGTTGTGCAACCAGCACCATCATCCATCTCCAGGACTTTTTCATGATCCCAAAGTGAAACTCTGTTCCCATTAAACAGGCTGCCCACTCCCCTTCCCCCAGCCCTTGGCAGCCACCATTTTAAAAAGAAAAAAAAAAAAAAGTGATGATCCCTGTTTGCCGTCATCTTTCTGGGGTGGAAACCGAGGCCCCGTGGGGGAGGTGGCTGGTGCAAGATCACACGCAGACTATAGATCCACGTTCTGTAGATTCAATCTTGCCTCCAACTGGGAGGGACTGGGCCCCGGGGGAGCCCATGCTCCTGGGATGAGGCCCGACCCACCTTCCTACTTGTCTGCTCAGTGGGTGGGATTTTGATGCACTAGAAATGGGGAGGCCTCCATCCCCAGAGGCTGGCTGGGCCTCGTGGGCTGGAGGAGTGAAGTGCAGAGGCCCAGCCACTGAGCCACTAAGCTGCCACCTTGGGCTCGAATCCCAGCTCCCAGGGTTGTGAGGTTTAGCAAAGAACAATGAGAAGACGTCAGCTGACATGTACTGAGTGCCTACCACTGGCCATGGACAGGGCCACACCCTCCCTGTCCTCTGAGGCAGTAATACGAGCCCCTTTTACAGATGAGCCCACCGAGGCCCGGAGGGGAACAGAATTGTGCTGGGTCAGAGAATTTGTGTGTGGAAAGGCAGGGGATGAGCAGGCAGCAGCACCAGAGAGCGGCCTGTTGTGAAGGGCCGAGCCCACACTCCCGTCCTTCCCTGGGGTCCCTAAGCACAGGCCTCAGAGTAGGCAAGGGTCTGGGGTCTGTGAAAGGACACCAGCAGCTGGATGCCAAGTCGGCGGGAGTCGGGGAGCCTGGAATGCTTGCCCCATCTCCACCAGGCTGACCCCTTGCCTCTCTCTGCCGACCCCTGAACGTCCCGTTCCCTGGGAGGGTGGAGAGGGCCGAGGGTGAGTGGGGCAGCTCGGCAGGGGGGCAGCGCTGGCCACCGAGACTCACGGCCAGCGAGGGAGCTAAGTAAACAGCCCTCCCTCTCAGAAAATGCCCCCGCTGATCCCAGAGTTAAAAATAGAGGCAGATCGATGTGGCTGTGCCCAGCGCGGGCTATCAGAGATTCGTTGGCAAAATGACTGGCTGGAGGCAGTCCCTCAGGTAATTTATTTTTCCACTCAGCGGGCCAGGGAGCGCCCCCTGCACATCCTGGGCTCTGCAAACAAGGCCGCGTGTCCCCCAACGCCACTGCCCCTTTGCCAGGAGGAGGGGTGGCCGTGCCTTTCAGGTTCCCTTCAGACACTGCACGGGTCCCAGGAATTAACAACTCCTGCACGCAGCTGCTTCGAAGGCCTGCTTCACAGGTTCACGGGACCAGCGCCAGCCCCCAGCCCGAGGTTCAGAGCTCAGCACGAGGCCTTGTGGCCTCTCCTGTCATTACCCGGATGGCCCTGCTGCTGTCTCTGAGGCGGGCACCTGCATGCATGCCCCGAGCCTGATCTGGGCCCTGACAGTGGTCTGACCTGGCCCCTGGCCTGGAGGGGCTCTCAGGCTGCCTGGAGGGGCTCCCAGCCTGTGGAGACCACATCAGTGGCTCACCCACTGAAGACACTGGGACACTGTGGTTTCCTGTCCTGTGGGCAGCACCTGCCTCGCCGATCCCTCCAGCGCTTCCCTCCCCAGGGCTCTCACCACAGGATGCAGACGGTGCCCCTTGGCTGGTGTATCGGGTTTAATGGTGTCCCCACAAAATTCAAGTCCACCTGGAGCCTCGGAACGCCAACTTATTTGGAAATAGGGTCTTTGTAGAAGTAATGAGTTAAGGTGAGGTCACACTGCATTAGGGCGAGTCCTAGATCCACTGACGGATCCACTGGTGGGTGCCCTTCTAAGACGACAGAGACCCCAGGGAGAAGGCCTTGTGGAGGCGGAGGCAGAGGTTAGACAGATGCAGCTCCGAGCCAAGGAAGCCAAGCAGCCAAGGAGCTGCTAGGAGTGGGAGGGGCCTGGGGTGGATTCTCTCTCAGGGCCTCCAGGAGGAGCCAACCCTGGCGACACCCTGACTTCAGACTTCCGGCGTCCTGAGCTGCGGCAGTAAGTTTCTGTTGTTTTAAGCGCCCCAGGCCTGTGGTACTTTGTTATGGTGGCTGGGGGCCAAAGCCCCTTCCTGGAAACTCCACAGAGCCCAGGCCGGGGGGCAGAGAAGCTGCCGCGGCCCCAAGCAAAGGCAGACTCCCAGGCTGCAGCTGACGATGGTTCACTTCCCAAAGCCTGTTCCCTTGACCCTAAAATGGGAACAACAGTCCGCCCTCGTGGGAGGTCTGTGCACGTGCGAGCGACGGTATCTTGTCAGTGGCGTCGTGCGGCCCAGCTGCAAGGGCGCTGGTACTGGGAGAGCAGGGCCTGGCTCTCTGAGGGCAAGTGGGTGCCTAGAGATCTCTCCTCTCCAGTTTCCATCCCTCTGCAGGGCACTAACCTCCTGCATCCCACTCCAACAGGCTTGCCTGGTGCTGGGATTTGAGGCCTGGTCCAGGGAGAAACCCCGCAGAACTGGAAACATGAATGTGGCTGAAAATGAAGACGTTGCTTCCTAGCAGAATATGGGGCAGGAGGGAGGAGGCGATGGGTTCGGACGCCAGGGCCGGGGCCCGGAGGGAGGAGGCATCTGCACGGGCAGCTGCAGCGCGGCCTTGGTCTCTCATCAGTCGGAGCCCTCGGCCACCCCGGGGCCTCTAATCCTTGTCTTCTGCTTCTCTTCTGTGTTCAGAAACTTCCTCCCACTTCGAGATGGTGCAGTGGGGTGGGGAGCGGAGGCGATTGCTGCTGAGCACATACAGGCCTGGCTCTGCGGGGGACACTGCACAGCTTACAGACGGACCTCATTCAAGTCTCACAACATGTTAGGACTGAAAGTTTGTGTCCCCCCAAATTCTTAACGTTGAAGCTCCAAGTGTCCCCAGCGTGATGGCACTTGGAGGGGGGCCTTTGGGAGGTGATTAGGGTTAGATGAGGTCAGGAGGGTGGGGCCCCATGATGAGATTAGTGGCCTTAAAGAAGAGGAAGAGACCAGAGCTCACTCGCTCGCTGCCACGTGAGGACTCAGCGAGAAGGCAGCCATTTGCAAGCCAGGAAGAGGGCCCTCCCCAGGGACCGACCCTGCTGGACCTTGATCTTGGACTTCAGGCTCCAGAACTGTGAGAAAATGAAGTTCCGAGGCTTAAGCCCCCCAGTCTGTGGTATTTTGTTAGGGCAGCCCGAGTGGACTGAGAGACAACGTCTAGTGAGACTGCACTGACTACCCCCATTTGCGGTTGAGGAAACTGAGGCTCAGAGAGGTTAAGGGTCCTCCTGATGTCACCCAGCCCGTTTATGGGGAGCTGGGGGTGACTCCTGTCTTCTGACCCCCAGGTTGTCTCCACTCTCTGTGCCTTGTGGCCTCCCCCGACCCCACCCTAGCCGGCACGGGGGTGGTGGGAAGCAGGAGCATGGACCAACAAACCCGCCAACGATTGGGCCTGGGGAGCAGGGTCCTGGGCAGGGTCTGTGCTGACCCAGCAGGCTCCCCTCAGGGCCTTGGACTTGGTGAGCAGTGCAGCGCCAGGCTCAGAGTGCAGACTGGACCATTAAGGTGCCCCTGACCTTCCACTCTCAGGACAGTTTAATGGCACTAAACAAATCTCCTTAATTAAAAACTGATATCAGAGCAGTTTCCAGGGCCCAGGCTGAGGCCACATGCAGCCAGACTCCAAGCCCTGCTGGTGACTGCTGATACCCAGGCTAGCTTTCAGCATACGCGTGGACTGGCAAGAGTCTGGCCCCGGCTTCCCCCTCTCTGTGTTTCTCTCTCCACCCTCCCAGCCCCTGCGTACTAAGTTCTTCCAATCCTCTTCAAAAGGACCCTAATTCATACTATAGTGTTAATGACCTGCAGCGGAATGTGGGAGCCCCATCAAGGAGGGTTATATCTCATCAAGGATCAAGACCAGAAGCTAGAGAAAAGAAGCTCTCCTGGATGAATTTCAGAATTGGATCAGAGGAAGGAGGCAGAGTGAGGGGCATCTTGTCCTACAGGAGCCTCGGAATCCACACAGTGCCCAGTAGGGGGCGCCCTTCTCCCACCCGAGGTCTCAGGAGGATTAAGCAAGGCAGCCCTGATCATGATGGTGATGCTGATGGTGATGGTGATGGTGGTGGTGGTGATGATGATGACTGTGATGATCAACATTTATTGATCACCTTCTGTCTGTCAGGCAATGTTCTAAGAACTTCCCATATTAACTTACTCTTGCGACAACCCTATTAGGTAGGTAATCATATTATCCCCCTTTACTGATGTGGAAACTGACGCTAAGTGGTTGCACCTGAGGCCACACAAGGGCAGCAGAGCCCAGCTGTGATCCCAGAACATTTATATAGGATTGGATTCTTCCTCATCTCCTTTCAACGGGTGGGAGCGAGGCCAGGGTAAATACACAGCACAGACTCGGGGCTCAGAGACCTGAATGTCCACGGGAATCACCCAGTAAAGATTCCAGGGCCCCTGCCAGACTCTCCGTGGCCAGGGCCTGGGAGTGTGCATTCTTCATAAGCTCCTTAGGTGATTCTGATCCAGCCAACCCAGGACCTCGGTGGGAGTCGCTGGTGCCAACAACCTGCAGGGAAGTTGTGCTGGCACAGGGGGTTGGGGCCTGTTTGTCTCTCCAAAGCACGTCTCCCATCCACCCACTCCCTTTCCTCTGGTTAGCCACCAGCCCTGTAGGTGCCACATCATCTGTGCTGCTGCAGCAGCTCTGCTCTCTAGTGCTTGGGCCCGTTCCCCGTCACAGCTTCTGCCTGCTGCTCAGCAGCCACCAAGAGCTTTTGAAACCTCACTTCTAGTTCAGTGACTCTTTCGCTGAAGACCTCCCTGCCCTTCTCGTGCTGTCGGCAGTCCTGCAGGCTCCCCGTGAGCTGGCCCTGCTGCTCTCTGTCCTCACTGCAGCTACTCCCCCTGTGGTCGTGACCCTCTGGTTTCTGGAGAGAATGGCCCTCTGACCTCAGAGCCTGGTCTTTGATGCTTCCAGCGTGAGTGGCATCCCCAGTCGGCGCCTGCTGGCTCCTTCTCCCCATCAGGTCACCTGGAACATTACCTCCTTGGAGGGCCTTCCACAAGCACGCTCCTGGAAGTGGACGCCTGCCCCCTCTTATTCTCCGTGCTCATGGTCCCCATCACACACGGTCACCAGGCTGGCCTCATTATTTACTCTGGGACATGCAGGGAACCACACGGAGTCCCTGATTTCATGGATTCACAAGCACTTGCTTGTTGTCAGTCTTTCCCACTAGCGTGTAAGGTCCGTGAAGACAGGGCCATTGTTACACTCACTGTCAGCGTCGTGTGGGCACAGAGGGGCCCTCGGCAAGTCTGCCTGTGGGTGTCTGAGCCTGGGAAGTGCTCCCTGCACCAGCTATGTGGATTTGGGGCTTGGAGTGGTCTTGCCTGCCCCCTCCCCCCACTGGACATGGAAGGACAGCGTGGGCGTCCCACCACCCTCCCCTCATAGAGCGGAAGAGACCTGTGAAGTGTGATACAGCTGAGGGGGCCTGGGGCCGTTAGGCTGAGATCTGGGATCACCTCAGTTCTGAGCAAGTGGGTGGAGCAGGACCTGAGACAGCCTCAGCGCCAGGCGTGCCTGTCTATTGCTGAGGGCCCTTGTTCAACCAAAGGAGGGAGGGGGAGGTGGGGCTGGTGGGAAGTTCGGCAGGAGCTGGGCCGGGGTCTCTTTGGTATTCTGTGTGGTGCCTGGAACTCAGTGGGTGCTTAATAAATGTTTCCTATTAATAATAAAATCAACCTTATTCACACTAGACCTGTCTCCAAAGACCACTTCACATGCCTAGAAATAAGCTTAATTATCTCTCCCAACATCCTCTGGAGACAAGGTCGGCTCTTTGTGGTTTACAAATGGAGGGAAAGGCCCAGAGAGGAACAGCGAGTGCCTGAGGTCACACAGGGGCCTAGGCCAGCTTACCCCAGAGCCTGTCTCCAGCCTTGAGGGAGCACAAGATACAGGAAAACCTCCATTTTCTTATAAAAGTGATTTCAAGGGCAAAACAAACAAGACAGACAAGCCCCAGAAAATCCAGGAGTTCCTTTACCCGAGAAGCTTCACGGCGCAGCAGAGGCCCCCACAGCCTCCCGGGCAGCAGCAGGACATGGCTCTCCTTGGGTCTCAGTTGGGTGGGTCGGAAGAGCGTTCTAGGGAGAAGCCGGGTCCCAGGCTCTGCCAGTCTGCCCCGTCCCTGTCCACGACAGTGGTTTCTATTGAGCCGGCCCTGCAGGGGCAGCCCCGGCGCCCCTGATGTGGACGCCCAGCCCAGCCCTCTACTCCTGGCTGCCTGATGCTCTACCACGTGGTCCGGAAGCCAGGTGGTCCTGGGCCCCAGGAGGCTGGGTCAGCCCCGACCCCTGGCCTGCGGCCTCACCCCACTGTCCCACAACCTGTCTCGATCCCACCGTGTACGATTCTGTAGGGAGTGAGGACAGAGAGAAGGAGGTCTTGCCTTCTGCCCAGGGTCTCCCTACAAGTGGAGAGTGGGGGGTCCCGGGAGCACAGGGCACCCTGAGAGGGGAGCAGTGGCTGCTCCGACACTCTCCCTCCCCAGAGACCCTGGGTCCCTGCGCCCCTGCTGGCACCCACACCCCCCTCCCGTGCTGCCTCTCCTCTCCCACCTTCCCTCCAGGGGGGCCTCGCCCTGCCTCCCACCCTGTCTGCCTTGGTCTCTCTTCATCCTCCCTCTCGGGCTCTCCGTCTCGTTTCTTTTTTCTCTTTCTTTCTCTCCTCCTCCATTTTTCTCTCTCCTCTCTTTCTCCCGCTCTCTATCTCCCTTTTTTCTTTGTTCATTGTCTTCTGCTTCCTGCTTCTCCCAGTTCTCCTGCCTTGCTGCCTCCGTCTCCATCTCCTTGCTCCTCCCCCACCTCCTCCTCCTCTACTCCACGGACCTTCCAAGATTCCCCTGTTCCAGCCCCTGGCCCTGAGCTCTCTCTCCATGAGAGACATGGGGGGTGGGTCTGGAGAGTTTTCTCGACGAGGACTGTGTGTGGAGACCACACGCACACAGGCACGCGTGCACACACAAGCCCATGACTCGTGTATCTGCTCCGTCTCATAGGCGGTGCATGGGGCCATCCCAGGAAACAGAAGGTGACGAGGAAGCTCTCCAGCTGCGGAGGCCAGTTTAGCGAGCTTCTGAGGAAAGGAGCGCCGCCCCTGGCTGGGTGAAGACGCCACCCTCCTGATTAAGCTCACGGAGGTCACTGTGAACTGCAGAACGTAAAACGCTGAAACCCAGGAGTTGTCCCTCCCTGGGGCTGTGGGTGCCCTTACAAATCACGTCAGCGGCGGTAACCCCCGCAGTGAGCTGGCTCCAGGAAGGGCCGCTCAGAGTCGAGTCAGCGTCTATGTCGTCTTCTGAGGAGGGCCTCTTGCCTTCGAAGCTGTGCCTGCCCCACTGAGCTTTGCTGGCCTCCTGGGTCCTGCTGTCCTGCAGGCTTCAGTCCTGACTGTTACCCAAAAGGGGCATCTGCAGGTACAGCCCGGCCACGAGGACCAGCGCCACCCCGCACCTTGGTAAAGAGTCGGGCTGGGTCTACAGTGGGTTTGTTCCAGCCGAGCGGAAGGCCCAGTGGCAGACCCCCGCATGGACTCAGTATCTTGCTGGGTTCCGCTGGGCTGAGGACCTGCATGGACTCTGACCCCTTGCTCACTTGTCCCCACATGTAAGGACAGTCAGGAGGGAAAGGGGCAAGGGGTGCTGGGCTGGGCAGATGCTGCCCTGGGGTCTGCGGGCCGCAATGTCCTTGGGAAGGTGACCAGGACATCTTGGGGCTGAGGTCACACTGGGGCACGGGGGAAGACAAGACATATTCAAAGGCCACAGGAAGACAGTTAAAAGCTGTCTCTGGAAGGCGGGCAGGGGACACCCAGAAAGCGTTTCTGCGATGCCTGAGCGCCCCAGATCGAATCAGGTTCCAGGCCCAGGCGGGCAGTGGGCTCTGAGCTCTGGGGAAGCAGACCGGGAGGACCCAGGGAGGTTCCGGGGGGCAGACGTCCGCAGCCTGCAGGTGAGGAGGCCAGCTGCTGCCTTGCTTGGACGTTGTGGGGAACAGAAAACAAGAACCAGGAAGGCAGTGGCTGCCTTGAGAGGGTTAACGGCAGAGGCAGAGACCACCTCCACCAGACCTTCTCCATGTGCAGCCCTCGGTGCCAGCCTGAGTCAGATAAGCCATCTGAGCAACATTGTGCAACAGCTCGGGTATCTTTTCAAACGGCAGTGGGTGACATCTCCGAAAAAGAGGAGATAACATTTCTGGGAAGTGCAGGTAGCCTGGCAGCAGAGTTAGGACGACAAGCTGTCAGGGGGTCCAGGTAGCTGTGCAGGGGGGTGGGAGGCATGGAGCAGAGGGAGTGTGCAGAGATTCAGCCAACGCAGATGCCCGGATGCGCGCGGGGAGGGAGGCAGAAGTGTCAGCCAGCTCCGGGCTTACGAAGCTCGAATTACCCAGACTGCAGCGCTTTCCGGGCTGCTGGGACGACCAGCCGCTCACATCAAACTGAGTTATGCCTCTGAACTATGCGGGAAAGTGCTGAATTAAACAGCTTAGTGCCTTTACATATTCAAACCAAGGCAAACCACCATAAAATATGCTGAGTAACAGTTGTCTAATGCACATTCCTTAAAGTTTATTTTTTTGGTTACAATAGCAGGTTTTGGAGGAGCTGAAAGCCCTGGGCGTGCAGGCCTCAGGAGGCAGCTGAGACTTGCTCATCTCAGCAGGGATAGGAGGCAGGCAGGAGGCAGGAGGCAGGCAGAGGGCCTCAGCGGGGGCTTTTCCTGGGGCTCAAAAGCTTCCTCAGAGCCCCATCTCTGAGCATCACCTTGCCCACGACCCTTCGATGGGGGAAAATCCAGGCAATGCTTTCCCAGTGCTCTCTCCAGAGAGCTTACTTGCACTTCTGAGCCAGGGCACAGCGCTGGGCAGGACGGAGAAGCCACGAGCCTAGGAAACTGGGTGGCTAGCGGCCAATGCTTGTGAATGCTCACAGATGACGGTTTCCTTGGCCAGGCCAGGGTACAAGCAGGGCTAAGAGTTTATTCTCTCCGATCCATAAGGCATTTCTGCCTCTAGGAGGTAGTGAGGAGTCATTCTAGCTCTGTGCCCTGGGGGTGCTAGGAAGTGGGGGTGGTCTCCAAGGGGCAGAGGCATCCATGGGGCCCTGCATGCCGAGTCAGCGTCCCTTGGAGCCCGCTCTGCCTTCCAGGGTTCTGTGCCGGCGGGAGTGCGTCCGTGCTCCTCCCACGGAGCGCCGTCCCTGGGCTGCGGTGAGCTCTCAGGGAGAGCTCCTCCTTTGCTCCTCCTTCAAGATGCAGAGTTGTTCCTGCGGGCGGCGTGCACCGTGCAGGCGCTGGGAACCCAGCACCCTCCAGCCAAGTGGCTCACAAGAGGAGGCCTCCTGTCCATTCTGCCTCCTGCCCACTGCCTCGCTGCCCGTCCCTCTGTCCCTCCATCGCTGCACTGGGCCTCTGGAGGCTCCTCTGAGAGCGTTGACCTCAGCCCTGGTAGCTGAGGAGATGGCAGAGGGGCCAGATGCTGCTGGCCAGCCTGGGCTGGGCTCCTCCCGTCTTGGCTGGGGGCAGTGGGGAGGGAAGCCCTTTACCTGCCCACCCACCGTCTCCGCTCCACAAGCACCTGGCTGTGCCTGGGATGTGCCTGGCATTGTTGGAAGGCACAAAGGTGAGGATCCTGCCAAAATAAGAAATGCCTTGCCCAGGGTGACACCCTGAAAGTGGAGGGTGAGGACTTTCAATGCCCACTGTCCCTCACAGCTTCTGTCAGCCACAGTCTCTAGTCGCCCGCATTGAAAGAGTCCTGCCCCAGGCCTCTTGGGTGGCCATGGTGAGGTCAACACCCCAACTCTCCTTCTGGTCACCTTCAGCCCTGCCTGGCCTTGCTTCTCCAGGCCCCAGCTCCCAGCCTTCCCTTTTCTCTCCTCCCAGCAAACTGCCCAGCCTGTGTCCCATTCTCTCATGACACTGTTTGCCGAGGGCACCAACAGGCTGATTGGACTGACAACCCTAGGTCTAGGTCGTTACATTAGTGAGGTAATGGGCCACCACGGTGGATGACGTTGGGTCTTAAACCAGCTGGAATGCACATTTGCCCGGTGACCTTAAAACTCAATCCATCAGGTCATGCTCTTGCTTGTGTCCCTTGGTTCAGCCAGCCCTGCCTGACCCTGTACGTCTGGAGCGCCTTAATGGCTGCTTTTGGAAGTCTGGGCCCTGATGATGGCCCAGATGGCAATGGCTCCTCAGGGTCTGATGGAGACATGGACTGTCCCATCTTGTCTAGTGACTTATGCACAGAGGAGGGGACTGACACCCAGAGAGGACAAAGACATCTCATGTCCTAGGCTCCCTGCCACACTACCATGGGTGACCTGCAGGCCACTGTAAGCCTCTGCTCGGCCTCCCTCCCACCCCCATGGGCTCAGCACCAGGAGCCTGGGCTACAGGGTGAGTCGGCACACGTGTGCCCAGTGCCCCTGTCTCAGGGCACACAAGGGGACACGAGGGGCAGTGGGGCCTGCAGGAAGTGGTGGCAGGTGCCCATGCAGATGCCACTCAGACCTTGCTCCCCTCTTTCTCCCCTCGGAGAACGATAACCCTGTAGAGGACAGAGGAGAAGAATTACCGTCCTGTCCTGCAGCTGCCGTCAGATCCCCATTTAGAGCCCCGCCTGGGCCTCTGGGCTCCCAGAGTCACCGGAGACTTTGGAGGGATCATGCATTTATTTTACAAAGAATCCCCCAAGCGAAAGAAAAATCATGTTTTCCTATGAAGAGCAGGGAACCGATTTCTCATCCAAGAACCCAGACATATTCTGAAACTAGCCAGGAGTCCGGCTTGTACTTCCTTCTAGAAATGTCTTCCAGCCAGGACCCGAGGCCCCGTCTGTCCCTTTACCTCCTAGAGGCTGGAGGTTCAGCCCAGACCCAGGTTGGGGGTGTTCACGCTTCAGGGAGGGTGCCAGGCTCATGGGACTCTGCCCTGGACCCCAGGGGTCCGCGGATGCTCCTGCACCGCCCTGGTGACAGAGGCAGGCTCGGCACCCGCCTGACATCTCAGAAATCCTCCATCGCAGACCCCCACCTCCCCAGACTGGTCTGTGGCTTTACAGGCCCTTCTGCATAGCTCCAGGCTTGGCCTGGTGCAAAAATATGAACGCCGGTTCCCTGCCTCCTTCTGCTCCCTGATCCTTTAATCTGAGACTATTAAAACTTCATTCCACTCCTATTGGTAAACCATCAATCATCGTCACCAAGGAGCCTCTGGCTTTGAGAGCCCAGCGGGGAAGGGCAGCGGGAAGAGTGGAGGAGGTCACAGCCGTTGAGGGCTGGGAGGCGGGAGGGACACCCCTGCAAACCCCCTCCTCTGGGCAGAGTCCTGGGCTTGGAAGAGCTGGTGTGACCTTGAGAAGGACAGGGCTGCTGGGCGAGAGGCGAGAGGCAGAAGGCCTGTGTCTGCAGGGAGAGAATGGCCCACGGCCCTGGAGAGAGCTGCCACTCAGGGCCCCGTCCGTGGGGTGGCCACAGTGGCCACACCTGGCCTCCAGGCACAGACAGCACCATCAGCACCACCGCCACCTCCTTCCTGAGCTGCAGACACCAGGGCTGAACTGGGGCCTTCTCTCTGAGCCACCTCTGAGCTTCCTTCCCGCTCAGACCAGACCCCAGTGTCTCTTTACGCAAAGTGACCCTGGCCTCGGGCTGGAGGGAGGCGGTTCTGGGGCTTACCCCTCAAAGGTTAACTTCCGAAAAGGCTGCACCCGCCCAGTGCTTGCAGGATTATGGGTCTTTTTCTTAATTAAAAAAAATCCAATTAAATTAAGATATCAGAACTAAACAACGCTTGAGTCATTAGCGCGACTTTTATCTTAATGACTCCAGCTGCTGAAATCCTTCTTTAATTCTGATGGCCTCCTGCCACAGTGGCGGCAAAGGGGCTTTCACAGGAGAGGGTGCTGGCCCCACAGACGTGGGGGTGGGGGGTGGGGGGTGGGCCAAGCTCATTCAGGAGCCCCCTGCTTAGCCTCTGCGCTGGACAGATGGGTGGAGCCCCCACATGTCCCTTCCATCTCAGGGACTGTGCTCACTGCCGTCAGCCCTGGTGGACGGAAGGCTGCGAGGGCACCTTTGGAAGGAACAACAGTGGGTCCCTAAATACATTTTCATAATTTTCACCAAGGAAGGAACAGAGTTCCCCCATCTCTGCTCTGAGCCAGGGAGCAGCTGCCTAGACCTTGCAGGTCTCCTGCTCTGGGTGGATGGCGGGGGGCTTGAGTGCTCCCTCCTGGGCCCCCAGGACATCCACGTGGAGAGTTTCATAGCGGGGCAACTGCCTTTCCTCCCCTTCAACCCTTGGGGCCTTGATCCCCCTCTTCCTGCCATGTCCAAACGGAGGTGCTGGCCATTCTCATAGCAAATCCAGCCCCACCCAGAACAGAGGCAGCAGGCAGGGCGATGGATGGAGACCACGCAGCACACAGGCCCCTGGGGGTCCAGGCAGGGCGGGGCTGGGCAAGCAGGGCTCTGGGAAGCTGGAGATAAGAGGCTGCTGGAGCCAATGAGCCCGGAGGGGATTTGAGTCACAGGAAGGTGGCTGTGGGGAAGGCAGGGAGCCAAGCATGGAGGAATCCTGGTTATCACTTCGCCTCAGGACTCCCGGAAAGACAGAGAGGCAGAGAGAGAGTCTGAGAGCTGGAGGCCCCGCAGACAAGGTGGCTCCTTGTGGGGAGAAATGCTCATGGGGGTGCTGATCTGGCTCATGCGCCCCCTCCCCCACCTCCCTCCTCCACTGCAGCTCCACACAGCCCCCTCCATTCTCTGTCTCCCTTTCAGATGCTCACGGAGACAGAAGGCCCTCACTGGCACCCCAGACCCTGGAAATGCCTCTTGCTAGATCTTACCACCATAACAACATCAGGATCTGTGGCTGTAAGCCCCCTGAGGGCAGGGACGGTGTCTGTCTCATTCATCCCATCTCCTTGCGTCTAGGCCAGAGTCTGGCTCACAGTAGGTGCTCAGGAAATACGTGACAATTGACTGATTGAAAGACGCCATCGCGAAGAATGGACCAAAACTCTCCACTCAGTTCTACAGTCTTACCACGAACGCATAATCCTCCACCAATAATTTCTGAAAGCAATGAAAATTTTATCTCTCATTTGCTTTTCTACCAAAAAAATGAGGACCTATTTAAAAAAGTGGCTATGAAGGGCCAGCTGTGTGGCATAGTGGTTACGTTCACATGCTCTGCTTCCATGGCCTGGGGTTTGCCGGTTCGGATCCTGGGTGCAGACCTACACCACTTGTCAGCCATGCTGTGGTGGCATCCCACATACAAAGCAGAGGAAGATGGGCACAGATGTTAGCTCAGGGTAAGTCTTCCTTAAGCAAGGGTCAGGGTCAATCTTCCTCAAGCAAAAAGAGGAAGATTGGCAACAGATGTTAGCTCAGGGCCAGTCTTCCTCAAAAAAGAAAGGAGGCTATGGGACATTCTGCATCCTAGAATGTCACAGCTGAGTAACAGCTCAGGAGGCTTCTGGTCCAATCCTCACCGTTCCACTGAGGAAGCAAAGGCTCAGAGAGGGGAGAGAGAGCTGGTCCTGTGGCTTGGCAGGGCTCCGGACTCCTGGTCCAGGCCTTTTACATGCCATTATGTCCCCGATTTGGGACATGGTGGGATCTGATGGGGCCCAGGTGAAGGCCACTCAGTGCCCCAGGTCCTGGGGCACATCTAGGAGACAGGATAGGAAGAAGAGAAAATCCCCCTGGTCTGGGCTGAATCGTGTGCTCTCAAAGTTCATGTCCACTCAGAACCCCAGAATGTGACTTTATTTGGAAATAGAGTCTTTGCAGATCTAATTAGTTAAATTAAGATGAAGTGATACAATTAGAGTGGGTCCTAAATCCAAAATGACTAATGTCCTTACAAGAAGAAGGAAATTTGCACACAGACACACAGGGAGAAGGCCCTGTGACAATGGAGGCAGAGATTAGAGTGACGCATCTACAAGCCAAGGACTGCCTGCAGCCGCCAGAACCTGGGAGAGGCAGAAACATCCTGTCCTGGAGGCTGCGGAGGGAGCACGGCCAACACCCTGAGCTTGGACTTTTAGCCTCCAGAACTGAGACAATGAACTTCTGTTGTTTTAAGCTCCCCAGTCTGTGGTACTTTGTCACAGCAGCCTGGGGACACCAACACAGCCCCTAACCAGCACAGAGCAGGGAGAAAGCCCCTCCTCCATCAGACGCTCCCCCTAACCCCCCAACTTGCCCATGCTGGGTCTGTTGCCCACAATAGAATAGGGAGCCAGGAAGCGGGTTCAGGGCACAGCCAATTCTTCCTGGGGGCTGGGCCTTGGATTGTCCCCCAAAAGGATGACTCCTGGGGGTGAGGGCAGCGAGGCAGCTTAGAGAGGTTCCGGACTTTGCAGTAACGGCAGCCTCGCTTGGGACCCTGGCTCTGTCCCTTTCTAACTGCATGACCTGGAAGCCACTGAACCTCCTGAGACTCCATCTGCTTATCCGAAGAATGGGGATAAGCAAGAACATCTACCTCTCAGGGTTGCCAAAAGGTTCAGAAACCTGTTTGCAAATACCTACAGAATGTCTGCCGTGAGCAGCGCCCTGTGATAGATGCTGGGGACGCTCCAGCGAGTGCAGTCTAGTGGGGAGATGCTCCTGGATCTAGAACTCACACCAGCTGAGGCCCTCGCTGAGAGAGGAGCCTGGTTCCGTGAGCATCCTTCCACAGGGACTGGGAGGCTGAGCAGGTGTGAGCAGGCTGAGGGGTGGGGATGGGGGCCCAGGTAGATGGAACGCCTTTGCATGGGGCACATGGATGTGCACATCTTGATGGAGCACATTCAAGAACCTGCAAGAGGCCAGGCTGCCTGGAGAGTGGTGAGAAGGTGCACGGTTCGAGATGAGGCCAGAGAGAGGGAAGGGCCACAGAGGTCTTCAACCTTTGAACAAAAGGCAGGCCTTTAATCGGCATGGCGGGGTGTGCCTGTGTGCGTGTATGAAATGATCAGATCAGTGTTTTCCCCACCGTTGGCTGTTGCCTGGAGAAGAGTTTCAGAGGGGCCAGAGCTCGGCAAGGGCCCATGGGAAGGTGAGTCAATCATGCCTCTCATTTTCTGTAATTCTGATGCTTTGACATCTGGGGTCTTTCAGACCCTGGAGAGACTGCTCCTCCCAGGGCCAGCCCCTTCCTGGAGACAGCAGAAGACTAGCCTGCAAGCACCCCTTTCACATGCGAACCAGCCAGCCCACGGCCCACCCCTCCCCCTCCCTTTCAGGCCCTCACACTCAAGGCAGGCACCTGACAGGTCCAGCCCCGATGCCCCAGAGCCCACTGAAATCTTTCAAATTAGCCAATCTGAAACCCGCTTACTCTGTCTTGTCTGTTCCTTCCCATGGAAACGAAAACAAAGGCTCTTGCCCACATTTTCCCCTTCCCTCTGCCGCCTGATCGACCCTGGTGCTTCCCCCGTGGTCCCATGTGGTGTGCCATGCACCCCCAACACAACACACCTCGGAACTGTGAATAACAAACTAATCTTTATGATGGCAATCATCTCCTGATCAGTTGGCCTTACTATACCCAAGTAATAATAAAATCTACATTTTTTTTTTTTGAGGAAGATTAGCCCTGAGCTAACTGCTGTCAATCCTTTTCTTTTTTCTGAGGAAGACTGGCCCTGAGCTAACATCCATGCTCATCTTCCTCTACTTTATATGTGGGACGCCTACCACAGCATGGCTTGCCACGGGGTGCCACGTCTGCAGCCGGGATCCGAATGTGCGCACTTAACCACTGCACCACCGGGCCAGCCCCTAAAATCTGCATTTTAAAAAAACAGAAGCAGCACAATGGCTTGGATTGGGGCTGGCAGAGCACTGGGGGAAGTGGTTGGGTTTGACATGTTTAGGAGGCAAGATGGACCAACCTGGTGGTGAGTTGGTGATGGACAGTGAAAGAGGGGGTGGCATGGACAACTGGAGTTTAGGCAACTCATGTCTAACTTAGGTTTGGTGCAACTCATGCCAGAGGTTTGCCTGATGTGCTGGGCGCTGGCTCCAACTGCCCTGGGAAACGAGGAAAGAATGGGCCTGCAGGAGGGTCCAGCCCTGGGTCTCAGGAAGGAAATAAGAAGGCAGAAGAAAAGGGCTGCAGGTGGCCACTGCTGGGCAGAGGGCCAGGGGACCCCACAGGCCCAGTGGAGGGAGGAGGGATGACGATGCTCAGAGAAGTTCTGGTCCCAGTTGCCCTCCTAGGTCCAGCCCACATGAACCCCAAGAAAACTGTCACCACTTTAAAAATGGAAAGAAATGCTCCCTTGCTTTTTGCGGCACTTTCTGTCAATCGAAGCTGTCAGTTTCCTCTAGTCCTAAATAAGGGAGAGCTCTGTGGGTCCCATAAATAGATTTCCAAAGCTTGTGCCAATCCAGCCCCCAGAACAGACCCTGCCCCGCTGCAGGCCTCACGGGAGCTGCTCAGGCACAGCCCCCTTTGCTGGAGGGCGACCGGCGGCGGCAGGTGCTCCAGTATCCGGAGTTCACAGTTTACTGTGAGGTGCCAGCTTTCGCACATCATTACCCAGTGTTGACAGAGGCAGCTGATAACTCTGCGCCTCCATTAGCAGATTGCTTGAAAAAAATCTGAAGAATTCAGCTCTCAGATGTGGGCCGCCACCATCTGGCCTGGGAAGTCAGCTGGGTTCTGTTTCTGCCCCAAAAGAGGCTTGGCTCCTGCTTTTGGGAATGGAGCACGCTAAAGAAAAGGTCCCAGGAGCTGGAGCAACTCTGGAAGGTCACGGAAGCTCAAGTCCTGAGGGAGGAGGAAGACCTCAACTTGTGGTCAAAGGGAGCTGCCAAGGAACCTTTGGGAGGGACTTGCCTGGTGTTTGTGTGAGGCTGAAAATGGGAGAAAGAGCAAAGGGCTAGAGACAAGCAGGCTGGTAACAGTGACAGGAAGGGGCCAGAGCAGGGAGGGCCAATTGCTTCTACCTTATTTGCCAGCTTCTACCAACAGCTGCAGGGCCAGGTTGAGAAGGACCCTGGGACTGCGTGCAGGTTGAGCAGGAAACAATGCTGTGATCCATTAGTAATGTCTGCCCCAGCACTGGACAGGAAGGTGGAAACTGGTGGATTCATCATCCTGAGTTTAAGGCAAATGGCTTAGAACTAAGATGGGAAACAGCAGTGTTGCCTTCCGGAGCATTCCTTTCAGGTGGCATCTGGAATGTGGGGCTGAAGGGATGGGAGCTATTGAAGATTAAAATGTTGGGCTCTGTGTGTCTTCTTCACAGCATCCTCTCATGTCTAGTGACTTGCTGACAGACCAGAAGCTCCCTGGGCGGGGCCGTGGCTGTCTTACTCACAGCTGGCTTATCAGGGCTGGAACAGTGCCTGGCACATGATAGGTCTCTGTGAATGTCTGCTGACTGACTGGCTAAGGGAGTGAATGACGAGGGCGGAACAGGGGGAGGGTAGATCACCTCTGGGGAATTGCTAAGTGCAGGGCTAGTGAAGGAGACTGTCCTGGCAGGCATATGGTGTTTTCCTTCCTCGTGCTGAGATGCACCAGATGACTCCTGGCCCGTCCTTTTATTGAGGGATTTCTGGCCACCACCACCCAGGGTTCCTCAACATCCCTTTCCCTCTCTCTCTCCTCCTTGCAGACACCTCTCTGCAGCGTGCCTGAGAATATACAGGAATTTTGAAGGCCAGAATCCACCACCATGCGCCAGGCTGGGGAAACCTGAGGACAAACTCCTCAGAGATGGGGCACTGGGGTGAGTCCTGTTGGTGTCTACAGTCATTTCTGATTTCAGTCCCCCGCCTCTATGGTGCTAGTTCAGACCTGGCTTTTACTCACAGCCATGACAGCCCTTCAGAACGTGCCTCCCTTCTCTCTGAATCCCACGGCCAGCTCTTGACTGCAGGTGAGAATTTCTCCTTGGGACCACCTGTCCCGGGGGTCTTGGCACTTTGCCCCAAGACTTCTGGGGAGTGGCCTTTCCCTGTCCTGGGGCTCACAGCAGAGATGAAGTTTCCCTCAGCTTCTGTCAGCCCACTCATCCCGGCTCCAGGAGATTTGTGGAGAGCCAGTTCCCAGCCAGGCTCTGTGCAGGGATAGGGAAAACAGAGAGGCTCAGAGGGCAGCCAGCAGAGGCTAGGCGCCGAGCTTGGCCTTTCTCTCTCTCTCTCTCTCCTTTTCAATCTTCTGTGGACCACGCTGTGAGCCCCATGCAAGGAGAGAGACCCAGTGTAGTCAGCGCTGCCTCCTGGCCCCCGCACACACAGCACTCAGTCAGTGTTTGATGGCTTCTGTCAACAGATGTCTTCGGTTTCTCTAAAGGGCTGATTTCTTCTCATCTGCCATGGGACCCTGAATTCACTCATTCACTCATTCATTCGCTTGTTCATTCATTCATTTATTCAAGATACTTCCTGTATGGCAGGCCCTGTCTGGATCAGAGTTGGGCCTCTCTGAAAGTCAACTAGACGGGTGGCTGCCATTGAGTCCGCTGGGGTTCCTCTGTCCTCACAAACTGGGAGAGGCGGCTTTACCACCAAGACTTCCTGCTCAGCTACTACTGACCGCCACACTGGCCCAGAGGCCCTTCTGCCATCCCTATATTCATGGGACTGTCATCTCCTGGGTCCTCTTCACCTCAGTGGAGGTTGCTCTGGAGCACGCAGTTCCAGGGGCCTCGGCAGGGCCCTCACTGGCTCTTCCTCCATCGCCCTGCTCCTGCTTTGCTGCATTGTGTCACCAGGGGGCCCAAGGGCTTTTCCAGAGCCTGGAGCCTTTGAATGGTAAGCAGGAGAGCCAGACCTCACCTGCCGTCTGTTAAATGAGAAACTTGCTAGACTGGAGTGGGCAGCGACCCAGCATGGACAGGGCCCAGAGGGGCAGGGCCGGGAAGGCCAGGAGGGCCAGCTCTGGACCTCCTCCTCCCCCTCCTCCTACCGGCCAGTTCTCTGCTCCTGCTCCACCCCTAGGTGTCATGTGCACACAGAGGGGAGTCCATCAAACACCGTTTCGCTCCCAGGTCTGGCCAGGACCAACACCTTCACTATTCCAAGTGACCAAACTGAAGGTGGCCCTGTGGAGGACGGGAAGATGGAGCCAGCATTTGCCTGACCCTTTGTCCAGCACTCTGTAGAAGGCCGAGTGACAGCAGGGGTCAGAGGTCCTGTCGGGGATGCAGGGTCCAGAAACGCTGCCTCGTCCTCCCTGGGCTCCACAGCTGGGCTAGATTCTCCTTCTGCTTCTTGCCCTCTCCTTCCCTCTTTCAGTTTCCTCTGAGACTCCTCCAGCTAGAAGCACCTCCTTCTCCTTGGAACTCTGTGTCTCTTGTGTTCCGCTCTGCCGTCCCCGACTAGAAGCTGCCCCCAAGATGGGGTGGTCCTTCCTCTGAACCAGCAGGGCCTGGCCGGGGTGCCTGGTATGCCAGAGGCGCTCGCTAGTTCACAAGCAATGGAACTCACCCACCTTACCCTCACCTTCTTACCCCAAGTCGCCTCTTGTCCACACAGCGGGCATCATTTCCTGACATGTTAGAGGGACTTTGCTGTCGTTTTCTGTTTCTCTCCCAGCCAGAAATGGTCTTTGTTTTAGTCACTTTTGAACCTCAAACATCACTCTAGAAGATGTCTAATTGATAGTAGGTCCTCAACAAATATTCGTAGGATGAACACATTTAAGATAAAGTTGGGCAAGCCCACAACTACATTTTTCTTTTTGTTTTTTTGCTGAGGAAGATTTGCCTTGAGCTAACATCTGTTGCCAATCTTCCTCTAGTTTGTATGTGGGTCACCACTACAGCATTGCGGCTAAGTGGTTTAGGTCCACACCCGTGAACCAAACCTGGGCCACCAACGTGGAGTGTACCGAACTTAACCACTAGGCCACGGGGCCAGCCCCCACAAATGCGTTTTATCCAAAGCACTTTCCATAACTGGACTCTTTGAAAGCCCCAGGGCATCAGAGAGGAAATAGGCTTCCGTTTTTGATGCATTTGCTGACCACGATGTGCAGAGCTCAGACTCTGTGGGCACTAGTCTAGGGAATTAGGATGAGGGAGCTTTTGGATGGCAGGAGAAGTCAGACACTGTCAGCTTCTTGCTGCCACCCAGGGCCAACGCAGAAGGAAATACACAAGGGCCCTGTGAGCCCCAAGGAGAGGCCACAGCACCCCTGCAAGCACCTTCATTCTTCACAAGTCTGTTAGAGAATTTCCCAGTCTACACAAGAGGGGCAGTGAGCCAGGAGCCACTGGAGAAGGAGCTACAGTGTGACCTAGAGAGCTGAGAGTGTGGCCCTGACAAGGCAGGTCAAAGGTCACAAGAGCAGACCCAGAACACTGTGCTTTCCCAGTACACCCAATATGCCAGATGACTAGATGACCTGGTTGATGCCTGCTGTCCCACTGTAATTATCATTTTTTTTTTTAAGGAAGATTAGCCCTGAGCTAACACCTGCCACCAAGCCTCCTCTTTTTGCTAAGGAAGACTGGCCCTGAGCTAACTTCCGTGCCCATCTTCCTCTACTATATGTGTGGGATGCCTACCACAGTGTGGCTTGACAAGCAGTGTGTAGGTCCACACCTGGGATCCAAACCGGCCAACCCCAGGCCACCGAAGTGGAACGTGCAAACTTAACCTCTGCGCCACTGTAATTATCAATTTTTATTAATTATAAGTATTAATTAGTATTTCTCTCACAAAATTATATGGCCACATGATCAATATGGATGCTCCTCTTGATCCTCTTGGGTGAGGGGTAGCTTACACATGGCAGGTTGTCCCACATTTCCTGTTCCTCTGTCTGTGGCAGACATTGCTAATCAATCACATCACTCCTCCCCTGAGCCTGGAGACTTTCCCTCGAGCTTTAGAATCCTTCTGACAACAGCATTAAGGGCATGTTGATGGGTGGGGAGGGTCTATGTCGGGGCAGGGATGGTAGCAGAGATGTGAGATTGGTTAGACACAGGGAGACTGATCAAATGTGTAAGCATATTAAGGATAATAGCAGACAGTTTTCTTACTATTGTAGGAGACAGTTACAGCTATGGAAAGGGAGAGAGTAGAAATGAATTCTCTGGTGATGTATTGGAACTGGCTATCACGGAGTGAACTAACGGTTTTCAAAATATCTACCTCTCTACATAAAAATGCAGACGTAAATGTGCGTATGGATGTACACACACACACATACGTCCACACACACATGTATGTACACGCATATTCTCCCCAGTTCTATCCACTGAGAGGGTAGCAGTGACACCCCAGTGACAATGGGCACACTCACGCCCGGGTCCTGGCTTCTAAATACAGTCTTCCGCTAAAAGGAACTGGGCTTCCTCGGAAGGATGGTGATTCTGGGAAAGTACGCTATGTGCCTGGGACATCTTACTCAGAAAGTAAGGAAATACTCAGAGAATGATGGCCTTCTATGAAATGACACAGGAGCCAATCTAAATGGGCACTCACCAACCAAATCTGAGACAATCTGAGCTTCAAAATAAACAATAATAATAACGGATTATAACCTATGGATATAATGAAATTTTGAGTTAATAAAGCTATAAATAAATGAATGAATATACTGAAAGTTTGATGAGGAATAATATATGTATATAGTCTTAACATACCTCCCCCCGACATACTTATTAACTACAAAGGGAAAAAGAGGAACTTCACAGTGGAGAAGCCTTGCAGACCACCTCAATCAAGTGATCCGAGTGAACGTCACCAGTAACGGGCAAACGTAAATCCTGCACCGCCCGATGGGTGTCAGGATCCCTTCTGTGAGATCCCCGCCAAAGATACACAACCTGAATCTAACCACAAGGAAACATCAGACAGACCCAAACTGGGGGCCAGTCTGCAAAATAACTGGTCTGCACTCTTCTAAGTGGCAAGATCATGACCGTCAAGGACAGAATGAAGAACTGTTCCAGACCGAAGGACAGGACCACTAAACATGACACATGATGCTGACATTATTGGCACAATTGGTAAAACTTACTGAGGATCAGGTGGTAGTAACATAGCAATGTGAGTTTGCTGATTCTGAGAATTCTGTGATGGTTATGTATGAGAATGTTCTCGTTTGTGGGAAATATTCACGGAAGTATTCTGGGGCAATGGGGCATCAGGTCGGTGACTTTCAAATGGTTCAGAAAAAAGTTTCTTTGAATTGTACTTCCAACTTTTTAGTAGGTTTGTGATTATTTCAAAATTAAAAAAAAAAAAGAAATTCCAAAACATAAACAAAATCCTGCATAAGCAACTCATGGTTCAAAGTAAAGAGCAAGATAAAATGAGACACAAATGACCACAATAATAGGTACACTTTGGGATTTGAAAGGTAAACTTCAGCTCTGTGGAAAGTTCTCAGTGTGGCACGTCCCAGGCTCCACAGAGCTGGGCCCACGAGATCGCCCACTGATGTTTGGTTTTCACAGGCATGAGAGGCGAGATGCTGCACAAAGGCCCTCAGCGGGTGGAGATGCCCTGACTCCACACCAGTGGGCAAGAATGTTCTGTAACCAGCATTGGCTATATAATTTGTGGGGCCCAATGTAAAATGAAAACATGGGGTCCTTTGCTAAAAAAATTATTAATAATTTCAAGAATGCAACAGCAGACCATTAAACCAAGCCTGGGACCCTGTGGGACTGCATAGGTCACCCACCAGAATCATCTCTGTTAGTAACATCACCACCGGCTGTTGCTTTAAGAATCGTCGTTTTGTTATACTCAGAGATGAGATGAAAGATTTATGAACAAGTACGTTCATCAGAGTATTATTTATAATGCTGAACACTGGAAGCATCGTAAATGTCCAACAACAGGGAATCACTAAATAAATTACAGATATCCACAAGATGGAATATTATATAGCCATTAAAAATCAAGTTTTGAGGAATATTGAATGACAGGAGAAAATGCTGTTGATATAATGGCAAATGAAAAAATATAAAACATTAAACTGCATATATATCATACTACTAATTTTGTAAAAAAGAATTCATACACAAGAGTATAGTGAAAAGACTGGCAGGAAATATACCAACATGTAAACGGGTTATCTCCACGTGATGGCATTATAGGTGATTTTTATTATCTTTCTAATATTTTCTGCATCTTATAAATGTTCTACCCTGAGCATATCTAATTTTTATAATTAGAAAAATATTTTTAAATATTTAAAAATGATGTATTCATTTGTTATAATTAGTCCATTTGCTTTTGTAATTAAAAAATTCTAATAAAGACAAAATTAAAACAAAGAAAGCCGTTTCATTCACATTCAGCCAGTGTTTGCAGAGCGCCTCCTCTGCCTGGTGCCATGCTCGGTTCTGGAAGAACACAGAGGAATCGTGAGAGGAACAGATGGCATCTGACTGATTCCACGAGCTTATCATCTTGTTGGTGAGGCAGGCGAGTAAACAAAATAGCATTCCAGGGCCTTCCACGGACCTCTGCTTGAGATCCAGGAAGACCCCGGAGTGGAGCAGGAACCCAGGTGGGTGGCCACCAGTGCCTGCAAGCCGAGCCTGGAGGGCCAAGCACGTGACCGCAGGCCCCAGGAGCTCCTCGCCCTGTAACTCCTGTATGTTTCAGTAGTGCACGCCAAGGAAGGTATCTGTTAAACATATTACCCTTTAATAAACTATAACTTAAAAAGCTACGGCAGGTTCTAAGTAATCAATACCACATTGTAATAATTTCAAGCAAACAGAGATTTATATTCCGTGCACCTTGGACAGCAATTACTTTATTCTTCTAATATACTTGTGAACGCTGCTTTATTTTCACTTAAACCAATTTGCTTTATTGACCAAATCAAGTCCAGTGCCCATAATACCAACCTTTCTCCCATCCTCTAACTCAGCGAATCCAGTTCACATCAATAATTACGACAAGGGTGGGGGTTCTTTCCTCCAAGCCCAGCAGCACTGATGAGATCTAGCTAGAGGGATCACTTTCCCGGGCGCCCTTCTCTGAGCTGGGGAGGAACAGGCAGGGGGCTGCCCATGAGATGAGGCAGAGGGTCAGAAAGCAAATTCCAAACTGTCAAGATGTGAAGATGTGGAAGGAAAGAACAAGACAAGGAAGGAGGGAGGGAGGTGAGAGAGAACAGAAGAAGGCTGGGAGAAGAAAGAAGAGCAGAAAATCTGGGCCACACACAGCTGGGGCAGAAAAGAAGGTCACCTTGTCCTGCTCAGCACAGCCCCTGTGCCCTTTCTCTGTGAGAGCCAGTTTGCAGGGGCACCCTGCACCCCCAGTTCTACAGGTCGATATGCCAGGGCATTTGGAAGCAACTCACTGAGCATGACATTAGCTAAAGACCAATGAACGACTCCCTCCTTGTGGTGGGGAAGCAACTTGAAGGAACTAATCAACTAATTCATTAAACTTCAGAGAGGTAGGTCAAGCCTCTATGACTTAGGCAATTAATCAAGGACCAGAGTTTCACTTGGTGTTTGGATCTCAGCAACAGTTTTCTTGACCTTTTTTTGACTATATAACTATCCCTCAGAAGCTCTTATCTTACTGCATTTTTCATCCTCAACTGGGCCAGGGGTCCCCACCTGCACATTAGGAAGGGCTAGCAATTAGAGCTGGGCGTCCAGGTTGGTGTCTGTGAGAAACTGAGGCAGGAGAGAGGGGATCGGTCCAGCTGTCTTGCAAAGACAAAGCCGCACAGTATCGCCTGCGTCAATTACACTTGCCCCTGAGAAGTGGAAATGCACTGAACTCACGGCCAATAGGGCCAGGGAACAGAGCAGATGCCTGGGAAAGGACTGATACCCTTCTAGCTGCTGCTCCCTCCAGCTGCGGTCACAGTTTTGGGTGAGTGGGGTGGTAGGATACAAGAAACTCTCAGTCAGGAGCTCAGAGATTTAGTGTCAAGACTAGGGGTTAGTCCTGCTCTCATGGCGAAATCTGGTTTCTAAAATGAACTCACCCTGACTAAGCTTTGCCTGCACTCCTGTTCTAATGCTGGGCCCCAGCCTGGGCTCCCAGGGCTGGAACTCCTATGTGTCCCCCATCCATCAATCCATCCATCCATCCCTCCACCAACCCACCCTTTCATTCATCTACCCACCTACCCCTCTATCCATTTATCCATTCATCCATCCATTCATCCATTTATTCATTTAATTAACAATTATTCCTTGAGTCCAAACAATGTGCCAGGCACTGGAGACACAATCCTGAACCAGGCACATGAACCACACAGTGGGCCAGATCATGTCAAGAGGATCAAAGCACACAGACCTATATATACAATGTTTCTTGGCCATGGACAGGGCTCAGAGGGAGCCCAGAGGAGGGCATCACTAACTCTCTGAGAGGTAAGGCCTCCTGGAGAAGGCAGCATCCTAGCGGGGTTCTGTAGGAGGAACAGGAGTTTGCCAGGCAGCCCAGGCAATACTAAGGGTGCGCCCAGCAGAGGGGCCTGCTTGGTTCCTTGCCTGGAATCTCAGCTCCGAGGCCAACCTTCCACCTGGCCATGTAGTATTCCTCTGACATGGGACTTGTCTACCAGGCCCGTCTCATGTTCCCTGTGCGGGGACCTTCCACGTTGAGGTTATCGGTCTCTGGACACTGCCTGCCCGTGTCTGCCTTCATCACGCCTTGCCAGAATTTCCGTGAGATTTTGGAGGGTCTGCTCAGCCATGCAGACACATGCATGGGTGAAGTAGGCCAACTATGTGCAAGAACAATGGCATCTTAAGTGGAATTATTTTGACACTGTTCCAATTTGCACATTAAGCGCACAGGAATCAGACTGCAGACGCTGTGCAGTGCACAACTCCAGGAGGCGCCATTCCCACAAACTACGATGTGAATGTGTCCCCTGGAGTGGTGCAGGGCAACGGCCCCCAGAGGCATATTCTTCACTCCCACAAAGAAATATGCTGTGCACATTTCTCTTGAAACACATGGCCTGCTTGCTCTATCTTTCATTTCCCACTTTTGAAAGAAACCAGGGTAGAGGGAAATATTTCTCTAAGGAAAACCACAGGGCAGGCGCCATGAGAAATGGCAACTGCTCCTTGGCCCAGGTGTCGGTCAGGGAGACAGCATGGAGGGGTACGGCCTGGGGAGCTGATGGTCTATCCTGTCTCATGGAGCCCCGGCTATTCAGCGACTCCCGCCCATTGCTGCCATGCAGGGTTTTAGGCCAACGAGGCCATGGCTTCCGGTTTTTAAAGAAAAGTCAGAAATCTGAGTTTTTGTGTGAAATTTCCAGATTTTTATATGTTGGCTCAAATCTTTATAAAACAGTGTGTAAGCCAAACACACTGGAAGGCCTGAGGGCTCCATGTTTGTAATCCTGGCCCTGGAAGGTACAGGCTTTGGGGAATAGGAGGCTGTAATCTCCCAGCGGAGCTCCGAGCAATGGGGAGGGCGGTGGGGTACAAAGCAGACTGGGACCCAGGATTCAGATGCCACTAATTGGGAATTGCTAGGAAGTGATAGCAGTTCAGAGCTTCAGTACATTTTTAGGAGGTTCAAAAGACTGGAGGAGAGCCCCATCCTCCCCAAGTAGAGCAGAAGGTTGGGGTTCACCTGCACTGACAGCTCCATGCTGCCTGGTCTGAGCACAGCCTGGTGCGGGGCCATCACTGAGGGACAGGGGGTCTCACACATTACCTCTTTAAGAAACCCCATGCCGACATCATCATCAGGGGCAGACTCAGTTTGTTGGGGTCTAAGGGTTGGACAGCTTGGGGGACATTTGTTAAGAAAAAGAATATGTCATTTATTTAGAATACAAAATCAGGGGCAGGGCCCTGCCGAGGGCCTGTGACAGTGGTGTGTTGCTGTTGGCTTGTACAGACGCACGAGGGCCAATTATGCGTATTTCTTCCCAATTCTGCTTTGAGTGACTTCGTGTTGGTAGCTTGACATTAGCCATGGTGGGAGTATTTATACCATGGAAATTGGCAAGTGATACAAATCAGGCTTTTCCCCGCTGTGAGCTGATTGTTAAACATTTAGCAGCACATCACTGCACATCCACACGGGCGGCCCTGAAGCTTAAGTTTCGTGGTAAAACTGCCTCTGATCAAAATATATTTATTAGGCAGGAATCCACTGAAGGACAGAGGGAAAAACCTGGAGCAGTGATATCAAAAAAGGAGGAAGGATTTTTCCTAAAATAGAAGAAAAATAGGAAAAGATCCTTCTGAGAGGAAGAGGTTTTCCCTTCTCAGTTTGAGCTGGGAAAAAAAAGAGAGAGAGAGAGAAAAGACTTTCTTCGATTCCCAAAAGGCTCAATTGAACCTGGATTTTCCCTTTGAAAAGCGCATGGTTTGGGGGCATTTGCTGAATAAAATCATCCCAAATTAAAATCTCATTTCTTTCAAGGGGCTGGAGAGAGTGTCTGTTTGTCTGGGACTAAAGGATTTAAATTTGTTTTAAGGGAAGAGATTCATCAGCGGGGACAGGCTGAGAAGCTTCCGGGGAAAGACTGCTCCAGCTCTCATGTCCTGATGCCCTTCAGCGGGGAGCAGCCCTCCTGGGAAACCGGCTGGAAGCCAGCGCACCTGCACCCCAGACACGGCTCAGGCCTGCCTCCTGGGACGTGACCTCACAGGCTCAGCCGTCCATCCACCGGCCCCCAGGGCCCGGCCCCTGACCCGTTCCATTGGTGGAGGCCGAGCTTGGGCTGGAGAGCCTGAACGAAGCCCTGGCATGCATAGCCGCCTTTAGGAAAAGGCTGTTAGGATTTCTGTAGCCAGTGCTGTGCTGCGTGCTGCCAGGGAGGGACCTCTCTGACCACATCAGGCCCCTCGGAAGCTGGAGGGGCTCCATATGTCTGCTGGCCACTCTCTGAGGTGGCTGAGGCTGAGGGAGTGGGAGACCAGGGGGTTAGGGCTCAAAGCAGGCACTTGCTGACTGCTAGACTGGGGGCTCTGTGGGCTTGGACTTGTGGCCCGACAGGCAAAGGGTCACAGGAAGAGTGTCCTCTTCAAAGATAGCCCTGATGCTCCATCCACTTAATCACACTTCGCCCCATAACCCGTGGCGATGCGTCCCTCCTGGCTAGGCCATATGCCTCTGCTCTCTGAATGCTGCGTTTGTAGCTGTGGGGGAGGAAGTGGCCTGCTGCAGCCTGCAGCTGCTGCTGAATGTCACCCCAGCCTGTTCTTGGGCACCTGCTGAGCAACCGCCCCCGGGTTGGACCAGGAGCCTCTGCCCAAACTGTGAGCCTGCAGGGAGGGAGGTCAGGGGCCGAGGGCCACCCACCAGACATGGTCCCGGGAAGCTCCCTGGAGGAGGTGGTGTCTGAGAGGACAGAGGGACCAGGAGGAACTCAGCAGGCAGAGGAGAGGTGAAGACAGGGTTGGGCTGAGAACAGCGTTGGGGGCTGAGGCCTGGGGTGAACCAGACCGTGACTCGAGGTAGGGGGGTCCCTGGGAGTCACTAAAGGAGACCTTTAGGGAATGAGGGTTTCACACTATAGGCCAAGGGGCAGCACTTGGGGATCAAAGGCCTTGGGTGGACCTGCTATTTAGAAAGAGCTGATGTGGCTGTAGCTGATGCCCAGAAATCCACACCTGCCCTACACATCTGCCCTGTGTCCCAGAGAGACCGCCGTTCCTGCTCGTGGCTGGAGAACGAGGCTGGAGGGACCAGGGGCCTGCGTCCCAGGCCTGCCCCTGCCCCCAGCAGCCCTGCCCTCTGGAACCGTGGGCCAGAGCCCCTCTCAAGGTCCAGCCCCAGGAAAACCAGATCCTAATTCTGGGATCTCCAGCTGCCTCTCTCTGAACACCTGATGCCCCTGACAGAGTGTGAACCTGACAGCAGAGGAACCAGAGCTGAGACAAAAGCCAGAGCCAGCAGAGATGGGAGCGACCCTGGGGCCTTGACACTTCTTCCCTGTCCTTTGATTCTGACACAAAGCCCTTCCCCACCACCCGCCCCCAAAGTGCTGAGTCAGATGCAGTTAATTTTTAATGAAAATGCAGTACAATTTATTTTGCATGAGAATCTCCAACTATCTGCCCCCTGGGAGCTGGACTCCCTTGTAGGGGGGAGCCACGGTTTTTATGAGCCCCGTCACTTAATACACAGACGTGGTCCTTGGGGGCTGGAATCTGAGCTCTGGGGCTGCCAGGGATGCTCAGCCCACCTCTGCCTTCATCAGCATTTAGTTTACTACCAGACGGAGGTTGCTATAGGCCAAGTCTATAATGAAAGGATTTATAATGAGGGTTATTAGCATCAGGTGGAACCTAAACTCGGGCCCCTCACATTGCATGCGCAGAAACAAGCGTCTCGTGCTTTTCGTTATGATTAAAAAAATAATGACCAGAGCACATGAGGGCTACCCTTGTCAAAACACAGCATGTCCACACCTCTCGGTGGTACTTCTTTGAATGATGCCCGTGGGTCTCAAAGAGCCAGTGGCTGGCTGGGGCATCACCTCCTGGGCCCAGCTAGGCAGGGGAGGGGGCGGTCTGTCTAAGGGCCAGCTTCCCCAGGCACTATCTTCAGCCAGCCCCACGTTTGTTTGCATCCATAATACCACCCAAGGGTTTCTCCAGTCTCTTTCCGGATTGTGTACCTGAGAAAGCACGGGGGCAGAACAGCCTCGTCCACCTCTCCTGGGCGACTGAGCCATCCGCATAGCCCCTCAGATCTTACTTTAGGACAATGTCTCGGAGGCCCTGAGCCCACACACTCCTGGAGGTAAAAATCAGCCTACTGTTGCAAACCAAGGAGTTTTCGTAAAGAAAAGACTGGCCTGTGAGAGTGGGGGACATGCTCCCTGTGATCCCAGCTCTTAGAGGGGCTCGGCTCTCAGCAGGCATCATCTAGAGGGGGCGGGGCCCTGCCACGGGTGCCTGATGTCAGAAGACATGCGCCAGCCAATTAGAGCCCAGTGTCACCACGGTCATTCATTCATTTATTCACTGAAATTCACGGAGCTCCTCCTTTGGACCCAGCCCTCACCACCTGCATGGACCAGCAGTTGGTGTCTCAAAGGCCCGTGGGTGGTTGGCTTGAGTGGGGGGCTGGCCTGTGGTCCCAGCCACCTCCCTGTCCCTTGATTCCCCCTTCCTGAGTAGAATTTCCTCTCCTCGCCCTCCCTTCTTTCTTCCATTCGCTCTCTCTCTCACTTTCTTTCTCCGTCTTCTCCAAAACGGAGACAGAGTGGTTTGTAATGGGCAAAGGCAGGCCTGCTCTATATGTCCCCGAGGCCCCCGGGACGAGCCATAAAGAATGCTCTCTGCTGACCTTCCTCTACGGCTGAGGACTGTTGGAGCCCCAGACAGACCCCAGCTCAGCCACCTGTGGCATTTCGGGGTCTCGGCGAGGCGGGTGCTGGGGACTCAGCTCCTCTCTGCTGTGACTGTCCAGCTGCTGACATTTTGCAGCCAGAGCCCGAGGCTCAGAGGGGACAGGTGGCAGAATGAAGATGGAGCGCGTCCGTCAGGGTGGATGGGGGCTGCGGGCATCCTGAGGTCGAGGTGGGGGCTTGGAGGGGCGGGAGCCGGCAGCAGCCCCCCACAGGGCTGCCCCTCAGGTCTGCTGAGCTGCTTAGGAGGCTGGTGATGGGAACTTGTTTAAGGGGAAATGGATTTTGCATGAAACGTGACACAAATTTATTTGGACAATTAATACACCATTTTCAGCCGCTGCTTTTCCCCAGCGGCCTCCCTCTCCCGGGTCTGTAGCAAGCGCTCGTGATGTGGGCAGAGGAGGCACCGGGGTGTCAGGGAAGATTTAATTCCTCCCTCTCTAAAATGAATGTTTGGAGCGGGATGTTGGTGCAAACTAAAAATAGCCGGGCGGCCCCAGCCTCGGCCTCCAGCCAGCGCGGGTTCGCTGAATATTATGATGATTCTCACGTAAAGGAAAGACTAATGGATTTCTTCCTTGAGGCAATTAAAAAGTGATTTGTCACACACCAAGATGTATGGCTTTGTATTGGCAGATATGAGGCTGCAGGAGGTGGGGCGAGAGGGTGATGGATGGTGGGGAGGGGTCCTCGGGGCCTCTGTGTGCCTGAGGGGTCCTGGGGGCTCTGAGGGGCTCCTAGTGACACAAGGGCAGGGAGGAAGTGAAGAGGGTAGGGGCTCTGGGGTCGGGTCAGCACATGGCTGTAGGCCCAGCTCAGTTAGGCTGCCTTAGGCTCCGACACGAGGCCTCTGGAAAGGCCCCTCCCCTGGCTTCAGGGCAGAGGTTGGGCTGAAAGTTGTCTCTGCCAGCTGGAAAAGTCCAGGAGCCTGCACTGGTGCCCGCTCTGTTCATACCCTCCCCCTCTCCGGCCTCACCATTAGGGAGAAGGCTGTGCTCAGGCTGGTCCTGCCACCTGTGTGTGCCTTTTGGGGCCCCTGGCTCCCCTCCTGGGGCTGCCTTCCTTGAGCAGGAAGCTGTAGAGGATGAGAGTGATGCTCAGTCCCTCTCCAGGCCGCCTGGGTCACTCACACCCCAGGAGGGAGTCCCCCGACTCAGGAGTTTGCGAGCAGTGCAGGTGATGCAGGTCACCCCAGCCTACCCCTGCCTGCAGAGGGCACAGCCGGCCCGCCCTGCACTCTGTGTGGAGCCTGGCGAAGAGCCTGCCCTGGAGGGAGGCTGAGGATGGATCCAGCGGCAGGTCAGGGAAGTCTCTGACTGATTCTGGGAGCCTGGTCAGAAGCCCACTGCTGCCTCACACCTGGGCATCTCCCATTACTGCCCCACACCTGAGCATGTCCCACTACTGCCCCACACCTGGGCATGTTCCACTGCTGCCCCACACCTGGGAATGTCCCATTACTGCCCCACACCTGGGCATGTCCCATTACTGCCCCACACCTGGGCATATCCCCACTGCTGCCCACACCTGGGCGCAACAGCTCTGTTAGGTGTTCATAAAGCCTGGTGTTCATCTCCCTCCGCCTTACTCCTTTGTTTCTCTCAATAGGTTCAGAACACAGTGGGGAGAACAAGGTGCTAATTACCCTCAACCTCCCATCTGAGCCTATACTCTTGAGCTCCAGACGGAGTCCCCCGTTTCCCAAAGAGCTGCCCGTCCTGGCCCCTGAGGCCTCCTGGCATCTTAGGATTGGCTTCACCCTGTCACGCCTCTGCACCACCGCCCCGCCGGCTACTCTCTCTTTCCGTCCTTCTGTTCTTCCTTCTCCAACATGTACTCCATGTCCATTCGCTCCTCATTCATCCTCCAGTCAGCGACTGCACACCCTCAGTACCCAGCCCATGCTAGGCCAGCTGGGAAGAAGGCACTGCCTTCCAGGACTCCAGCAAGAGCATGGAGGGGAGCAAGCTCCTTGCTCATTTGCTGTTTTTGATACCCGACTGGTAAACCTTGCCAATTGAGCAACGGGTTGAGAAGGAAGCTAAGATGGGCCAGAATGGGGTCTTGGACAGACTTGTTCAGGGGGCACTAGTGCAAGAAGGCCCCCCCACCAAGGTTCTGAAGCTGCACGGGGAGGAGGGGGCTGCACGGCTGCCCCTGCGTGGACCCAGAGGGATGCAGCCTAGGACTTGGCTGGGCTCCCTGTCAGCTGGTCACCCCAGCACCTCAGTGAGAGGCCTAGAGCCTCTACTTCTGGTGCCACCTGACCCTGTTTGCTCCACTCACTTCAGCCCCCCTCCTTCCCTTCCATTGCTTTCATTTCTTCATGACATCAGATGTCTAAAAGACTAGGATCATTTGAAGCCACAAGAATGCCAGCAGTTTGGGGCATTTCGTAGGTGGATTAAAAAAAACTTTTTCATCCACTCTGAAGCCAACATCCAGGCCAAGATTCTGTGGCTGCCCCAGATGGACACTCAGACAGGGGGACAGGGATGGCCAACTGGCTCATAGGGCGACCCACCCCGTCAGGGTCCCCTGAAGTCCCGGGGCCCGAGGACCGCAGGCAGGGCACAGAAGTGCCTTGCTTATTCTGCGATGCTGCTCTAAGTAGCCTTTGCTCTCAGAGGCAGCTCAGCTTCAGAACTGTCAAGAACAAAGAGGCAGAGGGCACCCCGGCTGGGACCGGGCCAGAGGGAGGCTGTCTCCTCAGAGCCCCCTTGCTCAGGGGACCTGGGCACACTTCTCCCAGGCCTGCTTCTGACCTGGAGCCCTGGGGGGCCAGAGCTCATCTCCTGCCTGGACCTGTGGTTCCTCTCCCGGGCCCCCGGAGCCCTGAACCTCTGTGCAGATTTGCAGCATGACGGATGGAGGCTCATGCTGCCTGGCACTGCGCTGGGTGCAGCTACGTGTACTGGCTCATTCAATCCCTCCAGTGACCCTACGAGGTGGGTGCTATGACTAATTCTCTGACTTTACAGATGAAGAAGGTGAAGCATGGACAGGAGGAGGAACATAAAGACTTCGGGAGTTTGGAAGATGTACAGTAGCATCAAGTTAGAGAAACCACGACTCTTAAAGCGCACGACTTGCTGGGTGCTTGACCACGACTTCCTCTTCCTTCCTCCCTTCCTTCCCTTCTGGCTTCCTTCCTCCCTCTTCCATCCATTCATCTACCATCCATCTTAACTTTTACTGAGCATATTAAGAGTTCAGACTCTGTGCTGGGGATACTTTAGTGAACAAAAAATCCATGTTCTGTTCTCATGGATACAGAGCTTACATTTGGGAGGAAATAGTAATGTACATTTAGTGAGTCTCTACTGTGTGTCTGGCACACAGCTTCAAAGTGGGAGAGACTTGACTCACACGGACCTGAGTCTGAATCCTGGTTCTGCCACCTACCAGCAGTGTGGCCTTGAGCAACTTTCCCAACTGAGCCGACCTTCGGATCCTCATCTATAACATGCCCCTGAGCGCCCCTGGGAGGGTACCTGGGTCACGTTGCACAGTCACATTTGTGAGGCCACAGAGCTCCCTGGAGTGGGTTTGGTTTCTATAAATCACGGAAACAAATGCACATCCCTAGCTGCCAGGGACCAACCAGAGCACCACTCCACATCCAATCAATAGACTTAATATTTAATAATAATCTGCTGAAAGACACTTCGGTCAGCTCAACGCATCGGTGCCACACTAATAACAAATTACTTCTTAAATTATTAGCCTCGGTTCCTTTCATGAAGCTCTGGTTCAGTTTGTAATGGGGAGGGAGGAGGACGAGCTGGGGCCAGCTGCAGCCCAAGAGGCCACAGCGGCTGTGCACGGGCTGAGCGTGCGTGATGCCAGGACCCTTCTGCGGGCTGTGGCCACAGGCGGGCAGGGGCCTGGGCAGAGTTGCTGAGCCCACCTGGCCCAGGAGAGTCCACTTCTCCTGGGCCCAAAGAGACATGATTCAGCTCACGGAGCACAGGAGGGGAGCACAGTGGAGTGGGAGTGGGGACCAGATGCCCCCTGTGCTTGAGACTTCATGTCCAGCCCAGCCTGGACACATTCCAGCATGTGCCCCCAGGACAGCTTCATTTCTGGGGCCCACCCTAAAGGAGCTCCAGCACAGCTGCCATTTATCGAACACCTACTATGTGCTGGGCTTTGCATTATGCCATTCCATTAAAAAAACCTGACAACATCTTTATGAAGGGAATGTTTTCCCCAAATTACAGATACAGAAACTGAGGTTCCTTGTCCAAGGCCAATAGCTCATAAGTAGCAGATCTGGGATTTATAACCAGGCCAGTGGGACCCATAGTGAACGTCTTTAACCTCTGCACAGAGGAAGTATCGCAGAGCAGCAAGGAACACAGACTCTTGTCCTGACTGCATGGTTCAAATCCTGGCTCTTTCACTTACTTGCTGTGTGATCTTACGTAAGTTACTTAAGCTCTCTGTGTCCCAAGTTCCTCATCTGTAAAATGAGGGTGACAAGAATAGCAGCTGCCTCGAAGGGTGCTGTATGGACTAAGTGAGTCAACAGTGTCTAAACACGGTTGGCCTGAGGCCAGAATGAGCTGCTATGATCTTGTCCAGCATTCCATGCATCATGTACACTTTCTCTACCTCATTGCTCCACATTCCCATGAAAGGACAGAGGGTAGGGCCGCTGGACCCCCGGATCACGCAGGAGGAGGGGGAGGGATCCAGACTGAGCCCACCCCACACAGGGAAGCAGGTGGAGGCACATTTGAGGTTGCAGTGACGTGGGGCAAGCCTGTCCCATGCCCGTCTGCATCCCACAGCTCCCCATGAGGCAGTACCCGCTGGCTTTCTGGCTCATGCTTCCCCTGGTCCCCTCCTCCCAAGAGTTCTCTTGGACTTCTGTAAGGCATCTCGACCTTTCCAGGGGCCTTATGGAGGCTCCACACAATCCATGCCCACAGCAGGCCTGTGGGATGGCAGGGCCTGGTGAACGCTCCTGTTTAGCTGCTAGGAAGCTGAGGCTTTGAGCAGGGGGCTGACTTCCCTGCTGGTGACTAGCACCAGGGGACCAGCTCTGTTCTTTTCCAGCCTACACTGGGGGGCAGGGAACATGTTCTCACAGACACTGTTGGTGCTGTGGGCTGGAGGGTGCCGCGTCTGTTCATCGTTCACTCATTCATTCACTCATTCATTCATTCAGCAGCTGTTTGGTTTCCTAGATTTGAGTTCTGGCTTTCTCACTACCTTGGGGCAAGTTGCTAGGCCTTAGTGTTCTCATCTGTCACCTGGGGATGCCGCTGCCCCATCCCAGGACCTCCATGAGGGCACACACCCCATACGAAGGCTCCTTGACCAGACCCACGCAGACACGTGACAGCAGATGGCAAGTGCCGCGCTGATTCACGGCTGAGTAACCTGGGCTCCTGGAAAAGAGGTCCCTGGTTGTGCTTTTCTTTAGAAACAAAGAATTTTTACCAAAAGTGAACTGTGGTTATCTTTGAGCATCAGGCTGTGAGGCCACTTTAATTTGAAATCAGTCCTGTCTATTCTCTCTGGAGTTTCTACACTTCCATCGAGGAGCATGGATGGCCAGGGTCACAGGAAAGATCTTCAGAGAGGTGGAGCAGTAGCTCCCAGACCACTTCCCTTGAGTCCTGACTTCTGTTTTTTGATTGCCAAAGAGGAAGAGGAAGCACAGGGCTCGCTTACAGACCGGATCAGCCTCCTGTGCTAAACCGAGGAGAGCGGGCCTGCTCGCCCCCGAGGCCAGGCCCCGTCCTCCCTGCGTCACGGTGTTGGGAACTGGGAGGGATGGGTACTAACCACGGAGGCCCTTATGCTGCATGCTCGCCCTCGTTGGCCCCAAGTTGGTGCCAAGGGAGCATGCAGAGACCCAAATTGGGTTTTCTCTGGAGTTGGAAAAGTCATCCTTGGCTCTGGGGCAGTTCGGCAGGCCTGCTCCCCGCTCTGCAGCAGAGAGAGATGGACGGCTCCCCAAGACGCAGCAGGGACAGTGCGGGGAGGGGTTGGAGGTGTGTGCCATTTATCTAGGGCGTGGGATGCAGGCCATGTTGCAGCGGGTGTGGGTGGGGCTTGCTAGTCCCACCCCAGGGCTCCCATCCAGGGCCTTACCCTCTGGCCCTGCAAAGATCCATCCTCTGGGAGCCACGTCTTAAGAATTAGCCTGGCTGTTTCCCTAATCTCTGGCCATTTTCAGGAAGAGAGGGATCTGGAGGAGAGGGGGTGGGAAGACAAGCAAGGGCTGAAATCTGTGGGGCCTGAGAATGCTTTCCTTTTAACTGATGGGGGCATGAAGCTAGAGCGGGACCCTCAGCACCCTGGCTCTGGATGGACCCACCTTCCTCTAGTGACTTCCAAGAGGAAGCACCTGGGTTGTACCAGAGGAGACACGTTGAGGCAGGACAGGGCCACTGCGTGACCGCTGGGGGCCCCTTCTGCCTGGAATGGCTCTCTGGGCACGATTCACAGCAGTGAGGGCTCCTACTTCCCGGCATGGCAGGACAGGATCAGCCACTCCCTTGGAGAATACCAGCCTGGGTTCTGGAAGTGGGCCATCTGAGCATCTTCAGAGCCTCCCAGAGCTGGGCCAGGGCCTGCCCAGAGGGTCTGGCTCAAATGGGGGCTTGGGCTCTCTCACCTTTGCACCCCAACAGCAGATGGGGCTGGACTCTGGCTCCACTCGGGCTCGTTGGCCGCCTCCAGGAGCTGTTTGAATAATCAACACTATTTGCATCACTGGGCATCAAATCACTTTCCTCCTCTCTCAGCTGCTGGGGCCTGTGTTTCCCAGAAAAGAGCTTTTCAGACAGGGGCTTTCAGTGCCAGGAAAGTCTGCCCGCCCCCAGGGCTGTCATCGGGCTCCAGCAGGCCTGCCTCCCTCCTCCCATCGCCCACCAGCCGACTCTTCCCTCTGATGCTAGAAGCAGGGTCCCCAGGCCTGCCCTGACTCTGCGTCATTGATTCCAGTCACCGTGGTCAGCTTGATAGATGATGGTCTTGTGTAAGTCTCACAACAACCCCATGAAGGAGGCGTGACTGTTTTCAGAGAAGGGAACTGAAGCTCAGAAAGTTAACCTGACTTGTCAGTTAGTGACGGGTCAGGATCCGACTTGGGGCATACTCTTAGCCAGGAGCCATTATACCCCCTGGACAATGCATCCTTAGAGAGTCTTTCTTGGGCCAGAAAGGCAAATCTGGAAGATGGGCAGCCCCAGGTCAACCTCTGGCCTCAAAACACAGAGAAGCTTCCCCAGTTAGCTCGTTGGCATATGGAGATGCCTAAACTCACTCCTGGGACAGGGGAGCCATACAGCATGCTGGGACCAGAGCCAAAGGCCTAGCACAGAGCCTGGGCCTGACCTTGGAGGGGTGCCCTGGACAGGGGATGGTCAAGAGCAGTACCAGGAAAAAACAGCACAGTTGACTTGGGGCCACGCTTCTTGGGCGTAAAAGAGGCCAGAACACTCATCTGGTACAGCCCAGGCACTTCCTCTTGGAAGTCACTAGAAGCAAGTGTCTCCACCCAGAGCCAGGGCACGGAGGCTCCAGCTTCATGCCCTGGTCAGTTAAGGAGAAAAGGCTCTTTATTTGAGAGCCCCCACACCTGGCTGGGGTTCTCAGGACACCTGCTTAGGTGCTAGCTCTTTTGTGAAAAGAGTCAGGGAGGTGACCGCTCAGAATGTAGTGTGGAGTGGTAGACCAAATAATGGCCCCCCAAATATCCCCATCCTAATGTCTAGGACCTGTGCCTATGTGAACTTCCACGGTAAAGGAGACTTTGCAGATGTGATCAAGTTCAGGACCTTGAGATGGGGAGATGATCCCGGATTATCCTAGGGGCCCAATAGTGTCCCAAGGGTCCTGATAGAGGGAGGCAGGAGGGTCAGAGTTGGAGGAGGTGATGTGATGATGGAAGCAGAAGTTGGAGAGATACGAGGCCACAAGACAAGGAAGGTAAGCAGCTTCTGGAAACTGGAAAAGGCAAGGAGAAAGATTCTCCCCCGGAGCCTGCAGAAGGATCATGGCCCTTCTGCCCACCTGCCCACACCTTGATTTTAGCTCGCTAAGACTGATTTCAGAATTCTGACCTCCAGAACAATAAGATAATAAATTTGTGTTGTTTCAAGCCACAAAGTCTGTTACAGCAGCCACAGGAAACTCATACAGGCTGTTTCCTTGCAGGCATCACAGTTTTAGGGAGGTGAGATTTGAGCCTTGCTTTCACAGTGAGCTATTCTGATGGCAGCGTCAGCCACCGCCGCCGGACGAATGTCTTCTCATCACAGTAATGCTCACATAGGTACTCAAAAGCTAACATCCCCATCTTGAGTGGCCCAGGAGTGGAGATGGGGTGGGGCAACAGGAAGAGAGAAGGCACTGCATGCTCATCACCATTTGTCAAACACACCTACTACGCGCCAGCCCCTCTCCTGGGCACTTTCATGAACAGAATCTCATGTAACCTCGCCATGACCGTGGGAAGTAGGTGCTATTCACCCCACTTAACAGATGAGAAAACGTGTGCTGAGAGAGGCTGAGTGCCTGCTCAAGGTCACACAGCTCGGAAATGCTATATCTGGGTCCAAAATTCACCCTTTTCTAATACATCCTGCCACTGTGTTCCCCACTTTTTTTGAATGCCAAATTTGGCTTTTTCTGCACCATGTGCAAAAGGAGGCCCTGCTCCACCCCCATGGAGCAAACTAAGGGACTCATTTTTCAAGCATTCAAGTGCCGACCAGGGTCCAGGTGCCCTCTTAGCTTAGGGACAGGAGAGCTACGAAAAGCAGAGGCAAAGGACCTGGAACTTGACCCATGTCAGAGGCGCATCCTTGCTGGGCCTGACCGGGCTGGGTCTCTGGGCTCTCCATTCAGAGCCACACACTCACTTCAGGGCAGCCAAGGAGGTGAACGGGAGCCTGGGGTCACCAGCAGAAGGCAGGAACACAGGTGGATGGCACTTTCGTTGCCTCTCCAGGCTGTAGTCGGAGCCTGGACGCTGTGATGACCTTTAGGCTTTTGTTACTTGGTTCCCATCAGAAGAGTTAATAAGTAGACAACCAATATGAATAAGGTGTGGCCAGGCATAGAAAGCCACGCCCCAGAGTGTGGGACCTGGACAGGCAGCCAAGTTCCCTACTTAGCGGAAGACATGCAGGCTCTTAATGCCTTTCCTCCTCCTTCAAGGTGTCCACTTGCACAGTACCACTTGCTTCTCATCCTGGGTCTTTTCAGGCCTGGCTGGGTTGGCTACAGGCATGACACACCCATGGGAGGTCACACGTACCTTTCATGGGCCCTCGCTCTCCACTTCCACTCTGAAAAACGGGCGGAGCTCACTCTGAGTTCCTGCAAAGACCAGGGGAGCCAACAGCCTAAGAGGATGACTTGAGGAATTCCCTCAAGGCCCCCAGCTCTCCAGATTCCTCGATGACGAGCTAAGCAGCAGGAGAGGGCGAAGGCCAGCGCATCACTGGTCTTGGGGTCAGACAGACCAGGTCTGAATCTTGATTATACACATCCTGCTGTGTGACCCTGGGCAAGGCACTGCCCTGCATTTCCTTCATCTGTATCCCGGGGATGGTAAGACCCTCCATCAAGGGATTGCTGTATACACCGTCACGTGAAATCCCTCCATGGGTGGAGCCCACTGGATGGAGCGGCGTCCCCGGAGGCAACCCTCTCAGCCAGCTCTACTCTGCTCTCTGAGGGGTCAGCCCTGTCCCACACGGCCCCAGGCGGCACCTTCAGAGGGAGCTACAAACTGCAGGAGGCACAGGAGCAGCAGGTTTGGCTGAGCGAGTCCAGGCCTGAGCAGCAGAGGCTGCGGCTGTTCCTGCCAGGGACTCCTCCCTGCCCAGCTCAGCCACCAAGGGTCCCTCTCCCCGTCACTGCAGCTTGAAATGCGACCCCGGAGAGAGGTCCCAGAGATGGGTTCTGGGTTTAGGAAGGGCCTTGAAGTTTCCCTGTGAGCACAGACTCTGTGCTGGGGCCTGGACCAGGGGCTTCTCAGACGTTACCTCTTTTAATGCTCACATCCCACTTAACGGGATAAACTCCGTTGTGGCAGATGAGACTGAGGCTCAGAAAAGTGGAGCAACCTGTGTGCTGTCACAGGGCCAGTGGGAGCTAGAGACAGGGCTTAACACAGTGTGCTGCTTCTGTGACTCAGGCAACCAGCTCTCTGAGCCTCAGTTAGGGGTTAGACTGACGCGTAAATGTGTAGTCCATCCACAGAGGGAGACGGAGTGAGACCTGGCAGGGCAGGTGCCTTCTCCGCACGGGCCAAGACTCTGAGCCAGGATTTCCCTTTGTACATCAAAGCCATCTGCATTAACAAAATCACTGGGAAGGAAGGAATCCTTTGTAATTTTCTCCAATTCATGTCTAGAGCATGAATAAGTTCTCAAGGAGAGAGAGAGGGAATATGTGTGACTGTGAGTGTGTGTGCTGGAGGTGCCCGCTGGGGGTGCGTCCCTCCCCCCGCCGTCCTTCCCGACATTTCTGACCATGTCTGTGCTCATCCATTCTGAACAAAGCCAGCCTCACCTCTCTGATCTTACTACCCTCCACCTCCTTCTTCCCCCTGCACAGGGGTCATGAGAATGAACTGTAAACAGGCCTTTCTGATCCAGGGCAGGCTCCTGCTCGGTGAGGACTGCAGCCTTGGTGGGGCCAGGGGCCTTAGGACCATGCCTTCAAGCAGATTTAGGGTGAGGGGGGGTGGGGGGAAAGAGGGTGGGGTTTAGTTCCCGCAGGGTTGCTCCTTGGAGGGAAATTCAAGGACGTGGCTATTTCAGGCCATTGGGTCAGAAAGGGAGGCCCTGGAGGGGCTGCCCAAATTTCCCCTTCTCTTCTTTTGCCCTGTGTAATGGGACTCTGGGCCATGGAGCCAGCGTCGTCTCCATTCCCTCCACATGGTCGTGGAGCTCTGGCAGGGTGAAGACCCAGCAAGGCTGGCCCCCGTGCTGCCCTTCTTCTGCCAGATCCTCTGCTGTCCCCTCTGCTCCAGCACCCACCCTCCCAGGGCTTTGTCCTCAGTCTCCCTGGCTCTCCGTTGTCAGTGAATCCCACCTCCTCCCTACCAGGTTCTGACCGGACAAACCCCTTCCTATTAGAGGCTGGCAGTGCCCTGACGGGTCCGGCTCCTGTGACAAGAAGAGCTGTCTGCGCTGTCCCAACAGAAGTCCTGCAGCTACGGGGGCCTGCTGTGCACTTGCGTTTCGTCCCAACTTTATCCTTAACCCTTGGATTCCTGTCCCTGATAAATATTATGGATTTTTTGCATTAATTTTCATTTTGAAAAATATTGTTTTAAATCATTAGTTGGCTTGACCACTGAGTTTTTCAGCACCTCTCAAATTTTGTGCCGAAGGCTTCACTTCTCTCACTGAGTCCTCACACTGCGGGCCTCCCAAGTGTGGCGGGGCTGGGGCGGGGGTGCTCCCACAGGCCCTGGGCTTATAGGGTCACAGACAGGCCCTGTATCCTATGCTGTCCTGCCTGCATCCCCTTTCAGACCGTTAGCAGCCCCCGCCATCCGCGCCTTGGTCTGCTGCTGGGGGGAGGGGGTTTCTTAGGTATTCAAATGAGAACGTAATTGGCAGGTATCTCTTGATGCCTTCCTTCTTCCCGGCTCCGTTCAAGGGGAAATGAGCCTCCCTCTGCTCCCAGGAGCCCATGATGATGCTCATGGCTGTTATGCTGAAAACCATAAACTCGCTACTCTCCAATTCATCCAGACTCTGCCTGAGGCCACACTGATAATAATATTATTATTATCGAGGAGATTTGCATATAGAGAAATTGTTCCCTTGATTAAAAAAAAAAAGGAACATCAGTAGTATATCAAACTGTGGTTGTGGGAAGTAAGGTGGCTTGTGGCTCTGCAGAAGGTTCCAGCGTCAAGGCTGGGACTGGGATGGTGTGAGGAGGTTGTTCTGTCCTCCGGCAGAGCCACCGACGGAGGCTCTGGTACAGAGATGCGGTGAAATGGAGGCCAACGGCCAGCCGGCTGCTCCCCCTCACTGCAGGGCAGCCAGCACAGGGCTGGGCCCTGGGGCTGTTTGGGATACATGCTTCCTGGAAGGAGAAAATGGTAGAGGGAACAACTCCTGGAGCCACAGCCCTGGCCAGCCCCAAGGGCAGCAGGGAGGTGGGCAGTCACACACGATGTGCTGGGGGTGGTTACAATGGAGGGAGGGGCACAGGGAGTTTGTGTATTAGACTGAGTTGCTCAAGGGCAAAGTATGCATTCCCTCATTTCTGTACTCGAGGGCCCGGCCTAGAGGGCTCGTTGCTTGCTGAATGAAAGAATGAGTGGTGAATAAATGAATTAACTAGTGGCCTACACTGGTTTGTTAGAGCTCCTTTCCCTGACGCTGGCTAGGAGCAGGGCCCAGAGGAGTGGCCTCAGCAGAGGAGTGGAACGGGTGGGGAGAAACACAGGATTTAGAGTCAAAAACCTGAGACGAGTACCCTGGCCCCCTTATCTGCCACTGTGGACCCTTGAAGGTCGAATGAGAGAATGGCGGTGAAATGCAGTCCTAGGTGCGGTACATTCTGGCAATTCCCATTTTCAGAATTTACCAACCAGAAAGTTTAGCAAATGAGGGAACTCTCTTGTCAAGTTAGGAACAGAAATTATCTCAACTTGATAAAAAGCATCTACGAAAGGTCTATGGCTAACACAATACTTGATGATTAGACTGAAGGCTTTTCCCCTAGGTCAGGAACAAGGCAAGGCTGTCTGCTTTCACCTCTCTTATCTAACGTAGTACAGAGACTTCTATGGCAATGAGGTAAGAAAAAGAAATAAAAAGCACACAGATTGGCCAGGAGGAAATAAAACTGCCCTGATTTGCAGATGACATAATTGTGTACATAGGAAATCCCAAGGAATCTACAAAACCCACAAAAAAATATTCTAGAACTAATAAGTGAGTGCATTAAAGTCACAGGATATAAGATCAACACAGAAAATCTATTGCATTTCTATAAACTAATAATGAACATGTGGAGACTGAAATTAAAAACACAATAGCATTTACAATAGCTCCAAGAAAATGAAATTCTTAAGCATATACTTCATGAAACATGCACATGACCTATATGCTGAAAATTATAAGATGCTGATGAACAAAATCAAGGAAGACCTAACAAGCAAGAGACACAGCTGTTCATGGACTGGAAGCCAACATAGTGAAGACGTCAACCCTCTCCAAATTCATCCACAGGTTTAATGCAATTCCTATCAAAATCACAGCAATATTTTTAATAGACATAGAATAATGTATTCTATAATTTACATGGAAAGACACAGGATCTGGAATAGCTAAAACAAAAAAAAAATACAGTAGGAGGAGTCACTTTACCTGATATTGAGGGCTAAGCATACATCTATGTCTATGTCTGTATCTATATTTATATCTATATCTCGAGACAGTGTAATGTCGGAAGAGAGAGAGACACGTAGGTCAACAGAACATAATACAGAACCCAGTAATGACCCCACACAAATCTGCCCAACTGATTTTCGACCAAGGTACAAAAGCAATTAAATGGAGGAAGGACAATCTTTTCAATAAATGGTGCTGGAGCCATTGGATGTCCACAAGCAAAAATCATCTTATACTAAAATTAAGCCAAGAATGGATCATGGACTTAGAAGGAAAAAGTAAAATTATAAAACTTTTAGGAAAAAACATTGGAGAAAATATTTGTGACCTAGGGTTGGGCAAAGAGTTCTTAGACTTGATACTAAAAGTAAGATTTGAAAAGGGAAAACTTGATAAACTGGGCCTCAGCAAAATTAAAAACTTTTAGTCTGCAAAAGCCCATTTGAAGAGAAGGAAAAGACAGGCCACAGACTGGGAGAAAATACCTGCAAACCACATATGCAGCAAAGGAGTAGAATAGAGAATATATAAAGAAACTCTCAAAATCCAACAGTAAAAACCATCAAGTCATCCAATTAGAAATGGGCCAAAGCCGTGAATCGACATTTCATCAAAGATGATATACAGATGGCAAGTAAGCACATAAAAAGACGTTCCCCATCATTAGCTTCAAAGAAATGTAAATTAAAACCATAATGAGACATTACCACACACGTATCAGAATGGCTCAAATTAAAAATAGTGACGGCATCATCACTGGGGAGGAAGGGATCCCTCACACATTGCAGGTGGGAATGCAGAATGGCACAGCTGCTCTGGAAAGCAGTTTGGCAGTTTCTCATAAAGCTAAGCATGCAGCCACCATACGACCCAGCAATTGCACTCTCGGGCATTTATCCCGGAGAAGCAAAGACTTGTGTTCACATAAAAACCTACACATGATGTTCACAGCAGCTTCATTTGTAGCTCAAAACTGGAAACACTCAGATGTCCTTCAACGGGAATGGTCAAACAAACAGTGGTACCTCTACACCGTGGAATACTACTCAGCCATAAAAAGGAGTGAACTGTTGATACCAAAATCATGTGGAGGCATTTCCAGTCAATATCTTGATTCATGGTGATGGATACACAAATGTACACAGGTGACAAAATTGTATAGAACCAAGCACACACACGTGTGCGTGCAAATAACAAGTAAAAGTGCAGAAAACTGAGTGAGGCTTGTGGATTCTGTCAATGTCACTATTCTGGTTGTGACATTACACTTGTGTTTTGAAAAATGTTACCATTGGAGGAAACTAGGTAAAGGGTGTATGGACTCTCTGAAATATTTCTTACAACTGCATATGAATTTAGAATGATCTCAATAAAAAATTTCAGTTAAAGATGGGGGAACTGACAAGGATGTTGCCTTTTAATTTTGCCAAATAAGTCGCTAAAAAACAATTACCCCCGGGGCTGGCCCCGTGGCTGAGTGGTTAAGTTTCCGCGCTCCGCTGCAGGTGGCCCAGTGTTTCGTTGGTTCGAATCCTGGGCGCGGACATGGCATTGCTCATCAAACCACACTGAGGCAGCGTCCCACATGCCACAACTAGAAGGACCCACAACGAAGAATATACAGCTATACATCCAGGGGCTTTGGGGAGAAAAAGGGAAAAATAAAATCTTTAAAAAAAACCCAAAAAACAATTACCCCCATCTACTGTCACCATGTTTTCATAATAGAAAGGGCATTTTAAGCATAAAAAAATCAGGAAGATAACAGTCTCAGAAGAAAAGACAGTCTTTTTAAAATGAACATTTAGTGTACGAAAAGCTCACCACAGCCTTCGTATTTTTCTCGTTTCTCCATGCACAGATAAGAACTTCATCACAAGCTGTGAAGGGCTGAAGAGAAGCAACTGGGAGCCACTAATACTCAGTACTGGCTAGTCAGACTTTATTACTGGGAAAGTGACGTGTGTGTGCACGCATCTGTCTGTCTGGAGGGGATTTTGCAGTCTCCAGAGGACTGTGCTCAGGGAAGGCTGGTGTGGGTACAGGCCATGATGTTCTGGAAGGTACTATGGATACCTGAGGAATCAGAGGTGGGGAAGGTGCCAGGGCCTTTCTTAGACTGGAGGGATAAGACACCAACATCCTCTTGCACATTCTGCAGCAAGATGCAGAAGGCTGCGTGGCTCTTTGGGTCCTCAGCATGGGAGCCCGGGATGGGCACAGCGAGGGGCCACCCTCAGCAGCCAGTGTGCCCCAACATGGTACCCGGTGAGATGCCCCTGCTGTCCTCTCGGCTGGCAAGGCTGGCAGGCAGATCATGCATCCCCATGGGCTTCTTTCTTGCTTCGGGGAGAAGAGGCCCTTCAGCTGGACCCTCCCTGTGGCAGATCCACGTCTGCCCCTGACACTCGTGATTGATGGCTCAGGGAGATTGGAACTCGACGCTATGCCCTGCTTGCCCCATCTCCTGCCAAGAAGCTCACACTCAGCCCTTCAGAGAAAGGCCTCTCCTCTGTTCCTGGCCACTAAGTGAGTTACTCTCAGCTCCAAGTTATTCCACTCGGCCGGGAATTAGATTTTGCCCAGCCAGCTCCCAGCACCATGTTAGCAGAACGTTACAGGATAGTCCCCTGTGGAGGCCACTGTCAGCCTGCATCTGCTTAAGGTGAGCCGACAGACACTGGCCCCACACACCGGCCAGACTCCCTTGGAACCTAGGGCGTACCTTTGCCAGAACCTTCTTTGAGTGGCCTGTTGTGTGGCTGAGGGGCAAGGCCAGGTGCCACAGGAGCTGGACAGGCCAGCAGCTCACCACCCTCAGGCGGAGTGACAGGCAGGCAGAACGACGGTGATGGAGACTGAGGTGCCTCCTTTGCCACGCTCCCCGATCAAACAGCCATCATGGGCAGGAGATTACGCTCCAGCCAGAGCCCCAGACCCTGAAGCTGGAGTTGAGCATGTCCCTAAACACAACGTGTGTTCCTTCATTCAAGCAAGTGGCCTTTCCATGAATTCATCTGTCCATCCATTCAGCATCTACCACATCCAGGCACTGAGAGGGAATCCCTCAGAGTAGTTAAGAGCTCAGAGCCGGAACAGGACCATTGGGCTCGAATCCCAGCTCCACCACCTACTAGCTGTGAATTTAGGCAAGTTACTCAAGCTCTCAGTGCCTCAGTTTCTTCATCTGTGAAACAGAAGCAACAACAGCACTACCTCCTAGAGTGGTTCTGAAACTTACAGGAACTTACGCAGGTAAAGAGTTGAACACAATGCAGGAGCGAGACGGCCCTCAAGAAGGTTAAAGACACACATACATGACCAGCATTAGATGCTGGGACACAGAGAAGACAAAACGCCATCCTGGCCCTAAATAAATTTACAGTCAATTAACATCCAGTGACAGCACAGGACAGTGGCTTCTGAACCGCACTGTGGGGAGGTATCCAAAAGGCCGATTCCCGTCTCCACCTGCAGAGGTTCTGATCCCATAGGACCGAAGTGGGCCCAGGACTCTGCGTTTTAATCGACTCCCAAGTTGATGCAGCAGTCCACGCACCCCTGACCATGGACCCTACAGGAACCTTGGAGGGGTGGGTTCTTGGCACTGGCCCAGAATGGACTCTCTTTTGGTTTTGAGGTGTTTCTTGAAAAATGAGGAGGAGGAGGAGGAGGAGGAAGGGGACTGTGGGGGGAGACAGCCTGGTGACGTCAGGGAACTGCAGCAGGGGTCTGTGAGCCCCAGAGTCTGATGTTCCTGGAGACAGAGCCGGGGAGCTGGCAGGGGGTGGCGGGAGTCCACCAAGGCCAGTGGGAACTCTGCGTGGGAGTTGCTTTTTCCTCCATAGGTCTAGAGGCCTTTGAAGACTTCTGGGTGGGGAATGACATGAAGTGACATGCTTTGGAAAGGTCACCACTGAGGGCACTGTGGACCGTGAGCAGCGAAGGACAACTGATGCTCTCAAGAGGAGCGGGGTGATGATGACAACAGCCAAGGGCAGAGGTGGGAAAGCTGGGGAGGGTGTGGCCATGAGGATAGAGAGGAGGGAAGCGGGACAGGGGTGGGGAGGTGAGGGGTGGGAGATGCTTAGGACAGAACTGACAGGCATGAGCTGTCCAGAGTCGGGGTGAGAGAGGGTGCAGAGCAGCAGGAGGGAGGAGAGGGTGGGCTCAGCATCACTCCTACCAAGTGGAGTGTCTGGGGCTGCTCAGGGGAGTGTCCAGCAGGCACCAGGACATGCAGGTCTGTAGCTCAGGGGTGACTCAAGGCTGGAGACAGAGATTCAGGCATCAGCGGCCCAGGTCGTGGGAGTGGTACAGGTGGCTCAGGTCGATGTACAGTGAGGCAGGGAGCAGGAAGTTCCCTGGTGGAGAAGGAATGCTTGACAGAGATTCACAAAGCTGGGATGAAGCCCTTCCTCCAGCTCCAAGGATCCTTGGACTCCTCAGTAGGGTCTCCAGGCTTCCCCTGCACAAGAGGACTCCAGGTGCATGGAGTCCCCTCTGCCAAGTGGGACCGGTAGGTGGCCGTGTGGGAGAGCCACCTGGGGACGTGCCATAAGCAGGAGCTGCCTTTCCCAAGGCCTGGCTGAAGACCTCCCTGCCCCTCTCACCTCTCCTGGCCCCTGCCCACCTGCCAAGGCCAAGAGGAGACAGGTGACGGTCCTCCCCAAAGGCCTCACAGTGCAGAGCTCCACACGGCCCCAGGATGCCTCTGGCATCTCACCTTGTAAATGAGCTTTTGATGATCTGAGAAGACTTCTAATTAGAGCATCTGTTTATTATCTCAGCTTCAATTGCATATTAACATTTTTTCTTCCATCTCCCTCTTCATCAGGAGCAGGCTGTCTGCGGTGGTGGGTGGGCAGGGAGGAAGGCTGGGAGATTTCCCTGGGGACCCCCTTCCTCTCCTGGGGGGGAGAGGGGGCTCTGCTCCTGGCACTGGGCCAGGGCCCCTCCCCTTGGCACCTGAGCCGTCCTCGGGCATAGGGGCTGGCAGGCATGCAGGCATCACAAGCTGCTTTTTCGGGGCATTGCCACGTTCAACCTCAGAAGGGAGGTCAGTATTCGCCAGGCTCCCTCTGCCCACGGGATGTGTGGGTGCTCGTGAATTTTTGTTACGACATTTGCCTTCCAGAGTGATGGCAACAACAAGTGATGGGCACTTTCCATTTCAGGAAGGGTCAATGACACAGAGCTGTGAGACACATCGTGCTCACTAAACGGGGTCAGCCTGGCCCCCTGCCCATCAGGCTGCCCAACCTCATGCTCTGTTCTTTTGGCTGACTTCTACGGGGTGGATGGGTGGTGGTTTATCCCACAGGCAGCTGCCCTGTGGGGGCTTCACTCACATGACCCCCTCCACTGTCACACCTCGTCACCTGGCACTGGAGCTGTCCCTGGGACTCCTGATGAAGTTGGCATGGATGAGGGTCAGGCCCAGAATGGAGAGGCCCATGGAGAGGAGAGAAGAGGCATATTAGAAATGGTGGCTCAACCTCTGAGAGGTGCAGCCACACCTCTGGAGGGGACTTCCAGAGGTCTGGGGATCCGACTGCCAGCTTCATTTCACCAGATATTTTTTTCAAATTGTGTAAGAAAGAGTCTACAACCAGCCCTGGGAATTGCCGATGGGGTCCCCCATCTCTGACATGTTTCTCCTAAACCCAACCTGCCTCGCGGTGGCTGCCTGAATGCCTGCTCCTCCCCCCGGGGAAGCTTCTTGGTGCCCCTGGCCCTCTTCTCCAGGCCAGAAAGTCGAAAGTATCTGATGGCACTGTTGAGCACCCAAGCTTCCGAAACAAGAGGCTCAACCTCAGAAATGGCCCTCAGAGTCACTGGCACTCAGACCTGGGTGCAAGAAGGGTCTTCCAGGCCACTTGGGGGACTTCCACCTTCCATGGCAGGATTTCTTTTTACGGGATCTCGGCTCAATCCTCTGCTGGGACTCCCCTATCTGTTTTGGGATGGGTCTCACCCTCAGAAAGTAGGTCCCAAGACTGAACGGATACCATATTTCTCTCTCTGCTGGGGGGCCATGACACGGCATATGGAAGCGTGAGGGGGTTGCCCTAGGCACCTCTGACCTTGAAAGTTTAAGGACAAACCCCAGAGATCACCCCTCTCCCTACCAGCTCAGCTGGAGTCACCCACCCAGGAATTTAGCCAAGCCCTTCTCAAGCCTGCATATGTTTTTACTTATTCTTCCCTTTGCAATAGTAAGACTAGAAGAGATAACATACACTTAAGTGCTCTGTAAACTGAGAGTCAGCAGATAACGGCTGGCTGTAGAAAAGGAGCAAACCTTTCTCAGCACCTACTAAGCGCCGGGCAATGCCATCACCACCACGACTCAGAAGAACATCATTATTATACCCATTTCACAGGTGGAGGAAGAGGTTCAGGGAAATTAAAACCCTTGGCCGAGTCACAGACAGGCGTGGACTCAGAGCTTTTCCTGCTGTGAAGAATTCGCCCTGTGACCCAACAATTCCATCTCTAGGAATTGCTCCCGAGGGCATAACCAGACCAAGATAAAAAGTGCGCAGAGGAGCTGTGGTAATTAACTGTGAAAAACCACAAATAATCCAACGGCTACTACCAGAGGCTGCTTATGTAAACTATGGTGTATTTGTGGAATGGCATATGATGTGGCCACTAAAGAGGATCACGCAGATCCATGTCCATTAGCCTGAAAAGATGCTCATGAGATGTTATTTAGTGAAAAAAAAAAAAGCAGAGTGCAAGATAGCACTATATAATATGAGTATATTTTTTACAAAAGCCCACATAGTTGTGTGCCTAAAAATAGCTTGGAAGTTCACACAACCAAGAGTATTAAGAGTTATTCTATCTGAATGGTGGGATTTCATGATTTGTATCAGCTTTTTTACTTTTCTGTATTGTTGGAATTTTAAACATGGGCACGGATGATTTTCATAATTAGAAACTAAGAATAGAGCTGCGTCCATTTTACAAAGAAGAGACCACTAAGTGTTGCACACGGGGGCTCCCTTCACCAGCAGACAGGCCTTCCTTTCATTTGTCTGAAACTATGTACCATCTCCTTCAAGTGGGCCGTTTTCTCTAGACTGTGGCAAGTGGGGAGCAGTTCTGTGACAGTAGACTGGTCCTCTGCTGCCCCTTGGGGTAGGACAGCCTTCGTCCCTTCCCCCTTTCCATGTGGGGTCTCCTGGATTTCCTCCCATCCTGGGGAATGAAGAACATGGAATCCTGAAACATCTGAGCGAGAAAGAGCCTTGGGGAGCCCTCTGGTCTACCTTTTCCTCCCACTCCAGCTCCTCCTATTGTTAGCCCGGCCACTTGAAGGGTCCAGCTCTGAAGAGGCTGCATTGTGGCCTGGAGGAAGCTTCTCCCAGGCCAGAGGAGGGGCATGTAGGCTCCGGACCCTGGCCAGCGAGCTGCCTGGACACCACTGGCTGTCCCCACAGCCCCCACCTCCTCCCAGCCCCCAATTCCACAGCATGACTCCGACAGGAGGCTTCAGGACAGCAGAACAATTTAATTCCTCTTACAGTATAAAAATTAATAACATTAAAATGTCATGATCATCCCACACTAATTAAGCATCTAATGAATAATTAGCTGTGGACACATCTGACATTTTTGGTCATTAATTTGAGCAAGTGTTTTAAGTTCCAAACAGAACCCCTCTGTGGTGGAGCCTGCAACGCCTTGGGAAGTGACGGAAGCTTATAAAAGCGGCACACGCTTCCCGGTCCACAGGGAGGCAGGACGGGAGCAAGTCCTCTGGCGCTGGACCAGGGGGCTGGCCGGGGGGAGGCTGGTGCAGAGCTGGCCCTCTCTATCTCGGGATGCTCTGCTGGGGAGGGTGTGACGCAGGGCAGGGCCAAGCCCTGGGGGCCATCAGCACCCTGAGCCCCTGCGTCTGAGCCACCAGGCTCCACACCCCCTCCACACAAGCTGTTCCTGCTCAGAGGCCGGGATCAGGCAGACGGTCTTATTCCGGATCCATGCTCCTCTGACCTGTTAAGTGTCATGGCCAGGCAAGAGCCGGGTTATTTAGCAGACCTGCAGATTCTGGGCAAAAGTGAAGTCAGGTCTGTCTGAGGCTCCCGTGAGGGAGCAGCTGAGCAGGGGATGAACAAAGAGTTACTTGGGAGACCATTAGAGCCCGGACTCCCTGCGTCTCACTTTAAGATGAGCTGGGCTGGAGTGGAATGGGGCACATGGGAGAAATCACTCTTGCTAAGGGATAGCCTGACATCCCAGCAAGAGCCCTAGACAGGGGCTCCTGGGCTTAGCCCACCCTGACCCAGCCCTTAAGACAGGCGCCAAGCTCTGTGCTCAGTACTCACATATGTAACCCCAGGAGGACACCAGGGCACAGAGAGGTTAAGTGACTCATCCAAAGTCACACAGCTGGAAAGCAGCAGCACCCAGATGAGAATCAGGCAGTCTGGCGCCATAGTCTGTGCTTAAGACTCTGCTCTCTATGGCCTCTTTCTTCCTAACATCTTAAGGAACCCTCCCAAGGTCACAAGAGCAAGGAAATGCCAGAGCTAGACAAAAGCTGCCTATGAGTGATGTTGACAGGGGACCTGATCTGAGCTGGAGGGGGCCTGCAAAGGCCTGTCTGGGCTCTCAAAGCCAAGCAGAAAGCAACAGACATCCTGTCCTTTTGGTTTTTCCTCCAGGACTGTCTTGAATCTCTGTCATACATCTCAGCCAGCGTGCTCTGCAGCTAATGGAGAGGGAGCCCCAGGGGGCCTGTGTGAAGCAGCATCAGACGCCCCAGGACCCACAGCTGTTGGATCTGCGCCGGGGGTGCACCCGCGGGAGGACGGCCCCTCCTACTGTCCCCTCACAGCCCCTGTCTCTGGTGACAGCTCCCTGCCCACCGGGGGCTGCGCCCTCAGCCTGGGCATGGGGCTCTCCTGCATGCCTCCACAACACGTGGAGGGTCCCTTCTTCCCCCTGAGGACAAATCTCACCTGTCCTTCAAAGTCTTCCCAGGAGGCACACTCCAGCCCTTTTCCCCGCCCCTACACTCTCTCTGACATCCTCTCAAATTCCCTGGGGTGCACGGCACACAGTGGGTGCTCAACGCTGAACGGATAAACGATGGAGGGGCAGCCTCTACCCATGCACGCACGTCCCTTCTGCAGCTGCCCAACTCCCGAGAGGAGGCGCTGGCCCCAGGCATTGCCCAGTGCGTGGACAGCTGTCTCTCTTTTTCCTTTTTTTTCAGGGAAAGATTCAGCCTACGCTAACATCTGTTGCCAATCTTCCTCCTTTTTTTCCTCTTTACCCCAGCAAAGCCCCAGTACATAGTTGTGGATAGTTGTAAGTTCTTCTGTTCTTCTATGTGGGCTGCCGCCACAGCATGGCTACTGACAGATGGGTGGTGTAGGTCGCTCCCGGGAACTGAACCCAGGCCACTGAAGTGGAGCGTGCTGAACTCTAACCACTAGGCTGTCAGGGCTGGCTTGACAGTTGCCTTTTGTGTGTTCCTTCTGGGGGCAGCGGGCTGGCTGGGAAGAGCAGGATGTCCCAGGAGAGTCCCAAGCCCCCTCGCTCGCCCAGAGAGCTGGGAAGAGGCGCCCAGGGGTGGGGATCAGAGTCAGATGTGGGGCCCTGTTGAGGAGCCCTCCTCACTTGGATGATTTGTAGCCCCCTAAGTCCATATGTTGAAGTCCCCAGTACTTCAGACTGTGACTGAGTCAGCTCAGGCTGCTAGAGCAAAATACCACCAGCTGGGGAGCTTCAACGACAGATGCTTATTTCTCACTTATTTCTCTGGAAGCCCAAGGTCAAGGTGCAGGCAGATTTGGTTCCTGGTGAGAGCTGTGTCCTCACATGGTGGAGAGAGAGGTCTTGTGTCTCTAATCCCATCACAGGAGCCCCACCTTCCTGACTCATCTAACCCTACCACCTCCTGAAGGCCCCCTCCAAAGGCTAGAACAGGGAGGGGTGAGGGCCTCCACACACGGGTTTTGGGGAGACACGAGCATTCAGTCCATAGCACAACTTTACTTGGAAATAGATGTAATTGGTTGAGTTAAGATGAGGCCATACTGGAGTAGGGTGGGCCTCTGATCCAATGTGACAGGTGTCCTTACCAAAAGGGGAAATCTGGACACAGACATGCATGCAGGGAGAGGACCACGTGCAGATGAAGACAGAGGTCGGGGCGATCCTTCCACAAGCGAAGGAACACCAAAGATTGTCAGCAAACCACCAGAAGCTGGGATAGACGCCTGGAACAGGCCCTCCCTCGCAGCCCTCACAGGGAACCAAGCCTGCCATCACCTGGATCTTGGTCTTCCAGCCTCCAGACCGCGAGGCCACAACTTTCCACTGTTAAGTTGCCATCCGTGGTGCTTAGTTACAGCAGGTCTGGAAGCTAATACCGATGTCTACAGGCTTCTCCAACTTAAAATTCCAGGGCAGCGCTCCTGATCCCCCATGGTCTCCATCATTGTTGACAAGACCTCTGGACTCAATCTGGAAGCTTCTCTTTCTCTACACCCCACATCTGGTTGGCCAGCAGACCCCACAGCTCCCCCTCAGAAACTGCCTGGAATCTGGCTGGTTCTCGCCACCCCACAGCTCCACCTTGAACACCACCATTGTCTCACATCTGTGTCATTGAAAGTGCCTCCCACCTCATCTCCCGCTTCCACCTCGGGCCCCTGCAGTCTCCCTCTGATAAGGAGCCCAGCGGGATGGTGTTGGAATGTAAGTCACTCAAAACCCACAGCGCTCCCATCTCACTCGGGGAAAAGCAGTTCATGGGCATGCCGCCATCTCCCCTTCTAGGGCCTTCCCTCCCACCACCGCGGCACGGCCTACTTCCGTGAAGGTGCCTGGCTCGCTCACAGGCCTTGGCACCATCGGGGCCTGTTACCTGGAAGCTCCGCCCCACTTCCTCCGGCCCCTCCCAGCCTCCCAGGCTTTGCTTCCACAGAGAAGCCATCTCAGTGTGGCCTGTGGCCCTTGGGAGACAGCACCGCTGTTCAGCAGACAGCACCCTCTCCCTCTCCACTTTCCAGGCCACAGATGCTGGCCCACCACGTGACTTGTTTTGGTCACTGCAGTGGGGGCAGACGTGACTCCCCAATAAGCCACTGTCCCTGAGGCACACAGGATGACCCGAATCTGCCCCTCTGCCGGGGCAGAGCCACTGTAGCTGCTACAATTGGAGTGAGAAATAAGTACCTGCTCTCGCCACCGAGACACCCAGGCTGTTGGTTACACAGCAGTATCACAGCGAATCTGACTAATCCACTGCTCCCCCACCTGCTGCCGACTTGAAATCACAGCCCGTCCTTCCTCCAGGACACTCCTGACTCCTCCTTATTCTGCTTGACTGTCTCTTTCCCACAGCACAGCACCTCCTCCATATCACATAATGTACTGATTCTGTCTGTTCAGTGGCGTCTCCCTTGCTTGGGGGTAAACCCTCAAGGCAGGGCCCTGGGTCTGCTCTGGTCTCTGGCATGTTCCAGACGCCCAGAACAGGGGTGGGCACGGAGCAGGTGCTCAGTGAACATTTTCGAGTGAATGAAGGAATGAAAAGTGCTCTTATGAGTGACAGCTGGCACGTCCCTGAGGCAAGGCCTCAGCTCCACTCAGGCACGAGGCCCTGAGTAGCCGCCTGGCTTTGAGCTGGGCAAGCCTGGGAGGTGGTTCCATTTATCCAGACAAGCCCGTGATTCCCAAGTCTGGATCAGAAATCCGGAGGCCTTAGAAGACATGGAGAAAATAGAGTGGGCTTCCTGCAGCACTGTTCCCTCCGGGCTTGCTCTGTCCCTGTGGCTCCCAGGAGAAGTTCTAGAAGGGGCTTCCTCTGCAAAGTGGAGCTCAGGGACCAGGAAAGCCGCCAGCCCTGCAGTCTCAGCCCAGGAGCCCAGGACCCAGGAGCCCAGGGAGAAGAAGGGGCCTGGCCAGGTTCTAGGGAGAGAGAAGGTCCTGGAAAGCTCACCAGCCTTTAGGGGTCTGACTCCAGGCTGTGCCCGTCCCTGGCACCCACCTGCGGGCTCACCTGGGGACTGCTGAATTAAACAGCCCCAGATAGAGCCCATCAATTCTGGGGTGGGGCGCGGTGGAGGCGTTGGCATTTCCTTCACAAGTTCCCTGGGCCTGAGAACTGCTGGTCTTCGCTCTTCCACTTTCTACAACAGGTGACTCCGTAACAGCACTTTAACGAAAGCCAAGAGTGTTGTTTCAAGTCCTACCGTACTAAACGTGGAAACTCTTCCGACTTGAAAACCAGCCTGAAAGGCGTCCGTTTGGTCCCTGGGTCAGTGGGATTGCCAAAAGGGGACCCAAATGGCCATGGAGGAGGTGTTTTTGGGGCAGAATGACTTAGGAATGGTGGAGATCGTGGGCCCCAATACCCCTGTGGTGGGCAGGAGTGCTTCCCCCCTTGGAGTTTCACCCGTCCGAAGGCGCTCTGGCCTCACCAACGCGTGCCAGTCCTTTCCAGGCAGCCGTTTGGAGCACGCAGCTCGCTGGCTGGCAAGCAGGAGGCCCCGTTTTCACATCTCCCCACACCCCAGCCTTTTGTTCTGTGGCACGCCTGCTGGATGTCCCCACGCGGAGACCTGGAAGGGACCCAGGCAGCTGCACACGGCACAGTCCGAGCCTCGGGCCTTGTGCATTTTTATGGCCAAGTTATAAACCTCTGAGAAATGGGGTTTATAATGGAAACTCTGACACCACCTAAAATATATCAGCACTGCTGGGTGCTCCCAGGACACAGCCCTAATTTATAAACCACTCAGGGATCCTGGGCCATTCTGAAACTTACAGACAATAATCCAGTAACAGAGTAAACGAGGAGGAGAAAAAATGGCGCAAGTGTCCGTGGACCGTAAAGCCTGCTGATGCCGACAGTTCAGAAATCAGCCCAGTGTCACCATGTTTGGTTGCTACCCTGGATCCTGGTGTCCCCCACCCCATGGGATGCCAGCCCTGGAGAGGCGTGCGGCTCTGTTACGTGGCTGGATGCCGCTCTGTTCATCTTCCAGCCGTCTGTTCAGGTGAGGACTGGATAGGGTGGAAGAGGGAAGAAGTGTCCACCCTCTGGTTTGATGGAACAGACGCGTTTGTAAGAAGGTTCTAGTGCACTCTCGTTTATGTTGAAAAACAGCGGTGGAGGAAGCCAACTCTTCACTCACCAGAGACACGAGTTTATCACAACATGGTGGTGGAAACACCCATGCCCGCTCGGCTCAGCCACCTGGACGAGCCTCAGCCACAGGGGCTGCTCTTCTGCCCTCCCGCCGGGGAGGGACCCACGGCAGAGGACCTTCCACAGGGAGCTGCCGGGGGCTGGGAGCCTGTGACAGGCCGGGGAAGGGGTGCCCAGGCTCTGTCCCCGCCTACAGCATTGAGCTCCTGGTCTGAGGCCATGGCCATCTTTCCACGTGTTTTCCAGCATTCTGCTGTCCCTTTGCAGGGGGGCTGGTGGGGAGGCTCACTTTCTTACTCATTAGCTGAGTGTGGTGCAGAAATCAGGAGGGAGATTTGGGCCCCGGAGGTAACCAGGATGCAATCATTTCCTCCTCTTTCCTCAAGGGCTAGAGATGATGTCTTTGACCTTCCTACTCCCTCCCTCGTCCTGGAACTCCTTCCTTCCTTTTATCTTTCCTTCCTTCCCTCCCTCCTTCCTTCCTTTCGTCCTCCCTCCTTCTCTTTCTCTTCTTTATTCGTTAATTCCATTTGACAGACATTTTCTGAGCATTCGCCAGGAGCCAGGCTTGGCACTGGGTGCTGGGACACATTGATGACTCCGGAACCTAGTTTCGTGGGAGTCCCGCTTATGAATGCACAGTCACTAAAGCGCGTCTCCCACCACATTAACCCATGCCCCGTTTCGCTCTTCTCCTTTAATGCGACACGGAATTTCAAAATAACTTAATGACGAACAAATCAGTCACAGACATTTTGAGGAGGGTTTTTCAAACCATACCAGCCCCACATCCCACTTCCAGAGGATTCTTAAATGCCTTTTCTCATGGAAAAGGAGTGCCACCGCTGGCAGTCACTAGGGGGTCACCACAGCCAGGACAGAGGTCTGCAGGGGGCCTGGGGAGCGACCAGCCTGGCACAGTAGGGACCACGTGGAGGGCCCGGCTTCAGAGCACGAGCAGAGTCAGAGACCTTGGTCAAAGCCCGGCTTTACCTTCTCTTAGGTGAAGGGCTTCACCCCTCCGCACTCCAGTTCCCCCATCTGTAATATGGCAACGATACTGATTCCCACCTCAGGAGGATGTTGGGCAGCTTTTATGAGATAAAAGCAAAGCGCATAGCTCCCTGTCTAGACACAGTGGAGTGCTCAATAAGCCTCGCTCATACTGTAACAATTTGTTTAATGAAAAAGTGAGAAAGGGAACCATGCAAGCAAAGGCCCTGAGGCATAAACCAGCATTCAGTCAACAAACAGGGGTTGAATGGCTGCTATGTGCCAGGCAGAGGTGCCACCGTGTGACCAGCTGGGGAGACAATAAAAGCCCTTTCCAGAGTGAAGCTGGTTAGGAGGCTGGCACAGGTGGTGGGCATGTCCACCCGCTCAGAGATTGGATACTCTTTGTGGGGTGTGCATCAAAGCTCTGCCCTTATCTGGGTGTGGCCCCTGGGCCCTGACAGTGTGGCATCCCTAGGGAGACCTCTGTGGAATGGGCCTCCGTCTCTGTGGTACAGAACTTCGTGCTCGCTTGGTGTTGGTGCTCACAGCTCCCTCCACCCCTGCCTCCCTCCCTCTTCCCGTCTCTCTGGCTCCTGGAAAATGCAATTTGAGTCAAGCCACTTTCAATTACTGCGATGCAGTGTTTTGAGTCCACGAGGTAACAAAGGGCCTGTTTCCCCTCCTGGGAATGTTTGGGGTTTTCCAGGCATCTTAGCAGAGAGAAAAAGGAAGTGAAGCTAAGTGCTGCTGGAGGAACAAACGGGTTCACTAGCACCTGGGGCTGGGGTCGGGTGCCTCCTCCCACCCTGCAAGCTGCCGGGCACCCTCACCCCATAGGCAGAGACCCGCTCCCCAAAGTGAAGGAGCAGAGGGGCAGGGCAGAGCTGCAGCCCTGGGGCCAGAGCAGGGCGCCCGGAAAGCTGAGGATGGCAGGGGTGTGAGCGCTGTGAGTGTGTGTGTGCAAGGGCATGTGAAAGGTGATGAGTGTGTGAGTGTGCAAGTGTGACGAGTGCATGTGAGTGTGTGACAGTGTGAATGTGGAGGATGAGCTGTATGAGTATGTGTGTGCTGGGGGAGGCCAGACCTCCAGGCTCACCTTGGGAAGCCTGGCTTGTCCCTCGAGGCCAGGCTGGGAACTCAGTGCAGCTGGACGAGGGCTCACCTGCCCTCCCTGGAGGTGGGCTCAGGACCCCCACTCACTGGGACTCGGCCCCCACCCCTGCTCTCCCTCGCAGCACTTGGAACATTTCCTTGGGTTTCAGGAATCTTCATTCTATTTCTGCCTCGAATCCTGACACTGAAGCCCTGAGGGACCAGAAGGCCACGGAGTGCACGGGAGTCTTGCTCAGCTTCGCCTTCTGTGAATTCCCCCTCTCCCTCCCTCCGGGACTGGTCTGTTTTCTTCCCAGCGACATGACCCGCCTGCCTCCTCCCCTACTGGCCAGAGCACGGAGGCCAGCCGGGCACCTGGCAGACCCTTGATAAATCTGAGCTGATGAATCATCTGAGAATCGGGCTAGGGCTGGGAGGGTCAGGTGAGGGCATGCAGGGGAGCCACCCACAGGGCCAGGTGTGCCTGCTGGGACCCCACCCGGTGCTCCCTCCTGCTCTTCCAGTGCCCGTCACACCCTTGGACCCCTGCCTCCAGCCGCCCCAGGAGACCCTGAGTCCCAGGGCCAGATGCCTGGTTCTGGAAGGGCCTGAGACCTGCCTCCTGCCTGTTTTCCAGTTTTGCACTAAATGCCCACATTCTGGGAAACTCTTCAGTTTGGTCCTGAGGAGAAATCAGCAGCCAGTGTTCGCAGCAGCCCTCAGAGACAGAGGGAGCCCCCATCTCCTCCCAGGGTGGCCCATGAGCCAAAGGGCCCTGGAGGCCACCCAGGGCTTCCTCCCCACCGCTGGCCAGCTGGCTCCGACCTCCAGGAGCTCCAGGAGAAGGAGGCGGATCAGGATCTCGGAAGGGGGCTGGGGGTTCGGCAGCAGGTGACTGCAGAAAGCCTACATGAGTGTGTGCAGGGTGAGTGTGCATGCACCTGAGTGTGTGTTTGCCATGTGTGTACTTGGGCTCCAGGTGAATAGCATCATGAGTGTCCCATGGGGTGCATGCCTGTGTGTGCCTGTGTCTATCTGTGAGGGGGGCTCACCATAGTGAGCCCCTCCCCCAGTGATCTGGATCTTAGTGGGGGTGGGCGAGGCATGCCACACTGAGAGAAGACATCCATGTCACTGTGGGGGCACTTTTTGGAATGCACATACCCCCTAGGAAAGTCTGGTCTGCTCCCCAAAGTACTGGGCATGGATTATCTTCATTCTATATGTTGGGGCAGGAAAAAGATGGAGGGCCATTGCCCTAGAATGTTCTTGACCTTACTCACCCTCTATTGCAGAAATGTGGACTATCCTTTGGTGCATCCCCAACTTTTCCCTCCTGCAGGTAAAGCAGGTGGGTGGGGCAACCTCACACAACCTCATGAGGAGCTGGAAGCCCCGGGGGGTCTGTATCTGAGAGTCAGCTGGCAGAGAGACCAGGTAAATTTCTGAAGGAAACTGAAAGCAGGTGCCCTGGGGGGCCCATACTCTCTGAGTGAGGCTGAGAAGTCTTATGCAGGTCCCCTGCCTCCCCGACACAAGTGTGTCAAGTGTGTCTAGCACAAGTGGGTCCCCGGAGAGCAGAGGCAAGCCAGAGTCCAGTGCACTGGTGAATGTGGAGGCCAAGCCCATGACACAGGGGGCAGGACAGCTGGAAGCAGCATGTTCCCCACACCTGGGGACCTGGGAGCCTCACCTGCTGGTTTCTCTGTGGCCCCAGGATTCTGTTTCACCTGAGACTTCCTGGGCAGCAGAGCCGTGGGGATGCAGGAGGCTGACCGCCTGGGCCCCTCGATCAGTCCACGCCCGTCTATCTGTGTTTGGGCCCCGGCAGTGGTGCCTGTGGCCACCCGAAGTCCTGGGAGAGGGACTGTTTTCCTCCCCTGCTGGATGGTGGCCCTGGACGGACGTGGGCTGTGGGGAGCAGCCCTCTCTTCCCAGAAGGCCCACTCTGGCTGAGTCTGGGAATCCTGAGCCCTCTGAGGTCAGGCAGTGCCCTGTGGTGTCACTGTCGCCTCGTTTTCTCCTTCCTGGGCCACCCGGCTCCTGCCTCCTCTCAGCCCTTCCTCCCTGGGCCTGAGCCCCTACGTGGTCTTGTCCCCTCAGATACATGGAGCACCAGGCAGAGGTGGCTCAAGGGAGGGGACGTGAGAAGGCCTGGATGGATCACATCTGCAGGGAACGTGGACGGGAGTGGGCAGCTCATGTGAGGCCCGCCCTGTGGGTTAACGAGGCCGAACTGCAAAAGGGCAGGCCTCCACACCTTCTGATACTGCAAACCTAAGTGACTGTGAACTGCAGGGACCCTGTTAGAAAGGAGAAACCGCTGCAAGACAGAGAGCTCGATGGTTCCTCGGAACCTGAAGGAAAGCCCCGGACGGCCTGCGACTCTGGGTTTTACTCTGGGTTGTAGCTTGTGGACAACTACAGGTAGGAACAGCTGCTGTGACCAAGCCTGGCACTCCCTCCAGGCTCCAGGCTAAGTCTTCACAAATGTGGTCCCACCGAATGTTCACAGATGTGCACATGGAGGAAGGAAGTCAAGTTCCTTGCTGGGGCTGCCCAGCAGTAAACACTGGTGCTGAGATTAGAACTCACTTCTGCGATCTCACCCCGAGCTGTCCTCACAATCTGCCTCCTGGGAGCCGTGGGTGAGGGCGGCGACCATTCCCTGCCCCGCAGTGAGCTGTCTGACCAGGAGCCAAAGGGAGACGCGGGCCCACTCCATTGGCATTACCTGGACGGGTTGTATTTCTCCAGGACTCAAGGAAGTCATCTGTGCGCTGGGACCTGAGACCGGGCACTGTCTCACCAGGATGAAGTCTGGGCCCTTGGGGTGGTGCCTGGGGTTTCCCAATGAGGCGGAGGGCTCCCCTCTCCCACAGGGCCCACAGTGTGGCCATCTCTCCCTCCCTCCTCCACCTGACACTCATGGCCTCACCCTCTGTGCCAGGCCTGGGCTAGGCACCAAGAACAACGAGGTGAGTGGAATACTGCCCCCCTCAGGAAGCTTAGCTTCCAGCATGCTCTTCCCTCCAAGCTCACCTATGCCCAGTGGGACCCACAGGACGCCAAGCAGGGGCCACACACCCCTCTTCAGCCTAGAAGTCTTTTCCTGAGTGTTCAGCAATGGGAAGTGTCAGAAGATAATAAATGAAAATTTATAACACTTTCTTCACTATCCAAAGTAAATTCGTTTCTATTCCTTAACTGGCTTCAGGTCCTCATATGCATTTGGATCCCCATCACGTGTCCAGTGTCCACATCTCCTTATGATTCCCTGAGCTCTCCAGGGCCCAGGGCTTAACTCCACCTCTGAGAGGACCCCCACTCTCCGGCCTGCACCTCCCTGGAGAAGTGGGGTCTGGGGGCGGGTCCTTGCTCCAAGGGCCCCTGCTAAAGAGGCCATTTGCAGCCCGTGGCTGGGCTCCTGCCCATGCCAGGGACCAAACAAACACTTGGAATTCGTAAGGAGATTCTGCTGAGCTGCCGGAGCCCATCAAATTTTTATCGAATGCATTTCCTCTGGAGAACTTGTGTACTAAATCCTGCCTAGGCTGTATTAGAGGAATAAAAATTCCATGCACAGCCCTGACTGCAAATGCTCCTTCCCAGAGCGGAGGACACACTTTCTCAAAGGCCACTTCTCTGCACAGAGGCACGGCGGGGCCTTGTCCTTGGCCAGGGGCCAGAGGGAAGCCGAGAACAGAGCTGCAGAGGGCCCCGCTCTGCCCTTCCACCTGGTAACAGGTCGGTGGAGATCGCTCTGCAATCCTTCTAGCCCCATCCAAGGCTTCCATCGACCTTGGGCTTCTCCTGGCAACCGCAGTCTCCCCACTGCTGCGCCACACGTCCCAACCCAGAGCGGAGCCCCGCCAGCCGCCTTGCTGGCCATCTCCTCCGATGGGGCATGGGGTCACAGCTAAGCGGAGGAGCCCTTGGCTTGCCCCCTGGCCCCTGATGCAGGCTCGAGGCGCAGGCTTGCTGCAAGCACAGCCCAACACCCTCAGCTGGAGGCCCCAGGGGCCCAGGGAAGACTCCACAGGACACTGGGACCCCCGCGGAGCTACAGGCTGCTGAGGAATCTGGGTTCTGGTGGGTGTCCATCCACCATATGATCCCCAAACTCATACTCAGTGCTGAAATGGATCGGAAAGCAGAGAGAGGCACGCTGAGGAAAGCCCACAGCAGAAGGTTGCCAGACAACAGTCACATCCAAGTTTCAGACAGATAAGGAACACATTTTTAGTATATGTATATTCCAAATATTGTGTGGGATGTACTTACACTAAACTTTTAAGAATTTGTTGTTTATCTGAAATTCAAATGTACTGGCCATCTGCAATTTTTATTTGCTAAATCTGCCCACTCTACCCACCACCCTCCAGGGTTTTCTGCACAATCTCTGTCTCTTTGTGCCACGAAAACCCACACTCCACCAAGTACAACGCCACAAAGAGATGTCTTCTGCAAGCCCTCTCTCTCTGGCGCGCTCTAGAAGACAACGATCTGAAATGGCAGCACGAGAAGACCACGGCGAGAGGGCACAGCGGGTCTGGGGATGGAGCTAACAAATCAACGTTCTCAGGCCTCTCCCTCCACTTGTGCTCCAGACCATCGGCCTACACTGGGAAGTCATCTCAGCAAACCATCTGCCCCTACCCCTCGTCCCTTCTGTCGGTCTTTCCTCAGACTGATGCCTGACTTTGAAATGACTGCTGACCGCAAGGGCAGGGATGAGGCAGCCTCCCAGGGAGATCCTCTCTGGAGGGTCTCAGGAGAATGCTCTAGAATCAGCTTACTCAGTTTCTCTCTTGGCCACAGTTCCTAGCTCTCCAGCAGTGGCCGGTAAACATGTTGGTATTAATGGCAAACGATGGCACATGTCGCCAGCGGGTAAGAACCAGCTTTCCTGAGAGGTCTGCCTGAGGCGGCCCTGACGCGAAGCTCCTGCCTGGCGATGGCTCTGGGTCTGGGCTCAGGGTCTCCAGAGTCTCCACCTGGGACCCCTCTTGTCAGCTGGGTCTGACAAGTCAAGGATGAGGCCCTGACACTCACTGGAGTCTGCAGAGACTGCACCATCTCCGCTGGGCATCAGCATCACCCAGACTCGCTGCTCTAAGATGGCAAAGTAAACAGTTATCTGCCGCCTTCTCTCTGAAGCTAACTGCAAACCCCAAGAGGAAGTGGAAACCAACAGGAGGCCTCCGTCTTGGCTGGAGCCGGCTCACACCTCTGACTTTGAGCACGGCATTCGAGGCTGGGCTCCCACAGGCGTGAGACGGCCCGAGAGAAGGAAGCCCCATGAGAGGCTGCTGCCACTGCAGCAGATGGAGGGCAGAGCATGGGATGTGGCCCAGATGGCTGGCCCACACCCTCGGGGGCTGATGTGCCCAGCTGGTGGGCCGCTTACACCCGGCTCTGCCTTAGCGTTTTCTCTGCATTAGGACTGACCCACTCTGTGGAATGCTCTGGAATGTTTCCCCTTATTAAGGTGCTTTCTCAGCTATCTTCCACCCTCATGGATGAGCTCTCTTATAATTCTCTTCTGGGCTCTGACTTTGTGTGGTTGTCTCTCCAAATAGATAAGGCCCTTGAGATAAGGTACAGCGGGAAAATGAAAGAGATGCTGTTCATGAAAGTAGCAGAAGTACAAACGGAAGAGCCGCACGAGGTGGGGGTTTCTGTTGCAGCATCACACCAAGAACGTGGCGGGATAAACCAGCAATGGGTTATTTGTGGACACGGAACAGTGTGCCAGCAACTGTGGACGGTCACACAGGCTGGGGTTGTCATTCTCATTCTCTAGATGGGCTGTGACTGTCCAAGCTTCCCTAGTGAGTGGGGGGCAGAGCAAGTGGTTCAGAGCATCAGGGTGGGACCAGCCTGGGCTCAGGTCCCCGGCCAAGCTGTCGACATGCAGGGAGGCGCCAGCGTCCAGTCCTCTCACGGACAGCGCAGTGCCAGGACCAGCATTGTGGCTGATGGGATGGGGTGGGGGTCTGACGGGGGTTCCGTCTTCGGGGGGGCAGGGGTACCAGCAGCTACTCTGGCCTGACGAATCCTTCAGGGAGCCCTTTAGGCAAGTGACCTCGGGCAAAGCGGCAGCTACTTTTCTTTCTGAACGTCTTGGGTGATGGATTTAACGTTCAGAGAAATGAAAGGACAGTGGCCTTGGTGGGCTTGGCTTTTTGTCCTGACTATAGGTCTCTGCGGGTGGAGCCTGGCTTGACATCTGTGCCTCTTTCCCTAGGCTGGGCCTGGGAGGGGGTGTGCTTCTGCAGACCTGCAGGACAGAGGCTCCTGGGCTGCATCAGCCCGACTTCGGACAACCAGTGGCCCTGGGAGGTGGGAGGAGGCAGGAGGAGCTGGCAGGAAAGCTGGACTGTGGCCTTCGGGGAGGCAGAGGGATGGATGGCATGACTTCCCAAGGGCCATCCTCTAAAGGAGACAACAGGAGGATGCTGTCCTCTCTCTGCCTTTACTTTTTGAAGCGCCTACTTTTAAATTATGGCTGGCACCAGACGAGCGAGTTCTCACTTAGACGCTGGTGGTCCCGGGGAAATGTCGCAGTGGCGGTGACATTTCAGCATGGTGGCCATAACCAGTATTGAGCTGATGCTGCAGCCGCTGAGTCACGTCTGCCCTGTCTGCTGCACAGGAACATAGATACATATGTGCAAACACGTGTAACCAAACTCACCAGCACTCACAGGCTGCAATGGGCTCATGGTCACAGTCAATGCACACTATACTCCCAGCCCTGCACCTTCACGCCCTTTGGGGCTGACACATTCAAACTTGTGCACTTACTCTTGACACAGAATCCCCGTCTGCAGGCCACCCCACACCTAGAAAGCGATGCACGAGGGTTTGCATGTCCCACATATGGCCCATCCCACAGACAACCCGGTACTGGCTCACACACACCTCTTTCTCTCTCTCCTATGCGCCTTCCCACCTGTGGGCTGCTTTTCAAGTACAAAGAAGCCCCAGCCTATTCAGGCAACCTGTCTGAGGCTGACCTCAAGCAAAGACGAGGACCGCCACGCTGCTCTGAGCCGTCCCTCCAGGTCCAGACGGCCAGCTCTGTTCAGGCTGCTCCCTGCCAGCTCCTGGGGGAAGCTCAGAGAGCTGGCCCTGGCCCAGGAGAGAGAGGGGAAGTGGTTCCACAGTTCTGAGGGGGAAGAAAGGAGCTTTCATCTACCTAAGATTAAATTATAGCCAGGAGGCACTTCTGAACAAGACCAAAATAGATAACTGGAAACACGCAGCCCTACTATAAATTCCCAGGATTTGCAGTCTTTCCTGGACTGGTTTATCCTTGAGAAGCTCCGGGAGTAATTCTGTTTGAATAAGATCTAGAGGGCTCCACGTGAAAGAGTATGGGTTTCTGGCTAACAGATCCTTGTTAGCAGAAACCTCCTTGACAGACACTCAAATCTTCACTCCACACCTGGCCAGGGGCTCATGGAGACTCCAGAGGGGATCTCTCTTTGCCTGGAAGGAGCCAGTGTTCCAGGTGTTGCTTCCACCCCTGCAATGCCAGAGGCCTAGCCAGCTCTCAGAATGAGAGGCCAGGGGTCAAGGGTCCAACAGCCTTGGACTCAGGCCCTGCCATGTCCAAGCAGGGTGGACGCTGGCTAGGGGTCAATGCAAATCACTTCTATGAATGGAAAATTGGGTCCAAAGACAAATGAACTTAGAAGGGGCTTTAACGTCGCAAGGAATTCATTGGTCTTCTCCCTGATGCTCCCCATTCATGTCCCAAACTTGATCCTCTCCCCAAAGAACCTGGAACACAAGTGCAGAAATCAAATGAACCCTAATAATAATGATTGATGAATGACAGAGCCAGATGAGAAAAACTGCTAGATAACAGTTCGTAAACATGCTCCTTGAAACACTCCTCATCCTCTGTCTCTCCCTGGGATGTGGGCTTCCGCCTGGGTGGGAACAATGATTAGATTTTTAATTATTTAAGAGCTTGCATCTCTCAACCCTCTGCAGCAACCAAAGAAAAATCTGACAAGTTTGAAAAAAGTCTTTAAAAGATGGAGGCCATCCTTTTGGGGTGACAGCATGGAGCTCAACAGAAGATGGGGTTCCTTCTCTCTTGTCAAGAAAAAGGAGTGGGGTTGGCCTAAGTCCCTGCTATCCTCAGCCCCTGACCTGGCTCCAAGGGCATATAAAGCAGGTCAGGGTCCACATCCTCCATCCCAGGACAAAGCAAGCTTGCTGGTCAAGGCCACCAGGCTCTGGGACCCTTGCTGTTGTCCTTTGTGACTCCCTTCCAGCTGATCCCCTGTCTGGAACCAGGGTCTCCTGACCCTTGGCCTGGATACCCCTCAACCCCAGCAGTCTCCCTCATGCCCACTCCATCCAGGCTTCAATTCCCCAGAGACTTTCTGAGCCCCACCCCACCCCAGCCGCCCACCCGCACCCCCAGTGACTCGGCCTTTCTGGTGGATGCCCACATCTCGAGAGATTGAATTCATTCACATTTCCAGGTGCTATACATTCAGATGAAGTTCTTCTCAGGATCTCCTGCCCAGAAAAGGATAAATATTTCTGATCTATAGCAAATGTGTTTTCCTTTAGCTAACATCTTGGCAGGCAAGTACACTAATCTCCCAGGAAAATCTAGGGCCTGAATAGCAAGCAGATTTTTTTTTTCCTGAGCAAATAGAAATTCTGAGTTGCTTTTTTAATGCTGGATTTTTTTTTTTAAACAGCAGATCTGGAGAAAAATCACAGTCCATTAAATCTGCATCTCTTGAAAGAAAAACCCAGAAGGCCACCTCCCCATCAAAGGCAAAATGAACAGAGTTTGGAAGTGTGTTTAAAATGCACCAAGGGAGCAGCAGCCATCCTAAATTACCCCACTCAGCCTGTGGAAGATGGGGGCCTCCAGCCTCCCCCATGAGACAGGGCAAGGGAGGCCAGCAGGTGCTCCACAGCCTGGGAAGCAGAGATGGGGGCAAAGCCACATTTCCCACTGGCTTGTCTGTCACTGCTGAGGCCTCAGCAGCACCTGCCCCCTCTCGGTGCCATGTGACCCCAAAGCTGAGCCAAGAGCATACCTAGCAAAACCAAAGACCCCTCAAAACCCTCATCTCACATTCCTACACTTTACCAGCTCCTCTCTGGCCAGACTTGGGTTGGGAAGCGGCCCAGAGGATAAACTCTTCCTCATCTGTTCTCTGGGGGATGGTGGCTCTGCTTTTGTAATAAAAGAAAGGTCAGAGAACAGTGGGTCTTCTGTTGTATGCCAGGCACCAGGTGACATTGAGGAGTAAGTGTTGTCATCTCCATTTCACTGCCCTGGAAAGTTCTTTCCACCCCACTCTGCTGCCTCCTGAGCTGCCTTGGGCTTCTGTGAGCAGGAGGCAGATGAGTGGACCACTCCCTGCTCATACTCACATCTGAGCTGAGGACCCCAGGACTGCAGAAGGCTGACCCAGCTCTTCTGAGCCTCCACACGTGCTACCCACACAAGCCCTGCCCAGCCCAAAGCAGGGCAGAGCAGGCCCTTCTGGAACAGCACCTTCCCTTCATTCCTGATCACCGGGAAGTTGGCTTGTCTGTCTCTATCACTCTAAAAGGGGAGTCAGTTGCTCCAGCTCTCCCCACATGGGACAGGAAACACTCCCTACCCAAGAGGACTTGCCTCGTGCCTTTCCAACTGGGGTGACCCACCATGTTTTCTTTGGGGAGGGCGCCCCTTAGTTGAATGGGAGCGTACCCCATCCTAGACAGATCCCTTCACTCAGCCCCTAGCAGCTGGTTGCCATCAGCCTCCAGTTCAGAAGCTCGGACCAAGCCGGTGAAAGTCCGACATCACCAACGTGCGACAAAGACTTCAGCTAAAGACACAGATTCAACCGCAGCATCGGTCTTTGTTTTGTCGGAACACCGAGGGCTCCGCAGAAGGGAGCCCATTAAGCTTGCATTTTCCATCATGGAGCAAGTAAACAAACCCAGAAAAAGAGCTGCCCATCACTGAGCTGGCTTCCCGACAGGAAATGGTATGAGTGACTTCGTTTTTAAACATTATTATCCTCTTGAAAGCAAAAGATAAAGGACGCCTTAGAGCAGCCAAATTGCTTTGGCTCAAAAATCATTTTAAATACCATTTCCTTTAACAAGCCTACTGCCTGGGCAACAGATCAACACTATTCATTTTAACCTTAGTCAGTAGGAAAAAAAATCACTGAAGTGCCTGTAATTATTTAGCTTTCTCCCTTGCTCCCCACCCAGATATGTTAACTAATGACCAAAACAATGCAAACCCAGGTCCTATTTTAAACAATTGGACATTCGATAGAACACACCAAACGCACCAGGAACCATTGTCCTCTGTGTCTACTCCAAACCCGAACACGGGATTCAGGGCTATCTTCGGCCATTCCCAGAAAGTGCTGGAAACAGCCTTCACCTCTATTGCTTGTGCTCAGGAAAGCACCAAGTCAGAGCAGGAGCTCACCTTCACCCTTAAGATGAACAAGCACTGGGACAGCCTCCTCCGTAAGTCTTTATCAATGGGAGAGATGGCGGATGGAGTCAGTCTGCCTCCGCCTGGGGTAGGCCAAGTGTGAACGGCTCAGGCAAAGGCTGGGGGTGGACAGGGTAATGTCTTGGGGTGCCGTGCAGACAGAAATGCTACATGAAAGCTTGGGGGATTTCAGATACGTAGGTGGAACGTGCTACCACCTCCTTTTTGTTTTGGAAAGGAAAAAAAAAGGAGTTTTTGTTAGGTTATTTGCAAACACACAAAAAATACAAATGCTCAAAGTAAATGACATTCACAGAAGCAGCCTGAGTTGGAGGACTGGAGCTGAGCAGATGGGCCCTCTCTTAGTCGGGTCGAGAGACACACGCACAGAGGGACGTGCCTTTGCCGCTAAAACTGGAAGGCCTGAATTCTTTTGGGTCATACCCTCAGCCTGGAGAGCTCAAGGTCTCCCTAGGGAAGAGTGTCCTGCCTGGGAGAGGGCAGCACATCTGGCCTGCGGCGACCAAGGAGGCCATGTCCATCTCTAAGGACCTGACTCAGGAAGTGGGTCCTTTGTCCTCACAACTCGATCGGAAGAGCCCTGTGAGCAGCGGCCCAGACCCCAACAGGGAGCAGACTTGCTTTGGCACCCATGCTTCCGGTCCCGCTGGCCCCTCACCGGGTGGCTCACGGTAACTGCGCTTTCGGCTTCATTGAGGGCTAACCACTGTGCCTCCTGAGGGTCAATACCTAAAACGGCGACTGCCCATTTTGAAGCGCATCTCTTAAGAAAATAAACTCTCAAAAACTGCCCGAAGAGCAGATATGAAACCAGGAAGCCCAGCGAGCGACGCCCAGCCTCCGATTCCAATGAGGACAGTCTGATTCTGGGTCTGGGGGAAGAGCCCGTTCCTCCCACTGCACTCTGCAACTCTAACTCCGACGCTGGGGTCACTTCTAGAGAAAGCGGTCACCTGGAGGAGGGCTTCACCTCCAGACGCCTGGCAGGGCGGGCCGCTGAGGCCCTGCGTCCAAGCTCGCGAACATTTCCGCTGGGACCCCAGGACCCTCTGTAACCCCGTGTGCTGAGTGGCCAGAAGCCAGCAGATGATGCCTGTTCCTGTCATCCTTGTGCTCAGGGACTAGGCAGAGAGGGTGTGCAGGATGTGTCTCCACCTCTTTTAGGTCATAGGAGGTTGGCTGAGCGCCCTCGGGGTGGAAACCAGCCCCTCTGGCAGGGGCTCCAGTCCTGTGGGGTGGACTGAACGGGGGCCCACCCTCTGCCACACCAGCCTCAGGGGATGTTTTCCACGTTAAAGAGTCTCACACATGAGAGTCTATCTCTGCAAAACAGAAAAATCTGGGGCAATTTTTCTTTCCAAAAGACTCCCCACTGGGCCCCTGTGAGCGTGAGTGTGCTGTGTGCGCATCGTCTGGACGGTAAGCTCCCCAAGGGCGAGGACACGTCTGCCTGTTCATCCCTGTGTCCCCAGCACCTGGCACGGGGCCTGACCCCTCATAATATGCACTGACACCTGAAGAGGGAGTTCCTTGAGCATGTTTCAAACCAGATCTCAAAGCCCAGCAGGGCGCCTCACCCAGCAGGCGTGGAGCTGGTTGCCGAGGCTGTAGGTACCGACTCTTTCTGAAGAGTTGCCTCAAATCAGCGCCATCAGGCCCTGACAGCCTTTCCTTCTCCCACAAAGACCCCCTGAAAGACCTCTTGACTGTGAGTTTTTTGAGCCCTCCTGGAAGGTACATGTGATATGCCATCAGAGAGCTGAATAGGACAAATAGGAGTGTGGTAGGGGCTGGCAGGTCACCACCCCCTCCCAGGCCAGGGTCCACCCCTGAGGGGACCCAGGCTACTAGGGTTTTCCTGTGTGCATGGGAGGCCACGATCCTAGTGACTGTTCCTGTGGCAACCAAAGCAGGGAGAGCCACTGAGGACCCAGGCAGACTCGGCAGCTGGGGGAGGTGGTGGCAGGACCTGGCACGAGCGAGTGGAAGGAAAGCGAGGTACAGGAGAGGAAGAGGAGAGGAGGAAGGGCAGGCCCCGAGACCCTCAGACCTGGGGCCTGGCAAGCTGAGCATGCTTCAGACTCAAATCGCTTTTTACTCAGATGAGGAAACTGAGGCCCAGAGAAGGGAAGGGCTTCCACAGCGTCATGCGGAAGGAGGAGCAAAAGGAGCTGACATTTACTGTGCGCCAAGCTTTACGTAGGCGATTTCACGGCATCTGTCCCTACCAGGCAAGTCTTGGCACACCCTTTTATAGATAGGGAAGCTGAAGGTCCGAGAGATTAAGAGATGTGCCCAAGGGTATCTGGCTGGCTGAAAAGGAGAAATGCCCATGGAGGAAAACGGTCAGGAACCACCAGTCACTCAGCATCCAAAATGCATACTGCCACGGCTTCCTTGCGCCTGGGTCTCTGGCACCAGGAGATGGAAAGCGGTTCCTTGACTCAACTCCTCACCACATAGCCAAGGGGAAGACAGCCATCCTGTGTGTCGCAGAGGGCACGTGAGGAAGGCATCGGGAGCACAGGCCGCAGAGCACGGCAGACGCATGAGGTGCGTTTATTGGAGGAACGGAAGAGTGACAGGCACTCCCACTGAACGACCGAACGAGTGAATGAATGAATGAATGAATGAACGAATGCACGAGAACAGCAGATTTCCAGCCTGGAGACTTGGGAAAGCTAAAGTGCATTCTGGGCCTTCTGCTGCTGGCATGACTTTAGTCCTCAAGCCCAGAGCTCTGACTACAAGGTGTTTCCACGCCCGTCAAAAAGTCCAGTGTCTGCTTGGTCCTGATTTCCAGCAGCCACAGGGGAGAGGAGAGGTGGCCAAGAGTGTGACGGAATCTCTAGGACTAAGCATCCCTGGTGCCTTCAGTCACCTGGACACATTCTTCACAAAGCTGCACAGACAGTGCTGGGCGAGATTCAGGTCCCACAGGGCCACGGGGGAGGCCCCCACCCTGGGGCCTGGGCCAGTGTGGCCTATTCTGGATCACGACCTCTAGCCCCATGTTTTCTGGCCTTTAGGCTGTGACTGTGGCCATTGAGAGCTGCCACTCATGGTGACCTGGTCCGGACACGGACAGGGGAGCTCTGCTTGGCTTGTGGACTGTGGGTCCTAGTCAATTGGGAAACATCTTCCGGTTTCTGTAACGGCTTTGGCAGGAGAGGGCTTGGAGCCATTTATGCCAGGACGAAGTAGAGCTGTTTAGGAAAACAAAAGCAATCTGGACACAGGGCAGAGGCCCAGGGCGGCCACTACAGGCAGCTTTGATTCAGATAGGTTTGTTCTCGTCCTGTCTTCTTCCAGAGAGGAGGCACAGGACTTCCCATGACACCCGACAGCTCACAGGACCTGGCAAATGTGGCCAGTCCAGTGGAAGAGGCATCAGACCTCCCAGGAAGCAAGCACGTGGGTTCTAGGCTTTGCCTGGCCGTCAAGAGAAGCTGTGTGACATGCTGGGTAGGCCCAGCCTCTCTGCACATCCGTTGTCCATCTCTTGGACCGACATTCCTGCACTCTGAGAGGCAGGAAGGAAGAATAGGGTGTCGTTCTGTCCTCCCAGTCTCCTCCTGAACAACTCTGCAAGCTTTGCAAATCTGCTCTGAGATTTCCACAGATGCTCCTAGGGTCTGGGAAGGAGGGGAGGTTTCCCTGCCCCAGCCGAATGCATCCCATTTACTGCATCCTTCATGCCAGCCCCTGAGGCAGAAAGCCCAGGCGGCCCTGTCTGTGTTAGGGGCAGGCCTGACCTCCCCAGAGGACCCTCGACAGCTTCAGGTGGGGCCAGCTTCCTCCCCCAGCTGCCAGGCATCTTCCTCTGCAGGGGCTGCCAGCACCAAGGACCCCACGCCTACTCTCTGCTAGAAACACCCACATCTTCTGTCTGATTTTGCAAAGCCTGGCTACAATTCCGACCCTTTAGAAGCACTTTTTCCGCATTAGGAAGGACTGAGCGTCTGGCGGCCCCTGGTGAACTGGCCTCCTCCCCGAATCCGACTACTTGAGCAGCAGCAAGGGTGCAGCGGGCCCACGTTCTCTCGCGTTAACGTCCACCTTCCTCGTGGCAGCAGGCAGTGGACCATCAGTGTGGACAGGAAAATTGGGGCGTGATATGAGCCAGCAGAGAGTCCGGGGTACCGTTCACCCCAAGAGCGAGCAGTCTGCAAGCCCTTCATTCATATGAGCCTTTTGAGCCAGTTCCTGAGAAAAATGTAGCCTAAGTGTGAATTAATAATGTGTAAGACCTGAGAGAGAGGACACTCGTTCTGCAGAGCATCTCCGTCTTTGGGGCTGAACTTCCCTGCGAGCCTTCCCTGCCCTCCCTGAGCGGAGACGAGCCCCCAAGGACCCTGCCCTGCAAGCTGGCTCCTTCTGCAGGGCTGTGACGCTCCTGGGGTGCTGGGGTGGTGGCGGTGTGTGTGTGTGTGTATCTCTGTGTGAGGAGACAGACAGAAATATTGCATGAACAAGGCTGGGCTGCAGTCCCTGGTTCCATCCACCTCCCTGGGTCCTTTGGTCCTGAGGCTTGAGGAATGAAGCTGGGGTGATGTGGGCTCTTTGGAGAGATGGGGTGCCAGAGAGCACCCCTGGCTACTGCAGGCCTCCACGCCATCCCACCAGGGGCACACCGGCAGTTGGGTCCAGGCTCCATGTGGCTGCTGATGCCAGCTCTGACTGTGGAAAGGCTCTAATCACCTGAGTAGGCCCCCAGGTTGAATGATGAGCGTCTAGAGAGTCGGATGGTTGAAGAAAAGGGAGAGCTCTGTTTCCAAGGACTGTTGTGGTTTTATCTCCCTGGAGGAAGCATGAGAGGTCATAGAGAGTGGCCATGGCTCTGGGAAACAGCTCAGAAGCCCAGCGGGTCTGGGAGCAGAACTGTGATGTGTGGGCACTGGGAAGGCCCCAGCTGGAACCCAGCACAGAACCCAGACACAGGCCAGGGCCTGGGTCCCCTCCTTGTGGGGCCAGCTGTGAGTGCCCTGGAAAGCACAGCCTTTGGGACATTCTCTATCATCCTTTGATTCTTACTCCTCAGCCAAGGGCTACAAACCTACTCTGAGCCAGACCTTGTGCCTGGAAGACACTATGTCCTCAGTCTACCCTTGAGGCCACTCTAGGTCTGGCATCTGAATGTGGTTTCTTCTTGAGAGTTCTCTTGGATTGTCCCATTAGGAATACTTGTGAGCATGGGCTGGTCCTCAGTGGACGTCCCAAGCTGGGCTCAGACTAGGGTGAGGTGATGGACAAGGTGGTCGGCTCAGGTGGAAATTTAAGGGGGTGCCGAAACACTCAGCCATCAAGACAAATGCTACTTTAATGCAACCTTTAAAAAAATCAAAATTAATGCAAAAACTCGCGATGAACTAAATATCAACAGTTTCAACAAAGACAGGCTCAGCATCACTGATTTTTCCTTGTGCTTTAAAGCCCTGACATGGCTGAGCAGGGCCCCAGAGCTGGGAGGCGGCTCCACCCTGACGGAAGCTGTATGACCCCAAAGTGCTGGCCTCCTAGTGCCCTCCTGGAGGCCATGACTGCTTTGCTCTGTGGGTTGGCCCCAGGAGGGTGAAGAGCGGCCAGTCACTGCTGAGAGGCCTTCGTGCATTTGCGACAAGAAGTGAGGAACAGCGGAGGTGGAGACAGCTGTGTGTCAGAATGCAAGCTTCCATTTACTGAGCACTGCCACGTGCCAGGCAGCACGCTGAGTGTGTCACATGTATTAGTCCTTTTTTTCCTCCCAACACCCCCCTGAAGCAGGTGCAGGTGAGGAAACTGAGGTACAGAGAAGTTAAGCTACTCCCCAGGGAGTAAGGGCAGAGCTGGGATTCAAACCCAGAGCCTGGGTGTGCCGGGGGACAGGCCAGAGGCCTGGCTCCTGCCTCAGGCGAGAGCAGCAAGGGCGTCTTCAAGGGCAGGACTTGCCTCGGGAGGTGGGGCCCTGGGGAAGAGGGGCTGGGCTGCCTTGGAGTGGAACCCAAGGGCAGCACTGCCACGACCCTGATGGAGGGTCCACTTGTCATCCCAGGTGTGGGAGAACGGGGGACAGCAGGGCCAGGGTGGGCTGGAGCCTGGAGCTGGCATCACACTGGGAGGTCTGGGTGAGCTGAGCCTGTCAGCTATGGCAGGATGGTTAAGTGACAGACAAAAGGGCACAGAGACCACCCTGGAAGCAGGTCTCAGGTGCCCCAAACAGGCCCTGTTCAGCCTCAGAAATCTCCCTGGTAGCAGCTGACTTGTCCCAGTGGAGACTCACGTGAAAGATGCTGCCTTTCATTCCCCGAGGCACGAGCCTCTGTCTTGGGCAAGGAGTGGAGAGGCCCAAACAGGGCCTGTGACGTGGGCCGGGGGCTTCCATCTCCACGTCTGTGCTTCACCGCCACAGTAAAGCAGAGCTGTGCTGGAGAGGCCTGTACTGGCTTGTGAGAGCTGCTGGCTCAATTTCAAGAACGTTGCAAGCCAATGGACAGCAAATGGGAATTTTGAAATTAGCTAAGGTAGGAGTATTTACACCACGGAAATTGGCAAACACTGATCAGGCATTTGTTTTTCTTGGAAAGCTGGGGGTTAAACATTTACCAGCACCCAAGGGATTACAAGACAAAATCTCCCCCAACTCGCTAAAGCCATAGTACATAGTTGTATATTTCAGGTGTGAGTCCTTCCAGTTCTTCCACGTGAGCTGCCACCACAGCGTGGCAACTGGCAGACAAGTGGTGTGTTTCTGCGGCTGGGAACTGAACCCAGGGTGCCAGAGTGGAATGTGCTGAAATTTAACCACCAGGCCACTGGGGCTGGCTCAAGACAAAATCTTAACACCTACAAAAATCTGCCCATCTCTCAATCGGCCGCACCAATCGAGGGGCAATTGCCTGTCTCTTCCGTACAGAAGCCATCACCATCCCAAACAGCAGTTATATTCCAATGTCATTTCTGGAGCTGAAAGCACGATCTGTTTCTGGCAGCAGAATGATTTTTGGTCTAATTAAGCCCGACTTGGACTAATGTTGTGAGCCTGCATTCTCTGATCAGACAGACACCAACGGCTGGCAGCTGAGTTGCGTGCAGGGTGGCCTGGGAAGCTGCCTGGAATGTTAAACGCTGTGGATCTCCCACAGTCTCTGTGTCTCGGGGTGTCCTGGAAAGAGGCCAGGTCTGGCCATCAGGGAGCAGGGAGCAGGCCCAGCTCTTCCTCTCACTCAGGGCGCCCAAAGGTGGGTCACCCAGCCTCCCCAGGTGACAGCTTTCTGACACAGATAAGAGGTTGGGCCAGCTGGTTTCTGAGGTCTTTTGGGCTCTGCTGCCAACGAAGCTGAAACTTCCAAATCAAGCAGAGCCCGGCCTAATTGGGGGGACCCTGACTCAGCAGAAGGGGCTCCTTTGGACTCTCACCAGCCAGCCGCCTAGAGCTTCGCAGGATCCCGACAAGCGAGGCGACTGCCAGTGACCTTGACCAGAGGTGGCAGAGCATGGCCAGCCCCAAATCCCCAGGGACCCTCCCTGTGCTGAGCTCCCTGCCCCTTGCTGCCTGCCCCTAGTACTTAACTTCTCGGGGTGAGGGCTTGGCTGGAGAGGCGCTGTGCCATTCCCAGGCCTGGCTCAGATGCTTCTCACCTCCCCATCTGCCACCAAAGGCAGCTGCTCCCAGGAAGCAGGGAGTGACAGTGTGTCAGGGGGCGTTGCTGCGGCTGTCAGCGAGGCGATGCCTATGAGGAGGGCTGCGAGACGGACCTCCTTCCCCCCCTCCCTTGGGGCAGTGGAGCTGACTGCAGCGACACACCTGGAGAGAGGGGGTGTGACGGAGACACGGGTGACACATAACTGACTGCAGCCGCCTGACGCGTGCACACAGAGGCCGGTGGTTTCAGTCTGAGAGGTCAGGGGGTGCAGGGACAGTGCGGCCAGGAGAAGGTGGGGCCATGGGGTGGGGGTGAGCTGTAGGGGGCAGGCAGAACAAGATCTTGGGGCAGAATTTCTGAATCTTAGCTTCCTGGAGGCAGCAGAAGGAGCTGGTCTAGGTCCCGGGTCTTGGCGGTCACACTGACCCAGGTTCTAATCCTGTTTCTAAAGCCACATGGACCTGTGTCACCTTGGCCTAATGAACCCCTATCTGGGGCTCACTTTCTTTACCCATAAAATGATGCAGTGCTGTCATAGGATTCTAAGAGATTCTAATGTATTCTGCCTTAGGTCCATCACAGGCAAGCACTCAGTGAATTGTGGCTATTGTTATCATGACTGTCATGCAGTTACACACACACCCAGGGTGAACCCCGACAGAGCTGCCCACTCCCAGCAGGGCCCCACAGAGTCCCGGTCCTGGGCCTTTCCCTCCCTGACCACCGCTAGAGTCTCACCTTGGCCTCGGCCCGGCCTCTGCTTCTGGCATTCACCACGGAAGACCTGGCTGAGCCTGGGTCCATGCTCACTGTAGGACATGCCTGGCCCTTTTCGGGCCTCCCTGGGGCAGAAGCTTGGTCTCATGGGTCTGTGGGCTGGCTTGAGTGAGCCAGGTGACTCCTCTCTGAGGGAAGGGCCTCACAGGCAGAAGGATGGGCCCTGATGGGGGCACCCACAGAACCTGGTGCTCGCCCACCTTCCCATGTGGCCTGGCCCAGGGCTGGGGACATGGGGACAGCATGGACCCTGCACTGTCTCTCAGATGCACTGCTGACGGCCCTGGTCCCCTGAGTCCAGGGCCTGTGAGCGACTGGGTTTTATTCCTTTTCCTTGGTCAAGCCCCAAGCAAGGGCTGGGGTCTGTGATTTCAGCCCGTGATTAAGTGAGCACTGCATGTGAGGGGCTGGACCAGCCCTAAGCACAGCCAAGATGGGCTCCCAGCCTAGGTCCACCAGTCTCTCTGTTCAAGTGGCTTCCTGGCTGGGTGTGGTGCCTCCTCGTAGGCAACCTCATGGGGTTGGCTCCATCTCCTGCCTTGGAACAATGAAGCCCTCTCAGGCTGTCAGATGTGCCCATTAGCCAGCAGGGGCTCTGTGGCCATAGTTCCCCCAGGATGACTCGAGGTGGGGCCCCAGCACATTTATGGATCAGATCACCCCATATGACAGAGGAATGTGGGCTCCCTGACCACCTGTGTCCTGCTACCCATCCTCCGACTTTAACTTGCATCAGGGGGCCTGAGCTGGGGACTCCCCACAGGAGCCTCCTGAACCCCCCTCCCTCCAGCAGAGAAACGGAGAGCACGGAGAGGGCAAAACGAGACCCATGGGAGCTAATTTCTTTAGAACTCATGGCATTTTTGTGAGAACTTTGTCTCCAAATTAAGAAATCTTTTAGCAATTCAGGATCAACAAACCTTTCTGCTCTGGATTTCCTTCTCAATCCTCCAAGCTAACCTCAAGGAGAATTCTCAAGTCTTGCGTCCCCAGGGTAACCCTTCCTGGGCACGCCAGAGACTCTGATGCCTTCTCCCCAAGCTAAGGATGGTTTAAACTGTGTCTCCAGAGAGCAAACCTCTCCCTCTTCAGGAGGGAGGAGGGAAGAGGCAGGGGGCAGGAGGGATGGAGGGGAGGAGGGGCTGTTGGGAGAGCTCATCCATTCTGAGGTCTTTACCAATTCTGAGGCTCGTGCTTGTGGGGCACAGGCAGGGCTAGGGCACAGCTGTGGGAGAGTCTGGGAGCAGCCCCAGGAAGTGGGGACCCAGGCCTGCCCTCAGGAAGCCTGTCTTCTGGATGGGAATAAACACCATTTACGCCCATCCAACAAATACGGCCCAGGTCTAGGCATGTGAACTACAGCAGCAAACACAACAGATAATGTCCCTGCTCTTACAGAGCTTCTGTTACAGGCTTTTAATTAATACTGGCCCTGATATTGGTTCCCCTACATTGAACCCAGCATACATGGGGTTAAAATGGAAAGCCCTCATCCCCTTTCCCTGCTTCTTTAGTTACACTCATGTGTAACTATCTGTTCCTTTAACTTTTGACTCCCTGAGCTTTACAACCAGACAGAAGTTGCAAATTGTTCAAGCCCGGGTGGGCTCATGCTGGGCTCCCACTAAAGCTGTGGCTGATTGCAGTCCTTGAGGTTTTATTACAGGGACACTGATGTCCAGAGAATATCAAGAAGCTGAAGCTTCCCGGGCCCCGAGTCCTTGGCTCCTGGCACCAGAATCCACCATCCACCACTGCGGCAGACAACCAAGAATATCCACATGCAGATTCCCTTATCTCACCATCCCTGCTTTCTGCAAGCAGCCTCACGAGGCCAAATGCAGGCTGGTGGGAAAGTTCCAATGCAAAGTCACAGGCTCCCCGTCCCTACAAGCAGCAAACCTTTAAAACCCTTTACCCACTTCTTAAGAGGGACCCAGCGGTTCTTAAGGAACTAGCCTGCTGTGTGGCCCCTTTGCCTGGCAAAGAAAATAAAAGCTGATTTTCTTCCTTTTCACCCAAAACTGTTCTCATTATTTGGATTGGCATTGAGTTCACAGATCAAACTTTTGGTAACACTTCCTTCTAAAGGATGAGGGTGGGGGCAGGAAGATAGACAGTAGATAAAGGACAGAGTTGACGTTGCAACAACGTGGATGACTCCCAAGCAGTTTTGCTGAGTGATAGAAACCTTGCCCAAGAGCACATGCTGTTTGATGCCTTTTTCTTTTTTTTAAAGATTGGCACCTGAGCTAACATCTGTTGCCAATCTTCCTTTTTTTTCCCTTCTTCTTCTTCTCCCTGAAGCCCCCCAGCACCTAGTTGTATATTCTAGTTGTAGGTCCTTCTGGCTCTGCTATGAGGGATGCCTCCTCAGCATGGCCTAATGAGTGGTGCCATGTCCATGCCCAGGATCGGAACTGGCGAAACCCTGGGCTGCCGAAGCAGAGTGAACTTAACCACTCGGCCACGGGGCCAGCCCCTGTATGATTCCATTTACATGAAGTTCTAGAACAGGACAACTAAGCCATGGTGGACAAGTCAGAACCTGGTAACGTCTAGGTCCTGGGGGCAGGGACTGACTGGGAAGGGGCATGCGGGAACACTCTGGGTGACAGTAACATTCGAAATCTGATGTAGGCTTGGACTGTTGGTGCATGCATTGATCAAAACTCATCAGCTAGTACACTTACATCTGTGCATTCAATTGTTGCATTGTGTGTAAATTTTGCCTCAAAGCAAAAAAAGAACTGTATGTAAATATTGAACTCTGGTTAATGACACGCATGCTGAAGTACCTGGGGGAGGTGTATTGTTGTCTGCAATTTAGTTTGAAATGCATGAAAAGTAAGTAAGATGGATTGCTGGATAGATGGACATAGAAGACGTGAAACAATATAGTAAAATATTAATGGTAGAGCCTGGGTGGTAGGTATAAGGGTGCTTGTAAAATTCTCTCAACTTTTCTGTATACCGTAAACATTTCACAATAAAATGTTGCAGGGGAAGAACAGAGTGGTTTGCCAGAGAGTGAGGGAATGTTAGATGGGGTGTCAGCAGGCTCTCATCGAGGAGCTGACAGTTGAGCTGAGATCTTAGCATCAACCATGGAAGACCCAGGTCGGCCTCCAGACAGCAGGAAGAGCAGGTGCAAAGGCCTTGAGGCCGGAAAGCTTGGCTCGTTTAAGGAGCAGGAAGAAGCCAGCATGGCTGGCGAGTGCCGAGGGGGTGGAAGAGCAAGGTGAGGTGGCACAGTCCCGCGGAGGTCCAGGTAAGGGTCTGGCTGTTATTTTAAGTGCAGACTTAATGAATTGACTAAAGCATGAGAGTGACATGATATGATTTGGGACTTAAGTGGCCCATTCTGTCTACTTTGTGGAGAATGGATCGCAAGTGAAGGAGAGACTTGTGCTGATGTGGGAGAGAGCCATGGTTTGGACTTGGTAGAAGCAAAAGAGAGCGAGAGAAACATATGGGTTCAGGACATATTTTTGATGGGGAAGGAGGGGAGTGAGGGAAAGAGAGGAATCAAGAATGGTTGGCTTGAGCCTCTGGGTGGATGGCAGTGTGTGTACTGCAACAGGAAGACGGGAGGAGCTGGGCTCATGGAGGAAATGGAGAGTTTTGCTTTGGCCAAGAGGAGTTTGAGGTGCTGATTCAGCATTCAGGAGGGGACACTGAGTGGACAGCTGGATACAAAAGTCTGACCGCTTAGCGGCCAGGTCAGGTACAGGTACAATGTGGGAGTCGTTAACACAAAACTGGCATGTGAAGCCCTGGAACTGGAGGAGGGGACAAGGAGACAGTGTAGGCAGAGAAGGGAAGGCCTAGGAAGCCCAGGGATGCTCCAGCATCTAGGAGTTGAAGAAAAGGGGAGGGTCTGCAAAGAACAGGCAGCGAGAGAGAGAGCCAGGAGAAGAGAGCATTCCAGGGGGGAGTGGCCAACCTCGGCAAGTGCTGCTGGGAGGTCAGGAAAGACGAGGATGGCAATGATGCGAGCTTCGGATTTCATAATCCAAAGGTGAGCTTGAGACAGCTCGACGTGGCTTGAAGGAGAAGGAAAGCTGGAGGAGTAGAGTGAGGAAAGAATGGGAGGTGGGCAAGGGACGATGACAACCAGACACATAGCTGAAAAAGGACAGGGGAAAGCCCCCAGGAAGTCCTGTCCATTTGGGGGGTGGTGGTGGGGATGGTGAGAAGTCTCCTTCGGGCTTCCCAGAGCCCTTTACTAGCAGGATAGCAGAAGAACCGAGAGGGGAGGAGCAAGGAGCAGCGATGCCTGTGCTCACCTGTGTCCACCTGTGCTCACCTGTGTTCACCTGTGTACACCCATCTAACTAAAACCACCTGCCATGAGTCGAGCGTGGGGTATGTCTCACATGGAAACACCTGTGTCCTGCAGCCCTTGAAATATGGACAGTGGTAAAAGGAGCTGTGAGGCCATGTCGTGGACCAGAGTCTATAACACCCCCAAGCAGACCAACTTTATTCCCAGGGTGCCGCTGGGGGCCTGAGTGAGCGGCTGAGGTTCACACACACGAAGCTTGTCACCAAAGACTCCCATTTCTCATTTCACTCTATCAAATTACATCTGAATTTCACTCGTGGCCCTTTGAGTTCTTTCAGAGGCAAAATCGAAAGTGTTTCCTTGAGGCAAACTTCTGTCTTTTGCTTTGGAAACCACACTTTCCCCTTTGCTCCAAAGAAGATTAGGATGTTAAGGACAGAATGTCAGCTGAAGATTACATGGAAAGGATAATTAAACAAAAGCCCCACATTATAAGCCACCTAGAAGGGAAATTAAGCAGCTTTTTCCTTCTCTTCGTCTTTGAAGGGGGTTCTGTCGAAGGGCAGCAGGAATTGTCTGGCTCAATAAATAAAGATAGTAACCAAACTGCATCACCCATTGTTCTGCCTTTATATGAAAAGCAATTGCTTAGCCAAGCTGACAATGCACACTGTGGAGGCATAAACCCCTCTGCAGACGGAAGGATTAAGAGACCTACGAGTTCTGGATAATAAGACTAATTAATAATTTCCATCTCTAAGGAACTGCCGCTCTGGCAGCCTCATTCTTCTGCTGTCTTGCAGTCTGGCCTGAGCAGCCCTGTCCTCTAAGGGCTGAAGGACAGAGGAGGGTTTGCAGGACAGGCCAGGATAGATGGCGGTCAGTCACAGTGGGGCAGGCGGCTGAGGGGGCACCAGGGGCAGTGGCCTGCAGCAGACGAATGGCTAGAGTGTGGAGGTTTTGTCTCACTAACCATGCAGCAACACTGCGGAGGAAGTTAGCAAACAGGGTTGGTTACCACACAGTCGCATCTGATAGACCGAGCATTTTGCCGTATGGAAAGTAGTCTGGATGGGACCTTCTCAGGGGACCCCCCACCCCAACTACACCCACCCAGCCAATCCTCTGGAGCAAAAGCCCCTGGAAATAGTCATAGCACGGTGATGACCACAGCCACCACTGCCTTGGGGCTGTCGTGTGCCAAGTGTGACACTAAGACCTTTGTGGGCATTAGCTCCATTCATCCTCCCAGTGACCTCAGGAGGGAGGCATTTTATGCTTATTTTACAGACAAAGAAAGAAGATTCAAAGAGGTTAATTCTCCTGGCCGGTCACGTGGCTAGTAAAAGATGGAGGTGATTACAAACCGTGGGCCTGGAAGGACCGCAGGCCCAGGTGGTCCCAGTGGGAAGCTTTTCCAGTTGCTTCAAGGTTTCCCACACACTCAGCACCCCCTCGTCCACAGGCGGGGGCAGAGGGCCCCACCTCCCCGGAGGGCTGGCAGCACAGGCAGCTGCTATTTGCAAGGTGGAGGTCAAACAGCTGAGACCCCATCATGCGAGACTGAGTTGCTTTCCCTGGAAGGTGGCAGCTGAAAAAGCCAACTGCTGCTCCTGCCTGGATGTCTCCTTGTCCCCAGAGGAGGGCATCAGGAGGAAGGAATCTTCTGGAAAACACCCAGTGACTTTCCTTAGAGAGGATAATAGCCGCTGTTGGGGGACAGCCATATTTTTCTGGAGGCTTTAGGTGGGTACGGCAGAGGCCTTGGCATCGTAAATTGCAATCAAGCAAAGATGTCTAAGAAGGAAATAATATCGGCTCTGCCGTGCAGCCTTGGCAAAGATCCTGAAATCTTAATGGAATTGAGCAATTTTTTGCATAGCACCGTAAATTCCTAGTGTCTACCTTATCTTCTCATCACGTTATTCAAGGCACATTAAATGAAGAAAGAAGTGGAGGCTGCTAGTCAGAATAAAACCGGAACAAGGAGGCAGCTGGAGAATGATCCCTCTGACACTGCGATTCATTCTCCCGCTCTCTTTCCCAACACTTGCGCCTCCCCCGCTGCAAAGGCCTTCACCGCTCACTGGTTGTCTGCTTGTGTTCCCCTAAGAAAAAGCCTTCCAGGGGCTTGTAGCACGGGGCTTGGTCTAGTTACCCTGCCCCAGAGCCGCCTCCTCTTCGCCATGGTCTCTCCCACCAGAGGGCCTCCTTTGACCTGGAAAGCCGCCACCCCCCGCACCTGGCGCCCTCCCCTCACTTTTCCTTCAGTGCTGTACTCCCTGGAGCCTGTCCTGTTGCCCCACAGCCCCTCACTCTTCTTCCAGACCTGTCCATCTCCATAATTAGCTGACGACACAACCATGTGCTGGAAGCTCGTCTTTCCAGCTCGACTGTAAGTGCCGTGAGGTCAGAACTGGTGTCTGGGCCAGTCATCCCTCATGCATGTCAAGGCCTGCTGGCCAGCTGACCGGCCAACCTAAAGCATGTTCCCTGAGTGCTCCAGCCTCCTTTCCACCTGGTAATAACAAAGGACTGGCCTCTCAGGGCATGCAAAGTGCTTCGAAGTACCCGGGGCACGGAAGCCCTCGACTACCATGGCTATGTTACTATTACTACTAACAATAATAACAAAGGGCAAGGCCACTGTCCATCTGAAGAAGCTTTCACAGCAGCATCGAACGTGCAGCCTTTGGTGGTCTAGCCCCATATCTCCTGCTCTATTCTGGGCCCAAGCAGAGACGCTGCGGGAGGGCCTCGCCTCACGCTCCCTCCAAGCCACTTGACTGGCACTGGGGCCTGGTACACCTGTCCTGAAGGCTTCTTCCCAGACAGCCCTGGGCCTGGTCTGTACAACTGGGGACCGTGGAGCTGGGACCCCACACAGCCTTGTTAGTCCTACCTGTCGCTGTGCACAGTGGCCCACACCTGCTGCACGTCAGAAAGGGCATGGGAGAACAGCCTCACCCCACACCGTTCTTCCATCCTTGAGCTCACCTCCTCCTCCAGGAAGCCTCCCCTGACCACCCAGCCCACTCTTTTTCCCCTCCTCCCGATTTATCACATGGCTTCAGGTGCCACCTCCAGGCACGTAAGTTCAGGGTCAGAAATGACTTTGATGCCACAGGGTCCTCCACCTGCCACTCCACACAGGAGTCCTCCCCAAACGCTTGGGACCTGCCCAGCCACTCCCACCTTTGTGCTGCCCAGTCCCTGGTGGAGTGGAGAGTGCTCATGGCCAGGTAGGGTGTGACAGCCAAGGGTGCAGAGTAAAGAGACCCAGCATCAGACTCTCTTGTCCTTCTTGGCATCGGGACCTGATCCCTATGAGTTTAGCACATCTAGGATCTGTGAGCTGCTTTTCCTTCTCATCTCTGCTTGCTGCTGTACCGTGCCCCTCAGGCCTGGACACTGCGGCCTGGGAGCTCTTGAGGATGGGCACCATGTCTGTTTAAAGGACGGGGATTGTGTCTGTTTAAAGGGCCTGGACTCAGCCCTGCCTGCCCTCGTCTTTGGGGTTCCCTTATTCTCCCAGACCCTCGGTTTCTTCTTCTGTGAAGATCAAGGTGAATTCGCCCAGCTCTGACTCCCTCCCAGGGCAGCTGTGAGAACAAAGGATGCCGGACTTAGAGTCCCCAACAAGTGCCGAGGGCCACCCAGTGCCAGGGCTGTGGTGTCTTTGAGCCACGCACATTGTCAGGAAGACCCTTTGTCCCAGCCCAGCCCACAGACGGCATCTGCCACGTCCTCTGCTCTTTGTGGCTGAGGGTACGACACAAGGATTGGGCTGAGCTCCCGGCTTTCACAACATGGTGTCTGCAGGATGGTGCAAAGAGAGTCTGGCTGGCCTAGGGCCCCTCTCCCTCCCTGCCGACCCGGAGCGGGGCCAGGGACTCCCCTGGCACCAACTCGCTTCCCTTCCTTGAACCACATGGGTCAAAATGCCCCCTTTGAGACAGAGAGTCAGCCTGACGGCAACGCCTCCTGTTGCTCTAAGCCCATCGAAGCCTCATTTCGAGGTGAGCCCTGCGGAATGTCATGGTCTGGGTAACGCATGGTGCTGTTCAAGGGCCCACATACAGAGCGTGCTCCTTGATGCTTTATTTCCCAGCCACTTCTATTTCACCCCAGTGAAACATAAAAACGGTTACTGAGCAAGAAGCCTTGAGTATTTTTTATGAAGCTATAATACCTTCCATTAAAAAAAAAAAGATGAAAGAAAGAGAGAGAGAGGGAAAAGAAGGAAGGCTGGAAGGAAGGCAGGCAGGAAGGACTCTCTTCTGCTGGACTGTCCCCAGTGTCTCGGGGATGGCCCGCTGGTGGAGTCCAGCTCTCTCTGAGTGGAGACACGCCCACCATGAAGATGAGCCTGAGGACCAAGGGAAAGTGTGGATGCACTCGTCTGGCCACCCCACTGGGGCTTTCTATCCCTTCCATGGCCTAGCCCACCTGCAGGACAACCCTGAGGGCTACAGGGCATGGTCCCAGGTGAGGCTGCGCTCCCAGACAGAGTGAGGTGGATGGTGGGGAAGGCACTTGGTTTGCAAAAGAGCTGATCATTCCCCAAACAGATTTCAAGCCTTTGGGGAGGCAAGGAACGTTTCTAGCTTTCATGACATGGTGGCATGACAGTGCCACCACTGCTCCTCAAACACGTCTCCCTCTGCATCCAGCTGCAGAGGATGGGAGTGTGACAGGAGGAGAGACATCCTGGCCAGCTTGTCCTGACCAGCTCCTGCTTTGGGATATGCTGGCTCCTGTCCATCTGAACCTCACTGTGAGAGATGAAGGGGAGATGTGACATGGGGGGGTCACGTCAGCTTTCTCCGGGACGTCGGGACGCCAGCCTATAGGTCCACCTGGCACTGATGGCTTTGAGCTATCATCTGCTGAGTGGTTGCCATGGGCCAGGAGCTGGGCTATACTGTCACATGCACTATGTTTCGTTTATATTAATTCTCACAACAGACCTGTGCAGTTGATGCTATTACTATCCCCGTTTTACTGATGAGGAGACTGAGACTCAGGGAAATTGGATGCACTGCCCAGAGTCAGATAGCTAATGGGTGCTCCCCTGGGTGACTGTGACCCCACGATTTTAAGGGGCTACAATAAACATCATCTCAAACAGAGGGCCAGCGAGTACTCATTGTCCCACTCAGTGCCCCAGGGGCTGCCCCCCAGGGCAGCCTTCTGGGCAATGTGCAGAAACAGTGGCTGGTGTCCTACGACCCCCCCATAATGCCTCCACCTGACTTGGCTGCACCCTGATTTGCCACTTCAGGAAGCAATGAGGTCTGAAGATCCTTCTTACGGATCCAGAGCTAGTCTGCTCAGAGAGCCCATCATGTTCCACAGACAGGTCTGGCATTGATGGAGAGAAATATACACTGAGGTCCCATCAGCAGTGGTGCTGGGACACATCCCAGACCCACTGGGGGTGCCACAGTCCAAGGGCTGGGTGAAGTGGCCCATCAGCTCACAGTCTGCTCCCTCCCCTGCTGATGGGGATGCCTGGGACTCGGTTGCCCTCAGAGACCTGAAGGACTTGTTCACAAGTGGGAGGCCCCTGAAGGAGGCAGGACTCCCTTGGGACCTGCTGGGGACGAGGCCTGCATCTGAAGGTGCAGAAGCTGAAACTGATCTGTTCGCTGCTTAGTCGCCAGAACGTGGGAACAGGTGGCTCCTGTGGGGCCCTGTCTGAGAAGCTCCAGAGCCCTGGGTCAGCCTGGGGAGCCCACCGGCCACCGCCTCTCCTCAGCGGCTGCCATCTTAGCCCCTCCTCCTGGCAAGAGAAATGCTCTCCTCACAGGAGCCCTCCTCTGGGGTCCCCGTGGAGTCCTGCTATTTCTGCCTCCAGAAGGTCTGCTCTCAGGATAAGGATGGGCAGGAAGTTGGCCACACTGAGGATGGAATGCCAGCTGTGGGTCTGCAACCCAACAAAGGGATTTAGGGCTTCAGCTCAACTCCCAGGCCTTGCCCGGCAGGTGGGAAATGCGGTTCTCATGGGCCCTTGCCAGGGGAACCTGGAGCTCCGCCCGAGCAAGAACAGGGGTTTCCCTCCTTCCCTAGAAGGCAGTGAGTCCTGCGGCTGAGGCCTCCCTCCACTCCTGGGTGGGCGGCTTTTTGGGGACCAGTGCAGCCTGGAGTGAGCCCCTTTGGTGAGCTGGCACCCCTCCCACTGCCCTGCACTCCTCCGGGCAGCTCCATGCCGCTCTGTGCTGTGCTGCTTGGTGGAGACAGCACCTGTGTGCCCACCACTTCTGGGGGAGGTGGGGCTGGTAGAGCTCAGGTCAGGCGGGGGCAGAGAGCAGAGAGCATGGGGCACAGGACCAGCAGCTACCTCCTCTCTGGCTGCACAACCTGGGACCAGGTGCTCAAAGCTGGCTGTCTCCCGCCCCTCCCCTATAAGAAGGGGTGATGATGGGGCCCTGGGGAGGCACCTTCTGCTGACTAGTGGGACCGTGGGACTCTTGGAGCCTCAACTTCTCCCAGGTGAAACAGGGCCTGTGGCGAGGGTCCAGCGTACTCTGGCTGAGAGTTAGTGCCCATGGCGGCAGGCTGTGTGGTCACAGCTTCCGATGCTCAGGGTCGTCAGGACAGAGCAAGAACCCAGCTCCTCCTGGGAACCCAAACATGCACCATTCTCCAGTGATTCAGGAGCCCCCAGCCCCTGGGTCCCCCAAAGCCTCAGTGTCCCTGTGTTTGCAGAGCGGTACTCACAAACCCACAAGCCTTGGTGTGTGCTGCCAGGCGGGGCTGGGAAGGAGTTCCCTGCTGCCTCCGCCCCAGAGAGCTGGTCTCAGCAGCCAAACAGCCCGGAACAGCCGTGGCAGGCACACAGGGACACACCCCCTGCTTCACTCGAGCACAGAAAACATTCATTAAGCATTTTAGAGGACAAGGGCAAAAAGAAAAACACTCATTAGAAGCAGAAATAGTTTCCAAATGAGCCATACAGAATCTGCTGGGAAGTCTGGCCTGAAATGGGGGCCTGTTCTCAGGGGAGCGGGTGGGGGAGAAGCGTTCAAAAGGATGGAATGTGGGGGCCTGAGAAGGGGACGCAGGAGGAGGCAGTGAGGCTCTGAGCTGAAGCACTAGAAAGCCCCAGACAGGAGAGGCCACGGTTGGCAGGGATGGAGGCCCAGGTTGTCTGGCTCAGCCGTGGAGGAGGGGCTACACCTCCTCCGGCCCCCAGCAAGGCTCAGGGCCCAGGCGGCTACAGAGGTAACCACGTTCAGGCGAAGAAGTCAGGGACAAGAAGTTGGAAGGCCTGATCCCAGCCTGGCTCTGCTGCTGACCACCTAGGTGACGCTGGTCTGGGCCTGCCACCCCTGGGCCTCAGCGTCTATCTAGGAAATGCAGCAGCTGAGTTCTGTGGAGCCTAACTGCCCTGTGAACCATGACACATGAGCCCCCAGTGGTGCTGAGGATGTGACAAGAGGAGGTATGTGAGCTGGCCAGCAGCCATAGCTTCTCAAGATCTCACAGCCAATCCCCCAAAGGCCCTGCCCTGGCTGGAGAAGTGGCCTGAGGTCAAGTCCTCTGGGCCCAGAGCAGCCTGGGGCCTTGAGATGCTGTCCTGGGCAGGTGACCTCACGTGGTGCCACTGGTTGTGAGAATAACATTATGCACCGTGGGCTACACGGGCTTCAGTACACACCACTTCGGGGGAAGGCTCTGGTTCCTTGTCTCCCTGCTCACATCCTAATAAAATATTTATTAGCAATGGAGAGAGAGAGCGAGGGAGCACCCTCTCCTGAAAGCTAGGTCACTTGGAAACTCTAAGTGCCGAGTCAGCTCCTGTCCCCCTCCTCCCTGACCCTCTGCTTCTGGCAGGGGCGGCCGACCTTCATGCCCCAGGTCTGATGTGCTCCCTCATTCCCCTTCCTGGGGTGGTAGGCAGTCTGCAGCAGCACTCGGGCCTCAGGGAGCGCTGGCCGCTCCCTATCTGGCTGAGGCTCTGTGGGGGAGACAGAGGGATTCACGTCCCTCCCACGGGCAGCTTACAGCCTGGAGAGGAAACCCAGGCCTGGTGGGTAGAGGTCCCTGCTGTGCTCAGTGGCCTTGGGATAAGCAGTATCTGTCTGTGGATCTCAGGGGCAGCAGTGAGCTTGCAGCTGGCTGCCGGCAGGAAAGGCCACTGAGCTGGGACTGCAGTGGGCGGAGCGGTGGGGCTGCTCTTTGAAGAAACTCTCCTTTATCCAAAAGCCCTCCTCCCTCCCTCCCACAAGCCCCCTTCCTTTCAGGAGGGCTCCCTGTGTCCCAGCCAGCCCCGCTCTTCAGAGCAGAGTTGGCACCCTGAGCTGCCTCCTTTCTCAGCTGTCCTCGCGGTCACTGCCCTGACACCTTCACTCCCCACCTAATGCTTTTTTTTTGGTAATTGGTGTCAGAGACAAACTTAGGCCAACATGCGTGTGTGCCAGTGTCTCACGGCTTCTTTCCTATTTAACATCAGAGAAATTAAATCTGGCCACGCCATCATTATCCTGGCGTTGTAATTAGCACCGGAACAAATTGCCCTGAGCGGCGCCGGCTGCTGCTCCCTCTCAGGTTCTGCACAGGACGCACGCCACGCTGACTGCTCTGGCCTTCGCCCCTCACCCTCCTACTGCCCAGCACCGACAGTGGAGCAGGAGCCCCACACCTGTGTGCATTTCCTCCTTGTCACCTGCTCACAGAAACAAGAGAGATACTCAAGGACACAGAAGAGAGGGGATGGAGTGACAATTCTCCCGGATGGGGAGAGAAAATGAAGAGGACCAGATCAGCCCAGAAGAAACCAGATCCCGTGATACTGGCCTTTAGAGAGACTCAGACTCCCCCTCCAGCTGGAAGGTGACAAACCCAGATGCACAGGAATCCCCCCACGTGTGTCTCCAGCATGCAGCGGCCAGCATGGAAGCACCAGGAAGAGAGAGCTGGTCAGAGGGGCAGGATCCCTCCCACTTCTCACCTGGCCCCAGAAATCAGCAGGAGCAGCCGAATCCAAGAAGGACTTGGCTCAAGGGGCCTGAGTGAGTGGGATCCAGTTTGGAGAGCGATGAGCTCAGACCCCATGGCTGCCTGATGGTGTCTGATGCCAGGAAAGTAAATTTAGTGGAATTAAAAAGCCACAAGAGCGTAATGGAATGAGAGGAGGGAGGCAGAGTCGTGGGTGCGGGAGAGCAGGCCTGGAGGCAAGGGAGCATCCTTGAAGAGCAGACAGCTGGGGCTGCTGGAGAGGCTAGCTGGCAGGAAGCTGGCTTCTGGCTCCAACAGGAGGGCAGTGGCCCGGCCAGGTAGAGAGAGCATGCAGAAGAGGTGTTCTGGTGGGGTATGGAAACTAGAAAGGAAAAAAGCCAAAATGGGACCCAGGGGTTGGGAGGCCCAGGAAGGAATTTTCAAGAGCTGCAGGCTGCTCAGGGTGTGCAACCAGGGTGTGACCCTGGGCACACAGGACATGCTCTAACTCCACGAGACCTCTGCTCTCAAGGTGGAGCCCCACACTCCACTCCTGCAGCCAGGGAGAAGAGAAAACACTTTGCCACATGGCGAAATGCCTTTGGTCCATTCTTACTAACAAGACAGGGAAAGTATCACCCCAGGACCATGCTGAAGGTCCCTTTCACAAGGATGCAGGGTGGGGCAATTAGAAAACCAGCTGCGGCCACGCCAACCTCCAAGGGAGACAGACCCCGGGAAACTGACAACAGGCAAGGTGTCAGCGAAGCAGTGTCTTTGCAAATCAGCACATCCTTGGACAGCCTCAGGCGTCATCTGCTAATGAACTTGCTGAACCATAGACAATTATTTCTGGGAACTGAGGGAGAACGGAAAAGCTTGGAGGCGGGGGCCGGACAGAGCTGATGGACGGAGGGCCTTGTCTAGGCAGAGCTTTAGTGTCCACACCAAGGTGGCTCCTGGCCCTATGGACACCTTCCAGGCCACCTTCCCTGGGACCAGTGGCCTCTCTGTGCTCCATGTCATGTGTGGCTCTCTTTCCTCTAAACACATGCCGTGAACATTGAGGGGCTTGCTTTCACATCCGTAGGGCCCATCCCAACCACACCCCCAGGTCAGAGAGATCCCCAAACCACCGGGGCCCAGGCCAACTTAAACAACTATGGATGCAGAAAGTGGGACCCACAGTGGGAAAGGCCAGAGGCAGCAATGCCTGGGTAGAGGCAGCAGGAAGAAGTTGGGGTGATGGCACTGAGCCCACAGGGGTGGGATCTATGGAGAACAGCTGCAAATCAGACAAGCTTTGAAAAGGACCCAGGTCCAGCCTGACTGGATGCATCCCTCAGACCTTCCCACTCACACAGTAACACCTTCTGCTAGGCAAGATGACCAGCAATGACCACCAATTGGCAAGAGGCTGGGTGGCCTCAGCACTGACCCTGGCCTTACTCAGTGAGGCTGTGCACAAACAACATGGACAGAGATCTGGGAGCTAGGTCACCCTTGGAACAATGGCAACTGGGTGGATCCTCCACCCCTTTCTCCATCCCCCTCCACAGCAGCCATCACAAATCAATTACAGAGCTCCTTCCCGCCGAGCCAGTGGCTCCTCTCCCAACAACTGTCCCAATCAATTCAACTGTAACTAGCGTGCCTCCGGAAGCAGACTTTCCACAATGCCAACAACTGACCCAACCACAAGAGAAAATGAATGTGTGGCTGTCAGCCAGCAGGCATCTCACAGTCAGGGGCAGGTTGCTCAGCCTTCTTTCTGTCCTCATCAAAAGGAAACTGAGGCACTCTGGAAACACCTGACAGGGCTTTATTCTCATGGGACAGGCGAGGACTACGCCGCACCAGGTCATCTCCCCTTCCTGGCACCTGACATTGCATCAGGCCAGCCGCACAGCTGGTCTCAGTGCCACACACCAATGTCCCTAGGAAAGCTCATCGGGGCACCTCAGCCCAAAGCCGCCGCACGCAGGAGCCCCACCCCACTCAGCTCCCTCCACGGACCCTTCCCCAGCACCAGAGACGGAAGAAGAATCCAGTCCCAGCCACCTACCTGAAGGAGCCAGTAGCACCTCCGGTGGAAGGTGGGGATGATGGAGGAATGGACATAGCAGCCGTACAAGCACTAGGGAGAGAGGAAAAACGAGAATTCAGTTGGAAAGAGGGAAGGGAGGGAGGAAGACGGCGCAACAGAGAAGGAGCAAGAAAGGGCCACAGACAGTGCCACCGCCCCGGGGAGACTGGCTCCTGGACCAAGACTAAGGTCTGGGGCGGTATCTAAGAAGCACAGTTGGGAGAAGCCAGTGGGCAGACACGAAGGACAGCTGGGGTGCTTGCCCTTGTGGGGGCCTGGGGGTCCGTAAGAACCCAGGAGAGCCAGGCACCAGGGGAGTGCACATATGAGTACATTCACCCATAATGTTAGGGGCTGGGAGTTCCCTGGAGTTCATTCACAGAGCCTAGGTCAAGACCCCTTGGGGTACAGGGATCGACTGAAGGTTACAGAATTGATTCAAACACACTCACACTCCGGACCTTCCCTGGCCAAGGAGAATCCTGCCAGGAGAGGTGGCCCTGGCTGGTGGGAGGTTCAAGACTGGTGGGGCTGGGAGGGGCAGCACCTGCTAGGACTGACCTCCAGAGGCCTTTGTGTGCATCTCCACTTTCTGGGGTTTATTTACAGTTTGTTTATTCATATATTTATTTGTTCTAAGTATAAAACTGCATCTTTTACAGATAGATTTGATTTTAGAAAACAGCCAGAGCCAGGTTGGAGACTAAAGTGGGTATAAGGAATAAGGGGGTGGGAATTCAAGGTCGGGGACGGTGTGTGGGTGGGCTGTGAGGAGGGACACTTGGATCCAGGCGGGTGGAGTTGACCGGTGGGTGGGACAAGTCAGGGTCGGCATGTTGTGGATCTGGGGCGCTGCGTGTACACAGAGCACTGGGCACTGTGGGGCTGGCTTGCTGGCAGAGGTGGAGAAAGGGGGCTAATGAGAAGAGCAGTCAATCAGGTCCCTCTCGAAATCGAATTCTGAGAGTCTGAGTGGAGGGAGGATTTTGCCTCTTCTTTTGTAGTTTCCAATTCCGAATTGGAACGCTGTCCTTCCATCTCCTTCAGAGTTCCCCTGGCTTCCCAAAGCACACGCTCCAGAAGTGGTGGGGCAGAAAGAGAAGGAAGCACCAGCAGAGCCTCAGAGGGCAAAGGATGGGCGAGGGCTTCTGCTGCCCTCTCATTGCTCATTTTCATCTCACCATAGTCCCCCCACCCCAGCCCCAGCTCTGCAGAGAGAAACGGCCAGCAGCTCTGCATTTAAAGCTTTCATTGGATACTTTTTACACCCCCAAAAAGACAAAGTGCAATTTGGTTCAACTAGCAGCCCATTTGAGCCCTGCCTGTCTGATTAGCAGAGTTGAAAGAGAAATCATTTTGGACTATGGGATTCTGGCTGCAAGAAAATCAGATTTCCAATATGTTAGAACTTTTACAGATTGCTGTCAGCTGGGACTTAAGCCCTGTACAAACCAAACAAACAAAGCGGAAATTAATTTAAACGATTCCCCTGCAATTCTTGCCCACGAAATGTATTTATTATTAAGAAGGCAATATTCTTTCCTGACTTTTCTGGTTTTCAATACACTGTGTGTTTCTTAATTTAATTTTTATTTTTGATAACTCGCTCCTTCCTGTTGAAGGAGATTCACGTTGGGACAATTTCTGTAAGTGTTTGGTTGCAATGAATGAGCAACCCACCTACAATCGGCTGGAATTTGCATGTTCTCATGGGCGGCCTCCTTACTTTTACTCAGGCAATGAGCCAAATGGAGGGAGACACAAATTGTTGAGAGAAGTCTCTCCCGTCCCTTTGAATTAAAGGCTTCACGTTGGCTCCTTCCCACTGTTATTCCCCTTGAGAGTTTGCAAAGACTTCCCCTCTTCACCTGTCTCTTTCTCTTTCCACTGCTTTTTCTTGAACTTGAAAAGAACATGGTTGATTTGCAACACCATTTCCCCCTTGATTCACTGCCGACGGGTTTGGGCTGGGCTGCAGCCTCCCTGAACCACATACTAAGGCATCCGGGAGAATTTCCTGAACACCTACTGTGTGTCCCTCTGTGGGAGTGCACAAGAAGAGAGCATGGCCTGCTCCCCCCTGAGCCATCCCAGCACCCCTCTGTCTGGCAACCTTGCCTGCCCAGAACCATCCAATAAGCAGAGTAATGTTTAAAAGAAAAACCGCCCTTTCTACATCAAGGCTCATGCATTTTAATCAGAGGAGCCCTCAGGGCCTCACTCAGAACTAGTTACTCTATTTTTAGACGTTACTCTAACTGCCCTGGTGATCCCACGTCTCTGGTCTCTGCAGGTGAGAAGGAGGATCTTAGGAAGATAAGAGAGAGGCAGGCACACCTTGAGGCAGACCCTCGACGAGAGGCAGCCATGTCAGTGGCATCAGGGAGAAAGGGAGAGCTCCCTAGGGAGCCCCAGGGACTCAAGAAGCCCAAGGGCATTGCAGCCCTCCCTGTGCAGCACACAGGGTCACCCCCAGGGCTCACTTGCCCACCATATTCCCTGGACCAGGAGCTCCTGGAGGGCAGGGAGCCACCTAAGACCTTTTAAATGAAGATGGCCAACAATCCTCCCACCGTAGAAGCCCCAGGACACGGGTCTCTGCAGCCTTGCACAGGAGAGGACTGAAGACGGTAAATATGTAACTTTCACTGTGGTGCTCTGAAGGCTTAGCACTCGGTAACACATACTAGAAAACCATCCTGAAAAATGTCTCTCCATCTAGTGCTCAAAGGGTTAAGCCTCAGTTTCAAGGAAAACTGCCTGGTGTTGAGTAGCTGATTTACAGTCCTTGTGGGGAAAGAGGCTTCTGGTAATCCGCTAATCCGCTCTTGGTGAGCTGGAGTCAGCAAGGAGGGGCTTCTGGAGAGATGGATCCTGCAGGGTGGGAGAACTGCCACTCACCAGCTGGGAGGGTCTTTGTCCCTCTGGGCTGTAAAATGGGCACCGTCCTCCTCCTGTCTCCTGGGTGGCTGTGAGGGCCGATGCCTGTGAAGGGATGCCTGGACAGTCCCTGAACCTGGCGCACGTGCAGTCATGTCAGTCATCGTCACTGGAGCTGGTGGGAGGGGCGCAGTGAGACAGAGCGGGCTGGGCTTGAGGAACTGTAAGGACATTAGGATTGATTGGAGTGTAAAATGCACAGGGACATGGTGAGGGGCAAGGTGGAGGAGACAGAGTGGGTCAGATCACAAAAGGCCATGGGGGGCACAGCAAGGAGTTTGGCTTTACCCAGGGATGGCAAGGAGCAAAGGAACATCATGATCAGATTGCATCTTGGAAGCTCACGGTGGCAGCAGTGTGGCCAGGGAACAGAGCTGAGGACGGCTGGGGGCCCTGGGGCCAGTCCCGTGAGTCCAGGAGGCACGCCGGGACTGAGTGATGACAGGAGCAGAGGGCACAGAGAAGCAGCCATATTTGCCAGGTGTAAGGATGACACTCAGCTTTCTGGCTGCACAGACAGGTGGGTACACAGTGGTCCCCTTCACTGGGACAGGAAACCCTGGGGGTGCAGCAGGCTGGTGGGGAAGAGGCTGATTTCAGACTTCTACTTGGTGGACTTTGAGGAGCTTGTAAGACATCCAAGTGGAAGCACAGAATGCAGTGAGTTGCTGAGATCTGCTGCTAGGTCTGGGTGGAAAGAAGCCATCTGGGGATCGGGGCGCCATCAGCATAGAGATGGAGCTGGAAGCCAAAGGAGAGGCCGGAGTCGGCATCCACTTAGGCTGGTTGCAGTGCAGAGCCGAGCCCTCCAGGTGGACAGAGCAGGTGAGGTGAGAACTTGCCCACACTCACAGCGTGTGACAGGCCAGCCTCACAGTGTGCCCCCGCCGGCGCCCTCTCCTCTTTCATTCACCACACAACCCCAAACCGCCCCTGTGGCCCTGATCCCAGGCTCTCTGGCTGGTTCCCTTTGTCATCCTCGTCCTCACTTCGCAGCTTTTCTGCAGGTTTCCAGCCAGGCTGACAACGTCATCACCAAGCCAATGGGGGATTAATTGCACACTATTTCACGAGGCAACGGCAGTGTATCAAATCCATTCCCTTTATCCACTAATCAAAAAAGCAATCAAGTTTGTCTGCAGCGATCTGAGTTGGACAAACTCCTGGTGTTTTTTGATCAGGCTTGGGGCTCCCCTGGGGCTCCTGGGGTTGAGCTTTCCATTTGGGAGCCGTGATGTGGTTGGAGGGAGAGTCACATCCCAGGGCTGGTGCATACAGCTTGTGTGTGCCTGTGTGAGCATGTGCTGCGTGAGCGCGTGTCGGGGTTGGGGGGATGCAGGAAAGCATGACAAGAGTCCCTTGCTTGTGTGTGTACACAGAGAAAGAAAAGAGGAACCAACTAGCTATTTATAGGAACCTCAGGAGAACTTCACCCTGCAGATGAAAGCAACCTGCAAATTAGTTATATTTGGGGAATTAAGGCCTGACAGCTTCCCTTTAACGTGACAGCTGAGGAAGGAAGAATTTTTTCTTAAATACTCAAAATTGCTTTTATGACACTAAGGGGCTTTTTTTTTTTCTTTCTTAAATTGAAAGGAAAGATAAAATTACAGGAGAAACCAATAGTAAACAAGAGCTCCCTTCAGTTAAAAATAAACCCTTCCCACAATCAAAGGGACGTTTCTGAAGGGCGCATTGGCTGCAAATCTCATCAAACGGATTTCTCCCCAACAGACTCAGCAGCCAAGGGGTCCCGTGGGCCAGAGGGTTCATCAGGGCTCAACACCCGGGGCTCCAGCGGCCAAAGAAAAGCACCTCGGGTGGTGAGCAAGGCTTCATTGGTTAGGACATTGGGTGCTTTCCCTCTCTGTGCGGCTCTCAATGGTTTCACGTGACCAGCGGATTCTCTCTTTCTCTGTCTCCCTCAGGCACAAGCTCAGCCTTCCTGCCTCCTGTCATCCCTTCCACTCGGTTTCTGCTCTAGAAAATGGGTGACTCATTGTCCTCTGGGAAGACCTGGTGCTTCCCACTTCCACACTTTTCCTCCTCCTGCCCGTCCTGTGCAAACCACTCCCAGCCCAAGTCCACCTCAGGTCCTCTCTCCTCTGGGAAGTCTCTCCTGACCTGGTCAGTGTGGAAGGATCCCTTGAAATGACCCATCGGGGTCATGGGACAGCCAGGGGGTGTGGATTCTGCCTCGGGTTTTATATACATGGTCACTGTCATTTAACTTTTCATGTCCGATGTCTTGCCTCACCCATCCCTGGAGCTGGCAGACTTTCTGCAAAGGGCCAGAGAGGAAATATTTTCAGCCTTGTGAGTCAGATGGTCTCCGTTGTAATTGCTTAGTTCTGCCTTGATAGGGCAAGCAGCCTTAGAGGAAAGGTAATGAATGTGCCTGTGTGCCCCAAAATTTTATTTGTGGATATTATAATTTGAATTTGCATTATTTTCACGTGTCATAATATTATTTTTCTTTTGATTTTTTCCCTCAACCATTAAATGTGAAAAGCATTCTTAGCCCACAGAAACACAGAAATAGGTGGTGGGCCAGGTCTGACCTGTGGGCCATAGTTTGCCAACCCCTGACCCAACCGATTGGGAAGAATGTGAATTGTACAGTCCTTTGTAAATGTCCCTGAGGTGATTTCCATGTAGCGGGTAGGCCATAAACTTTGCTTGATTTCCACATGCTGCCAGTATCTAAGTAGGGTGAGGAAGGAGCAGCACAGAGCAGGCGTATGGAAATAACAGACTGCACCTTGAACAAACACACATGAGAGTACGGCACAAACCCATCTCCCCCACCGGATGGGCACCTTCCAGATGACTTGGCTGACTTTCAAATTGGACTTGTTGTGGATGCTTGTTCTCTGGACCTGGGTATGATGTGCATCGCTCTAAATGCCTTGTGCGGGGTTAGTGGGCACTCGGGCATGGTGCTTGGACTGAGGGCTTCTGGTATTCAGTGAAAACACACCTTCCTCCACCATTGAGGGCCTTCATTCCATTAACTAGGCAGAATTCAGTGAGATGAGGTAGGGGAAGCTGGAAGCAGCTAGTGCAGAACTGGGGATGCATAGGTGCAGTGGCACTGTCCCTTGGAGGAGCAGAACAGCCCTGTGGCCTTGACTGCCTATGAAACTTCTTGTCTGGGGAGGACCTTTTCATTCTGTTTTCTGGGGCCGCTCCCACAGGATGCCCCCAAAGCCAAGGCTTGCTGTTGACTGCCCTCTCTGGGAAAGTGTGAGCCCAGCGTCTTGCTCGGTGGTTTGCTAGTCCATACACACCAGCATTGCTTGACTGGCCTCTCTAGAACTGCCATCTCCAACATGGCAGCCACTAGCCACGTGTGGCTCTTCAAATTTAAATTCAAATTAAGTAGAATGAAACAAAATTGAAACTCCAGTTTCTCAGTTCACTAGCCTAATTTCAAGTGCTCAACAGTCAGATGTAGTTAGTGGCTACCATGTTAGATGGCATGGAACATTCTGTCACCACGGAAAGTTCTATTGGACACTGTGACTCTGAAGAATGAGATTGGGGATCTAGTTCAGAGACATTTGACTGAGACTCTTGGAGCCCAAGACCCCAGGTACTGAAATTTGGGAAAGCCAGGGTTTAGCGGAAGACAACTTGTGGAGTCTGGGACTCTTAGGGGTGGTTTCCCTTTAGGGTGTTGGAATGTTGGAAGGTCAGTACCTATCATTCTACCTGGGCCAGCTTGACTCAGTCAGCGTCTCCCTGGGCCCCTGTGCTTGTGACAGAAAGCTTGCTCCCCAGCTCCCTTGCCTCCTCACTGAAGCCGCCTCTGACGCAGGGGTAACACCTGCTGTGTCCTCAGACCAGGGAGTTTATAGCAAATCTCCATCTATAATCCTGACGTCTGGGTTAGGCTTATGGCTGTGGCCCTCATGCTCCCCCAGTGGCCTGGCCCAGGGCCTCCGCTGGCCTCACCTCTCTCCCACTGGGGAGGTGATGGTCTGCACAAAGAGGCAATCAGAGTGAAAATAGATTTTTAGGTGCCTGGTTTATCTCACACACTTGAATCTGATGCACACACGACAAAGATGAATAGTTGTAAAAATGTGTCATGGTATAAAGTGATGGAACATGAAGAGATAATAGAAGGGCAAGGAAAATCCACCCAGAAGATAGCGATTTAATCCTGCTCTGAAGCAATGAAGGGCAGGGGCCATTTATTCAGAATAATCCAGACAGGGGCAGGTGAGAGGCAGTGCCTGGGCAGATGGAGTGACAGCCACGCCCGCCAAAAAAGGGCATCCTGGGCTGGGCTGGGCCTTGGTTCCATGTGAGAGGAGAGTGTTGAGCTCGATTTTCATGTAAACAAGTATTCGCTGTTGTCTGCTCTGTGCCTGTTCTGAACCCCTGTCTTCCACGTTCCTCCAGTCTCCCCGGTGGGAGACAGAGACAAGCACACCAAGAAAACCAGATCAAAACAGCCCTGATGCTTTTGCAAAGTGCTCCAAGAGGGGGTGCGATGGAGCCCAAGTAGGGAAGCTGAAGGTCAGCAAAGTCACCTAAGAGGATGTGACATTTGTGATGAGTCCAAAAGAGTGAGTAGGAGTTGGCCAGGTGGACAACAGGTGGAAAAGACCAGGCTAGGTGGACAAGAAAAGTATCTTAAGCAGAGGGATGGGCATGGTCAAGGGTGTCAGCCCATTTCTAGCTTTCCCCTCCAAATTCTCTGTGAGGGACCAAGTTGTGTGGGCGAGTCCGTGAATCCACAGATTGTTCTGCTGAAACCTCATGGGATGTGTGATCAGCGGTTGGCAGATGGCCTTGCATTTGAAGCAAAGGCCCTGTGACTTTTATGGCTCTGCCCTTCTGCACTGGTCCAGACTCTGCAGGTTGAAGCAGATGTCCTGGAAGCACTGTGGGAAGCTCTGAGAATTCAAGGAACAAGCGCAGGCCCAGGACTAGAATGTCAGATTTCACCCCATCAGCTCTCCCCTTCCTCTTCTCGGTCCCTCTCTGCCTCCGGTCCCTGTCTCTCATGGCTGTATGTCTTCTTTGTGCTTTCTTGTTTCCCATTACACTTGGGCTGTCTTTAGGTAGCAGGTAGCAAGAGCTCTCATTCCAGTGTGACCCAAGGGGCAGGAAAGTCTCTCTTCTAGACTTGAGATGACAACACCAGGGAGGGACTCTCACCTACGTGGGCCATGAACCTGGCCCTGGGACTCTCAGTGGGGCAGGAAGGCACCTGAGTGGGCAGAGCTACAGGGCTCCCAGGACGGGGCTAAACTTGGTTCCTTTGCTGCCAAAGCTTTGACATCCCAGGAGAAGCAAGTGCTTTTCAAAGAGCAGGTGGAAGTGGAAACTGTCCAGCACCTTCCAGATCTCCCCAAACCAGTGGCAGCTTCTGCAAGGTACAGAAGGATGTCCAAGCAGCCCTGCTGCTCCCCAGGCACCCGAAAGCCAAAATAGACCCCAGGAGGCATTGGCAAGATCTCATGTAGGGGCAATGGGAGGACGACGTGGAGTTACTCTTGCCTCACATCTCTAGCTCTACATTCGTCCTGCACAGAGGCACCCCAGGGCAAGGCCAAGGCCAAGTAGGCTAGCAGTCTGTCCAAGGCTACTTGGCTGGAAAGAGGCAGAGGAGGACTCAAACCCACCCTCGTCTGACCCAAGGCCCCGGCTGCTTTCCTCCCAGCAGGCCATCCCCTAGCAGCCTCACGCAGGCGTCCACACCAACGGCTGAGGTCAGGCCTTCTGCAGAGCCTGCCTTCATCAAAGACAAAGGGATGAAGCCCTGGGCCGCTCCCAGGACTGTCTTCAGTGAAGGATTTGGTTTGTATTAATCTAAGATTAGACCAAATGATTCAATTCACATGCTGCCTGCAAAAGCACTAGGCCTCAGAACTTGTTAAATAGTGAATTGCTTTAAAATTAGTTTGCACTAAATGGATTGCAGTCTGATTCAGCCTCTGGGGTTGGGTGACAGGAGAGATCTGGAATATTAGATCATCATTGACCAGCCTCCAGCCGCCTCTCTCCTAGGACAATCTGCAACAGCATCTCCCTGAGCAGCCGAGGCCCTGCTGCACTGCGGGGCTGTGGCCAGACTACAGGGGGCTGGTCAGGGCCCCCCACCTGATGCCTGTGGGTCATAGAGGCAGATGCCAGCCCTAGTCTGGCTCAGGCTGCCCCCACAGGACCAGACCCTCCCTGGAAACAGCCCCGAGCACTGCACTTTCCTGGGAGGCTCCTTCAGGCAGGGGTGGGCAGACTCCCCAAAATTCTTTCCCCAGGGCCTTGGGGAAATCCCCCTCCCTGGGAGATTGACTGCTCCTGGGCCTGGCATCCTGGTGGCCTACTCTTCTGTGACATCAAATTGGTCTTTTAGCCAAGTAATCTAGTGTCCTCTGTGCTTGGTGCTGTAGAAGATCCAGAGGGAAGGGGAAGGGAGAGTGGGCCAGGGGCCTCTCTGCCATCCTGGAAGAGGGGTGGTATGAAGCCCTCTCTGCAGATGTGGGAGCTGGGGTTCAGAGATGTCTCTACCTTGCCCAAGGCCACAGGGACCTGTCAGAGCTGGAATCTGAACTCCAGGAATTCACCCGACTCATAGGGCAGAAGGTCTGGTGCACCCCAGGGACACTAGGGACCAGGTGGTCCAGCAGGCTATGGAAGTCAGGTCCTCAGAGCCATAGGAATTGAAGGGCAAGAGAAATCAATAGGAGGGCAGCAAACTTAGTGAGGCTTACAACTTTCTGCCCCCCCAGACGGGCAGTGTGTAAGGCAAAGAGCCAGAAGAACGGGGCATTGCCTGGCAGGCCTGGGTCACATGTGCACCCCACCCCATGGCCCTGCAGAAAGTGCCTGCAGGTCCAGTCCCTGGAGACAGGAGAGTCCCTGGCCCCTGCATGGGCAGGAGCTCAGAGGAGGGGGCACACAGGAGTAGGGGTGGCGCCTTGGGTGGGCAGAGGGCCAAGGAGACCCTCTAGGTAGGGGCTCTGCTAGGGGAGGACAGGCGGGGTCAGGCTGGGGGAAGGAAGGAGGAGGCACTTTGCCCCCATGCCCAAGCTTCATGGCCCCCCGGGTCGGGGTGAGGAGTGGATCATGGAGAGAGGGACTCTCAGTTCTCACGCTGGACGCTCCCCCCACATCTCCACAGAAAGTTCTAGACTGTCTTTATAGCACAGCGCCCTTTCCGTCGATGGAAAGGGACCTGAAGAGGAAACAAGGAGCAGAGGGAAGAGTTGGGGGACAGCACGAGCTCTGAGAAGCCCCCTCACAGCTGGCCTTTTCCAGGGACCAGGGAAGTGACAGTCTTTCTTCAGGATCACTGCAGAGCACCTGGGTCCCGGCCAGCCTGCCCCACCTCCCTGCCCCCTGCCGGCCTCCGCTCACCTGGGCCACCTTCCCGAGGGAGAGGCTGAGCGTGTGCAGGAGAAGCACATCTAAATAAAGCTGGCTGCAGCCTAACCACGACATGAGTGAGGAGGGCAATAAAAATTAAATGAATTTTTAGATAAAAAGGCATAAAAATCATCTTTAAAGATATAAATAAAATCCCTGGAGCTTCAGCTTTATTGTTTTTGGGGGGTTCCAGGATTAATAAATTAGTGGGCATAAAATGGAATAATAGCTAAAAATTGATAATAAGGTAAATTTAGATTTAGGGAGGGAGTTGATCCGAGTCATGAATCTCAAGCCAGAGAAGACCAGGGCAGGAAGGAGAGGCAATGAGTTTAACTCTCTGTGCTCTCTCCCACTGGCTGTTCCAGTCCCTCCGGCTTGGGCTCTGGCTCCGGGACCAAGGGGAAGAGCCTCGGCTGGGGGTCCAGGCCAGGCACCTGGGCTCCCTTACCTGCCTGTTTTCCCACCCTGCTGGGATCCTCAGCCACACGCACATGGGCCCCTCTGCATCTCCCCTCCCCAGCACTCGCCAAGGTGCCTTGGGGAACCAGGCTGCCTGGGTCATTTCTGTGTCTCAGAAGTCTCTCCTGACACTTGGTCCCCCATGGGCCCCTACGAGGGAGAGCGTCCATCCCACACTCTCTCCTTGCTGGGTGCGCCGGGCGGCTCAGCTCAGCACCGCTTGTCCTGCCACACACACACACACACATTCTGAATCTGTTCTCTCGCCACCCTGACATTCTTGTTCTTTCAGCCTATTTCAGTATGTCTGGGCTGTTTATATCTCAGATACTTCCTAAAAGTACTGGGCATAAATAATAAATAAATAAAGTGAAATTTCCTTTCTCTCATCAAAGTGTATTGCTGAGACCTGTTTCTTGGAGCCCTGCCAAGTGGCTGGATCTGATCTTGAAAGTGGTTTATACTGATCATGGCCTTCCTCCCTCCTTCCCTCCCCCTCCCTCCGTACCTCCACTCACAGCTATTCAGCCCCCGACTGTTTACCCAGGCCTGCCTTTACTGAGGACTTGGAGGAGGAAAATGGACTCCAACAAACAACTCGTGGTCTGGTATTCACCTTGCCAAACGGCCCGTTCAGGCTGGCACATCTTAACAGGTCTTTGCACAAGGAGCCTCTATGGGAGGTCTGGGGCTTGGTCCTTCCATGCTAGGAGTTCTCAGTGTACATTCCAGGTAGCCAGCCCTTGTCCTAACTCCTCTTCTGTACCTTGGTCCCTTGTTCCCAGAAGGAGCAGGGACCAAAGAGAGCAAGTGCTGCCCAGAAACCAGCCACTTTCTGTTGCCTGTCCTGCTCAGCATGTGCGGGGCTGGAGTGCCCAGCATTTCTGGCTGTAATTATTGCTTCGCTCCAGAGCCTGCTGGAACCCAGCTCCCAGCGCCACCCCATTCAGGCACCGGTGACACCATCCAGGTACCCACGGCACTCTTCAACACATGCGGCCACGTGCAGCAAGGGAGTTCAGGAAAGGGATTCTTGCTTGAAACAGGCGAAGGGGTTTTGTTTATTAAGAAGGTGGAGGGAAATGCCAGGACCCGAGTCTGTGGCTATGTTAATGCGAGGCTGGGCTCCCTGCCAAGACATTAAGCGGAATCGAATTCCTGAAACCAGCTTTAATCAGCAGATTTTTAAGGTTAGAATTACTCTCTCCTCTCAAAGCCTTGCCAAGGTTAATTCGGGCCTGAGCATGCAGAATTAATGGGCTGGACAGAGGGAATTGGCCTTTTCCCGATTTTTTCTCAAGTTCACAAAAACATCCCTACAAAAGAGAGAGGGCAGTGGGACAAAGCCCGCCTGTGAAGAGAGTGCCTCCTGCATCAGGCGATCGATCTGGGGGCCAGTGTCAAAAACACACACAAAAGGAATTGGGGGCAGCAAGTCTGGTTGATTTCAGGGCCTGCTCAGCCACGCCCCTTCCCCTAAAATCAAATGTGCTGACATCTGTGGATGTCCTCTCTGAGGCAGGCCTGCCGTCGGTGCCTCCAAGGGCCTGAGTTCTTCCAGTGCTCTCCCAGCCCTGGTGGCATTTGGTAGCGGTATGAATCTTGGCTAAGTCCCTCAGTCTCCCTGAGCCTCGATTTCCTCATCTGCAGAATGGAAATAGCACTAATATAATGATGATGATAATAGGAGTGAGGCTTATAGAGCAACTGCTCCACAAAGAGGTGTCTGTGATTTAGCACAAAGAATAAATAATAGCCTGTTGAATGAAGGGCTATGAGGAACGCAGGCTCTCCTGGGAAGAGCAGTGGGAAGAGGGATGGTCCCCAAGGAGCCCCGTGCCCTCAGGCCAAGCCTGGCTGGAGCCTTCTGCTCAGCACTGCTCCCCCGGCCTGGGCACCTCTGGAGGAGAACTGAGTGGGTGACAGAGCTCCTCCAGGTCCTTCCTGAGCCTCCTTCTCGAGTGGAGCACCCCAGTGCCACGGGGCAGGGCACAGGTGTTGGAGGCAGGCCTGGGTTTGAAAGGCTCCTGTGTATCTTAAAGCACTAATGACTCTGGGGGTGTGGGACTCAGTCTCTGAATGGCAACATCCTTGCTAGCAGAAGGTGGATGGATTATCACCCCAATCTTGTAGGTTTGTTGGATTAAATGAAGATTAAATATCAATATGTTTTCAGCAATTGGCACATAGGAGGTCTTCAATAAATACAGGCTTCCTCAGTTTCCCCAGTACACCTCCTGTTGGAATCTGAGGATGATATTCCACAGAGACACTATCTCACCCACCCCATCCCTGCAGTTACAACAATATCCCCTCGACTGCCCCAAACAGCTCCGGAGAGGTGCCTGGCGGAGACGCCCTGCTCAGGCTGTGTGCATGGCGCGTGCGCGCGCGTGCGTGTGTGTGTGTGTGTGTGTGTGTGTGTGTGTGTGTGTGACTGCCCTGTCCTTTCTCTCCAGCTCTCTCAAGTAGCCCAGGCTTGTTTTAAAATAAGCAGCAGCTGACGGAGATTCCTAGAGCCCTGCCAAAATGCAAATGAAAGAGAAGAAAACCTCAGAAATTCCCGACAGTGAGCTCAGAAATCCTGCCCCCGCTGAATGAGCGCAGGGACCCTCCTTTGGGAAAGAAAGTCAGATCCTCCTGGATTCTGTTCAGGTTTCCCCCTTGACATTCCCAGCTTCCTCAGGACCAACCAGACCAACCTTTATGGAACAGACCCCAGCCCAGTGGACCACCGTGGACACATTTCCTGGCCCTGGCCTGGCTGTAGTGGGCCAGGTTGTGGGGTGAGGTGGGAGCCTGTGGGAGCAAAGACCCCAGGTGAGAGGGAGCCCCCTGCCCCACCTCTCTCCTTTCCACTTGCAACCTCTGGAGGTTTTCCACCCACCACAGCCGAGCCCCTCTCTTCTGCCTGAAAGTCAGAAGGTTGCCTTCTACTCTGGAGAGAGGAGAGAAGACCAACAGGACTGGTCTGCTGGCCAGAGCACTGCCCGTACATCTGAGACCCCCAGGGTGCCACCTGTCCCACGTGAGCGGTGGAGGGAGGCAGTGCAGGACTAGCCAGGCCCCCGAGGACACACCTCTGAAATGGCACCCCACTGAAACCCCCCCCACACACACACATCGCCCCACCCCTAAGCCTGGGAGCTCCCCTCCCATCAGTCCCTTCACTCCACCTGCACTGCCGAGACCCCGCCCAGCCCTCTTTACCTCCCCGGGCTTCCCCGACCGCTGAGGAACCCTTCCCCACTCCACAGTGAGGACAGTGTTCGGACAGCAACAGTCTGATCCCACCCCCTTGTCCACCATGAATCCCGTCCACGGCGTCATTCCCCTGCCCTGGGATAGAGTGCAAGCTCCGCGCTCCTTGTGGTCTGGCTCCCACTTCCTCTCTCCTTGTTTCTCAACAACACAGCGCCCACACCCCACTTCAGTCCCTTGAATGGTGTGCACCCTCTCTCCTCGGAGCCTGGCAGTGCCAGTCCATTGGAAAGCTATTCAAAATTCTCTTTTGAACCTTGTAGAGAAACTGTGGCCTGTCCCTCAAAAAGTTAAACACAGAATTACCAGATGACCTAGCAACTCCCAAAGAATTAAAAACTGGGGCCCAGACAAGCATACAGACACTCGTGTTCACAGCAGCGCTCTTCACAAAAGATGGAAACAGCCCACGTGGCCGTCAGCGGACGGTTGGATAAAGAAAATGCGGCAGAGCCGTACAATGGAATTCTGTGCAGCCACCGAAAGGAACGAAGCACTGACAGATGCTACAACTTGGATGAACCTTGAAAACGTTATGCTGAGTGAAAGAAGCCAGACCCAAAAGGTCACACACTGTATGATTCCTTTTATATGAAATATCCAGAGCAGACAAATCCATAGAGACAGAAAGCAGATTTACCAGGGGCTGAGGGAGAGTAGAATGGGGAGCGACTGCTTAATGGTCTAGGGTTTCCTTCGGGAGTGAAGAAAATGTTCTGGAACTAGATCAAGGTGATGGTTCCACAACCTTGTGACTGTATGAGACACCTCTGAATGGTTCACTTTAAAATGGTTAATTTTAGGTGATGTGATCTTCTCCTCAATTAAGAAAACAAAAGTGTGACCCAGGCATAGACAAGGGACAGGGTTGCTGCTGCACCGTCCTGTGCGAAGCTGCCTCAGCTTCAGGAACTTGCGAGGACACAGGAGAGACAGGCCCACCTGTGAGCTCACCTGTTCAGTGGACACGAGTACCTCTTACTGCTGGGCCCTTTCAAGGTGCTGGGGGTTCTACAGGAACCCGAGGAAGCCAGCCCTGCCCTCTGGGGCTCACATCTTGGGGCGGGGGCTGGCCCACCTCCTCACCTGGTTTCCTGCCTAGCGCGCCTGGTGTCCAAATGTCAGCCCTGAAGTGGCAGCTGTCCTGCCTCTTGGTGTCCCCTCTATTCAGTTTCTGAGGATCTCACTTCTCAGTGGGACTGTCCACTCCTCATGGCCATGGGCTTGACCTTCCATTTCGCCTCAGCTCACCCTGCTGGGTCTACACAAGCCCTGGCACAGAGGACGTACTTGGAATGGCATGTTGTTGGGACCAGCTCGGAGGAAACCAGGATCGCCAAGGGAAAAGGGCCCGTGGGCCATCTGCATGGGCTGGTGATGCCTGGGCCCTGCTGGACCCTTGTGGGCAGAGGTCTGCCCACACTCAACAGCTACCTCAGGCCTCGCAGAGAGCCTGCAGAGAGAGAAGGAAGGAAGGAATGGAGGCCTCCCTCCCCATTGAAAAGCTTCTCAAAGAGGTTTGGACTCATGTTCCTCTATATCTCCCTAATCCCGGCGCTGAATGTTCTGGCAAAGCTGGTTGGGCTGAGGACTGAAGGAGGAAAGGTCGCTCAATAGAGACAGAGCCTGAGTTTCCCGCAGGAACTGAGCTTACTTGTCTCCGCATCCCCAGGGCAGAGTTGAGAGCCCCCTTGGGCAGTGCCATGGTGGTGAGGGAAGCCAGCTGTGCCAGTGGGGAAGGAGGTCCCGCGCAGGGCGGAGCCCAAGGGCTGAGCTGCTCTCGGCCATCTGGGCAGCCCGCAGCTGCTTGGCATGCCGAGATCTGGAGCTCTGGAAATTTGCTTTCCAAAACCCACCCCTATGGATTCTGAGAAGTGCAATCTGCAGATGAGAACAGAACGCAAATGGCTCTTAACTGGAGCAGGGAGGGAGGGACGACGGGGCTGGCTCCACAAGTTAATGGGGCAAGGCGGGAGGCGTGGTCTCCCTGGACCAGGAGCCTAAGCACAGTGAGGGGGGCGGTCTCAGGCTCAGCAATGTGTGCTTAAGTTTAGCAGCGGATCCTACATCCATTAAAGCAGTGACCTGCCTGGGCCTCTGTAATTACACCTGCTTCTCCTGAGTGAGCGCCTTCACCAGCCTCCCTGGGGAAATAATAACAAATTGTCCTGCAGCCTCCAGGAGACGAGCCTCCCAGGGGTGGGGGCTGTGGGCTGCATTCTTAATAGCGACATGCAGGCACCCAGCATTTTGCTGCTCTCTCTGGGGCCCTCGGAGGGACACTCCCCCGCGGCCTTGCATTTTATCTGCCTTGTGATGGATCTGTAGGTTCTGGAAAGAGAGACTGCAATATTTTAAAGTGTGTAATGACATGCAGGCTGCATGTGGTACAAATTTCCTGGATGTATAAAATGGGAAAGAAACAGGTTTTCTGTCGCCTGCAACTATTCGGCAGCGTTAAAATATGACTCGTTGGAATCCAATATGCTGCTAACCTGTGCGGGGCAGCATTGAATCTTGCAGGCAGCATGGTGGAGCGGTGGGGCACGCGGCCCCAGGCACCTGTGGGTAATTCGGTCCCACCTGTCTCCAGTTCTGCATCTGTGCTGCTCACAAGGCCAGCAAGCTGCAGTGGCTCCTTCCCTCCGCTCCTCACTCCTCCACACCAGAGGCAGGTTGAGGCCTTGGGGTCCTGCTTTCCCTTTCACTGCTGCTGCTAACGGAAATTTCTTGTGTGACACCACACTCCTGTGTTCTGCGTTAAGCCTGGCTACCTAGGTCATCTCCCTGGGCGTTTGTGTGTGCCTCTGGCCAAAGTTGCCTACTACATGCTGGCAGCTTGGCATACATCCTCCCTCTTTGTCCTCAACGACCCTTCAAGGAGGGAATTAGCACTCCCACTTGGCAGAGGATGGCACCAAGCCTTACAGAGGCCCAGACTCGTCCATGTTCAACAAGGATTCAGACCCAGGGCTTGCTGGATAGTGGCCTTGAAGCTAGTGCCCATGGCCCCAAGTGGGCTGCATCCCCTGTGGGCTGGATGGTAGGACTTCACCCTTGGCCCCATCTCCCCAAGCAGGACACTGGGCCTTAAGGGTAACAGGGTGGCAGGGCCCGAACTCAAACCAAGACTGACTCCTCCATCTTCCTCCCAAACTACCTCCTCCTATCACACAGGATGGTGTCAAAGGCCTTCTCACCTGGGAGCTGCTTTGAGAGAGGAGCCCAGTGTTTACTTAGGCCTGTCTTCTAGAAGAAACGGAGGCCACGACAATGAAGGGATGTGTTCCGGATGACAGATCTGGGTGGTGACCATGCCTGTCCTCAGAGCGTTCTGGCCATATCCTTCCTCAGCCCATGGGGGCCCACCTGCCTATGCTGGAGGTACTTTGCTGCTTCTGACCTCCCTGATGAGAGTGAGGGGCCTCATCTCGACAAAATGCCAGTGGGCAGCCCCACACACCATGTTGGGTGGAGTTTCAGGTTAAGAAAACCCAGCCCCACCCTGATGAGGGGTCTGGGCCTGCATCCCATTCGACTCATCTGGAGCACACCCCACATACCCAGGGTAAGCCTCTCTGCTGATTTCCTTAAAAACTTTCAAACCAGCCATCTTTCCTGCTCAGCAGTGGCTGCCAGCAGCTGCCCTGAGCCTCTGGTCCCTCCCTGCTGCCACCTCCCACCCATGGTGCCCACACAGGCCACATCAGGATCGATATTCACGACAGATTATTGTTTGTTTTGAGAAACATTTTGCTTCTCCACATTGGAACCATTTTCCCTCGGTGTGTGCAAAATATTCTGGAGAGCTGCTGAGGAACAAGAGTGCGGTGGAGTGCCTGCCAAGGGGCCCTGCCCCCATCTGGACGCAGAGCACAGCACCTCTGCAGCGCCCTCGGCCCAGTGCCCACCCACCCGGGAGGTCAGGTGCTCTCCTGGCACATGGTCCTTCCTCCAGGACACGGAGGCTCAAGAACATTCCAGAGCTACTGAAGCATCGGATTTCACACATTCCTGTCTGTTGGCCCAGGGAGCTGGAGATGGCAGCACTTGCCATTTATCAGAATTCTGCACAGAAGAGCCCCCCACCTCCCCCCACCCCGTGCCCATGCCTGCTGCCAGTGAGGGGAGCCTGTTAATCCTTGTGGCCTCCTCCTCACTGCAGAATTTTCCCAGGGAAGGAGAGAAGGAAGGTGGGCGAGGCCTGGGCGTGGGCACCCAGATTCTCTGCTCTGCAAACACCCAGGGCTGGTGCGAGGAGGGAAGGAAAAGAGGCAGAGGTGGGGGTCTGCTCACCTGCTGGGGGTACTCAGTGCCACAGGCAATTGGTCGGGTATTTACTGAGGGCATGGGCTCTGGGGCCAGACGGCCCTGGCTGGGAACCTGGATTCATTGTACCTATGCCTTGGGTGAACAGCTCAGCTTCTCCAGGCCCGAGAGCCCGCACTGAGAAATGGGAAGAACTCCTTCTACCTCCTCCCGTATTGTGAACGCTAGCCTGGGAGGCAGACGTCAGCCTCTAACTCAGCAGTGGGGTCCCAACATCAGTGCCAGCCTTGTCCCCGGGAGGCAGGAGGTGATGGAGTCTTTGCCTCCGAGTGCTATTCAGGTTGGGGAGGCTTCACAGACCCCCAAACCACTCAGGAGGGTGCAAGAACTCAGAGGTGGGCGGGTCCTTGGCAACCCACTAGGCCAGGCTGAGTCCTTGCTATTTACCTGAGGACTGAGACCCAGGGAGGGGAAGGACCTGCCCCACGTACCTAGTGAGTGCTGGGGGCAGGTGAAGAGAGTCCGGGTCTCTACCCCTTAGCCTGGTGCCCGTTCCACTGCCCCATGAGTCTGGGAAGGGCGCTGAGGGGAGGCCAGAGGAGGCAGGGTTGGGGAGGACTTTGGGGAGGCTGGAGAGCCTGGGTGCAGAGGGAGGCTCAGTGTGGGCCTCGAGGGGTAGGTTGGCATTGTTGGTGTGCAGTAGGGGCTCTGTGGCAGCGAGGTTGGGGCCCAGGTGGGGGAAGTCCAGAATGGGGCAGCGAGAGGAGTGGAGGCCACGGGCCCTGAGGTCTTCAGGGAAGGTGCCACATGGAACAGTGAGCCGGCCCTGTGGCTGCTCACGTCCAGGGCTCAATGCCACCCCCCCCCCCGCCCCCGCCACCAACCTTTCTCTCCCTCACCCACACCCGTTCAGAGCCCTTCAGGCCCAAGACTGGCCCCACACCACAACTGGCTTGGTTTCCCCCTCCACCCCTTCCTCTCACTCTGGCCTGTACCCAGCCAGCAACGCACAGCAAGCGTTCACTAAGAACCTTTCTTGCAGAGCAGAGTTCTCAACCAGGTCCACTTTTGCCCCCTAGGAGACACTGGGCCACGTCTGGGGCATTTTAGGTAGGCATGATTGTGGGGGTGGGTGCTGCTGGCATCTAGAGGGTGGAGGCCAGGGGTGCTGCTCCACATCCTACGTGCACAGGCCGCCCCCCCTCCCCAAGAATGATCCGGTCCAAATGTCAACATTGCTGAGGCTGGGAAGCCCTGCTGCTGAGCCCCTTAGCACTGTACGCGGGAGGTGGAACAATGGCTGGGGGACCCGCCACAGGTGCTGCCACAGATAGCTGTTTACAGTCCACTTTGGTAGACCAGATGCCTGCACAAGGAATGGCGGGACCGCGTGCACAGTTTGGGAAAACCCTGAAGTAATGCCCCCCATGCAGCCCCCAGAGGGATCTTAAAGGTTTCCAGCCCAGCTGCTGGTCTGATGGCCGCTTTCACAAGACCTCCCGCAGAGGTGCCTATTCCAAAAGCTGGAAGGCGGGCGTCCCCTCCCGTGGAGAGCCCTCTGCACAGCTGCAGAGGCGCCCCTGGAGGAGAGCCCCACCAATGGGCTCGGCACCCAGTGGCACCACGAGCTGTGTGAACTCCTATATCACTTCCTCTCTCTGAGGCTCATTCACCCCCTCAACAAAGCTGCCGTTCCCCAGGCCCCTCAATGGTGAGGCTGGCGCCTCTGTCCTGCCCTCCCAGTCCCCTCCTGTGAGCGGGATTCCCTGTGCCCGTGGGAACCGAGCCCCAGACAGATTCGCAGCCACCCTGAGCCTCCGTCAGGCCGTGAAGCCTTTGTGATCAAATATTGTTATATTTACCTAAGGATCCGTTAGGAAGCAATTTTTGAGATGATGAATATTTAATACAATATTTAAATATTTAATAGGAACTTTTTCAAACCTGACTTAATAATCCATGTCACAGGGAGAGGAAAATGGGGGTTGTGTGCTAACATTCTCACTTCCTCTAGTACTCTCAGTGTTTGTTGGGCTTTTTTTTTCATGGCAGAGTTTTAATTATACTCAATATTCCGGAGAGAAATTCTTTTCTCATTAAAACTTAACTCTTGCCGACAGCAAGGTGAGCGGGTGGGTGGGAGATGCACGGAGTTGGAAAATGTTTGGAGCTGAAAGTAACTATTGGGATTGTCTACGCCTAGCCTGGCTCCTTCATTTTCCTGATGAGGGAAGTAAGGCTTTGAGTGGCCACAACCTCATCCTAGGGAGGCCCAGGCACCGGGGCCACACCCAGATGGGAACCCAGGTCTTGGACCCCTAGATGCCAGGAACTCCATTCATGATACCATCTTGACTCCTGAATGTTTGCTCAAATCAAGGCCCAGGCCCCACCCCAGCGGGGCTGACATCAAGTGATACCGCCTAGCCTTGGTCCCTCTACCCCTGCCCATTCGTAGCAGCAGCAAATTGAGATTTTCACTTAGGAGCTGACCTCAGACCTTCTTAGAAGACTTGAAAAATTCAAACCGAGCGCCAGACTCTTCTAACACGAGGGTAGATGTGACCGAAGGTTGAGCCTTTGCCGAAGGCCAAGTCCTTGCCCTGTCTTGAGCGCCCCACCTTGCTCTGGCTCCTCTGGCATCAGGCCGCCTTGTGCCTTTCAGGCCAGGGGTCAACTAGATCCTTCAACCCTGTGAGGGTCTTGGAACAGCCCCCTCACTCCAGGCTGAGCCTCCCCGTGGTGCAGGGACACCTCGGTAATTTTGCTGTGGCTGGGCACTCACACCCCGCAGGCTACCCTGGCCCAGCCTCATGGCTCCCCTGTGGGCAGTGGGCAGCCCTCTGCTGACCATCCCTTCAGCTCAAACCACAGCTCCCACAGGCTTCCCCTTCTTCACCAACTCTGCCACTATCTTGTTTCTGTGGAACCGTTCACAATCTCTTCTCAGAGCAGCATCCTTCCTTGCTTGGATAATTCCAGAAGGTTCCAGCTCCCTCTTTCCCAGCACTCTGGATCTTCCAGTTGGGAGACCCATGCCTCTCCCCTTTACTCCTCATCCCTTTCTTTGTCTCATTCATTTCTCTTCCCTCCATGGGTCGTCTGTTCAGGTCAGACCAAGCTACCCTGCATTCTGCATGAATTCAGGTGAGTCCTTCAAAAGCTGCTTAGACGTTACCTCCTCCTGAAGACCTCCGCCCTGACCTCCCACCTGATGCATAGAAGTAATCACTCCTTCCTTTGTGCCACAGAGGTTGATGGAACATGTTTTTCTTAGGGCACATTTTATTTAGCACCATGGGCTGTTTCTAATCTGTCTCCCCTGCTAGACTGCAAATTTCACTGGGGGTAGGTATGTGTCACACTCATTCTGTCTTCTCAGGGCCTGGTGTGATCTCTGGTATACAGTAGGTGCTCAGCTGTTTGTTGAATGAATCCTGAATGTGCCACATACTTTCAGACATCTGTGTCTTTGCCTCTGCTCTGCTTTGGTTTTGAGGGGTTGGGGAAAGGCCTGTTTCTAGGCTCAGTGTATTTGTGTTCATCCCTCGGGTGCTGTGCAAATACTTCTCCTCTGACCCAGCTCTGACTCTCCCAGGAAGAGCTAGGTGGTCCTTCCTGAGCCCTTCCATACCCTCTCTCACCGGCCATCACAGTAGGGCCAAGACCCTCCAGGATCTGCTTCCCTGTCTCCTCCCTCCCTAGGTGGAGCTCCCTCCCTAGCTTATCTGCACCTGCCCAGCCCGGTGGCCAGGGAGGAGGGAAGTGAGACACAGAACCCTGTGCTGGGTAAAGTGGACAATGACTGCAGCCTGACCTGCCTCCTCCCCTTCATGTTCCCCGGGACATGCTCAGGCTGGCGTGGGGCTGTCATGTTGCAGAAGCCACTATGGCAGAAGAGGCCAGGCTGAGCTGCCAGACATCTGCACCCCATGGTGCTGGGCACACAGTGGGTCCTCAAAAGCTGCTTGTGATGATCTCGGGTCCCAGGGCAAAGATTATCCTTGATGTGGGTGCTTGGGCATGGCCCCAAAGCCATACTCCAGAGGAAAAACATGACAGATGAAGAGCTGACAATTTTAGGATGGTAACTCTTTTAATAAGGGGTCTTTAATTATTTATCAAAACAGTGGAAGAGGCCAATTCAGCAAGGAGTGATAGTTTTAATCTCACTGAGCACCAGTGGGTTTCCTTCCAACCAGGGAATCAGCTTCTCCTGGCTCCCACCCCCACCACTCAAACTCTTAAAGGTTTTTTTGGTTTGTTTGTTTTTCCTGCAAGAGGCCTGAAGGAGGCAGGCTCGAATGGCTCACTCACTCGTGTGAGCCCAGCCAGACCAAGAGTGACATTTCTGGTCCTTGTGTCCAGGCAGAGGTGTAGGGGAAAGGCTGGCCCTCCTCCTTCTGGTCTGCATAGCCAGGGCCCCTGCAGAGTCTGCCTTGAGACCAGGATGTCAGGAGGTAAAAATAGATGGAGAAGGGCGCAGCGACCCAAGGGCAGGGCCGGCTTGCGTTTGCCCACCCCCCCTCCCACAACCCCTGTTCTCCCCTCTTCCCTGACTCCCACATTACAAAACCCAGCGCTGCCGTTGGCCCATTCACAAAGTCTCCCAGCCCTGCTCCAGGCTCTCCTCCCCCTCAGTGCAGTGCATCCCCGTCCCACCCGAGGCCACTGGAAGGCAGGAGCGGAATCCCAGTGCCTTAGGAGGCGCATATACCAAGAAAGAGCTCCATAAATGTTCCTGTGCTGAGGTGGTCCAGGTCCCAATACCCAGAAAACGTGATCTGGACGCCCGGAACTGAGGGCTCTCCACCCTGCCTGCTCTCTCTGGCACGGCTACCACCACCTCTGCCATGCTTCCGAGGCCACCTCGACTCAGATCTGTGAACTCAACAAGTATATGCTGAGGCTTGCCCTGTCCAGGCCCTCTGCCAGGTCTGAGGATGCGATGGGGACCAGGGCAGACCTGGTCCCTGCATCCTGGGGCCTACACCTCACGTGAGCGGGGAAGCAGGCGTCAGGCAGACCATCATGTGCATCTAAGGGGTGAATCACGTCTGTGACCAGGCTATAACAAGAGGCCACAGTGCTCTGCGGGCTCTCATCAGGGCTTTGACCTGTGTACGTGAGCTGGGAGCTGAAGTTCTGTTGGCATCAAGGAGGCCAGAAGTCAGGCAGAGCGTCACGGGGGCAGGAACCGCAGATGGGAAGACGTGTGTGAAGACCAGGGGCTGAAAGGACATTACATGTCTGTCCAGAAGGGCAACAGAGACTGTGATGCCTGGGAGGGCTGGGGCAGTGGGCAGGCTGGCAGGACGCCCCTTCTGTGTCTCAGTGAGGCGATCCCTCCCCTCCCCAAGCCACTCGTAATCCAAGCTCCCACTTCGGGAGTGCTGATTCGTAAAACCCAAATCCTCAACATGGGCACAAGCCCCGAGTAAGTGGGCTGCTGCCCAGCCCAGCCTCTCCGGGGGCTGCCACCTGCCTGGCTTGCTGTGCGTCCAGCCACCTGGCCTCTGGATGGCTCCCCTCCATGCCTTGCTCCTTCCCATGTCAGGGCCTCGTCCATGCTCTTCTCTCCCTCTGGAACAGTCCTTTGGCCTCCCCGACCCCACCCCACCCACCACCTCTTCACACCAAGTCAGCCCTAGGCCTTCCTAAGAGTGCAGCCTAAATGCTCCTTCCTCAAGAAAGTCTCCCTGCCCCCAGGAAGTCAGGCTCCTCACTGCCACGTGCTCTCCAGACCCTGCACTTCCCCATGGCCCTCACCACCGCCGGAACTGAGCCATAAAGCAGGGGCGTGTTTAATGTCTGTCTGCCACGGAATCAGCTCTAAGAGGGGCGGGGACCATGCTCATCTTATTCCTTGCAAATCTCCAAATCCCAGTGTGGTACTGGCATACAGTAGGTGCCCAATAAATATTCGGAGGATGAATAAAAAGTTCCTCGCAGACATTATGTCGTCTAATCTTAATGACCGCCTAAGGAGGGAGGTACCATCCACAGCTCACCACGGGGGGAATGCTGGCTGGAGAGTCTTAGCCGAGTCAGGAGGCGAGTGAACTGTGGAGGCAGCATTTGAACCCAGGGCTGGTCTGACTCCAAAACCTGTATTCTCAACTGGTGTGGACTTCTGAAGCCAAGTCACTTTGGTGTCTGCATCCCTCTTGTAGCTGCTGTCACCACCTCCATGAACACAGCCCGGCCATTGGTATGCAGACCTGCACCCTCCCCTCCCCGGGCTGCTGGCTCATCTGTGCATATTTCTTTATTAAAGTGGAGATTCTTTACTCTCAGCCTCATTCTGTCTTTAGGGGAGCTCTGTCCCAGGCTGCCTGCAGCTACAGCCCTCGGGAAGCAGCCGCCTGCTTGTGATTCAGGCCGTCACATCGATCTGTCAACACGTTTGTCTCCTGTATCTGCCATCCTTATTTATAATCCCGCTCAGATTAATGAATGACAGTAGTTCTCATCACAGGAAATTTGATTAATCAATTTAAGTGCTTAATCACCACAGCCTTGTTGAGCGCTGAGCGTAAGGGATCTCGCTTTGATGTAGGTGAATTCCAGAAAGAAATGAGAGAGTAGAAACCAAACCGTCAGCACTTCTCCATGGAGACACAAGGGATGGGGCAGCGCTGGGGAACTCCTGGGGGTCTCCAGGAACCAGAGGTAGGGGCTCTTGAGAAAGGACGGATGCTGACTCAGGCATAGAGTGGCCCTCTGAAACTTCTGGAATCAAGGCCTTCCCTGGGCTGTGATTCTGCTCAGAGGCTGGGTCCACCCTTTGGCGGGATGATGGGAGCAGATGGGCAGTGCAGGCAGAGTCCACTGTGGTCTGGGAGCAGGGAGAAGCAGGCAGGACCAGGCTGCCGTGCCTGAGTCCAAGGGGTCCTGCCAGCCACACTGAGCACCTCGGGGACTTAATGTCCAATTCGTGAACAAGACAAGCAAGAGCACGGAGCTGTTTCCTACTGACGCCCCTTAGCCAAGCTCAGTCCCACCTTGAGGCCCTGGTTCAAGGTGCTGACTTTGCCTGCGAAGCTGTCCCTTTGTCTCAGCCAATCCCAGTTTTGCCATCTTTTGAAGTTTAGCTCAGGATGGCATCCTCCAGGAAGCTGACTCGAGCTACATCCTTCCTTTTTCCAAGCTCCTACGGCTCCCGGCCAGCAGCCTGCCCCCACAGCGGGCACTGCAGTATGGCCTGTGCCTTGGCCTCCATCGTTTCACATGTCATCTCCTATCTCCTCCATCAGAGAGAGGGCTCTGTGAGGGCTAAGGGGGCCCTGACATTGCTCTTTACCCCCCAGGATGGCCCAGCACAGGGCAGGGTACACAGCAGGCACTGAACATAACACTGGTGGCTTTTACAATAAGTCGACAAGATATGGGTATTCACTGGCAGTTTTTCAATAAGGAGTCAAGGGCACGTGCCCTTGGGGAGCAGATCAGGATGCTGGGGTGGGGAATGGTCTGAACAAACATATTCACTGTTACTCCATGTTTTTATTTTGGGAATGCAGAAAGAATCTCTTGTTTTGAATTACAAACAACAGAAATGGAAAACCCAACAACAATCTTGGCGGCAGAGAGAGAGACTACAGGAGCTCACAGAGGACAGGCACCGTGGGGGCTCTGGGGGCCACTGGAGAGGTTTCTTACATCTGTCCAAAGGGGAGTGAGTGAAAAACCCGCATTTAAAACCTGGCACCAACAGGACCAGTAAACCTGAGACGGATCACTTTTCAAAGCCGCTGGGAGGGCAAAAAAGGGAGATGAAGCTACCACTTCCCGAACGTTTCCTGAGATCTACTACATGCGAACGCTACATTTATTATCCACTTTATACTCAAAATAGCTTCATGAAATAACTATAACCACTGCCATTTATGGCTGAGGAAACCGAGGTACAGAGAGGTGATGTCACCTGCCCCCAAGCCCCAGGAGAGGGGACCAGAGGAAGCCAGTATCAGGCAGGCTGGGCCTCCCCACCTCTCGCCTGGCTCATGGGCTCCGAGAGGGCAGGGGCTGCCCAGCTTCCAGGTGCAGGGACCCAGGGACCAGCACCTTCATCTGCTGCTCTCTTGAAGGAAAACAAACATCTACCACCTACAGGTAAAAAAAAAAGCGTTTTTCATGCTGTTTGTGATCGCTGCTATACAGAGAAAGGCTAATTTTGGAAACAGATTATTAAAAAATACATCCACTCTGAATGGCACAATCAATCCAGCACTGGAGACGCAGATTCTCCTGGCGCTCGGGGCCTTCCTGGCAACATCTGGCTCCTTCCCAGGCCACAGTCCGGCCCCACCAGTCCTCTTTACTACAGGGGCCGCCCTGGCTCTGCCCTCAGGGGACCTTTGCCGAAGGCCTCTCCAGGCTCCAGCGAGGGCAGAGAGGAAGGCCAGGGCTCCTCTTTCTTGTCTGGAGCAGCTGCAGACACTCAGGCTTGCAGCCACATCGGCTCCTGACCCCTCATAACACTTGGGGATGCAGCACACTCCCAGGCCTCACACTGAAAACCTCTCTCCCCAGGTGGCGGACGCAGAGAGCCTGTGTGAGGGGTCTGGAGCCCCTGTTCTCTCCCCTGCAATGGGAACACTGATGCCTGCTCCACAGGCTGGTGCACTGGGTACATGTGGCCCTCGTGGAAGCCCAGTGCACGTACCCGGGAGCTGCCTCTCTCCCTCGCCACTGGGACAGGCCTGCTGGGCCTCCATAAAACCTCCTGGAATTCTAGAGATGATTCTGTGAAGGGACCTCCTCATTTTACAAATGGGGAAACCGAGGCCCAAGTGGCCAAGTGACTTGCCCCAGTGCATCATGCAGCGTCTGTGGGTCAAGCGCTCTGCACCTTGGAAAGCCCCAGACACCTGGGCTTTGCCCCTGTAAGGGTGGGCGCTCCGCTCCCTCCCTTCCTTCACCTCTCTTTCCCACACCAGGGGGCTTCCAGGCCCCTGCACCCTGGAGGGCCCCCACTCATGTTCATGCCTGTAATCATCATGGGGCAGTTCTAGCTGAAAATCCGACCATGGTGGCCTGGACTCAGAAGCCTGGACCAGGAATGGGTGTCTAATTTCAGGAGGTGCTGGAGGATGGCTGGCCCAGCTCTGCACATCCCAGCCCTGAGCCTTTGCCAGTACCCCCAAGGCTAACGACCCATGGTGTGCGGGAGAGGGGACTTCTCTGACCTCTGCTACAGGGCAGGCACTGGGCTACGTGCTCCCATTCGATCCTTAGGAAAACACTGAGGCAGGCTCTGCAGTGCACAGATGAGGAAGGAGAGGCAGAGAGCAGGCCAGTATTGTCCTAGCATCAGACCCTGGTCAGTAAGAGTAGGTCAGGCCTTCCTGGCTCAAGTCCCTGTTCCTCCCGCTCCACCAGGACCCTTGAGGCCCTGTGAGTTCAAAGGCTGTCTGACTCAGGGTGGCAGCCACGTGCCCTGCATGATCCTGGCTATGCCCAGCCCTCAGAGGGGACGAGCCAGAGGAGGCTGCAGGTGGGGTGTACATGCCACAGCTGAAATGCAGCAATGAGAAGAAAAGCCCCACACAAGGGGGGCCCGGCCCCTCCGGACAGCTGCCCCATGGGCTCTTGGGACACACACACCAGCCAGGGACAATGGGGACACTTGGGGACACTGGAACCAGGGTGTTCAGGCTTTAGTCTTCAGAGCGAGGACAGGAACTCACGACTGAGCCCAGGTCCTTGGGGGGCTCCTTCTGCCTACACAATGATGGGTGCCCAGAGTGACCAAGACAATCTCTAGGTCACTGGCTCCTCATTCCCCAGCCACCCTGCTGGCTCATTGCTTCTGCTTCTTTCCAGAAGGCTTTGAGATTTCAAAGAGAGATCTAGCTGGCTTTTCCCTAGAACCAAGGCCTTCTCCAACACGACTCCATCATCCAAACACATCCCTTGGACAGTGTCTCACTGGCACAAAGTGTCCAGGGCTGCCCCTCACCCAGGGGCCGAGGCCTCTGACCTGCCCAGAAACCTGCTGCCTGCCAGGGCAGCGAGCCCCAAGGGCCACAACCCGTGAGAGCTGGCATCTCTTCCCCTACCCTCGGCACTCTGCCTGACACGTGCCCCCAGTGCGCCGGCTCACTCTGATCTCCTGGCCTTTGCATCTACCGTCCCCAGAACTGTAGCCTACTTCCCCCGGCTCCTCTACTCACCATTCAGATCTCTGCTCAAAGGTCCTGCTCTTGGCATGGCCCTTTGCTGTTTTCTATCATGTCACCATTTCATTTCATTCCCAGCTCTTATGCCCACTTGGGATTATTTTTTATATTTGTTGACCACTTTTTGGGTCTAACTCCACCTAGAAAGTAAGGCCAACTTGGCAGAACTGTGCCTGTCTTGTTCTCTGCTGTATCCTGAGTACGAGGACAGTGCCCATGTGGAGGAGGTGCTGGTAGTTACTTGTCGAGTGAATGAATGAATGAAGCCTGCTGGCCCTAGACTTACCCTATGGCGGTCTTCTGGGGTTGTAGAGCCCCCAGTAAGGATCCTCCAACCAGCCCATGGCTGTCGCCTTCTCTTCAGACTGAGAGTCTGAGGCCTCCAGGGGAAGGGTCTGTTTCTTTGCTTAAAAGTCAGAGGTCTCCTGTTATGAGTTGAACTGTATCTCCCCAAAATTTATATATTGAAGTCCCAGCCACCGGTACCTCAGATTATGACTTCATTTGGAAATAGGGTCTTTGCAGCTGTTGTTTGTTGAGTTAAGATGAGGTCATTAGGGTGGCCCCTAATCCAACATGACTGGTGTCCCTACAAAAAGGGGAAATTTAGACACAGACCCGCACACAGGGAGAAGGCCAGGTGAAGATAAGGCAGAGGTTGGGGTGATGCTTCTACAAGCCAAGGAATGCCAAGGATGCCAGCAAACCACCAGAAGCTGGAGAGAGGACTGGAGCAGATTCTCTCTCACAGACCCAAGCAAAGGGCCTGGCTGGCTGGTTGGACTGCCAGAGAGGGGCCTCAGACCAGTGGCCTATGAGAAGGGCTGGGGTCTGGAGGGGCCTCTGCTGGGCCCTCTTCTCCCTTCCAAGCTTCCCCTGTTGGCCCATAACTGCGCACTTCCCCTTTCTGTTCTTGGCCGCACCTGGCCAAGCCTGCCACCTGTGCCCTAGAGAGGCTGAGAGTGGGGATCTGAAGAGATCCTTCTAGAATGAGATCTGTCCTGTCACTTCCCTGCCAGGAGGCAGGCTTCCTATGCAGGCCAGAATGCACCCCATCCCCATGCCTGGCATGTGAGGACTCCAGCCTCTGCGGCGTCTCTACATCCTCTACCAGGACAGCAGGACCCTCAGCTCGCTGCCACATTCTGCATCCAACCCTGTCTGCCCTCAGAGACCCCAGCCCCAATGCCTGCCTTCCCAAGTCTAAAGACAGGAGCTTGCAAGTTAATCAGAAACAGCATGGAAACTGATCAGTTGCCCTGGAGTTCTGTTAACCCTCTAGGATCCTGCAGGCCTGTGGGCAGAAGGGAAAAGTCCCAGGAGTCAGCCTTAAACTGCCGCATGTGCCTGGACATCTGAGGGGCTGGGAGCTGGGGATAAAGGGCCAGGCCCAGCCAGGGCCCCTCACTCTTGCTCACCTTGCTCCTGCCTCCCTTGCCCCCCGGCTCCCTCAGGGCCCTGTGAGCTACAGGTGAGCGAGGCCAGGAGGACAGCACCCTGCCAGCTTGACAGGAAGTGTTTGCAGCCCAATCCTCCACAGGCCACGAGACAGAACTTCAGGACTTCTCCAAGACACTTCCAGATCCTGGGAGAATTCCTCCAGGTGGGCCCCAGAGGGGACCCTCACAACTCTGTGCTGGAAATCAGCCTTGAAGCCAGCGCCTCCTCTGGTCCTGAGGACAGGGACCCGCAGCACTGCCTGCACCCTTCCCAGCTTCAAGCATCCTTTCCTGTGGCATCTTCTGCCCTGCCTGGCCCCCTCTCGCCTCCCAAACTGCTTGGAGGGCTCCTGGGCTCACCTGGGGGACGAGGGGAGGGCATTTTTCCAATCAGTATTCATACCAGGCTTTGGCTGAGAATCCACTCAATAAATAACGGGCTAAGAAGCCCAGAGCCTCCCTCTCCTGCTTGCAGATTAGGCTGGTCTGCTCTAGGTGGGGCAGTGGGCTGCTTCCCAGCCCCTCCTCCACTCCTGCGATGCCTCTCCTAGCTGAGGAAGAACCTTCTGCAGGGTCCAGCAGAGCCAGGACACTGGGTTGAATGCTGTGAGCCCAGTGCCTTCCAGGACCCACCAGAAGCAAAGGGTACAGGAGGAGGGGTACAGCCCACGGAGCGGGGTCATCTGGGGGGCCCTCTGTGTGGATCGCCCCCACCCCCATGCCAATGTGACCATGCACCCCTAGGGCAGGGACTGTGCTCAGCGGCCTGCACAGCTCCACCGGGCCGGGCATGCTGCGGGTGCAGAGTTCATTGTTGGCTGGCTGCTTTCCCCAGTGAGGAGGACTCCACTCTTGGAAAACCATAAAGTTCTGCTTCAAAACATGAATGGCAGCAGGGCAACGGGCTCGCCGCGAGCCAGGGCAGGGATCCCACCAGAAGAGGCACTGGGGTCCCAAACTCGGTATTCTGGAGCTTTGGAATTCCAAGCCTTGGATTTGCAGGATCCTGGCCTGAGCTAGTGCCTTATAAAGAAGGAGTTCTGGGGCCTGGTCTCTCCACCACACTCTGAGCTCATCAGCGGCAGGCAAGCTAATGATGTCAGATTCACTGCAGAACACCCCGTGTCTAGGGAGGGTCCTAGGACATAGCAGGGGTCCAGAGGACATTTGCTGAATGAATGAATGAATCAACGAATGGTGCATCCTCCCAGCTCCCCACTGTGAGAGCCGTGCTCACAAGCACCTGCCCCCGGCCAGCAGAGATGGAGAAGGCAGACATCCCTGCCCTGTGCCTGGGCTGCGCCCCTGGCTCTGCATTCCCACAGTCCTTTGAAGGGGGACGAGGTCATGGCTGCCACAGGGAGCTGATCCCTGGAGAAAGGGCAAAGAGCTCTGTGAGCTCTGCAGATGCTCAGAGATCTCGAGGGCGGGCCTTTTCTTTCCTGAGAGCAAGTTCGGAAAGGAAAGGAAGGGAGAGAGCTGAGGGCAGGGACACTGGGGGAAGGGCACGGATGAGCAGGCCAGCCCACAGACGCTGTACGTCACCTCCACCAGGGCCGTCCTTCCCTGCCTGAGGAGGGCTGGTCCTGCATCTCTGTCTTTGGGGCTGAGAGCAGGGCTGCCCGCTGTCCTGGGACCAGTGAACCCCCTGTCCTTCACAACCTGGATGTTGACATTGATGCAGTGAAGACACAGCCGTTCCCATCCCCACAAGGATCCCTCCCATTGCTCTTTTTTAGCCACACCCACTTCCCTCCCACTCCGCCTCCTTCGGAACCCCTGGCAGCCACTAATCTGTGCTCCATTTCTATAATTTTGTCATTTCGACCATGTTCTATAAATGGACTTGCATAGCATGAGCCTGTAGGATTGGCCTTCTGCCCTCAGCAACGTTCTCTGGAGATTCATCTAGGGGATTGTGTATATCAACAGTTCCTGCCTTTTTTCTTCCACCAGTGAATTACCGACGGCCCCTCCTTGCCACTGGCTTTGTTGGGACCAGGCCCTCCCTGAGAAGCAGGTGCCTGGAGGGACCCTGCAGCAGGCAGCTGCCCAATGGTCCTCAGGCCTCACAGGTGCAGGGTTGGATCCTGGCAGGAGCGGGCAATCGTACAGGCCAATGGCTTTCAGAAGCCCCTCAATTGCAAAAGTCCCACCCAAAGGGCTGGCAAGGAAAGGGAATGAGGTGTCACAGAGCACCCAGCCTGCTCGGGAGACAAGGGGTCCTGCCAAGGCTGCCAGGAGGGAAGCTTAGGTTGGGGAGGAAGGTGGGGGTGGGCCGGACAGCCCTTCTCCCACCTCGCTCCTTTCCTGATGCTCACCACCAGCCTATCAGGGCAGCTACAAGCCTCAGACTGGCCCGTTTCCTAGGGAGTTCCTCCCTCAGGGACCTGGAGGGCAGGAGGCAGGCAGCCTGAGGTCTATGTGAGCAGGGAGGCTAGAGGCCAGCATGTCGCCTAACTGCCAGAGGAAGGCTGCCTGCTTCCTTCCTGGGGGTAATTTCCCCCAGGCTGGGGCCCTGTCGAGTCTGGAGAACCCTCTGGGGCTGGCCCTGGTGCAGAACCCATAAACAACATGAAGCAGGCCCTGGTTGGGCCGCCCGCACACCCCACTGCTACCTGCTTCCCGGTGGGGCTTGGCCTGGGCATTTCCTATAGAGAATGAAATAAACAACGCCATAAATAACTCTCTCCTGGTGAAGCTGAAAGACAGAAGGGCTCTGGATAGAGATAACAGGAGATGCAGGGCCACAAGGCGGGCAGCAAATTTTGTTCGACTGCGTGGAACTCAGACAAAAGTCGGCTGCTTTATGGAAAGGAGCCAGCTGCCCTTCCCAGGGCTGTGCTCAGGAGGGGCTGTCACTGTACCAAAGGGCTAGCCCTGCTCTTGGCCCTGCAGCCCCGTCCAGGTGGAGGCAGAGCCATGGCCCCAGGCCCCACCATCCCGGCCCAGTGGTGAGCCCCACCAGGAGGCGTCCTCACCCAGGTGAGAACCCTTGCTCATCCTCCCCAGAAGGGAGCGGTCTGCGTGCGCTATCTCCCCAGTGCTCCTGGGGAATGCTCCTTCCATTCCTGCTGGTCCTCTAGGTCATGGTGGAAACACCTACAGAACCACTCAGACTGAACTCCCTGGGACTCCAATTTGTAGTCAGGGTCCAAATCCTGGTTTCCATACTTCCTGGCTGTGTGACCTTGGGGAAGTCACTTTCCCCCTCTGGGCCTGTTTCTCCTAGTTCACAAGGTTAGGGTAAGGGTGAAAAGAGGGAGAGGAGATATTCCTGGCACCTGGAATATGCTCAACAAACAGTATTTCTCGGGGCTCCAGTTGGCCTGGGGTCCCTCAGTTCCCCACTGGTCAGCCTTGTGTCTAGTCTGCTTTATGAGTGCTGTTCCTTATTTCCCAGGTTTAGGTCTTGTTCTCCAGAACTGACTGCAGGCTTCTTGAGGACCAGGGCGGCCTTTGGTTCAGGGTTCAGGTATTTCCCTGGCATCGCCATCCACCAACAGCCTGAGTGCCCACTACGTGCTGGGCACTGTCCACAGTCCCACTATTGGAGGGAGGTGGGCAAGCAACACACAGTCGCTGCCCTTTGGGGTCTCAGAGTCTGATGGGGTGAAGGGTGCCCAGAATGCATGAGCTGAGGGACTCTGAGCAGAAGGCTCAGGGCTCTCGGACGGTCGCAGGGTCGGGGAGGGTGTCTCTAGGGGCTTAGGTATCAGAAAAGGCTTACAGAGTTGGGTCTCAACGATCAGGAGGGACTAGGCAGTCTGAGGGAGAGGAAAGGGCATTCTGGCAGGAGGGACCCTAAACAAGGGTGTAGGGGCAGGAATTCACCCAGCTTGAGAGATACTGTGTCAGGGTAAAGTTGAGGCCACCAGCAGACTTAATGTCTGGCGTCCACCCCAAGTGGCCGTCTATCCAGGGAGAGGAGTTGGGAATGCCCCTTTCTCCATCCACCCAGTGGGGCTGGCCAGCATGACACTGAGCCCACTTTAGGGACAGGCAGGGATCTGGGCCTGCCGTGTGTTCAGGGCTGAAGGCACAGTGGGAGCTGTACTACAGGTGGGAACTGGAAATCTGGATGCTCAAGTGACTGGGTCCCCTGGGGTGGGCTGTGACAGCCACCTGAGGCAACCAGGCTTAGCCAGAGTTCACAGCCAAGGGCTCCCCACTTCCGGCCTCCAGACCAAGCTTCCTGCCCAGGCTCCTCGGGGACCTGGTGCTGACTCGTCCTGAAGGAGACGTCTCTGAGTTTTCAGAAATGGCCCAGGGGAAAGGAGCCTTGGGCTATGGGAACGGTTTACTCTCACAAGGCTGAAAGCAGCCCTCCCCAAGTCCCCATAAAGTGTCCTGTGCTTCCGCTAACTCATTGATCCGCATGTTTTCCCAGGCCTGAAGATTTCTTAACTGTCATCACAAGGTTAGAAGAATTGTGAGTTGGAAAACTATGCAGCATATTAAAGTCAGGCTGAAATATTGCTACAATACAGAGAAATATTTTATATTTATTCTCTTTTAGAAATTGTTATAAAGGGACTATAATGAGAATATTGCAAACGAGTGGAATATTTTCTTCTAACCTGACAATAAAAATATGTCAAAGGGATGCGTGAAACTCTAATAGGAAACAGCAGCTGGGCCCTGGAAGTACAGGGGTTTAGCACAGATTTTACTTGGTGCTATTACTGGCCCACAGGGCAGAATTCGAGGCCCCCAGAGCAGCCTTTCCTGTGGGTCAATGCACAGAGGATGGGAGGGGAGAGGGCAGGGTGGTCTGTGTGCCTGATCAGGCCTGGCACTGGTCAGATATCAGATAGGCTTACAGAAGGCATGGAGCCTCACTGAGCCTCAAAATGGCAGACACAGCCCATCATCATCATCATCATCCCCAGCATCCCCATCATCATCTCCATGCCCATCATCATCCTCCTCCCCATCATCATTGTCATCATCACCATCACCACCATCATCACCATGCTAATAGTTTTCATTTGTTGAACACATAATGTGCCGTGCACTATGCTAAAGGCTTTACATAAATTATCACATGTCAACCTCACAATAACCCTGTGAACTACTCTTACGCTTTTCAAATGTGGAAAGCAATGTTCAAAGAGGTTTAGAACTTATTCAAGGACACACATCCTGGAGAGGGTGAAGCTCAGATTGGAACCCAGGTCATTCTGGCTCCAGAGTCCTGACAGTACTTGTCTCAAAAGGGAGAGCCTTTCATGGGACCTGAATGCCTCAGACCAATCTCAGGATGGTGGTGCATCTTCTCCCTTGGAAGTCTCTGTGCTAGTCTGTACAAACCACGAGCTGAGACGACTTACGCCATCAACATCAGCAGACCGGAGGAAAGGCCACTTAATAAACGCCCACTGGGGCCCTGCAGTGTGCCAGGAGCTGGGGCTGCCTGAAGCAATCGGCCACACAGAGACAGCCAGCTCTGAACCCAGATACGCAGAGGCCGTGCAGCGCAGACACGTGACGAAGGGAGTCATTCTGATTTGGCACAGGGGGGCAGGGGTGGGCAGCCTTTACGAAAAAGGAGGCATCTGCACGTGGCTTTGAAGGACTGATACAATTTCACCAGGTGCATGTGGGACAGGGGGACATCATCCCAGTGGGGAGGGCAGTGTGGGAAAGCAGAGGAGTAGCCCAGACTTCAGAATAGGATTCTCGGGAGGACAGCGGGGAGACCCTGGTGGGAAGCGAGGCTGGGCTCCTACTGCAGGCTGTCCTCACCTGTGCCGTATGGGGAGGGTTTGGGTTTGACTCTGCGTTAGGCTCTGTGTGAGAACCACTCAAGGCGACTGAGCAGCCCAGGGTCATGAGAGGCCCCCAGTCCCTGCTTTGGGGATCAGCTCTTGGCAAAGTGCTGGAGGCAGCAAGCTATGCCCTAAACACATTCCATCTCCTCCCCTCTGTCGGAGTCCCCACCCCAAAGACCCTGTTCAACCTCAAATTCTCCTTGTGTGCCTACTCCCCACTGGGCACTGTTCTAGGTGCTGGGGTTGGAAGGGTAAGGAAGCCAGAGCAGGTCCTGCCCGCTAGGAGCCCACCGTCCAGTGCACAGGAACAACATTCCTGGCTAGGCCGCCGTGACTGCCTGACCAGGGCCCTGCTCCAGTCTGTCCTTGCAGGCAGCACTGACATCCCCACATCTCCCCAGGGTCTGACGAGGGCCAGTGGCCTCACTGCTCCCACCTCCCCTCAGATAGCACATCTGTGTGCTAGCCAGAACCTTCCAGACATATATTTTCCATAGACACCAACTCCGATGTTGGCTGTTTTGGGTCCATGGCGAGTTGGAAGGGGAGGCTACGTGGGTGAGTGGGGCGTGGGCCACAGCAAGTCCTGGGACCCTCTGCTCTGCTTCGGGTCCTTTCTCTAGTTCCTAGCTCATCTCTATAACATCCGAGGAGGGTAGCCCCAAAAGAAAAGGATGAGCAGCAAGGGGCCTGGAGAATACCCTGGAACCCAGAGCTAATTGTAGCCCAGGGTTGATCACGGAGGACATGTCATGTCTGAGGGGCCGACTGGCCAGCAGCAACTCACTCTCTCCCAGAGGAGGTGCTGGGATTATAACTCTTCTCTGGGCTGAGGAATGTGTGCAGAGGGCAGGTGGGGCATCCTGGGGGAAGGCTTTCTCAAACTGACATTCAATTTCCCATCGCTAAAAATACATCTGAAGCCAAGCCACTCAGGATTATAAAAGAGACCCAAGATTGAACATTAAATACATCTGCACTCAATGTTGGGAAGGATTTGACCTTCAAAACTTCCTTTCAATGAATTCCCAAATAAAATACTATTTATACAGCTTAAAGCAAATTATCGTGTAGCCCGGTACTAAATCTTCACGTTCCGATTTAGACTCTGCAGACCTTCCTGGAGCTCGGCCGCGCTGGCAAGCACAACAGTCAGCGAGTGTTTGAGAAAGGCTTTCTGAACCCATTGCTGTAGAAATACTGAGTTTGGATCACTCACAATCAACTTATAAATATTGCATTCATGTTCCCCAAACCAAACAGCTAGGCATTAATCTCTTAAGATTAATGACTAAATGTGCTGGAATTCACAATGCAAAAATAGGAACGGAGCTTTTCTGACATTTGTGGGCCACTTAGGAAGCAGCCAAAAGGTCGACATCGTCCAGTATTAATTTTTTATCAAAGATGGCCAAGCTCATTTTCAGGATTGTAATAAACAGCTCTTCTTGACTTGAACACCTCCTGTCCCCCACCTGCTGGCACTCTCACTGATCCCTGAGGATGGGAATACCACTTCTTCAAACCTCCAGGTCACCGATCTGCTTTTACAAGATTCATCCAGGACAGCTTAAGAGGGGACGACACCTCAGAATGTTGAGTAAGGAAAACACAATTCTAAATGCCACTGCTGAGCCAAAAGGCCTTCGTGGTGCCTTGATAAATTACTAAAAACACAGGCCAGATTTAAGGACCAAATTTAATCTCAACCCACCTCCCAGGAGGACAACTGTTCAGGTCTTTCTAACTCTGGTTCTGCAACTTCATGGTAGCCCTTATTTATAGTCGTGTGCAAGCAGATGTGCTGACACTAGGCACAAAACGACCCGCCTCGGAACTCCCGCTCCTCCAAGTCTCAGATCCCTCCTCCCCAAGTGTGGTGAGTGAAGGGGTTTCTCTACCTTTTTTTTTTTTTTCCCCACCTTTGCTTTTTTACACAGTTGTCACCAGCCCCCAATTACAGAAGCTCTGGGCCAGGCTGATTAATTATGGATTCGCCAAACCTTGAAGCTTTCACTAAAGTTAATCTTTTAAATGATCTCTATGCAGATCAGGCCTTGCTCAACCCCATCCAGGGCCCTCTGCTTTATCTAACAAATAGTATCAATCAAATTGATGCCGTTATTTAGCAGATAGTGCCCTGCAAGCTGGAAACCCCAGGTCGGCAGTTATTGGGGGAGATGGCTTCCACTGGTCTTCTATCAGCACCAAGACAGGAGTCGCGGCTGCTTCGGCCAACCTGCCCCTTTCTGGCCCCATGCCCCCACCAGGCGGGGTACCCAGGGAAACTCTGAGGGGACAGAGAAATGCAACTGAGGATACCCTGAGCTTCAGCTGTGCAACTCTCTCTGGCCCCTGTGCACCAGGGTATATAGATAGGGAGTAAGGCCCGCAGGAGGTGCCTTCACCTTTGTTGACTTTTAAATGTTGGGCTAGAAAGGTAATCCACTCTGAATGCTTAGGGATGGAGGTGGATGTTGGGGTTGGGGGAAGGAGGGAGGCCCCTCCAGAGGCCAAGAGCCCCCTTACTCAGCCACGTTTTCCCAGGGCCGCAGCTCACCCAAGTTCCTGAGGGTATGACGTGCCGATGTTCAGTGCAGCCTCCTTTCTTGACGCCTGGTGCTCAGTAAATAAATGCATCTTGAATGAATAAAAGCACAAACTTTGGCCACCACTTATTAAGTTGCCTGCTCTGCCCAGTGGCTATCTGGGGTTGGGGTGGGGTGGAGAGAGAAGGTCGGGAGCCTGGAGCCACACCGTGGTAATTCTCACTGTACAATGAGACCAGAGTACACAGTGAAAGGGGAGACCTGGAGCCCAGGCGGCCGTGGGGCCCTCCCCTGGGAGGCAAGCAGGTTGCATGAGACCCTCCCTGCTCAGCAGAGTGAAGTGGGTGGGGCCCTGCCAGCCCAGGGGAGGCCCTCGGACATATGGGGGACCTCCCAAGTCTAGAGGAGGGGTGGTGTGGGGGCATGGCTCCCGGGCTCCCAGGCTCCCTCTGACTGTCCTCTTGTGCTTTCCAGTCTCAGCTCTGAAGACAGACAGAAGAGCCTGGCTCTTTTGACACCCTGACCCATAGCCCTCCAGCAGCCTCGTCCCTGCTATCCCTTCTCCCTTCGTCTGCCAGGTCCAAAGGGCTTGTCCCTCTTCACCAAGACACAGTCACTGAGGGGGCTCCCAAGGACCCTGGCCGTGCAGTGCCCAACCCAGAAAATGCCGTTAGAGGTCTATCCTTCTGCCTCCTGCCAGGATTGGCAGAGACGAGTGGCTCAGGGTTGAGGGAAGGCCAGGGCCTCTTTCCCTATGGTCAAGATGCTTCCTGCACATCCAGACCACAACGCCAAGGGCCCAGCCCAAGACCCCAGTTGACTGTGCTGTCCTTCCTCCAGGCTCCCTGGAAGATCCAACAGATTTGCCACCCAGCGAGTGAGGTGACCCTCTGGCTAGTCCTTGAGGTTGCCTCAGCCATGGATCTGCCTGCCCCCTGGACTGAGGGCCCCTCAAGGCTCAACTCCCATCTGCTGCCATTTCAGTGCCAGGTTCCGTGCACAGAGGTCTGCTCAGCAAATACTGGTGGAGGAAGGGATGGGTATGTGGACTCCTGCTTTAGCCCGCATCTTCCTCCTGAAGGAAGCAGCACTTCCTCCTGTCCCCCTGTCTACCTGGAGTCTCCTCTCAGAGCAGAAGGCCTTCTCCATGAGACGTCCCAAATGAGGGCAGCAGCAAAGGTCCACATCCCTGGACAATGCCTCTTAACCTGCGGACTGTGGACCTCTGAAGCCCTGCAAACACATGTGTGGTGGGCTGGCATGCATTTCTTTTTTCCCTGGGGCCTAGGTTTACAGTTTTGGTCCAGTTCTCAGATGCATTCAAGTTCTCCCAGAAGTGAATAAGCACTAAAGTCTAAGGGCTTAGATTTGATTCCCAAGCTCTCCCGGAAGTACCTTTGAAACCAACTCTACTCTGCCTCCCTCCCTGTGCAGAGACACCCCCTTTATTCTTGCACCCCGCTTCCCAAGCTAGAACACAGCCTTCTAGCTGTGGATGATGCTTACTGCCATGTGCAAACCCACACATTGTTATTTTCATTTCAGAGGAGAGCAGTTTATCCGGCTTGGGATGGCTTCTCAGTGTAAATCCCAGATTGCATTGAACTTGACCATGTCCCCAGCCTGCCTTGTTATCGATCTGCAACATGGTGCCTTCAGGCCACATTCCTCTGGTCCCTCAATCTACATTGCACCCCCCGGGAGCCTGGGCCACGACTCTGTAGGATTTAACCCACGAGAAAGTGTCACCAGTGTCATGGCAACGCAGGACAACCCCCAACCCATCAGCTTCACCAAAGGCTTCCATGCTGTGGGCTTAAGTCATAATGTGGTGCCCCCCGCAGACGGGCAGCCCCACCTACCCTCCCTCCACAACGTATCCTCCAAGCTTGTCCAAAGGAGAAAGGTTACTTCATGGAAGACCTCTCCCCAGGACACGCTATGCAAAAATGATGTTTTCAAGATCTGGCAGAGAATAAGAAAAATGAAAGTAGTTTCATTTATAGAGCTGAGGAAATGGGTGGGAGCTTTTATTTTTGTCTTTTTTATAAAATTTCTATTAATGCTTATATGATAAATGACTTTTAAAAGCTTCTTTTTGTTGTTTTTTGTTGATGTGAGAGAAAAGAAGCTGCCCGTGCACAGACAGTTGCATCTGAGGGTCTGTCCCCGTGCAGGGAGGAGAGAGCGATCGGAGAGAAGGCGACCAGATGGCAGAGGAAAGGTCTGCGCACGTGCACCTGGGCATTCCCCCTTCATCCAGCCAGCTGCAAGAACCTACTGAGGGTGCAGAGGAGAGGAGAGCAGAGCGCTCACCCCTAGAAAGGCATATCCTGTGGTGAGTGCTACCAGAGAGCCTAAAGCGCTCCCCGAAGACTTAAGGAGGTGGTGCTTTGAGGCAGAGTTTTGAAGGATGAACAGGAGTTCCCCCAGTGGATAGATTTGAAAAGTATTCGGAGTCCCTTCTCTTCCTACCCCATTGCTCTCTCGCCCATACCCTACTCTATGTTTTTCGGAGCACTTTCTCCACCTGACATGTTATATATTGATTTGCCCAATGAATGAAGGAAGGAAAGAAAAAAAGAGCTCACACAAAATCCTGGAGGCATAAAACACCTGGCTGTGTAAAGCCACCGGCCCCATTATCACAAGTGACTCAGATAACAGTCCTATGAGATAGGCAAGGAAGATAGCGGCCCATTTTATTGATAAGGAAACTGAGGTAGAGAGATTCAAGAGTTTGACCACTATGGAATTTATGTTAATTCACAAAAGCAAGCTATAAAATTGAATATGAAGTATCATCTCACCTAAGAAGAACAACAGGTACAGAATGAGGGAAATACCCCCAAATGTTAATGGCGGGTTCTCTCCAGGAGGGTGTGTATGGATATTCTCATCCCCTTAGCTACACTTCCAGGTGATTTTCAACAAAGCATGCCCAGCCAGGAGAGGGTGGGCGCACGTGGCAGGCACCGTCTGTGACCTGGTTCTCAACCACTTATGAAGGCTTGATGCCAGCCAGGCTCCACGCTGGGGCTCTTTCCCCGACACTCTGCCTAACTCATGCTCTGTCTTCATTAGCCTTATTGGTAGTAATCGGCTTCTGATCGCAATTAATAGAGAAAATATTTTGAAACCACTTAAACATGCACTTCCATTAATCTATGTTCTGAAAATTAATCTTGTGGGGCAACCTTCAAGAAGCGCTGGCTGCAATTTCAGACACAAATCCATGAATAGATTCCAGAGGGCCACTCACACCCGCTGGCCGGCCTCTGAGAGCTAGAGGAAAGGTCTGTCCTCAGCTTGGTGCTGTCGACACAGCAGCCTTGGGCTGGCTGGATCAACGTGGTGGGCTGTGGGGTCTGCAGGCTAGGCTGCCAGCCCGGCCCCACTGGTTGTGAGCTGCCTGGCCTTGGTCTTACCCTCCCTAGCCCCCACTTTCCTTACCTGTAAAAGAGGGATATTAAAACAGTTATTTTTTTAATTTTTATATTTTTAGTCCATTGTCTAAAAGTTGCATCTTCATCACGGCATCCTACGTCCTGCAGGCTGCTGGGACGTGCAGCAGAGCCCACGTGCGGAGGAGGAGGTCAGCTGGCTGGACTGTTAACCCCCTTTTTGCCCACAGTGCTCCCACAAATGGGAATGTCCATCCACCTGTCCTTCGAGGCTGTTATGGACTGAATGTTTGTGTCCCTCCAAAATTCGTCTGTTGAAGCTCTAACCCCCAATGTAATGGTATTTGGAGATGGGGCCTTTGGGAGACAATTAGGTTTAGATGAGGTCATGAGGTCGGGCCCCCTGGATGAGATTAGCACCCTTATAAGAAGAGAGGTCCAAGAGCTTGCTCTCTCTCCTTTTTTCTCTCTCTGACATATGAGGACCCAGAGAGAAGGTAGCTCTCTGCTGGCCGGGAAGAGAGGCCTCACCAGAACCAGACCACGCGGCACCCTGATCTCAGATGTCCAGCCTTCAGAACTGTGAGAAAATAAAAGTCTGATGCTTAAGCCGCCTGTCTGTGACATTTGTTACAGCGGCCTGGGTGGACCGAGACAGAGGCCCAGATCCAGTGTCCCCTCCAGGGCAGCTGTCCAGAAGCACCCTCACCTGCCCCACCAGGAGTATGAACCAGGCCTTCTTTGGAACCCCTGAGCCCCTCTGACTCCCTGTTCTTGTATGGCTCACTGTCTCCTTGAACCCCCATCATGTGCACACATAACTGCAGGTGTCCTTTGAAACTGAGCATCTGAAGGCAGAGTCCTCGCCCAAGTGCCAGGCCCACGGCACGGGCACAGGGGCTCATCAAGGCCTGTCGAGCTCCCGCTCAGCGCTTACCCCACCCACTTGCAGCATTTTCTACTCTCCAGGTTTCTGACAAGTGGCACGTTTCTCCCTAGGCTACCTGTAAATACCTCAAGGACCCAGAGAAGGAAATCAGGCCTGCGCTGGAGAACGGTGCACATGTCCATTCGCACATCACTGCACATCAATGGAGCACTCTTACGTGCCATACTCTTGCCTGGCAGTGGGTGGTAAACAAAGTCACAGGAGGAGGCATCCTGTGCTGAGTGAGATCTACTGGGTCGTGTCTCACCTGCCCTAAGCCGTGGGGTCCACTGTGCCAGCTGACCATGGACGTCCAGCCCTGGGAGAATAGCCCTCCTGCCTCACTGGTCCTCACCTTCCGATCCTCCACCCCAGGGCCCCACCTGATGGTAATAATAAACGCTCACCAAGGGCCTCACCATCACCATTCCGATGGCATTCAGCTTATCCTCACTGCAGCCCAAGAGGTGCTATCCTTGTCTTCAGTCCACAGATGGGGAAGCTGAGGTCCCGAGACGTGAAGTAAGCTGCCCAAGGTCACCCCCTAGTGAGTCACGGAGAGATGCAGCTGGAGGCCCTGCAGTCAGTCACTCAGCTGCATGCCCTTTGCTTAAAAATATGCAAACCTACGGAACTCTCTTATGGAACAAGAACTGGCAGCCCCGGCCTCAGGGTGCTCTGGGCTCCAGTCCAGGAGGACGCTTGGACACACAGCCAGGGAGGCATCCCTCTGGATCCAGCGGAGGCCCCTCTGCCTGCCTGGCTGCGTGCCCTGCTCAGGGGCCCCACAGCACAGAAGGATCTGTACTTGCATGTTCCGATTGCTTCACCACCAGCTTGGAGGCTCAAAGAATATGCTGATTTGGCTCAGGACACTGCTAATATTTGGACTGTGAAGTTATGTGCAGGGACTTCCAGGAGACGAGTGCGGAACAGAGACTTGTTGACAGAGCAAACGTCACACCCCAGCTCCGTGGAGAAGCAGGCTGGGCCGGGTGCTCAGGGCTCGGGCAAGCCAGCAGCACGCGAAAGGGAAGCCCTGCTCAACCCGTGCACTCACTCCCCTGTGCCTCGGACAATATTTCCTGAGTGCCAGGTGCTGTGGTAGGCCCTGGGGAAATGGTAGCAAACATATCCAGCCCCTGTGTGCTCCACTCTAGTGGAGAGGCAGACAGTAAACAAACAAGAAGACACAGATTATTCTAGATGGTAATACACACAATGGAGAAGACGACGAGGCGGGGGCAGCAGGCACGGCTTGGGTCAGTGTGGGGGGATGGTTGTTTGGTACAGAGGCAGGGAGGCCTCTCCACTGAGGGGCTGTCTGGGCAGACTCGGAAGAGGATGGGGAGGAACAGGTCAGGGGTTCCAGGTAGATGGGTAGCAACTCTGAAAGGCGGAGGAGGGGCCAGCTGGGGAGTTCATGGGGAAGAGGGTGGAGTCAAGACCGTAGGCAGAGTGGGTCGGGGGGCCCTGCAGGCATGGTGAAGCTGAAGGTTTGGGCTGTGGCGCTGAGTAAGCTGCAGAGCTGTCTGGTGACTTCTGAGCAGAGAAGTGACATGAACTGACGGCTGCTGTGTTACAAACAGACCATGGGGGCAAAGGTGGAAACTGCAGCTACTGCGATAATCCAGAGAAACATGACAGTGGAGTGATGTGGAGCGATAAAAATCACGGAGGTGGTGAGCAGTGGTGAGCACTTTGAAGGAAGAGCCAGCGGGATCTGCTGATGGATTGGAGGTGAAGTGGAGAGGAAGAGAGGGGTTAAGGATGATGCTCACATTTTTGGTTGAATGACTGGGCAGTTAGAATCGCCATTTCCTGATCTAGGGAAGATGTAGAAGGAGGGAGTTGGGTGGTGGGGGCCGGGGGCTCAGCGTGCACTCTGGTAGGTTTGAAGTAGGCATCAAATGGGGAGGTTGAAGGTTTCTGAGTCCAGACTTCAGGGGCGAAGTCCAGGCCCTAGGTTTGGACTTGGGAGTCATCAGCTCACATATGGCATTTAAAACCACAACACTGAGTGAGCTCACCTAGGGAGTGTGTGTAGATAGAGAGGAGGTTGGGAAGGGAGCCTTGGGGACTCCAACATTTACAAGTCGAGGTGATTCAGTGAAACAAGCAAACGAGACTGAGAAAGGGTGGCCAGCAAGGTAGGAGGATGACCAGGAGGTTATGGAGTCTGAAAATTAAGTGAAGAAAGCCCTTCAAAAAGGAGGACGTGACCAGCCATGTGCAGTGCTGCAGACAACAGGAGACGAGGACTGCAGACGGAGCCCCGAGTTTGGTAATATGGAGGCTGCTGGTGACCCATGAGATGGGAGCCATTGCAGGGCTTCAAGCAGAGCAGTGACCGGATCTGACCTACGTTTGAAGATCAATCTGGCTGCGGTGTTGCGAATTGATGGAAGGGGGAAGGGTGAGGGTATGAAGACCAGTTGGGAGGCTGCTGCAGGGGTCCAAGCAAAAGAAAGTGGTGGCTCAGACTTAGGCAGCAATGGCGGTGAAGAGTTTACTGGCATGGGGGAGGAGGGGATCAGAAGAGGGAAGTCAAGGATGCTCCCCAAGGTACTTGGCTTGAGAGGCTGGAAGGATGGAGTCACCACTGACTGAGGTGGGAAGGCTGAGGCTAAGCAGGTTTAGGGGAGAGGGAAGAGCAGGATGTAGGACGTTGAGACATTTATTAGACAGCCAAGTGCTGATGTGGAGTAGACAGCTGGATGATCAAATGTGAAATTCAGGGGAGAGATCTGGGTGAGGGAAACACCAGAATAGAGATGGCGTTTCAAGTCCTAGGGCCAGAGGAGATCACCAGGAAGTGAGTGTCAATGAAGCAGGAAGAAGACCAGAAAGTGGGCTCAGAGCACCCACCAAAAAGAAATGGGGAGAAAGGCCCTGAAAAAGAATAACTCAAGAGGAAAGAGGAAGCCAGGAGAAGGTAGTGTCCTGGAGACAAGGTTGGGCAGCGAATCAAGAGATGGGGACAACAGGCTAGGCTACAGGCTCCCAAGACTGGCTGGGAAACAGCAAAAGGAACGAGGGGGTGGGGTGGGGCCAGGAGGAAGAGCCTCGGTCTTCACACTTGCTTTCCTAAATCAAAAAGCTAGTGTTATTTCATGACAATCATTCATTCATTCGTTCACTCATTCACCATATTTGTTGTGTCCTAACCTGGGCCAAGATTCTCTCTCTTACCTAATCAAAGACCAATGAGATCAGCTGCCATCGAGGATGGCCTCGGCCTTCTGAATCATTACCCCAAAAAAAGTCCCCTTCCAGATGGTGTTGCTTTAGGTCTGTAGTTTACTTTGATTCTAATTCTTTAAAGACCAGCGATTCTCCTAAAGTCAGTGAGCTGTCTTGATTAACCAGACCATCAACGCTGAGCACAGTGGAGGCACGCCTAACCAGGGAACAGAGCTTGGGTGGACCCCAGGAATGCAGAATGGACGGGGGTGGGCTGAGAAGACCCAGAAACATCCCTGTACCAAGTCTCAGACCCCATCAAGCCACTGTGTCGAAGAGGAAAGCCTTGTTCGTGTGCCAGAATGAAGAGGACCAGGGTGGCTTTAAATGATTTAAATTGCTGTCCCAGGGCCCAACATGGGGCCCTCCGAATGCTGACTGGTCACATAGGCAGCAAGGCATGGGAAGATTTGTTCCAAACCCGCTGGCCCCTTGTCCTGCAGAACAGGACAAGATCTGCCTCTTGGGGAACCAGGCCCACTATGGTGAGAATATGATCTGTTATGCAATCTATTTGCTTCTCCAAAAAAGACGCGAAGATGCTTACATACACACACATATGCCCACCCTCCATATGCATCAGGAACCCACACTTCTGCAGGGCCCTCGAGAAATTCTCCCTCTACTCAAGTATGTGACACAGCCAGTGAGTGTCTCTCAGCAGAAAGCTTTGAGTCTGGAATGCCTGTGTCTCATGCAGGTCTATTTTCTGACACATTAAATAGCCTGCAACCTCAGGACTCAGTGTTCACAGCCCTGCCGCAGGGCAGTAGGGATGCCCCCGAGTGGTCCATGCTCCAGGATGCTCAGGTCGTGAGTTCTTCAACCTGCACAGGAGCCTGTGGCCCTGCTCATACATATTTTCCAGGACCTCCTCTTCCTCCGTGGGTAGCATCACCTTTTTTTCTTTTTCTCTTCTTTTTTGCAGAGTTATCTTTTTAGGGTCATCAAATCTCTGAAGACGTAGCTGAGTCAGGGATGGTGGTTCAGCCTGTTCTAACACAAAGCCATGTGACAGTCTCAGAGTGTCACTTTGCACACTACATGGGCTCCTGGCCGTCCAGAGGCTCAGCCAGGGGACTGTGGTGGCTGACAGCCTCGCTAAGCAGCTGTCCAAGACAACTTGTGCTGCAGGTCCTGGTGGGCCACACGTCCAAGGGGTTTCCCCAGAGGCCCCTTCCAGGGTCTTTGGCTCCTTCTCCATGCTGTCTCTGTGTTTCCTGGGTCCAGGCTGTACTGGAGTGGAAGAAATCCCAGGCCTGTCCTTATCCCATTCTATCTTATGGAAGAAGTTTGCGCGTTTACTGTTCACTTGAAAATCAATTGTAATGTATCCTTTCTACTTTCCTTCAAGGAGGAGAGACAGTGAGATAAAAGGCTCAAGCCACATCCTCTGCCCTTTGTTGAAACACAAAACTTCTAGTCATGTCCCCTTCAAAGCTCCTTGTCCCAAGGCAGCAGCTGAGCGCCCAGAGTCGCAGAGCAGCGGCTCCTTCGGCTCAGGAACTCGCCTGCCCTGTCATTCGTAGCCAGGTCCAGGCCTCAGTCCTCAGATCAACAGGAAAGGGTCCTTGAGCTCAGAACACCATGTGACAATTTGGCTGATACCAAAAGAGCGTGGGTGTCACTCCCAGGTGCTCCGGAGAGAAACCTGGGGTGCAGAGTTGGGTGTTTCCCTTCTGAGAACAATAATTTATTTTTCATTTGAAACCTAAACGAGGTGTCTCTTGTCCTGGACAAAATGCTTAACTTCTAACTTCACATTCTAGCACACGACCTTGGGCAGGTGAGCTGGTCGCTGAGCGCTGTTTTTCCATGGAGACACCGGAGCGGTGAGGGCTGAACACTGTGCCTGGCCCAGGTGACGATCACTGAATGTCAGCCTTTGGCACTGCTGTGGCCCGGGAGGCCCTTGGGAGCCTGCGAGGGGAAGGCCTTGGCAGGTAAGGTCCTCACGCCTGCCCTTTCCCCCCAGGGCAGCCCAGCCAGGTCCTCAATCAGCCTGTGGGGCCAAGGGCCTGGGAGCTGGTGGCCTCAGGAGCAGAGCTGGCGGCCTTCCCCAAGAAGGACAGGGAGGCCAGTATCTCCAGATGCCTGTCCCTATGGCAGCAGTCCTACAGCCTGGGTGCCAAGCCCGCTTCTGATCTCCCTTGAGGGCCAGGATCTTTGGCCTGCTCCCTGCTGGCATTACTATTTGTTAAAAATGCCTGGCTGCCCTATGGATAAAGATGAGTCTTTCCCTGGGAGGTGGGACCTTCTGTCCTGAAGGCAGGGGTAGCCCAAGGCAAAAATGGAATGCAGACCAAGATGGTCTTGGCCCCCTCCTCCCTGGGGTGTCATCCCCTGTCCCCAGTGCCCTGCAATGGCCTTGATGGCCCAGACCCACACCTGGGCCTCAGCCCACGAGTCACACTCCTCTATAAAGCCAAGTGGCAGCCCGTGGGCATGCCTGGCGGAGGCAGTGAAGGCTGGGGCAGTGTCCCTGTGCACTGGATGGAGACACAGTACCTGGCACAAATCAAACCGAGACTTACATTCTTAAAAGACACAAGGGGTGCAGAGATCACCTTTCAATCATTCCCCAACACCCACCCACATCCTTCGAGTTTCACAGATGGGAAGTGAGCTGACACAGAGAAATGACTCTCTCAAGGTCCCTATTCTTCAGAAGCATCAGCTCCTCCCACCTCCCAGGAGCCTCTTTTCCAGACCTGGGACTTGAGGCTCCAGCATGCGGATGGAGGGGCCAGCTGAGCAGGGGTCCTCCCTAGCCTCTCCAACCGTGCACGGCGGGTGCCTGCCTGCAGCCCCCCAAGGCAGCCCTGTGGCCCTGAGGCCAGCTCCGATGGCATCTGTCTCCTCTCCCGAGTTACTGCCCCAGCAGCCCTGCCCACTGACAGGCGCTGTAAGGTAGTTAGGTAGGAGCATATTATTGAAAACGTATGCCTGGGATTGTGCAGCAATATCACCAAAATCCATTCCAGAAGAGTTTGCTCAACCAATTTGTCTTTAGTTAATCAAATGGTCTTTAGCAACCATATAATAACTGTCTCACCAAGTGCACTCGCTCACCTACCTGGGCCGGGGGCGCCTGGTTTAAAGTGCTCCAAATCCCAAGTGCGGGCTGCTTGGGCACCAAGATACAGAACTGGCAGGGGCCTCCCTCCGATTTAGTCCAGCCCAAACTTCCCCACAAATAACTCAGAAATAAAACTGACAGAAACTCAAGTGAGGTTCTTGAAAAGTCCAAAGAACTGTATCTGCTGAGTAAGAACATAGTCACTTCTTGGCAGACTGCCGCCGACGGAGCCCAGGAGCCTCAGATGTGGTCCCTTTGCCTGCAGGCCCCTGTGTGAGTCTGTGTGCATGCACACGTGAGCACACACAGGTGAGCACCTGCAGATGGAAAGAAAAGGCAAAGCCAAGGGCATTGTTGGCAACTCAAGGATGTCTTCCAAGTGCCCATTTAAAGAGTCTTTTCAAAACTCTCCCCCTTCCTGTTGCATGCCTCAGACTTTGCGAACTGCCCTGCATGGTGGTGTGTGGCCTCATGTGCGGTCTTTCAGGGTCACTCAGTGCTAGTCAGCTGCTGTGCAAAGTGCCCTCGCAGACAGCCTCCTCCTTGCCAGACTCTGGGGTTTGGGGCGCCCTGGTGCCAGCTGCTATGGCTGCTGCTCCATGCTCACCGGCACAGCTTTACTCCCCTCCGCCACACCCAAGGATTCCTTGCATAGACCTCCCTCCTTGGGGTTCCCCTTCCCATTGTCCTGGTCCAAAGGAATCCGGAGATTAGACAGGATTCACTTATCACGGGGAGGAAGGGGCGCCACCAAGCCCGTGCAGCTGCAGAAGCCCCAGCTCCACACACAGAAGGACCCTCAATCCTTACAGCTGAACCTCTGTCCTGATTTTTCACCAAACCTCCCCCTGCAGTTCTGGGGCCTGGGCGAGGAGTGCGAGTGGTAGAGATCGCATCAACAGAAAAATTCCCACCAGCAGGTTGGCTGCGCACAGAACGATGCTCCCTCCCATCCCCCCACAACTGGGAGATGCTGTCCCCACCAGCACCCAGCTTGTCATTCAACACTGAGTCATGCTTGTTACGCCTTGGGGCCAGGTCTCTGGGCTAATAGTGTCCTATTGTTCATGGAAGCCTCGCATGCAGTAAGTGTGGTATTATCCCCATTGACAGATCAGGAAACTGAGGCTCACCCAAAATGACTCATATGTCCAAAGTCAAAGCTTGTTGTAAGTGAGCACCAGGCTTAAGGCCCATCTGTGGACTGCATGTCTGGTACTCTTGGGGGCTCCTGTCTCCACCGTGGAGCCAGGAGAGGGTGCTGGCTGAAGCAGGAGCTTCGTAGAGGACGTGCTCTATTGACCCGCAGGAGGCGAGTTAAAAGGAGGACCTGGAACTCCTCCTCCCCCAGAGACCAGCCCCCAACAGCAATCCTCACCCCTCGCCCTCGGGGAGTACCAGGTGCCACAGCCGTAAAGTTTAATGCTGCCCCCGTCTTCGTGGTATTTTCACCTCGGCTCAATTATAAAATTAGCAGATAACTTATTGTTACACTAAAAAGACCTTTATTTTATGCTGCTCATTAACTAGGGCGGCTTCAAACTCCAGTTTGATTATAGAGAGACCTGAAATTGCTTATATCAATCTCTTTGTTCTGCAGGGCCCGACTTTTTCAAAGTGTGTTTCTCCAGAGGAAGGGAGCCCTGGTCTTCCCCACGGAAGGTTCTGGCAGCTGAGGGTGGCCCTCGATGTCTCAGAACCTGGCTTCCAACGGGGCACCCTTATCAAGACTCCTGGGAGACCCAGGAGTTGCTCCCCGGGGAGCAACATGGAGCCTACAACTCAAGCTAAGGATGAAGCCCCTGAAAATCCTGTGCACAGAGGTCTCCAGAACCAGAGCACACAGAGGATGCAGCCCCTCCGACCTGAGAGCTCGTGTTTTCATCAGCTTTGTGCTTGGCAACAGGATAACCTTGTGGGTGCGCAGCACAGAAGGGTGGTCTCTGCCTCAGGGAGCTCCTCACCTTGTTGGGGAAACTGGAGGGTCATTGACCCCAGGAGGCTTCAAAAACCAGTCTCTACATACATGTGGAGTTGCTCGAAGCGGAGCAGGGGGCGTTGCAGGGGCTCCTGGAGAAGCACAAGTGGAAGAGACAGAGCCAATAGGAAAAGCAACGCTGAGGGGAATTTGAGGGAGTCGGGAACAGCCGAGGAGGAGCTCGGAAATGGGGCCAGAACGTGCTGTGCTCATGGGCCAGTGAGGCCGGAGGCTGGACAAGAGCACAGGGGTGTTGGGGAGAAGTAAAACGAAAATAGTAAAACGAAAGTCAAAACCGCAACATCAGATTCAGGTCAACAAGCAAAAAACAAGGACGAAGAGACCCTTTCTGGTGTTGAGGGTGCAATTCCCAGTGAAAATACAACCATTAGGGCCCAAATAAGAACCAGTAAGCTTAATAAAGCAGGAGTTAAAGAAATGAATGGAAAATAGAAACATGCTAATGATAGATGTTAACGCCCTTTCTCGGTCCAAGGTAGATGAAGCAGACAGCAATGTAAGGACACAGAAGAGCATACAAGATACGTTGTAATTAATGAACAGAAAAATTACAAAGGTGTAATTACCTTCTGACCTAGCAAGCCCATTTCTGGAATTTATCCTACAGATACCCTTGTGCAAGTACAAAATGATGTATGCACAGAACTATTTCCCACAATAATGTTTGTCTTAGGAGAATATTAGAATCAATAATAAATGCTAGCACGTTATGCAGTGTGAGAGAATGAAAGAAAAAAAAGAACAAGGAAGCTCTCGACGTACTATGGAAAACATTTTCTGGGATATATCATTAAATGACAAAAGCAAAAGTTCATAACTGAATAAATGAGTAGGCAAGAAGTGTAAGAAGGGGGGAAGTATGAGCATATCTGCACATTTGTACAGAGAAACACTGGAATAATATAAAAGAAATTAATACAAGTACTCAAGGTATAACTTTTTAAAAACATGGCCTTGTTTTTTGAACCATGTGAGTATATTGATGTGGTAGGCAGAATAACGGCCGTCCAAAAGTGTCTGCGTCCCAATCCGTGGCACCTGTGACTGTGTGGCCTTCTGCGGTAAAGGATACTGTGCGATTAGGTTAAAGACCTTAGGTGGGGCGATGGTCCTGGATTATCCAGGTGGGCCCAATGTGACCACATGCATCTTCAAAAGCAGAGACTCTTTCCCTGGCTGTGGTCAGAGGGAGATGTGACTATGGAAGAATGGTCAGAGAGATGCAACACTGCCGGCTTTGAAGGTGAAGGAAGAGGCCACAAGCCAAGGAATGCAGGCAGCCTCTAGAAGCTGGAAAAGTCAAGGAAATGGATTCTCCCCTGGAGCCTCCAGAGGGAGCGCAGCCCTGCCCACACCTTGATTTTAGCCCAGTGAGACAATGTCAGATGTCTGACCCACAGAGCGGTAAGATAATAAATGTGTGTTGTTTGAAGCCATTGCATTTTTCGCAATTTGTTATAGCAGCCATAAGAAACTAACACAATTACTTGTTTTAAAAAATTACATTGAAAACATCAAGAAGACATGTTTTGGCTTGTCCTGCTGGTCTGACTTGGATATTGCTGATGGTAAAAGACGCAGGGTCAAAGCTGACCAGGTACACAGCTCGCTGGCATGCCCTCACCTTGCCATCCAGAAAAAACAGTCGCCGGTCCCCCCTGGCCCTGGGGAAGGGTGGAGAGCGAGGGTCTGGATACGCTAGCTAGGAGCTGCCCTGGGGGGTGCAGTTCTAGGAAACCATCTTGTTTTATCGACTGCTCTCAAACCCCGGGGCCGCTTGGCAAGTGGGGCCAGAGTTAATGGACAGGTGAGCTTGTTGGCTGCACAGTTATAAAGGGTTATTTATTCAGCCAAACAGCTTTGAAAAGCTGCCTGGAGGGCCTGCTGACAGCCAGGGACAGTATCAGTGAGTGACTCACAGCTGGCCGGGCCCGGACGTTGCCCATGGAACAGTCCTTGAAAGACCCTCTTTGGAAAAGTCAGCATGGCCCACAGAGCCACAGTGGGAGGGCCACTCGATGTGGTCAGCACTTGCTGGGGGGCTGGGAACCCAGATGGTGTGGCTGGGGGCAGCCCCGGTCAGGGCAGCATTTGGAGTCAGGTCCGGGCTGGTCAGGTTCATCCTTAGAGCAGGACAGCAACAAGCCCAGGTGAGGGGCCAGCGGTGGAGTGGCCCAGGGCTGAGGAGGGAGCTTGGAGTGCCCAGGCCATGGTGAATGGGGAAGGGAGAGCCTCGTGGACTTGTTGGGGGAGCTCTAGTTACCCAAACAGGAGAAGCAAACACGGTCTGCATCAGAGTGGACGCACCGCCTAGGCGGCAGCCCCAGCACAACCCTGCCACAGGGCAGAGGCCTGGCCTGCTGCCCCCGGGGCCACGTGTGAGTGTGGGCAGCCACCCTCACCGGAAGTCTCTTCTCTCTGGTAGCGGAAGGGGCTGGCAGACGACTTAAGTGCCAGCGCTTTGGGGTCATGGCCCAGAGGTCGAATCCCACCTGTGTGACCTTGAGAGCAGCAGGTAGCCTCTGAGCTTCGGTGTTCTCATCTGTAAAATGCAGATAAGCCACCACGTGTTTGTTTGTGAAGATTAAATGATGTCATGGATGGCAGCTGCCCAGCCCAGTGGCGTACACAACAGGCGATCAGCAAACAGCACTGCCCTTCCCCTCCAGGATTCCCCAGGCCAGGATCCCACAGTGGGCAAGGGTCCTGGCTCCACCACTTAGAAACCAGAGACCTTGGGGAAGCTACCTCGCCTCTGGAAAATGAAATAACCCCAGGGCCTCCCTCGGAGGGTTGTGGGGAGGATTGGATGAGAACCATGGTGGGCGTGGCGTAGAGGTCAGACAGGGTGACTCTCGATAACTTCTTCCCGTGAACAACCAACCAGGTGCTACTGATTGTCCCAGTCTGCAGTGTTGACCTGCAGTCATGTGGCTGGTGGGTGTCCTTGGCCACAGAGGGGACATGCGCATATGGAGCTCACCTGTCTGCCTGTAGCTTGGCCAAAGCTCCAGGCTGTTCCCATGCCCAGGCTGGTGTTGTCCCCTCTGCTTCTTCCCCCTTCTCCTTCCTTCCCCTAACACCTGGCCAGCTCCTATGCATCCTCGAAGGTCTAGTGTCACCTCCTCCAGGAAGCCTTCTAAGATACTTCCCTCTCTCCTACCCTCACTGCATATACCTGGACTCCATCATTAGACTTATACACACTGTTATTTTTATTTTTGTGTCTGCCTCCCCAACTAGGCCATGAGCCTTTTGAGGGTTAATGCTATTTCCCCTCCATCTTAGTATCCCAAATACCTTGATTGGTGTCTGGCACATAACACATGGTCATTCGTTCATTTATTCCACACATATTACTTAAACACTTACTCTGTGCCGGGAACTATTTTGTGGATGAAAGAATAATGAATGGCTGCCAGTTTGCCTGTTCCATCCCCACTGTGGGAAATGCTTCCTACTGACAGGGTCTTGCCAAGGGTGCTGTCTGAGCGAGGGACCACTCCTGAGGCCATGATGTGGCCTAGACTTTACTTCTCTTCCAGTTTCAACAGCAATGTTGGGTACATCTCCCCAACTCCCCCAGCTTCTGCACACTACCTCTTCTTGCCAGAGTCTCTGCTAGCTTTACCTACTGGTGCTCACTGCCAACCTGACAGAAGCTCCTCCAAACTGACTGCAAACCGTGGAGAAAGAGAGGAAGAAGCTGGAGACCCTGAGAGAGGCATGGCATCACTCGGTATCTGCTGAGCCCCCACCACAACCAGGGCCTCTGATGGGCCCTCTGACAGGCCACAGAAATGAATTCGATGCCCACCTAATGCCCATAGTTTGGAGGACGGGACAGATAACCAACCCCAGTGAGGACAGAGTACCATTGGTCGCTGCCTCAGGGACACTGGCAGGTGTGAGGCGACGGCGTGCCACGGCAGAAGGCGAGGAGGCAAGGCTCACCTGGGTCTCCCAGATGGGCAGGAGAGAAAGGTGAGGGGAGAAGGTGCTCTCAGGTCAAGCAGTGGGCACAAACAAGGGAAGCCCCCAGGGTCTGCTGAGCCGGAATGAGAGTGGTGGGCGGCAGCCAGAGCACGATCGGCTGTCTCCTGACTCATTGTGCACCCACCCACATCCACTTTCTCCAAGATGCAAATGATAACACCTGGATTAGAGGAAAAACTGAAAATGACTTGGTCTCAACCACGTCAAACAATTCATGCTGGAGCGCTGAGGCCCTTGCTGTCTGAGTCACTCATCTTTAACATTCCTGGGAGTGATGGGAGAGCGGGTGGCTGAATCCCTGTTTTAGGGAGAGGAAAACTGCAGCCAGAGGCTGGTGACTCAGAGTCAGGCGCCAGGACGGTAACCCAGTTCCCCAGTTCTCAGTCCTCAGTCCCTGCTCCTGGGGCCAAGGAGACGGCCTGAGGGGTTGGATGTGGAGCCAAAAAGACCTGAACCCAGCTCAATACATAACCACTAGAAATCAACCTCATTTCTATAACAGCAATGCACAACTGGAAGTGGAAAAAAAAACCCAGCATCATTTATAATAGCAACAAATAATACAAAAAAGTTAGGAAGAAATCTAACAAAATATGTGTTAGGTCTGTATGCTGAAAACCACAAAACGCTGATGAAAGGAATCAAAGAAGACCTCAATACACAAAGACATATTCCATGTTGATGAACTGAAAGACTCACAGTGCTGAGATGTCATTTCTCTCCAAACTGATCTACAGATTCAAGGCAATTCCAATCAAAATCTCAGCAGGATTTTTGTTTTCTTTTTTATAAATCAACAAACTAATTCTAAAAGTACTATGGAGAGGCAAAGGAAGTAGAATTGCCAAAACAATTTTGAAACAGAAGAATGAAGTTGGAAGACTCACACTACCTGATTTCAAGACCTACTGTAAAGCTACAGGGATCGAGACAGCGTGGAACCGGCAAATAAAAAAGAGTCCGGAAATGGAACCACACACATTTGGTCAATTGATTTTCAACAAAAATGCAGCAGCAATTCAATGGGGAAAGGATAGAATTCAATAAACGGTGCTGGAAAAATTGGATATTCACATGTTAAAAACTTCGATCCATATCTTGTACCATATACAAATATTAATGAAAAATAGTTCATAGTCATAAATGTAAAACCTAAAACTAGAAAAAGCATAGGAGATTTTTGTCATCTTGAGTTAGGCAAAGACTGCTTAGATACAATATCAAAAGCATGATTCATAAAAGAACAAATTGATAAATTTGACTTCATCAAAAATAAGAACATCTGTTCCTTGAAAGACACTGTTAAGAAAATAAAATGGTAAGCCACAGACTGGGAGAAAATATTTGCAAATCACATGTATGATAAAAGACTTGTATCTAGAATATAAAAAACTATCAAAACTCAGTAATAAGAAACAATAAGAAAACAAATAACCCAATGAAAAATAGGCAATAAAAATTTGAGCAGATATCCCCCAAAGTAGGTATACAGATGGTATATAAGCACATAAGATGCTCAACATCATTAGTCATTAGGGAAATGCAAATTAAAGTCACAATGAAATACGACTAAACACCTATTAGAATAACTTTAAAAAATGATAGTACCAAATCCTGTCAAGGACGTGGAGCAACGAAAACTCTTGGACCTTCCTAAGGGGAATGCGAGATGGTATAGTCTCTTTGGAAAACAGTTTGACCATTTCCATGTACACAAAAACCTGTATGTGAACGTTTATAGTCCTTTACTTATAATAGCCCCAAACCGGAAACAGCCCTGATGTCCTTCAACAGGTGAAAGGTTAAAGCAACTGCAATACATCATACAATGGGATACTGATCACCCACACAAAGGAGTGAACTATTGAGACATGCAACAACCTGGATGAACCTCAAAATCATTGCACTCAGTCCTGATATGACAAGAAGCGGAGAGCAAAAAACTTAACAGACTGCAAAGGATCAGCTGAAGGTGTCCCTGCGTGCTCCATGTAAAGGGTCACATTTGACATCCAGGTTCCTGAATGCCAAAAACGGTTCCCAGCGCCAGGGAACCAGCTGGACACACCACGCAGCCCCTCTGCCAGAGGAGAGACCTCCTTGCCATGAGCAAGTAGAGAAATGACCATCTTGAGAGAAATGGCCACGCTGCCCTGGCACACCAGGCAGTGTCGAGGTGCCCGCCCCAGGCCCAGGCAGTCTCAGGACTGCGGTGCGTGATGCCACTGGGCTGCGGTCTACTCGTTCCCTGTAGGAACATGTGAGGGGGTCTGCTCTTTTTCTTTATAGGGCAGGGGGATTCACTGGCATCTCTCATTCTTTCTTTAGTACCAAGTGCTTACCATAGGGTGGGACCCCTGCCAGGAACTTGTCATAGACTGGGTGTCCGTATTAGGTATATTTTCTTATTTTCTGTATTCTTGATGCTCTGGCCTCTAGGGTCTTGCCAATCTGACCTGGGAGGGTTGCCTGTCCCAGGGCTAGCTAATTCTTAGAATAGTAAATGACTCACTCACCCGGGGCCACGCCTTTCATATGCAAACCAATCAATCCAGAGCCCCTACTGAGAACTGCCTCCTCTATCTGCTCTCACACTCCAGGAAGCATCAATACTCCTCTGCCCTAATCACCCCAGGGCTGGGTACCAGAAGGCATGGGATGGTCCCTACACCCCAGAGGCCACCGAGATTATTCAAAGTGACCAATCCTAAACCTGCTTACATTTTCCTCCTGCTCCCTCTGCCTCTTGGCCAACTTTGGTGCTTCCTGTGTGGCCCTGCGTGGCATCCTAATTCTAAGGATCTGTGGGTACAAGCTTCTCTAGGACAGTCATTTCTGTGTCTGCATGACTTCCCATACCTGATTAAGACAGATCCTGGGCACATTTTAAAATAGTGTCTGAATAAAAACCTGCTGACATAGGCATTATTATCATTCACATTTTATGCAGGGGAAACTGAGGCCCAGAGAGGAGAGATCAGTTGCAGGGTCCCAGGGCTAGTAAGTGGCAGGGCCATTCTTGGAGCCTTGGTCTGTCTGCTCCCCAAAGCTGGCATCAGCACTTGTAGCTAGCCCCATGGACAGCCACAGAGGTGTGTTGTACAAACAATGGCACCCACCACAGGTCCAGGTGGAGTTCCAAGGGGTGGCTGGTGTGGAGTGCAGATCAGGGCACCCACCTGGAAGGAGCCCCAGCACAGAAGGTCCCTGCGCTGCCAGATGCTCGGAGAAAGCCAGCGCCTGTGGCAGCTTGGGTCACCCTCCTGCTCTGACCCGGTGACACCTGACCTCCTGTAACTTTAGACATGGAAGTCTGGTAGCTTTCAGAGGCCCAGGCCCTCGCCAAGTTTCTCCAGGGGCCTCAGAGTGCATGTGGGGACATGACTGGACAGGAGGGGGAAGAGAGCAGCTCTTGGCTCTGCCCAGGCTCCTCTCCTGCGCCTAGTTCTGCACCACAGGTAAGGGGCAGGAAAAGGCGAGTCACTAATTCAGGACCGCAGGCAGGCGACAGGTGGGTCTACAGAAGTTATTACGCAGATGCTAAAACAGTGGACAGTGATAAATAGTGCCCATGTGCTAAATTAGCTCCCCCAGACTTGGAAAGCACACCCCCTGCAGCTGTGGGACCCCCCAACTGCAGCTCACTGACCCTGCCCTGACCACCCCCATCTGTACTAACCATCCAGTCTTTTTTTGCAAGGCTTGGGAAGCCCCTGAACTTCTCCTGCCTGTGTCCCCCCTCCCTCGGCCTCACCTCACTCCTCTGGGGACCCTGGGCTTGGATTCCATCATTTCCTGTCTAGACCACTGTGAGGGGCTTCTGTCATCTCCCAGAGAAACAGGCTTTCCCACCCCGGTCCTCACACCCTCCCCATGCTAAGGAAGATCAGTTACCCACCCCAACTCTGCCCACACAGATCTCACTGGAGCCTCATTCAGCCTCGTGGCTGCCAACGTGTTTCTCAGGGACCAGTCAAGGATGACTCAGAGGAGAAGCTCGGCCTGTACTCATCCAGAGGCGCTCAGGTGGAGCCACGCACCTGCCTTCATGCTACGTCTGGGACAGGTGGAATCTGGAAGCTGTTCCTTTCTGCCTGTCTCCCCCATCTGCTTGGGGAATGGGTTGTTTACAAGCAGTGCTAAGGGAGATGCTGGGCATGCGTGAGAGCAACGGTCTGGACACCTGAGACTCCAATGCCCAAAGAGACCCAGCAGGAGCTGCACAAGGGAACGTTGGCAGAGCCCAGAACCAAAGGAACTGACCCCAAGGGGATGGACTAGAAAGCATGGATCTGGGGAGCAGCAGGCTAGAAGAGAGGTGGCTCAGGGGCTGGGAGAGCATCTCCAGGCATCTGAGGGCCATCACACAACACAGAGTAGACTTGCTCCTGCCCCTCCAGCAAAACTCTCCGATGGGTAGAGCCATGCAACAAGGGGCAAACAGCCACCCTCCATTTGGTCCCACCCTCCCTCCTTTCACTTATGGGCATCTCCTCAGCACCGTGAGGCTCCATGCGTGGCACTGGAGATACAGCAATGGAACGTTGTGGGCCCTGCCTGGCCATGCTCGCTCTAGCAAGGGCAGGCCCAGGAAGGAAGAACAGCATGTGCCAAGGACACACGGCCCTGATGAGGGAGAATGAGAGCAGAGGTCCCTGCTCTGGCTGGAGGCTAGTACAGAGGCCCGGGGCTCTCCTGCCCCATCTCAGTGTCTGTGCCAGCCAAGGGACAGGCCTTTCTGGGTAGGAAATGGGAGCTGCCAGTGGGAAGCATCAAACCAGCTCCACCAGAGTCCCAGCCATGACTGGAAGAGCGTTCCCAGGAGGTGCATCCTCAGTAGGAGCCAGAAGTGCTCTGCCCAGGGCGCAGCAGCAGGAGACGCCTCAACTAGGAAGCCCAAGGCCAGGACATTCACCAGGGTCCCCATGACAGTGCCTCCAACAGTGTGGGGCTCCTAGGCTGGGCCAATTCCCCTCCCAGCTTCCTGACACCAGTCCTCCCAGGACATTCCATCCAGGAAAAGAGAGGGTGTTAAACACTTCCCATCTGATTACACGAACATTTGAAATTTGTGAGGGATGCGTACATCCGTCCATGCCCGCCTGGAGCACCCGCAGGTTCCTGTTCAGAAGGCTGCTTGGGCAAACGCAAGGAGACGCTCCCTTTTGCCTGGCTCACTAAGGACAGAGCTGTCCTTTGCCTCCTCTCCCTGCAGCACAATAGTGACAGTGCCCGGTAAGCTGGGAGTGGGTGGCCAGTGCATGGAGCCGAGGAGGGGCCACATTTTCAGCTCTGCTGCTCACATGCATGGCGGCAATGATGACACCAGAAACAGCAACAGTGAAAGTCAGCACCTGCTGAAGCCAGACATTTCCCATGTGTCACTCCACTTAATCCTCACGACCATCCTATGCGAAGGGACAAGATTCCCATTTTCCAGACGAAAACACTGATCCTTAGAATGGCAATCTGCCCAAGACTAGTGGCAGGGCTGGGAGTGGAACCCGAGGCCCTCCAAGGTCAGCAAGTCACAGACAAAGACAGGTACCTCTCCCCAGCCCACAGGAGAGCACTGGGGGAGGAGACGCCTGAATTCAGAAGGCCTCCCTGATACATGGCTCCGAGAACAAAAAAGGGCTTTCCGTGTATTATCTACACAAAAAAGCCAAGTGAGGGGAAGGGAGGAGAAGAGCAATAAAAGCAAAGATCAATTGTGTTGAAGACGATGTGGCAGGAAGACAGATCTCGCTGGAAATTCCTTCTGACTGGACTCTGCCAGGATCAGAGTATTTTTCATTCCAAGATTAAGCAAAATTCTTTTCCATCATAACCTCCTACCCATCTGTGTCCAATCTCCTGCTATCATTTTTATACCATGCACATTTTAAAATCTATTTTGCAGCTTTCTCTGTATGTGCATTAGTTGAAGGACGCTGCCTCTAGCTTTAAGATGAGCAGAAAAACACATAAGGCTCAGCGACATGTAAAAGTAGGGAGCCATGGGGCCTCGACAGGACAGTGATGGGGCCAGGGGAGCTGGGACCCTGCCTGCTGGCAGGGGTGGCTGCAGCTGTGCAGCTCAGAGACTTCATGGCCTGGCTTAAGCAGAAACAGAACAGATGGGAGAGGAGAACTGGGGGCTCTTAATAAGGGATTGGATTTGGGACGTGAAGGGTAAGGAGGAATTAGGATTATGAGGTCTCCTGGCTCGGGGACTGTGGATAGTGATGTTGCTGAAACTGTGGGAGAGGGAGAAGCCAGTCGTTGTGGTGGTGGTGTTGGTGGTGGAGGGCTTGGAGGGTGGGAGGTAAGAGGTCCAGGTCTGAGCATGCTCAATGAGAGGGGCGCTGCCAACTGGGAGAAAGAGGTGTGTGAAAGAGAAGTCTGGGAGGGAGACTGAAGTCATGAGAATGGGGGAGATCCACCCAGGGGCATAACCTAGAGACTCTGGGAAGGAAGGAGGCTGAGGGCAGAGTTCTAGGGGCCTTGACTTTCAGGAGAAACGCGCAAAGGAGACTGGGAACCAAAAGGTTACAAGATAAGAGGGACCTGAGAAGTAGCATCTTGGTAACCATGGCAACGAGAGTCTCCAGGCAGGAGTGGGCAGCACCAGACGACAGGAGGACATGCTGGTGAGGACTGGAAAGCCACTGGACTTGGGAGCAGGGGTTTCTCAGAGCTGTTTCAGTGGCCTGTGTGGGTGTCAGAGGAGGAAGGACCCACATTGTTAGGTGCAGTATTTTGCACGCATTGTCTCACTGATTCTTCGACCCTACGTGACAGGGAATCTGCCCGTTCCGTTTACTGAGGCGTGGGTAGAGATTAAGTTACTTGCTGCAGGTCGAACATCTGGTAAGAGTAGGGCCGGGCTGCCAAACCCATTGGTCCCATGTCAAAGTTCATGTTCCTCTCAGGCAGAAGGTAGGCCGTCTCTGAGCGGGAAGTGCCTCTGGAAACTTTGGGAGAATGGAGGAGGCCCGGAAAGGGACGCAACCACAGGAGATGAGGAGAAGCTCCAGCCTCCCAGAGAGCAGCACCCGAGTCCCAGTCTTTGGACACTGCGTCTCTCTTTGTGCTGAGCAGCTCAGCTGGGTGGTGGCAGCGGTTCATGAGGCCAAGGGCATCTATGGGGGACCCACGCAGGATGGCTAACTGAGCACACCATCTTGGGCCTGTGAAATTGACTGAAAACCACGCCCTTGGCACAAATGTGGACAATTCCGTGCAGACTTGTTCCAGATGGAAAGACAGGCTCAAAGTACAGCTTTTCTGTCAAGAGATCACCTTCCAGTGGACAGTGTCCCCTACTCCATCACAGGGCAGGGCATTAGTGTCTCTACTTGACGATGGTCGCTGTAAAACTAGATTTCCCAAGGGCGTCTGCCTTTAGCTCCCACGGGGAGTGGAGGAGCCTTGGGAGGGAGGACGGGCTTCCAAGGCGCCCTTCAGAGTGGGCTCTGAGGGATGAACAGTGCAATGCTGGGGACCGGAGACGTGCGCAGCCCAGAACCTCGGAGGGAATGAGCCTCATGCATGTGGACAGAAGCTCAAACCACGAGGGACGGTGTAGAACCACCAGCTACGCCCCAGGTTTCCAATCAGACAGTCGGAGGCCCCTGGAGCCAGGCGGGCTGCATGCGGATGGGAGTGGCTGGCAGGATGGGGCCCGAACTGAGCTCTGGGGGGAAGAGAGGGGTAGAGGGCACCCCAAAGCTACTTTGGAAACCGGGGAGCGTCACGCCCACAGGGGGTGAGTATGGCATCAGGTCAGTGCGCGTCCAGCTCTCCGCAGCTAAGCACCTTGCAAGGATGCCCCAGGGCTGGGTCGGGGGTCTGGCCTCACCAGCCTGGCTCTGCTGATGTTTGCTGCTGCTCTCCATGCGGCTGCTTCTCCTGCCAGCTCGCACACTCGCTCAGGAGTGCAGAGCGGCCTCCACGACCCTCCCAGTCTGTCTGGTTCCCCTCCCTTAAAGTGCTGGCATATGGGCAGGAAATATAAATGTCCAGAACTTTCCCTCTGAGATGCTATTCACACAGCAAGGCTGAAATAAACATGCAAGTTGAAACGAAAAATGCCTGAAGTAAATGTCTACACAGCTTTATTTGTTCTGGAAATATTGCTTGCTGCTGCCCAGCTAAAATCAAGTGTCCTATTAATAGCAAACAGATAAGAGGGACAAGGGGACAGTAAGAGGGGGTGGAGGGCAAGGTCTGGGAGGTGTTCTCACTGAAGCTGGGAGGCCCCGATGGCCCTGGGGGGGAATACTGCCTCCCACAGCCAGAGCTCCTGACTCTGAGTCCTGGTCCAGCCCACCCCGACCTCTCTGACCCATCCCCAGACACAAGCACTGACTGGTGGGGGGAGGTAGGCTCCCTCTGCGGCCCAAGAGGGGTCAGACATGTCCCCGGAGTCCTTCCACCCTTTGCCACTCATGTTTTATTGGGAAAGATACTAGCCTCCCCTCTTCCGTTCAGCCCCTCTGGCTGGATGCAGCATTAGGAGCCGCAGGACAGGTTGAAGACTCTGATGAGAGTGTGGAGAAAGCTGGGCTGGCAGGGCTGGCCTTTCACTGGTTCTAATCCCAGGCCTGCCATGCGTGCCTGTGGGTGTGACCCACAAGTGTCACCACTTCTCCTTGGACCAGGCATTCTCCAAAACTGAAGGAGCCAGACTGGCAGATGTCCAAGGGGCCACCCAGTCTGGCCATTTATGGAATGGCCTTCTGGCCAGCCTGCCTCACACTCAGGGGCCAGGGTTCCATTAGGCCCTGACTAGGAAATTAACGCAGCAGCCTCCAAGGAAGGAGAGGCAGGCAGGGGTCCTGGAGAGTGAGACCCCCCCAGGGAGGAAGCCCCCTCCAACACAAAGGCCGCTGGGCCTTAGATCTCCTTATGTCTTCAGAGTGGCTTTGATAAGGGGCATCTCCCACACGACAGCAAGGCGCTGGACCTCCTTGGAGGCCTGTGGTGGGAGAGAGAAGAAACGGCTGGAAAGGAGGCTGCAGTCTGGAGAGGGAGCTGATGTTAGGGGGCTGTAAACCGGAGGACAAGCCCACTCAGGACCCTGTCCGAAGCTGATCCCCAGAGCCGTGGGCCTGCCCCCTGATTAACAAGCACACCGCGTCCCCGGGCACACGCTGAAGTGGTTTATGGAGTTTTATGGCCTGTGATTTAGCACACCTAGACTTGACTATCTCCATCCTAATTAAATTAACAAAAAATTAAGAGTGACAAAATGGCAGAGATTTACTGATTTATCTCACATGTGCCCTTGCTGCTTAGATGGAACGAACTCCTTTTAACTTTGAATGAAATAAAGGGAAATATCAGTCATTTGAGCTACTTGTTTGCCACAAACTTAGCAATGGATTCACAGGAGGCTCTGCAAGGCCCACACATCCACTCGTACAGTCATCGCACACGGCGCCGGGGCTGGGGCTGCGCAGCAGTGTGGAAGAGATGGACCGCACTCAGGATCGTGCCGGGGAGGTTCGCTGCCCTGGAGGGCCCGGCCGCTTTCAAAGCTCCACGAGAAGCAATGGATATAAATTGTGTTGCAGGTGGCACTTCTGGACGGCTGAAAGGATCCATGCCCGCCATTCATCTGTTGTGCCATGTGCCCCACACCCGGCATAGAAGCCTTCCCATGGAGCTTTCCTGAAAGGGAAGCCACAGCTTTTCCATGGCGGCGGAGCAGCCCAGCCGAGCCTTGTGCTCTAGTGAGAGTTCCAAGCCTTCCTCTGCAGCCAGACCCCTCGTGCTGCTCCACTGCACTTACGCTGCCCTGTGGTCAGCTCTGGACGTGTTCACTCCCTGCTCTACTGGGAGAATGGAGGCAGAGATTCTCTCTGTTCCTCTCTGCACACCCAGCACCCAGGGCAGTGGTTGGCACATGGTAGGGACTCAATAAGCCTCTATCATCATCACTATCATCATCATCATCATCACAATCTTCATCTTCATCCTCCACCACTTCCTCAGTGTCGTCATGATTGTCACCATCATCATCCTCCTCCTCCTCATCATCATCATTCTCCTCCTCAATGTAATCATCATCATTATCATCACCATCCTCCCCCTCCTCCTCCTCATCATTGATGTCATCAGCATCAGCACTATCATCAATATCCTCATTATCCTGAGCCAGCACTATTATAGGGTCAGACGTAGGCTAACTCTATGCCATATGTTGTTCTAAGTGCTTTATGTGCAGTAACTCACTTTAATGCTCTCAACAACCCCCCATTTTACAGATGAGAAGATGAGGAACATAGAAGTGAGCCTGACTTGTCCAGGATTAGTTACTAAACTAGTGAGAGACAGAATGAGGTTTTTAAGCAGTTTGAATCTGTCTCCAGAGTCCATGTTCTAGATCATTATACTACACTGTGTTGAATGAATGAGAAAGAGTAAATGAATAAATAGGCGTCTAAGAGCATAGATGAACGTTCAGAGGGTGCCACGGAGCCTCAGGGAATAAAGGATGCTTTGGCCACTATTTGTATTTGGCAACAACATCCATCTTGGCCCTCCTTCTTCCTTTCCTGTGGCAGAGGTCTCACTTTGTCAATGATGTGGGGTTGGCACCCGCACTCGGGGCATCGTGCTGTTTCGGCCATGTAAGTACGTGTCAGTAAGCACGTCCTTGTTCTGTGATGGCGTGATGACTTGCTGCTTCCCACATAGAATGCCGAGCTCCACATGAGCGTGGAGATGGTCTCTGCTCATCGCTATATTCCCAATGCTTAGCCCATGCCTGGCACATAGGGCATGCTTAGTAAATAGATACAGGTAGTGAAGAGGAGTGAACTAACAGCTCAAAGAGAAGAATTTTCCCCTAAATTTCTTAGACTCAAACTTTGGAAGCCCTAGTAATATATCTATATTAATCTATCCATAGTCCTATGTCCACGCGTCTATGTCCGTGTCCATGTGTCTGTGTCCGTGTCCGTGTGTGTGTGTGTGTTTTGGCTGAAAAATCATTGCAACAAAGTGGCATATCCTTAATGTTTTATGTCCAACTTTGTTTCCCTCTTATTCTTCCCATGTGCAGAGAGGTGCAGTGAAAAGAGCATGGCATTTGACACCAGAGCAATGGGTTGGAGTTCTTGGGCCAGCCTCTCTACTGTGGGGCAAGAACACCCACACACTGGGTTATTACGGAATTAAAACCTGGCCAGGTGTGTAGACGTGTTGCGTAAACTACCAAGTGTAGAGTAAATTGCTTGGTTTACAATTCCCATCCTTAGTCATGGAGCCTGGCCTCAGACTGAGCCATGGGGGGCTGTGCCTGTCCTGGGAACGATGATAACTCTCTCCGTCTTTTGAGCCCGTGTTTATGCCTGACACTACTCTATGCATTGTAGCGCCATTGTCTCATGTATTCTTCACAACAGCCCTATCGAATACCAGTGTTTACCTGATTTTATGGGTAAACATACGATATTCACAAGGCAGATCCTAATTCACCCAAGGTAAACAATGAGCTTGCATCTAGGTCTCTATGACAGAGATAGCTATCTGTACCCCTTCACCCATTCTCTTCTTCCTTGTGTACCAGAACCTCCAAATTTACCTGGGCATGTGGCCACCCAGAATGAACATTACATTTCCTAGCCTCTTCTGCAGTTAGATGTGGCTATCACTGAGTTGTGGTCAATGTGATGTAGGCAGAAGTGTTGTTCTCCCCTTTCTTGCTGCTGGAATGCAGGCACTATGGCTTGAGCTCAAGTAGCCATCTTGTGCCATGAGGTGGAAGCCCTATATTGAGGACGGTGATGCTGTGTTTTGGAAAGCTAGGACTCTGATCCACCAGCCACTGTGCTGGTTCTGGATCCCCTAACCAATCTTTTCCAAGGCAGTTTTGGGGTTTTGGTCACTTGTAGCTAAACTTATCCTAATACAGTCTGTCTGACTCCAGAGGACATTTTCTTAACTACTTTCTTTAGAAAGCAGGTTATCTTCATCATCCTTCCAAGACCTTAGGACATTGTGATAAAGACCTTGGCACAGTGTGCAGCCCAGAGTGAATGCTCAGTAAATTCTAACTCGCCACTGTTCTCATGGTTCTGTGGTTATTGCTGATGCTATTTGCAAACATGTGCCACCCTGACAGCTTTGCTTAGCAATCCGGAATGACCAGATCAACTGGCTGGGCGGGCAAGGCAGTTTTCATAAAGCCCAAAGTGTCCCCTGCCTGGCTTCAGAAAGAAGGCCTGTTATTTTGGCTCTAGAAAGAGTCTGCAGGCTATTCACACCAATCACCTATTTATGCCAGAGTCTTACTTAGGCAGGATGGAATTAGGCTACAAAGAGGGATAATCTTTTCAGTCCAGCAGCCCCAGTGGAAGGACGGCCAGGAGTGGTGAAATCCAACCCAACTGGACAACCTTCATACGGACGCCCAGGGACAGGGACGTGCTAGGCAGGTGAGCAGTCACTTTCCGAGCTTGCAGGAAAACTAACCCAATGGTCTCTAGGGAAACTCCTTAGCAAAAGCCAGATTTGCATATAAATAATATGTCAAAACACATGATGTCTGGATTTTGGTATTCATCCGAAGAATTGAATGCACAGTCTGTAATAATTTCCTCAGATTCTGGAGCAGCTCCTGCAGACTCTGTCCTCAGCACTGGCGTCGGCAGTTAATTAAATCGCCATTATATTCCCCAAGTGGCGACGGCTGATTAGGGACTGCCCTTCCGCCCCGCTCACTTTGGCGGCCCTGGTGCAGCCTCGTCAAGCTCCGCTAAAGAACACGAGCAGGCAGACGCGGACAGGCTTTTTCGGCTCCCTAATGGTTGACGGTTTGGAAACACAAGCAAACAGTTCCCTCGGACGAGGAGGCCAGGAGAGGCAATCAGGAGGCCCGAAGGAGCAGAGTAAGGAGTCAGAAACAGAGAGCAAGAAGTCCAATCCCCTTCCGATCCTGCCTGCTGCTTCAGACAGCCACCACCATGGCCTTCTAGAGAATTCTACCAGTCGAGAGGCTCCGAAGTGCTGCGGAACGCCCTGACGCGGACCCAACAGGAAGAGGATCCAGAGACAGAGAAAGCGCTTTGTTTTCCATTCCTGGACCCCAACACCAGCAGCCTTTTCTGCTACCAGCTCGAAATATGAGATGCTGGTGTTTGTTAGTGGCTCCCTGAATTTAAGTTACATCACCAAAGACGAAACTTCCCGAACGAAACGAATCTCTGCAGATAATGATCCCTCACAATGGATTACAAATTGTAATAAAAATATAACTTGAATGTTAAAGGTGAATTTCAATTAAGGATTCCATCACATAGTTTGCTCCAGACCACAATAAAAGAAACTTATTTCATTGCCAACAGCAATTCTCCTGCGACATCTCTTTGAAAACCAACTATTTTTGAAAGCCAAGTTAGAAAAACACAGGTGCTCTCGGGTATAAAGAAAGCAGCATTGTGTATAAAATGTAATACCGAGAGGTAGAGCTCAGGATATCGACATTAGAAAAACTGGGTAGCAATGGGAAATCACGTTTTTACAAAGGTGGCAAACACAAATGCCAAGCCTCCAGGCAAATTTATAGACCCTGTCATGCAAGGTGGTATTTCACCACCAGGGTGCTAAAGAGAGCGGGGTGAGGAGGGCCTGTGGTGCCCCCCGAGGCTGACACGCTGTCAGAGTGCCTCTGCGCTGGAGACCAGGGCTGCCTGGGTCCCAAGAGCACTGGCAGGGAGCAGTGTGAGACATGAGCTCAGGAAAAGCAGGAGTAAAGTGCTGCCAGGAAGCCAGGCCTTGGCCCTGGGGCTCCTCTGAATGCCAACAGAGCCCGCAAGCCTTCCTACACAGTATAGTGCTGACTTAAACTCTGATTGTTTAAAAATCGAGATAAAATTCACATAGCCTAAAATTCACCATTTTGAAGTGTGCAATTCAGTGGCATTAAGCACATTCGCAATGTTGTGAAACCATCATCACTACCCATTCCCAAACATTTTTATCACCTCAAAAGGAAACCCGGTACCTGTTTATTCAGGATTGCTCCCCACATCCCCAGGCCCGGGCAGCCACCAACCTGCATCCTGTCTCTGTGGATTTACCTATTCTGGATATTTCATGTAAATGAAATCATGTTCTATGTGGCCTTTTGTGTCTGGTTTCTTTCACTCAGCATTGTGTTTTCGAGGCTCATCCTTGCTGTAACGTGTCAGTATCTCATTCCCTTTCATGAGTGAGTAATATTCCATTGTATGGATAGACCACATTTTGTTTATCTGTTCTTCAGTTGAGGGACATTTGGGTTACTTCTATCTTTTGGCCATTCTAGTTATTTCATGTGGCTTAGTTGTCTCTCTGCATCGGGCAGTCCCCGGCAGAGCAAAGGGGGTTGGCCACGTATAAGTTGACCAAGTTTCACTTGATGATTGAGTAAATGAGTAGGAGGCACTAAAGGAGATAGATTGAATGCCTTCCTGGCATTTATTCCATCCCTTGCCCCTAATATGGACCATTCATAAAAGTGGGAGAATTTCCTCTAACACCATCTTCCAGGATAAATTCAGATGTGTTTAAGCCAGGGGTTGGCAAAAATTTCCCGTAAAAGGCCAGATAGTACGTATTTGGGGCTTTTAGGCAATATAGTCTCTTTTGCACCTTCTTGATTCTGTAGTCACATACAACATGTGAACAAATGGGTGTGGCTGTATTTCAATAAAATTTTATTTGCAAAAAAAGAGGCAGGCTGGATTTGTGACCCTTAGTCTAAATTTACCCTCCCAGCCACAGAAACTGGTTCTAGGTGGTCAGATGACTTAAATTAATCCAGTCAGAATGAAGAGAGGTTCTCTCTTCTTTCGGACAGTGGAGTGTGTATCTGTGAGGATTGAAATGCCTATAGCCATTTTACTAACATAAGGGAAGCCAGCCAAGGATAGGGAAAACCCAAGGAGAAGGGAAGTACTGAAAGAATCACAAGAGAACAGGACCAGAATCTTGATCAAGCCATGCCTGAAGTCCTCTCTGTATGTGGACTTTCACTACCTAACATATGTATCGCCCTTACACATTTACCACCTTTTCTGTCTCTCTATCACAAAGATTTTGTTAATTGCTCTATTCCCAATGCCTAGTGCTTCTTAAGTCCTTAGCAAAAATTTGCCAAATGGATGAACTCTTGGAGATTTTCAGATCTCTCCTGTGGTAGTGGAGTGAAGTGGGTAGGCAAATGAGCCAGAACAGTTCACACTCTTCTGAACCTGCCAGGCTGGCACTCTCCATGTGCTGGGATTGGGGTGGGGGCCTGCTGGCAGTGCCACGCTGCGACAGCAGAGCCCTCTTCAGCATGGACATGCCAGCACCTCCACAATGATCCAAATCTGTGGTCCAACCTATGATCTCATTCACAAGAGCCTTTGGACTTGGCTCAGGGTAAAGCAGCCCATGGGGCAGCACCCGTCTGACAGGTGGTGTTGTTCATGCGGCCAGGGGATGGGGCAAATGGTGACCAATTCCGGGCAGACAGTCAGTCGGCTTCCATCTCCAGGGCAAAAACAGTACCAGGTCCAGACAGCAGAGGGTGTTTACAATCAGATGGACCTGGGGACAAATCCCAGCTCCACCATCCTCCAGGTATATGCCTGGGACTATAATTTTCCCTCTCCTGGCCTGTAATATGAAGTGGGTATGCTAATGCCTGTCTCTTAGGAGGGCAGGATCCTCAAGGAGGAAGGAGGGAGGGAAATGGAGAGCAGCCCCTATCAATCCCTCTGCCCCGATGAGTTCACCAGCACAGAAGGTCTAGTCACTCAGGCATACTGCCCATCTCTCTGATAGGCACACCTATGCCCCATCTTTGTAGACTAGTTCCACGTACTGGGCTCTAGACACCAAGATGACAGCATACTCTGACTCATGCGCAGGTGTGGAAGCAGCACACTGTCGTGCCCAGCCCCTGGAGCTGGCTGGCGTCTTTCTTGCACTTGAGAACTGAATGCAATGCAAGGTTTCCACTTAGATGCTGCCCAAGCAGGCAGGGAGCTGCCCATGCCTGACAAGCTCACAGGACTGGCCAGAGCAGAGCCACTTGCTGTCCAGTTATACCCAGACCCAGCTGAGTGGTGGAGGCAGCAAAAATAAATACATTCATAATCAAATAAATAAATGAAGAGCTGTGTTCTTACTATTCATACTTCTGCATTTTGAAACATTTCTAGACTGAGATGGCCAGAATGCTATAAATAAACAAGACCCAAGGGAGCCCTTGGGTGACCTTGAAATATATATGCGGCCTCCCATTAGTGTTTTAAAAGTGGCGAACTCAGAGGCTCTTAGTCCAAGGCAGGCAAGGGGATGAGGTGGCTGGGAGGCCCCTTGGTGGGGCTGCTCCCTGCAGGAAGGACCCACCTGGGGATAAGAGAAGGTGGTCTCTGCCCTCAGGCCACTCCATTCTATCCTCCCAGGTCCCTCTCCCTGCGACACTCCCCTGGACCTTGTTGTTGCTGATAAAGGGGGGCTCAGAGGGAGCTGACTCCATGAAGCTTTTATATTTGCATCAGTCAATGGAAAGGCCATTACAGTGGGAAATGTCCAATTCTCAAATTCACAAGCAAACCCAAGTCTCACATCTCTTGATCAGAATTGGGGCCCCAAGATGTATCACAGTCCTCCAGCACCGCTAACTACAGGGACACAGTCCCCTACTGGAGGAGCCAGCCCTGTGTGGGGGAAAGGCCCAGCCCACTGCTGCCCGGGGAGGAAAGATGCATCCTGACTGCTGAACGCCTCGGCACTCACCTGTCCCCACCAGGCGCTGGTCCCTCGGCTGACACTCTTCATTTCTTTGCCAACACCTTCGTGTGTCCACCTCAGGCCCCCCATGGCAACCAGTTAGCTCCTAAGGCCAGGTTGTCATAGCAACAACTGTTCTTTGAAATAGGATTTTTGCTTCCACGGGTGAGGTGACCTGAGTGCCCTGTTGGACACAGCGGGTGTGGCTGACAGTGGGTAGAGGCTGTGGGCGGCCCAGCACCAGGCTGAGTGACCCTGTTATTTGCTTGGAGACTGAGGACAATGGCCCAGCTTGCATTGATGTCTTTTCTAGAATGCCCCAAAGTGCCCTGTCTCATAGAAGGTCATCTTGGTTCTCTTAATGGCTCCCAACTAAAATGACCTAGGCCACAAACTCATTAGTCCTCTGCTTCCAGAACCTTCCAGTACCTTCCAGTAACACACAGCTCCACCCAGGAGCCCCCTCCCTGCAATCACACTGCTGAAAACCCAAGGAAGTAGGGAAGAAAGGAAACAGCCATTCCATCTCTGGTCCACCCGGCTGGGTAGGGGCCACCTGCCAGTTATTTTAGCATGAACAGTGGCCTGACAGCTGGTAGAAATTCCAGAGACCTCCCTGAGCTCTCTCTTCCCCTCCTAAAGCTCCGAAACCCTCAGTCGTCCTGGCATCTAGCGAGCACGCGCAGCCCTCGCCCAGGGGCCCACACACTCCCTTCCCCAAGTTCGGTTGCTTCTAAAGGTTAACCTAGGAGCCATTCTACCAACATGTGCAGAGCCTCTGGAGCCAAAAGACTTCTCGAAACTTCTTCCCTTCTGCCCAAGTGAGGCTGAGGTGGAGCAAATCGCCTCTGTGTTCGGGAGAAGCAGCTATTCAGGATGTTTTTGTCATTGTCCACGGCCCCTCCCTCTCTCCATACCTGCATCCTCTGCTAAGCAGCAGGCTCTCTTCCTGTTTGCCCAGGATGCAACAATTCCCCTTTGTGTTGAATGTGAAAGTTCCTCCATTTCCAGTCTGAGGCTATTACTCTGATTTCTCCTCTCTCAGCAATCCGTGAATTTTCTAATATCGAGAAAACAACGTGCTGGCGCATACACACACATTCACGACTTCGCCCATCGCTGAGTTGTGGTGTTGAATAAAGGCGCTGTTAGAATTGCATCTCTGTGGAGGAAGGAGCTGTCTGGATGGGGTGCACACTAGCTGTCTGTGCTGAGATGGGCGGTTTTCCATCAGGGACCGGGATGCTTCCTGGGCAATTTGTCAATGACATGTGCTAACTTCGGGCTTCCACCAGAGGCTGCAGTCGCCAACACAGGCCGGGAAGCAGCCTCTGGGGCCTTCTCCCTCGGCAGGGGCCACTGGTCAGGACCCTTTCCTGCTCTCCTTGACTTTGTCAAGCTCAGAGCAGCCAGTCGTTGCTGTTCATCCCATCCATGGGGGCATTCTTTATTACCCAAGGAAATTGAGGATGTCCAATAGTGAGGGAGGAATAAATCATTGTTCTCAGCTAAATGGAGTAGTGCAGATCTGCTGAAAATGCTGCCTTTTATCAACAGTGCAAATAATGAAGATTCCATGCGCTGAGAACAATGAAATGAGCCACTGCACTATTGATGGGGTATTTGTATAACTCTGCGAGTTATGTTTCAAAACTAGGCTCTATTAAAGATGCAGAACCCTTTTTAGAAGCAAAAAAGACTAATATTGCTCTCCAAATAATTTATAAGTTTCCCCACAAGGCAAAAAGCAAAGTTGTCTAGAAGCAGGCGATCGTTGCTTTGGGTTTCCTGCCGTCTCTCACTCCTCTGCCCTACTAGGCTCTGATGAGTCTGGATGTAAGCCCCCTACTCACAGTGCGAAAGAGAGGGGTGCGGCGTAGGGGACGGGCAGCGTTCTCATCTGCCTGCAGGTGGCCAGAGTCCATGCCTGGGCCTCACTTCATTCAACTGCAGCCAACTCAGGGTTCCATGGGGATGAGAAGAACAAAATCCACAGATAATCAAATCCTGCATTTGAGCAAACGTCTTCCTTACATCGAGCTGTGGCAGTGATCCTTGACGCCAGCGACTTTGCCCCCCAGGGACATTTGGCAGTCTGGGGACATTCTTGGTTGTCACGACTTGGGTCTGGGGAGCTGGTACTGGGTAGAAATACTCCAGTGGGCAGAGGCCAGGGATGCTGCCGAGCACCCTACAATGCACAGGATGGCCCTGTAGCAAAGGACTACCCAGTCCAAAACGCTCAGAGCACCAAGGTTGAGAAGTCTGGACCAGAGAGTCCCCATTTCATTTCCTCCCGCTGGCTAAGTGTGGGGTGGACGGAGCCCGTGAGGACCTGAGGAGTGTCCATCTGGGACACTAGGCAGGTTATGAAGCTCTGGAGCCATCGAAGGCCCTGCAGAACAGCCACCATGCTAGCCCAGGACCACTTCAGAGAGACCTGATACACAAGGGTAGGGGTGCAGCCCCTGAGAACCAGAGCCATGCAGGGTGGTGGCTAAGAGGGCAGGTGGGCTCAGGATAGTTGGTTTAGGTTCCTATTCTGGCCCTGCTGCCGACAGGCTCTGCAACCCGAAGCCTCTTGTTTAATCTCCCTGAGCCTCATTCGTATGCAATGGGAGTGACACACAGGCACCTGCCGCATAGGGCTGCTGTGGGCACTGAATTAGCTCCCACACACAAAGCACTTACAACAGTGCTGGATGTGCAAGCCTCGATAACTGTGGGCCGTTATAATTATTAACACTGATGATGATGAAGTTGATGGAGAAACAGAGAGAAGTGTTCATGTTTAAAGCTAAGTAAGAAAATGAGACACCAAATCATGTGCTCATTATGTCTGCACCTCCTTGGTAATGAGCCTGACATAGACCCAGACCAGAAAGATCCACACGCTACTAGATGGTGGGCCAGGATGTAGACCTCTGGAAATTTGTTATCTTTTGCAAAAGAAATTAAATGCTAGTTAAATAAATAAAATACATAAGCACACCAGCAAGAATCTTCACAAAAATACCATCAACATTTTCAGTCTTAGAATGAGTTTTTGCTTTTGGCTGGATTTGTGTTTATTGGCATAAAGCAGGTCTTTGCTCCTCACTAAGGAGCCTGTGATGGCCTGGTACGGCCTCGTTGGGTGTGAGAGAGCAGTTCCTGAGGTGGGGAGAGGCCAGCAGGGCAAGAATTGGCCCTGCCGCTGGTTAAAGACGCAGGGATGTTGGGAAGGATTTAAGGTGGGAGAGCGGCCAGCCCCAGCAGCCTCGGCCCCGGCAGACCTGGGGCTCTTCTTGATGCTGTGGGGCCAAACCACATGACCAGCAGCAGAAACTTAGAGGACAGGCCAGAGAAAGGGGCCCCCAGTAAAGAAGAGAGGTTTGAGCTCAGCTCAGGACTTCCCCAGATCTGGTCTGGGTCACTCAGGTCTGGTTGGAGATGTAGAAACAGCTGGGTGGACTCCAGGAGGGTCTTGCCCTGTCTCGACCGCTGACCAGTTGTATGATCGAGGAAGACACACAACCTTCCTAGATCTCAGATGCCACTAAATGTGAGGAGCGCCACCCTTGACCCCAGGCGTGACAACCAAAAATGTCTCCAGACTTTGCCAAATGTCCCTGGGGGGCAAAATTGCCCTGGGAAGAACCGCTGAACTAGAGGATCCCCAGGATTTCTTCATCCCTCAGATCCGTGTTTCAAATGAATTTTGAAGATGTGTGCAGATTTCTGCAGGTAAGTGCTTTACTGCCAACAGAGGCAAGGCCCATTCCTAGAGAATTCTCGGGCTGTTTTCAGCCACAGAAACGACTGAGCAGATTTGGTGAGATGACCAAGAGACATTAGAAGACAGGGCCATGAAACACACTGAGTGTTACAAAGCGCTGTAGCCCAGGATGTGGAACAAAGAAAGCCAAGGTGTGGTGAGGATGACGCCAATGCTGAAGCGGCACGGGAATGTCAGAACAAATTTTTGATGAAACGGAAAAATGGAAAATTGGCATCATTTCTCAACTGATGTATTAATTTATGTGGCATGTGATTTTAAACATATATGAGTAAACACATTAATAAATAGCAGGAAGCCCAACAACGTCGAGTGTGAAAGGCCCTCCCCAGCCACGCTCCGCTTTCTCACTTGGCAATACGTTAATCCTTGCACAGTAACACGTGCCAATAAATAACAGTCTGTGGGACATGAAATGTTAAAAGCGCTTCCAGTAATGTGTGTCTTCCCCCAAATCCGACCTGGACTATAATGGGTTATTTTACCTCATTTCTGGATCTGCATGTTTCTTAGTATATTTTAAAACCCTTGGGTTCAAATGTACCTTATTACGTTTTAAAGTCTCTGGATTGTAGCAGAAAAATGTTCTGCACTATAAAACATGGAGCATAGTTGAGGTTTGATGGGTTTGCTTCTATTTTCTACCCCACAAAACGCTTCCTAAATGCCATTAAAATTTAGCATACACCATAATAACCAAGCTGTATTTGTTCCATGTTTAAGTCAATTGGCTTCTGAGTTTTATTTCTTTCATATACATCAAATCAAATAAAATTGTTGCCGCAGCCAGAGGTGAGGAACACGACGCCATCCTGGTGTGGAGCAGACCCTGCCGCCCCCCAGGAGGGCTGGGCGGGTTTTAGAGAAGCCGTGGCTCACAGTGGACGGATGGGTGGGGGGCTGTTGCTGCTGCGAGTCTGGAAAAGAGAAAGACTATGAAGTAGGAGAAAAGAGAACTTGCAGTTGGTGCCAGGAGTGAGGGTGGTCTTGGGGACGGCCCCCTCAACTCTCACACATGGGAAACGGGGTGTCATGGCAAGAGCACTAACCAGGAGTCCCAAGGTCAAGCCTCAATTCTGTCCTGCCCCGAGCCAGCCAGGTAACCTTATGCACAGGATCAGTCGCATCTGGATGCCATCCTGGCTTCCAACCAAGACCAGCATGACAAATGGGAGTCCCCCCACTGCTCCTGTGCCCTGAGTTGAGGGTCCAGTTCAGCTAATCCACCACATGATGGGAGTGGAGGAGGGGCAGGAAGCAACTCGCCCCACCTGGACCTGGCCGAGTCCCCTTGGGCACCTGTGCCTCCAAACTTCCTCCCCTCTCGTCTCGGGAAACATGTCAGCTTTGACTGAACCCTACAAACCAGAGGCAGAGGGAGACGAGGCGGAGGTATGGCATGTCAAAAGACAGCATGACAGTTGTGGTCCGATGGGAAGTCAAGAGAATGTAGCGGTTGTGGCACAGGCTCTGCAGTGGAACAGCTAGGGGCTCAAATCCAGGCTCTGTGGATGGCCAACTGGGCAGGAATTAATCTCCCTTCACTTTCATCCAATCATTTAACAAATGTGCGTGGAGTGCCTGCTGTGGACTCAGCACAGTGTTGGGCGCCAAGATGACACAGCGTGCAAGAAGAAAGAGAGCTGCAGGTAGGGGAGTGGGCAGACGAGAAGAGCAGTACAGACGGTACATGTGACAAGCGCAAGCCTGGGGAAGACGGCATGAGGGCAGGAGCCTCTGCCCTGGAGGAGGGTTGGGCTCTGGGAAGACTTCACTGCCCATAACCTCGCTCTGCTCATCCACAAAATGGGCACATAGTGCTGCTTTATGGGCTGGCTGTCTGGACCCAATGAGACAATGAGTGCCAAGTGTCTGCTCAGGGTCTGAGCACTCAGTGAGTGGAGTCTATCATGGTGTTAGCATCCAAGGCTGTAGACTTGGTCCACCTGTTCTCCCTGTAATGGTCCAGGGGTTGGAGAAAGAGCAGGGAATGCAGATCACATATCTCCCAGCATTTCTCCCAGAACACAACAGGTCTCGGCCCCTGCCCAGAGCCTGGCCAGGCTGAGGACGCAGAAGCCGCGGTCAGCTGCAGGGCGCTCGGCTCGATCTGCCAAGCCAGGCCTCGCCAAAGGAAAGTGCAGCCCCCCTAATGTGTTATGACAGGAGGGAAGTACAAATAAACATCATAAATCTGGTGGAATGGTCATTATGATGGAGGGTCTGAAGTGGAGCTGGGGACGGGGGGCAGGCGGGTCTCCTTTATGTCAAGGGAGCTTACAGCTAGCTCTTCCGTTTTACCTGGGGCGCTGTTCTTTACAGCAAATTGGACCTTTCGCTCTGAGAGAAATAATTACTCTCCGAGGAGAAGAGCACTGGCCATGAATGCTGATATGACACACAATGTCACCTTGCCAGTCAAGAGAGTTCCAGCTCCTCAGCTTGGGTCCTGTCCAACTCCCTGTTTCTTTCTCATAATGGAGGTCACCTCTCTATAGAATTTGTTGATGATCTCCAAAATGACAAGTAAGAAAGCTCCTGTCAGCAGGATTTTTTCTAAGAGGAAAGAATGGCTACAGATGAAGGGAGCAGGCGGCATGGGGTGAGAAGGGAAGGGGCCCAGAGATGAAGTCAAAGGTCAGGTTTTGCATAATCAGAAGCGAGATGACTGTGAGGTTCCATCCAAAATTAACTCTGGAACCAGTGAGCCAGACAGATCAGAAATAGGGTGCTGGGCCTTGTCCGTTTCAGGGAGGGAAGCTGCAGAGAGAGCGCATGTCTCACATCTCACATCAACTCCAGAGGCTGGGGCTGGTGCCTCTGCAGCGCCTGGTCCAAGAGCCTTCACTGTTGTTGCAAGTGCTTAGATGCCGACTTGCCCAGGGAAATAAAAATATCCACAGCCGCACCATTGAAGACACACCGGTGGGGAAGGGAGAGCTGCATGCGTTATCACCAGCTCTCTGCAGGAAACAGCATCTCACTTCACCTGCCGCAAGTCGGCTGCGGAGCAGGGTGATCTTGGTCCTGGTGGCTGTAAATAATTCCATCTGCCAAGAGTCCAGAAAAGAATTCTACCTGCGTGTGTACCCAACCAGTGCCCAAGTGGGCACTGCAGAGCTATTCTGAGCTTTCTCTGAGGCCAACCACAGCCTTGGAGGAACAGCCCCTGGAGAGGAAGGGGGTCCTTCCCTAGCAGGATTCCCACAGCCGAGGACAGGCAGCCCCTTTCCCCCAGCACACCTGGCCACAGCGGTCTGCATTACTAGAATTTTGTATCCAGGTGGAAACGGACCTTGAGCTCTGCATCAATGGAGCTAACCAAGACCTAACTGAAGCAACGAGGAAGGTAGGCGTGCTGGAATTTATCAAACAGGATGTGCTTGGCCTGGGGGACCCAGATGTGCCGAAAACATCAAGTCTGCCTTAGGAAGTCCTAAGGCCACCTCGCGGAGGATCCCTACCCAAACCCCCGCTGCTTTCTGGGTGCTGATATCAATTCTGCTGCCCATCAGACAGCGTTTTCTGAGCGCTGCATGCCAGCAACTGTGCTGAGTCCCCCAGGGCTACAGCAAACAAGCAGAGGCCCGGAGGAGAAAGGACACAGTGAGCTAAGCATGTGATGGTGCCGAGTGAGCCCGATGGAGCCTGGAGGACTTCCCCAGGTCAGAGGCTCAGACCCTGGGAGTCAGATGGCTTTGTGCAAGGCGAGAGCAACCTCTAAGGAGGGAAGGAATTTGCCTGAGAGCAGTACTTGCCATCACCCCCCTGCCCCAGGGCCTGACCTCCTTCCCAGAGGCTGAGCCAGCTGCCCTGGGTTCCATCTATCAGCGGAAAGGCCAAATACTGGAGTATAGGGCCAGCTTTCCCAGAATTGTCTTGCGAGAGGTAGCTCAAACCAATGACAAGGGGAGCTGCTGTTTGGGCCGGAACAGCAATGAGAATCTTATGTCTAATCTTAGCATACGATTAGAATCTTATGAAGGAACCAAGCCAGAGGAAGAGAAGGGGACCATTCTCCCCAAGCAGGGGTACTGGAAGGGGAGCCAGTGTCCCAGGCCCAGCAGGGCTGCCCTCTCTACCAGCCTACCCCCATGTGGCCACAACTCAGTATGGCCACACTCAGGCGCCAGGCCCTGGGAGAGAGGCTTTGCTGCACGTTTAGACTTTTAGAAGCATAAAAAAATAGAAAGGTCTGAAATTATTTTTTTAATATGAACAGGAGGTTTTAATCAGAACAGGAGAGAGGAATTCCTTTCAAGTAATAGCCTAGTAATAGCACTTCCTAAAGTAATGAGATTTCAGTATTCAACAATAAAATGTGATCTATTCAGGATTCGAGGAAATAAAACTCTAGAGATAATTTTTAGTGTGATTTTCAGATGCCTGAATTGGTGTTACAGGTTCGGGCCATTAAGCCCACCAGGGGGAGGGGGCAGCCAAGTGCTTGATGCTACAAAGGCTTCCTCATAGAGGCTGGAAGTTGGCATCCACCCTGGGCCACCTTCCCCACGACCGCTGGGGGCCCTGGCCCTAAGCTCGCTGGGTCAGTCCTCATGCAGCCTGGCCTTGAGGCTGGCTGGATGTCATAGCTGCTCCTTCACCTTCAGGATGACACGAAATTCTTCATCATCAGCCACACCCAGACAGGAGGTCATCTACTATAGAACCCTCCACCACCACCATCCCCTGACCTGACTGATTAGAGAAATCAGGGTGATTTGACAGGTGGCTCATTCACCCCTTCATTCATTCAACAAATATGTACTGAACCCCTACTTTGTGTCAGGGACTCTGACAGATGCTACAAGTGCCATGTGCAATGTTTCCACAGGTTTATCCAAGCACCACAGACAGGGGACCTCATCTTTGCAGCCCGCAGGCCAGCACACAGAGGGACACCCTTCTCCTACCAGCCCAAGAACATCCTACTCATCTTTCCTGTCCCACCTTCAATAGCCCATCCTCAGGGAAACTGTCCCTCCCTCCCCGTCTCACACATCTGCTGCCCAAGGATCCTCCACTTCCTGCGGAGCACATGTTGGAGCTACGATGATCACCACGCACTCCCTGGTTTAATAGGCATCTTCCAGGAGGGCAGGGACCCCGCATCTGTCTTGCTTTCTGCGGGGCCCCCAGGATGTCACATAACACCCGCACATCACATTTGATTACGAATGAATGAAGTGAATCTAGAGCCATCCCATAATGGAGAGCACTGGATATGGAGACCAGAGTTCAAGATTCAAGTGGAAAATCCACGAGGCCCCGTACGTGACCTCAGGAAAGGCCCTCAGCTTTTCTGAACCCCAGCTCCTTTCTGTAAACTGATGGCCCTGGACTAGAAACACATTGTGGTTTTCCTGGCTTTAAACTTCAGTGACTTCTCAGTTCTGGGACTCTCCTCTGGGCGCTGTCCCCAGGTGACCTGGTCCCTGTGATGCTCTGGCTTGCTGTACCTTTGAAGCAGGGGCTAGCAAGGAGTAAAAGCTTTAGCAGAGGCCTGTCTACCAAAGCTCATTCAAGAGACACCCATACCTGGCTGACTGGCCACAGGGCCGCCAGTCCACACAAGGAGAGCCCCTGCTGGGGTCAGCAGGGCTGCATCACTGCCTCAGGGGGACAGACAAAAGACCTCCTCCCTCCCACAGTGGGTGGGCCCCAAATAGACCTGCTACCACAGGGCCTAAATCATCCTAAGGTCCCAGCAACAAGGCAACCGTCCAACATCACCCATCCTATGGAAATGTCACTCTGGCAGGAAACAAACCAACTGATCTCAAACTGCCGTACCCTGAAAGCCAGAAGACAGCGGAAGAGAAAGGATGAAGTGAAGTTCGGCTGATGGATGATGTTCTACCAAAGGTCACCCCCAGATCACCTCTCCATTCATTATTTATTAACAACCTGCGAGACACGAGCATTACATCAAATGTCCAGCATCGGGAAGATGATAAACTGATATTTCATAGCTGGAGACCTCTTAAAGGTGTTAACAAAAAGCTTACAAAGTGATTTCAATGTGTTACAAAATAATTTATTAAGAATTCACTGCAGCTGAACATTAAAAAAGGTATTAATCACCTAGTGAAATGGACGTAAGAGAAACAGCTCAGGCCATGCCCATGAGTAACTCAATGGGTGAGCGCCACATCGGCTTGATTGAGCACCTGGTCAGACAAGGGCGCAGTACAGACTACCCACGCCTCACGTGTTTCCAACCCAGCAGATGTCTGCATTAAGAAATTTCCTAAAAATCCTCCAACTGCTATGGAGAGCCTCCCTTACCTGGTAAAATAGTTGGTAAAAATAGTCCTATTCCACCAGTTATATTCTTCCAATTGTCTTTGCCCCAAGGACTGAAATTCATCAACTTGACCCACACTCAACTCCACCCACCCCACCAAGCATAAGAGAAAGACTGAAAAGACAGAACAAGTGTATGTGACAAAATCATGTGACTGGGATGTGAAGCAGGTATGGGCCACGTGTTACGGCTTTGTGAGGACACTGGTCATTTGTGAATAGGTGTGGCTATTTGCAAACGGGCTACCTGGCCCAAACACAGAGAAAAGCTTCATGGTCGGTTTTCTAAGACAGATGGAATATGGCCTAAAAAGATGGAATATGGCCTACATGTTTTAGGAATATTAAACTCCTAGAGGGTGGATATCAAGGACGCTTCCTCAAGGAGGAGCCAAGGCGGAGGGCAGCCCCAGGGCACTGGGACTCAAGTCAGAGACGCAGAAATCAAGGAAAGGGAATGGAGAATCAAAGATGGTTCACATACGTGGACCCTGCCCAGAGGAGCGAGTTGCGATGACCTCCACCAGGGGAGTTTGCACCCCAGACGCCTTTAACCAGTAGCAAGTCTTCTCTTGCATAAGAAATTGATTGTGATGCATAAAACTTTAATGTACCCCAACGTCCTAGGTTAATATTTATTGCATGAAATGAGATTCACCTTGACTTTTTAAAAAGTCGAGCTGTGGAAAAGTCACTTAGGTGACTAGATACATAGGACTTGTATATTCTGGTTCCTTCTATGCAGTAAACAATGAGAATCACAGAAGTACTTGAAGGAAGAGGAGGCATTTCCTCAGGGGTCCAGGTGCTGCAGCCTTCCCTCTGGACCTCGCCAGCCCTGACTCACTCATCAAGCATCAGCCAAAACATTTTCCTCCCCAGAGGAGGTGACCAACCCCCCCCCCCCCACCCCCGAGGTTTCTCTGCTTGACTCTAAGGTCCATGAGGCTGGGGACCAAATCCGTCCTGTTCACCTTTCTATCCCCAGTACTGGTGGCAGGCCTGGCCCAAGCTAGGAGCCCAGAAGATATTTGTTGAACAAATGAATGAGCCGGTGTTCAGAGAGAACCGTGGGACCCACACCTTTTGTTCAACCCAGAGGCGGCAGCTTGTTACCATGAGGGATCACAAATTCCAAACAAACACGATGGCCCTCCTATTTTCTGTCGAAAGCAAGCCCTTGGCCAGGCTGGAGGCAGCGACTTAGGAGCCGAACTGGGCTTCTTTTACTGAATCGTGAGCTGTATCTCTCCCCAAGGAATGAGCATCCAGGACGACGCTCTAACACCACAGCCCCGTTTTCCAGGGGCAAGTCCCATTAACAATGGCTGGGTACCAGCCGCCTGGGAACCTCAGCCGAGCACGGACAGATTTATGTGCTGCAGAAAACGACCCTATTAAGTTCAGCAGTAAACTCCCTTCAACCAAGCCGCGGTGTGCCCTGACTGCCAAGTGGCTGCAGACGGATCCCGTGCAGAGACGGTGGCAGGCGTGGCAGTGGGGACTGGCCTCTTGCTTTCACCACAGTTCTTCCCTCATTGCAACTCCTTGCACCTGTGTCAGGCAACGCTGCCTGATCACACACCAGGCCAGGTGAAGGAGAGGCCAAGGAGGACAGGACAGAGAGAAACGGCCTCCAGGATCGTACGGTCATGGGGAACGTGCAAAATCTGTGAGCATCTCCTGTGTTCCCAGCACGGCGTGGGGTCACGGAGGCGTCTGTTTCCTCACTGGCTCCAGAGCAGCCCTCCAAGGGGGGCAGTCACCCCATTTTACACAGAGGAAACTGAGCTTTGGAGAAGTCAAGTCACTTGACGGAGGTCACGTGCCTGTCAGTGGTAGACCTGAGATTTGAACTGAGGTTTACGCCAGCCCATCTTCTCAGCCCCACACGCTCCACTGCCTCAGCGCTGGGGTCCTGGCAGACATGCCCTCAGTGGGAATCACCTTCTGAACCTGCCTCTTCAGTGAATTCCAGCTTCCATGTCCATAGGTTGCATCTCCCGTTTCCCAGCTATTATAGATTGAACTGTGTCCCCGCCCCCCGACGCCCACCCCACAAAAATTCAGATGTTAAAGTCCTAATCCCCAGCATTTTGGAATGTGACCTTATTTAGAGATAGGGTCTTTAGAGAGGTAATCAAGTTAAAATGAGGTCGTTAGGGTGGGCCCTAATCCAATATGATGGGTGTCCTTATAAAATTTAGACATGGACATGCACACAGGGAGAAGGCCACGTGAAGATGAAGGCAGAGGTCAGGAATGCCAACGATCGCCAGCAAACCAGCAGAAGCTGGCGAGAAGCCTGGAACAGACTCTCCCTCAAAGACCTCACGAGAAATCAACCCTGCCAACACCTTGATCTGGGACTTCCAGCCCCCAGAAAGGGGAGAGGGTAAATTTCCGGTCTTCAAGCCACCTAGTCTTGTTACAGCAGCCCCAGCAGACTCATACACTAGCTCTGAAAAACCCCACCAGGCCCTGGTTCAGAAGAAGGCAGGAGTTTCATCTTTTCTGCTTACCACACTCTCTTCCCTTTCCGAGCTGATAGTTCAAGAACACAGTCTGGAGCCCCTGCACCAGCTCTAAAGAAATTATTACCTTTCGGCATGGCCCACTGGTCCATTTGCAGACCGCCACACCTCTGCAAATTATGATAGACAAGAATGTTTCTTGCTACAGATGAGCTAAAACCCAAATGCAAAAAGGGAGCAAGGGAGAGAGAATGAATTTGAAGCAAAGGCTGCAAAGAGAGGGGAGCTGCATGCAGAAGGATGGGGACAGTCCTGAGAATAAAGGCTTGGAGGATGGGCTGCCTGAGTCCATCTCATCCTGGTTGGTTGGGTCCCCATGAGGAGTACTGAGTGGGCCACCAGAGAAGTAGGCTCTCCAGCCTCTTCCAGAGCATAGTTTGGTGAGGCCAGCAATTGCCTTCTCTGTCCTGGGCATGAGGCCATCCAGCTGCTCAGTTCCTCGTGAAGCCTGGGACCCTCTGTGGCCTCTACTAGGCATGCCCTTCTCAGACATTCCACAGCCGCTGCACACGGCACAGAGATGCAGAGAGGCTGGCCATCCCCAGAGTTTCGTTGGAAAGGAGTCACCTGGCCTCCACCACTGAGAACAGGGCTGGACAGATGGTGCAAGAGCACACGAGCCCTCTGAGAGCACCCCTCTGGCACACAGGTGAGCCTGCTCCCCCAAGGCTCCATGGGCAGGGCAAGCCTCCCAGAACTTTCTAGAAGGGAGGTTCCCGCTTCCCTGTGTGCCTTCTGGGCTGCTGAAGGGTGAGATTTTACAGCCCAAGCCGCTAGGGTACAGGTCCCTGAGACTTGCAGCTCCTCCGTCTCTTTCTTGACTGTTAATGCCAATCAGAGACATGCTCTCTCACCACAGGGCTGAGGAGACAAAGCCGGGGTGACCTGCCTGTCCATAAACAACGCGTTTCACGGCAAGGAGCCCCGTTGACAAGACCTCGAGGCCTCATTTGGCCTGGAAACAGCAGTCCTCCCCCTGACTGTGCACCTACCATGGCACATGGGGGCGGCTGGCTGCCACAAGAAGGAGGCTGCAAATCACTTCCTCTTGAAGGAGGAGGAAGGGAAATATATTTATATTCAGCACCTAAGATTTATTTCTGCAAGCTCACACAGGTAGCCAAGTCTGAAGAGGCGAGTCTGAGCGCGGTGATGAAGGAGCAGCAGAAGCAAAGTGTGGCAGGGGTTGGCGCTGGGGCTTGGCAGGACCTCGGGTCTCCTGGAGGAAAAAGAAAGCTCCGCGCCCGCTGTAAGCAGCCCCGTGGCGGCCTGCCATAAGTGACAGCACCTGAGCGTGACTGCATCAATAAAAAACACAAACAATGTAAAAGTCATCAAGCAGAGATGAGTTTATTACTAATTATGAGAAGCTTGACATGCTCCGACTCCTCGTAAAATAAATGAAGTCCATTTTTAATATCTGCTCCACGACTTCAAGATAATAGGCAAATTTACCTCAAGATCACATTTCATTGATCAAGTTAAAGATTTTAGCTACAGATTCAGAAAAGCAACTGGAGATCTCACCTCCTCCTCCAGAAAACAAGGACACCAGGATTCACTCTTTCTCGTTCCCGTGACCACTGAGCACCGCCTTCCCACTTACCCCTCTACGTCAAAGAGAAGAACTCGCAGGAGCCTGGAAAAGGGGGCGTTTTCTGTGTCTATTAGCCTTCCAAATATCTGGGCTTGGACCTTCATTTTGAAAATGAGCCCACAATCCCCTTATCCCTCCAGCACACAAACAGCCTCTTAGCACAGCCCAGAAAACCCCGGGCCTCGTTTGTAGCCGTCCGAAGAGTCACTGAGGGTGAGAGCGGCCTTCCAGGAAAGATGATAGCCTCCCACCTCGTTCCAGGGTGGGGAGGGGGACCTGGGGGGCAGGGCATGCTGGCGCCCTGCTCAGACATTAAATGGAAGCCCACCCAGGGATTACCCCAAATCAAAGGGAGCATGCCACATAAAAAGGTCCAGAGGCATGACTTACAGGATCCTAGGAGGCGACACATGAATTTCAAATAGGAGCTGCCTTTTGGGGAAGGAGAGGCATCCTGTGGCCAGAACAAAAGGGGACAATGGGCTAGCTGTCTCCACAGATCAGCCAGCAGCCGTGTCTCTTGGCAGCGGCACTGAGTACAGTCCATTGTCATCTAACATGAAGACTGAGTCTTGGTTGGGCCATCAAGAGCAGCCACCAATGGAGGCAGAGTACGGATCCCCCATGAAGCTACTTCTCAATAATGACACTTATCTTTTTGGAGCAAGCACTGGATGCCAGGGGCTTTTACATCGCATCCCCATGCCAAGTTTAGCAGGCAGGTATTATCACTGTTCCCATTTCTCGGGCGTGGAAGCGGAGGGGTGGACGTGTTAAGTGACTGGCCTCCAGAGTCATTAAGCTGAAAGGTTGCAAAGTTGGAATTCAAATCCTCGTCTGCTTGGCTCTAACCTGCACTTAACCCCTGCACTATTCCAGGGAGGGAGTGAGGGGAGGAGAGAGGGAGGGAGGACAAAACAAAGGGAGAAACAAAGAAGGGAAGGGAGAAAGAAGGAAGGAAAGAATGATTTTTTAAAAAGAGGGAGAAAGGGCGGGCTGGCCCCGTGGCCGAGTGGTTAAGTTTGCGTGCTCCACTGCAGACGGCCCAGTGTTTCGTTGGTTCGAATCCTGGGCGCAGACATGGCACTGCTCATCAAACCACGCTGAGGCAGCATCCCACACGCCACAACTAGAAGGACCCACAACGAAAGAATATACAACTACGTACTGAGGGGCTTTGGGGAGAAAAAGGAAAAAAAGAAAATCTTTAAAAAAAAAGAAAAAAAAAAAAAAGAGGGAGAAAGGAAGGAGAGAAAGACCCACGTGGGTGCATAGGTGATGACTATGTCAGTCGAGATGGGCAGGGTTCCCAGCCAAGGTTCCTGTCGGATGAAGGCAGAGGGCAAGAAGTAGAAGCAGGGGATAGACAGGACGAGATAGTAGAAATTGGGGAAGAATGATGATCTTGAACTAAAAATATCTTTTTTAAAAGTTCAGAAACAATGAGCTAAGAAATAATAAAATAAATGTTAAATTTCCTTACACCACGTTTAGAATGCTCTAAGGCTCATTATATTAAACTGATGAACTTCAACTCACAGTTTTGAAATTCAGCGAGAGTGCCAAGAACTGATTGTGTTTTCTGAGCTCCGAGGCAGGTTTCCCTGCACTTGGGCGGCCCTGGCCCTGGCCACCGAGCAGCATTCGAGCCGGCGTGTGGCAAGGACACTCGTCCACCCACTATCAGGCCCACGAGGCCCCCCAACCTCAGAGAAGCCCCCTCGACCTCTCTGACCTGGCCAGACGCCGTTTCTCTCACATCACGTGGCCCTCAATCCCCAGGGCAGGGGCCGCCCAAGCACCTACCACTAACGGTCAAGCCCCTTTCCGGGGGGGCAGTTTCCTGAGCTGGCGCACGCAGCTTTAGTTATGAAGAGTGGCCGCCTGGGCAACAATGGTCGTCAGGAAGGTAAGAACAAGAGCCAGCACGACTGAGCGCCTCCTGGATGCCAGCTCTGCGCTAAACGCTTCGCCTGTATCTCACTCTGCTCTCATAGTTCCAACTTGTTCTTCACCAGGAGTCAGAGGGATCTTTTAAAAACACAAATTGATGACACTCGTGTGCTTAAAAATAAGAAAAACAGAAAAAAACAGAAACCCTTCTATGGCTCTCCAGGGCCCTCTGGACAAAAGTGGATGGCCCTGCATAAACCCACCCCTCTGAGCCTCATCGCTGCCCCTCTCACATTTGTTGACTGAAAGAAGGACTGAACATCCCTGAGATGGGAATCACTATCCCCACATTACGAACAAGGAAACTGAGGCCCAGAGAGGTTCAGTGACATGTCCAATGTCGCCCAGCTGGGGAGGCAAGGCCAGGACTGGAGACCCCAGCATCTAGGTCACTTAGCTCCTCTCCCTCGCTGCTCCGCCTCCACAGGGTCACTCCCTCCTTCTCCCCAGGGCCCTGGATGGCCTCTCATGAACCAAAGGGACAGGCTTGGGAAGGGCGGCAGGGTCTTGGGCTCTTTGGAGCTGCTGCTCCCTGCAGCCTTCGCGGTGGAAGGGAAGGGAGGGTGGAAGATCCATAGATGCATTCTCTCCTCCCTGGCTGGACGCTCCACGACACTGGATAACATCGCAGGGGCCTTGGCTTTATCCCCAAATCTCTTAGGAGTCAAGAAACCCACCAAAGCATCAATAGAATCTGTGTAGAGCAACATCCTTCTCCTGGACCCCGAAGACGGCGGAATGGAGGGACTCCCGGGAGCCTCTGCAGCAACTGTGAACGGGCTGGAGGCCAATGGGAAGGAGCAAGAGCGAGGGAGTCACAAAGATGGAGACGCGCTGAGCGTGCATGACGGCAGCAGCACCTAACATGAACCTGGGGCTTCGCAGGTGGCATTTCATCAAATCCTCACCCCAGCCCCAGGAGGCAGGCACTGCATTGGCCCAATCACAGAGGAGGAGACTGAGGCTCAGAGATGTTAAGTAACTTGTCCTTGGTCACACAGTAAGTGGAAGAGGCAAGATTTGAAGCTGGGTCTATGTGACTGTGAGGCTCTGTTCTTAACCCGTGTTTTATGATTTCCCTATAAAAGGAGCCACCAGGAATGGGGCAGCTTGGGTACCTGCAGAGCTGAGCCAGAGCACACTGGAGGGATCCCCCATGGACAGGCAGCCTACTGGTGGCCCATAGGTCTGGAGGTCCCCCTTCACCTAGATTTGGGAATTTGAGGAGGGGGTAGTGGAAGTCACTCACACATGATCCCAAATTCCCTTGAACCATCTGTGGACTCCACGTGTATCTCGAGGAGGAAGAGGCTCTGACAAAACCTGCTTCCAGAGGCGTCTCTCTCACGACCCCCTGGTGTGGCTGAACTCAGGATGGAGCCAAAATGACACCAGCAAAGCCCAGCGCCAGTCTGGAAGATTCCACAGTGAGTGCTTAGCTGCGGGGCACGCAGAGCCCTGGCCTGTCCTCCAAGGACCTGTGACCTAGCCTGGAGCCTCGCGAGGCCCGGAACTGCCTGGAGGGGACACCCACCTCTTCACAGACATGTCCCCGAGTCCTGTGAAAACCCCCAACCCAAAGGAAGAAGCCTGCTGAGGTCCAGTGCTCCTGGGGCCTCCACATCTACCTCCCTAAACCGGCTAACCGTCCTGCCAACAGCAGCCCTGACATGGAGCTCCATTATGTCTATGGTCTCTGCTTGAGCTCTCCCTAGCCTTCTGGATGGTGAGTGAACCATGCTGTCCCTGGGTCATGCACAGTGAGGCCACCCCAGATCCTCCTGCGGAGCTGAGGAAGCATTTGTGCCTTAGCCCTGGATGAGTGGAGCCAGCTAAGCAAAATCTGGAGTAGGAATGTTTTAGGCAGAGGGAAGAGTACATGCAAAGGCCCTGGGGTGTGGTCAGGTTTAGTAACCCCATGGACCAGCAAGGCTGGAACCAAGGAAGCCAGAGGGAGCCTGGTGCAAGGTGAGGCTGGAGTGCAGGGCTGACCAGGGAGGGGTGGAAGGCCACAGGAAGGAGTATGGATCCTATTCTAGCCAGAGTGAGCCATTGAAGCATTTCAGGGAGGGAAGTATCATGATCCGGATGGCTGCCGAGCAGAGGACGAATTCCAGGAGACTCGGTAGAGGAAAGAAGTGGGTGGACATATGAGAATAGAGCTGTCAGGGTTGGCTGAGTGATAAAATGAGGAAGAGAGGGAAAGACAAAAATCCAGGATGGCTCCTTGGTTTTTAGAGAAGATGGATGAGTGGACGGATGGGGAAGATTTGGAAGAAGGAGTTGGTGGAAATTAGGAAGTGTTCTGTTTGGGTTGTATTACGTTGGAAAGGCCCATTAGACACCCAGGAGATGCTGAACAGGCACTGGATACAGGAGTCTGGAGCCCAGGAGAGAGGTCAGAGCTGGAGAGAGAAATTGGGGGCTATCGGCGTAGAGTGGCATTTGGTGCCATGTGGGGCAGACGCAGTGCTAACAATGGTGAACAGATGACAAAACCGTGCCTTCAAGAGGTTTGGTAACTTGATCGAGGTCACACTGTGTGTCAGGCTGACTGCCTAGGTTCCTGACCACCGAGCTCCTTGTCTCCATCTCTTTCACCAATATCAATGGTCAAGCATAGTGATCTCTGAGTGTTTCATGCAGGGTCTGGAGCCTACAGATGCTCCACGAACATCTGTGGCCATCTCGGCATACTGGGCTAACCTCTGGGGGTGCAGAGGGCATGCTTTGGACCCCCTCTCAGTTCCATGATGAGGCTGGCTCACTTGGATGGGGAAAGAGATCTTTACACCAGTTTCCTGGCTTTTTCTTTCAAGATCGGGCCTTGCCAAGGGTCATGGGTCCAGCCAGGGAGGCAGGGGAGCTTCTGAAGGATCCACAGGTGTGACGCTTGGAAAGGTGGGCTCCGGCCACAAGCTGACCCCAGCGCAAGCCCACACTGAGACCCCACACTGCTTCCCTCCAACCAGAAGTTCCCCTGCACTCACAGGGGTCTGCTGGAGTGAGGCCGAGAGGCCCAGAAAACACGTCGCTCCTTATGGCTGACTTTAAAACTTCCTTTCTTGGAAAGGGGATTGCTGGCCAGTGGCCACGGAGTCCCCTGGAGAGGAATCAGCAAGGACACCTTCTGAAACAAACACATGACCCCGGAGCTCAGAACAGTCATTGCTGCAGCCACTCTGTCCCCGTTAATGACCTGACAAGATGTTAACATCCAGGGGGCTTGTGCAAACAGCGGGACAAAAACACTTGGTGACATCCACATACATCTGTTTTTTGGAGTCCACAGCCTGAAGAATCTTCTCAATTACGCTTTTAGGAGGCATCAAGGCACAGATGTGCCCAAACCCCCTAGATGACCAGAGTTGTCCCCTTCCCCTGGAAGGAACTAGGAAGCCCAGGTTGGCATTAACTGGGGAAAAAATCCATGCCAAGTGCGAAGACCACGTGAAACCCTCTCTCTCCCTCTTGCCCCGTGCTCCCTCTGCCTTCTGCCCTTTCTGTCTTTCTCCATCTTTCTCTCTCCCCTCCCCACTTTTCCTCCTCTCCTCTCTCCTGGAAACTCGGCCGATCCCTCGGAGGATGAGCCAGCCCACTTACTTCATCAGCGTCAGCGTTGACTTTCGTCTTGGCTGCCCCAGACCTGACACTTTCCTGATGGTTTCAATTTTCTGCTCTGCGCTCTCCTGTTTTATAGCTATAGTATTAAGAGCGGGAGTGTATCACTTTGTTCTCTTTTGTATAAAAACTCCCCTCTCACTCGTGTGCACTCTCTGCACACTGCCTTCCCCGTGCTCGGAGGCTCATGATTGGGTAGTAATAAGGTTCTGTTTATACTTGCCATAAATGTCAAGCCCAAATAACATACTGCAATCGCATCTTATCCTGCAACTTGGGGATTTACAACCGGCTCCAAATGTAGAATGAAAAGTCTTCCCAAATGACACTCACTCCTTGAAGGACCTCTGACCGACCCATCCTGAGGGGCCGGTGAGCAGAAGGGGATGAAGCCCTGGACAGAAGACGAAATCCTTCTCTGCTCTCAGTTTCCAAGTTCATCTCCCCGATTAGGATCGGCTGCCTCTCTGGAAGCTGGGCTTGGGGCACAGCCACGGGGCTGAAACATTGACCTGCAGACCAGGCAGAGGCCACCCATGATGTCCCTGCCAACGGAAGACTTTCCTGGATGGTGGGACTCGCTCCCTCTCTGGCAAGTCACCTCTGAGTTTGGGAGGTGCTATGGCCCTTTTTAACAGCAGCCTCATCCACGCAACCTGCGTTTCGCTGGGTCAGGAGCCTGAAGGCATCTCTGGCCTTCATTCTGCTGGAAGTTCCTACCTGGCTGTTTCCAGGTCCCGGAACACCTGGCACTGAGATTAGAAGGCAGAACGCTTCAGCAGCTCTGCACATTCCCCAAATGAAAGCAATTCTTCAGACATCAGGATTGTGCCTGGAAAAGCAGGGGCCACTTGGATTCTCTCCCTGAGAAAATGCTCACTTTGACAGGTGGTCCTGTCTCTCAAGTTCTGGAGGTCACGCTGCCCAGCCCCCGCAATTTCTGGGTGTCCTAGAATGGTGAGGTTTGCCACCCCCAAAGTGCTCAGAGGGACGGCAGGCAGCCGGGGCAGGAGTGAGCTCCCGGCCGCGGCAGGCCTGGAGGACCGCGAGCAGCCTGTGTAGGGGTCACGGGCTGCAGAGCACGCTGACATCTTCACGCAGCCGCGGCGCCCTCCTCAGCACCCCAAGGAGAAAACAGGGCCCTGGCAGAACCCGGTGGGACAGAGACCCAACTCCAAGAAGCACTCTGTCTTGTACAGAGTGTGTGCGTTGTGCATACACCCATACACTCACATGTTCACACACGCATACCCACACATCATTAGGATTTCCTTTGTATAAAAACCCAACACAATTCTCTATCAATATTTCAACAGGAAGGTAGAGTCCTGGGAGATAGATTTTGGCTCAGCACAAAGAAAAGAAATGAGATTTACTGACAGTTTGGAGCTTCCCAGTACAGACATAGGCTGCAGCGAGGAGCAACGAGCATCTCATCACAGGAGGCTTTCAAACAAAGGCCAAACAGCCGCTTCTTATCGATGACGCCACAGAGCCGATTAGACTGCACTTTGCCCCCCTTAATCCCTCCTGGAATAAGGGAGGGTAAAATGAACAAAATGAAAGATCACACGTCAGGTCTCCCCCAAGTCTGCGACTGTGTCACTGTTCGCAGGGGCTCGGGTAACTGGAGGGACTCAGGTGGGAGTCAGAACTGTGTGAGAAACAGCGTCGCCATTTAATACCTGCCCTGCGCAACCCTTCCTGGGCCCAGGACGCAGGGCAGAGCACGGCACCCACACTTCCTGATGCTGAGCTGCACTCAGCATGGGGAGACAGGTGGGAGGATGGGTGCTAGGATGGAGAGTGGCAGGGTGCTCAGGGAGCACCTGGGAAAGAGCACCCCTCCCCAGGAGGCTGGATCCGGGCCTGGCCAAGGGGCCTGGGTCCAGCCGGGAAGGAGGGGGAGCGTCTGAAGGATCCATAGGTGAGACACTTGGAAAGGTGTCCTCCCACCCCTGAGGCAGACCCCAGTGCAGCCCACGCTGAGACCCCTCCCCGCTTCCCTCCGACCTGAAGGTCCCCCGCACGCAGGGCCCGCTGGACTGAGACTGAAAGGTCTGGGGGGCCACGTGGCCCCCTGTGTCTGACTTTAAAGATGAGGCCTAGGTGCATCTTGCTCAATGCTGTCGTGGGTTGAATTGTGTTCCCCAAAATGTTGGAGTCCTAACTCCCAGTACCTATGAATGGGGCCTTATTTGGAAATATGGTCTTTGCAGATGATCAAGTTAAGATGAGGCCATTGGGGTGGACCCTAATCCAATCTGACCAGTGTCCTTATAAGAAGAGGAGACTAGGACACAGACACACACAGAGGGAAGACCGTGTGAGCACATGGGAAGAAGATGGCCATGGGCAAGCCATGGATAGAGACTTCAGAAGGTACAACCCTGCTGACACCACGGTCTCGGACTTCTAGTCTCCAGAACTGTGAGAGAATAAATTTCTGTTGTGTAAGCCCCGAGTCTGTGGTGCTTTGTTACGGCAGCCTGAGCAGACTGACGCAGCTACCCTGGGTACATGGGTACATGGGAACAGGGGGCACATGCCAACGTCAGACGGGCCCAGGGATGGGAAGGGACACAGAAGACAGGCAGGAGGATGAGCTTTCCTCTCAGATCCCCAGGAAGAGGTGGAGGTGAAGGTCAGGATGGATGGGCTCAGAAGGCAGTAATTAACAGTCGCAGGATATTCCTCTCCTCGGATGCTTGGGATATTGTACAAGTCTCCATTTTGCTGACTTTGGAGAAGGGAACGGCGATAAATAAATGTAAAGCACACTGGTGATGGTGTGAAATGATGCTTCATCTAATTATCACTATTCCGTGGTGTCATTAGCATATACTCGAGGAGAATGGTAATGACTTTTACATTTATATCACAGGGCGGATTTGCCGTCTTAAGGCCACAGCACAGGGACACAATATTCCCTGGGATGGAATCTCTTACAGACGAATGATGGGATTGCAGAACTGGGTAAGAAGAAATCACTCACCCTCTGAATTGCAAACAGCAATGTGATAACACAGAGGAGTCCAGGAAAACCCGAAGAAGACCCCAAAAGCCAGGAAATGAGGAGTGGGTAGCTTTGATGGGCACCAAGGATGCTGCTGGACAATCTTTCCTCATCACAGAGATCCTTTCCTGCCATGAGGGTCATGATACACTGGGCGTGGCTCCATCTTCCTTTGATGCTTAAGGGATTGTGGCGTCCCTGAAAGTTACTGCTCCAAATCTAAGGGGTAAATGAGACTTGGACTGATGCTAGAACGTTCGCCTGCAGTTGCCTTTTTTCCAGGTTCCTATTATCTATCTCTCTCCTCTCAAACTGAAATAAAACTGAAATATTCAGTTAATTGACAAGTTTGGAACTCTACTTCCTTGGATCGCAGTCCCTCGAAGTTCCCCGGCATGGAGCACAGTCATTTGTACTCTTGTGGGCATCCTAACCTCCCCCTCGTGCCTGCCACATTCCCCTCCCTTTTGAGGGGCTGGCAGAGGTGGCCACGCTCAGGACCACAGCCCCATCCTGTTGTCAGACCAAGAGTGGGCACGCGATCCCAGGACAACCAGTCAGCAGGCTGGCCTGGGAAGTGTCACCTGCGCCGATGTGAAAAGGTGGCAAAACCAATAGGATTTCCTCCCTTAGGAAATGGCACAAGAATGAAGCAATTAGCAGCAGACACTGGAGCAGAGAGGTTGCTTAGACTGAAGCCAGAAGAGCTGAAATGGGACCAGGAGGAAATAAGGCAATGTATGAGGAAGTGAAAGTAGATGCCACAAGATGGAGAAAAGAGAACTGTCAGAGAGAACGAAGAGGCCAGTTGGCAGTGAGAAGACAGAGAAGCAGGTCTACCAAGTGGAGGTGGAGGCCCTGAGAGACAGCAAGGTGCCCAGGAAACAAGCTGAGCGAAGGGGCACAGCCCCCAGCCTGCCCCTCATCACAGCTGCCCCCGCCCACGGTCTTGCCACGAGGTCCAGCCCTCCACCCCAGTTTGTCAAACCACGCTCCTCCTAAGGTGGTGGTGTGGGTCACGTGGTGTCCTCCCAAAAGATATGTTTACGCACTAACTCCTGGATCCCGTGAAAGTGACCTTATTTGTCAATAAGGTCTTTGCAGATGTAATAAGGGATTGAATAACATCATACGGATTAGGGTGGTCCAATGTCCTTATAAGGGACAGAAAAGGACACATAGAGACTCAGAGAAGAAGTCAAGTGAAGATGGAGCAGAGATCAGAGGGATGCATCTACAAGCCAAGGAAGGCCCGAAACTGCTGACAGCCACCGGAAGCTAGGAGAGGGGCAGGGAACAGATTCTCCCTCAGCTTCCGGAAGGAATCAACCCTGCTTACATCCTGATTTTGAACTTCCGGCCTCCTGAATTGAGAGAAAAATTCTGTTGCTTTAAACAACCCAGTTTGTGGTAATTTGTTATGGAAACTAACATGGACAGTCTGAGCAAGTCTCAGCTCCTTGCAACCAAATGAAGAACATGTTTTAAAAAACATAACCAAAAGTCATGACCGAGGGGGCTGGTGTGACAGTGATGGCCTGTGGTGACGGGGCTCCCGACCTGCCTGGGCACTGCCCACTCTGTGACCTTGGAGGAGTCATTCGCCTCCATGGAGCTCAGCTCTCAATTTGGAAAACAAGGGAGGACCCTCGAAGCCCCTTCCTAATGGAACAATCCAGGCCTCACTACAGATTTCCATGGAAAAGTCTCATTGGGAACAGGCCAATGACTGGGGACAAATCCCAAACTATTTCTTAGAAGCATTTGCGACTCTCCTCTCTGAGGAATGACACACAGACACAGCATGGGATGAGGTGGCTGGATGTTTCCGGTCATAAATAGCTCAGAGTCTCTTTACCATCAGCTGCTCGGAATTTGGAAAGGAGTGTGTGGGATTTTAACAGCTCAGCTGCACGGGACAGGTGACCCTGTGGAGCTGGAGGACGAACGCACCAGCGCCATCTGCCCGATTCGCTCTGTGCTTCAGTGCCCAACAGCTGAGGAGCGGAACCAGGATGCCGGGCGCTCAGCCACACGGCTCGGCCCCACGGGGCACCCGAGAAAAGCCACGGGTCAGGAGCCTGGCCCACAAGGGTGACAGGTGCCCTCAGACAACAAGCCGCCCTTCAGACATCAGAGCTCAGGGAGCTGCCTCCCCCCTGGCCCGAGGGCTGGAGGGTTGACAGCTCTCCCAGGACTGAGCCCACCTCCGTTCCAGAGGCTCCAGCTTAACTCTCCACTCTCTTCCTCGAAAACTCCATTTTAAAAATACTCCAGGGTAGGAGAAAAGGGGAGATGTTGGTCAAAGCATACCAACCTGCAGTTATAAGGTGAGTCAGTTCTGGGATCTGACCTGCGGCAGGCTGGCGATAGTCAACGAGACTGTACTGGACACTTGAAAGTTGCTAAGAGAGTAGATCTAAGTGTTCTCATCATTAAAAAAATTGGTAACTACGTGAGGCTATGGATGTGTCAAATAACTTGATTGCAGCAATCATTTCACAATATATATATCAAATCATCATGCTGTACACCCTAAATATATACCATTTTTATTGTAAGTTATATCTCAATAAAGCTGGAAAAAATAAAAAATAGAAAACAAAACAAAATATTTAAGATTTTCAAAACAACACTTGATGATTGCTGTCATTCCTGAGAGAGGAAATCTTGGCAGCGCCCAGCTTTTCACATCGGCCCATCTCCTGGGGGTAACACCCCCCAGGCCAGCCGGGTGATTTTAAACAATATTAGGTATACTATTATCTTTTGGAGTTTACTCAGTTAAGAAGCAAGCTCTCGGCTGCTTACATTTTAAGCTAAATCTCAGGCTTTTCTGGCTCCAGTTCCATGTCCTCGGCTTGAGGCAGTACGCCATCATCGAAACGCCTGCTACTCATAGATCCAGAGACCATCAGCAGGAGGATGGTGCTGAGAGACTGTCTAGACCACTGACTGCCCCCTCTGTTCTAAAGAGAAGTAACCTGAGGCTCAGAGAGGGAGAGTCACCTCTCCAAGGTCACACAGCAAGCAGAGGTAGAACCGGGACCAGATCCAGGTCTTGGGCGCCCTTTTCTCTTCTCAGTTCCTAGCTTCCAGGGAAATACGTTCTGACTTTTGGTTAAGAGATGGACTAACTCACCCCAGGGGCTTTCAAACCCTAGCACCATTAACACCACTCAAAGCCAGTCCCACATTACCACTGCAACCAGCCCTTCTTCAGTTTAACTCCCAAATGCAGTTGCCGGCTGGGCTTCTCTGGCATTTAGGGATTCTCCGTGGCTGACGAGAGGAGGGCTCCGACAGAGAGCCTCCTGGCACCCACAGCACCTGCGGAGGCCCCAGCAGCCGTGATGGTTCGCACCCTCCCCTTCTGTCTTCCACGGATACAGTGGGTTCTTTGCATGTGTCTGGGAGCAGAAGGCAAGTAGGTCAGTTACAATATTTTAGCCAGCGTGACTGTGGCCAATGCTTAAAAAGTCCGGCCAAAGACGACCACTCCCAGGCATTAACACTTACCACGGGCCGGGCAGAAATAATGAACCCAGCGGGAGAGGGCAGGGAGCAGGGTTTTGAGCGCAAGCAGTCATATCGGGAGAGCTCATGGTCCACACCGCCCAGGTGGCCCACCAAAGATCAAGGGAGGTGTGGAAAGTGAGCCACAGGGTTTAAAAGCAATCTTCCCGTGGGTATGACTTGGTCTCACTCAAATCACTCTTAAAGCTTCTAAGGACAATAAAGGGGCTATCAGGATACCCCACCAGTGTTGACACCTCAGAAGGAGCACGGCAGAGCACGGGGAGAGAGTCAGAAACACTGATTATCTCCAAAGGAAAAACAGAAAAATGAAAGCAACTCCAGACAGATTCAAAGTCCAAATGTCAACATCACAACTTTAAACCTTTAAGAAATATTGTTGTGAACATCTTTCTGACTTTGAGACAAGAAAGGATTTCTTAAAGAACATTAAAAAGTGCTAACTGTAAAACATAATATTGATAAATTTGTCTATATTAAAAGTCAGAACTTCTGTTCATCAAAAGACATCTTAAAGAAACTGAAAAGCTGCAAACTGGAAAACAAAAGATACTTGTGACACATAAAGACAAAGGATTAGTGTCAAGAAAATATAAAGAATTAGTACAGTAAAAAGAGACACCTGAATAGAAAAATGGGCAAAAGACTTGAACAGGAAAGAGGAGAACCATGTGGCCAATAATTGTATGAGGAGACACCCCACCTCCCTCACCATCAGGGAAATGCAAATAAGGCCACAGCCAGATCCCACTTTATACCCACTCAACTGCCAGTAAGGAAGAATCTGACTGGTCTGCAGAGGGTGGAGACCTTGAGAACCACCTGTGCGTTGTGGGGGGGACTGTGACTGACACACCACTCTGGGAAACCACTTGAGTTAACCTGTAAAGATGAATATTCGCCTGCTTCATGAGACCCAGTAAAGGTAACTGCTTTTGCCACTCCTCTTCTGTGAAGAGAAATCCAGTTCCTCTGCCCTTGAATCTTGGCTGGCCCTAGTGACTTGCTGCCCCAACAGAACGTGGTGGGAGTGGCATTCTGAGACTTCTGGGAAGCCCATAAGAAGACTTGCAGTTTCCACTGGGCACCTGGGAAAACTCGCTCCAGGAGTCCCGAGCTGCTGTGCTGGGAGAGACGAGGTGAAAAGACCACGTGGGGGTCCTGGACTCCATGGGGAGTCTCACCAGGAGGAAACAAGTAATTCAACCCCTAGGCTGGAAATAGGAGGTGGTTAGGGAAGAAGGAAAGGGAAGGGAAGACACTTATGACCCAGCTGGTCACTGGCTGAGTCCCAGGGCAGCCCCAGTGCTCCAGTCCCAAGCGCTCAAGCCACCCACTCTGAGCCCCGTGAGCAGCACCCACGATGTGGTTATGTGCAGTGGGTGGCATCATGGCAGTAGATGACGGGCACCCAGCAAGCCCACTCCCAGGAGAAGCCCCTGTCCAAGTTCACCAGGAGACACATGGGTACGCACATGCCACACTGGGCAGTGCTGTTCAAAACAACAAAAAACTAGAAACAACTATAAATGCCCACAGGCAGGAGAAGAATTAAGTGAGTTGTGGCAGAGACCCACTGTAGAATATTATACAGCTGTGAAAACGAGTAGACTATAGCCACACACCAACATAAACAGGTCTCAGTGACATAAAGGTCAAAAACAGGCCCAACTAAACAACACATTCTGTAGGGATACCTAAATAAGTGATAAGACTGAAACAATAGGTTAGGAAATACAAGCGCGAATTCAGGACGGTGATCACCTCTGGGGGGGAGCTGGGGGAGGGTCGGGCCATCCCCCATGGAGCACAAGGAGACGCAGTAGTCATTACGATGGTTAAACAAACCCTCTACAGTAAAGAGCAACAAGTGTCGTGATGATTAACAATGTAACAATTATTAATCCAATCACTCTAATTCCTCCTCTGTTTTAAAAGCAAACCCATCCATGGACAAATAATCAATGCTCCAGCGCTGCATGACTGCAGGGGGATGGCCAAGATGACCCAGGCAGAAGCCTCCAGCTTTGGATGATAAAGCGTGATGTGCCATCAATCACCCCTACGTGCCTTGCACCCCACCATCCAGGAAAGCTGGGGCACAGGACACTCGCCACTGTAAAAGGCAGCCTTGCCTCGCACACCCTGAGCCACTCAGAGTCACTGAGCCTTGTGTTTTATTTCACAATTGTGTGCCTACCACTTAACGCAGAAAGATATTACTTATAAAAGATGATTCCTGAAAGGAAAGTTTGGGGTTTTATTATACCTCTGGGCTAGATTGGGCAATCTTTGAAGAAATAGGGTTGTACCCTTTTCATTTCCTATCCACAGGACGATACTTTAGCCGTGCACAGGGTCAGGGAGAAGGAGCCGGGGGCCGAGTGGTAAGATGCACGGCCAGAGCAAAGGTGTCCGCACAGGCTGGCGGGCGCTCATTTCAGGCCTTCACGGGAGCAAGGAGACTGCGACTAATTGAGGTCCAGGAATGTGGGAAATGCCTCTCGAAGGACAGGCCTGGGCAGGTGGAAAACAGGCGGGGAGGTAGACAGTCTGCCCACTGGCCAACCAGGGTCGTGAGCGCTCAGGCTCTGGCCCCGAGATAGCTCCGTCTTCAGCCATCTGAGCTCTCGTCACATCTGTGCAGTGCCTGGCTGGGTCACACACGTCTTCCCTTCCCTTTCCTTCTTCCCTTATTGTCTCCAATTTCCAACATGGGGATCGAATTACTTGTTTCCTAAAGTGGCTCCAGCCCCATGTTCTAGGATTCTAAGTGTTGTGGGATTTTTAAAAATGGGGAACATTCTTGCAGAGTCATTGTGGGCACCTAGCCTTGAGCATGGTGAGCCATTTCTCCCCATCCCAGACCTCGGAGCCCTCCAGCCCTCCTCCTCCCAGAGCCCAAGCCCCACTCCTCGGGGTACAAGCTGAGCAGGTTCCCAGTCGGTTCCTATGCAGGTGATGGTTCAGCAGAGAAAGAACTCAAATCCTGCTGCCCGACCCCGGGATGGCTCACGGGGCAACCCCAGAGACTGCAAGAGGAGTCGCCAGTCGGGGCAGTACTGGGAGGTGGAGGGGGTCTGTCTCCAACCCTAGGAAGCCCAAAGGACCCCTGGGGTCTGCATCCACCTCGCTGCCTCTGCACAGGCCATGGAGCCTAGAAGTCTGAGGTCACCTGGCTGCAGGACCTCACCCGCCATTCTGGGCCCTCTGAGACCTGGTGGAACACACGTGGCTCCGACAGCATCCAGGGCACAGACTTAAGAGATTCCACGTCCATTTTCCTGATGAAGGAACCACTGTGTGCCTCACTTTCCACGTTTGTAAAACAGAGTTGATGATGGCACCTACTTCATATGGTTCGAGTGAAGATGAAATGAGGGCTGCATGTAAAACAGCTCTGAGGGCAGAGCAAGCACGCGCTCAATGACATGCTTCCCAGTAACTCTAGCATCCTTGCTCCTGTTATCTGCTTTCCAGCACGATGGGCACCAGTGGCTGGAGGGAGCAGAGAAGACACACAGGCTGGCCTGGCCCTGCTCGCCCTCATAGCTCCCCAGGAGGCCAGCCTGGAGCGCCTTCCAAAATCTAATTCCACTTCCCGCCTGGGGTGTGGACACTGCATCTCGTTTATCCCGTGGAGACAAGACAGTCACGATTCTGAGTTCTGTGCAGGGAGAAAGCGCTGGACCCTGGCCAACCTGCCGAGCCCAGCCTGTCTGAAGATAGCGCACACACAGATGATGTTTACGGCAGAGCAAGCACGCAGACATTAGGCTGGTGGCAGCCGCAGGAAACCCAGGCTGGCAAATGCCAGCGGGGCCGCTTTCATCGTCATTTGCAGGGGAGCCAGCTCTAAACTGGGCGACAGCTCAATTCAGAGGGAGAAATGGACTCCCCAACAAGAGAGCTCAGCCTAGTCTTCATTACCAAAAACAATCCCCGACCTACTTTCTTTGCTCCTAGATAACAAAGAGAAAGGAACTATTTTCATTTCATTGCACACGATGACAGCTGCTCCCCACCTCCTGGAGGGTGTCCCATTCTGCTCAGCATACATGCGCTGGTCACCCGTTTCCGTGGGTGCGAAGAGAGATGTGACTTTGCTTCTCTTCCTCATAAATTGCCCCCACAACTGCCAGACACTCCTCAGCACAGTCTCTGTATCCTTGGAACTAGCTCTCCTTCCCACTCCAAACCACAGGAGGCTGAGGGCCCCGCACAGCTGCAAGGCAGGCCTCTGCATGCCCCCAACCATGATCCAGGGCTCAGGGTGTAGGCTGGCCCAGAGCCCTATAGGAAAAGTTCTACGTTAGAGACTCTTTAGGGTCAAGGAGCTGGTGTCCTAAGAGAGTGTGATGGACTGCTGACAAGAGTGAGTCTTGGCTTGGCCTAAGAAGGAAGGGCTTCCAGGGTGACAAGGATCCTGGCCAACTTCCCAGGCCATTCTCTGCCATATCTTCATCAAGGCATTCACTCCCTTGGTTTATAGACTATGTGTGGGTTGTTCACGGCGTGAGCTCCTTGAGAGCGGGGACTGTGTACTGTTCCCCATTCAAGCCCTGAGGCCTAATTCATGGCCTGGTGCAGAGGGGATCTGAGGATGTGCTTGTGAATGAGGCAGTGCATGGATGGATGGATGGACGGATGGTTGAATGGATGGAGGGATGGATGACAGCTCACTAGCTGCCCGTGGAAGAAAGCAACCATCCAGACAGGGCTACGTCCTGGGTCCTCCCTTAGCCTTGGCCTGTCCACAGAGATAAGTCTGTGTGTCTGACAGGGGTCCTGCTTCATCCTGTTGCTCTGGGGGAATCCAACTGGATGAAGCACTTCACATGCCTTCTCCTGGACACAAGTTTAAGGGGCAGACGGAGAACATCGAGCCACCCTCCAATCTCATCTTCTTTAAAAGGAGTCTTTCCAGAGAAGAGAAAATGGCAAGCTAGAGCAAGGGTTGCAAACTATGGCAAATCCAGCCTTCTGCCTGTTTTTGTAAATAAAGTTTTATTGGAACACAGCCATGTCCATGCGTTTACACATCTCTCGCTGCCTTTGTCCTATAGCTGCAAAGTTGAGGAGTTGCAGCAGAGACCACATAGCCCGCAAAGTCCAAAATATTTACTAAGTGGCCCAATCCAGAACAAATCCATTGACTCTGGGACAGACTATTGCCTGAGGTCTTATTATTGGCTGTGGGACCCTGAGTCAGGCCCTCAACATCTGCTTCTCACTCTGCCTGCTGGAAAAAATATAGAAAATAAGGATGCCTAGAACAGAACAGAGTGAGATGATCAGTTTGAAAGTGTTTTGAGAAGGGAAAAACCAAAATGGATCTCAGAAGGGGCAGACAGAGCAGGGAGGGCTGGGGAGACGCAGGCTTGGGTTTGCACCCCAAGTGGCATGTCACTCAACCTCTGAAAAATGATGACAATAATATCCATCCAGCTTTATTGCAATATAGTTCACATACCATACAATTCACCCATTTAAAGCACACAATTCAGTGGTTTTAGCTTATTCATATATTTGTGCAACCATCAGCACAATAAATTTTAGAACATTTTAAGATGATTTCCTAAATGGTGGTAAAACACACCTAACACGAAATGTACCCTCTCACCCCCTTTCAAATGTGCACTTTGGTGGCGCCGAGCACATGCACGTTGTTTGCAACCATCACCACCTCGGCTCTACTTCTGTCCTACTTCATGTTCTTTCTCATGGCACTTACGCCTACCTGAAAATATGTCATTGCTTATGTTTTATTGTTTATTGACGTCTTTCCCGTGTAAACTCCATGGGGGCAGGACTTGGTCTTGTTCACTAGTCATCCCCTAAACTTGGAAGAGTCTCAGAAACATGGCAGGTGCTCAATAAATATTCAGATAAATGAATCAATGACGAGCCAATGTGCTGAGTCCACTACTAGGTGACGGCGTACTTTATGTAAGGCTTGGAGATGTGCCTGGCGCACAGTCCATGCTCAGATCAAGGCAGCCAGCTCCAGACCCAGCAGAAACACACCAGTGCCTTTGTGCAGCATCCCTGGCCCCTGTGAGCAGCCTTCCTCCCCCATCACTGGCATGAAGCCATACAAAGCGTTGTCATCTGCATACACTGTTTCCATAGGAGGGGGGTGCTCTTGCACTTCTTCTGAGCCCTTCCCCGTGGGGCCTAGCAGAGAGCTGGGGGCTGGGTGGGTGGCTAAGCCGGAGGGCGGGTGAGCAGTGTCGAGAACAGAACCCCCAAGACTCTGGAGGAAGAGTGGCACTGCCACCCCTGTATTAGTCAGAGTTCTCCAGAGAAACAGAACCAGCAGGATATATATATCCTGAGACAGAGAGAGAAGAGACTGATTTTAAGGAATTGGCTCATATGACTGTGGGGGCCTACGAAGTTCAAAATTTGTAAGGCAGGCTGGAAATTGAGGTAAGAATTGCTGTTGCGGGGTTGAGTCCAAACTCCACAGGGCAGAGGGCTGGAAACTGAGGCAGGGCTTGTGTGCTGCAGTCTGGAGGTGATCGCCTTCTTTTTCAGGAAACCTGCAGTCTTTTCCTCGTAAGGCCTTCAACTGATTGGATGAGGCCCACCCACACTAGGAAGGATAATCTGCTTTACTCAAAATGTACTAATTTAAAAGTTAATCACATCGACAAACATCACAGCAACATCAAAACCAGGCATGAGAGCCTAGCCAAGTTGACAGAGAATTAACCATCACGACCCTCAACAGCACATGTCCTATCCCCACCTTGCAGAGGAAGAGGGCAGTGTGGCACTTTGAGAGGACACCTGGCTAAGACTGCAGAAAGGACATAGGCCCTCCGTGCCCACCCCTCCTGTTGCCTGTGTCATGAGGCGACAGGCATGGATCTACCAGCTCTAGGCCAGGCCTCCTGGAACCAGTGGGTGACTGAGGACTTACCAACATTCAGCTCAATAATCTGTCGTAACTTGCATAAGCAACTGCTCAGGGAGTCACATCCTTAGGAGCTGCATTCGAGCCGTCTATTGGCTGTTGCTTCCATGGCCTCAGGAATATAAGCCAAACAGAAAAATGGCGTCTGGGCCCTGCTGCTGCGATTCTTTCTTCCCAGACAGGACCTGGGAGCTATCTCTGGAAGGAAGATGTGAAAGGAGGCCTCGGGTTCCTTGGGACACACCTGGGGACTCAGGAGAACAGGAGGGCAGAAGAGAGAAGGACCGGCTAACTCCTGCAGTTGGCTCTGGGACCTCCACGGACTAGGCCTGGCCCTGAGCCCTGGACAGGGTGTCCCCAGCCATCCTGCCCTCCTCAGGACGTGAAACATGGAAATGCAATAAACCAAGGCCACCCATCAGGCGCCTCATCCTGGCCTTTTGAGCTCAGCCTCTCTGCCTTTCATTTTTCAATAGACCTTTTTGAACCTCTTCAACATTCCCAAGTAGTTTATACAACAAGCCCTGTGTCCGCAAGTCAATTAGCCTTTTCTGGGTTCATGTGCTCATTCTAACAGGGTAGCTCCCCCAAGCTGGGTGTCTAAGCCAGAGCCCCACCAGGTGACTCTGGGCTGTGTGAATGGCCCAGGCTTCGGCCCTGACACACACACGTGCGCTTCGCTGTCCACCGCCCGGGGCTGCCAGCCAGCAGAGCTTCTCCACCCAACTGGGGGCTTCCCGGGGGCGAGCTGGACTCTCCCTGCCTGGCCTGTGAACCAACACCATTGCAGGGATCCCAGCCCAACAGGGGTCCAGGTCGGCAACAGTCACAGATGGTTGGAATGGCCACTCCAGACCACCAATCCAGGTTTTTGCTCTTGCACGTTTCTGTGGGATAACGAATGGAAAAATATCACAGGTGCTCACCAAAGGACTGCTTCTTGGGCAGGAAAGCCCGGTTATCAGAGTCAGTGAGCCAGTGTTTACATTTTAATTAGCTTGATAAATAATTATGCCTTTGAGACACCCAATCTGCCTGACAGGCTCTCTTCTCCACCTCCAATAGATTAATCTTATTTAACCACATTTTGTTTATAACATAAACCTGCGTCTGTGTCTAAAATGCCAAGGTTGCAGAGGTCTTGTTTTCAACATTATCTATAAACACATCTACCCCTACTGACTGGCAAAATTCCTGCATCGTGAGTCCACTCCGCAGGCTCACCCAGGAGGACACGCCTGTGGGTGCTATTTGCCCATCTGCCCTGAATCCAAATCCTGGCCTCGCTCTGCCTGTGTATGAAAGCCCCGCCCTGGTTTTCAACACAGAGCAAGATGTATGTGACTCTCAGGGACAGGGTCATCTTTCTCTCCAAAACGCTGGGAAGCTTTAAGCTGGAGGCCCAGCTCAAGGGCGTCAGGCTGGAAAGCTGGCGATGAGCAGAGCTGAAGTACTCAACTCTTCTGATGGCGTCTCGGGGACTGTCGGCATCCCAAGGAACTGACAGGCGGCTGCTGGGTAAACTGTAATTTAACCTACATGTTTACTTTGATAAATGTGCCAATAGGAATGTGCTGCCTATAAATTTCAGTCCTTGGGAAAAGGGAGTCCTTTCCTTCCCAACGATATCGATTCCCGGGCATTGCATTCCACACCCCTCAGCTTTGCAGGGCACACCAGGGCTACACTAAAAGTCCGAGATCCAGCTCACTTAGAACTTAATGGGAACTTTCACAGAAAAATCAAAACAAACCCCAGAAGGGTGGTTGCGGGGTCTGACTTGCTCAAGCCTCAGTGTTGGTCTCTTGTGTGGGGGGAGCCTGACAATCCTTCTCTTCCAGAATGTTCACGTCCAGTCAAATCATGGCAGGCACATCTCAGAGCCCGGATTCAGTTTAAAAAATGGTTTGTCCTAAAGGGAGCTGTAGGAGCTTCAGCAAAGAGATTCATCAGTCTAAATTGTCTGCAGAGCACAAAATCAGAGCTTCCTCCTAAGTCACGCTATGACATGTTCTAGTTAAGAAGTGAGCTTTCCCGCACTCCAGATGCCAGGTGATAAGAATTACTGATGCGTTGCTTTCAAAGCAGTTGGTTTTATGGCTTGGCGGGGCTGGCTTTGAGACTCTGCTGGGCTTCATTTGCATACCGAATGACAGCACAGGAAAAGGCAACCGAAGGCCTCAGACACAGTTAGCCTCTTCCATCTCTGCTGCCAGTTATAGGTCATTTTAAACTAACATCTGGTGAGTGTACTTTTAAACCGCATCTGTAGCTTTAATTAGGGATCTCCTGGGAATGTCAGAGGAGGAAAGAGAGAGCCATCCCCAGGGGAAGATTAAGACATTGGCAGTTCCACTGATGCACAGCCTTGAAGCTGCCTTGGCCTGATTTTATTATACTGTATGATCCACTGCGATAGGGGAGCCCTTTGCACAAGAGGATCTTAATATTAGCTACATGCTGGGATAAGCAGAAATTCTGTTTCCGCACCCGAAAGAACCTACCACCTCCAGAAAGTAGCTTCTGTGCACCAAGATCCAAGGGGGGTTTCTCCTTAGGCCGCTACAGAAACCAAATCTGCCCCTAAGATGCCCCAAGGAGTTAAGGCCACCTTAGGACTCTGTTGCCAAGAGCATTTGCGACAAGGAACCAGTCAACAGGCTTCTCTGCTCTGCCAGGATTGTCGACTGTTTGCCCCTTTTTTTCCCGTAAGGATAATTCTTGAAAGGTACTCCATTAAATAAAACATTTCACTTTCCACCTAGGCCAATGAGATTTAATATTCTCCTTACACATGTTCATTTCTTTCAGCGACGTTTGAGATGTACAGTACTATTTTAAAATTCCGCAAACTCTCAGGGATATATCTTTTAAACTCAAATAAAAATGTCCTTTCCTCAGCTTTCTGCTTGCCGAGCTAAATCACACGCTTTGCTCACAACAGGTCGTGGCCCACTGATGGAGAGGGAAGCCGGGGGGCTAAAGAGAGCAGTCCATTGGGCTGTTTCCATCCCCACCTCCTTGACTGATAAACGTAAGTAATAAAAAAAAAAATCCTCCATTTCACTGGAATGCCCATTAAAATGTAAACACAGAGAGAGGATTTTGAGTAGGCTACAAAAATGCTTTATTCAAGAGACTGCAAAAGGCAAAGCAAATCTAAAGTTGATTTTTAAACCTACTACATCGTATGTAAATATGCCGGGCTCCCTGTTCCTAAGAGGGACGTGGAGAGTCTGTGTATTTATTGGAAAATCTGCAAGATGGTGTCAGGAGGCTGTCAAGAACCCCTGCAAAGATGCAGGCTCAGCCTCTTCCCTCCACAAGCTGTCTGTATGAATCAGACACAAAGATCCCGATGCCCACGGCTGCCCACGGCTGCACACAGCGGGAGGCCCACGACGTTTCTCGCTGACAAAATATGGGACCTCTGCCCGGAAATCTCCCGATGAAAAGGGAATTTCAGAACAGAAAGAATGGCGTGTTCTCTCTGCACCCACTCAGATGTCTTTTTCCAGGTGTGACCTTGATGAAGGTGCACCTGTGCAATCACTCTTATTCGACTGGGAGTCCACTGTTGGATCAGAGGGTCATCCATCCACGAGTCTTTTCCTCATTGACAGGAATGACAAGTAGATTCAACTGGTGCCAATTTCGAGGGCTCAGTAGTGACTGCTGAGAACCCAGGCACGTCGGGGAAGCTCGTTGTCAGCATTCCAGTCGAATTCTGACACACGTTTGTCATCCCTGTCTGAAAACTGCGAAGGGTGCCATCCTGAAGTCTCCTATCGGTTGAGCTCCTGAATGCTAATTAGCTCTGGGGTGCCCCACTGCCAGGATTAAGGGGGATCCTGTTGCTAGTGCCATTTCAAATAGGTGCAGGAAGGAGTGGTTGAGAAACGAGAGGGAGACGAGCATCAGGTCCACGGTGCCTGCCCCTCTCGTGCAAGTCTGGTTCCCTCCAACTCTCCGTAAGCTCCCAGTCCTCGCAAGCGCTGGCCATGGAGTCCATCGTAAACCTACGGAACACGGAGGCAGCGCTCCCCGTTCATCATGGAAGGTACATTCATGTTTTGTGCAACTAAGGGGGGCTACAAGCCCACTAATAGGTATTGTGTGTGTATCTACCGATTTGTGCATATTTATATAATCTGTGAGTATATTCTTTATTTTTACTGCCTGCTTTGCTCAGACTGCAGACAGCACTAAGATCATCAGCAGCCTCCTAAATTATAGATTGGCTCACCAAGTGCACTGTGTCACTCATTAGCTACATCATCTCGCAGTTCCACACAACAATAAATTAAGTAACACAATAGCTGCAGGAAAATTAGGTGAATAATTCTCACATTAAACGAAAAAGTTTGGGATGCCTTTGGTTTCTTCCGGGCTGCTCCTAAGACATACAGTGTCATGAATAGGCAACAGACAGGACTCTCAATTCCAAGGGTACAATTCTTCAGAACAAGGTAGGTGTGGTTTATATTAAAAATAGAACAGGCTGGAGCAAACAGACTTGTATTTATATAGAATGTTGCAACAACTGTCATTTTACATTAGTCAGAGAAATCCCACAGGACTGGTGTAAGTATTAAATGTGGCAATTTTTTTTGTTTACCGACAAAACATAATAAAAAGAACACAGCCTCCTGGATGACATTCTGGATGATTTTTTTTTCCTCTTCCCCTGAAGTCATTCATAAAATAAACATGTGTTCCCAGTCCTCGCAGGGCTTCTTTATGAGTCTCCTGACAGTGAACTAGTGTTGACAGGCAAAGCAGCCCCCACCCGAGACCCCAAACCGGCAGCTCCCACTCTAGGCCCAACGGTCCTCTGGCTGCATTTCCATTTGCTGCCCGAACAGCAACCACCAAGCGCACCCCAGCATCTTTCTTGAACTGTGTGTTAAGGACAGTTACGGAGTTTTGGAAGGACATTTACAATGTGGGGAAAGCCAATCTTCCTGCAGAAATGAGTCCGGGAGAGGTGTCTAAGTGATGAATCCCAAATAGCTTGCGATGTGCTTCTTGCCGCCAAAATATGGAGCTCTCCAAAGAGCTCCATAGAACCACTCAGACAAGAAAGGAGGACTGGGGACAGGTATGCTGCTCAAACAAAGCCCATGCCGGCTGACCTCGCCCTTGTTCCAGTCCACTGCTGGTGAGAGGGTCAAGTGGCAGAAAGCCAAGAGAGACATGGACCACAGCATGAGGTCGCTTCTGGTCTTGCCGGGCACAGAGTTGGGACCAGAGCTCCCCCTGGTCAGCTCTCTAGGGGTGTGCCCAGGGCAGAGGTTCCCCAAGCGTGGTCTGGGCATTCCACACTATCCTCATAATGACCCTAGGACATGATTCACCTCGCGTGTGCAGTGGTGTTTTCCAGAGGTGACACGACATGGTGATGTGGTCGCTCTAATGGTTCATGGAATGTGCAATGCTTGTGTATTCTTGTGTTTTAAAATTTCTTCAGTTTTAACTCAAATACAGTGAATATCGATAGATATAACTCACGTGATCTAAAGCTCTTTGATCCTTTGAGATCCTCGCTGAATTTTCAGAGTGTAAAGGAGTCCGGAGACCTGTTTGAGGACAGCTGCCGCCTTCGAGGGTAGCTGGCTGAGCTGACCATGGCCCCCTGCTCGTGTTCCCCTGAAACTCGGGTGTGGGGGGCTTCACTGAGTTCTAACTCTAACCTCATGAGCCAAATATGACTCCGCTGCCCCAACCTCCATGACAAGGCTCAGCCGCCTCTGTTGGGTGCCTGTTGGCATGACAGAGGTGCCACCCCTGCCTCTTCCCCCAACATCTGGCTGAGGGGACAAACACCGCTCCTGCTTGGCCAGCCTTGTCTGTACAGCCAGTCCCTACACTAAAGAGAGAGAATGAACGTAGCGAAACCTTCTAGCATTTAATACTTTTCTCTTATAGCTTAACAGACAATTAGTAAGTAAAAATGATTGAATAATTGCTTTGTATTTTCTAGTACATATTCATTTGTCCTGGGTAATGTCTTTAGAATCCAGGTGTGTAAGGCTGGAATCATCTTTACTTTGCAATGAAAGATCTGATTCAACTGGGCAAAACGCCCAAATCCTGTTGGGGTCACTTGCGGCTCATGTGGGTACGACTGGCTTCATCTCTAGTCTCTACTCACACCTGGTCCAGAGCTCACGCTTCATCCTCCAGCCAGGCAGGTGATTCTAACGGACTAAGGGAGCTCAGGGTCAGAGAGGGACCTGCCTCTACCCCAGGGGCAGCTGTACTGTGAGGCCTCTTCCTGCCACTGTGGTTGTGACAAGAAAGCACTGGGTTTTATTGCTATTACCACTAGCCATGTAGCTGTGGGCTGTCCATTCGGTGTCTAAGCTCCTCGGTCACTTCACTGTAAAACAGGGATAATATGTCTACCTCTGTGAGCAGCTCTGAGGAGTAGAGGAGATCTTGTGAGCAGAGCCTTGTGCCTGGCAAACAGTTGGCGCTCAATCCATGCAAGTTCCTCTCCTTCCCTTCCTGGCAGTAATGGCACAAAGGTGAACCTTATGACTACCACTCCTATCTCCATGTCTGCTGCCTGCCTAGAAGCTGAAGAGAAAGCATGGGGAGGAAGGGAGTGGAGGGCTGGGACACCCCCACCAACAGCCTGAAAATCCATTTGTGACGATTGTTACCTCTGAGCACGGGGCTGGAGGATGAGGTGGGAGACACACTTCTTATTCCCTATCCTTTTGGTACTGTAAATATTTTTACCAAGTGTGTGTGTATTTCATAATAATAAAAAAGGAAAACCTGTCTTCATATTGGGATAACCATTAAATGAGACTTCATTTCATTGTCAATTAAAGTGACAGTTTTGCAAGCTTTGGCATCATAGAACCTCAGTAGTGATGAATTTAGGGTTAAACCTAGAAGAGATGGGCATCACTTTTGTCATCAGAGTGACTGCTCCCCCATCCCAACAGCGTCACACACATGCAGCAGTGTATTTGTTGGAAAACACTTTTTCTGGATGTTTGGTTGTCGGCTTTCAGGGAAGCATAGACTTCTAAACCTCTCTGGCTCTCAGGTCTGCGATTCTAGAGAGATTAGCCGTGGGAGAAACATTAAACGAGTTCTCCGACTCAAAAATTAAAGCCTGAGAACAAAACTTCATTGGCCAAAGATGGGACAATTTGGCGTCATAGATGGCAAAAGTTTTAAAAAGCAATCTGAGAATCTCTTGGTCCTGAGTTTGGTTTAAAATTTTGGAATTTCTTTCCACTAATGAAAAAGGTCTTAAATGAAGGGAAAAAAATGATTAATTATAAACATAACCGCAATGTCCTAATTATTAAAAAATATTAAATTTAATTATTTATAAAATATTTAGTCACAGTTTATGTTCATCTAGGGAAGGAGATTTTAAAATCCCAGCATAATTAGAAATTACATTAAGTTATTAATTTAGAGTTCATAATTTTTTTTTCACGATATTGCTTCAACTTCTTGGACTTAACCCTTCCACAGCCTAGAGTGTAGGAAGGTGACCACACTCGCTGGGTTTTAAGGGCACGTTTGGGAAGGATGGAAATGCAGCAAGTGGAGTTAAGGCATTTTGATTTTATCTCTGGTGCAGCTTTTGGAGCACGAGGTCAAAAACATCACCAAGCACAAGTGGAAACAATCCTCCCTGAGCAAAAACCATCACAAACGAAAAAGCTAACAATCTGAACTGCAAAGACTCAGATGTTGAAATTATCAGAAACAGAATATAAAATTAGCTTGTTTATATTGTTTAAGTTAAGAAAAGGGGGAAATAAAAGTATGATGAAGAAACAAGAGAATCTCAAGACTGACAAAGCAAATTTTAAAAAAAGCAAACAACTTCTAGAAACAAAAATACAATAATTAAAATTTAAAAACTCAATGTGAAGAAAATATTAGACAGAGAGAATTGGTGAATTGAAAGATAAATTAAAAGATATTACTAAGACATCCAATACAGAGGAGAAATGTTGAAAAAAGATGAAATAGGGGTAAAGTTGTGGAGAGTAGAATGCAACACACATGGTCTGAGTTGAAGACGGGGAGGAGAGAAGACTAGGCCAGCAGTAGTAACTGAGTTTGTCTGAGAATGTTTCAGAACTCAGTTCTGAGAGGAAGCCAGCCATCCACAGATTCAAGAAGCCCAGTGAATCCCAACCAGGAAAAGCAAAAACAAACCTCACCTCCCCTCATTGTAGTGAAAATGCAGAACACAAAGACAAAGAGACAAGCTCAACAGCAGTCAGAAAGAGAGAAATGACAATTAGGCCGACAGCCAATTTCCCAAGTGCAACAGTACATCCCAGGAGGCCTTGGACTAATCTTTCCAAGTGCCGAGAGAAAATAACTGCCCACCCCAAGTCGTACATCCAGCAAAACAATCTTTCGAGAAGGAGGACAAAATGAAGATACTTCCACAACAAAACAAAATCCGAGAGGGCTCACCACCAATGAGACTCCATTAAGGAAGCTTCTTAAGGATGTACTTCAGAAAAAGGGAAGATGATCCCCGAAGGAAGGGCGGAGATGTGAGAATAAATGGTGGCAAAGGAAGTGGTGAATTGAGAGTGCAGATGAGCCATTCTTCTGCTCCTTCTCATCTAAGCAAGGACAGGCCCTCAGCAGCGCTCCCCGTCTGCCTCCTGTATCATCAACATTTCAGCTTCTCCCAGATCATGCCCATTTGTAGGCAAACAAGCCGTTATTTCTTCCACCTTAAAAAAATATCTTGTCCCCATGTCTCCAACAGTTACCACCTCATTCCTTTGCAGTTATTCCTTAAATCTTCACTTTCTGCCTCCCATTTCTCTCCTCCTAGTCTCTCTTAGACCCACTCCAAACAGACTTTCCACCAGTTCACCAAAGCTATTCTCATCAATGACCTCCTCACGGCTGAATCAAACAGTCAATTCTCAGTCCTCTTGGAACATGACCTGGAGGTGGCATTTTGTCCCTCCCCCTTGATATGCTTTGTTCACTTGGCTGTTGGAACCCTGCCATCCACAGGGTTCCTTCCCCCGTCATGGTCATGTCTTCTCCATCTGCTTTCCTGCATCTCGCCTTTCCCTAACGAAGAAAGGGTAGAAAATAATGAGTTAAGTAATTAATAGAAAAAAATACAAGACTGAAAACAAAGGGAAAAATGGAATCGACAAAAGAAAGTAGAAAGAAAGAAAAAATAAAGAACTGAAATTTATGACGTGGAGAACAAGCATACAATAGGGAGGATTAAAGAAGTCAAAAGTTGATTCTGTGAAAAGTCTGATATTGACAAACCTCTGGCAACTTTTATCAAGAGAAAAAGAGGGAACGTACATGTAAACAATATTACGAACACAACAGGGACAAAAGTACAGATGAAATGAGGACTAAAGAGATAAGATAATTTTACAAACATCTTTATGCTAACTAATTTGGAAACTTCAGTGAAATGGACAAATCATTGGAAAATTGCAAATAACCAAGTATGACTCAAAGAGAACTAGAAAGTGGCTCTGCCATTTTACATCTCCCCAGCGGTGTCTGAGCATTCCAGTTCAGATAATGGGATTGCATGGCTATTGCCACGGATGCTTTGCAGCAGAGGTGGGCAAACAACAGCCCACAGGTGGCCGCCTGTTTCTGTAAATAAAGTTTTATTGGCACACAACCAATAAACCAATTTGCTCATGTCTACGGCTGCTTTCACTAAGGCAGAGTTGAGTAGCTGCAACAGAGATTGACAGTGTGGCCGGCAGGCCTAAAACATTCACTATCTGTCCCTTTAAGAAAAAGTTCCCTGTTCCCTGCCTTACAGGAAGATAATAAAAATCTGAGGAGAAATAATAGGCTGTTGAAAGTCAAGCGTGAAAGCCAGAGAGCCTTCTGGTGCAGGGCTGACCAAGCCTAGGATCTAACCGATAAGTGACTGAACCGCAGAGCAGGTTAGATGCTCACCAATGCACCTTTCTTATGCCAGGGTCAGGGACCAAGCTGCGAAAATTGGGATCCCTGATACACGAGATGGAGGCATCTGGGAAGATGTCCAAAGGAGTTTGATTCCCCAAGACAACTTGGAATCTTCCAAGCCTGCAGAAGTGCCCAACCCTCCCCAGGAAGAGCCAGCAGCCTCCTGTGCTGGAAAAAAATGCAGAGGCCTCAACTCAGAATATGTTCCCACTTCCCCTGCTAAATATTGGGCCTATAACTACATTAAGCAGCAGCATAATCCAGGGGGAATGTGCTGGCCTGATAAGGAAGGAAAGGCTCTACACCCCAAAGGAACTGGAAGTCATGGCCAACAAGCACTAGCAGGAAGGAGAGACATGAGGGATGAACACTGAGGGTGCTTGCTCAAGGAGGGCTGACCATAAAATTGAATAATGAAGTGTGTATGGACTTTGGGGCACCCTCCTAAGATCTAACATCCTGGCAAGGGACCCCTGGAGAGCTGGCGTAAACTCTTTACTGGGATATCTCCCAAAAATAAGCAAAAGAAGAAGTTTAAATGCTCACAATGCCTCGGTTCGTGGTGGAGGAAGGGATGAAAGGGCCTGGGAAGCAAGCATGCTAGAATGGACCTATGACCAGAACACCTGCCAGTAAAGATGCTCCATGGGAAGGACCAGAGGACACACTGTGCTCTACGGTAATAAGGAATGTGCCAGTGAGAGGGGCCCAGCATCACTACAAATTCAGTGCTGGCCACAACTCTTTTGTAGGCCAGAGCTTGCGGGCTGACAGAAGGAGAGGCTAATAGAGAACCTGGCTTGCTGATAGCAGTGGGATGATAGTATGCCAAAGCAATGGAGGTGGCAGTGCTTAACCACCAGAAGTCAGGGGTCACAATTACTGAAACAAGCAGCAAGGTCAGAGTGGAAGCCAAAGACCCACAGAAAGTTACAGACAAGGTGAGTAGAACATGGGACTAAAGAGATGGGCAGCCAACAAGCTTGTTTAGCAGAAGAAATCAAGGATGGATGACTGGAAGCTGAGGGCAGGACAACTGCCTCCCCCAAAAGTCATAATCCTTACCCAATCTCTGGACCTGAGCTAGTTTTTATACCTGGAATTCACTAGAAGAAGAGATGGCCAGGTACCCAAGAGAAAGGACTCTACAATTCCACAGCAAGAATATACACTGAGATGATTCCCCCAGTCATTCCTCCTCCCATTTACTTGGGTATCTGTGCACACTGTGTATACCTAGAAATTTTGGGGAAGTTGGACACAGAGCCTGAGTTGGTATTGAGACTCAGAGACCCCAAGTGTTATTGTGGCCACCCTCTTAGAGTGGAGACCAGGTAATAAACAGAATCCTGCCCAAAGTCCATTTATAGCAGATCTGCTGGGTCTGTGGATCCATCTGATGGTCATTTCCCCCAACCCCAAATACATAATTGGTATTAACCTACTTTGCAGTTGGTGCAGGTCCTTGGTCTGTGAGGTACAATAGATCCAAATAGAAGTCTCTGACATAACCCCCCCGCCCCCACCCAAAGCTGGCTAAGATAGAAAACTAAGAACAATATCACATCACAGGGGGATGGCAGAGATGAGTGTATACTTAAGGAGCTAAAGGAAGCAGGGATGGTGGTCCCCATTATGTCATCACTTAATTCACCAGTGTAGCCCCTGCAGAAACCAGATGGATCCTAAAGGATGAGTGTAGACTACTGCAAGCTCAGCTGAGTAGCAGCCCCAATCAACTGAGAGCTACCGTGTCAGATGTCTTTCCTAGAGCAGATTGCTATGGCCTCAGATACATGGCATTGGGCAATTGACTTAATGACTGCATTCTTTTCTATCTCAATCAGAAAAGAAGATGAGAAAATGTCTTCATTCACATTGAACAGATAATAATAACAATATTCATTCACAAAAGCAAATAAAAACTCTGAGCAAACTAGGAATAGAGGGGGACTTCCTTAATCTGATAAAGAATACATACCAAAACCTTACAGTAAATATCATAATTAAAGATGAATTATTGAAAGTTTTCCTTCTGATATCAGGAGCAAGACAAAGATGCCTACAATCACCATTTCTATGCAATATGGTACTGGTCTTAGCCAGTGTAATAAGACAAGAAAAAGAAATCAAAGGTATAAAGATCAGAAAGGAAGGAATAAAACGTTCATTATTTGCAGATGACATGATTGTATATGTAGAAATACAAAAGATTGTATAGCTGCTAGATTAATTTAAAAAATTAGCAAGGATGCTGGATACAAAGTCAATGTGCAAAAATGAATTGCATTTCTCTATATCAGCAGCCAGAGAATACAAAACAAAAATTTTGAAACGTAAGATTTAGTGTAGCATCAAAAATACCAACTCCCTAAGAACAAATCTAACAAAAGATGCACAAAACTACACTTTTTTTTAAGCTCCTTGAGGGCAAGGACCTTATTTTGCTCACTGTTGAATCTCCCCAGCACTTGGAATATGCCTGGGACATAAGGGTTGCTCAATAATTATTTGCTGAATGAATGAACAAATGTATATGTATGCCCATGATATTTTCACTTTTTACTATGTAACACTCACCCTTCTTTCAGATTGTCATGGAAATGTCACTTCCTCAGATAAACTGTCCCTCATCCATACACCATGTTAGGTCCCCAAGTTTTCATAACTTCTCTTTTGAAGTGCCCACCACAATTGTACTTAAGCAATTAATTATGTAGCTGTTCAATGTCTGCCTTCCCCACTAGTACATAGATTCCATGATGGGAAGACATGTACGTGGTATAAGGAGGTGCTGCCAAAATATTCTTACACTAATTTAATGAATCCATGTTGCCTGCAATTCAATAAGGTCTTTGAGGCTCTGCAGCTGCCCATTTGCACTTATCCAGCACACGTGACTTCATGCTACCTTCATCTTTTCCTGGTTTTCCCTATCAGGCGCATCTTCACCAGACACTATTCATTCATTCATTTATTCATTCAACAAATACATTCTGAGACCCCTGCATGTGCCAGGCACTGTACTAGGATTGAGGGTTGCAGCAGTAAATAGCACATATTGCACCTGAGGGCTGGCTTTCACTGGTAGTGGGCGGGGCCACTGCACAGCCATGACAAAGATCTTCCTGTCTGGCTGCAGAAGAGAAGGGTTCTCCCTTTTTACATTCTATGTAATTCCCAAAAACAGCTGAGGAAAAACATTCCTCCTCTCCTATATGTCACATCCGAGAATCCTCTCCCATAGAATTCCAATCCCATAGCCCTCTCCGCTGAGTAGTCATCGAAGGAAACCCCGTTAAAACAGTGAGAGCTGGTACTAGCTGTGACTCATTTAACACCAACATGGAGGAGAAAAATCAATAATACTTAGTTCTGGTCACATTTTATTTTTCTGTAACCAAGGTAAGTGTCTCTCATAAATATTCCCCCAAATGGTTGTGAAACTCACCGCCCGCCTCCCATTAAGTTTGCCCAATGTTGAGTTCCATTCAGGATATGCCAAGGAGGCCCAGGAGAGGCTCCCAGCCAAGCTGTCACTGACCAAGTTCACATCCTCCAGGGAAGCCTTTACCGACCCACTCAACAGAAGAAATGTGCCACTTGGTACAGCATCGTGCTTCCCTGTGTCGATGCAGTGCAATTTCTGCCTTATTGGGAGGAACAAGGGCTGTTGTTCGAGCAGCAGTAAATTCCGAGTCAGGGGAGGGGCCTCCCTGGCTCTGCCTGGATGCACTGGGCTCCGACATCAGCTTTGCGGTAGATCTTTCCCTTTTTCCTTTCAAGCATGCTGGTTCCACACACCTGCCCACTTCCCCCAGGCTCCCTCCCACCATACGAGAGGCACGAGGTGCCTTAGCCAGCCGGGCCTTGGTGGTAGGAACGGGCTCTATGAGCAAAGCATTTGCCTCTCCTCAGGCCTTTAAAAGGATCAAGAAATGTGCCCTCTCCTAAATATCCCCAAAAGAGTTGTGAAACTTGCTGCCCTCGACCTTGGTGAAGTTATACAATGTTGCACTCCATTCAAGGTATACCAGCCGACCACACAGGAGAGGCTCCCAGCCAAGCTGTCACTGACCAAGAACGTGGCTCAATTGCTTTCAGACCTTTGCTGTCTCCTCTACCTCCTGTGTTTGAAAGTATCCAAGCACGATTAAGAGACACCCACAAAGAGTTGTTTCCAGCTCACTTAAAACCTCTTTGATTGGGCAGTCTACTAGATAGCAATATGAGCAAACCCGTAAACAGGGTTTCCTGTGTGTCAGGCACTGTTCTAAGTGCTGTATGTGTATATTCATTCATTTAAGGCTCACTCCCATTTTGCAGATGAGCACAAGTTGCTACAGAGAGGTTAAGTAAGTTCCTTGAGGTCACAGAGATCCATCTGAGATTATTTGCCCTCTCCACAGCTACAGCTGGCAGCTAAGCTAAGCAGCTCCAAGGTTCTAGGCCCGAAGCTAAGAGATGGGAGACCAGAGTGAACAACTGCTCTGACATCAGCTTTCAGGGGGCCACACGCCTCCTTGGGACCCACCTTGGCGCCCTTTCTACTCTCACAGGTCTGATGTTAGCCCTTCCCAAGCCTAGGCTTCCTTCCCTGTGCCCCCTGGCAAAGGAGCCCCTGCCTTTCTCACAGGAGCAGTCCCTGGGAGGGAAAGAGAGGACCATGGTCCCCACGGAAGGATGCACAGGGGCTATGTCTTGGTCATTAGTTTCTCTCCCACTTCTCTTACCCCAGTGACAGCGTTGGGGTCCCCGTAGCAGCCAAATGAACAAACAATGCTCTTTGGCTCCTCCCAGCTGTTTCACACGCTGCTGCTCCCTCAGTTGTTTGGGGGCAACCCTGGCTCATCCTTGAGTCTCATCTCAAAAGCCATCTCCTCTGAGAATTTTCCTGATTCCCCCAGGAGGCCTGAGAGCAGCGTCCCCCTCCGCCCTCCTGGCACAAATCCTTCCTCACTGCAGTCACCCGGGTGCAGCTCCGGGTCTGCCTCCTCCCCAGCTGTGAGCTCCTCGAAAACAAGAGCCCATGTCTTTCGTGTCCGCGTCCCCAGCCTAGCAGAATGCCTGGCATATAAAGGTCTGCACTAAATGAAAGAACAGAATTGTTATTAACACTGGAAGTAATAGTTAAGCCACCTAGTAAAGGTTCTTTAAGTGGTAAAAGTAATAGTAACTTATGTTAGAATAACAGATACAGTATTTACCATGTGTCAGACATTATGCCAAATGTTTCACGTATTTCATCTCATCTAATCTTTCAAGTATCTACACTTGGTTGAATAGTGTCTTCCAAAAATTCACATCCACTCAGAACCTCAAATGTGACCTTATTTGGAAAAAGGGTCCTTGCAGATGTAATTAATTAAGATGAGCTCATATCAGATTAGGTGTCATTATAAGAAGGCCATGTGGAGACATAGGGGAGAAGACAATGTGAAGACAGAAACACACAGGGAAACACCACATGGTGACAGAGGCAGAGACTGGAGTGCTGTGTCTACAAGCCAAGGAGCGCCAAGGATTGTCGGCCACCACCAGAACCTGGAAAGGGCAAGGAAGGATCCTCCTGTGGAGACTTCAGCAGCTGACCCTGAAGGGCCCTGCAGACACCTGGATGTGGACTCCTGGCCCCCAGAACCATGAGAGAATAAAATCCCATTGTTCTAAGCCCCTCAGTCTTGGTAACTTGTTACAGCAGCCCTAGGAAATGAATACAGTGTCCTAAGGGGTAAAATGCCCACCTCTGGCAAGCGAGGCATTCAAGGCTCAGAAAAGTTGAGAGAGTTGTCCATTTGACCCAGCTAATAATCAATAAACTAGGGTCAAAGCCAGGCCTGGATGCTTCCCGCACCTTGCTCTGAGCTGCTGAACCATCCACATGGGGGGAAAGAAGTGGAGAAGGCAACCTCCTGCCTGCCTGGTCTCCACACCCAAATTCTTTTGCTTAGAAAAGAAAAATGGAACCAAATTCTGCCTCCCCCACATGTGGGCCCAGGCCAAACCCTATCCTTCCTACAGACACACGCCTTGAACTGACAACAGAGGTAATGTCTGCAGCTCCACGCCCTGGCGTCCCGCCCTTGGGTGGCTCGGAGTCCTGAGGCGCATGGGCAGACCCTGCATGAACCGCAGCCCCAGCACTGCTCTGAAAGTCAGCAGCTGCCAATTGCTTTCCAGGAGAAGGAGCAATGAAATTGAACCTTCCAGCATGTTCTCATTCACTCTTTGTGCTCTCTGACACCCATCACTGACCCACAAGTCCAAAACCCCTTCAACATCCTCACCCCTGGCCTCTCTTTCTCCGAATCTAATCATTCCTCTTGTGGATGTCTCAAGGTCATGTCCGCCCTTCAGCTGGAGAGAGTCTCAGGATGATTAAAACTTGGGGACTTGGAAGGAGGGTTAGGTTCCGTGGGGGTCAGAGGCTGTTACCGTTAGATCTCAGATGCACAGTAAAGTACTTTAGGCCTTCTGGGGGTGGACCTGAAGCTCAGCCCCGTAAATGTAGAACTGGGGGTGAGGGAGTTATATCCCAGAGGAGGGAAATCTGTAACTGTCAGAAATATGAAAGATCTGTCAATAGCACATGGAATCAGCCACCTAAATTGTGAAACCTAAGCCATGACTCCATTTGTTGTATGATGATCTAAAAGCACAGCTCGCTTTCCTTCTTACTGTTCCCTTTTTCTCTCCCATCACAGCCTATTCACTCATTTGGTTGAGAACTATCAGGTGAAGACACTTAAAAGGCACCTGGGTTTCTTAACTAGAAGAAGCAACAATGCCCTAACTGGAAATTCTGTTTGAGGACCATGGACAGCAAGCACCAAGCCTCCGGAACACACACTTCCCCTGCACACAGACCAGCCCCACAGGATCCCTTTTCTGCCTGGCCGGGAGCTGTAGTCCTTGACCCAGACAGGGCTGCCGTCCTCTCAGAGCTGGCACACGAGGAGACGCTGTTGGGAAAGCCTTCTGTTGAAGGATTCTGCCTTCTAGTACAGGAACAACTACCATACACATGGAAAGGAGCAGATTCGTGGGCTCCAAACTACAGAACAGCACCAAGGGATACAAGTAGCTGGAAGGCAGACTCCAGGTCTGTGTGAGAACTTGGCAAGAAACAAGTTGTCCAGCCCTAGGAGTAGACCCCTCCCGAGGGAATGAGATTGCTGCCCCTGTGAAGAATTCCCTCTTGGGAAGATTGGTTGGGGTTGGTTGTCCAGACTGCCTTGAGTGGGAGTTCAGATTCCTGACACAAAAATGCCTTTAGAACATGGAATCCCTTAAGTAGCCTTTTGATGGTCCCAACAGCACTCTCTGCCCTCACGTGACCCCTTTGCCTGCTTCCTAAATGCCTACCCAAGAATGATGGATGGGTACAGCTAAGCAGACCACCTTCCCAGTATATTTTTTACATATTCTGTCTCCCCACCTACTTCTTCCCTAGTACATAGGGTTAAATTTATAAACAAAATCTTAAGGACATCTCAGATTCTTGAGGGCAATTTGATAGTATGTATCAAAATTTTAAAATAATCCTACCCAAACTCTGGTTATCATATGTGAAATAAATATGATGTTATCCCCTTCTTCTCCAAGAAGTCACCCCCAAACACCAAGGAGAAAAAGAGAAATACAAACTCTAGGCTTGATACCCAGAAAACACCTCTACTCTTTTATAATTGTGTCTGAAGAAGGGCTGCCCAACGCAATAAGCTCTAACAGGGTTATGGGGAGATGCCTAAAGAGGATGCCTACAATGGCAGATCAGGCAAAGCCCACAGAGCATAGTTCATCCCAGCAGAGAGCACATGCCCGAGGCACAAAACCAAAACACTTATGTTTGGAACCATGGAAACAGGATTCATAGACTGGCAGCAGAGAACTACAAGGATTCACAGGCTAGTCCAGAAAACTGGATGTGGGAGGTCAGAGAAGAGAGTAGGGAAGAGAGACTGAATTGTTAACATCCCTGTGGCTGCTGATTTCTGTTGGCTGCAGAGAAATAAATGCTCACAGACACGGTCACAACTCTTTGAGATAAGGAACTTGACTGTGATAGGAAAAATTCTTGCCAGCCGGAAACTTGTTATTCCTTCAAATAACAGATCCAGGGGGAAAAATTCCACTTCATTGAAAGACTAGGACTAACAGAAAAGCAACCAAAATCAAATGAGTATAAAAATACAGAAAAAAGTAGGAACAAAATAGAAATAAATGGATTTAGAACGCTCACCAGAAAAATGTCACGGAGTCATTAAAAATTGTTGACAAACATTACCATGAAATCAAAAAAGTAATAATAAAACAATTACCTCTTTAAAACAGTATCTAAAAGCAGAGATACAAAAGGCCAGGAAAGGTACAGCATGGCAACAACAGGGAATAAAGCATGAGTTGGCAGAGCTCAGAAAAGAAAGAGAAAAACAAAACAAAGCCATCAAAGCCATGAGGCAATATTGGAAGCAGTCCAAAGGAGAGCAAGACTGCTAAAAAGACAGTAAGGCAGAAAGAGGATAGCATCGGAAAAATGAGCAAAAGTAAATGGAAATAGTCCTGGTTCTGGGCAAGATGGAACAAGCACACTGAAAGAAGCTATAAAACCTGGAAAGATGCCGGAGCAGCCATGTGAGAAGCCTGAAAAGGAAATGGGAGCAGACAGACTGGGGAGGAAGATTTAGAAGGTGTGGTGAAGCAGCCTTGAGCTCCCCACTTCTCCTTCACCCTGAGCCTGGATTCAGGGCAGCCTGAAACCAGGAATGAGACACCAGGATGTGCAAAGGAAAAGCCCAGGACAGGCTCTCTAGTTGTAGCTCAAGGAGCAAGAAAAGGGGGCTCCAAATACTTAGAGAGAGTGGAGGAAATCTCCCATTTTCATTTTTCTGTTCCCTCACACCTCAGCCCCCCGTGGTGGTGATAGCAGCAACAGTAGGGCGCACAGGTGCCTAAAATCATGAGGGAAGGGAAACTGCATCACCAACGGGAAGAGCTGTGGTCCCAAGAGTGTGAGGCAAACCCCTATTGCTTTCCTCCTCTCTCTGACCTACCACTGTAGCCCCTGAATTGGGTGGTCATGGGATTTGCACAACAGAGCAACGTGAGTAAAGCCCCAGGTTTCTGGCCAGAGGACTGGAAAGGAGAAGCCCAGAGAGATGATGGAGAGGGCCACTCTCTTTAAGTTGTTCATGAACTCTTGGGCTCACCCTTGAACTCCATATGTATGAATCTAATCCCAAATAGCATGCTAAGGACTTTGAGAACTGAGCTATGAGGCACGCTGTGCCAGACTGGCCACTGGGCGATGCACATGCAGGACAGCTCCTAGCAGGAAACAGTCTTTGAAAAAAGAACTAATGTTGAAATCAGAATCCATAAAAGGCTGTTGGAACTTTCAGCCTGAACCCAACTGCATTGACTACCTGCTAAAGCAAAAATATCCAATATTCTCCTTAGGATTTAAACAAGACCCAGAGTCTCATAACATAATATTCCAAGTGTATATAATACAGTCCAAAATCAAATGGTATGATAAGAGCTAGAAAAACCTCAACTTTCATAGAGAAAGATACATACATAGTGGAATTACCTGACAAAGACTTAAAAGCAGTTATTATAAAAATAGTCCAAGAAGTAAGGGTAAACATTCTTAAAACAAATGGGGACATAGAAAGTCTCAGAAATTAAATAGAGAATATAAAGACAAACCAAATGGAAATTTTAGAACTGAAAGAGTACCATAACCCAAACAGAAAACTCACTGGATGGGTTAAATAGAAAAACAGAGATTATAGAAAAAAAGTTTGTGAGTTTAAAAGTAGAACTATTGAAATTATCTAATCTGTATGACACAGAGGAAAAAGATTGAAAAAAATAAGCAGAGCCTCAGGGAACTGTAGGACAAAACCAAAAGGTCTACCTTTTGTGTCATTGGAGTCTTGAAAGGAGATGAGAAAGATTCTGGTGCAGAAAAAATATTTGAGTAAATAATAGTTGAAAACATCCCAAATTTAGCAAAAAATATAAATCTACAGATTCAAGAAGCTGAGTGAACTGCAAACAGAATAGACCCAAGAAATCCACAATAGACACATCATAATAAACTGCTGAAAACTAAGGACAAAGAAAAAACCCTCAAAAGTGGCCAGAGAAAAACGACATGTTACTTACAGGGCAAACTGTGGTCAGTAAACTACGGCCTGTGTGCCAAATCTGGCTCACTAGCTGATGTGGTAAATAAAGTTTTATTATAACACAACCATAATTATCCCTTTATGTATTGTCTGTAACTGCTTTAGTAATACAATGGCAGAGTTAAGCAGTTGTGACACAAACCATATGGCCTGCAAAGCTGAAATATTTACTATCTAGTCCTTTATAGAAAAAAATGCTGACTACTGTTATGGGAAACAGCAATTTGAATGACTTCAGATTTCTCATAAGAAATCATGGAGACCAAAAAGAAGTGAAATAACACTTTTTAGGTGATGAAACAAATGACTATCAACCCAAGATTCTATACCTAGCAAAAATATCCTTCAGGAGTGAAGGAGAAATAAAGACAGTATCAAACGAAGGAGAACTAAGACAAGTAGTTGCCAGTAAACCTGCTTTTAAAAAACCTGTGAAAAGAAATTCTTCAGGTAAAAGGTAAATTATATACCAGAAGGAAACTGGGAACATCAGTAATGAAGAACAACAGAAATGGTAGACATTTGGGTAAATATAAAGACTATTTTTCACTTGAGTTCTTTAAAATACCTCTGACGGCTGAAAGTAAAAATTGTAACACTCTCTAGTGGGGTTTTCAATGTATGTAGATGTAACAGATAAAACAACTAAAAGATAAAGATGGGGGAGAAAAGGGATCTATATAGTGTTGGGTTTCTATAGTCCACTTGAAATGGTAAAATATTGATTCTAAGTAGACTGTAAAAAGTTAAAAAATGTATATTGTAATCCGTAGAGCAACCACTAAAACACTATACAAAGAAATATAGCAAAAAAAGACAATAGATAAAATAGAATACTAAAAAAAAGTTCAAATAACACAAGAAAAGGCAGGAAAGGGAAAACAAAAGGACAAAAACAGAGGAAACAAACAGAAAACAAATAATAAAACACATCAATAATCACATTAAATGTAAATCATTTAACAATTAAAAGACAGAGATTGTCAGAATAGATAATAAAAAATATGACCCAATTATATGTCATTTACAAAAAACTCACTTCAAATATAATGACACGGGCAGGTTAAAAGTAAAAGGATGGAAGAAGATATACTATGTACATACTAAGCAAAGGAAAGTTAGAGTGGCTATACTAATATCAGACAAAGTAGACTTCAGGGCAAAGAAAATTACCAGGGATAAAGAGAAGCATTACATAATGATAAAAGATCAATTCACCAAGAAGACGTAACAACCCTAACTGTCTGCACCTAACAACAGAGCTTCAAAAGATATGAAGCAAAACCTGAAAGAACGGAAGGGGAAAATAGAAAAATCCACAAATCCAGTTGAAGACTTCAATACTTTTCTCTCAGTAATAAATAGAATGAGTAGACAGAAAATCAGGAAGAATATTAATAAAAACTGAATAACACTATCAACCAACTGAATCTAATTGTTATTTAGAGAACATTCCATCCAACAACAGTAGAATACACATTCTTTTTAAGCGTACATGGACTACTCACCATGAAAGACCATATCCTGGGTCACAAAACAAACCTTAAAATGTCAAAGAATTGAAATAATACAAACTATGTTCCCTGATGATAATGAATTTAAATCAGAAATCAATAACAGAGAGATAACAGGAACATCTCCAAATACTTGGAAATTAAAAAGAAAACTCTTCTAAATAACCCACAGGTGAAAGAGAAAGTCTCAAGAGGAATTAGAAAATATTTTCAACTAAATAAATAATTAGAATATAGCATATCAAAATCTGTAGGATGCAGCTAATGCAGTACTTATAGAGAAATTCATAGCATTAAATGCTTATAGTAGAAAAAGAAAAGTCTCAACTCAGTAATATAAGCTTCTATCTTAAGAAACTAGAAAAATAAGAGCAAATTAAATCCAAAGTAGGCCAAAAGAAGGAGATAATAAATATAAGCATAAATTGCAAATGAAGTTAAAAGCAGAAAAATAATAGAGAAAATCAATGAAAGCGAGAGCTTGTTCACTGAAAAATAGGTAATAAATCTCTAGCAAGACTGACAAAGAAAAAAGAAAGAACACAAAAATCACCTCTATTGAATGAGAGATGTATCACTACAGATCTCACAGGCATTAAAAAATAATAGAGGAAACAACTAAAAATTCTACACACATAAATTCAACAACTTGGATGAAATGAACCAATTTCTTGAAAACCACAAACTTCCAAAATTCACCTGAGGAGAAATAGATATCCTGAATATTTCTACAACTATTAAATAAATTGAATTCACAGTTTAAAACCTTCTGAAAAAGACTTCTCCAGGCCCAGATGGTTTCACTGGCAAATTCTCCCAAATATTTAAAGAATAAATAATCCTGATTCTAAACAATCTCTTCCAGGAAATAGAAGAGTAGAGAACACTCTCCAGCTCATTTTATGAGACCAGAATTACCTTGATACCAAAGCCAGACCAAGACAGTACAAAAAAAGAAAACTACACATCAACATCCCTCAGGAACATAGACGCAAAAATCCTCAATAGAATATTAGCAAATCAAATTCAGCAATACGTAAAAAGAATAAAATACTATGACCAAATGGACTTTATCCTGGGAATGTAAAGCTTGTTCAATATCCATAAATCAATGTAATTCACCATATTAACAGTTTAAAGAAGAAAAATCACATGATTATATTAATTGATGCAGAAAAAGCATTTGACAAAATTCAACATCCATTCATGAAAATAAGTCTCAGCAAAATAGGAATAAAAGAGAACTTCTCTCTGATGAAGGGCATTTATAAAAACTTATAACTAACATCATACTTAATGGCGAAAGCCTGAAAGCTCTCCCTCTAAGACTGGGGACATGGCAAGGATTCTCATAACTCTCACAACTCCTATTCAGCATTATATGGAAGTCCTAGCCAGTGCAATAAGGCAAGAAAAAGAAATAAAAGTCGTATAAATTGAAAAGGAAGAAGTAAAACTGTTGCTATTTTCAGACAACATGATTGTCTATGTAGAAAATCCCAAGAAATATACCAAAAAATTAACACTTCTAGATATCAGGTAAGCTTAGCAAGTTCATGAGTACAAGGTCAACACAAAAATCAATTGTATTCCTATACATTGGCAATAAACAATTGGAAATAAAAAAAAATTTAAATGCCATTTACAATAGCTCCAAAAATTTGAAATACTTAGATATAAATCTAAAAAATTTTTACAGAATCTGTATGCTGAAAACTACAAAATACTGATGAAAGAAATAAATCAAAGCAGACCTAAATAAATGGAGATATGTATCATAGTCATGGATCGGAAGACTCAACACCGTAAAGATTTCAATTATCCCCAAAGTAACATATAGATTTAATGAAATACCAAACAAATTCCAGCAGGAATTTTTGTAGCTATAGACAAGCTGATTCATAAATTTATATCAAAAGGCAAAGGAACTAGAACAGCTAAAATTATTTTTAATGATAATTTTTTTTTTTTAAAGATTTTATTTTATTTTATTTTATTTTTTTCCTTTTTCTCCCCAAAGCCCCCCGGTACATAGTTGTGTGTTCTTTGTTGTGGGTTCTTCTAGTTGTGGCATGTGGGACGCTGCCTCAGCGTGGTCTGATGAGCAGTGCCATGTCCGTGCCCAGGATTCGAACCAACGAAACACTGGGCCGCCTGCAGCAGAGCGCGCGAACTTAACCACTCGGCCACGGGGCCAGCCCCAGCTAAAATTATTTTGAAAAAGAAAAATCAAGTTGAAGAAATTTCATTCTGTGATTTAAAAACTTATTATAGACCTATGGTAATCAAGACAGTGTGGTACTGGTGAACTGATAAACACATAGATCAATGGGCAGAATACAAAGTCTAAATAGACCCTAAGTGATTTTTGACAAAGGTGCAAAGGCAATTCAGTGGAGAAAGTATAGTTTTTTCAACAGTGTTCTTGTAACAATTGGTCATCCATATGCAAAAAGAAAAAAAGAAGAAGAGAAGAAAGAAGAACCTCAACCTAAACCTTTATACAAAAATCCACTCGAAATGGATCATATATCTAAATGCAATACATAAAATCATACAATTTTTAGAAAGAAACATAGAGGAAAACGATTGTGACCTGGGGCTATGCAAAGATTTCCTGGACATAACCCCAAAAGCAAAATCCATTTTAAAAATTGATAAATTAGATTTCATTAAAATTTTAAAGCTTTTGTTCTGTGAAAGTCACTCTTAAGATAATGAAAAGTCAAGCTATAGACTGGGGAAAAAATATTGGCAAATCATTTATGACTCAACGTAAAAAAAAAAAATTAAAAATGGGCAAAAAATTTGAACAGACAAGTCACTAAAGAGAATATAGAAGTGGAAAATAAGCACATGAAAGTTGTGCAAAATCATTAGCCATTACAGAGATGCAAACTAAAAGCTCATGAAATATCAGTATACATCTATTAGAATAGCTGGAAAAAAAACCCACCAAAAACCCCAAAACAATAAAAAATCATTTAGCAGTTTCCTGTAAAGTTAATCAAACATTTGCCATATGACACAACAATCCTAATCCTGGGTATTTACCCTGGAGAAATAAAGTCTTATGTTCATACAAAAACCTACACACAAATGTTTGCAGCAGTACTATTTCAGTGATTGGGGAAACAAACAGTGGTACATCCACACCGTGGAATACACTGAGCAGAACAACTTGGATAAACCACAAAGGCATTAAGCTGAATGAGAGAAGCCAGTCTCAAATGTCCCATACTGTAGGATTCCATTTACATGATGTTGTGAAAAAGACAAAACTATGGTGATAGAGAACAGATCAGTGGTTGCCAGGCTTTCAGAGTGGGGCAAGGGTGTGACTACAATAAAAATACCAACCAGGCTTGGCTTTTAGGTCTGGACGCTAATTCTAAAGTTCATTAGAAAAATATACAAGCAACAGTAGCCAGGAACATTCAGAAAAGGAGAAGGAATAAAGGTGGGTTTGCTTCATGAATATGAAAATATATTACATACCACAATAAAGAGTGTGACAGTAGAGCATGAATCGACAGAAGAATCATTGAAACAGTATACACAATCCAAAAATAGATCCACATACAATTGGGAGTTTAGTATATGCTATGAGAAGGTACAAGCCCATCAACAGATAAAAAGGTGGATAAATTCAATAAATAGTTTGGGGACATTTGAGTAGCTATCTGGAAAAGATAAATTGTATACCGACTCTACTCCTTCTACCTTAAGAAATTCCACATCAATCAAAGATTTAAATTAAGAACAAAATGAAACCATTAAAGTACTAGAAGACTCTTGCAATTTTTGAGTAAGAAAAGGCTTTTTTCACTATGCCATACACTTTGGAAGCCAAAAAGAAAGACCAGTAAGTCAGACTGCTTAAAAAAATTATTTTTGAACAAATAAAAAAAAAAGAAAATCAAATTAAAAACTTAGAAATTATTTACAATATATATTATAGAAAAAGGGCTTACTTATGTAATATATAAAGAGCTTCTCTTAACCAACAAGAAAAAGACCAACCATCTAATACAAAATTTTACAAATACATGAATAGACAGTTCATGGAAAAAGAAAATACGCCCAGCTTTCCTAATAATAAGATAAATGCAAAGTAAAACTACAAGATTACCATTTGCATATGTTGGAAGCACACAAATAAAATAGTGCGATAACACAATGTTTAGGTAAGGCTGTGAGGAAACAGATACTTTCATATAACGTTGGTTGGAATGTAATTTAGTTCAGCATTTATCCTTCAAACAATGTCAGTTAAATTAATTACAGTACATTCCTTCTGTTGAATACCTGCTCCCAAATCACTAAGGCCTTTTACTCACTGTCGTAACTGGAAAGCTTCTCCCCCAGATCTCCACAGGGCTTTTTGCTCCTCCAGCTCTTTGCTCTCATACCACCTTCTCAATGGGGTCTTCCCTGACCTCTCAATTTACAACTGCACCCACTTCCTATGCTTTCCCTCTGCTTTCTTTTTCTTAATGACACCTACCAGCATCTGACATACCACATATTTTCATTATTTGCTGTCTATTTACCCCCTCTAAAATGTGTGTCAACAGGGCCAACTACATCTTCGGCACCTAGAACGACGCCAGTCACATAGCAGCTGCTCAATAACACTTCTTCCTAAGAATGAGGCAGCTCTGTATGTCCTAACAGAAACCAGTCTACCGGTCGTAGTGTTAAATAAAAAGCAAGGTGGAAGACGTGTGCGAAGTATGCTACCATTTGCACAGAAGAAAAGAAAAGAAAAAGTGTCCATCTCTGGAAGGACCAATGAGAAAATGGGAACATGGTGGCCTCTTGCGAGAAGACAACTGATGTGGGGGCAAGGTGGGAGGGAGACACTTTTTACCATATATCTTTTACTACCTTTTGAATTCTTCATCATCTATTATTCCTTCAAAGTTTGCATAATGTATAATTTAAAAATGCATAATTTAAAAAATATAGAATTCCTTTAACCCACAATACCACTTCTAGAAATGTACCCTAAGAAGATAATTGGAGAGGTACATAAAAACACATGTTCAAGGATATTTATAGAAGTGTGGATAGAAAAAAACCCTGGAAACAACTATCCAACAGTAGAGTAGGTCACTACAATGGACCACCATGCAGATGTTAAGATGTATTTATTCATATTGATTTAAATAAAGTTCACAATATGATGCTGGTTAAAAATGACACCTTTTTTTTTTTTGAAAATGTGTGTGATGTGTACACTGGATTTAGGGGGGACTTTTAATCTCTACTTTATACATTTTTATACTGTTTTCATTTTTATAATAGATTACTTTTGATATCAAAACAAAGCCAATGAAAATATTTCCATGTTGAAGAAAATACAAGGTCTTTTTCATTCAAACTTTGCCATGCTGAAGGCCATGCTTTTTAACAAGGAAAAAAAAATGCTCTTGCCACAATCTCAACCAATAATTTCGAAAATAAGACAGCAAGAAATCAAGTAATAATAAGGGTGGTTATAATAGTTAACATTTACTGCATGCTTAATTTGCACCAGGCATAGCTCTAAAGAAACACTTTTACCTGCAGGAACTCATATAATGCCCCCCAACAGCACCAAGAGGGAGGCCGGGGCGTGTGCCCACTCACAGATGAGGAAACCGAGACACAGAGTTTGTTTAAAGTCATCCTAGCCTCCGATAACACCTGGGTACCTCTCCCTCTGGGCCTACCAGCCTGCACTGTCGTCACGTCGTAATTTATCCATCTCCCGGAACAGACTGTGCACGTTTTCAAAGACTAATTCAACTGGGGATTTCTAGCCTAGGACAGTTCTGAAACATGGCAGATGCTTTTGAACCTACGTTTGCCAAAAACATATAAACAACAAAGGAAAAGTCACTAGACGGGGAAGGCCAGCGCCTGAGAGGTGCTCCCCCCAAGGGCTCCCTTCAGGAGGAAAGACCCTCATGAAGGACTCCCACGGAGAGAAGCCCAATGTGCGCTATAACCAGGAAACAGATGAAGTCCCCAATTCGTCCCAATTTTTACCACATGCATGCAGAATTACAGTCTTACAACTGCAGATATTACAGGTACATATTTCATTACTCTCAGCATTGCATATGTATAATTTAGCGGTGTGTAAAAATTTATAAAGGTACAACTAGTGGTTGGTTAATGACAGTTGCTGTGGCAGCCCATATTTAGTGTATTTTTCATGTCATTGAAATCTGGCCTGGAATGGAATGCCACGTGCATAAAACAGGTGTGAAAAGAGAAAATGGGCTAGGGGCTTTATGACAAAACATTCCTAGACTCACAAAGGCTGTCCCCTTTTTTGTCAGTGAGAGGTGAGCTGCTCCAAAAAGGAGAGGTGAGGGCAGATGTGGAGCGGGTCTAGGAGCTTCTCTTGATGAGCCGGATGCATAGAAGCCCACTGCCAGCCAGGCTTCAAAGAGAAAAGCTTTCTGATGGAGAATAATTAAGACAAGAGACCCCCAAGAGAAAGCAGTGGATGCTATTGCTGTATTGACAAATGCATAATTTTATCTTGGAAAGATAAATCCCCTGCCTTTCCAAAAGTGAATCCTAAAATAGCTGCCTTTCAAGGACCAGCGTCCTAATCGAGTTTTTATTCATCAGTGGCTGCAGATGAGCCAGAGCGGGTCCTGGAAGTTTACCCCCGAAGCCACGGCCCTGGACTCACAGCTCATCAATTCCATGTGCTGGACGACACGGGGCCAGGCCCGGGGCTGGGAAAGCCCGCAGCCCGTTCCGGAGCTCAGAACAGCTTGGCTCCAGGTGCAGCTGGGAAGGCAGAGGCCTCTGTGCTGCAGGAGATGAGAGCTGGCTGGGCAGCAGTGGTGCCCGGCTTCCCTTGAAAAGGGGAGAAGAAGGAAAGGTGGCTTTGCAGCAGAGATCCCAGGGGTACCCCTTCCCGCCTCCCAGCACCCATTGTCCCTTCCCCGCTCTCCAAAGCTGATGAGAGCTTGACTTTTCCTGTCCTAGCCGTACAGTGGGGAAGAGGTGGGAGGACTTCCAGGTAGGTGTCATTAAGTCTATCCACAGATAAAGCACTTCCAGGCTTCACAAAGGTCACCGGAGGGTCAGGCAGAGCCCACAGTGCAGCCTGTACAGGCTCAGAGGGATTTTCCCAGGCCCTGTCTGGTGAAGCCCCTATGGTTACCAACAAGCGTGGAGAAATGGTAAGACCCCTTGTTCTCCCAAAACACAAAGTCAAGAAATTTGATAAACAGAGTCATCTATTTTCACTCAGTACAACAATTAAAGCAGACCCATATTTTCAAACCATCACCCTGAACAAGTCAAACCACACTACAAATCAAAAAAGAATAATTAAAACCTACACTTCTCGCAATACCACAGAGTAAGGCAATTACAAGATACTTCTAATGAGCAATTTATGTAATTTAAAAAGTCAGACCCATCATATGCAAAGAGCACTTCCAATAAATTACTGCCGGGTGACTTGGTGCACTTTGATCCCTGTGTCTGGCCCCTGCCCACTGTGACTTCTCTGTCACCCTCTCCTCCTATTTCTGGGCTCCTGGATAATAGCCATGGAAGATTTCCTGCATAAGCTCGGCCTGTGACTCATATTTAGAGAGCGCATTTAATACCAACTTGCATAAAGGATGGCGGGTAATTGCTGCTAGCATCCAATGTGTGCACTGTATCTCATCTATGATATGCAATTTAGAAGCTATATTCTAGTAAGAGAACTTTATGACTTTCTGTCATGATAAATAAAAGTTTATGGTATAATGGAATTAATATTTACTTTGAGTGCAACACAGACTATTCAAATAAAGTTGCTCTGGAATCACTTTAAACCAGGAGAGTTTGAAAATGTCGCCACCTGATATCAGGACTTGAATTCGTTTCCTCTTATTGCCCACCAATTACTTATCGTCTTTCAATTTTCTGGTTCGATCAGTTTCTATACAATTTTCTAAACAATTACTACAGTGAAGGCATTGGTGTTAGATGTGGTGTATCACGTGTGGAAGGCATCTGTTGAGCCGGTGGGTGAGCAGGAGTGAGGCAGGAGGAGCAGGGAGCGAGGAGGTGGTCCTGAGCCGGGGTCTGAGGGAGAAGGCGGAGGGCCGAGGGCAGCTTTGGAAAAAGGAAAACGACGTTTTCTGAGTGTGTTCCTCTGATGCAGCTGTTTTCAGAAGGACATTTGTGACTCATCGGACATTCAATCTGTTGCTTTAATGTGAAGGAAAATTTTCTTGAAAGAATGCTATCTCAAACCTAAATTACGCAGTGGCTGCTTGATTCTAAATAAATATACAGCAGGCAATTTTCTGACTTTATTCTCAATTATAATTTACTTAAGGTTCAGGGAGCACTCATTCCGCCTCCTGAGTGAATCAGAACCACAGGCAGGTTTACCACGAAGCTAACCGCATTTCTGCTCCAGGGCCCCTCGGCTTCCAGGGACCCCTTCTAAGACTCTAGGCCTGATCCTGTGTTCATTATTTTGTATTGTTTATTCTTACACAGAGCCCTCAAATTGTATTGTCTTCAGATCCTATAAAATTGGAATCAGCTCCTGATCAGAAATAAACTTACATTTCAAAGCAAAACAAAATGGACCCCCAAGAGGGGCCAGAAATCCTGTCCCAGGTGGCACGGGGGCCTCCTGAGGCCCTTGACACAGTGTTCTCCATCAAGTGTGCATGTGCCTGTGTGTGTGGAGTTAGGGTGGTGCCGTCGAAGGTGACCAGGAGGAGATGGGGACAGGGGACTTTATCTGAAGGCCCGGAGACAGACGCAACGGCAGCTTCTGCTTCAGGGGAGCCGCTGGGCAGCGTGAGGCTGGAAGCTCTCCGAGTCTGAGTCATGCAGCAGCAGGAGGCAAACTGCCCAGACAGTAAACAAGTGGGAGAGCTCCAGAGAAAGTACAGAGTAGTGGGGTGGGCCCAACCGCCCACCCGTCTCCGCCGCCTTCGTCCATATTGAGTCATACGGAGTTGTCACGAGGGGAGAGACTGCTAAAGATGCTGTCACAGGGACAAAACTGAAGCTCTCGCTCAGAGGCTAAGATGATTTTAATAATATTTCTAGATGTACCAAGTGCCTTTAATATAAAGAATCAAGTCATTGCTTCATATACCATTTTACTATGCTGAAGTGGTATCTTTTTAACGACCAATCCATGAACACATGGAATGTGTGGGCAGGAAACTCAGGTCTCCGCACCTTCAGCTCATTTTTTGAATCAGAATTTTCAGATATTTTGAAGATGAGAAAATAGGCCAGGAGAGGGAAAGGTACTTGCCTAAGGTCACACAGCAAGTGAGTGGAGAGATTAAGATGCAAACTCAGGACAACTGAGCGTTGTGAATTCTATCACATTAGCCCCCTCGTTAAAGCAAGTGACCTCCTTAGTTCACTGCTGTAGGAACAAGACGGTTGTGCATCCAGAAGCTCTTAGCCTGGTTGGTGAAGGAGGAGGGGGAAGGGAGGCCAAATGCTGACTGCCCAGGAGTGCTCTGTCTTGAACATTTTGGGGATCCCCACCTCAGCGCATTAGACCGCTCTCTCTGAAATGGTCCCTGAGCGCATTTCTGAGGCCCTGGGTCAGGGATTTGAGGAGCCCCAGAACCTAGCACAATGCCTGGCACATCTTAGGTGCTTAATAAAACTTGGTTGGATAAAAATTTAGTAAGTACCTTATAGAATGTATCTGTAAGTACAAAAATGATCCCCCAGATAGAAGTGATGAAATATACAACAGACTTTTGTAACCCAGGGCCATTTGGGCGCAAAACTCCAGAATTTCCCCTGTAGCAAGCGACAGGAGTTCTGAGCCAGCAGATGGGGGAATGTGCCTGTGTGGACAGGCTCCCAGGAGAGAGGGCTGCACGTACCAGGTGAGAGAGAGCGAAGGGTCCCATTCCCATTCACCGCCAGAGAAAAGACAATCACTGTCCCTCAGAGCAGGAAATACATTCCTGGGCACCCTGGGGACCTGGTCAGAACCTGTCAGTGGCTTTTCTAGAGCAGAAAAGTATCTTGCTATAAGGGAGAGGGAGCTGTCCTGTGTACGCGCACCCTGGGGGGACCATGCATGTGTGGGGAACGCTGAGGAGGACTCCAGCCCCCATGGCTGCACCCAGGACCCCTGCCATGATCCCCCTGGTTCTTGCTCTGCCCTCCTCCGCAGGAAGTCCACCCAGTACTCAGCCCTGAGCCTCTCTGCCCAGGGCATCCCCGTGCGTCTCCCTGAGAACCCTTCCCAGGGAGTCCCCTCCAGACACCAGCCTACAGGCGCCACTGCAAAGTCTTTACAATGGTCTTTGTTCATTTCAGATTACAAATTGTTTGACTTGATTTTATTTCAACCAAAAGGACTGCACCGTATCACACTACAAACACACAGAGAAGTGTCGCTGATAAGGGTGATGACCTGGCACAGGGAATGGAAAGAAACAGTAAATGGTAAATCAAAGCACCCTGACTTCCAGCAAGTGACTAATATTGGAAATGCCCTCCACTGGAAACAACCGTAAAACTAGACAAAAATATCTGAGGCTACTCTTCTCGGGCGCTGGACCACAGGCGGTTCAGGATTGTGATCCTACAAGAAAGAAAACACACGAGGTGAGCACTATGTCTGCCCGGCTTTCTGGCCGTCACGCAGGGAGGTGGGGTCCAAACTGGCATAGCAGCCTCCCTGACTGGAGAAGGCAAAACTCAGAGGACAGCTGGAACTTGCAGGTCTGGGCCCTGGAGGGAAGGGAGCTGTGCAGAAGGCAGGCCCCAGAAGCCTGCTTGGAGGTTCCCTAAGGGTACTTGGTTGAGGACAGAGCTGCCCATATGGAGGGGAGACTCCACAGCTACTGCAGTGCTGAAAGCTAACCAGAGACACTGGAGGTCGTGCGGGATGGGAGGAGCCTCGCTGAATACCTGCAGCATTCACTGAAGACTCCAGAAAGGCCAGGTCTTAAGATAAGGACCCTGCCCTTGAGTAAGGGCCAGAGCCTACAACTAAGGACAAAACGAAAACAGACCAACCCTAACGAAGACGCAAACCAAGCCTGAGTAGATGAAGAGGATCCCCAGTGACTTAACTACCTGTCAGAACAAGCTCTATACCCTTAGGGAAAACAACCTAATCCAGACTCCCTACAACATAGCTTCCATAATATCTAGAATATACCATATTCATGGATCGAGATGGGTCTACAGAGTTAACAACCATAACTGAAAAGAGCTTTTTTTATAGGGAGGAGAAATTCTTTTTATAAAATTAGGGTCTTTCTGAATACAGAGTTTTGCAGCTTTCTTTTCGCATTCGCTCCTCCATCCCCTCCCAAAGATGCTCGCATCAGGCATTTGGCACAGCTAACCACTCCCTACTTCTTGAAAGTCCCTCTTCACTTGGCTTCAAGGTCACCACACTTTCCTGGTTTCCCTTCTGCCTCATGGGCCCTTTGTCTCCCTTTCCTTTGCTGGCTCTCCCTTTCCTTCCTGACTGCTAAATGTGTCAGGTGCCCCAGACCTCACTCCTTGGCCATTTTCCCTCCTTTATACTCTCTCCTTAGGTGGTCTTCCACGGCTGATGCCTGCAAAAGTGTGATCTGACTGCTCCCCTGAGCTCCAGACTTGTGTATTCAATAGCCTACTGGACATCACACTTCACATGGCCAAAATATAACTCTTGATTTTCTCTCCCACATCTGCTCCTCTCCCATAACTCTACGTCAGGTAACGGCACCACCCTTCACCCAGTGTCTTAGCCCTCACTTTGGGAATCACCTTTAATGTCTTTCTTTCCCCTTACCCCCACTTCCAAGTTATCAAGAAGCTCTACCAACAATATCTTTAAAATGTATCCCAAGTCAGCTCACTTCTCATCACCTCCACTGTTGCTAAAGTAACTGAGCCACCATCTTCTCTTGTCTAGAAGACTAAAAGGCAGAGAGATGGTCTCACACAGTAGGCAGAAGCACAGATGCTGGAGCCAAACAGCGGGGTCAAACCTCGGCCTTGCCACTTGCTAGTTACAGATGCTTGGGCAAAATACTTACTCTCCTTGTGGCTCAGTTTCCATCTGTAAGGTGGGGTTCCTAGTAGTGCCAACCTCACTCAGAAGACTGGAACAAAAACCTGTGAGTCAAGGGGCCTAGCAGGCTCCTCTCTCCCACTCTTCTCGCTTGCCCACTCTCACAAGGCAGGATGCTGTGTTGTGAGTGTGCTTGGAGAGGTCCACATGGCAAGGAACCGAGGTGGCATCCAACAAACGGCTAGTGAAGCTCTCAGTCCAACAGCTCACAAGAAACTGAATCTTCCCAACAAGCACGTGAGTGAGCTCGGGGGAGATCCTGGCAAGCTGGACCTTGAGATGGCCACAGTCCTCGCAGTCACCTCAACTGCAGCCGTGGGAGAGACCCTGAGCTGGAGCGCCCCGCTGAGCTGTGCCTGGATCCCCAGCCCACACAAGTGGTTCCATAATAAACGTATGTGGCTGTAAGCTGCTCAGTTTGGGGGTAAATTGTTACACAGAGATAGGTAACTAATACACCCTGCCTCACTTTCTTTGTGGCATTAATCACCTCCTGGGTTGTATCTGTCCATTGTCAGTCTCCCCTGCTGCCAGGTGAGCCACACAAAGGCACGAATATTATCTGTCTTATTCACTTCCGAATCCCCAGGAACTAGAACCGTGCCATGGCAAGCACTCAATAAATATTTGCTGAATAGATGAATAAATATCACATAGTGGGCCTTTCCCCACGCAGCCATGTGATGTTGAAATGATGAACACCTGGAAGTAATTTGGAATAGACTTCTTAATCTCCACTCCCAGATTCACAGTATCACCAACCACTCACTCAGCCAGCGTGCGTTCCCCAAATCCCTGCCAGGCGCCTAGAACTCTGCTGGGCGCCGCTGTGCAGACCAAAAAGAAACATGCAGCAAACCCTCCCCTCAAGGAGGTACAGGCTGGTTGAAAGGAAAAGGTCAGCTCATGAAGACAAGTAGAGGGACTTAGTTCTCAGTTCCGGGTGCTGACTGAAGGATCGCAGGAGAGATGCAACGGCAGAGACAGGACTGGAGTGGGCCACTTGATAACACTGAGCACACGACTGTGCCGGGCACGGCTCCAAGCTCTGCACACGTGCTGCCCCACATGTTTAAGCCTCAAACCCCACAGAGGTGGGTGCCACTGTGATCCCTGTTTCACAGATAGAAAACCAAGGCAGAAGGGGCTTTACTGCTCATGGCCACACGGCAGGTAAACGGTGGAGCCAGTATTTGACGCCTGAAGTCTGACAGCAGCCAGTGCCCAGACCACTAGGCAAAGATGGGCAAGCAGCAGGAGGAGATGGGATTCCCCCACCAACCCCACGCCCCCCTGCTCAGGGCTGAGGGGAGGAAAGGCCACACCAGAATGACCTTGGAGTCCAGATCATGTGTGGCGGGAAGTTGTGGGTGGACTTGTGCTCAAGGGCCTCAGCCATCGGGGGAAGGACTCCAGCGAGAGTCACTGCCCGGTGACTCTACCCTGGGCATGGCTGGTCCTCACCTGAGGCTCAGAGGCCCCGTGTGACTGCAGCCTGAGACCGACCGACTTCCCTTTAACCAAGTTCATAAGGCACAGGGATAAAATGAAAATACCCGTTTATTAATGTCTGACAAGAAATCACTATTTCAGGGACCAGAAAGTTGAACGATCCGAGCATTGTCTCTGGGAAGCCGAGGGGGAGTGGGTGGGAGTATTCCATGGCAGACGTGGCCGAGGCAGCCCTTTCTCCACGGGGCTGGTCCCACCACAGAACACATATGAGCTGGCTGCTGGTCAAGACTGCCTGTCCCCCAAACGCTGCTGCCCTGACACTCTCCCTTGTCCTGTGGACACCTTCCATCAGGTGCAGCCCAGTCCTGGGGGCCTGAGACCCACAGTCCTTTTAAGGTGATGGCACATCTCTGAAGTTTCACAATTAATGCTGAAAGCCATTGAGTTTCCCTCCTTGCTTACTCTTGGGAGAAACTCAGGGTAGCCCCAAATACTGACCCTCAGCAAGTGGTCAAATGTACAAACCCGCAAAGGGGTCAGACCTGGCTGAACGGAACAGCCCCATCCACAAACCCATGAGGAAGCCTCCCGCTGCCTGGAGTGCGCCTCTGTCTGCCTCCACCTGAGGACCCCATTTGCACTTCTAGGGAGAGCTACTTTGGGGGTGACCTTCTCCAGTGCCTCCTCCCATAGGCACCCAGGATTAACTTATGCCCTTTGCACAGAAATGAGGAAAGCCTGGATTACTCCAGGCTTGGGGCTCAACTGTGTGTCCCCGAGGGAAATGCCTACCCATGATATCTTTGCACACTTTAACAAGTGAGAAGCACAAGGCTCTTGGCACGGCGCAAAAAAAGGATTACAAAAGCCAAATGCTCATTTACCACAAAATCTCCTCCAACAGGCCCCAAAGAGGCCCCATGGGGTGTTTCTGAGCTTTTGGAGGAAGGTGGGGGGCATGGCAGAGCTGGGGACCCTGGGCAGCCATTGGGCAGCAGCAATATTGCAAGAAGTCATGAAGACACTCCTGGTTCTCATCCCTAGGAGAAACCCCAATTCTTGAGGCATTAAGCTGGGGTAATTCACGTCCAGATTCCCCCACCAAGAGTCCTAAGTGGGATGCAATCCATTTCTACCACCCCCCTTCAATCGCATTGAAATAGGAGCATTTCATTGCAAGAAAGGAAAACAGCCCACTGCATTATGAAAGCCGAGGTGATAAATACATTTCCCAGTGGATGGCAAGAAAGCCAATGACAAACAAACCAAAACAGGAAGGCACGCACATGGATCACAGAACAATCTGGGCCTTCACCCCACAACACTCTGTGTGCTCTATAAATCGGCTCATCGTGACTCTTCTGTCTGGGCTGACAAACGACCAAATGGGCTCTGCTCACACTGAGCGCCAGGGAAACGCCAGCCCCGGAATGGCCTCCAGGTGCAGGAGGGAATGATTCTCCCGGCCGGCTGCCTGCCAGCACACGTCATCCCATCACAGCGGGCCTCCGGCTGCAGCTTCTGGAGATGAGGTCTCTTGTCGCTGGGACAAGCTGTGCATGTCCTCTACCAGCCCCCACAGCTTCTCCAGCCTAGTTCCTCCCTACCTGCTGGAGAGCAGGAGAGAGGTGGGATGCAGCAGAAAATTACCATGGGAAGTAGCTAGGCTTCAGAACTCCCAGCAGCCAGCAGGGTGGTAGACACGTGCCGAGTACCCACCACTACTTAGGGTCGTTCTTCCCCAGGCTTTCCCGGAGAAGGAGCGAGGACTGGCTTTCCAAGAGATGGCTCCTGATGTCTGTCTGTGGGGAGACGGGAGGTGGGGCTGGGGAGCGGCGACTGCTCTGCAGGCACTCCTGTGCCTATATCCTAACGGTGAAAGCAGAGCTGCAGAAAACACTAGCTTCGAATTAGGAGTCCTCTCGAAGGCAGCCTGGAACAGGTGGGCAATAACATCAGCTCGCTGGGGCAAAGGGGCTGAGTTTTCTCAGAGTTGACAGTGGGTTCAACATAGCACACAAATCAATGAATGCCAGGTCGCAGGAGCCCCTAACAGGAAGGGAAGAAACAGCAGCCCTCAGTAATTTTGAAAGGGCTGGGAAGAGGTTTCCTCAGAAAGAATTCAATTGGAGGTCAATTCAGAAACTGAGGCCAGAGCTGAGTCTGAGCGCCTCTCTCCTGAGTACTGAGGGTGAGGATTCAGCATCTGGGCTGACATTCCTAAGACCGAAGCAGGAGCAAGGCGTACTGCGTTATCTCCTGAAAGATGATAACGAAGTCCTCAGAACGAACAGCAAGGCTGTGGAAGCCTGTATGCCACCTGAGCCTCTCCAGAGTGTTCAAGCCATTCCCATGAAGATCCGTGATGGACACACACATCCGCCGGAGCTGAAACACGAACTGGCTTCCAGAAAACATGGAATATTGGCTCTGCCTGCTAAATAAGTTCTTTCAAAGAACATTTTTTTTTTTCCTTTTCAAACTGCCAATATATAAGAGTAGTTCAGAATTGATCCCCAGAGAAGGCTCTGCCCGGTGAGCCCTCCCCCAGCTCACATCCCAGGAAGGCTCAGAGCAAGCCACCACTTCAGCAATTCAATCTCCATATATTTTATTTTTAAAATATTTCATTTCTGGCCACCAGTCCTTAGATCTCCAATTTGATTTGGTTTCTATAAATGGATTTTTCATAGGGTAGGTGGAAAGTATATTTAATTTCAAATTTCTGCAAACTAAAATATTAAATATAAACGTCAGAGTGTGTCTGCGCCATAGATCCTTGCCATGCACGTGCCAGCTCTGAGACGGTGTTCTTGGATGTTTCCAGTTACAGAGCTGGGTCTAAACAGCGGGGGAGGCTGGCATCTGGTTTTGTTCCCTGCACCACTTTCTGTTTCCAGACAGTTGTTGGAAAGAGGAATGTGCCTCTAGAGTTCTGACTAAGAAGCCAAATTTGGGTGACAACCAAAAATGTCTGATGGTAAGGCTGCCAATGGAGTGAAACCAGACTGCCTGCCGTGTCCACACTGCTCTCCCATCCCTGGGCTAAGTTCTCTGCTCTTCCACTCCTGCCAGCGCAGAAGAGTGAAGCATGAAGTCCAGTGAGGCTAGAGCTGTTCAGGCAGCTGAAGTACCCCGGGAGCATCCCTCCAGCGGCTCCTAATCCATCACTGGGAAGTAACCTGGGCTCAGAAGATAAGCAGACCATTTTCTGGGAGTGGTGGGCAGCGTACACTTAGAGGAGTGGTCAGCCTTCTGGGAACAGGTGCTTAACATACACCTTCTCTCAACAACTCCTAGGAGTTATGCACTATTAACTCCATTTTAGATGAGGAAACTGAGGTTCAGAGAGGCCCACTATTGTTACACAACTACTCCATGGCAGAGTTGGGTCAGTCTGGCTCCACAGCCCAGGTTCTCCCTACCAGCATCAGGCAGAGGTTCCCCCTCCAGCACGAGAGGTGGTCCTGCCACAGCATAGTTGCCCCTGTGCCTCTCTGCCTGTTCTTGTCTCCACCTCTGTCAGCTGTGTCTGCTCCTGGAGTGCAGACTCAGGACTCTCAGAGGGTGCACCATGAAGGAACCAGACCCTGCATTCCCCACCCGTCAGCGCATGGCCCAGCGCCTTCCATGGCCCAGCACGGGGCTAAGATTCTTGCAGATCAGAAGATCGTGAAAATGGACTTGGGGGCCTATATTGTGCACTCAGCCCCCGAGAGCCAGGGGTCAGTTCCCATCCCGCCACTGGGAGCTGAACAATCCTGAAAGTCACCCCAGCTGTGAGCCTGTTTCCTCGTCTCCCGAATCAGGGGAAGTTCCAGAACAGCAAAGTCAAAAGGAGCCTCAGAGAACATGCTGGCAGAAGGACAAACTGAAAAAATATTGGGGTTTTCCGGTGATTGGGGGTTTCCTTCTACTGCTCTCTCCTGTCAGAGAGGGCAAGTGAGGGCCACTGGTCTCACTATACTGACGTGATAACGGGGATGAAGACGATGGTGACGGCGACGACAACGATCAAATGGATGAGAAGGATTTACGTTGACGCAAGGAAAGAAAAGCTGAAGGCAGCAGTCAGTTTAAATGTGGAGAAAATATTTTAAGTGTGTCTCAATACAGGCTAGAAGATTAAGGAACAAGCACATTGGTGGTAGTGGTTTCAACACATAGAAATGGCCTGACAGAGACCCAGGGCACAGCACTTTCTCGCAAACATCACGCACCCCCGGGCTACCCTCAGTGAAGGAAGGCAGGAGACGTGCAGGAACACGTGCCCCACCCACGGCTCTTTCCCAGTCTAGGACTGATGCAGAGGAACCGCTTCCAGTGAGGCTGCACGCAGCCAGTAAGGGAAGAACCCACGGTTTTTGAACTACCAAAATTCGAAGAGAGTGTATATAAGGCAGGAGAAATGCCCCAAGCTAAGTGATAGCACTTTCCAAGTGGAAACCTTGAGTCCCCTCATATCCACCCGCTCGCCTCTGCCAGGACATGTCCATGTAACCCTGCCTGACTTTCCTTTGTATGAGGACTTTGATGAAAATGCCACATTTCATGGCAATTATCCATTTCCCGCTCCTTTCAAATGCACTGCATGTGTTCCCCACTGTCTTAGCTTCCTGGGGCTGCTGTACAAGTTACTACAAACTGGGGGGCTTCAAACAACAGAAGTTTATTCTCTCACAGTTCTGGAGGCCACAAGTCCAAGATCAATGTGTCCGCCAGGCTGAGCTCCCTCCGAAGGCTCCACAGGAGGATCCTTCTTTGCCTCTTCCTCTTCCGGTGGCTGCCAGGAGCCCTTGGTGTTCCTCAGCTCATGGACGCATCCCTCCAATCTCTGTCTCTGTCTTCACATGGCGTTCTCCTCCGTGTGTCTGTGTCCAAATCTCCCTCTTCTTATTAGGACACCAGTTGTTGGATTAGGGTCACCCTAACCTAGTATGACCTCATCTTGACTTGAACAATTGCATCTGCAAAGACTCTATTTCAAAATAAGGTCACTTTCTGAGGTTCTGAGTGGACAAAACTTTGGGGGGGATACTATTTAACCCAATACACCCATCATAACCATGAAAGCTAGAGGTACAGAGAGACGCACCTTCATTTTACAGATGAGGAATCTGGGCCCGTATTCCTCCTTATCACCATCTCAGAGGGAAGAGTGTTCCTTCTTCCCCAAGGTCAACCCTTCACCTGTGATCTTAACCTCTCGCCTTCCTTCATCCTCTGGGACTGTCTCTCAAAACCAACCCTTTCCCTTGACTCTTTACTTCTGCCCCTTCTACTCCTTTTCTCTCGCCCAGACACAAGTGCAAGACTCCCAACCTCACTCCAACTTTCACTCTACTACCCCGTCTCTCTCGTTAATGCCAGATGTTTTACAAGAGCAGTCTGTACTGACTGCCTCCACCTCTTGCCACTCTCTACTCAACCCTGGGCTTCTCCCATCATTTGTCATGCTTTCTGAGGGCACCACTCACCTCTTGGTTACTGTTCTCTTACAGTTTTCTTCCCCTTCATGCTTTTGCTGCCTGTAACACAATGAACCAGCTCCTCCTTCTCAACCCTTGCTTCAGCCCTGGCTTCCTGCAGCCCTGGCATTGCCCTTCCTCTGGGTCTTCATCCCATTCTTCTTTCTTGCCTCTTCCATTCCATGCCCATGACCTTAAAATCTCTATTGACTCAACGACCCACATCATAGTTATTCCATTCAACCAGTGTTCGCTAAGTATCTATTAGGCTAAGGACAATGCAGAGATGCATATCCGACATTTATTCTGAAACTTAAAGTCTAGCAGAGAAGGTAAGTTGAGTAACCATAGTGCAAAGTAAATTACGGGTAAAGTGCTCTGGTGGTTTAGGACAACAAGCCCTCCTTCCTGTCTAGATGTTAAAGTCTTCATGTGCGCTAGAGCTGTGTTCAGTGGTCCTGTAAAAGTGCGGACTTTAGAGTCACACATTCCACTCCTGAATCCTGGCTCTACCACCTTCCAGAGTAAGTCAGGCAACTTCTTTGTACTTCAGGTTCTTCATATATAAATAGGGAGAATAATGGCACCGAGTTCATGGAGTTCTCTAGAAAATTAAGTGAGATAATATTCACATGGTAGAGACTGGCCAGATGTTCATCAAAGTCATTTCCTTTTCCCAGGCAAAGAAGGACTACATTTTCCAGCCTCCATGGCAGTTAGGTTGACCATGTGATTGAGTTCTGGCCAATTAAATGAGGGTAAAAGTGATGTATGCCACTTCTGGGCCTGGCTCCTGAAACACCTTCTCTCTCTTCCCTGTCCTCAACGCTGTGAAGTGAAGACTCTAAGAAGGTGGAGCCATACAATGGAAGGAGCTGGGGTCTCTGAGTCACTGACCGGAAAAAGCCTCTCCGGAGAGGTAGCTGACTCTTCCGGGGTTGCATTGTGAGTGAGAAGTAAACTCACATCATATTAAGCCACCGGTATTGCAGACTTTATCTGTTACCAGAGCGTGGCCTAGCCAATCCTGACCAATATAATATGTAAAAATACTAGCTCGATGGCGATGAAGGAGGAGGAACGGGAGGAAGGAGGAGGGCCTTGGTCAGAATAAGAGCAGTTCTGTACATGTAAGTTAGAAATCTTGTGAGACAGGCATCCTCAGGGGTCTTTGCCAGCAGATAACTACAATGCCCCATGACTGCACCATCACAAGGAGATGAGACCCAATTTGAGTCCTAAAGCAAATGAAAAGGGATGATCGTATTCAGCCTTACGCACACTATCACGCACTCTGCAGACACGAGTGCCCTTGGCCGGGGTGCTGGGACCCTCCCACACCCAGGCACCCTCTTCCTCCCTCTAGTTGCTCACTACTCTCAAGCTGCTCCTGACTGCTAGACTCCCACTCTGTAGCATCTCCCTCCCTCCACCCCCAAGCCTTTTCTCCTTGCCAAGTGTTTTGTGATAAAAATAAGTTAGCTTTCCCTCATTCTCTGATCTCCCCCCAAAAGTGGCAGTTTCTTAGGGCAGGATGATCCCAGCTAGACAGAATCAGCTGGAGTTAATTTATCCTGGTAGAGTAAGTCTCACAGTGGTGATTACAATTGTTGACACTCGTAGTAACAGGAGTAGGAGTAGTAACTCCAGCTCTCTTTACAGAGGGCCAATCAATGAAAAGCACTTGGCTAAACTCTACACATAACCTGCAGCCCTCGGAGCTCTTCTGGCCTCATTTTCAGAGCAGGAAACTGAGACTCAGGAAGGTCAGTTAACTTGCCTGAGGTCTCACTACTCATCAATGCAGAGCTGGGATTGTCACTCAGACCTATTCTCTTTCCACTCAGCCTTAGTAGCCCTCCAAATCTCTAACTTAGTGACTGTCACACAGGAACGTTTGAGGTCACACTCTGAGCCTAACACACCATGAGATTCAAGAGCCACTGCTCAAGCTCGGTGGTTCCAAAAGTCTTCACCCCACATAGAAAAACGTTGGTTACCAAAATACTGATGGACATGATGATCATTTTCATTACCTGTCAGCAGTGGCATTACCGCTCTGAATGGATGTAATCCCAGCCAAAGAGAAGAGGTCAGACACTACGGCCAGGGACACACCTCATCACAGAAGATCTCTGCTCAGGTTTTGAAATGCTACAAACTGCTGTAGACCCCCTGGGACTATCTTGAGGAACCACCCTAAGCCCCAGACCCGGCATCGCTGCTCCAGCAGTTTTAATGCATGCGGCCCTCTGGCACATTCGTCCCTCCCAGCAGGCTGGTGCTTCTGCCAGAGGCTGAGCTCTGCTGGACCTGCTCCTCCTCCCCCTCAGGACTCCAGTCAAGCCGATCTCACTGTGAGGTCTTCCCTTTCTCCCCTCTCCACCCCACCAAGACTCACCCACCCACTTAGCACTCAGGCTGTGGGCGCCCTGAAGGCAGAGACCATGTGGCAGTGGTCCTCAGAGCCTGGCACAGCACTTGGTATGCAGTGGGCTCCCTCAGCACGGTGGTGGAAGCACCAGAAGAACCACTTGCGATAATGCACGCTAGAGGAGCAGGTCTCTCTCCTGGCTTTTCCTCTGTGAAAGGAGGACACACGTGGCCTATGAATCTGTAAAAGATTTAGAAATTTACATGGTCACCTGCATCGTGAGCCTCCTGCTGGTCTCAGTTTTGCATTGTAGGGCTCTCAGCCATCAGTGGGGCTTGGAACAAGTGATGCATAATTATAGTAGCTGCCAGGTGCTATAGTCACCAAGTCTCATTACGAGGCTGCTGATCCTTCCAGGGACCCTCCTTTCACCCCAAAAGGAGGCCATGTGAATCTCTGGTTTAGTAAAAAGAAAGGGGGCAGATCTGGGAGCTGGTTCATCTGGCCACTGGTTTCTCTTTCTGCGATGTTTAGGTGGGGGGGTTCTGTTGCACTGTCTTTAAAATAGCTCAGCTCCTCATAAACCATAGTATTTCAGAAAGAAAAAAAAAGCCTTTGGGGCCTTTCTGAGAGAATTGGAAGACGACATAAGGAGATGGAAAGACATTCCATGTACATGGATTGGAAGAATAAACATAGTTAAAATGTCCGTTCTACCTAAAGCAATCTACAGATTCAATGCCATCCCAATCAGAATCCCAATGACATTCTTTACAGAATTAGAACAAAGAATCCTAAAATTCATATGGGGCAAGAAAAGACCCGGAATTTCTAAAGCAATCCTGAGAAAAAAGAACAAAACTGGAGGCATCACAATCCCTGACTTCAAAACATACTACAAAGCTACAGTAATCAAAACAGCATGGTACTGGTACAAAAACAGGTGCACAGATCAATGGAACAGAATTGAAAGCCCAGAAATAAAACCACACGTCTATGGACAGCTTATCTTTGACAAAGGAGCTGAGGGCATACAATGGAGAAAAGAAAGTCTTTTCAACATATGGTGCTGGGAAAACTGGACAGCCACATGTAAAAGAATGAAAATTGACCATTCCTTTTCACCATTCACCAAAATAAACTCAAAATGGATCAAAGACCTAAAGGTGAGACCTGAAACCATAAGGCTTCTGGAAGAAAACATAGGCAGTACACTCTTTGACATCAGTATTAAAAGGATCTTTTCGGACACCATGCCTTCTCAGAGAAGGGAAACAACAGAAAGAATAAACAAATGGGACTTCATCAGATTAAAGAGCTTCCTCAAGGCAAATGAAAACAGGATTAAAACAAAAAAACAACCCACTAACTGGGAAAAAATATTTGCAAGTCATATATCTGACAAAGGCTTAATATCCATAATATATAAAGAACTCTCACAACTCAACAACAAAACGTCAAACAACCCAATCAAAAAATGGGCTGGAGACATGAACAGACATTTCTCCAAAGAAGATATACTGATGGCCAATAGGCACATGAAAAGATGCTCATCATCGCTGATCATCAGGGAAATGCAAATCAAAACTACACTAAGATATCACCTTACACCCGTTAGAATGACAAAAATATCTAAAACTAATAGCAACAAATGTTGGAGAGGTTGCGGAGAAAAAGGAACCCTCATACACTGCTGGTGGGAATGCAAACTGGTGCAGCCACTATGGAAAACAGTATGGAGATTCCTCAAAAAATTAAAAATAGAACTACCATACGATGCAGCCATCCCACTACTGGGTATTTATCCAAAGAGCTTGAAGTCAGCAATCCCAAAAGTCCTGTGCACCCCAATGTTTATTGCAGCACTGTTTACAATAGCCAAGACGTGGAAGCAACCTAAGTGCCCAGCAACAGACGAATGGATAAAGAAGATGTGGTACATATATACAATGGAATACTACTCAGCTGCAAAACAGAACAAAATCATTCCATTTGCAATAACATGGATGGACCTTGAGAGAATTATGTTAAGTGAAATAAGCCAGCGAGAGAAGGACAATCTGTGTATGACTCCACTCATATGAGGAATTTAAAATTATGGACTAAGAACAGTTTAGTGGATACCAGGGGAAAGGTGAGGCGGGGGGTGGGCACAAAGGGTGAAGTGGTGCACCTACAACACGACTGACAAACATTAATGTACAACTGAAATTTCACAAGATTGTAACCTATCAATAACTCAATTAAAAAAAAAAAGAACTCAGACCAAGGCAAAAAAAAAAAAAAGCCTTTGGGTGTCTGGAAGAGCTGCCGGCAGACAGGCAAGGTACTGGTGACTGCCCTCTAATGGCTTGGAGAGATCCATGGATGACCCTTGAGTCACAAGTCAATGACACCAAAGGCTGGACACTCCCACAGAGGCAACACCATGGCCAGGGTTAGCCTGCACATCCCAGAGTTCCTCAAATACGTATCAATAATCCACCGGGGAATGCGGGGTGAACTGAGGACTCGGCTGGAAAGTTGCTCCAACACTTTCACCCCCGGGGTGTAATTACCTGACAAAGTTCTGTTGGTCTTCTCTCAAATTCAAAGACAACAGAGAACAGGAAATTGGCTCTTGCTGATCAACACAACCCATTTTTCTCATCTGCAGCTGTGCTGATGGGGCAGGAGGGACATAGAAGTGAGCTGCCTAAAAAAAATCCACCAGCTGGATGCACACATGGCTCTCTCCAGCTCAGGTTGGACAGCTCCTCTCTCTGGGATGCATGGCCATTGGGGCCACCTGGCCAGAGGAGCCTTGGGATGGGGAGTCACCAGCAGAGACCATAGGGAGCACTGTGGGAGAGCCTTGCAGGAGCAATGGGTTTCCAAGAAGGTTGCTTGAGTTGTATCTTTCACCCCACACATGGGACTGGACAGATGAGAACTCCGCTCCACCACGCTGACCCTCTTTAGACAAGTTCTTTGCATTCTTTAGGAAGAAGTTCTCAACATCAGGGAGATGTGGCCTGGTCTGTGAGGCCAGGAAGTAGCAGTTAAGCTAAGACCTGAGGATACATTAATTAGGTGAAGAGGAGAGAACATCGTGTGCAAAGGCCCTGTGGTGGGTGGGCACATGGTGAGCATAAGGAACTGAAGGAGCCATGTGGAGCACAGGGACAGAAGAAGTACATGACACAGGATGAGGCTGGAGGGACAGTAATAATGCCAACATTAACCAAGGGCTTACTCTGCGGTCAGCATACTTGTAAGCATTTTGCCCATGTTAACTCATGAGTTTCTTACTACAATCCCTGTTTTATAGATTACAACAGCAAAATAATAACAACAACAGTGGCAAATATTGAAACAGCTTTTCTGTGTGCCAGGGTTGGTCTAGGAACACTGTCTGTGGTTGACTCAACTAATCTTCATGGAAGATGAGGAAGCTAGAACACCAAGAATGTATATACAACTCACAAGACCCCACAAGGAGTAAGAGGCAGAATGGGGACTCAGTTTGGGCAGTCTGGCTCTGGAGTCCAGGCTTCCAACCAGGAACTTCTAAATCCTCTCCTGAGAACAAGGAGGGACTGATGGGGCCTGCACTGTGGAAAGACCCTCAGTGGAAGGATGGAGAATGGATTGGAGTTGAGAGCCACCCCAGATGGACAACTTGGAAGGATAACGTTAAGTCCAAGTGCTGGTAGCTTGGGCTGGTGTGATGGCCAAGAGGATGGCGGGAAAGGGATGGATTTGCGAGCTTCAGGAGGTGAAGGGATTGGAGTTTATTTGGGTAAGGGGCTGACGGAGAAGAATGTGTCAAGGACTCCTGGGTTTTGGTTTGCATAACTGGATGGATGGTGCTGCCTTTCCCTGAAATAGAGACATGTGAAGTTTGGACCTGTTGAGTCTAATGGAAGACATCAAATGGGCAGTTGACTATCCTATCTGGAGCTCAGAGAAGAGGTCTAGGAGTGAGTCACCTGTGGGCAGGTGTTACTGAGCCATGCACACAGATGAGACAGCCTCGGAGAAAGTGGAGAGTGGGAGGGAAGGTCTCTGTCCAGACTCTGAGGAGCGCCATGTCCCTGAACAATAACCATCCATTCAGAGTCAGGCCTGAAGGACTACTCAAGGACACAAGAGCCCACTTACAACATAACGTTAAGTAGGAAAGCTGCATCAGAGACCACGTGGACTAATATAGTTGGATGGCGTGCGTATAGTGCATCTTGTGTGGAGTTTGGGGGAGGGGAATACACAAAACCTGAACAGTGGTGATATCGGGGCATAGCATTAGAGATGATTTATTTTCTATTTTGTTCTTCTTTATGCTCTCCTGCATAATCACTATTCAACAAATATTTGTAGAGTACCGTGATTTATTTAACTAGTTCCTTATTGTTGGAGAGTCGGGTTGTTCCAAATTCCCACTATTATCAATACTGCTATAATGAGCATCATCATACATAAGTCTTGTGGACATTTGTCATATTTTTGTCCTCCTCAAAAACTTCACTTATTCCCTACAACCCAAGGAAACAAAATCAAATCACTCTGTACCCCAGCGACATCTAAATGCTGGCCCGATCTTCCTCCTTTCCTGTACACCCTTCTTTACTCAGTCTTCAAGGAGAGTCACTCTCAAGCCTCAGACCAAAATCTGAATGGGGAAGGACTGGTCAGAGAGAGGTCACCAAGACCCAGATTTCTAGGTCAAAGACATCAAGAAAAAGGAGTTTCAAGGAAGGCAAGATGAGCTGTTATCAAACGCTACCAAGAATTTAGCTGAGATGAGGAATTAACATCCTTCAGCTGAGTGAAGTGATCACTGGTCCCTGCGGGCTCAGCAGCTGTGCTCTTCCAGACCTGGGGCAGTGATCAGAGGCGAGAGCCATGGGGAAGGAGAGGGAGGTTTTACAGTGGAGAGAGAAAGCCAGACTCAGACACAAGGGCAAGAGCCTACGGGATGTGTGGAGCAGACCAGCCTCAGAGCTTCTGGAGAGCCAGGGAAACGCTGGGTCAGGAGACAGAAGGGTGTTGGGACTGCAGGATCTTGGAGAAGCGCGCTTAGACAATTACCATCTGGAGCTCCTCTCTAGAGTGCTGGGTGTTTTTATTGAGCTCTATGAGTCAGAGGATTCACAGGAAATGAGCCCCCTTAAAACTCCCTTCCTGTAATAATGGGGCGATCATCTGCCTCCACCGCAAAATGAAGGGCTGACCTGGATGGCCCTAAGGCCCCTCTGCTCTTAGCCTCTCCCTCTGGAACAGCAGAGCCTCTTGTTAAACTGAGCATTTCTCAGGATAACAGAGACAACCCTGGCCCCCAGGGCGAAGGCTCCAGACGTGGAGAAAGACTGATTCCTACCCCAATTGGCAAGAATGAGGGCTTGGTTCGCGCCTGTCCTACAAAGTAAGAATCTGGATTTAGACTCATTACACACACACACACACACACACACACACACACACACACACGTATTTCTTTCTTACTCCATCCGTAAATAACAACAATAAAACACATAGATTTAGAAGATTTTTGCACTGATAATTTAAAAACCGCTTAATACCCCCATGAAATTCAAGCTGGGAAAGTGAATGGACAGTGATATGAAAATATTTCATTAGATCCTTTTTATGCCAAATTAAGCTGCTGCAATTATATTGATATTCACAGTCTGCATTAATCTAAAGCTATTTTAATACTTTTTCTAATTTAGCATGATTAATTCCTTCATTTAAGAACACACTCATTTTCAAGTTTTTGATTGTTTTCCTATTTCGCTGCTTTGACTTCTCTCTGCTGGAATATTTAATTCACAGGGGATTCGCATTCAAGGCGATGGAATCCGATTCTTCAGGACATTTACCTACCTGGGAATAAGGCCTTACTCTTGTTTCTACAACAATTATTTTCTGCATGTGGCAGACCAGGCCTTTGACACACTAACTGTAAAGTGTTTCGATTTATTAACTATATACCTGCAACCTTGAAGCCCAGAAGACCATTTTTTAAAGAGATTCCTGAATTGGTTTGCAAGATTAATATTCTGCCTAGTTATAAATAAAAAAGTTATGAATCTGTGTTTTAAAAACTGAACTAATATCTTTAATATAATTCCTGCTGCCAGTAGAGGGACTAGAAATAGAGGGGTCTTGTGTTCAGGTGGAGAAATGGCTGACTGGGTGAGTAAAAAGAGAAGAGCTCTATGTTTGCGAGCACTAATAATTTTCCTGTGGAAAGTTCATCAATGGAATCATTAATTCTGTGTTTGTAAAGAATTTGGCTCTTTAAGTCAAAACAAATGTGTCACATTTTGGATTCTTGTTTACAAAATACTTGTTTTTGCTTTTCAGCAGTTTTCTCCTAATTTGGCTTTAAGAAAAAGAAAAAGTGTACAAGTTACAATGCCAATTTCTTTCTCCAAGATGCACCACACTGTTGTAGTATCAATTACTCAGACAATTTCAATCCATCCAGACACTAATGTCATTAGTCCATGGAGAACCTTTCGAAATAATTTACATAGAAACTGCCTTTACATGCTAAATGAAAAATGTGCAGCTACAGTCAATGGAATTTGAATTACAATCCCACCACATGCAGGTTGGTTTTATTCAGGCTATTTATTAAACAGAAAGATGGTGATGCAGTCAATTACAGAGCAATTACCTGAACAGTTACTGCAAACCTGCGCCACACGGCAATTAGACTGCTGCCTCCCCAAGAAGAGCTTGCCCTTGATCGCGCTTCTCCATGGCCACGTGGCACCATGAGCCCACCCTTACACAGCGTGCTGTCGTCAAGAGTCCAGAACAAGGCTGTTTCTGCAGAAACCCCTTCTTAAAGTCACAGACTTTTGCTATTTCCCATACTTTTGTCCTTGGGACAGGAGTGTCCTAACATATAAGCAGAGGCTTGGGAATCATTCCAGTGCTCCCTCAAATGAGCCAAGGAGACACTATCTAGATGAATCCTTCAGGTTCTTCCCTGGTGAGCACATTTCAGAGAACCAGAGTGCTTTTGGTGACTGGCCAGCCAGATGAGATGGAGGAAATTGGTGTGAGGCCTGGCACCCAGGTGGACAAGAGGCACGGATATGCGTCAGACTTGGAAGAGCATGGTCGCTGGGTTTGTTTGTTTGTTTGTTTTTTAAGGCCAGGCACTTCAGACATTTACAGGAATAAAGGCATCCAAGGGCTGCGTGGCCTTTACAGATGCTGCAAGGCCTCTCCAGCAGCCAAGAGTCCCTTCCCTGATGCAGTGCACTTCCTCGCTCTGGGCCTGCCTGGCAGGGCATGGAGACTGCTGCTGCTGCCCCTTCCTACCTGGGGACTCTGGGATGATAAGGATCCCACTGTCCTTGCTCTGTGGTCCAGGGCCCCCATGAGGAACTGAGGCTGTGGGCTCAGGCTTCCTCCCATTCCAGAGGACAGACGCGGTGAGAGCGGCTCTCCAAGTCCTGGTCCTGCCTCGCCTGGGGCCTCTTAGCATGCAGGCTCCACAACGTCCAAGGCCCCGCAGTGAGGGCTTTGGAAGTACCAAAAACAGATACTGGAAGAGAAAGCCTGGCCCACGGCGCAGTGAAGTGTGGGGTGGAGGCCAGGAGGTTATCTCTGCAGAAACCTGAGCGTTTTGTTTATGGTGTTCTGACAATGCTCAGAGCCGCTCGGAGCAGCTGCTCCTCGTACCAAGCTGCTTGACATTCTGCCGGGAAGGTAGCTGCGGCTCTGGAAGGATGACTTGTGTGACATATGACAGCTTTCGGGGCTGCTGGTCCCCTGGCTTCGCTGCTCTAAGACCTGAGCCATCTGTACCCTCTCACTTCTGAAGCCTGGGGCCCAGAACAGTAAAACAGAAGAGGGAGAAGAAACTAACCAAAAAGGGAAAAAGAAAAGAAGAAGAAGAAAAAGGAGCTGGACCACCCGCTTCAAACAATGAAAAGGAACTCCCTCCTGTTTGAATCTGCATCCTACCCCGAGTCAGTCCTCCATATAACAGCCTCAGTCATGTTTTTAAAACAATTAGATGATGACACTCCCCGACTTAAACCATCCAATGGCTCCCGCTGCTCCAATGCTAAGTTCTAAATGCCTTCCCACAGCCCCTGAGGCTCTGCAAGGCTCGGCTCCCACCCTCCTCACCAGGCTCTCCTCACCTTACTGCCCCTTCATCCTCTGTGCCCCAAGTATATTAACTGGCCTTCATTCCTTTCCTCCAACACACCACCCTTCCTCACATCTCAGGGCCTTTGCATATGCCTTCCTCTGTCAGAATGCTTTTCCCCCTCTCCTGGTTGCCCTCCCCACCCCCATCACTGACAATTTCATGGAAACCTCACTTCTTCAGAGCTGCCTTCCCTGATCCTCAGAGTAGATCAGCCCCTCCTGCTGTGAGATCTGAGAGTTTCCACACTTTTCCTTTATGGCACCAATCACAGTCCTTCTCACACAATTAGGTGGTGAAATTACGTCTCCTCTACCAGAGTGGAAGCTCTGTGAGGGCCGGAGTTTGTCTACTGCATCCTCTCCTGGCCGTGGGAAGGTGCTCAACAAGCACTTCTGGAATGAATGACTGGGAAACAAACTCCAAAGCTAGGGCTATTAGGAAAAGAAAGACGTACAAATTAAAGTGGAAAGTCCGCGACAAGTTAGAGAATGAGTCTGAGCTGGCGAGTCAGGACGTCTTGCATTTGAGTCGTGGCTCTGCTGCTCATTAGCTGAGTGAATTTGGGAATGGTTTAACCGCTCTGAGCCTCAGTCTCATCTGTGAAACATCGCAGAGTTATTGTGAAATTAAGAGAACGTATGAAAAGCACTTGACCTAATCTAATCAATGGTAGCTCCAATATTATTCTTATTGTTGTTGTTGTTGTTACTAAATGGCCGAAAGGCAGATTGGAAAACTCACTACAAAAACTGAGTGCACACTGAAGATGAGCTCCTCCCTTGCTCTCTGTGAGCTGGAAGAAAGCATTAATTACACACACCCGGAGTGAAACGCGACAAACAATTTTTGCTAAACAAAAGGTTTCACCCACCACCACGTTTGTTTAAGCAACAAGACCTCGCAAACATTGCTGGTGCATTTGTAAATGAACACGATCTTTCTAAAGGACGATCTAGCTATATGTATCAAATTTTTAAGTGGATAGACCCTTGGCTCCAGCATTACTACTCCATTTCTAGGAATATACCCAAGGAAACAATTGGACAAGTATGAAAACCCTGGTTCACAGTAAGTACTTAAATATTTGTTGTAGGAATACTGAATAAATACGAGGGCGTTACTCACAGTTTGATTTCTAATGGCAAACTGGTAAGAGTCTCAAAGTCCAATGGCAGTGAATAGGTTGAATATATGGTATCACACAGAGCCATTAAAAATGATATAAATCACTTAACATGCAATCAAGTAAAAAAAAAGAAAGTGCAAAATAGTGTATATGATATAGTCCCCAATTTTGGTAAAAATGTGTGTGTGTGTTTGAGGATGTGTGTGTGAAATCATTCGGAAGGCTGTACATCCATGGGCAGTTTTATCAATGGGATTTAGGATGAATTTAATCTCTTCCTCACCTTTCTAAGTTACCTGATTTATTTACAGTGAGCATACCTTCATTGGAGACTATAAAAAAGGGACAAGTGTTTCGATTTTGAGGAGGCAGAGATGGAGAGGAGATGACACATACTCTGCCATGGAGGGGCTTCTTAGGGAACTCAGTCTAGCCACGAGGCAATTCAATCATGAGTCTGTGTTGTTTATATTTTCTGCGTATTATCATGTTTTGATCTTTTATTTAAACGACTTTATTGAAGCATTATTGACATGTAAAAAGCCCTTCATATTTAATGTATACAACTCAGTGAGTTTGGAGATAAATATATACCCGTGACACCAACACCACCACTAAGGCCATAAACATATCCATCACCTCCCAAATCTTCCTCCTGCCTCCATTATTATCATCATCATTATTATTATTTCTTATGTGTGGTAAGAACACAACATAAAATCTACCCTCTTAGCAAATTTTAAGTAGATGGTATCGTTATCTATAGCGCTGTGCTGTACAAGAGATCTCCAGAACTTCTTCATCTTGCATAACTGAAACTTAAAAACCCTTCTGTCTAGGGAGAGCCTGCCCCTTGGGGACTAGCCAGCTCTTAGAGACAGCAAAGGGCTCAGCCAGGAGCGCGTGTTTGATATGCAAACCAATCAACCCAGAGCCAGACCTCCTCTTTCTGGCCTGCACATCTCAGGAGGCATACTCCTCTACCTTAATCATCCCAGGGCCAGGCACCAGGCACCTTGAGACACCCCTAGAGCTTAGAGCCTACTGAAATTATTCAAACAACGCAATCCTAAACTGCGCACCCTGCCCTACCCTCCCTTTGCCACAGAAACTCCAATAAAGCTGTGGCCTAGTTTCTCCCTTCCACACTACACCTCGGCCTCGGACCTGGTGTCTTTCCCATGCAACCCTGTGTGGCATGTGTGCCTCCCATTCCTAGGACCTGTGAGTATAATAAACTTTGTCTTCCTGGGCCTCTCCCATGTCCCTTCTTGCTGCAGCACCTGACTGACTATCGCATAAAAGGACACAGTCTCTCTCTCTCACACACACACACACACACACACACACACACACACACACATCATTGCTGGGGGAGATTAAGTTAGTTCTCTAGTTTGGCTCCCAGGAAAGTCCAGAAACTGACACCTGAAATCTGCACGCGTGAAACATCAACTTGATGATACCAATACCACATTGTCTTAAGTATTGAAATCAAGTAATAGAACTCATTTAACTTTATTTTTATAAATTCTTTTAGCTATTCTAGGTCCTTTTTATGTTTTATACAAATTTTAGAATCAGTTTGTCAATTTCTACCAAAAAAAAAAAAAGCCTGATGGGCTTTTGATTGGGATTGCTTTGAAGCTACAGATCAACTTGGAGCCAATTACGATCTGAACAACACTGAATCTTCCAATCCATGCATAAGGTTTATCTCTCCATTTATGTGTCTTCTTTAATTTCTCCCAGCAATGTTTTATAGTTTTCAGTTTACACACATTTTGCTAATTTTATCCTAAAATCTTCCAAATTTTTTATGCTATTCTAAATTGTACATTTCTTTAACTTTATTTTCAACTGTTCATTGCTAATATATGGAAAGACATTTGTTTTTTGTATATTGACATTGTCCCCTGAGGAATTCTTAAATTTATCTACTAGTTCTAGCGTTTTTTCCATAGATTCCTTGGCATTTTCTCTATATTTGTGCATGTTCTCTGCAAATAAGGAGTACTGTACTCCTTTCTTTCCGATCTGTACATTCATGAGAGAGATTGGTCTGTAGTTTTCTTTTCTTGCAATGCCTTTGTCTGGTTTTGGTATCAGAGTAATACTGGTCTCAAAAAATGACTTCGTGAAGTATTCCATCTTCTTATATTTTCTGAAAGTGTTTGGTAGAATTAGCATTAGTTTTTTTAATGTTTGATATAATTCACTTTGAAGGACTTTTCTTTATGGAAAGAATTTTAATTACAAATCCAATTTCTTTAATAAATATAGAGCCATTCAAATTTTCCATTTCTTTTCGTGTTGATTTTAATAATTTATGTCTTTCAAGAAATTTGTCTATTTCATCTAAGTTGCCAAATCTATTGCTGTACAGTTGTTCACGATGCTCCTTTATTCTACGTTTAATATCTGTAGCATCTGTGGTGATGCATCCTTTTTTACTCATGATATTAATAATTTGTGTTTTCTCTCATTTGTTTCTTGATTAGACCAGCAATAGTTATTATTTTATTGATCTTTGCAGAGAGCTAGCTTTTTGTTTTATTTGTTTATTTACAAATTGTTTGTCTATTTACTATTTCATTCATTTCACTCAGCTGTACTGCTACCTTTTTTCTACATACTTTGGTTTTCACTGGCTTTTCTTTTTCTAGCTTTTTAATGTTAAAGCTTAGAGTACCTTTTAAACTTTTGTTAATATGAATTACATTTATTGATTTTAAATGTAAATATTGTATAAGCATTTAAAACTATAAATTTCCTTCTAAGATCTGCTTTAGCTGCATCCCACAAATTTTATATATTGTGTTTTCATTTTCATTCATTTCAAAATATTTTCTAGTTTCCTTTGTGATTTTTCTCTTTTACCCTTAGAGGTGTACTGTTTAATTTCCAAATATTTGGGAACTTTTCAGATACATATTTTGCTATTGAATTCTAAATTAAGTTACTGTCAGAGAAACAGCTAGTAATCATTTTAAATTTAATGAGATTTGGTTTATAGGACAGCAGATGGTCTAGATTAGCAAATGTTCTATGTGCAGTTGAAAAGTATTCTTTTATTGTTGGGTATTTTGCTTCAAAATGTCAATTAGGTCAAGTTGGTTGATGGTGTTATTCAAGTTTTCAATGTCCTTACTGATTTCCTGTCTACCTATTTTATTCATCACTGAGTAAGGAATGTTGACATCTCCCACAATAATTGTGAATTTATCTATTCTTCCTTTCAGTTCTGTCACTTTGGCATGTATTTTGAAGCCGTGTAATTAGGTGCACACACATTTAGTACTGTCATGCCTTCTTGATGGATTGGCCCCTTTATCATTGTGAAATGTCTCTCTTTATTTTTAGTAATAGTCTTTGTCCCAAAGTCTGCTTTGCTTGATAATATAGTCACTTTAGTTTCCTTATGGTTAGTGTTTGCACACTATATCTTTTTTCTGTCTTATTACTTCTAACCTACCTGTGTCTTTATTACTAAAGTATGTTTCTTGTAGAAAGCATATAGTTGGGTCTTACTTTTTTGTCCAGCCTGACAATCTCCAGCTTTTCATTGGATTATTTAAGCCATTTACAGTTGATGTTATTATGTATACAGCTGGGTTTATCTCTTCCATCTAGCTATTTGTTTTCTATTGGTCCCATCTGTTTCATTTTCCTCTTTTCCTGACTTCATATTTTTAGTATTCCACTTTATCTCCACTATTGATTTGCTGGCTATTTCTCTAGTTTTCAGTGGTTGCTCTCGGATTTGCAACACTGATCTTTAATCACAGTATTCCAACTTTAAATAATATTATAGTACTTCACCAACAATGTAAGAACCTTTCAACAGTGCACTTCCACTTCCCCCTGCTTTCCTTTGTATTACTGTTGTCATACATTTTGCTTCTATATATTGTTATTATTTTTCCTTTAGACAATCATCTTATTTCTAACACTTTATTGGTTATAATTTACACACCATAAAGTTCACCTGTTGAAAGTAAACATTCAACATTTTTAGTATATTTACAGGCTTGTGCAACCATCACCATAAACTAATTTTGGAACATGTTCATCACTGCAAAAAGAAACATTATACCCATTAGCAGTCACTCTTCATCCCCGTCTGACACACATTCCTCCAGCCCTAGGCAACTATTAATCCACTTTCTGTCACTACAGATTGCCTTGTTCTGCGCATTTCACATAAACGGTATCGCATAATATGTGGTCTTGGTGACTGGTTCCTTTCAGTTAGAAGAATGCTCAGCAGTTCACCCATGCTGTGGCATAAACAGGTGCCTCACTCCCTTTTATTAGCAAACAATATTTCATCACATAGATAGACCACATTTTGTTTATCCAGTCATCAGTTGATAGACATTTGAGGAGTTTCCATTTATTGGCTATTATGAATAATGCTGCTATGAATATTTGCATACAAGTTTTTCCATAAACACATGTTTTCATTTCTCTTGATTATATAACCGGGAGTGAAATTCCTGGGTCATATGGTAACTCTATGTTGAACATTTGAGGAGGTGACAAACTGTTTTCCACAGCAGCAGCACCATTTTAGATCTCCATCAGCATGTATGAGCATTCCAATTTCTCTGCATCCTCACCAACACATTATTATCTGTCTTTTTTTTTTCTTATAGCCATCCTAGTGGGTATGAAGTGGTATCTCATTGTGGTTTTGATTTCCCTGATGATTAATGATATTGTCAAACATCTTTTCTTGTGCTTATTGGCCATTCATATATCTTCTTTAGGGAAATGTCTATTCAAATTCTTTGCCCATTTTTAACTGAGTTATTTTTCTTTTTATTACTAAGTTGTAAGAATTCTTTACATATTCCAGATACAAGTCTTTTATCAGATATACAATTTGATAAATTTTTCTCCCAGGACGTAGACTGCCTTTTGACATTCTTGATGGCATCATTTGAAGCAGAAAAGCTTCTAATTTGCATGAAGTCCAACTTATCAATCTTCTCTTTAATCTGTGCTTTTGGTGTCATAACTAAGAAATCATTTCCTATTCCTAAAATTTATTTTATTCGTTAGAAATTCTAAGATTTCTATTCCTGTGTTTTCTTCTAAGACTTTTACAGTTTTAGCTCTTATATTTAGGTTTATGATCTATTTTGAATTAATTTTTGTGTATGATATGAGGCAGGGGTACAAATTCCTCCTTTTGTATGTGTGTATCCAGTTGTCCCAAATCATTTGCTAAAAAGACTATCCTATCTTGATTAAATTGCCTTGGCCCCTTTGTCAAAAATCAGTTGATCATAAATGTTAAGGTTTATTCTGGACTCTTAATTTTATTTCATTGATCTATATATCTATCCTTATGCCAGTACTACACTACCTTGATCATGGTAGCTTTATAGTAAATTTTGAAATTGAGAATTTTGAGTCTTCCAACTGTGTTCTTTTTCAAGACTGTTTTGACTATTCTGGGTCCCTTGAATTTTAGGTTTAGCTTATCGATTTCTGCAAAAACCTAGCTGAGATTTGGGTAGGGATTGCATTGAATCTTTACATCAATTTGGCCATCTTAACAATATTAAGTCTGAGATCCATCAACATGGGATGTCTTTACATTTATTTACATCTTCTTTAATTTCTCTCAACAATGTTTTGTAGTTTTCAGTTTACAAGTCTTGTGATTCTTTTAAAAATTTTATCCCAAAGTATTTTATTCTTCTTGATACTCTTATAACTGGAATTGTTTTCTTAATTTGATTTTCAACTTGTTTATTGCTGGTGTATAGAGACACAACTGAAGCGTTTTGAAGTGTTCCCTTCCTCCTCTATATTTTGGATAGTTTGCGAATGATTTGTTGTGCTAACTAGTCTTTAAATGTGTGGTAGTATTCACCAGTGCATCAACATAATCCTTGGTTTTCTTTGTCAGAAGATTTTTAAATTAATATCTTTACTTGTTTTAGATTCTCTATTTCTTCGTCAGTCAATTTCAGTAATTGTATCTTATTAGGAATTTGTCCATTTTATCTAAGTTATCTAATTTGTTGGCATATGGTTGTTCATAGCATCTCTTTATAATCCTTTTTGTTTCTATAAAGTCAGTAGTGATGCCACCTCTTTCATTCCCGATTTTAGTCACTTGGGTCTTCTTTCTAGCTATCTACTATCTATCTATTATCTGTCTATCTATCTATCTATCTACCTATCTATCTATCTATCTAGTCATCTATCTATCTAACATCATCATCATATTTTTCAGTCTAGCCAAAGGTACATCAATTTTCTTGATCATTTGAAAGAACCAACTTTTGGTTTTACCAGTTTTCTCTGTTATTTTTCTATTCTTACTTCATTTAAGTTTTTATTATTTCCTTCCTTCTGAACACTTTGCGTTGAGTTTGCTTTTCTTTTTCTAACTTCCTGAGGTGGAATTTTAGGTTATTTTATGAGATCTTCCTTCTTTTTCGATATAGGCATTAAGAGCTATAGCTTTATAAGTTTTAGTCAATTATGGTCTAAAGAAAAATTTAAAAACAAGAAGGAGTATATTTTATATCTACCCACATACTTACTACTTCTGGTGCTCCTCATTCCTTTGTGCAAATAGGAGTTTTCAACTACATTTTCCTTCAGCCTAAGGGACTTCCTTTAATATATCTTGTAGTATAGATCTACTAGCAATAAATTCTCTCAGCCTTTTTTTTTGTCTAAAATGTCTTTATTTCACCTTCATTTTTGAAGAATATGTTCACTTAATATAGAATTCTATGTAGAGTTTTTTTTCTTTCAGCAATTTGAAGATGTTTCATTGTCTTCTAGCTTGCAGCATTTATGATGAGAAATCAGTAGTAATTTTTATCTTTGTAATGTGTCTTTTTTCTCTGCATAATAAAAAGATTTTCTCTTTGTTGCTGGTTCTTAGTAATTTGATTATGATCTTTCTTGGTGTTCTTTTCTTTGTATTTATCCTTCCTCGTGTTCAGGTTGATTGAGCTTCTTAGATCTGCGATTTTATAGTTTTCATCAAATTTTGAAAAATCTTGGCCATTATTTCTTCAAATATTTTTCTGCTGACCCCACTCCTCCACCATGGTCTGGGCCCCTAGTTATATATGTGTGAGATCACCTGATATTGTTTCACAGTTCACAGAGCCTCTGTTATTTCTCTCCTACCCTTTCTTCTCTGAGTGCTTCAGTTTGAGCGGTTCCTATTGCTGTATCTTCAGGGTCACTGATTTTTTTTTCTACTGTGTCTAATCTGCTATTAAGATCATTTTGATAGTTAGACTCTAAGATGGCCCCAATGATCTTGATCCCTATTATTCATACCCATGTGTAATCTCAACCTCTTTTTTGTGGGCATATTGGTGACTTGCTTCTAATCAATAGGATATATCAAAGGTGATGGGATGTCACTCCTGCGATTAGGTTACAAGAGATTGTGAATTCTGTCTTGCTAGCAAATTCTCTCTATTGTCTTTTGGGTTTGTATACTTTGATGAAACAAGCTGCCATGTTGGAGAGGTCCACAGGGCAAGGAACTGAAGGTGGCCTCTGGTTAAACCCAGCTAGGAAATGAAGGCTCAGCCCAACATCTGTCAAGGAACTAAATTCTTACAACAACTAAGAAAGCTAGACGCAGATTCTCCTCAGTTGAGCCTTCAGGTGAGACCTCAGCCCTGACTGACATGTTGATTGCAGGCTTGTGAGAGACCCTGAAACAGAGGACCAGCTAAACCATGTATGGATTCCTGACCCTCAGAAATTGTGAGATAACAAGTGTGTGTTGTTTTAAGCTGTTAAGTTTGTGGTAATTTTTTACATATCAGTCAATAACTAACACTCATATGGTGAAATTTTCACTTTAAATATTGTATTTTGCAAATCTAAAAGTTCTATTTGGTTCTTTTTTCTATCTATCTCTCCTCATATGGTTCATCTTTTCCTTTAAATCACTGAGAGTATCTATAATAGCTGTTTAAAGTCTTTGTCTTCAATTCCATATCTATGTTATTTTGGGCTCCATTTCTACTGACTGATTTTTATCCTGGATATGGGTCATATTTTCCTATTTCTTTACATACTTAACAACTTTTTATTGAATGCAGAGCATTATGAATGATACATTGAGTGGATTTTGCTGTCTTCCTTTAAAGAATGTTGAGTTTTGTTTTATCAGGCATTTATATTACTTACACATCATCTTGCTCATTTTGAGGTTTATTTTTATGCTTTGCTAGGGTGGGTCTATAGTAGTCTTTATTCCAGAGAGAGTTTAGCCCTATTATTAGCATGTGACCCTTTTGGGGTCTCTATTGAATGCCTCAGGTGTTCAATAACATCTTTTCACACAGCCTAGTCCCAACTTGAACATCTCCCAGTTCTGTGTAGCTCTGAGAATTTTTAGCTTATGCTCCCAGTGGTAGATGTTTTGTCTGACCTTGGGGAGTGACTTAGTATTTAGCCAAAGACTCAAGGGGACCTACTATGCAGATTTCTCAGTCTCTTCCTCTGCTTGTCTCCCTTCTCTCCAGTACTCTGCCCTATAAATTCCAGCTGCCTTGGTCTCCTCAAACTCCAATCTCTGTCTCCTCAACTCAGCTAGTCTGCCATGCTTTGGTGGGTTACCCCCGCATCCTCCTGCTGCTGTCTGGAAAATGTCTCCAGCCATAAAGCCAGAGCTCACCTTGTTTGTTTACTCCTCTTAGATATCACAGACCTGCATTTCCTGTTGTCCAACACCTGACAACAGCTGTTTCACATATTTTGTCCAGAGTTCTAGTTGGCTTTGGTGGGATAGTAAGTTTACCACCAGTTACTTTGTCATTGCCATTAGAGGTCTTTGGGCATTTTCAGAGATGTATAAAAGGGAATGGCATTATCACTTAGCTCCATCCTTAGGTTCTTAAGCTTTTTGCAGATATTCGACTGGCTTACTCCTGGTAGGCAGTGGAGGGGGTAGGAAGATGCATCAGAAATGCTCCTCATCAGCTGTGTCATAACCCCCAAATCCCAAATCTCATTACCAGCACTCATGACAACCAATCCCTCTGCTTTCTCAGCATCACTTGTCAGTGTGAGACAAATGCCTGTCAGAAAGCCCCTCAGTCTACTGTGGATTCACTTATTCTGTGGTTGCACGAGATTCCCTTTAGACAAAGTGAGGTGATCATAATTTCTGAACTAAAACCCTTGGTCTAATGGTAGATCTCAATATTTGAACTTGGAGGGGTCCCAGGAGACCCCATTTGTCTCAGGTGTCTTGCTAGATGTTGTTACACAGAGAGCCTCTGCTGCTGGAGTCCTCTTTGTCCCCTCATAGAGGCACAATCCCCAGAAGACCTCCAATCTGGCTAATATGCAGAATCGATCACTGGGAAGCTTTTTAAAAATTACAAATTCCCAGGTCCCACCTCAGACTACAAATTAGACCCTTAGCAGCCCATGGCAATTCTCATGCATGGCCAAAAATCACTCTGTCTTCTTATCTTATGAGGCCAAAGAACTCACAAACAGGAAAGTTGAAGACTTCAAAATGGCAGCACCTTGTAAGCCATCCAGAACAAGTCCTAGAGGGACATGAAGGTTACCTGACTCCAAGAAGGGAAAAGACTGAGCTCTCTCTGAATCACAGCATTTTAAAATAGAAAGGAACCTTGGAGGACATTCTGGCCAGCTTCCCTTCTCCTCTCTCAGCTTTTCTACTTCATAGATGAAGAAATCAACACCCAGAGGAATTAAGTGATGTGACCAGTATCTGTCCACCCAGGGCCGAGCTACCCATGCAGAACTTTCCACACTGCCTCCTAGACTTCTGCTAAAATCCTTTCAGTGGCTTCTAAAGACTCCTAGGACAGAATTCAAAGTCCTTACCACAGCTGAGTCCCTGCAGGACCTGGCTCCAGGCCCCTCCAGCCATACCTCATGCCACTCTGTCCTTGTCCTTGCTCCCCAGGCACAGTGGTCCCTTTCTTTCAGCAGGAATCCAAGGTCCTTCCGGCCTTGGGGAGTCATGCTGTCCTGTCTGCTGAGAATGCCCTGCCCCAGCTCTTCACAGCAATGGCCCTTTGTCCCAAGTCACAGGTTGAATGTTCCTGCCTCATTTAGGCCCTCCCAGACCACCAAAGCCCAGTGCCAGTCATTATTCTCTGTCTGGGCACATGCCTCATTTGTCACCCTCAGCACTTCCCTCCGGGAGTCCTGAGGTACTGACTGCTTACCTCTGTCCTGTCTGTCCCCACTCCACTAAGGTGGAAGCTTCAACAGGGCAGAGAATGTATCTGTTTTGTGCATCACTGTATCCCCAATGCCTAGCAAAGTACCTGGCATGCAGTGGGCTTATAATAATGTTTCTGGAATTAATGCATGGATGGAAGAGTTAAATAATTAATCAACAACTAATAAACAACAGAAATCGCTTTGTCTCTAACCTCCCAAGTGCTATGAGGGTAAAGAGCTTCACCTGGGCCCAGCAGATCTGATGGGTGGAGGAAAGGCCTGTTGCCTTCCGGGGTGCACCTGGGGCTTTGGGGACCCAGGCTATGCCTGTGGTGCACTGTGGGGTGGTCCCCTAGTCAGAAGCCCTGCTGGCATTGGGTTCCATTCTGAGCACACTGATGTCGAAGTCCAGACACCCCGGCACCTGGCAGGGCACAGGTTTCCCCACAAATGAAATTGTGTTCATCATTCCCTCCTCTAAAAAGCGTGCCCAGCTCTGCAGACCTGCTGTGGGGCAGCCCCCTTCTCTTGCCATTCTGATGGGTCTGCATAAGCGAGGACGGAGAATTTAGGATTCACCAGTTAACACTTTGAAATAACCTGGGAGCTGGGCTCCTCCATTCACGGGCAAAGACTTTAACATTTAAGCTAGAAGCACCAGCCAAGCACTATAGGGGGCTCAATTTTCTTACATCATGTTGTTCTCCCATGGGCCCCTCAAATCTTCAGCCACATCATCAGACAAGACCTGCCTTCCCACTGCATCGCATCCTAAGTTTCTGATGACGAGTCAGGGCCTGCTGCAGGGCTGGAAGAATTAGAATCAGAGTCTAAATAATGGGCATGCTTAAAAGTAATCTAGGGCTCCAGCCTCTTCCTTAGTGTAGCGTAGTCCCAGCGGTGTCCAGGAGAAGTATAATACAAGCCACATTTTACATTTCCTAGTAGCAAGGGTAAAGAAGTAAAAAGAAACAGGTGCAACTAATTTTAATAATATATTTTATTTAGCCAATATATTTAAAATATCATTTCAACATGTAACCAATAAAAATATTAATGGGTTATTTAACATGGCTTTTTTTTCATATTAAATCTCTGAAATGCAGTGTGTATTTTACACTTCCAGCTCGTCGCAACTGGGGCCAGGCATGTCGCAGGTGCTCAGTAATGACACGTGGCTTGAGGCTACTGTTTCGGACAGTGCAGGAGAGTCCAGCTGCTTACAGGTGGCATATTAGGAGGCACTAGGGCACCTCACCTGAGCCGCCCGAGAACTTACATGGCAGAGAAGACAAAAAGGAGGAACACCGTGTTCCCTGGTCCCTGAAGCCCCTTCCACACCCTGCCAGTGCTGGTGGCAGTGCTGGTGTCACACAGCAGGCAAAGCCGGCAGAGACACGCTTCTCAGAACTCTCTGTGGATGCTTGGATTAACTCACTTGTATTTATTTGGCTTTTTATAAACAAAAGTCAGACTTAATGCATTCCATTCATCACGAGGAAAGGGCAGTAATCCTAAGGGGATCTGTCAAACAGACGCTCTTTCTGTAAATAAATAAAAAGGTGACTGTGCAGGAAAGGAAAATTATACTGAACTGAAATCTGGGATTTTTTTTTCCCTTTTAGATCCATAAGCCAAAATATTGCTAAGGCTTTTTATAAACAAAGATAATGAGTTGTATAATTTATGTAAATTAACTAATGCTGCTGCATTTTCTAGAAGTAACATAAACTGCATTATTTATTTGATGTGACTTTTGGAGTAAAAAATAATTATAATTGGATATTATACCTAACAGGTTTCTCCCATTGTTTTCTTATTATTACTTGTGGGTTTGAATATAAAACACAGAATCGCTGAGTGTGCTACAGGTGTGGCTTTCCTTTTGCCCCTATGAAAATGAGGATGACCTTTGGAAAAGACAGGAGTCAGATCAGAGCCCTTGACCACAACTTCTGTGCCAGAAGGAAGCTGCGTATGCGTGTACCACGGGCTGGCTTAGTCAGCAGGCACTGGTTCTTTTCAACTCGTACGGGGTACAAGTTGATCAGCAGCCCGTGGGATACAACCGACGTCACTGGCACTCCCTCATGTCTTCCCATCTCCACTACTCAAAGGATGATCCAGGACCAGCAGCAGCAGCAGGCTGACCTGGCAACTTGCTCTGAACACAGCAGCTCCAGCCCTACCCACACCCACTGAACCAGGATCCCCAGGGGACTTGAATACACATTAAAGCTCACGAAACGCTTTTCCACGTCATTTGTGGTAAGAGCCAGTCCCTTCCCGCCTGCAGGAGACAGAGCTGCACACAGGAAGGCAGGGGCTGGGTCCCCCCAGTCCGTCTGTTCCCCGCTCACAGCATCAACCCACATTTCCTCTCACATCCAACATCTATTAAAATGAGCAATACATAATCACACACTGCAATTCTTAATATTATCATATTAGGAGCATTAAAAATGCAAGAAAGGATAATTAAGCAAAATAAATTAAACAAGGATCTTGAAATACACAGCCTTGGAAATACTTTTGCTGCCTAAATGCTCACTAACATCTGTTAGCCGCTATCATGCTTGCTATCGTTTTCTGATATTCAAAGCACAAAATATGGCCAAATACCAAATGTAAATAGCTCGGATTTGTAACCTTGTTTATGCAGCAAAAGCTGGCCCTAAGGCAGAGAAAGGAACTCCATGGAAAATCCATTGATCTTTGGGAGGATCGTCTTGTTCGGGAGCAGAGCTCCGGGCACCCCTCCACCCCCAGCCGGAGGAACAAGACCCATTCGTTCAAGACCAGGGGCGAGAAAAACTAAAGCATCTCAGACCGAAAAGGAACAGAGGGTAATTTACTGAATTTATTTCATCTCATCTCCCTTAATCATGTAAAAACAAAACCCAAAAATGTTCTACATTCTGGTTTGTGTCCAACACAATGTGCAAACTAATTGAGTGTAAAAAGCGTTGCTTTGCATTATATCAGTTAAAGTAAGTGTAACAATTGCTCTTCCTGCCCCCGAGCTCTGTTTCATTTCTGTTTTCGTTATAATTCAGTCCATTCACAATATGTCATTGCAAACACTATTTGCAAAAGAAAGTATAAAAAACAGATTCTTTATTTCTTAGTGCATTTATTTTCATTTCCCCTCTCAAGCTCTCCACATTTATACAGCGCTTCCATCTGGAGCGCTTAAAAAAGTTATAGATGAAGTTACTACGCGTAATGAGAAACACACTCATCTGGTATTTAGCCCGAGAATTTTATTGCCAGGTGTTGTGAAAAGAAAAAATACGGCCAAACTACCATGCCGCATCTCGTTGCCAAACACTTCATATCGTGTCTGAAAGCGTTCATTAATTTGGGAGGGAGGCTACTTCGATGAGGTTTACTTAACCGCCTCCCAAGAAAAGGCAAACGTGATGGGTTCTGCAGCTCCCGAGGCTGCTGCGTCCACCCCGGGCGAGCGTCAGAGGGCCGGGCAGGCCTTGATCAGCTCAGTCATCGGGACCACCACCTCCCATCAGGTACGGAAGCTCGCGTGGGCCAGCTCTCCCAAAGTCCATTCAGTCGTTCAGGAACTATGAACAGTCCCTACTGTGCTGGTGCTGGTGAGACAGAGCTGACCAAGCAAACCAGGAAATGGGCGCACTCTCCAATCCCACACCCGTCACGGTGCTCTAGGAGCTCAGTTTGATGAGTACGGAACAACCAAAGCACAGCCCCGCTGTAAAGACACCGAGGGAGCCTCATTGTGCCCACCCTTAGGTGGGGGCTGAAATTCAGATTCTTTCAGCGATTTCACAGCAGTTAAAGAATTAAGGGGCAGCAGCAAAATTCACTTCCTCCTGGACAGATTAGTCCCGTGGAAAGCCAAGCAGATCCCGTTTGTAAGAAATAACGGCAGAACAGTTCAGTGTGTACTCTTTGGGGAAACTGAACTTACTATGGCATTATATCGACAGTTAGATCTAATTCCACGAATAAAGCACGCGACAAAATGAGGGCTTTTAGTAAAATAAGAGTGTCAGGCATCACACCACAGAAAGGGATTAACCTGCATTTCAACTTTGCTGCATATGGACGGGTAAGGAATCTTAGGGGAAAGAAGGAGTCCTGTGGTTCCCAAGTTAGTTTCCCACAGTCTCCTACAGAAAAGATTACAGTATTTAAGTATTTGTCTCATATTTTGGAAAGAGAAAGAAGGCATGAAGTATTTTGAAATTTGAGCTATCAGACAACACTGATTCCTCTGAAATGTCACCATAAGGCGAGCAGATTGTTATCCTTGCTAAACATCCCCTGGGAGCTCCGCCTGCACTGTCTGTCCTGAGATGGCGGGCTGGATGGCCACACCTGTACTGCCTTCAGCAATGACTGCCAAGCCCTGGCTCCAGGCCACCTGAGAACCAGCACAGCCCCAGAGCAGTCCCATCCGCTGTCCTCAGTACAGATGCAACTCACCACATAAGCTTCGCTGCCTGCTGGCTTCTGCAAGAATGGGCTGGGGTGACCTTCTACATCCTGCATGAGCTGACCACATTTTCACTGGAGTTCTGAGATCTAGTAGTCATTCATAGTCTCCTCCAAGACTTAAACAAATCTTTTATGAAATTTCAAGCAAAAGGGATACTATCCTGGTGTCTGCCAGCATCTTAGGTGCTGGAATACATAGACCTCAGCAAAACTTTTCAGCATTAAAAATTAGAAATGGGGAAATGTAGATGTGGAGATTTAAAGACTGAACACCAGATACTGACCGAGGGATAAGAGCAGCTCCTCCATGAGTAAAGGATGTCAGGAGCCAAGGGGAGAGAAGAAACCACAGCTACTTGTTTAGAATTTATGTTTCCATAAGCGAAACATTAGAATTCTCATATGGAGAAGAAATTATTGATACGTGTGCTCCCTTAAGGAAGGCTTCTCAAGAGGCCTGTTCCAGATTTAATAATAATCCATATTCTTCTCCTGAAATGGCAACCCAAGTCTTTGATTTCCTTATCGCGCCGCAGATACATGAATCATTAAGCTGCAAACCAGCAGAGGTTCAGTTTATCACACGCCACCTAGAATATTTAATAAAATAAATTCTAAATAATCAATTCGGGAAGAGTCAACATCTCTTACACTTTTGTAATAAATGTCTACCTCTGGCATCCATCATAAAACTGTACGTAAATTGTGGCAGCAAAGATGAAAGAGAAAGTCCCCAGTTTTCTCGTGCTGTCATGTAAATACTTAAACGCAGACAAATAGCATCTGCACCCTCCCTACAGCCTCTATTCTAGGGGGACGTTGTCACATCAAACACGTCCAGGCTGCTTTCAAAGCACTTCAAGCCTAAAGACGCAGGTGGTTCAGCCTTTCTCTCTTCTGTGAGATCCCGATTGTTTAACCCACCTGGTCTCAGCAAGGTCCCACCCCTTTGGCTCAGCTGTCCCTGGACAAGGCAGCACGAGTGCATCATCAGGACACGCCCTGCCCTCTCCACAGTGCCACTGAGCAGTGCCTCTGGCTCGAAGGAGAAACAGGACACTTCCCAACTGCCCTTTGCAAGAGACCTCACCTAGCTTCTTCACACTGAGGACAAATAAGCCTATGCCACACGGATGTATTGCCACTGAAAGTAAAGCTAAAGAAGAGACCCTAACTTCACCAAGACAAGCAAGACGAACCATATTGTCTGATGGGACAGTTGGTATGTCACAAATAAAAGTGTTAATTCTGAGCAGAAATATAAGCTGTGTGTGAACACCATCAGGCTGCAAACTTAAGTCCTAGGACATACCACTACTCAGACATAAGTCCTTAAAAGGGTTTGTGGCAAGTCCTTGATCGTCCTCCACCAATCTCTCACTAGTTCCCATAGCACCCTGCTTCTTCTAGAACCTGCTGCCGTAATCTAGAACAGAGGTTGGCAAACTATATCCATGTCCAAATCTGGCCCTCTGCCTGTAAAAATAAAGTTTTACTGGGACACAGTCACACTCCTTCCTTAACTGTTGACTATGGCTGCTCTCACGCTACAATAGTTGTGACACAGACTGTCTGGCTGGCAAAACTGAAACTATTTACTGTCTAGCCTCTCACAGAAGAAGTTCATCATTTCATTCATTTATTCAAAAGTGTTTATTGGGCACCAAATGTGTAGCAGGTGCCATGCCAAGCACTGGGTATAGTGAAGAACAGCAAGTGCCCGGTCGAGTGGAGCTAAACAACGCAGGACAGAGCTGCTTCACCTGGAGAAGGGAGGGCGGAGGGGACTGTTCAGTCCTTGCCAGCTGGTGTGCTCTGCATTCAGAAACCTGCTATTCTGTCTCCTTCACGGCCAAGGGCAGAACAAGGAGTGATAGGCTTAAACCATGCAATCAGAGACTTCAGTTGGATATTTTTTAAAGGTGCTGGGAGTCAAGTAATGAATTGCCAGACCACCTTGTGAAATTTTCCTTTGGACTTTTTTCTTAAGATAAAATTAAAAGAAAAAAACAATCACCTGCCTAGGGCTAAGGCATGAAGGGAAGACCCTCCCAGCAGCAAGAGGATGGCATGTGTCAATACTTTCCCAATTAATGTGCCTGTGAATCATGGAGAGGGGGATCCCACTAAAAGGCTGATCTTGATTCCGCAGATCTGGGCGGGAGCCTGAGAATCTGCCCTTCTCACAGGCTCCCAGCTGACGCTGATGCTACTGAGGGATGCACCACACTATGGGTAGCAAGTGGCCATATGGCTGTGTACATGTCTGTGTGGGTCTCAGGTTTTGCAAGAGTGAGATATGAGTGTTTGGCAACGAGGAGTTAAGGCATGCCCTAAAGGGTACACAGCATTCAAGATGTTGGAATTAAGAAATGCAAATAGGAAAGGGAAGGTCGTTTCCTCTGTCCAGGAGAAAAACTCCAGAACCAGAAAGGAGCTCTTTCATGAAATCACTTGCTTTCCAGCTACGCTTCCAGCCTTGTATCCAGGGAGGGCAAGCAGAGAACAGCTCAGCAGCCAGAAACCCAAGCAAGCGCAAAGAAGAAACAAGGAGACCACAGCCAGCCTCCGCCAAAGCAGCCTCCACCTGAGCAGCTGTGTGAAGGACCTGTCCCTTCTTCCACTTCCACAGCAACGCTTCTCTCCACCACTCCCACTGGAGCTCAAACGCCCTTCACTGCACCCATGTTTTTTGTTGCCCTGGGGGAAGCAGACAGACAGAGTGACATGGGCCTGATTAGTTTACACACTATATCCCTTCCGTGTGTCAGGGACCAACAATGTCAACTAAAGGGGGTCATTGTGACTGTTCACAGACAAGGCTGGAGATTCGTGTCCTCTGGGCGTGGACTGCCCTATATGGAGACAAGCCACAGCCGCGGATGATAGGAGTCAATTTCCCCAGCAATGCTAGGGAATTGAAAGATGTGGAGAAGATCAATAATTTACTATTCAGTCAAGTGAAGGCCAGAGATATTCTTTACCCAATGCAAACAACCATATCTGGTCATTTACCAAGGCAGGGGATATATTCCATGTTCTTAAAAGGCATTTCCAGCTTCTGGATGAGGCTGTCAATTACGCTTACAGAATCAAGGCTGTGTGGCCTGGGAAATATCTAACTTTGTGCCTGCCGTATGTTGGGGCCCAAAGAGAGAAAGGCCCTTCGTGGATTCTGACGGTGGTGTTCAAGGGTTTTCCATCGTAATTGAGTATGCTAAAATTTCCACTCCTGTCCTTGTGGGCTAATCTGCAATGATGTGAAGGGACCGTTATGATAATAATTAAACACCAGCTCAGCATACCAAGTTGATATTCTGCTGCTCCACCTTTGACAGGGAGTTGCTAGCTCAATAAGGCTCAAATCAAGTTTAAAAAAGGAAATTGCAAAACATTTTACATACTGTAATCTACCAGAGATATAAGGAAGGCAGAAACCACAAACAGATTTCCTTCAAAATCTTCCTGGCATCTCTTCCACTAACAAGCTTCTCTCCAAACACCCCTGGCAGGAGGCCTGCATTCCTCGAGGCCAGCAGCCTCTAAGGGCAGCCGGGGCTCTGGCAGTCCTGGGGCCTTGGTAGTTGAGAGGCAGCCAGGACTCACTTTTCAGAGAGAGCACGAGCGTCCCCAGCCCTGGCAGACTTGAGTTCACTAGCAAACTGCCCAAGTGTCTTCTCTCTTAGCAGGTGGCCAGTGGCCTTCCTGGTTTTTATGGTTCCTGCATCGATAATGTGTCTGGAGATAAATCAACTCACTTGCTCAAGTCTTCAGTGAGACCAATACCCAAACAGCCAAATCTCTTTCCTTTGAACTAAAGACTCAAAGGAAACTGTTCTGATGGTTGGAGGGTTGCTAGATAAAACACAGGATGCTCAGCTAAATGTGGGTTTCAGATAAGCAACAGATAATATTTTAGTATAAGTATGTCCCAAATGTTGCATGAGACATATTGTACTGAAAAATTGTTTATCTGAAATTCAAATTTAACTGGTCATCCTGTCTCTGATGTCTGCATATGTGCATATGTGTGCATGTGTGTGCATGTGTGTGTGTGCACTAAATCTGGCAACGCTACACAGGGAGAGTGAGTACACAGACCCTGACCACCAGGGTGAGCAGATCCTGGAAGCTTGAAAGCTGTAGCTTCAGGACAAATGGAGACGAGCAGTTCACAGTAGGAGCGGATAACACAGCTCGTTACCCCTAAGTGAAGGGTGACATGGGAACATAAGAGGCTCTGGAGGACTTGGATGAAATCCGAGCTGAGGAGTGACGGCGGGTCCTGCAGGTATTAGAGTGCTGAAGGGTGAACTCCCAACCACTGAAGCAGACAGCAAGGGGCCTCCATATCTTCTTCCTGTAATGCCTCGTGGCCCGAGGGAGCCAGGTTCCTGGGCTAGAAGAACAGTGGGGCAGGGCTCTTGCCCCTTTGACTGGTTGGCATTATAAGGAGGGGATGCCAGGTGACCAGAAGGGGGCCCATCACTCTAAAGGGTAAAGGCCTTCCTTATCCCCCATCTTACTTGAGACCCATGCTTGGGTACATGGTGCTCTGTTTTAAACCCTTTACTCCCAGAGCCCCATGGAGTAAGAAGACATCTTCTGAGGATCAAGGTGTTTTGGAGGCCAGTGTGGTATAGTGATGATGAAACTGGGAATTTGGAATCAAATAGACCTGGGGTGGGATCTTGGCTCTGTGACTAACCAGCCAGGTATCCTTGGATACATTTCCTAACCTCTGGGAAATTAATTACGTCTTTTGCAAAAATGAGGATAATGACAGTACCTATCTAGCAGGGATGTTGTCAAGTCATTGAATGCGATGTGCACATAAAGTGACAAGCACAGGACCAGGTATTCAATAAATGATGCCATCATGGTTGTTGCTGTTGTTAACTGGTTGTGGTCAGGGAAGAGGGAGCCTTTAGAAGGAGAAGCAGAACCGCTATCCCGCTCAGACCTCCTTGAGCTCAGCAGAATGTGAACAGAGAGGGCTACTACAGCCACTTCAAAACGTGGCCAGCTTAATGTTATTTATTAGGTAAAATTTTAATTATATGAATTGGGTAGGGACATATCACCAGGGATGCTAAGTAATTAGAAATTAAGGAAATACTATGGATTTGAGTGCCTGAAGTGATTCCACCAAAACATATCCAGGTAACAGAAAATTGTCTTCACGTGCTAACGAACCAGCAGAATGCTACACAAAAATTCAGATGATTAAAAGTCAGAAGAGAGCCCTGGGAGATCCCCCAGGTACCGCGCAACAGACCTGCTCTTTCCACTGGAGATGGTCCTGAGACCGGAACACCTCAACACTGGCACTCGATGCCAGGCAGGAGAGGCAGCGGGGTTTGAAATCAAAGACCTGGGTTCAAGTCCCAGATGTGCAACCAATGGGGATAAAAATATCTGCCACGATGGAACCACAGGGCTGCGGGGAGGCTCAGATTCGGGGGTGGGGGGGCTACCCGTGAAAGCGGTTAGTTGTTAGGCAGACCTTACCGTTCAGACCAACGTCCTGTGGATGACTGGTCCAGACCCTGTCCTCAGAGAGGGGAACCAAGTTCATTCAAACACTCAAAATCTCTGTCGTAACATTACCCTATTACACTGAAATGACCAGGTTAAGTTTTTAAAGTATGATGCTGTGTCTTACTCGCCTCTATATCCTGTGCTTAACAGATCACCTAGTACCTAGACACTAGACACAGGCTTTCTATTATCTAGAAAATACTAGAGACTTAATATATGTTTATTGAACTGGACAGAGCTAACATAAAATCAAAGAGAACACTTCCTTAAGAAAGGTACCAATGGAGAGCTTCAGAAAGCAAAGGGAAGAAACAACTACTTCTGGCTGGAGAAGATCAGGGAAGATACCCTGGAAGGTTCAGAAGTTACAAGGATAACACAGTCTCGATGGAGACACAGGGAAAAACAGGTTCTGAGCAGGGTATGCTGGACGGTGTAGACTGATGGTGCAAGGAGAGTCTGAAGGGAAGAGGAGTAAGACAATACATCCACAGACCAAAGCCACACTATTCTTCATGAAAAGCAGAAAATGTGCATTCTGTTTAAAAACACATCGTTGCAACACGCAGACTCATTTGCGCCTCTGTGAGCTTCTGCTGCCCAGCTGTTTCATCAGCCAACTGACTTCCTCCTTATCTATTCATTGCTGTTTTCCAAACTTGATTTGGGCACCATACATGTTTGTGCCTGGCTATTTTAAATATTTTCCATCAGCTGCAAGCAAGATACCTATTTATCTTATGGCTGCAAGCAGAGCTGAAATGATCTGGCATTGCCACGAGGCAGACAGTTATTTCATGCCCTGTTAATTCCTAATGCGGTAACTACAATATCATTCCTACTTTTAAAAGAGGTGCTTTTTTTCTCTTTTTAATATGTGGCCTAAGTGTCCAGATAAAGAACATCACTTCTAATGAGGCCAAGTCCAAAAACATAACCTTGTTACTGCCGCTGCCATGCTCACAACGGGCTTCGAGCTGTCCGGCAGTTAGTCGAGAAGACAAAGCAACTCTTCATTCTTTTAGGCAGAACAAACAGGTCAGCAAAACTAAACTTTCTCTTCACCACTGAAAACTCCAATCAGACAGAGATGATGGCTGGCATTTCTGCTCACCAGATGGTCCAAGCCAGGGGGTTCCTGTCCACCACAGAATGGGCTCAGTGGGGAGGGGTGTCTGTCCGTGCTACCCACAGTTGAGCCAACAGCCTCTGTGCAAGGACCACCCACTGGTTCCAAAGGCAGGACGTCTGCGGCAAGGCACACTTTATGATCAGAGCAGAGAAAGCCTCGTCCCCAGGAGGCGAACATCTGGTCTGATGGGGCTGGGAGAGATACTGACACGTCGCAATTCTGGCCACCTGTTGCTTTAAATCACGTTAGCTATTTTTCAACAGCCTCTGTCACTGCCTATCACTATTTCCCATCCATACCTGTGACTGCCTGGCTCCCAACAGTGCCTAGTTCCCTATGATCATGTCAGTTCCTCAAGACCAAGTCTGCCTTAGGTTCCCCTCCCATGTGTTTTGCACAGGGCCTTGTAATTCTCTCATCATAGCCCTCACGACCCTGTGTTATGGGTGCATGCTTGATTTTTGGTCTCACCATGAGATGGGAGTATTCTTGTTTACATCACTGCATCCTCAGTACCCATCACAATGATGGTGGATAGAAAGCATTTGAGAACTGGCTGACGAGTAAAGAGTATGTGAAAAACTACAAATCTCACCAGAAGGCCCAGGAGCAGCTGGTGTCAGGGCGAGTGCTTCCACTTTAGCAGCAGGCAGACCTCGGCTCAAGTCCCAGCTATCCACTGGTTTGTGGCTGGATATGGGGCAAGAGAAATCCCCTCTGAGGCTCCATCTCTTCATCTGTGAAATGAGTGTGGTAATGTGTACTTTGCACGGACATTTTGATGAGGGTTGAATGAGATAGTGTACCTGGTAGGAGATTCATAAGCCTGCAGCCATCCCTATATTAAGTGTGCATCCCTATCTGTTGTGGGAACCCAGCAGCGAAGGAGTCGGGAGGTAGACAGCTGAGAGCTGGCCTGGGTTCTGAGACACCAGCACTCTCAGGAGAGAGGTGTGAAGACCGGACAGAAGACAGCCCTGCAAGCTTCTGGGGCCAGGAAAAGCACTGTGAACTTAAAAAGCACTCTTCCAGCTTGGCCTCAAGAACAACGTCACCTCGGGCTGACCTCACCCCACTCAGGTGATACCTGCCATGGTGATCCAGAGGCATGGGGACACTTGGGACCTGGCCCCCTGCTCTCAGGGCTTCTCCCACCCTAGAGCTCCTCCGACGTGTCAGGCCGGTAAGAGGCACAAATCTGCATGGGGAGCAGGACCAACCTCAGGCCTGCTGAGATTTCATCTCGAGAAACGTTGACGTCGTAACCACCTTCTTTTTCCTCCCTGTCAACCTTTGTCATCCCTGGAAACCTTATCGAGCTAGCTTCTCCTTGGCTTACAGACAAGACAACTAATCACGGACCTAACAGCTCGTCAGCTTCAAAAGCAGCTGCCCCCATCCTGTGCCTGGCTGAGAAAATCAATGTGCCTTTGAGTTGCTGTGTGTACCTAGGGCCCCAGCTTCTGAGAACAAAAGAAGCTAGACGGCTGAGCAGTTCCCGGAACAGGGCTGGAAGTTTTCCTGGCCTGAGGGAAGGCTTATAGCAAGTGATATGTTAAACGGTAGATCCAAATATCTTTATCATGCCCTTGAACTGAGGAAACCTGCTCTGGCGGTAGAAAATCAGAGCTCCAAGACCCTGTGCAGGGCTGCCTGCCTCTCCAGGCAGCAGGGGTAGCTGGCACCGTGCTGGCATGATGGAGGTGCTGAGTCAGTGGGTACCACCTGATTGAATCCACTGAAGGGGGAAGCAACATCCAAACTCAGCAGCCCCCTCCTCCTGTGAGATGTAAAGCCCCATGGACATCCCCATTGTAATTTCCCAGATGGAAAGGACCACATGCCTACTGTCTCCTGCACGACCACTGGGCTTCCCAGCCACTGGTCCAGATTACAGCAAATGCAGAAGAAACGCCAGTGAGATGTGGGGCTGCTCTTGTCAGAGAAATCTTTCTTTGGGGCTATTTAAAAATCACGCCCATGGTAGACAATCCAGAGCAAAGGACTTCCATTAACATATAAAGGTGCTCATCCACAAATAATTAAGAAACACAAATTCGAATTGAACGAGTTATCATCTTTCATCCATCAGTGTGCAGGAGGGTGTGGGAGAAACGTTAATTCTCAGTGCTGGTGGGGGTGTAATTAGCACAGCCACTTGGCAGAATTTGGCAGTGTCTAGAAAACACTTAGACCTTACACCCAGCAATTCCAGGTCCAGATTGCACACATGCACAAACAGACTTGCATAAGAATGTTTACTGGAGCATTGAATGTTGAAAAACTGGAGAGAATCTAAAAGTCCACTGGGGAATGCTTCAAGCGCTTATACAGTGGAAGACTATAGAGCAGAGAAAAAGATGAGGGGATTTCAGTATCGACCTACGTATAGCTCAGACTACAGTGCTAAGTGAAAAGGGTAAGCTACGAGACACTGCGTAAGTTATACACACATCCTACCCACCTGTAAGAACTGAGCGTATAGCCCATCTCACCTAGGAAGCTTCCCTGATCCCCCCAGCTCGGTCTGAATTCCCAGAACACTCATTCTAAAAGCTCAGGCTTCTGCACTTCTCAGCACTGCTAATGACCTTTAGGTATGGACACAGCCATCCCCTCAACTTGACCGTGAGTCCGTGGGGCGCTGCACTTGGCTCATGTTTTCTCTGTAGACACCACAGGGCCCTGCACAGAGTCAGTGTTTACTGAACGACTCAATGGGACAACTCCCTGAGCTCAATGGGAAAGACCACCACACCACGCACTCACCTTACGTGGCCTCACTCTCCCAGAACCTGGAAGCACACCAGTGTTGCCCACCAAGGCTTCCCCAAGCCCGCCTTCCAATTCTACTGCCCTACTGCCACTTTCACCAGGAAAGTCATGGAAACCGCTCACCGTCTTGCACATTCCCTTCCTCAATGTTCGGAGGGTCTGGACTGCCCCCACACGTGTCTACACATTGGACTGCAAGTGTGAGAGCCACAAATAACTCCAAACATAAATACGGCCTAAAAATAACCATAAATCATTCTGATTCCACCCAGTGACAATTCTAATTTATAACATGAGGGAAGAAAATGAACACCGTGGCTTTCTCCCCTCTGGGCTTCTGTGCTGCTGCTGAGGAAGAATTCCACCCTGCTGTTACTTACAACCAGAAGTTCCTGATTTACACATCACTAAAGATGAAACCTACCGGAGGCCTGCCACCCGGGGCTGTGTGCAGTGGTGTTGGCGTGAAAGTCCACAGACCCCACTAGGCTCGGCAAGAGCAACCCCTCACTCTTGGGCCCCACCCACACTCCTCCTCACTTCCTACCTGTTTCTCCATCGTGGGAGATCAGAATTGATTCATTTGAAATACAGCGTTGGAGGAGAGCTACCCTGGACTGCCAGAAAGAGGAACAAGTGAGTCCCAGAGCAAACTAAGCCTGAACCATCGCTGGAGGCAAAAATGATACAACTGAGGCTGTCCTACTTTGAGCACATCATGAGAAGGCAGGAGTCTTTGGAAAAGACAATAACGCTGGGGAAAGTAGAAGGCAGCAGGCAAAGAGGAAGACCAAATATGAGAAGGACTGACTCCATAAAGGAAACCATGGGCATGAGTCTGCCGGAGCTGAGGAGGGCTGCTGAGGACAGGACACTGTGGACATCGCTCATTCACAGGGTCACCAGAAGTCGGAGCCAACCTGATGCATGTAACAACCACCACCCCCTCCCTGGGCTCCCTGTAACAGTGGCTAATCTATTCGTACAATCACCGTCACAGGCCACAAGGTGGGTCCAGAGCAGCAGGGTCGAGTAATCTGCATTTTAATGCTCCGTGCAGTCTGTGCAAACACTGAACACAAGAGACCGTGGGGAACTGGAATTTCTCATTTCAGGGCTTTTCTTTGTTCATCATCATAAAGCATTGTTATTAGGTGTTTAAAAAAAACCAAAAACATAAAACAAAAGTTATCTCTCTCTGTGGGGCAATATAATAAAAGTCATTGGATGCTATTTTTAACAGCCATAAAAGCACATGATTAATATAGAAAAAGTCATAATGACAAAGTGTGTCACAAAGAATGTCAGCATGGAGAGTGAGCCATTGAACTCAAGTGGGCTTACGGTCCTGGTGATCAATCCTGGCACGCCAGAGAACCCAACACAGCAACAGACTCCAGGACCCCTCTCTTTGACCAGTGTGAAATACCAGGTGGATCACAAGCCAGCTTCTCAGCTCCCCGCCCAAGAGAGCACAGGCCATGCTCCTGGGGAAATCCCTTACAAGGATCAGCAAGAAATGCAGAGAAATGGGTGCTTGCTAACTAGCAAGCCAAGAATGCACCACGATTCATATCATCTCCCTGTACCACTGTGACATGTGCCTTGGACCCTCAAATGATGAAAAAGAGGAGGCGGAGGGATGTCTCCATGGCTGCCCAAGGGTGAGAGCCTGTGGGGTCAGAATGACAGCAAGGAAACCAGACTGTACCCTCTCTTCCCCTGAGGACCCAAAATGAAGTTTGCACAAGATCCCAAGACGTTTTCTGCAGGACCCACCTCCACCCCAGCCCTGCAGGAATCCCACACATCTTGGTGTCCCATCTAATAGCACATTCCCTGAGGTTGAAACACCCAGAGGGAAACTGAAGAGGCTGTCAGTGGAGGGAGTGAAGCCAGGCTCCATATGGGGATCACCAGCTCCCAGTGGACCTGCCCAGCAGAGGCAGGCCCCAGCCATGTGAAGAGGGAGTTCCTTATGCAGCTCCCCTCTCCCCTAGCACCTGCAAACTCTCAGTGCACTCGGAGGTTCCTCTGTGATAAATACAACACATGATTCTACAGGAAGCTTGCCAGTCTCAATCTATATACCAATGACTCCCGAGAAACAGGAGAGTGTCAATCAAATCCAGTTTCATGGAAAACTTGAATGGAGACTGTAGAGTAAGAAGGCAGAAAAAAAGAAAAACAACAAACACGGTCTTGGCAAGCAAAAATACTTTTGACAGAGGTGACTGGCATCAAATGACTCCAAAGCAATTACATCCTCATTGCAGCCCAGAAATGACATTTGTGGAACAAGAGAGCCTTTTCTGCTCTTTACCTCCACTCCCTGGACCTTCAGTTTCATGTGGTCCTCTCTGGTCGTTTTCCCATCTTTCCTCTTTTTCCAGCAATACCCATCTTTCCTGTATTTCACTTTCTTCCTGTTGTAGAGTATCATTGAGCCATTCTGTGGTCTGGAAACAACAAATGGTTAAGTTACCAAGAGAACCAAGCAGAAGAAAAATTTATGAAGAAAGATATCGTAGACCAGTAAAAGTCTCTACAGAAAAGCAATATTCCACATTTGCTGGAACATAATTTTTCACCTTTTATTGCAGCTCCCTGGATTAACCATGTTTTATGGCCAGCCAAAATTTGCTTGTGGATTTGGTACCTAATGAATTAAATGTGTCAATGATAGGCTTAAAAAACATCCCCTTAGTAATACCCACCATCTAATCAGGATATACGATGTGGGGCCTGAGCTGTGCACTGAAAAGCAGAAAAAACAGAGAGAGAAAGCAAAAAGAGCCGGGGGTGTTGTGGCAGCCTGCAATATCTTATCTCTTGTAGAAAGATTTTCTACACATCTTTTAATCCATCACCCAGCATTAGGAAATAAATAAGTTTAAGGCAGACGCTAGATGACTATGTTAAGAACAGACCAATGGAAGAACTAGTCAGCGAAGCCAAATGTCCCTGATTCATTGCCTGCATTTAGATTACCGCGAGATACGAAAGAGCATCTTCGGTCCTTCTTCTCAAGCAAGCTAAGTACCTGATTCTTTCCCATTTGGGCTTCAGCTGTCAGAGGGCTCAGTACTGCCAGGTAAATTTGTCTATTCGGTCCACAACCACCCTATCTTAGGAAAATAGTTGCCTGCTTGCTAAATGCTGAGAGTGGGATGGCCGTTCTTGTGCCATTTAAAAAGAACAAACAAAAAAGCCTTGAATTTTCCTAAAAGACGTTATGCATCAACCACAGAGAACAGAGGATGTTTACTGACTCCTCCATAGTTGCAGAGGTCACATATTTTGGTTTGGAAACACCAAAGAGAGAAAGAACTAAACTCCCCTGGCAGCTGAAGGTGAGCTGAAGGTAATGGTAAACCCCTTCCAGAATAAAGTGCCAGCAGGTGTGGGCAGATCCAACCTTCAAGGAAGACTCCCCTGAAAGCTGCAGCACGTGACTTGCCTCCCCTTGGCCAGCTCCATGTCACTCTGCACCAGACCGCGCAGCACAAAGCGCTCCATCTTACTCCCAGCTGGGGTGAGAGTGCCACACATTAACAAGGCAAAGGAAGTGCCTTCTTCTAATGCAAGTCATCCTACTTCTCAGCTACAGCAGAGGTGAGAAAGTGAGCCAGCCAGCCTTCTCTGAGGCCTAGGGCAAGCGCCTCCATCCCCTTCTTTTCTTTTCCTTTGTACAATGGGCACAGAACATTGGCTATTGATGTCTTAATATTCCATTGTCTGTAGGAGGAAAAAAATCACTCCGGGGTGACAGCAGCTAATTGTGGTTCCCACCCAGCTGGGCTGTGTCATTCAGCAGCAAGGTGATGACTAAACAGCAATTCCACTGGAAATTATAGACTTTCAACAGCAACTCCCAACACTTCATTGTTTGCCGATCACGGGGCAATTGGTTTGTGTCAGTGTTGGTTTCCTCCCTGAGTCTGTGCCGACTAAAACAATCTGGAAACAGCTCCGTGCTCTTGTCACAACGCTGTCACCTGACGTATCTGTCTCGCACTTAAAAGTCTGCATTGAAAACCTGACAGTTATCTTCCATTTCTAAATGGCAGGTAGGCTCAAATATGAGGCCAATGATGGCTGCCTCTTCCACTCAGCGTGCTCTAGGTACTTGTACCTAATCTTCAGAGCACTGTGAGTCCTCCACTCACTAAGGGACCCATTCGAAGGGCTCCGAAGCCCAACTACTGTGCTTGGGCCACTGCCTAAGGAATAAGCAGAGGAATCCATCTGATCAAACAGAGGGGCTCTGCTTTTGCCTCGCCCTCTCCAAACAGGAACGAAGACACACCTGAGAGTGCTGCAGGGACCCCTTGGCCCTAGAAAACTCATCCGTTGAAGCAGACTCAATATTCATCCAATCCAGCTTCTTTCGAGCTAAGACAGGAATGCAGTTTGCTCCATCCTCTTGCCCTTTCTAAACATGGTCAATGAACCTCAGCAGCATCCTCAGGCCGGCTGTTCCCGGAACGTAACCGGTATGACCAAGAGAGGGTGGACTCCCCAAACCATCACATCCACAGTCAGAATCACAACTGCACCCACCCAAGGAAACCCATCTTCCTCTGGTGACCCACCCTCTGCATTCTGAGGATGCAAGAACGGCCCTATCATCTGACACTTTTAGCAAGACGTAATCCCAAGGGAGCAGAAGTGTCCAACGTAAATGGCCTTAATAAATGGAATCATCATTTTAACTTGCAATAATGAGCAACCTAATAGTGTTTAATCCACCACTCTGATTTTATTAGAACTTGCCTCTGCTCTGCATGATGGGGGAAGGTCCCTCCCTCCACAGTTCACAGGTCCAAGGACGGCAAAGGGAAAGCCAGAGGGCTGCAGAAGGACCCACGCGCCCCGCGATGTGAAGAAAATGAACCTGTTCTGCCATCCCAGAATACAATCGAGAGCAAGCAGAGCTGCTGGGAAGAGATGTGAGGGAGGAGGGGGGATTGGAGTGCTGCTCTGGGAGGAAGGAGATGTGGGCCTGGCCCCACTAGAGGGGCCCATGGTGGGGGCTTTAGTGCCTTTCAGGACAGCTCAAAAGCGCGCACCGCCTGAGAACAGCAGGGAAATGGAAACGGAGTTGAGGACAGAGGGTAAGGGCGACCGCAAGGAGAAGGCACGGAAGTCCTGTCACCACTTAATAATGCCACCAACTCCCAGTTAGTGCTCTGCTGGGCAGAGCAGGCCACATGCGTGTCTGCATCTAGTCTGCATCTATATCTACCTACATCTATACCTATGCCTACATCTTCATCTACGTCTACATCTATAGCCATCATCCGCACACAGCAACCCTATGAGATAGTATTATTATCATTCCCAACATATAGATGAGGAAATCAAGCCTTTCTAGCGAGATAGTGTCTAAGCAGCATTCACTCACAGTCAGTCTGTGAGTCTCTCTGGAGACTCCAGAACCTCCCCCGAGGCTACTGGTTTAGCATAGACTGTGGGGCCAGTCCAGGTTTGAATCCCAGTTCTGCTCTCCTGGCTGAGTGGTCATTAATGCCCTGAAAGCACCTCTCACCCAGTGGATGGGGACTTGGTAGGTAAGTTTCTGGCTTCCTTGTTCCACGGTTGGGATAGCTCTGAGGCATTCCCAGGCCTCCCCACCGTATGGTTAGGTGCTCTGGGTGCTCTGTATGGTCTCCCAGAGCAGAGCTCCAGTTGCCCACAGTGGTGACTTGCTGGGAAAAAGCACCCTTTACTTGTATTTCTCCCTTTCCTCTCTCACTTTCACACTCCCTTACTGGAGTTGCTTGGGATCACCTCTCAAATAAACTGCTTGTACCCAAATCTTCATCTCAGGCTCTCCTTCTGGGAGAAGCCAAACTAAGCCAAATAGCCTAAGAGAGCCTTGGGAAACAATCTGAGACCTCCATTGCAGCAGTGAGAGGAACATCAAGGAAAAAACTGGGAGCTTCATTCTAACCATGGAGGCATCTAGCCAAGAAACCTATCATCTAAGAAACTAACAGCTAGCAAAACCAATAATGTCCAGTGCAATATGGTAAAAAGATCATGGGATCAATGGAAAAAGTACTTCAGATTATAAAAGTAAATAAAAAGATATAAAATTAAGATACATAATCAATAGTTTATATATATATACACACACACACACACACACACACACACGCTTACATAACAGCTATATACATGTTTGTGTGTGTCATATACACACACACATGTACAAGCACACAAATAAAACAGATGGAAGGAATGATGGAAGACTCCACTTACCAAACAGAAAAAGAAAATAAAATAACTAGGTATAAACTTAATAAGAAATTCCCAACACCTAAGAGGAAAATGTATAAAAATCTAAAAGACACAAAAGTAGGTTTCAATAAATGCAAAAACATAACATGTTCTTGGTTAGGAAGAGTTAAGATCATAAAAATGTCAATCTTCCCAAAGTTAATTTGTAAATATAAAGTAATGACAATGAGAATCCCACCAGGATGTTTTTTTGGATCTAGGAAAATTTATTATAAAATGTATAGGAAGGAAAAAATACCAAGAATAGCCAGAAAACTCCAATAAAGAACACCAAGGTATACAGGCCAGCCATATCAACTATTAACACTTCTATAAAGCTCTGTATTTTAAAAAGCATGGAATTGACATAAAAATAAAGAGACCAATGGAACAGAATAGAAAATCCAGAAATATTCCCACTTACAAATTTAGTATACAATAAAGGAAATATCTCAACTCAGTTGGGGAGAGGGGGTTGACTTTTTAGTAAGTAATATTGGGATAACTGGCTAGGCATATGGAAAAAAGAGAAAATTGGATCTGACCCTCACACCATACAGAAGGATAAATTTCAATGGGACAGAGATTTAAAGGTAGTAAATAAAATCATACATACTCTAGAAGAAAATATAGGTAAATTTCTCTATAACCTGAAAGTGAAGAAAACTTTCCTAATCATGATTAAAAATCCAATAACAATGTGTGAAAGACAGGTGCATCTGATCACATAAAGATAAAACTGCCAGACTGTTTTCCAAAGTGGCTGCACCATTTTACATTCCCACTAGAAATGCATGAGGGTTCCAGTGTCTCCACATCCTCCCCAACCTTTGGCATTGCCTGTCTTTTGGATCATAGCCATCCTAGTGGGTGTGCGGTAGGGTTTTAATTTGCATTTCCCTAATGACTAATGATGTTAAGCATCTTTTCATGTTCTTATTAGCTATTCATATAATTTCTTTGGTGAAATGTCTACTTGAATCTTTTGCCCATTTTTAATTGAGTTGTTTGGCTTCTTCTTTTTGAGTTGTAACGTTATTGACATAAAATCTGGATTCAAGTCCTTTACCAGATATATGATTTGTAAATATTTTCTCCCAGTCCATGACTTTTCTTTTTCTTACTCATTCCTTTTAAAGAGAAAAAGGTTTCAATTTTGGTAAAGTCCAATTTATCAATTTTTTCTTTTATGAATCATGCTTGTAGATATCGTCATACCTCAAAACTTTTTGCCTGACCCAAGATCACAAAAATCCTCTCTTGTGCTTTTTTCTAAGAGTTTCATAGTTTTAGCTCTTACATTTAAGTCTATGATGTATTTTGAGTTAATTTTTGTGTATAGTGTCAAGTAAGGGTGTAAGGTGATTTTTGGCACATGGATATCCAATTATGCCAGTACTGTTTGTTTTGTTTAAAAAAATTTTTTAAAGCATTCATTCCCCTACCCCCGAATTTCTCTTGCATCTTTGTTGAAAATACATTGACCATAAACATAAGGCTCCATTTCTGGACTTCATATCCTGTGTATTTTCTGTCCTGATGACGACACTATGTTGTCTCGGCTGCTGCAGCCTTAGAGCAAGTTTCGCAGTCACAGACTATAAGTCCTCCAACTTTGTTCTTATTTTTCAAAATTGTTTTGGCTCTTCTAGGTCCTTTGTATTTCCGTATAAATTTTGAGATCAGTTTGACAATTTCTGCAGCAACAATAACAAAAGCCTCTGGGATTCCAAGAGGGATCGCGTTGAATCCAGGAATCGATTTGGACAGAACCGCCATCTTCACAATATTGATCTTCCAATCGCTTTCACTCACAGAAGATGGAATGTCTCTCCACTTACGTAAATCTTTAATTTCTCTCAAGTAAGACTTTGTAGTACAGGTTTTACACTTTGTAAATTAAATTTATCTAAGTACTTTATTCTTTTTTATGCTATTGTGAATGGAATTTTTTTCTTAACTTCAGTTTTGGATTATTCTTTTCCACTATATATAAATACAACTGATTTTTGTATATTGACCTTGTATCCTATGACCTCGCTAAACTCATTTATTCTAGTAATTTATTTTTGTAGATTCTTTGGGAACTTCTACATATACAATCAAGTCACCTGTGAGTAAAATAGTTTCACTTCTTCCTTTTCATTCTAGATGCCTTTTATTTCTTTCTCCTGCCTTATTGCACTGGCCAGAACCTCTGGTACAACGTTAAATAGAAATGGTGAGACTAAACACCCTTGTTCCTCATCTTAGGGGAAAAACATTCAGTTTCACTATTAAGTATGATATGAGCTGCACTGAAGACTTAAAATCATGTGAAAAAGACTAAAGAATCAACTTGAAGAGGCTCCCCAAAAAAGATGGCACAATTTGAGCATCAATAAGAATAGTAACTGCAGGGGCCAGCCCTGTGGCTGAGTGGTTAAAGTTCCACATGCTCTCTTTGGCAGCCCGGGTTTGCAGGTTCAGATCCTGGGTGTGGACCTACTCCACTCGATAGCCATGCTGTGGAGGCATCCCACATAAAAAATAGAGGAAGTTTGGCACAGATGTTAGCTCAGGGCTAATCTTCCTCAAGCAAAAAAAAGAGGAAGATTGGCAGCAGATGTTAGCTCAGGGCAAATCATCCTCACCAAAAAAAAAAAAGAATAGTAACTGCAATGGATTAAAATACATTAAATATATTTAAACCCATAAGTTCATAATGATCCTAAAGCACACAAACAAAAAAATTAATTGATCATTGTTGGAGGATGCTAGTGACCTAGTACATTATTTTGAAAACTAAAAATCAGAAGGAAGAATCAGGCATTTATCCCACTTCCTATACAAACTGTTCCTTTGAATTAGCAAATAGCAAAAGAGAGGACTTTCTCTGTAAAAGTATTCCAGCCAATAAGTGAACAAGAAGTGAGAGAATTAAAATATCACCATTTTGCAACCCCTAATTAATTAATGGATCATCAACAGTGACTGACATCACAAAAGAGAGACAACCAGATAGTCTGTGTCCCTGATGGAAGAACATTTATCTGTAGCAAGAAAAAAAAGGAGCTTGAAATTATTCAGGCCTCTTGATCTAACTACCACTTTATAAGATCCACAGAGGGCAGAAGAACACAGTAACGCACCCCATGGGAATACAGTCAGCAAAATCCAGACTGCAGGAAACTCTACAGAACAAATGACCTGGAGTCTTCAACAAATTCAATGAGAAAGAGAGTAGGAGGTTGCTGGAGTGGGAATATACAGACTAAAAGACGTAAGGAGATGTATCGACCAGTCGCGATATGTAGACCTTACGTAGATACTGAGCCAAACAAACTGTGAAAAACAACATGGCATCTGTGAAACAAGTGTAATTTTGAATAGTGACTGGATATTTAATGATATTTAGAATTATTATTAATTTTTAAGAGTGATCATTGTAGTGCAGAACTATTTTTTAAAAAGAGACTATATTTTAGAGATAACATACTGAAACATTTACAAATGAAATTATACAATGTCTAAGATACCCTTCAAAATAATGTGTATGGGGAGGTGGATGAAACAAGACTGGCAACATGTTGGCTATAGTTGAAAATGAATGGTGTGTATAACAGAGTTCATTATACCAGTTTGTCTATATTTGTAGATGTTTGAAATTTTCCATAATAAGAAGTTTTTAAAAAGAAGATGATCCTGGGATTTGGAGCAAGCTCCAAGTTACATCTTAAAATTTGGCTCACCTCCTTATGAGCTGTGTAACCTTGAACAAATTACTTGATCTCTCTGTTGTAGTAGATGTAATGTATGCTTGGTGCCCAGCATGCTGACTGCCATATAATACATGTTCTTCATGACTAATAATAACAAGCTTGGCCCCTTCTTGTAGGGTTCCCTGCAAGGAACAATGATGGAAGGACTTAGGGAGTAACGAAATAGCACGTTGTTGGGGACAGCTGGAAAATCCACCCCTGGGAGAGGCCATTCCTGAACACTTGAGGCATACACACTCATCCACCACTTTAGGGTGTGATATATTTTGGTAGATAGAAAACGATTGCTAACTGAAGATCAGAGGAGTAATGTGTTCATTTCCAGGACCCAATAACCACCTAGAATTCCATGCAGACAACTGAGACCCAGCCTGCCACCCCAGAGCTCTGCGGACTTCCTCGGGTACTAGTCCCTTGTCAGCCTATTCCCCTGGCCTGGCCTCGAGGCAGCAGGCTTTGTGCATAAGCTCTGTTCTGGTTGACCAGCTATTGCTCCATTGAATTCATAAGATCTGTCCTTGTAGCTTCTCCTGGAGAACAGATGACATCCTCGTTCCTAGCAGGACTCCAGGAACAATATCTGGATGGCTTCTAAACAATGAACATCTCCAAGAATTTCCCCTTTTCCAACTGGAACTCAAACCTGGGCAGGCTCCTCCTTTTTACCCCCTTTCTCTTCAGTGCATTTGGTCTCACTCCTCCAGCCACAAGACACATGGAAGGGCCTGGATAGAGGGAAATGAAGTTTTTGCACTTCCAACAGCCTCCAAGCTCCGACCCCAAATGTAAAACAGACTCCTGCGACAAGGCACACACCGCAGTGTCCTAGAGCCGTGGATGCATTCCTGAGGCCAGTGCTAAATCTCCGTTCCATCGGGCAGTTAGAAAATGAGAAATGCCACTCTTAATTGCAGCTTACATATTTTATGTATCCACACCTTTCTTTCTGATCTTTCCAACACGGAATGACCTGATTTAAATGCACCATTAGAAGTACACGGCCTGGTCCAAAATGTCAATAATAAGCATGACAACAATTCTATGACAACAACAAGAGCCTCCATTTGTCAAGCATTTATAGTGTGTCAGACACAGGGTAAAGTCCTTTACACCCAGCTCTCATTCTAATCCCACAACAGCTTTAGTAGGTGGGGATTGTTATCCTTGTTTTACAGATGAGAAGATTTGGGGCACAGAGAAGAGAAGTAACTTCCTCAAGGTCACATAGCTGGTAAGGGCAGAATCAGTGAACCACTCCACTGCATCCCTTCCTGGTGTCTTGCTACAAATTCCTGGCACATCCCAGGTACCCTCTCCTCTTCCCTAGTAGCAAAAATCAAGGGCACTTTCAGAGCCCATGGGAACCGCCCACAGCAGAACATTTCATATAAAGGAAGGATCATTTGAGCCTGATTTAATTGTTCCTATAGTTCTTCCTTTTGTTGCAAAAGAAGGAAAGAAATCTGGAAAAGGAATGTCTTCCCTGCTTATCGCCCTCACACACAGACCCAGCGAGACTGGTAATTGATGGCCAGAGCATAGCAAGGTTGATAGGACACCAAATGGAGCCCCAAGAAGCCACCACAACTGCCCAGATCTTACAGGCAGAGGCTGGTTTATTAACGTTCAACCTGGCATTTTCTTCTAACTTGTTTATAGAGTCTTCAAGATTTGGGGGACTAAGAACAAGAAAGCTGGTGGGGAGCATTCTGTGTCCTCCCCTGCCCCACCCCAGTCTGGCCACTTCGAGCTATTTACGGAAACATAGGGAAGAAGGGCTGTCAGGCCTAGCCCAGGCTGCAATCTGCCAGATATGAAAACCAATTGCTTTTCATAATAAATTCCAGCTGGAGCCATAGAAATAATAGGGATGAGGAGAAGGTAACACCAATTTGCTTTATTTGATTAGCTCCTTCTTGGGTGGTCCAACCCTGGCTTCTTTTCATTAAAATAAGGGCAAATTGAAAATCGTAAAAGAGGCTTTCTTATCAGGGAACAAACGACTGGGTAGACTCAGATGCCTAAAAGCCCCCCATAAGCCTTGAGACGTCAGCCACTGTGCCTGCTCGTGCTGTTTTAGGCGAGCAGATCCCGAGGACTCCTCCGCGCCTGTTTTCACTTTCACGAGTAAACGCAGAAACAGCCCTGGCGCTATCCAGCAGCAAGTGCTGAACCTAGTCAGTCGCCATCAGACCTCACCACAACCCCATGAGGAAAGCCCAGCCCGCACGCCACGAAAGGGGAACCCCCAGGCAGGCGAGGACCTAGATTCTCATCTCCAAGGGCCAGGATATCTTTGTGGGGGATTGAAAGCAGGATGAGGGGCAGCTCAAGCTTCCAGAATGCAGAGGCAGAAGCCAATGTGCATTTCTCAAGGATCATTAAACGCAGGCTGCTAACCATAATTTTGTTCCTTTAAATCATTGCTGGAGGTCACTGAAAAGAAAAGCCTGCCCAGATGAAGACATGGTAATGACCAGGAATCGCTCCAGGGCAGGTCTGCAGGGACTCATCAACGGCTCCTTTCCTAGAGCTCCCAGGACACTCAGCTTAAAGTTCTATTATGACATCCAGTGATTTATTCAATTAATATTTATTGAGCAGGTATTATGGGCCAGGCATTCATGTATGGCCCTCCAGATGCTGTCGTGAACAGAGGGTCCAAAGCCTTGCCTTTGTAAATCTCCTGGTCCTCTGGGAGGAAGAGGCCCGCCCTTGCAGGCCAGGAGCTAGAGGAAGGGACGGAAGCACACAGGGGCCTGCAGGAGACCATGCTCTGGTGGGGAGAACAGGAGACAAGAAGTGAACATATTCTATATGGCGCTGACGTGGCGACAGGCAGCTGTGAGACCTCTCCCTGGACATAGCATCTGAACGGAAGCCTCGGCGGAGGCAAGGGCACCCTGGGAAGGCTCCCAAGGAAAGAGCTTTCCAGTAGAGACAGCAGCAAGTCAGCAGCCTGAGAAATATGCTTGGGGTGTGGCTAGAGGGTAGAGAGAAGTGGGGGTGCGGGCAAAAGATGAGGCTTTGACGAGAACAGGCCAGGCCCAGTTAGGGGGGTCTTGAACGAGGGTAGATTTTGTTCTGAGTGTGATGAAAAACACCAATTAACCAGGTAATACAATTGTGTTAACTGCCATGAAGAGGAAGTGAGGAGTCTAGATTTCAATGCAAGTGTGACACAAGACAACATAAATTAACTCCATAAATGCAACTTTGGAAAATGCAATGAAGAAAAAGCACAGGGTACACAAGAGGATATCATAGGGAGGCTGTGTCTAGGTTGGGGCAGCGAAGTTACAACCCACAACCCCCAGCCCCTCACCCCCTCTGAGAATTCTGAACTTCACCCTCATGGGGACAGGAAGCAGCTGGAGGTTCTTAAGCAGCGAAGCGGGGTTATCATCAGACTTGGTGTGTCTGGCTCACTCACACTGTGGCTTGTTCTTGTGCCTCCCCCACCTGTCATAAGAACTTGTAAACAGTAAACACTCGGTAAATGCCCATCAAATGAGTGAGTTAATCAAGCAACTCAGTGACTGGAACAAAGGAAATCCTCTCTTTTCTTGAAAATAAAACAAAAAATATCACTTACATTTAAAGTGTTTGATTAATGAACAAGCAAAGAAGAAAGGTGAGAGAGAATAAATGGTATCCCCTTTCTTTGGATTCAGTACTACTGGAAAGAAAGAGAACCTTCTATTCCTGCCACTCAGTGCAGCCCAGGCTGCAGGAGCCTGAGCCCCGTGGAGCACAAAGGGCATTGCTCAAATGCCACCCTGCGTCTGGGTCACATCAATCCCACCGACACCTCATTTGGCCAAAATCTGTGTCCTAAACAGAGCCTGGCACTTCCACAGACCCTCACTTGTCATTTTCCAACACCAATATTTTATTAATAATCCAATGTAAATCTGAGAGAAAATTAATGTGTCATCTCCTAGCAGGAAGGACTAAACATCTCAATGTGATGGTCTGTTAGAGTTGTCATTTATCATTAGCATGCAATTCAAGGCGAGCTCCCCACATTCTGGTGGGAGCTTTCGAGACAATGAATCTCTGGGAATTAGCTTCTGGTCCAATTACTCCTGTTTTTCCCCCCACCTACCTAAGAGATAAATTCTGTCTCAGTGGGAGGAAGAAAAAAGAAGAAAAGGGGAGGAGGGAGTTTGCTCTTCTCCTTCCTGGTTGAAATCAATTTCTCTCAAGGAGACAAGGCAATATTCATTTTGTGAGAGGGAATAAGGCTATACACTAAAGGCCAATAAATGAAGCCGTTCTGATGAAAACTTCCTCAACTCAAATGCAGGGGAACCTCTTAATGGGTTTTGTTCTTCTTTTCCATAATCCATAACTAGTAAGAGAAAGATGGGCAGCGAGAAGATACCACCGGGGGGGGGAGGGGGGGGCAGGGATGTAAACGTCAGGCAGGGCCACCTTCCAGGTAGACCCAAAGAGGTCACTGCCAATGTTGGTCTCTCTCTCCACCCAACACATGTTTCCCATGGCCCCCTCCATGCAGGCACGACTGAAGGCTCTGCAGATGCAAAACTACACCGACAGACATGTCCTTGCCCTCAGGGAGCTTACAGCCTAGCAAAGAAACCCATCAAAAAACAAATAACTAATAACATATAAGTGCTATAAAGAAAATCGCCCAAGATAGGAACTCTATGCATTAAAATAGAATTGTTTTGTCTAGTAACTTTCTTTTTTTAATCTTTAGTGGAAAACATAAAAATTCACTCTGGAATAACTAATGCTTCTGGTTCCAAAGAAAATAGGATAATTGGGATGAATGGCAGCTTCTAGAAACAGATGTCAGTTTTTCTTGGTCAGTGGGAACCAGCCATAAGTACCTGGGAGGCCCAGCGGGAGCCCTGCCCAGGCTGACCCCGCCACCCAGCACAGGCATGGCCATGCCCGTGGGTGTCCAGGGTACCTTGGCTCAGCCACCATGAATGGCACCCAGGGAGACCATCCCTGCACATGCTAGTTAGCCACATTGTGTCCTCTAGCCCTACAGCCAACTTCAGCCAGCAGGCCTGGGGCAAAGGGCTGGAAGGCTCTGGATGGGGAAAGAGCACTCAGACCAGGAGTCCCTCAACAGGCTCTGCTCCCTCTGTTGGGCCCACCACCATGGGGAGGTGTCTCCCCACAATGCTGGACCCCCACCGTCCTCTGCCCACACTGCCACACTATGTGTGTCCCCATCATGACACTCAGCAGGCTGAGCTGTCCCTGCTCCTGTAGCCTCATGAGGACAGGGCCCCTGCTTGTTTTGTTTGAGCTAAGAGGATGCTCTCCTTTAATCTGCACAACCTCATTAGGTAGCTGCTATTAGTTTCTAGTTTCTCAGTGGTAGAACCATGCCCCAGAGTTGACAAATGCCTCAAGGTCACAGAGCTGCTGAGCAGAGCCTGAACATAGCCCCTGGCCTGTCTATCTGATGCAGAGGGGAGCTATCACTGCCTCTCCCACCTCCATCTCATGACTTTGGAGTCACACATTGGCTTTGACGGAAAATCCCACACCACACACGCATTAACTGAGTACATGACGAGTGCTAGGACCCCAAGATGCTGAGATACAGCCCACCCTGCCAGCTTGTCTGCTTCCTTTCTCTCTCTCCTATAGCCCTTCCTGTCCAGACCTGGTCTAGATGGCTTTTGGTTACTTCCCAACTTCAAACTCACCATCACAGGGCAAACACCTTGCCTGGGAAGACCCCTCAAAGGCTCTGAGCAGAGGCTGCTTGTCTCACCCAGGGAGAGGGATCTACGGGGAGCTCTCTTTTGATGTGCAGACTCGAGTGCACCCCAAGTTGGGAGCCCTTTTTGCCATGTGACCAAATCTGCCTCCTCCTTTTGCATGCAGGCACCTGGGGACATAGCGACGGTTCCTGTTCTGCTTGCCACGACCCAGGCATTGAAGGGTCCCCCCACACTGGCTGCTGACGGCTCCTACCAGCCGTGGGCATGGAGCTGAGTCATTCTGAGCTCGGGAGAGGGACCTTCGAGAAGGAAACGCACTGTCTGCTCACCATAGGACAGGCCTTGGTAGCCTGAGCCCTCAGCTCGTAGAGAAGCACGGTTCTCCGTGCATAACTGGTGTGGCGCCCAGGGGCTGTGTCCTGAAATCAGCTCAGCTGCCCTTCACCTGGGCCAAGAAATGATGATTTCTCCCCTGTCTCTCAGGCCTTGGCTCCAGGCCTCCACCCAAGGCCAGGACCTGTGCCCATCACCTCCATCTTGACCCAAACGAAGATTTTCTCCCACATGCAAGACTGAAAACCCCAGCAAACACTGCCAGGATTAGTAACAGAATCCGAGAAATGACCTTTGGTGCAGACGGAGGGGTGATGTGGCAGAAGGATGCAGGGGGATGTTCCAGATGGCAGGAGACAGCCGGGGAAGGAGGTTTCCACGAGGAATGAGGAACGTGGCCTAGAGGGCTGCAGAGAAGCAGGGTCAGCCCAGAGGAGGAGCCCTCAGGGCAGGAGCATGGAGCTGAGTAACTGGGGGCTGGGGGGAAGGGCGTGGGGAGGGCGAGGGTGGGGAGGGAGGGCATGGAGTCAGAGCTGGGAGCACCAGTTTCCCTCAAAGACTCTTTCCTTCCCCCCGCCACTCGTCTCTGGCCCCAACCCTCATTCCTGCTTCCCAGAAGCTCCTTTAAGTGGCAAGGACTCCTTCAGTTTTCCAGGTGGGCTCTGCAACCCAAGTCCAAAGAATGGGGCTGGGAGTCATTAAGCTGCTACTTCCAACCAGAGCTTTGGGGCCACGAGAGGATGGGGCAATGCTTTCCCCAGGTCGAGGGGGAGGGGAGCCAGGAACCCTCCTGAGTGCCCAGCACTAGCTCTGGAATCTTCTATGGACGCACAAGCCTCTGCTCCCTCGACCTGGCTGCACAGGGAGGATGTCCCCCGATGAGACTGATGCTTGGGCCCTGAAGTTGAAGGACCCTGGGAATTCTCCACCAGGGCCTCAAAGGGCCATTCTTTGGGCCCCAACCAGCCCAAAGTTTCCAAAGGAACTATTTGGATGAGAGTAAGGAGAATCAGGCCCCACATCCTTAGTGATGGTTATCTGTGGCCCCTAGGACTTCAGGAGAGTCCGTTTTCTTCCTTTATCTACCTGTATTTCCAATTTTTCTATAATGAACATAAGCGGTTTTATAATAAGAGAAATTCTCTGTCCCTGAAAAGTTGAAATCAGGTTTGTGTCAGCCGATTCCTGCCCCCTCCAGGCCCACACTCCTGCCTTCCTCTCCCCTCCGCTTCGTTACCCCACCCAGGGAACCTGAGTCCCAGTCCTCTGCTCCTCGCTTTGGCATCTGCAGGCCCTGGCTCATCGTCTGGCACTTGAGGGTTTCCCATGGTTACTTTTACCTGCCCAGTTCCCTGAGAACAGGGACCATGTTTTACAAGTCTCTACAGACTTGCAAAAAGTCCCAGTGTGCAAGCGTCAGGCTGTCACATGATGACCATGGAATGAACGGGGCCATGATGCTTGACTACTGACAACCCCCGTGTCCCCGTCCCCTGCTCTCACCTCCTGCCTCTGATGTGCTCTGCCTTCTCAGCTCCAGACCCATGTGATGCCCACCCTGGGGCAGAGCCTCACCACCCCCTCCAGACACTGTGAGAGCCACCCCTTCACCTGTCCAGGGTGACCTTCCCCACACTCAGGGACACTCTTCCCAACTCACACGCTTTTAGTGCCACTGTGAACAGTGCTTAGTCGGGCATCCAAAGGCTTCCACCCACTGGGCTCAGCCTACTTTGCTGCACTTTCCAAACATGGCCTTAAGCCCCAGTGATGCAGTCCCACTGGGTCACCTGCACAACGTGTGCCCTCAGGCCTCCATGTCACTGTGCAAGGTGTCACCTTATCCCCAAAGTCCCTTTCTTCCTTCCCCGGACAAAGTCCAAAATCTTGGCCGATTCTTCAAGATCTATCTCAAATGCTACTTCTCCCACCTCCCTGCTCTCATCAGCATGGAGTTAAATATTGCCTCCTCAACGCCCCAATAGCGTGACATGGGCCCCTCAGGCTGGGCTCTCCCTGCATTAGCCCTTGTTTCATTCTAGTTAGTTCTACATGTCTGCCTCCCCAGAAGGCTGGAAACCTTGGGCAGGAGCCATATCCCTTTATGTAGGGGTCTTCTACAGACCTAGAAGGTCTTAACTATGGTCAGTCTCCAAAAATATTTCTGATGGGTTCCTAACTGGGCCTGCGAGCAGAGCTGATCTGTAGGGGGCCTCCTTGAACGCCATTAGGAGCCAATATGTACTGAACGTCTGGAACTGAGGTGAGGGCTTACATGCATGAACCGGTTTGATTTATGCAATGACCCTTTGCAATAGGGGATACTGTCCTTCCCCTTCACAGACAGAGCCACCGAGGCTCGGAGGTAAGACAACTTGCCCAAGTCCACACAGAAGTTACAGATGACACCAGGATTCCCGTGCAGGTAGGTCTCACTCCAGGCACACGTTTTGACCACTGTCCTGTGCTGCCTCCCTCAGAGGATGGTTATGACATGCACAGAAACTCAAAATGCCAACAACCAAACATCAGAGTGCTAGGAAAGCCTCTAGCTGCCAGCGGAGGCTGTTCGAATACCTCAAATTCCCCTCTGGCTAAATCCCCCCAAGGCGCACGCATATGCTCCCCAGATGGAAATGCATAATCCAGACTCTTCAAAGCACTCTCGGCACCACTCTCATGTTGCAGGGCTGCATCATCAGGGGGATTCGTCTCTGACTTTCATTAATTATAACGTGAATTGTGCTGAAGGTGTTTTGGTCAATAGAGACCTCTTCGCCTCCTCTCTCCAGAGCTCATAAATCAGAGCCCTATGGTCTAACAGCCATGATGTTCCCCTAATCATGTTACTGCAATATTAATAAGGCTGTTTAATGCAACCAGTTCCTTCTAAATTGTCACATAAAAATTTGGTAAATGTCAGACACATCATTTAATAGAAAACGATGTTTTACTGCCAGGGGAGCCAGGTGGCTGAGAGGATGAGGTAAAAGCCCAGCGATGACCTTAAGGCAGGCTGGAGGCACGACGTGCTCTCGCCTGGGGCTCCCATCTTGGGTCCTTCTTCCCTGGCAGTTATCAGTTGCCTCAGAATCCACTGCATGCAGGACACTTGGCAAGGACTCCTGGGGGTGGGACAGGGTCAAGTCTGACTTAGCAAGAAACTAGTTTCTGTCCTTGTGCAGCATATAATGTTGTCGGAACAAGAGAGAACCACTAGGTTTTCTCAGTCGCTCCTCACAATGGCCCTTGTCCTAGGGTCGTATTACCCCCATTTTAGGAAGCTGAGAAAGCTCTCAGGGACATTGGTCCACATATAAGCAACTTAACATTTACAAAGGGATGGGTTCCCAAAAGCAAATTAGCATCACATCCACTGCTTATAAAAGGATGGTAGTTGGTCCTACTAATTTGGGAGGACAGGAGCACAGAGATATACACAGAGTGACATTCACCACAGCCTAGTTTATCATAGGGAAAGTGTGGAGGCCACCTACAAATTGCTTAAGTGAATCGCTTTGGTGAATAAACCATAGTATCTTGATCTAATGGAATAGTACACAGTTATTAGAAAAGATGTGCATATCTATATTTATTGACATGGGAAGAGTTCCATGAGTTAAAAAGAAAAGCAAATTGCAAAACAGTACATACGGTAGGACCTCGTTTACGTAAAGTTATTTATATGCCCAGCATCTATACACCTACGTGCACGTGGAGAGGGCTGGAGGCGTGAGGCTCTCTAAAGTGTTGACCCTGGCTCATCCTGGGGACAGAGTTCAGGGATTCATGGGGTTTTTGGTATATCTTTCAGGGTGGTATAGAATGTTCCTCGATGAGCAAAAGGAGAAAACTGTTAAATAAGACTAAAGGCGAGGCATGACTGGATTAACTCAGCCAGCGTTTACAGGGCACCTGCTCTGTGCCCAGTCTGAGGCCCACCAAGATGAATACGACTCCATCTTTGCCCGAAAGGACCAGGAGGCAAGTGGAAATCACAAATGCTAAGCAGGTGATTGTAATTCTGGGAGGGACAGGCGATAACGGAGGCAAGGCAAGGCGGGGACTCAGAGGGGAGGCAGAAGCTCTATGTTATCCCCCTTTTTAAGTGAAACCCACTGTCTGCCCACCCCCTAAGAGTGGGTTCTTTAGAGGCAGGTGTTTCACCTAGAGGAAGGTTCTCAGTGAGCCGAGTAAAAAGCCCATTGGATCCTCACATGATGTGGGGACCACGAACTTGAAGCCTGAGAAGGAGAGGAGCAGGTGTTTACTGAGAGTGGGCCATGGACCAGGCACTGGGGAGGCAAGTCATGCTCCTTCTATCGTGTGATCTATCCCACAACGAACCCACGAAAGGGTGTGAGGGTCCTGCCCTTCGAAGTGAGGAAACAGCACCTCAGAAAGGTTGGTTGCTGGCCAGGGGCCCTCGATGGTGGGGGTGAGCAGTGGGGCCTCACTCCAGGAGGTGAGGGAGCAAGTTTCCTGACTCACCATCTTCCAGCAGGGAACAGGGCCTTCCTTGGGGACAGTGGGCCACAGACTTCTGCAGTAGAGAGACTCAGAGGCCTCTAAAAGTCTGTGCATCTGTGACTGTGACCTCTTCCAAAGAGGAGACCAAGACAGAGGACCCCAGAAATCATGCTAAATGTCCTGAGGATTCTCTGTGTTTCTCTGGGGTAGCTATCAACAACCTGGCATATTGCAATGGGGTGCCAATCTCTTCATTCCTTGTGGGTGACTTGACTTCCCAGGTGTTCTCAGGGTTTCCCTGGGAAAGAGAAGTTCCAAGCTCCAGAAATCCAATACCTTAGAAAACCAATTCCCACTGCTAGTCAGAGAAGACAGTCTCAGGATGTTGTTGGTGGGGGAGGGGGAGAGGGTGATGGGAGAGGACTGGGGCTTGCGGGGGGACGAAAGATGTAACTATTAGTGAGAATGTGCACCAGTCGGAGGCACCCCTGTCCAGCTGGCACCTCTTGGCTCCTCCCTGACACTTCAAGACTCTCCTCCAACCTCCTTGTGACTGAGGGAGGGTTGAGGGCCTTTCCACCATTCCACTGGCTGCAGGCTGATGGAAATGCACCTCATGTGACTCGAGGCTTGTCACAGCAGCCAGTGTAGAGGCAGCAAATGAAGCTGCAGCTTGGCGGGCAGGGTGCCATTGGTCCATCCAAATGACACAGAGTAGTCATCACACAGGGCCCTGGGCAGCTCCCACACCGAGAGCCATGGGGATACCATGGCCAATGCCTCACTGGCCCTGGAGCCTTACCCTTGACAGTCACTTGACACCAAGAGAAAGGCACCTTCCCTCTGCACCTCCGACCTTTTTATGGGGCATCGGGACCTCTCTCTAGGGGCAGAAGGAGCAGGGCATAAGAGCTTGAGAGTTTTGTGCCACTGTCCAAAATAACGATATTGTTTAAAGATAAAACCAATACACAGAAGATTTCCTAAAAAAATTAATTTTAGCAAGTGGCAAATACTTTTAGAAAACTCGTCTATTGTAGACCTCATGGGTAGTGTGAACACATGCACTCAGATTCGGCAGCTCCCGGTTTCTCCTCCTCCCGTTGAGTGGAAGCTGAGCCACCCCATCTCGGTGCCCTGCCAACTGGGATGAGGGCTGCAGACGGGTGCAAATTTCGGCCATCCAGCAGAAAGCTCACCAAGTGCCTCGGCCCCTGGCTTACAGCCTGATCTCGAGCAGCTATTACACTTCCAGCTAAGCCTGCAGTCTCTCCTGCTGTAAAATGAGGCCAGCAAGACCTACGGCTCCACCTTGCAGGGAGTCGGCCCCTCTCCTACCAGGGAACGCGCAAGAAAGGTCTGAGCTCTCTGGTTTATGTAAGGGTGCTGCTGCACAAGTCAAGGTGCCACGTATACAATTACACATCATGATGGTTTATGGTGGTGATTGTAATTATGACGATTATGTGGCCATAATAAGCTCGGCAGTTCCCTGGTCATCAGGGCTAATCACGGATTCAGGAATCTTCCACCCAGAATATCACCTGGGTTGACCCCTCGTCTACCCTCTACCCACCACACCGAAGATGGGATGATGCCTTAGTTAAATTTCTCATAGATCCAACTGAAAAACTGAGATCTAATAAATTAATTAAAATACATCTAATAAAATAAAATTTGAGATTAAAAGGAAGCTCGCTTGCATATTCATGAACGAAGTGAAAACTCAGATGAGCTCTACTAAGCTTCTTATTCGTGGGGAGTCAGAGATTCATCATGTGCTGGGAGGATTTCTTAGCAAATATAAGCCTGGAAAAAATGAATTCATTGAACAAGCATCTCTTAACCATTACTTTGCCTTACTATTTATTTAGTGTCTTCATGCCTCTTTGTAGCCTTAGAGCCTCACATAAATAGTAGGCATTCAATTGACTGTGTGCAGATGGTGCTGGTTTTCTAAGGCCCTACAAAGCACAACTCCTGTCCTCAAGTTGCTTATATATGGTCAAGGAGGTAAGAGTCACTTCCTCCATGAAGCCTTCCTGACCCCTCAGGGCTGGGTTTGGGGACTCTGCTATGCATTTCCCAAGCAGTCCTTATTCTCCCTGACTAGCACTCACCCCCAACACACACACACACATGCACATACATGTGCACACGCACACATGTACACACACCCACTTCATGTCTCTATCCTCTGCTGGACTGTTAGCTTAGTGAGGGCAGAGACTGAATCTGTTTCACTCTCCGCAGCCTGGCGTATACATGGAGGAAACATCCAATAAATCACTGGATGAATGAAGCAAGAAATAGAGGGATGGATGGATGGATGGTAGATGGGTGGTTGGGTAGATGGGTGAATGGTAGATGGTAGATGGGTGGATGGGTGGATGAGTGGGTAGATGGATGGTAGATGGGTGGGTGGGTGGGTGGGTGGATAAATGAATAGGTAAGAAAAAGCAAGATAAGGGCTTAAGCTGCAGCCCATGATAAAATGTATTGAGGGGTGGCTGGCAAGGGGAGAGAAGTGAGGGTGTTGGTCAGCAAGGGAAGAAGAGCTAGAAAGAAATGCCTCTGAGATCTTAAGGGAAGGGAAGGACTTGGCATGAGGAGTGAGTTGATATTTTCTGATCACTTCTTCCGTGCCAGGCAGTGTACTGGGCATCTCATGATCATCGCATTGCATCCTCACACTACATTCGAGACAGGTGTTTTGCCCACGCAGAAGAGGAAACTGAGCTCCACAGGATACGCCTGCACAACCTCAGAGCCAGCATGTGGTGGAGCCAGGATTGGAGACCATGTACGTGGCCCAAAACTAGCTCCCTCCATGATGACTGGAAGACCAAAGGGCATTTCCCAGCCCCGCATGGAATGGCAACATGAAGAAATTAGTATCTGTGAGGAATCTCTGCAGAGGGCACAGAGATGAAGTTGCTGGTCCGGCAGCCATGCCCCTCAGAACAAAGAGCCAGGGGTCTGGGCTCTCCGGGGAAGGCCCAGGACACATGACTTCTTGCATCCCACAAAAATGCAAGCTCTCTCTCCCACCGGGCACAGCCACTATTTCATGGGGGAGGTGGGGGGAAGTGGGCTCGGGAGACAACATGACTTTCTTAAATAATATTCTGTAGTTACTACTCAGGCAACAGGAAGAGAGAAAGGGAGCAGGAGGGGGAGGAAGAGAGCAGAGCCCAGAAAGGATCAGCATTCCATACTGATTGGATCTCTGCTCTCCCAGCCAGTGCATTAAGATGGGAAGCACAGGTCCTCACAGCCAGAGGCACCCAAGGAGCTGGCCCAGGCAATGCATCATGACCCAGGATGAGGAAAGAGGAAGGCAGCCTCCAGGGTCCCTCCGCCTGTCTGATATAGCACTCAAGGGATTTTCTCAAAAGCACCATCTATTTAGCTGATGGCCCTGAAGTGTTTCATTTAGCTGGAAATCATGCTTGGTCCATTTCCCAGATCTAACTGACATTATAAGAACCCAGCACATGGCATCTGGCAGCACAGCAGTTCAATACCCATTGCGGTGAGTCAGAGTCCTGCCAGCCCCTTCTGGAGAGCTGACAGTTCAGACAACTTCTAGAAGCCAGGGTCACTGCTGCCTCCCAGGCCAGGATTATGGAAAATCTGTGTTGTGTGTGTGAGCACATACGTGTGCACACGCTTTGAGAGGAAGCAGGGGCTACCACATGGCACAACGCATTCACATCCTTCCTGACCATGGGAGGAAACTTGCCAATTTCTTGACCTTATTTAATCCTCCCACTGGAGCAGGAATTATCCCCAAACCACTCCTGAGAAAACCAAAGCCTAGCAAGGTTCACGTGCCCCCAATCCCATAGCTATGAGCACAGAGCTGGGATTCTAACTTAGACCTGTCTGAATCCAAGTCTTCACTCTTGACTATGATTCCAGTGTTGCCCATTCAACAGACCCGAGTGGCTGCACTGTGTGTTCATGGCTCTGCCTGTTACAGTGTAAGGATGAGTAGAAGCCACAGGCAAAGAAATTTGCAAATTTTTCAGTTTAACGAAATTGAACAGGTTCGAGTCTGGACAGACTTCGTCCTTTAAAGGCTAACATACCCCATGAATCCCCCCGCAAGAGAGGGAGGGAGACGAGAGCTCGCGCCAAGTTTCCCGTGGCCGCCACGGGATGGATGCCGAAGCACAAATTCTTAACTTGACCTACTGTCTATTTGTTGATATGCAGGATTCACAGGTACCTAGAGGAATTCCTTTCTTCCTGTCCAACTCAGCTCCAGATCACCTTTCACGTTGAAAAGGCGGCTCATGCTGCAGTGGAATCCTTTCAGAGAGGCTGTCCAAGGCATCTGCTCCTCCTCTGAAGGGGTCTGAAGCCACAGAGCTGAGGTGGCCCCTTTTTCTGGAACCCACAGAGAACAAGAGACGATGGGGCAGCACCCTGAAGACACCAAATGAGCAAACCTATCAGTGGTCTCTGAGAAGATAGAAACTGTCTCCAGTGATCTGGGTGCTCCTGGGAGCACACACTGTGCCAGGAAGCAGAGTATCAACCCAGAGGGAAAACAGGCAGACCAGAGTCCACGAGCCAGCAGGAGGGCAAGACAGTGACCCGCCTGCTCCCAACTGCAGAGTAAAGCTCCCTCCAGAAGGTGGATTTGTAAAGGGAGCTTTCCAGCACGCTCCACCTCTCTCCATTGCTCTTCTGGGGCCAAAGAACAGACCCTTCACAAGCTTTCTCTCTCCTTCGAGGGGGCCTGCATTTTTCTACCACAATAACTCATAGATGGTCTATTTTCAGAACACAGATACTCAATTCATTCCTTCCACAAACATTCATAAGCCCCTAATGTGTCAGGCACTGAGCTGCCTCCCCTCACTATATGAGCTGAATCTGAATCAGGCTTTGGGCCTGGCAAGAAAACTCTGAAAGTATGGTTGAATGGTGAGCAGTCTCTTCTTGATAAAGACCTACGCACATGTACACATCATGGCCACTGCATCACACTGGCAACAGAATGCAATGCTCCCTCCAAGGTACTACACCCACAGTAAAAGTCTCATTGAATCCAACCCCCTAAATGCAGAAACCAGTAACTCTCCAATATTCACCTGAAGTATCTAGGAGAAGGGGCTGGCTAAACAGATGAAGAGTGTAAATAAGCTTACAGGGGAAGTGCTTAACCTTCTTGAGAGAGCATACCTTTTCAAGCATGTCCTCAAGATTCATTTGTGTATAATTAACATGAAAATACTTTGTTAATAACTGGCTTGAGTCACTATTGTTCTTGAAATTCATGTAACTCTACAATCTCTTAAAATGCTACACAGAGGTCTTCCTAGTAGCCGAGATAATGATGGCCACAGAAATCTCCCAAAATGACACAGATGAACAAGAAGAACCAATAAAACTACATACAACCCACAATTTCAGCATGACTAGAAGACAGAGACACTATAAACATCAAGTTACCTATAAGTAGAAAAATAAACACCAATTTCCAATGAAGTTCTTTCTTGAGTTCCCACCCAAAACCTTTGCAAAGAGCCAAGTCAAGGGCGGGGGAGGGGGGCGGGGGAGGACCCCAAAGCTGCCTTAAGAGAGAAGTAAAGGATGGAGGTCTTAGGAGTAAACTAAAACTACCTGAAGAAAGAGAAAGTACATCCTAAGTGAGAAAATACTGGAAAAGAACGCAGAGAGACCAGAACGTTGACTAGAAGGAAGGGGCTTAAAGGTGGCACGGGCCTCCAGAGACAGCACAGGAAAGGGGAGGAGAGGGTGAGAAAGGAGGGGCGGGCACTATCCGGAAAGCAGGCAGTGAAGGGAGAGAAAGCAAGAGGCGGACATTTAGGAATCCTCAATAAAATAAAATAAATCCAAGGACACACTCATCCCCTTACCCCTGCCCACCTCCTGCCACAAAAGCCAACCATTAAAGAACCTGCACTATGCTACACTGACAGAAGAGGGGGCTCTTGAACTAAAAATCACGTAAGCCACTCAAAACCCAGCCCAGCCTGTGAAGTGCAGAGGTGTAAGTGTCTTCATCGGTACAAAGGCTACTAAAAGAATGAAAGCAAAAATGAGAATCCAATTCAGCCGATGAAAATTACTCCAAAAATACAACCATAAAGCAGGAGAAAAAACTGAAACATAACACTGCAAATGGAATTAAACACCTCAAAGAAGCATTTGAGAAAATATCCTCACAGCCTGCAAACCAAAAGATCAAACAACTTACAAGGGCAAGAGATTTAGACTGTCACTAGACTTCTCGAAAGCAACCTACGAAGCAGAGAAGTGACGGAACAGCATTTTCATGAAACTCAAAGAAACTCAAAAAAAAGAAGGTGTGAATCGAAGAGTTTATTTCCAGCAGAGCAGATCTTCAAACATCAAAGCTATAGAAAAAGAGTTTTAAACATGTAAGAATTAAAGGAATAATGTACCCATGAGCCCTTCTTAAGCGATCTACTAGAGAATTAACTTCATCCAATCAAGAGATAACTGAGGACTCTTTGGCAAATGGACTTACGGGGAACATTTAATATATTTAATTATAGATCTAAATTAAATGTGGGAATCAAGGTGGAAGAATACTATATAAATGTTATATGTTTGGTCAAAGTGAAAATAATGCAACTACAAAATGGCAGACAACAAAAGAAAGAAAGACAAAAACAGAATAAACTCAATTATGGTTGTATAGGAAATTATACACAATGTATACATTGTAGATATCTAAACAAACCAGATAGCAAACGATCACAGGGGACTAAGGAATTTTTAAAAGGTGATAGGTACAAAGGTAACCATTAGGAAAAAAATGAAAACTTTTCATGTATCAAAAGAAATTAAATAATAAATGAGCAAAGAAAATGTTTCATGTAGAGAAAGAAGTACAATAAATAGGACATAATACATGATATTCACAACATAAAATTTTACGGAAATGTTAAGTCCAAGCATATCAATTATATAAATACTGGGCATATAAATAATTGCTTACCTCACCTATGAAAAGATACAGATTTTTGATTTGTCTTAAAAAGTAAGATTCAACCAAATGTCATTTATAAGAGGCATTCAGAAAGGGTATTAAAAAGGAATTCAGGAAGGGTAAAAATAAAGAGATAGGCAAATGGAAATAATAACAAAACAAGTATTTCAATCTTGATGTCAGACAAATAGAAGAAGTAGAGTTCAAGGAAAAAAGAATTAAATGTGATGGATAATTTCTAATCCTAAAAAAAAATCACATTTCACAATGAAAATATAATAGTAATGGACATTAATGCACCAAACAAGACTACAACTACCTTTATAAGTAGAAACTATAGGAAATGAAAGGAAATACAGATGGAAACACACTAATTATAGTACTACTAATAATACGTTAATTACAATAATAGGACACTTCAACACACCACTTTGGGAACAAAAGAGATCAGGTAGACAAGAAAAAATAAGAATACAGAGTCTTAAACAACATGATCAATAAGGTCAATTTTATATATATAGTATCTCATATTAGTGAATACATCTTCTTCTTAAGTGCACATAGAATATCCACAAAAATTGATCATGTATTAGGTGACAAATAACCAATATGTTTCATAAAATATAAATATTACAAAGAATATTCTCTGATCACAATACAATAAAACTGGGAATTAATTTTGTTTTCCTGCTTTTTCTCCTAAAATCCTCCCAGTAGATAGTTGTGTATTTTTTTAGTTGTGGGTTCTTCTAGCTGTGGCACGCGGGACGCTGCCTCAACATGGCCTTATGAGCAGTGCCATGTCCACGCCCAGGATCCGAACCGGGAGAACCCCGGGCCACCCAAGTGGAGCATGCGAAGTTAAGCACTCAGCCAGGGGGCCGGCCTGTAGGAATTAATTTTTAAAATAAAAAAACTGAAATTAAAATAACAGAAATTCCAAAAATTTATATATGATAATTAAAACACTACGTATCAGAATTTCTGGGACATATTTAAAGCAGTGATAGATGAAAATTCATAGCCTTAAATACTTATTTCAGTAAAAATGAAGGAATTAAAATTTTTAAATGCCAAGCTCAAAAAGCCGAGAAGAGCAAGAACAAGAACAAAAGCCAAGGAAGGTAAAATGAAGTGAGATGTAGAAATAACGAGGTAGAGCCAATCCACAAATCAAAATTCTGGATTTTTTCAACAACATCGATAACCACAAGCTAGACTTAATGAAACAGTGAGAAAGCACAAATATCCGAAATAAGAATAACGAGGGGGCACTAAGTATCCTAACAGGAGGCAGCCTCTTACACAGCTACAGTTACCAAAGCTGGGTGACGGTGTTAGCAGAGGAAGGGACACACAGACCAACGGAACAGAATAGAGAACCAGAAACAGACCCACAAAAATATGTCCAACTGATTTTTGACAAAGGTGCAAAATTAATTCAATCGGAGAAAGAAAGATTGCCTTTCAGCAATTGGTGCTAGAGCAATTGGACACCCATGGGTGGGGGGACCTAAGTCCATTCCACACCTACAAAAAGTAACTCAGAATGGATGATGAACTTAAAATACAGGGAAAAATTTTGGATCCAAAGCAAGAGAAAGAACTTTTTAACACCAAAAGCACAATCCATAAAAAGCAAAATTGGTAAACTATACTTCATCAAAATTAAAACCTTTGTTCTATGAAATACGCTGTTAAGAGGATGAAAAGACAAGATACAGATTAGGAGAAAATATTTGCAAACCACATATTGGACAATGGACTAGTATTTAGACTATATAAAGAACTCTCAAAACTGAACAGTAAAACAATAAAATAAAATAATCCACTCAGAAAATGGACAAAGGGCACAAAAAGACATTTCACCAGAGACTATTCAGATGTCAAACACATGCACAGATGTTCAACTTCATTAGTCATTAGAGAAATACAAATTAAAATCACAATGAGATATCATTACACACCTATCAGGATGGCTAAAATAAAAATTAGTGATAACACCAAATGCTGGCAAGGATATGGAGAAACTGGATCACTTGTACATTGCTGGTAGGAATGTAAAGTACAACTACTTTGAAAAATAATTTGACAGATTCTTTAAAAACTAAACAAGTAACTACCATACCATCTAACAATTGACTTCTAGGCATTTATCCCAGAGAAATGAAATTTGTGGTCACGCCAAAACCTGTACACAAATGTTTACAGCAACTTTATAGGTAATAGCCAAAAACTGGAAACACTCAGACATAATTTGATGGGTAAATGGTTAAACAAACTATGGTCCATCCATACCAGGGAATACTACTCAGCAATAAGAAGGAAGGAATGATTGACACATAACAACCTGGATGACTCTCCAGAGAATTATGCTGAGTGAAAATAGTCAATTCCAAAGTCTACCTACTGTATGATTCCATTTATGTAACATTCTTGAAATGATACAATCGTAGAAATGGAGAAAAGATTCGTGGTTGCAAGGGGTTAAAGAGGATTAGGAGTGGGAAGGAAGTGGGTGTCGCTAAAAAGAGCAACAGCCGGGGTCTGTGCAGTGATGGAAATGTTCTGTGTCTAGACTCGTATCAGTGTCAATATCCTGGTTGTGATACTGTACTACAGTTTTCAAGATTTTACCACTGGGGGAACCGTTTACAGGGTACATGAATGTGGATCTCTTTGTATTATTTCTTACAATTGTAGGTGAATCAACAATTACCTCAAAATAAAAAGTTTATTTTAAAAAATAATAACACGCAAAGGAATATCTCCTTTTTGTGTAAGAAAAAAGAAAATATACATGTACTTGCTTATCTTAGCAAAAGAAATGCAGGAGAGATAAAGAGGAAATAAAGAGATTGGTTACCTACATGGTGGGAGGGATGGGGACAGTGACACTTCTCTGGGGCTAGCTTTCATGCATAGTTTTGACTTTTGTAACATGTTAATGTTTTACATACATTAATCAACATAGATGGGGAAGATCCCTAAAATCGAGCACAAATAAAAACCAAAAGAACCTAACTGTATTTTACTTCCAAGAATAACATAACCAGAGTAAATGGGGGTGGGCAGAGGGAGACTAACCCAGGTAACTTTTGAACATAGTATTTCAACTGCACACCCTTAGACGAAAGACAAAACGTGCTGTAAACAAATTTGGAACTCTAGTTAGTAGATCTGTTTTCTTCCATGGTATGGGTTAAGTCATTTAACTACTTTATATATATTTTAGAACTTAGAAAATAAATAAACATATTGAGGAAAATTTCTCCTTGTTGGAGAAGGAAGTTCCATATATGAAAAGATGAAACGCTAGCATGAACCCAATGGTATAGGATTGAAATTGGTATCATTCTGAATGCACAGTTTTACACACACATGCATGAATGCATATGTATAGAAATAGATGCAGATATATATATGTCTGTGTATTTATGAGTGCATACTCACATGTGTTTCTTGGCTCTTTCAATTAAGAGAGAGAGTGCCTAGAAGCAATAATACCAGTAGCAATGACTACACCTGGAATCCAGAAATCATTCTCAACCAAAAGGAGCTAGGGCTCTTTGAAGAGGGAGCCCATCCCAGGGCTGATACAATGAAAGTGTTAGGCAACCCTGGAATATTTTGTGTGCCAGAAAGTAAGGAAGTGCTCAAAAAATGAGGATACGAATGAATACTGATATAATGAACAACATGGATGAATCTTATGATGAGAATAATCCTTACACAAGAGAATACATACTGTCCATGCCCTTTTACATGAAATTCTAGAACAGGTCAAACTAATCCACAGTAGGATCAAAATCAGAACAGTGGTTGCTTGATTGAAAAGGAACATGGAAGAACTTTCTTGGGGGTGACGGCAGTGTTCTGCATCTTGATAGGGGTTTGAGTTACACAGGTGAATGTGTTTGTCAAAACTCATCAAATGGTCCACTTATTATTTATACATTGCACTGTATATCATCTTTACCTAATAAAGGCACTATAAACAAATATTGAAATCCAGACAATATCATGTCTGCCAAAGTGTTTAAGAATGAAGTGTACTGGGCCCAGCCCCGTGGCCAAGTCATTAAATTTCACGCACTCTGCTTTGGAGGCCCAGGGTTCACTGGTTCAGATCCTGGGCACGGACCTATGCACAGCTCATCAAGCCATGCTGTGGCAGCACCCCACATGGAAGAACTGGAATGATTTACAACTAGGATATACAACTATGTACTGAGGTTTTGGAGAGAAAAAAAGAGGAAGATGGGCAACAGATGTTAGCTCAGGGCGAATCTTCCTTACCAAAAAGAAAAAAAAAGAAGTGTACTAATGTCTACAACTTACTTTGAAATGCTATTTAAAAACAAGCTAGATTGCTGGCTGGATAGATAGGTAGATATGTGAAAAAGAAAGCATGGTAAAATGTTAATTAAAGAACGTGGGAGGTCTAGTGCTGGTTGCCTAGTGGTTAAGTTCAGTGCACTCTGCTTCAGCAGCCTGGTTCGGTTCCCGGTGCAGACCTACACTGCTCTGTTAGTAGACATGCTGTGCTTATGGCCCACATACTACAAAACAGAGGAAGATTGGCACAGATGTTAGCTCAGGGCGAATCTTCCTCAAAAAAAAAAAATGTAGGTGATAGGTATACGGGTGTTCACTGAAAAAAAAATCTGTTAACTTTCTGTGTGTCTGAAAATTTTTATAATAAAATGTTGTGAAAATTATTATGGGGATTTGTCAAAAGGATACAGCAGCCAAACTGAAGGGGCTCCCACTGGCCAAATCTGTGATAATTTAACCATCAAAATAATTAGGTTATAAACTATTGGACAGATATATAATCCACTCAATGTAAATTAGTCAGTGTAACTTAGTCAATGTAATCTATTGACTAAAATGGAAATACATGAGGCCATATGGGTATAAATAAATAAATGAGTAAATAAATAAGTGTAAGAAAGCAAAAGACCTTCAATACAGTAGAAAGTACTGAACAAGAAATAAATTTAGAAAAAAACACCATCTGGCAAGCATTATAATAATAATTGATTCAGACAAGAATTATCAATGGATGCTAAAACAAGTGAGCAAAAGTTTAATGAAAAACAGGATATTTACATAGACCTAAACTATCTCCTCACAAAATACTAATTAATTACAAAGGGAAAAACAATGACTTTACACTAGAGAAACATAGCAGATACCGTCTTCATCAGTGATCAAAGTTAACAACTCCAGTAGTGGGACAGCTGGTACCACGGGCCTTTTAACATGATGAACTGAGAAGAACCCAACGTTACTTCTGTGGTCTTCTGCCAAAAGCGCACATCCTGAATCCAGTCACGAACAAACATCAGACAAAGCCAAACTGAAGGACGTTCTTCAAAATAACTAACTGGCCTGTATTCTTCAAAAAATGTCAGTCATGAAAGACAAAGAAAGACTGAGGAAATGTTCCAGATTAATGGAGATTAAAGAGACATGGAAACCAAACATAATGTGAGCTTTTCGATTGGATCTTAGATCAGATGATGATGCTGATGGATTACATTTTGCTATAAAGGACATATTACTATTATTGAGACATAATTGGTTACAGGAATGAAGTCTGTAGATTGGACAATGGAATTGCATCAATGCTATGTTCCTGATTTTGATCATTGTACCGGGTTATGCAAAAGAATGCCTTAGTTCTTACGAAATACACATTAGAGTGTTTAGGAATAATGGGGCATCATGTTTGAAACTCACTTCTAACGGTTCAGAAAAAATCCACAAGTACACACGCACAGAGATTGATACAGCAAAAATGATAAAATGTTAAAGTGGGGAATCTGGGTGAGGGACATATGAGATTTCTTTGTACTGTTCCTACAACTTCTCTGAAATTTTGAAATTATTTCAAAATTAAAAGTTCTTAACATATAAAATAAAAATAAAATGCTATATAATATAGCTTATTCTGTAATTCTGACTAGTCTCTCCTGATCCAAAATGGAGATGTGCCACTGATTTGGAAATCTCTAAAGACTGCAAGCTGCTGTGGCCATCTGACATTCACTGAAGAGACATAACATTGAGGGTATGAACCAGAAGCCAACCAACCGGGGTGACCCGCAGAGATGGGCAAACGCTCTTGGGTTGAAGAGCGAGGTTGTTTCATACATTCTTCTGGCCAATTCCAACAGATTGTTGCTGACAGAGCCCCGAGTTCTCTCAGAGACAGCGCCAAGGAATAGGCCCGCCAGCTGCCTCCCCCTCCCAGTTTTGGAACCACCATCAAAGATGCAATTAATAATCCAAGGGCAAGACTCCTCTATCTCACAGAGCCTTGGATACAAATCAACCCCAGAGTGTTAATAGATCAACAGTTATCTCTAATACCAAATACAATTTGCATTTAAGATGACATCTGCAATATTTTAAAAGCCAAAGTCTAAAACAACAAACTTGGCAGTTTTTCTGAGTAGCAATTAACACAGTGACTAATCCTGTCAAGGAGACAGTAATTGGCGTGGAGATATCCTTCTCACACCAGCAGCAGGGTAAAAACCTTAATCCTAACCTCTTTTTAACAGCACAGACTCTAGAGCATCTCTGCTCATCAATGAAACTAATGCAATTATTAAGGACAAGGGTAATTACCCTATAGCTTCAACAAAAAATGCAAGTGCTCAAGCAGCAGTCACATGGGAGAAGGATGGGAGGCTTGATTCGTGGTTGAAGGCTATTTCTGTGTCATGGCCACACCAGGGCTGGGCTATGGTACCTCCAAGACCCTGCCCCCAGGGAAGAGGGTCAACCAAAGCCCCATGTCACCCAGTTCTGTCCAGCATTGGCTACTCCAGGACACACCTTCCCATACAAAGGTCCCAAGTGCTAATCTAGTCGAGTAGGAGGTCCCAAGGATAGGATGTGTGAAACACCTAACACATACCATCAACCTGGTCTCTGCAATATCTCTAGGACCCACTATGCTCATTCTGAGCACACTCAGAGTGATGCCATTCCCTAAAATCTGTCTAAAGGCTACCCATCCTTCAGGGCTCAGCTTAAGTTTTAGGAAGCAATCCTAAACAACTCCAGCCCTCGGTAAACACTGAGCAATTTAAACCCCTCTCATCTAAACCACTATGGCAAATGTTCATTCATTGCTGTATGTGGGCTGGTTTGATTTGCACACTCAACAGAACCACATGGTTTTCAAGAGTCAAGACCCTGCCTTCTGCAGCCTTCATGTCACCTAGCACAGGGCTAGACAAACCAGGTAAAGTTTTGGCAACTATTCCACAAGCTCCCAGACACTCAGAGACACCCAATGCCCCATGGGTAAAGGGAGAGAGGCTCTATGCATGTGTGTGCATTTCGGCTGACGGGATCCTTGTAGAACTTTCAGTGAAGCCCACCATATGTATTTAACAAATGAACGAATGAATGAATAAATGAACAAGAAAACAAAAGAACAAGCCAACTAGTGTGAGCCTGGGCCAGTCTGTTGGTAGGCTAGCAAGTGGATCTAGTGAGGTCAAGATTGTGGACAAGATGTCTGCACAAGCCTGCTGGCTTCCCCCCAGAGCAGTGCTTGGCACCAACAGTCTACACAAGCAATGCCACCCAGCTACCTCAAGGGTGTGCTGTTGGCCACAAGAAGACCATGCAATAGAAAGAGGCTTCCAACTCTGAAGGAACATGTCACCCTTATGTGAAGTGGATGAAGTGGCACTTTGAGCACAGAAACTTCTTACCCATATACCATGACCAAACCTTAGTCATAAGCGAAGATTTGACTGGCAGCAGAAGGAGGGACTTGCTAATTGAGGAACACTAGGACCTGGGGTGTGTGGGCACTCAGCATTGAGAAGCCCAGGAGGGATAGCAGGGCCTCAGACACCAAGAGGAAGGGAAGAGCGGTGCTCTAAGGAAGGCTGGAGAGATGAAGGCAGAGTTCCAGTCTTGGAGGTTCCAGGAGCTCAGCATAAACTACAGCATGGGGACAACCACAGAGCTAGAGATTTGATCACAAGAAACAAGGACAAGGCGCCCGGTGCTAGGTCATAATTGGACCACCCACCAGGTCTCATGACACAGAAGCCTGAAATTTACCCGCTTAGGAAAAAGGCTGATCCTAAATCCACCCACTAGAGGTGGAACTCAGCTCAAAGGTGAAAGTCAAGTTGTCAATGATTGTAGAATTCAGAAAGACACAGGAGATATTTTAGTTGGTGTATACGTTTTTACTAGGGTGAATTTAACCTGTTTAAAACAAGAACAAAAATTCAATGACAGCTTTTCCTCTTGAATTTGTAACATAATATGAAGGAAGAGATATGCTCTTTTCTCTTTACATTCATTTTATGTAGACCTTTCCGTCTGCATGAGCGACCTGGCACTAACAGCATGACAGGGGGTCGTTGGTGTTAGCGAGTGCTATCTTCTAATGTAAACGTGTCTTCTCTTCCAATTATGTTATAAGCCCCTTGAGGGTGGGAACTGGGTCTAATTCATAACTAAACCCTGTACAGAGCCCAGCAAGGTGCCAGGTACAAGTTGTTACCCAGCAAATGCCAACTGTTGATAATTATGTAACAGTTATAAACGCAAATAAGTCAGCAAAGAAATTCCACTAGGAGGCATGATCCAAGGCTGAGCACTCCTTGTCTAATAAAGGGCAGGTCTGATTTGTATAGAGGTACCTTTCCCTATCAGGCGGTAATGAAAGAGCATCATAGTTCCCAATTCCTAACAGCAGCCAAACATTTCTGAGTGAGAGGAGGGCATTGAGAGGAACAGGCACAGAGGTGTGCAATCCACGGAGACTGTGTCCTTGTGGGAGGGAACCTTTGGGTCAGAATTTAGAACAAAGAACTTAAGAGCAGCCAATAAAAATCATGCTATTCCACCATATGCTATGCATCAGACTGACTAAATTTAAGGACTGACAATAGCTAGTTCTGACAAAACTGTGAAATAACAGGGACTCATATACTAAAGATGAGTGTGAGAACTGATGCAACGACTTTGGAAAACTACTTAGCAATTTTGACAAATAGGAAACAATTTAAATATCCATCTGTAAATGAACAGATAAATATATTGTGGCATATTCACGCAATGGAATAAAATACAGCAGGGAAAATAAATAAACTAGAACTAAAGTCATCTACATAGATGAATTCATGAAAATATGCTGGAAAAAACCCCACATTTATAACTCAAAAAAAAAAAAAAAGAATTGAGTAAAGAAGCGGAATATAAATTGACATTCAGAAATCAATTCCAGAAAGAAAAATCTTATTTACAATAGTACAAGACCAACTATGTAGGAATAAACTTAGCAAGATATATACAAAACCTCTATGAGGAAACTTTTTAAACTAACACAAAACACAAAAGTAGTCTTGAACAAATGGGAATACATAAGTTGTTCTTGGATGAAACAACTTAACGTCATAAGGACATCAGTTCTCCCTAAGGTAATTTATAAATTTAATGGAATTTTGTGGAGCTAGACAAATTGATGCTAAAGCTCATATGGAAAAATAAATCTTCAAGAATAGGCAGGAAAACATTGAGAAAGAAAAGCCTCAATGGGGGAGCAAGCCCTAACTGATATTAAAAATACTACAAAGCCTCCATAAATAAAACATTGTGGCACTGGTGTATGACTAGACAGAGAAGTAGAGCAGAGGAGGAAATCTGGATATAGGCCCAGCTATATTTGGAAATTTTGTATATAACAAAGGTGACCTCTCATATCACTGAGGCAAAGAGGGACTTCTTGATAAATGTTGCTGGGACAACTGGCTAATAATTTGGAAAAAGATAAAATTATATCCATAATTCACACCAAGCACAAGAATACTAAGTTCCAAACGGATCAAAGATGTAAATATAAAAAATGAAAGTATACAAGTACTAGAAGAAAATGCAGGTAAATTCCTTTACATGAGTGTAGGGAAAGATTTTATTACTATTATTCAAAAATACAGATGCAGTAAAAGAAAAGATTGGTAAATACAACTACATAAAATAAGAACATTTTGCACATGAGACACATTTTAGATTCAAATAGATTGAAAATAAAAGGATGGACAAAATATATCAGGCAAACAGCAACTCTAATATCAGACAAAATAAACTTTAAACAAAGAATGTTATTAAAGATAAAGAAGGACATTTCCTAACGATAAAAAGGTCAATGCATCAGGAAATATAACAATTATAAACACATATGCACCTAATAACAGAGCACCAAAATACCTGAAGAAAAAAACTGACAGAAATGAAGGTAGAAATATATAATTCTACAGTAGTGTTTGGAGACTTCAGTAGCCCACTTCCAATAATGGATAGAACAACTAGATAGAATATCAACAAGGAAATGGGAGACCTGAATAACACTGTAACCAACTAACCTAACAGACATCTTTAGAACACTCCACCCAACGGCAACAAAATATATACTCTTTTTAAGGGCATGGAGCATTCTGTAGGATAGACCATATGCTAGGCCATAAAACAAGCTTCAGTAAATATAAAAGAATAGAAATAACATAATGTGTGCTCTCCAACCACAGTAAAATGAAATTAGAAATCTATAGCCAAAAAAAATTGGGAGAAACTCACAAATATGTGTAACTTATACAAGACACTCCTAAATAACCAATGGGTTATAAATAATTTAAATGAGAAATTAGGAAATACATTGAGATGAATGAAAATGAAAACACAAGATACCAAAACTTAAGGGAAGCAGTAAAAGCAGTGCTTAGAGGGAAATATATAAAAGAAAAAAATATCAAATTGATAACCTAATCTTCCACCTTAAGACTGGGAAAAGAAGAGCAAAGTAACCCTAAAGCAAGGAGAATGAAGGAAATAATAAACATTACAGTTAAAATTAATGAAATAGAGAACAGAAAAACAGAGAAAATCAATAAAACAAAAAGCTAGTTCTTTGAAAAGATGAGCAAAATTGACAAATCTTTAGCTACATTGACCGAGAAGATAAAAGAAGAGAAGACTCAAATTACCAGAGTCATAAATGGAAGAGGGGATATTACCACAGAAATAAAAAGGATTATAAAGGAATACTATGAGCAATTGTACACCAACAAATTAAATAACTTAGATGGATTTCTAGAAAGCCACAAACTACTAAAACTGACTCAAAAAGAAATAGGCAATCTGAATATACCTATAACAAGTAAAGAGATTGAGTTAGTAATCAAAAAATTACCCACAAAGAAAATCCCAGACCCAGACGGCTTCACCATTGAATTCTACTAAATATTTTAAAAATAATTAATCGTTTACAATTCTTCACAAACTCTTCCAAAAATTCTAAGAGAAGAGAATACTTATCAACTCACCTTATTAAATCAGTATTACCCTGATACCAAAACCAGACAAAGACATCACAAAGAAAGAAAACTCCTCACCAATACCTCTTGTGAATATGTATGCAAAAATCCTCAACAAAATGCTAGCAAACTGAATCCAGCAAAAATCCTCAACAAAGTACTAGCAAACTAAATCCAACAACATGTAAAAAGAATTAAACACCATGACCAAGTGAGATTTATACCAGGAATTCAAAGTTGGTTCAGCATCTGAAAATCAACTAAGTAATATGTCATATAAATAGAGTAAAAAACAAAAATCACATGAGCATCTCAATAGACACAGGAAAAACATTTGATAAAATCTAACCTTCTTTCATGATAAAAACACTCAACAAACTAGAAGGGAAATTCCTCAACCTGATAAAGGGCATCTACAAAAATTCAGTTTGTAGCTTCTTTAATGGTAAAAGTCTGGATGCTTTCCCTCTAAGATCAAGAAGAAATAAGGATGTCCACTCTCACCACTTCTGTTCAACATTGTACCGGAAATTCTAGCCAGGGCAACCAGGCAAGAAAAAGAAAGAAAAGGCATCCATATTGGAAAGCAAGAAATAAAACTATCTCTATTTGCAGATGAGATGATCTTATATATAGAAAATCCTAAGGAATCCACTAAAAAACTATTAGAACTAATGAACAAGTTCAACAAAGTTCCAGGATACAAGGTCAATATAAGAAAATCATTGTATTTGTATGTACTTGCAATGAACAATCTGAAAATAAAATTAAGGAAACAATTCCATTTACAATAGCATCACAAAGAATAAAATTCTTAAAAAATAATTTTAACAAAAGAAGTATGAAACTACACTGTGAAAACTACAAAACATTGTTGAAAGAAATTAAAGACCTAAATAAATGGGAAAATATCAATGTTCACAGTTTGGAAGACTTAACATTAAGACGGCAATACTCTCCAAATTGCTCCATGGAGTCAATCAATCCCTATCAGAATCTCATCTGACTTCTTCATAGATATTGACAACCTGATTCCAAAATTCATGTGGAATTGCAAGGGACACAGAATAGCCAAAACAAACCTAAAAAAAGAACAAAGTGGGAACACTCATACTTCCCAAATTCAAAATTTACTACAAAGCAATGATAATCAAGACGGTGTGGTACTAGCACAAGGATAGACACATAGATCAATAGAATAGAATTGAGAGTCCAGAAATAAACCCACACATTTATTGTCAAATGATTTTCAAAAAGAGTGCCAAGACCATTCAATCAGGAGAGAATAGTCTTTTCAACAAATGGTGCTGGACAACTGGATGGCTACGTGCCAAAGAATGATATTAGACCCTTACCTCACATACGAAAATTAACTCAAAGTAAGTGAATAAAAGAACTAAATGTAAGAGCTAAAACTATAAAACTCTTAGAAGAAAACAAAGAAGTAAATCTTCATGACCATGAATTTGGCAAAGCATTCTTAGATATGACACCAAAAGTATGAGCAACAAAAGAAAAAATAGATAAACTGGACTTCATCAAAATTAAAAACTTCATTGTTTCAAAGGACACCATCAAAAAAGCGAAAAGACAACCCATGGAATGGGAGAAAATATTTGCAAGTCACATATTTGATAAGGGAGATGTATCTAGAACATAAAAGAACTCACACTTTATAATAAAGAGGCAAGAAGTCCAATTTTAAAATAGGCAAAGGATCTGAATAGATGCTTCTCCAAGGAAAATATACAAATGGAAGATATACAAATATATACAACATTAGTCATCAGGGAAATGCACATCAAAACCACAATGAGATACCACTTCCCCACCCACTATGGTGCCCGGAATCAAGAAGTCAAAAAGTCAGATACTAGCAAATATTAATGGAGAAATTGGAGCCTTCATATACTGCTGGTGAGAACGTAAAATGGTGCTGCCATTTTGGAAAAGTCTGTGTCTGGCAGTTTCTCAAACAATTAAACATAGAGTTACCATATGACCCAGCAATTTTGCTACTAGGTATACACCCAAGAGAAGTGAAAAATATGTCTACACATGTATGTGTACACAACTGTTTATGGCATCATTGTTCATGATAGCCAAAAGGTGGAAGCAACCCAAATGTCCAGCAATAGATGAGTGGATAAACAACATGTATGGCAGAATACTATTCAGCCATAAAAAGCAATGAAGTACTGACACATGCTACAATTTGAATGAACATTGAAAAAATATGCTAAGTGAAAAAAGCCAGTCACAAAGGTCCACATATTGTGTGATGTCAATCACATAAAGTCCAAAAGAGGGAAATTTATAGAGACTGAAAGTGGATTTGTGGCTGCATAAGTCTGAGGGGTGGGGAGTGGGGTTGGGGGGATGGTGGGCTAATAGCTAAACGATATGGCTTTCTTTTTGAGCTGATGAATATATTTAAAATTAATTGTGATATATATCTGTGAATATACTAAAAGCTGTTGAATAGTACACTTAAAATGGGTGAATTGTATGGCATGTGAGCCATATCACAATAAAGCTGTTTTTAAACATTTTTTTAACTTTAAGTTTGATGACAAACAAGATATTCACACAGTCCCCAAGTATCAACTCATGAGATACTTATTAATTTCAAAAAGGAAACTAGCAACTCTCCAGTGGAGAAACCTGGCAGACACCCCTTAATCGAACGATCAGATAACATGTCAGCAATGAGACAAATAGACAGCATGCACCTCCCTAAGACCCACTGAGGAGGACATAACATCACGTCTGTGGTATTCTGGACAAAACTGTGTAACCTAATCTAACCATGAAGAAACATCAGACAAACCAGAACTAAGGGGGCTTCTAGAAACCATCAGGCCAATACTTTCAATACACGTCAAACTCAAGAATGAAAGAAAAAAGACTGAGGAACTGTGCCAGAGGAAAAGAGACTAAAGACACACGACAACTGAATGCAGCCTGTGATCCTGGATTGGATCCCGGACCAGAAACCAAAAAACCAGTTGGTTTGTTTTGCTGCAAAGAACATTAGTGGGACAACTGTCAAAATTCCTGTAAGGTCTGAGGGTTAGAAAATGTTATTATATCAGTGTTAATTTCCTCACTTTGATACTTGTACTGTCCTTATGCAAAAGAATGTCCTTTGTCTTAGGAAACATACTGAAGCATTTAGAGATAAAGGAGCATCATGTCTACAACTTATCTCAAATGTTTCAGAAGAAAATTAAAATGTTACATATGTACACTATTTCATATATGTGTGTGTGTATATACTGTGCGTGTGTGTGTGTATATATATACACACAATGTATGTGCATCTGTGGGTATATGTGTGTATACAGGGAGAGAGATAATGATTAAACACATATAGTGAAATGTTAACAACTGTGCAATCTGGCGAATGATATACAAGTGATATTTTACTATTTTTTGTAACTTTTCAACATTTTGAAATTGTTTCAAATAAAAAAATTTAATTAAAAAATGTTTGCAGTACATGCGGTGATTTATATAAAGTTTGAAAATGTGAAAGGAAATTATTCATTGTTTAAGAACATATACACATATGTAGCAAAAGTACAGAAACATTCATAATAGTGGTTAACTCTGGGGAGGTTGGAATGGAGTATACAATAGCTGTGTTTTATTTCTCAAGCTAATGGTAGTATGGGGTTATGCTTTTTATTATTATTTATATTTTTCATATATCTAAATTATCAAATAATAATTTTTTTAATTTAAAAAACTACTCTCCTTCCTTCATCCATCCACCACTCCCTTCCCCTCTTCCATCCACTATCTTCCTTTCCTCCGACAATGCAAGATTTTATAAGGCAGTCAGTTCCCTCTTGCCCTCAGATATATTTCAGTAGCATTGAGAAATTCTCACTGCACACAGGGGATGGATTCCCTGGAGAAAGAGACCAAGGAGAGAGAGCATCACACACACTGTTCGCCTCAGTGGAAAGGAAGACGTCTTCCTAAACAGCAGCTGGGTGCGTTTGCAAAGGATGGTGGGGGAGAAGGTTCTGCACAGGACTGCGGGTCTCTGGGGCCGCAGGGGCAGGCAGCTTCCCTGCCTCAGGGAGGAGCCTGGTGGGGGATGCCCAGGCCTGGGAAGCAGTATGGGGTTCCCATTGCTGCCTATGGAAGCAGGCATTCCCAATGATTCTGGGAATCCCCCGCTGACAGCCACTGGCTTCCCTGACAAGCTGGAGGAGGCCTGTCCAGGCAGGATGTCCAGAACATGCAGAGGAGGGGTGCTGTCTGGAGCTCAAGACCCACGGCAGGGCTGGGGACAGGCCTCTGCTGGCCCTCTGAGCAACACTGTCAAGTGCAGAGCCAGGCAACAAGATGGAGAGGGCACCTCTACGAGCCATACAGTCCTCGAGGCTCTTAGGGAGAGAAGTGGAAAAACCTGACAGGATTCTCTGTCCACCTGGGAGGACCTTGGAGCAAAGACGGGGGAATGAGGGAACCTATGGGTATGGAGGAAAGATGATTCCAGACTCTGACAACAGCAAGGAAAAGGGGCCCAGGCAGAAGCCTCCTCCTGGCTCCTGGTGGATCCCAGAAGCAGCGGCCAGCGTGGCCGCATGGGCGACCTGGAGAGTGATGTTGAGATTACTGAGGTGCTGAGGTCCTGGTCGGCTCTAAGTTGTGCTCCAGGTGATGTGGGGAGTGCTGGAGGCTTGAGAGCAAAGGAGTGACAGGAAAGAGACGAGTTCCTGAAGTCTTCTCAAGTGTTCACAGCCACCATAGTCCCACGGGGACATCAGGGTGCACGCTGGGTCAGCGCCTAACTTCACAAATGGACTCCTCGGTTATCTCTTGCAGTGTTGCGTCCCATGAGAGCCAGGGTCAGGGCTAGGGTGGGGGGAGTGAGGTGTCCAGGGCACAAATTGTCAGGAGGTATCCTCTCGGGGTCCCCAAATGCAGGGTCAGCCCCTGAGATCCCAGGCCTTGCAAAGAATGCTGAGAAGGGGCCATGGGGGAGTCCACACTCGAAAAATTTCACTTTTTATGCAAGAGAAGAGCAAGTGCAGAAATTGGATGCCGGGTTTCGGGGGCACCCCAATATCCTAGCACTTACTGAGAAGGGAGGCCTGGCCTGCTATTCTTCGGAATGCTTTCTGTATCCTGAAAAGGAGCAGGGCCAGAATTCAAAGACCACCTGCAGCCTTCTGACTAAGGGAACTTGGGCAAGATTTCCAACCTCTAGAAGTTAGTTTTCTCATCTATAAAAATGGACTAAAAAATACCCCGGGTGGTGGGAGAGTTCAGTGAGATAACAAGAGCATACACAGGGCCTGCAGAGGGGCCCATATCACCAGAGTCCTTTGTCCCCCTCTCTCTTCCTCTCTCCTGCTCGCTTCTCACCTCTCCCAAGAACATCCCACACTCTGCTTCCTAAAAAGACCAATCGTCTCGCAGGTCCCAGGGAGCTGGGAGGCCACAGTTTCTCAGGAAATGATGCTATATCCTGACTATGAGGAATGCCCATGTCCGACGGAATCAGACATCTCCAGAACCCAGGTTGGGCTGCTGGGAGAGCCTTTCTTTGTCTTTAAGAACTCTAAAAATTCCTCCCTGAGTCCAGTTCTGACCACGGCTAATCCCCATCTGGGAGAGTGGACCCCTCCTTGCCCCGGCCAGGTCTAGCCAGCGCTTCTGGCTGCCAGGTCTCACCTCCTTCCTGAAGCTACATCAGAGTCCACCAGGCTCTGGGGATCCTTCCGTCCTCTCTTTCCGGAAAGCGTTCGTCTGCTGCTTCCGAGCTCTCAGATGGTTTCACAGCTTAATTTTCCCCTGAAATTTATACTTCCGGAGTTCAAGAACCACACATATATTCTGCTTGTTCTGTGTTCTCCAAGGCTCATGGCACAATGCCAGCTATGTGAATAATAGGTACTTGTGGAGTTGAAGATAATAAAATATATATTCATTTAAATTTTTTAATTAGAAAAAATGACTAAAATTAGATAATGAAAGCTCTGCCCCATGTACCAAATTTGAACTTTTTCTAGAAACAGTTTTTTTTTAATGGACTTTGCAGGGAACCAAGCAATTAATGCCTTTTCATTACAGTTTAGGACTGAAACTGGAATATTAAAATTGCCATTCGGTGGAATGTGCATGAAATGCTTAAAGTCTCCTGGTGAATAATTCCTGGTTATAATGACACGCTATAGACTTAAATCTTACTCCCAGACATGAAAAAAGACAGTTAAATCAACTTTGTCCATTTAAATATCATTTTAAGATATCTAGAACCCATCTCTTTATTGCTCAACAACCCTTGGCAATTTCTTTTGCCCTCATTTATTTCTGGTTCCCAAGGGAATCCTGTCTGATTTATTGGAAATTAGTTCTTACAGCTAGTAAATGCTTTAAACTGTTTTCATATAAATCACTCCAAAATCCGCTAGCGCACTGAAGCCTGGTTAGAGGGATTTCCTCCTGCAACACTGAGCACCCTCACGCTGCTGACAGGCACGTCCCTTCACTGGTGAGAGTTCCTCGGGAACAGGCAGACAGGTCTCTAAAGGAGCTTACATTTTCTTCACTCCCTCCCCCCCCCCCCCCACACACACATGCACCCGCTTCATCAGATCCTCTTTATCCTTCTGCTTGTGGACAACAGTTGCTTGTATAATAGCATATTAGCAAGCCAGCTTCCTCATAGGATCCAGGCTATCTCCAGAACAGTTACAGTGCATGGATGGTATGAGGACACTGTGTAGGATGGAAGCCTTCTCAGCCGGTACTGCATGCTTTAATCTACCTGCATCAGTCAGGCTAGGTTAGACTAGGCTGCAATAACAATAAAGGTTTATTTCTTGCTCACACCACACAGCCACTTTGGCTCAGCTGGGGACTCTGCTGCAGGTTGTCCTCACTTGGAACCAAGCTAATGGAAGCTCGTCTCCACGTGTACTCCCAAAATCACCATGGTAAAAAAAAACCATGTGGTGAATGACTCCGGGCCTCTTAAAATTTGTGCCTTGAAGTGACACATGTCATTGCTACTCACTTTTCACTGGCCAAAGCCAGTGACATGATCACCCCAAACATCAAAAGCCCTGAGGAAGGGGAAGCCCACCCTATGACCAGCAGGTGGACAGCAACAATGGCTATCAAACTCCCCAGCCTTTCTCTCATATGTGCTAGACAAGCAAATGACGACCATTTCTGGGGTGGGTGGGTTGGTTTGTTCTTAGCATAAAACCGGGAACCTTCTGCCTGGCCAGTAGGCATCTTTCTACCCTTAAAAGTCTGACAGTTTGCCACATTTTAGCCCTTGAGATGCCTAATGTACCCTTTATCAGAATCAGTCTTAAAAACAAATGGCTGTTATCTAGATAACTACTAGGAATAGAAAGAGAACTCTTCAAATTGACAAAGAAGAAGGAAGGAGGGAGGGAAGGAGGCCCTGGAGGCATAAGTGGAAAATAAAAATCACAGAATTCTAAGACTCTTAGCAGAAGAGAAGAGCCAAATCTTTCTCACAGCCCAGAGCCGCTTCACAGGAGCTCAGGGAAGGTGGGGCTGGACTGGGGACTGCTCGTACCTCCAGCCCTCCTTGCAGGGCTCGGGGCACACGAAATACAGCCAGTTCTCTTCCCTGCCCTCTCCCCTTTTAGCTTTCCACAAATAAAGTGCTATTTTCAGAAAAAGTCCTCCAAGCACTGCTGTAAAACAGCAGGATATAATGCTCACCACAATAACAAATGTATGTAAAAGATCATCTGTAGAAATCATTTTTAAGTTGAGCTATCGTTCAAAGGCAAAAATGATCTATATGCTGAAAGACAGTGCTCGTATATCTTTCAGAGAAATGATAGGGCTTTATTCAGTGATTTAAAGAACAGCACCATAAAAAAAATAATTCCACATATAAATATTTAAATATAGTTTATTATCTTCAATACCTGTCCAAATCTATCCTCCGTACAGATCTCTTCCAACTACACTCAAAGCTGGTGAACTCTGAGAATACTGGAAAGTATCAAAAAACATCAACTAGAAAACTTTGCCATGCTTTTGGAAGACAGGGCTGTTGTTAAAAAACAAATTACAAAAAAGGTAGCTGTATCTTGACCAGATGTTGAGGAGAGAAGGGGCTTGCAGAGGGAAGGAATTTAGTAAAAATGTTTTTTATTCATCTTCATGTCATGCTTCTAAAGACCATATTTCCTTAGCTAAAAATACGTGATATTATTAGGTACAATTCTGTATTTAAAATGTATCCTTTAAATTTAGGCCCCACATATGCTTGTGTATATATACCTAATGCTTCCATTCCTGTGTATCTATCTACATATCGATGAGATGTGGTGCAAAGGGCAGGAAAGATTTTGAACAGCATACAGGTTACCCCTGGCTCTGTTGCTGTCTTCAAGGGCCCTATCATTTCAGCATCAGAGATTGTGGAAATCACTAATGGAAATCTGACAGCTGGTGACAACTTCAAGCCCTTAGCCTCTTCTATAAAATCTATCTGAGAACCTGAAGGAGCACCCAGAGAAAATAATTTTCTAAATTTCCTATTCTTTTTCCATTGCATGCTGCTAGACTTCTGGGCGTCCGTCAAGCGTTCAGGAAAGCCACCACCTGGGCTCCCGGCACTCGGGCCCAAGATTCTGTCCCACTCTCCCTCTGGCGAATTCTGTGTGTCCAAGGTCTGTGTCCTTCACTTCCCTGCTGATGTCCCTTCTGCTACTAAACCACCCCCGCCCCCAGCAGCTAAAACTTATCTACTATTATCAAAAACGTCAACAATTTTTGAGAAGCACACGCAATTGGGCTGCAGTAACCTACTTAAGTATCATAAATTCTAGAAGGCACTTGGCTTTCACGGGAAACGTGTGACTTGAAAAATGACACACTTTCTAGAGAGCAAATGACTATTTTTAAAGAACTGGCAGAAGATGCTGGACTCCTCAGAAATTTTTGGTGCCTGTGGGGTTCTGTAGCCTGGTGTGGAGCCCCTCCACAGTGCCGCCTGGACCCGAGCTCTTTCTGAATGATGAAATCAGCAAGTGACTCTGCAGAGAGCTCTCGGAACGTGAATTAGAACCTCCGTGTAATGCTTGCCCGGCACAGATCACCCGCACGTTCTCAGCTCCTGCTCCCTCTGGGGATTCCACATTCACTATCCACGCCGGGGTTCAGATCCTAACCCTGCCAAAGGCTCGCGGTGTGACTTTTGGCTAGTCACGTGACCCTGCTAAACCTTGTTTCTTCATCTGTAGAACGGGAGTCATATCCTTACCTGGAAGGTTGTTAAGAGCGCTCCCAGCACCGTGCCCGGCAGGGAGTGGGCACACAAGACCTGCTCTTCACTACAATCATCTCTGCTCTGGCGATAGGGCACTTGGCTCAATGGCTAGCAATGGCCACAAGCACAGGCGGTTCCATCTGAGTTGCCCTGGCCACAGCTTCTAGCTCTAACTCAAGAATTCCCACATACAGGATCCCAGATGCTTCTTTCTACAATGACTGTATTTCCACTGTCGGACTCTCCAGCTTCAGTCCCTTCTCACATTGGGGTTTGCCCAGGAAGTACTGACATGTTCCTCCATGAGAAAATATAAAAGGTCCTGGAGGTGGCAGCCACTCATAGTGAATAAAGTGGTGCTGTCCCAGCTGACGGCCAAGAGCCAAGGTCCTCAGCCAGGTTAGACACCACACAGCACTAAGTGAGCTTCCAGGGCTTGTCCAACCTCAGCCTCAAAGTGGAGAAAAATGCAGATGAAGGGGCTGGCTGCTAATGCTTGTCCAACATCTGTGTCAGTGTCTTACACATCTGACCCTGAACACAAACGGGAAGAGCAAAGAGCTAGGAGGTTAGCAGCAAAAAAAGACAGTCAAATGCATATTGACATGCGATTATCCAAATTATGCCCCTCATCTTCCTAATAGCTCCTAACGAAAGATGGCACTGTTTCCCTACCAGCCCCTGAAACATGCTGAAGGAACAGGACACCATGGGCATCAGCCCATTTCACAGATGGGCACAGAGAAGCAGGAACTCATGTCCAGGGTGACACAGCGAGTTCCCAGGGTTCTCAGGAAGTGAGTCCAGCTGCCTTGATGCCCAGCTATTCCATAATGTCCTTCTCACTGCAGGAAGAGAATGTTCTTAGAGAAATAATGCAGGGTCTAATGTTTCACCAGGAAGCTTTATCCTGGGGGTTGCAAACTAGCGGTGCAGAAACTGTCAATGACAAAGCGTTCCCCTTGCCATCCTCTGCATTTGTTACCACCACTTCTGTCCTCATCCCTCATGCCTTGCAGCTGTACCAGATGTGGAGAAAATTACATGTTCCCTGAAACTTAATGACCAAATTTAAAGCAATTTCGAACTAATCAGGGTTCTGTTAAGCTGATTTTATTAATTTAACAGTTTTAAGAGTTTAACAAAATGACGCACTTGGAAATCTTTGTTGTGGAAGCTGCTCATTTAGGTGCAGAAGGCATGATGCCACCCAAGAAATCCTTCAAAGAAAAGGAGGATTTGTAAAGTAACAAAATAATGCTTCTCAAAAGCGCATAGTTATTGATAACACAGATAACACCCCCACCACTTAGGCTATCAGGAGCAATTTATATGGTGCTTATGCAGGGGTAAATTAATAAGACACTTCTATCCAGAGTTAGACACTTGAATAACAACTTTAAAATAATCTGTCAAGTCTCCACTCACATTTAGGGTTCAGAAGAAAGCTATGAGGTGTCCTACCTAGTAATTCTGTTTATTTAAAATAGAAACACAGAGCCTTTCATTTCTGAAGGACCCTGCTGACAAGTTCCTGGCACCCTTCCCATGACCAAGGGCTCTTATAAACAGAGCTGTGTTCAAATAAAGCCAAACAAAAAAACGCCAGCTCCCAATGGTCCTTGAATCTTGCAAGCACAGTTTGCAGCATCTCATCATTTTTAAAGATAAATCAGAAATTAAAATCCAGATTTTTAAAAGTAACCCATGTTCCTGTCTAGAAGAAAGTTGTTTTGTCATTAAAGAACTAGATATAAACCACCCACTAGCTGTGTGACATTAGGTGAGTGACATTACCCCTCTGAGCTTATTTCCATGTCTATAAAACATGGATAACCTCCTTCATCATGTGGATTGGTAGGATAAAGATTAGTGCATTTAAGGTGCCTAGAACAGGGCCTGGCTCTCAGTCAGCATTTGAATAATATTAACTATTTTTTTTTTTACCATTTTTACCATAATTTACCATATGTGTATCTAAAATATATGTGGCACCATCATTCAAGGTTTGTGCTTTATGGCTTGCACATCAGGCTTACCATATTTGTGGGGGGGGGTTCTTTCTATTTTTTTAAATTACAGAAGTAATACATTCCTGTAAAATAAAAATCTCAAACAACTAGAAGTAAATAAGTAAAAATTGAAATTCTCCTCCCTTACTAACCGCAGTCTTTCAGAAGTAGTCAACAACTTCATGCATATTTTTCCAGAGTTTTCTATGTGTGTGTTTATAAAGGGTATATATACATTTAACTACATCATTTATACTATGTATACATATATAAGAGTAATTTACATTATCTATAATGCATCCTTATATACATATGTAATATGCATACACTTCCACACATATCTACTCACACATGTGGTTTTTAATATATTATTCTCTGGCTTGCTTTTTTTCACCTAACCACGTATCACAGACCTCATTCTCTGTCAGCGTTTGCAGACAGAACTGTTCTTTCTAACTGCTGGTGCTCATTCCTGATCTGCACGTGGTGTCCATCATATCGCCTTTCCTTTACTGAGGAGCTTTTAGGTTTTCTGCAGCATTTTCCTGTCGAAAACCACGCAGCAAGGACGAGTCTCTCACATACCATTTCGTGCCTGTGGCGACCATGAGGAGGGCGAGGCCGAAGAGAGGACAGGAACTGGGGACAGAGGACAGATGTCTGATGTGCAGATTACTTGGTGATAAAAAAATAAAGCTTAAAGGGTAATGGTTTGATATTATTTTACACCCACTAGGGTGGTTGTTATTTTTAAAACTACAACAATAATAAGTGGAAAAATTGGAATCCTTGTGTACTGCTGGTGGGAATGTAAAGTGGCGCAATGTGAAAAACAATATGGCCGTTCCTCAAAAAATTAAACATAGAATCACCACATGATCCAGGAATTCCACCTCTGGGCATAGACCCAAGAGAACTGAAGGCAGGCCCTGGAACAGATATCTGTACACTCATGTGCATAGCAGCATCATCCACAAGAGCCAAAAGGGAAGAATAAGCCAGATGTCCACAGAGAGATGAATGGAGAAACAAAATGTGGTACGTACATATAATGGAATATTATTCGGCCTTTAAAAGGAAGGAAATTCTGACACACGCTACAACGTGGATGAAGCTTGAGGACATTATGCTAAGTGAAATAAGTCAGACACAAAGGACAAACACTGTACGATCCCACCTATGTGAAGTCCCTAGAGTAGTCAAATTCATGGAGACAGGAAGTAGAATGGCGGGCACCAGGGGCCGGAGGAGGCAATGGGGCGTCAGTGTTTAGCAGACAGAGCTTCAGTTTGGAGTGATAAAAAGGTTCTGGAGATGGATGGTAGTGACGGTTGCACGATAGTGTGAATGTATTTAATTGTACACTTGAAAATGGTTAAAATGGCAAATGTTATGTCATGTGTACTGTACCACAATTTTTTAAAGAAGGTAATGGTTTGTTTTATGTCCCTGCATCAAAACAGCTGCCTCAAGGAAGCAGCTCCCAAAGAGCTCTGTGAAAAGAACTGCATCGAAGGCCAGGTGCCTTGATGAGATCTGGTCCCCGCCTTCAGACGTGTCTCACTCGATGGGGTGGAGGAGGGAGGGGCAGGTAAACAAATCATCGACGACGATGAAAATGACAATAATGCTGGGGGTGCAAAGGAGTGTGGGCTTTTCTGAAAGGCAGAGGGCAGGCAAATTGATGTTCTTCATATTCTTTATAATTTTGGTATGTTTAAAATATTTTAAAGTAACAACAACAAATACATTTTTAATTGGAAAGTGCCATGAAACTCTCTTCAGGAAAGCTAGAATGCCTAGGTTCCCAGATGTTTCAATTTTATAATCCAGTTTTTAAAAATGTAATGGAGACACAAATATAAGATTGAGAACTTTTTATTTTGCTAAGTAAGGATGTTTTAAAAAGCTGCTATCTGCTTTCAGCATAATTTCGTAAAAGAAGGTATATTTTAAGTTAAAAAATAAGCCTGGACATAAAAGATTTCTTTCCAAAGAATGAGAAGTTGGCAGCCCTTCCCAATATAAGTGTTCAGACACCATATTGCCCTAATTTCCCACATTATGCCATGGACCATGTATACTTCTCCAAAGGCTGGCACTAGTCGGGGTTCCTGGATAAGGGACCCCTCCCCCAGCCCACATTCCCTACCTGCAAACCTGGAGTCATTTCTTACCACAGTGCAGATGCCCCCAGCACTCCTCCTGCCCCATGTTCCAGCCAGTCTCCCAAACTGTCACCAGCAGAACTTCACTCCCACATTCCTCTCTCACAGGAGGGCACCCCCAGCCCTCCTCCCAGAACCACTAGCATTAACTCCCCAGGGAGACCGAATTCACCCACCAGGAAGACTCTGAATTACACCCACCAGGAGACTCCTGAATTAACCCACCAGGAGACCCCAAATTACACTCACCAGGGAGACTCCTGAATTACACCCACCAGGAGACTCTGAATTACACCCACCAGGAATAATCCCAAATTCCACCCACCAGGGAGACTCTGGATTACACCCACAGGGGAGACTCTGAGTACACCCAAAGGAACGTGCACCAGGTTGTGCCTGTCTCTCTACACTGGATCATTTTGCACACTTCTTTCCCTTAACCTTCAGTATTCATTCCCTCAGGAGCTGGCTTATTGCAACCAGTAGTGCCTGGCAGCTCATTTTCAATAAATGATGTTTAATGAGTGAATAAATTAAATAATGAATGACTGAACCTCATTCTAAAGTAGGTCTATCAGGAAGATCCTTCCAAAAATGATGGCTTAAGTGGGGACTACCAACGTGCATAGTCACACAGTGGGTGGGTGTCAGAGCTGAGCCACAAACAAGGCACAACCATCAACTCCCGACAGTAAAGGGATGTCCAGCAGGTCAGCATCTGAGCAGCATCACCGGGCTCATAGTAAGAGCTAACATTTCCTTGGTGATTCCTATGTCTGAGGCCCAGCACTAAGCCCTTATACATATTATCTCATTTAATCCTCCAACACCACTAGGAAGGGCACATTACTAACCCCTTTTTAGAGATGTTTATTTTGAAATCCTTTAGGACATACAGAAAATTTTTAAAAATAGTACAAGTAATTTTTGAATATCCTTCACCCAGATTCCCCAAATGTTAACAAATACCTTATTTGCTTTCTCTCTCCCTCCCTCTCTCTCTCTCACTCTGTCTACACACACACACACACACACACACACACACACACACAAACACACCCACACTTAAATATTGTTTCTGAACCGTGTGAGAGTAAGATGAAGCCACAAAGCCCCTTTACCTCTAAATGGTCTGTTGTGCATTTCCTAAAAATCAGAGCATTAACATTGACATAAAACTATTATCTAATCTACAGACCTTCAAATTTCACCAGTTGTCCTTTAATGTCCCTTAGAGCAAAAGAAAAGAGCAAAAACTTTTCTGGTCCAGGATCGAATCCAGCATCACACTAACACTGTTTTTATGCCTCTTTAGTTTCCTTTAATCTGTAACAGTTCCTTGGTTTTTTTCTTTCATGACCTTGACATTTTTCTTAGAGTACAGGCCAATTATCTGGTAGAAGTCCCTCAATTTGAGTTTTTCTGATGTTTCCTCATAATTAGACTCAGCTTGTACATTTTGGCAGCAATACCACAGAAATGATACTGTATCCCGTTCAGTGCATCATATCTGGAGGCACACGATGGCCAATGTCCCCTTATTAGTGATGTTAACTTTGATCACTTGATAAGGTAGGGTCTGCCATATTTCTCCATTGAAAAATTACCATTTCCCCTTTGAAATTAATAAGAATTTTGTGGGGGAATATGTTGAAACTTTATAAATTCCTTCTACATTGGCAATCTACTACAAGGAAACACTTTTCTTTCTTCTCCACTTATCCATTTATATTAATTTGATGCTCAATTATCCCACATTTGACCCCTGGGAGCCTGGCTCTTGTGTCCTTTTACAACATCTCCATCATTCTGGGGCACTTCCTTACTTTCTGGTCCAAACTGCTCCAGGCTCATCTTGTACTTTCTCTGTCCCAGCCCTGGAATTGACCGTATCTCCAAAGATCCCTGGTATCTTTCAGTGGAGAAGCTCTTTAGAAAACAAGGGATCTGGGTGCTGGCTTTGCTACTGGGATGGCATTATTTTTGGGTTCGCTCACCAGAGAGACCTACATCAACACACACATATATATTTCTAGATCTCTTTATCTGTGTGTGTGTGTGTGTGTGTGTGTGTGTTCATACCAGTACCTCAAATTCCACTCTCACATCACAGAACTAATCATAGCCTTCCACCTTTCCGTATGTGTAACTTCCTCCACTGATTTGGAGGAAACTCATTCCCAATACTCACAGTATATTTACATGTTTCCTCAGACTTGAATATAAAGTAACTTCAGAATTGCCAATCCACATCACTCTAAAAAACAAACCTACTAACTAGAGTAACAATATATTTGTTTACAGTTATTTTTTGTAATTAGCCTGAGGGTGTCTGGTCAAAATACTGAGTCCAAAAGTTACTTGGGGAGTTGTCCTCACCTTCACTGTGGCTTATGATCCATTTGAAATACAGCTGGATTCATTTTGTTTCTGTTTTTATTCTATACTGGGTTTTGTCTCTTGCCATTTATGCTTCCTTTCTTTTTTCTTTTTTTTTTTTTTTTTGAGTTGTAAAATATTGACATGATTATAAATGTCTAAAGTATACAAAAAGGGGGGCTGGCCCCGTGGTGTAAGTGGTTGGGTTCAGTGCACTCCACTTTGGCAGCCCAGGTTTGCAGGTTCGGATCCTGGACGTGGACCTACACCACTCGTCAGCCATGCTGTGGCAGTGACCCACATATAAAGTGGAGGAAGATTGGCACAGATGTTAGTTCAAGGTGAATCTTCCTCAGCAAAAAAAAAAAAAAAGAAAAAAGTATACAAAAAGTTATCAGAGAAATTTCACTCATCATTGCTTCTGTCCCATTCCCATCCTCCCACCTTCCAACCCTGGTCCCAACCACCTCTATAGATAATCAACCTCATTAGCGCCCAGTTTACCCTTCCTATATTTTTTTTTAGCTAAAATACATAGACATGTGTATATTTTCTTATTTTACCTTCTTTATTACACAACAGTAGCATACTAAAGATGTTCTTCTGTTTTAACAGCCTTGTTTAGGTATATTTTTATACCATAAAATTCACTCACTCTAGGTATACAGTCCGATGAGTTTTAATAAAGTATACAGTGTGCAACTATGACCATCATCCAATGTTAGAATACTCTATCACCACAAAAAAGTACTCTTGTGTTCATCTGCTTTCAATTCCTGCTCCCACCCCTCATAAAGATACTCTTCTGCATTTGCTTTTGTCACCTACCAGTACATCCTAGAAGTCACCCCATGTCAGTTCACAAAGATTCTCATTTTTCTTTTTTTATGGTTGCATAGTGATCCATTGTATGTCTGCACCAATGGTTACTCAACCACTCCACCATGTTTGGACATTAGATTGCTTACAATATTTTGCAATTACAAATAATTCTGGAATAATCTTGTGCATGAGTATTTTCATACTTCTGAGGTATATCTTCAGGGTTAACTCTTAAAAGTGGTATTTCTGAGTCAAAATGTAAACACATAGGTAAGTTGTCATAAATATTGCCAAATTTCCCTTCTACCAGGTTGTACCCACGTGCATTCCCAGTGGAAATGCATGTAAACACTTGTTTCCTCACAGCCTTGCCAACAGATGTGTCATCTAGCTCTTTAATTTTGGCCAATCTGACAGGTGAAATGATATATCACAGTCATTTTAATTTGCATTTCTCTAATTATGAGTGAAGTTGAACATGTTTTCATATGTTTAAAGGCCATTTGTATATCTTTTATGTGAATTGTCTTTCTTTAAAATTTTTTAAAATTCAATTTATTTAAACTGAAAAAAACCCTCAGTTCACCCACTTCCCACCACCCCAGCCCCCACCTCTGGCAACCACCAATCGCTTCTCTGTATCTATGAGTTATCTTTTTTTGTCTTCTGCTCATTTTTCTATCAGATCTCCTTCACCCCCAGTTTTCACAGTTCTTAAAGATTAAGGATATTAGCCCTTTACGTCTAATGTATGTTGCAAATATTTTCTCACACTTTGTCATTTGCATTTTGACTGTGCTTATGGTGGGCTCTTTTCCTTTTTTTTGGCCATGTCAAAAATATTTAGTTTTATGTAATCAAATTTATCAATCTTTTCTTTTACTACATCTAGATTTTGAGCCATGGTTAGAAAACCTTTCCTTATGCTCATGTTATAGGAAAATCCACTCGTGTTTTCCTATAGCACTTTTATGATTTCATTTTTTATATTTACATCTCAGAGCCATTTGGATTTTATTCTTGTGTATAGTGTAAGATACACCTAATTTTATCTTTTATCAAAGGGCTACCCAGCTGTCCCAACACAATGTATTGAAATATTAATCTCTGATGTGAAATGCCACCTTTATCATATGCTAGATGTTCATATGTAGTTGGCTCTACCTGTGGACTTAGTATTCAGTTCCACTGCTCTTTTGTCTATTCATGCACCAGGACCACACTGGTTTAATTATAGAGGCTTTATAGTTTGTTTTAACATCTGGTAGAGCTATTCCCCTAGGAGCTTTATCTTTCAGGATTTTCATGGTTGTTGTATCTTTGCTTTTTCATATGAACTTAAATATCAATTGTTTAGCTCCACTAAAAAGCCTATCGGTATTTTCACTGGGTTTGTGCTAAAGTCATAAACTAACTTTGGAAAACTGTCTTTTTTACGATGTTAAGTCATCCCATCCAAGACCAAGGATGTCTTGCTATTTGTTCAAAACAAGTTTTGAGTCTTTCAGAGTGTTTAAAGTTTTTCTCACAGAGGCTTTGCCCATTTCTTGCTAAGGTTATTTCTAAGTATTTTATCTTCTTTGTTGCTATCGTGTCCTCTAACTGGTTCATATTTATGTATCAGAAAGCTACTGATTCCTGTATGTTAATTTTTTGTCCTGCTACCTTAATCGTTTCTTTTATTGGCTGTCTGACTTTCATCATTGATTCTCTAGGGTATTCCCCAGTCTGTTATCACACCATGTGCAAGGCAAGACAGCTTTGATTCTTCTCTTCTGATTCTCATGCCTCTAACTGACCTATCGTATCTAATTGCTAATACCTCCAGTGCAGTTGTGGGATAGTAGTGGAGATGATGGGCATCCTTGCCTTGATCTGGATCTTTGTGGAAATGCCTCTAGTGTTTTCCCATCAAGTAAGATGCCGACTTTAGGATTCAGGCATATAAAATATTTTATCATGTTAAGAAGTATCCATCTTTTCTTGTTTTTTTAACTGACATGTCAGGCATGGGTGTTGAATTCTATAAAAGGCTTTTCAGCATCTATGGAGAAAATCATCTGATTTTTTCCCTTAAGCATATTATTATATTAGTGGATTTCCTTGTGTTGAACCAACCTTGCATTCCTGGAAAAAATATCATTTGGTCATGGTGCATTGATTTCTTAATGTTGTGTTGAATTTGGTTTATGAATAATTTGTTTAGAACTTTGTTTCAATCTTTACAATGATATTGTTCTGTCATTTCATTATTTGTACTTGCTTTTTCATATTTAGGTATCAATGTTATACTTTCTTTCAAAAAAATTAGAATGTATTCTCTTATTTTTAATACTCGGATACAATTCATAAAGAATGGAAAACAGCTGGTCTTTGAAAGTTTGGTAGAATTCCCCTGTGGACCACCTAGGCATAGTGCTTTTTTTTGGAGTACTTTCTTAATGATTTTCTCTAGATCTTTTATGGAAATTGGTTTATTTAAGCTTTCTATAGTGAATGGAACCAATTTTGGTACTGTATTTTATCTAGGTTTTCAGATTTATTTTTATAGATGTCTGCAAAATAGTCTCATGATTTATTTAATTTCTTCTGTTTCAATGCTTATGTCCCTCTTGTCATTTCTTATTCTATATATTTGTGCTTTCTATTTTTTATCATTAACAAGTGTTTTGTTCATTTTAAAGTTTTAAACTAGATTTTTGAATTATTAATTAGATCTATTATTCCTCTGTTCTCTCATATTATTTTTTGCTTTTACACTTATTATTTTCTTTCTTATGCTTTCTTTTAGTTTACTTTGGATTCTTTTCCTGGCTTTTGAGCTAGAAATTTAGTTCTTTTATTTTCTTTCTTTTTTTAATTGATAAAACTGTTTAGGGATGTGAATTTTCCTCTGATCACTGCTTTAAATGTATCCTATAAATTCTGATCAGTAGTGTTTTCATTATCATTATTTCTTTTTTCGTTTGTTTAATTTGTTCATTTTTCCTCTTTCATCCAAGAGTTGTTCAATAGAAGGTTTTTAAAATTTCCAGATGAAAGGATCTTTTGGGTTTTTTTGTGTCTATTAATAATGTCCAGTTTTAGTAAATTGTGATAAAAGTATTGTTTGTAATATTTCTACTTTGTAGAACTTATTGGTTTTCTTTGTGACCTAATGTATGATAAAATTTTGTAAATGTTCCATGCGCACTTGAGAGTATATTCTAGATTACTGTGGTGTAAATTTATACATTTGTATGTAACTATATATATCTCTCCATAATATCTACTTCATTGATTATGTTGTTAGGCTTTTGCCTACTTGATCTGTTTTGTGGTGTGGCTGATATGTCAAAATCTCCCATCATTAGTGTGTTTCTATCTAAGTCTCCTAGTTTCTTTGTACAAAGATGTTCCTGTGTTATTTAGTGCACAGCTATTCAAACTTGTTATGTAACTATTTTGAATTGTTATTAACCCCCTTTCTTCCTGAATGCATTAATTGAGCACCTGATATGGGCAAGGTGGTATCCATATGTCATTTATCCTTCCTTGTATCTGAAAGCAGTAGTCACAGAGGGACACAGAGATGCCTTGCCTTGGTCATGAAGACGCCCTGGGCTCCAGTGCAGGTGTCCCTCACTTAGGGCACCAATTGTTCTAAAAAGAATTCTTGATTCCTGGGCTATTCGCACCTGTCCACTCAGCCAGCATCCTGGATAGCTCCTCCAGAGCCAAAGCTAAGCAACCTACTGTGCTCAGAATGGATGCTTCTCATTCTCAGCCCAATTGTGTTTTCTTTTGTTTTGTTTTTGCTAAGGAAGATTAACCCTAAGCTAACATCTGTTGCCAATCTTCCTCTTTTTGTATGTGAGCCGCTGCCACAGCATGACCACTAGCTAGTGATATAGGTCTGCACCCAGGAACCAAACGTGGGCCGCCAAAGCAGAGTGCGCCAAACTTAACCTCTAGGTCATTGGGGCTGGTCTTTAAAAGATTAAGACAACACAAACCAAGGAAACCCCTGAGGTTATGGATTCCTGACATGACACCATGGTCTGTTTAGCTGAATCATAGCAGTCTTCTTATAAGAAGACTGAGGAGGGCTTCATGTTCCAGAACAACTTTAGGAAGCTCTCTGCACCCTGGCTTCTCCATAGCACCCTTCCCCTCTGCCTCTTTGTGGAACCCCCATCTCTGCCCACTTAGGAGCCAGCTCCTTCTGTAGAAGTGACAAAGGAGAGAGGCACCATCTTTGAGTACACAAAGCATTTTGGAACTAAAGCCGGCAGCACTTGGCTAAGAGTTAAGTCAGGATGTAAACGCAAAGAGAGTCAGCTAGACTTCATTGATTAGCAGAGTACCAGACAGCCTCAAGTGAACCTGGGGTTAATCAGCAGGCCAGGAGAGGAGGTGTGGCTTTGTTCAACACCGTTAACACATGCTCATTCCTTGCCCCAACATGCAGTCAAAAATGTTACGCAGAATTTGCCAGCCTCATTACAAATGCTGAGCTTTCATTTGGTTGACAATTAATAGTCACTAGAAACACAAATTAGGGCAGAGACACAAACAGGATAACTGTCCACAAACATTTTAAAAGAACCTTTTAAAAATATCAGCAGAGATGCAGCTTGGCCAGGGGCAGGAGTAGAGAGAGAGATCTTTCCTTTGGACCCATACTGCACCAGCTCTTGCAGCCCTGGGCATGGAAAGAGAGGAACAAAAGCTACTGGAAAGATAACAGACCCTCTTGCTTGTTTGCAGTGTTCAAGCCTTTTCCTCAAACAGGATTTCCCAGGACAAGTCTTGTCAATGTGTGGGAAGCCACTCGAATCAGTGACCCATGTAAAAGCCCACCCAGGAGGGTCTGTGGTGATATGACAGTTACTGCGATGGTTAAAGGTGACTAAGTGCACCAGATCTTGGTTTTTATACCTTTTTCCAATAAAAGGAACTAGGGATCCTTGGAGAAATGGCTGATGCTAGGGCTGGGGCAGGAAGTATACAAGAGGAGCTGGAGCCTACCAGAAAGTAAGGAAGTCATACAAAAAAATCCACAGTGATGTAGACATGTCAACGTGAACACAGGAGACACCTGAAAGATGGCCCAAAGACAGAGCAATCTGAGCAAGAAAATATACAAAGTAGCATTGCATACCAAATATCCAAAGCATGAAATAAATATCCATAAGTCCATATTGATATAAATAAATGATTGATTGAATAAATAATAGGAGAGAAGGGACAAATCTCCCATGCAGAAGAATTTCAAATAATTTATGTAGCTACTCCACCCTGAAGGGGCTTGAGCCTCCAGTCCTCCACAGGAAGGATCCAGGGCCTTAAGTATTGGCTGCATAGCGACCTCCTTCCTCAAGGACAGTATGGAAGGGGGCAGGGGACAAAGGGAACCTTACAGTGGAGACCCCTGGGAAACACCACCCCAGCCAGGCGATCAAGGTCAACATCATCTGTGATAAGTCATGCTGACAGCAGGGACCCTTGATATGACGTGATGAGATGGCACTGCACCTCTATGGTCTTCTTCCCAAAACCCATAAGCCCAGTCTAATCATGAGAAAAACAGCAGACAACTCCCAACTGAGGCACACCTGACAAAATATCTGACCAGACATGTCAAAACTGTCAAGAGCATCAAAAACAAGGAAAATCTGAGAAACTGTCACAGCTGAGAAGAGCCTAAGGAGACATGACAACTCAATGTTCTGTGGTGTCCTGGATGAGCTCCTGGAACAGAACAAGGACACTTTTCTAGTTTTTACTAAGGAAATCTGAATGAAGTATGGACTTCAGTTAATGATAACATATCAATATCGGTTCATTGATTCTAAAAAGTACCATTCTAATGTAAGATGTTAACAAGAGGGGAAATGGAGTAGGGTATATGGAACTCTCTGTATGGTCTTCACAACTTCTATAAACCTAAAACTGGTCCAAAAAAAAGTTTATTTTAAAAGATCTTTTTACTAAGCATTCCATAGGCATCAGGTTCAAGCTAAATATTTGACGCACACATCTCATTTGATCCTACAACAACTATGAGGTGAATATTTTTATAGAATGAGTTAGGAGGTGGTCCTTCTGTTTTTATCTTTTGACATAGATCATAGAGAACTGGAAAAATTTCTTCCTTAAATGTTTGGTAGAATTCACCAGTGAACCCATCTGGGCCTGGTGCTTTCTGTTTTGGAAGGTTATTAATTTTTTATTCAATTTCTTTAATATCTGTAGGCCCATTCAGAGTATCTATTTCTTCGTGTATAAGTGTCGGCAGATTGTGTCTTTCAAGGAATTGGTCCATTTCATCTATTTGGTCATATATTTGTGGTCATAGATTTGTTCATAATATTCCTTTATTATCCTTTTACTGTCCATGGAATCAGTAGTGATGGTCCCTCTTTCTTTTCTGATATTAGTGTTTGTGTCTTCTTTTTTCCTTAGCCTGGTGAAAGGTTTATCAATTTTAATGATCTTTTCAAGGAACTAGGTTTTGATTGTCTCTATTGATTTCCTGTTGTCGATTTCAGGTGAGTGTTTTTATTATCGTCAGGTGGTGTTTCAGGTGAGTGTTTTATTATCTTCACCCTAAAGCAAGGAAACTGAGTTTGGGAGACCTCCACGGAGACTCCAGGCAGCCTGACCATTGCTACAATCCATACTTTTCTCATTATACTGTGCTGCCTCCCAGTTCCTCTATTTTTCCCAAAGTTTCTCGATTAAATAGCATATGCCAGGATGTTGTCTAGAAATCCACGACTGCTCCTAATGCCCCCATAGTAAACACTCCAACAGGGCAGAAGGTCAGAAGCAGCTGGAGCAAGTGCCCAGTAGCCAGACTCAAAGGCACTTGGACTACAGTACATGTCCACCTCGAACCAGAGGCCCAAGGACACCTGGACACCACCATGCAAGTTTTTGAGAACAAGAACTAGAACAAGCAAGCACCTCACTTCCTGAAGCCACCTTAGCTCTTCCAGAATACAAGAACACCACTCCCTTGGGAGAGGTCCCTCGCATAGACTCCAAGCAGGTAGCAGGAGTTAGCAGGCCCCTTTGAGCTATCCTGGGCTCTTACAATCCCGAAGCCCCTGGGGGACCCTAGCACACATTCTTCTCCATTAGCACAGAGCTCCAAACGCCCTGAGTTTGGGTTTTTCCTCCCTTGGGTTTTGCCTCCACTCCTGTCCCCAGCGGGGCAGAGACTTGACTGCAGTGCGAGCACATCTCACTTTAAGAGAATTCTTTCTGCAAAAATCTCATCTTACAAATACAGCAGGGGTGGCTGAACACATCACAAAAGGATCCCGTAATTTTAGTGAGTCTAGAGATGATCCCCACCCCACCCCCACGTCCAGAGAGGAGGATCTGAGCTCAGAATGGACAAAGAAGGGTGTGCACTCCAAGCCAGGTGGAAGAAGCCACGGCCCCAGCAGGGAGTGTTAAGGCCTCCTCAGGCCAAGTGCAGCCCCCCAGGGGGTGGCCTCTCTGATCCATTGCAGAGTTTGCCTATAGATCATTAATTCTGTAAGGGTAGGAACAGAGAAACTGACACGAAAGTGTGGAGAAGATCAGTAACAATGAAAATAACGTATCTGAGAAATCATAGTGTTTTTTGGCAGGAAAGAGCTCTCCCTGAAAACACGATCTTCTGAAACCATGACAGCATTAACCACAGTCTAGGACCTGCAAATGGCCAAAGGGGCTCAAGGGGACCTTGCCTGCTCCCCTCAGCTGGCTACTGCCCAAAAGAGTGGGGTGAAAGACCGCAGCTGGGTCCAGGGCTTTGCACAAAGACAGCTTTCCATCAACTTGCAGTTTGACTCAGAGCTGGACACCAGGACACAAGCCCACCTTCCGAGGTGCGGGGCGGCTGCATGACACACTGCGTTCAAATTGCAGTCTAGCAGTGCAGTCGCTTTTGCAAATGAAATCTCGCCGACAGAAGAGGAGCTCTCTGGGTGACAGAGGGGCAGGTCCAGGGTTACCCGTCAACTTCTCCCTGGTTCAGGGCAACACCAGCACACTTGGGCACTGCCATGGAGCTCCAGCGGTTCTGCAGACCCCACTGAAATCCATGGATTTAGTGGCAAGGGCGTCTCTGATCAGGCAACACAGGTCTAGCCCGGTTTTTCCACTCAGCAGCACAGGCTTGAGAAACTCACGTCACCTTGGCAGGCCTCAGGCTTTTCGTATTTAAAATGGGCATATCCTTGACTTGGGGCCTCATACATACACATCCATCGATAAGCATTTATTAAGCACCTACTGTGTGATGAGCCCCCCAAATACCAAGACAAATACAACTCGGCAAGCAAATGTCACTAAGTGCAGGACAATGAGAAGTCAGAAAGCAAAGGCCAGGTGGAACCAGAAAGGCAGCACACCAAAGCCAAGAAGCATCAGGGACGAGTGAGGGGAGATCTAGGGTAGCAGTTATCGAGTTTGAGACCCACGCACACGCGCGCGCGCACACGCACAGAGCCCAGACCTGGATCCTAGCTGTGCGCTCAGCCCCCACCTGGAGCAGAGGGTGGTACCTCCTCGTAAGTCTGGGCTGAGGATCAAAGGGAAACTGCAGCCTGGCCGGGGTGGGGGTGGGGTGCCTTCCAGGAGGGAGTCCCCGCCAGGCAGCAGGGCTCTGCACAGCATGGTGGCCCGAGAGAAGAGGAGACAGCCCACCAGTGCCCCTGTCTCGCACCCAGACAGAACATGAGCACCCATGCATGTCGGTCTCGGCAGCCAGTCCCACCATCCCTCAGGCATCCATGCAGCCCCTCCCCCGGCCGCTCCCCCCGCATCCCCTCGCCCCAGTTGCACCTCCTTCACCCAGCCTTGTAGAGGAAAGCACATTTTGGAAAGGTTGGGATTCCACATTTTAATTCTGATTACAGCTTAATACAACACACAGACCATTTGGCGTGGTGCCTTTCTGCTGAATGTATGAACATTTTAATGGAATTGGATTATCATGTGCATGTGTGGCCAACTGTTCAACAAAGACTCTATCTGGCTTTCTTGAAGAGCTAAGAAGGCGGTGGAAGAACAGAAAACCAAAGAATAGTAATCCCAGTATTGGACATTTATGCCTTAAGAAAAAATTTCCATATCTTACTGACTTGCATCTAACGTCCCCATCACACATTCCATGGCATTAAAACTGTCACCAGCATCACAGCCAGATGTCAATGACCCTGTCTATTGTCCTTCCCAGAGTGTCCACAGGGACAAGAGGCAACACCTGGACACCTGAAAGGTGCCAACATCTAGGCATGTGTTTTGTCACCTGGCCCAGTGTCTGTCTCTCACTCTCACTCTCTCCTACCTCTCTTACACACACACACATACACACAAACACACACACACACACACCAGGAAGTGCCAACATAATTTATGGAATTTTTCCTAAATATCTAATTTTCTAAATTATTGTAGGGACACAATATTTGAAATGCTTTCTAATTTTCTAAATTCTTTTCAAAAAGAATTCTAAATTTTTGAAAAGAATTTAGAAAAGCACCCCACCCTAATCCTGGAGAGGGGCAAGCAGGATGCCCAAAGTCTGAAGGGAGGAGACTGCAGGCCAAGGCAGGCCCAGCGCCTACATCAGCTGGCCCTCTCCTTCCTGTGGGCCTCAGCCGTTCCTGTGGGCTGCTCTGCGCCTGCGAGGAGAAGCTGTCCACCCGAGACTAAAGCTGCTCCTTGAAGAGGGCACAGCTGTCCCTCCTGGGCTTTGTGCCGATGATTCCCAACTCCTCCTGCCCTCCTAAGGTGCCCCCAGCTCCAAAAGCACAGTGGGATGCTCGCCCGAGAAACAGCTACAGAGAACCAACTTCCTTCTGCTTGTCCCTGGCTGGGAGCAACTGGAATGATCAGAACGGGGCTCCAGGGTCTGTTCCCAATTTCTCCTAAAAGCAGTCTCTTGACATCCCCTCAGAGTGACCCCTCAACCACTGGCCAGGTGCTGTTGGCAGGCTCGTGGGTGGGCAGCACATGCCCCTCACGCTCCTGGTCTGGGAGGATGGAGTGGGCTCTCAGCCCTGTCTCACAGCTTCTCCCCTTCTGGAACCTTCCAGTCACACAAGGACTCTGGGTTACCTCTTCCCTCATCCAAGGCACTTGTAAACAGTGACTTTTTGAAAAAGGGCCTTGTGTATTTTTATGTACCCAAGATTTATGGGAATAATTAAGAAATTTGATTACAATTCCATTGTGGCTGTTTACTTGGAGAACAAACCTTGCTCGTGAACACTTCCTCACGCTGACTAATGCACTTGAGTTTCTTTTATTTTTAAAGCATAAATTTTCCTTGTTGATAGTGACTGTGTATAGCGGCTGCAAGAGGGACTGTTTTTACTAGCTTTCTCATCTAACAAGTTCTGCAGAAGAAGGACACCCCCGTTTCCCTGCCTGACAGAGCTGCTGCTGCAGGGGATACAGGACCTGGAGAGCTCTCTTCGCACAGCTCCTGACGGGCCATTTTTCCTCAGAAGAGGGAGGCAGGAGGTGAGGAAAGGCGTGGAGTTGCTCACGTGTCAACCAACTAAAGGGTTTGACAATCGTAATAACAAGAAAAGGTACCGAGGGACCAGGCAGAGCTCCCAAAGGCACCTTGGAGGGGAATGGTTGGGGAGCCTCAGTGACCAAGGTCACCCACAGGAAAGGGTGGGTCCCGCCAGTTCCCACTGGGCCCTGCTGGGTTCCACTAAGTTCCACTGGGGTCTGCTGGGCTCTGCTAGGTCCTTCTGGGTCCCACTGGTTTCCACTGGGTCCTACTGCATTCCACTAAGTTCCACTGGGGTCTGCTGGGCCCCACTGAGCTCTGCTGGGTTTCGAGGGAAAGAAAGTCTGCTATTGTCTTCCTCCCTACACCCTCCCCCTCAACCAAAGATCACATAAAGGAGTCTAGAGACAAATAAGGTTGTTTTTTTTTTTTCAATTATTCTCTGTTTTCCTGCACTGGCACAAAGATTTAAGAAGGGAACTGACATTAATTGAGCACCTACTACTTCCAGGCACTGAGTAGGTGCTTTACCTCCTATATCTCATTTGATCCTCACAACTCCATGATGTAGGAATTATAATTCCCAGCTTTGGTGAATGTGCCAAAGGTCACAGGATTGGGTAGTGGTGGAACTGGGATTCAAAAAGTCCTTCAGAGGACAGAGGGCAGCAAAATGCTATTTCTGCCGCCTCTGAGGACAGCACAAGCCATCTGAAGGGGACCGAAGGGGTGCAGTGTCCAGCAGCTGGTGATTGTGAGTCTCCTTCTGCACAGGCTGTCACCAGCCACCCTTTGGCACGGGATGGATGGGCAGAGCAGGCCCATCCTCCCGCAGGCACTGGGGAGGGAATCTAATTTTAGCTCGCAGAGTCTAAAATTGCTGGTGCAGAAGAAGATCATTAAACACTTGGCTGTTCCCAACCTAGGAATCACAGATGAAGAATCTGCAAAGAGCCGCGATGCAAGGAGCTGGTGCATGTGTCACTGTTCCTCCCAACTAACTGCCCAGGGCCCCGGGGATGCCAGCCGCTCATGGGCACTGTCCCAGGGAGCAAACGTCCTTCCTGCTGTCCACTTTGACTACAATTTTCCTCCCACCTCCCCAGGGAAGGTCTGGCAAGAATGAAGACATCAGGCTGGCAGAGACACAGCAGCCTGGTGAGACGGTTGTTAAAGATCAAGGAGAGGTCCCAAGGCTGGGTCCCCCTCCCAGAGGTGTACATGCAGAAATTCAGGCTTGCTTGTGCTTATTACTCCTCAGTGCCCTCATCTTCTTTGCTGAGCACCGAGCTGATTCAAATATGATAGAATTCCTCCTTCTACAGGCCCACCATGCTGGTGCCTGATGCCCCCACACCTGCAGCTCCCTAGAAGCTCTTCTGGATTAAGAAGCAGGGGGAAGAGACTTCCATCTCCGCTGGCTTCAACCTGCACCTCTCCCATGACAGTGAAAAACAAAACGTTGGGTGAGGGGCAGAGTGAGAGAAAAGGAAAAATGGGATGGGAAACAACTCAAATGTCCATCACAGGTGAATGGAAAAACAAAAGGTGGCACATTCATACCATGGAACATTACTCAGCCATAAAAAGGAATGAAATTCCGACACATGCTACAACATGGGTGACTTGAGAACATTATGCTGAGTGGAAGAAGCCAGACACAAAAGGTCGCATATTGTATGATTCCACATATATGAAACATCCAGAATAGGCAAATCCATAGAGACAGAAGGCAGATCAGTGTCGTCTTCCAGGGACTCGGGGGAAGGGAGGAATGGGAGTCACTGCTTGATAGGTTTGGGTTTTACTTTGAGGGGATGAAAATATTTCGGAACTAGATAGAAATGGTCGCACAACATTGTGAATGCACTAAATCCCACTGAATTATACATTTTAAAATGGTTAATTTTATGCTATGTGAATTTCACCTCAATAAAGGAAAAAATGTAAGGGATGGATTTGATATTTTTGGGGGGGATAAGTCATAAGATGGAGTTCCTTGAGGGCAGAAGCTATTTCAGTCCCATCAATACTTGTCGACTACTTATTCCATTGTCGACCCCATGCTCAATACAAGTGATAGTGGAGGACGTGGAAGTGGAAACAAATAATCATAATGGGAGGTAAGGGTTGAGCAGAGCTTGGCAGATAAAAAGTTCACCAGGTGAACCAGCAGTAGAGAATAAGGGTGGTTCAAGGCCTTCTGGGCAGAGGGAACAGACGCACAGAGTCACAAATGTGTGTGGCCATGTTTCCAAATTAACACAATCGAACATATTCTTAACAGCTCACTGCTGCTGAAAATGATAGATGTGGTTCCAAGCTTCCCTGAACTGGCCACTGGACAAATGGAACAAGGAACAAGCTGTATTTTCCCCTAGTTCCAGGAGAACGGGTTGAAAACAAATTTATCAGGAAGTGAAGTAGTCAATAAAGGAGAGCTTTGACATAAAGACAAGGAGAAAATGACCAATCCACCATTATAAATGGGAGATTTTTTAGCACAACTTTCTCAGTAATTTGTAAATCAAATAAAAACTATCAGTAAGGATAAAGAAAATTTGAATAACACAATTAAAAAGCTTGACCCAAGGACATTGCACCCACTAAATAGAGAATAAATATTCTATGTTCCATATTTACTGGAACCAATACAGGATCTCAAAAATTTCAAAAGAACTAGCATCATATAGATTGTTTTCCAAATACCAATTAATTAAATTAGAAACCAAAAATTCAATTAGAAATCAGTAACAAAAAGATGCTAGAAAAATCCCTATATGCTTGGTAATTAAGAACCCAGTTTAAACAACACAAAAAATAAAACAATAAAGGTTATAAAATATTTAGAACTGAATGATAAAAAAAATGCTACATATTAAGATGTGTGGGTTCATTGCAGCATTATTTACAATAGCGAAGGCATGGAAGCAACCTAAGTGTCCACTAATGGATGAATGGATAAAGAAAATGCGGCATATAAAAACAATGGAATATTATTCAGCCATAAAAAGAGGGAAATCCTGCCATTTGTGACAACATGGATGGACCTTGAGGGCATTGTACTAAGTGAAATAAGTCAGACTGAGAAAGACAATATTGGATCTCTCATTTATATGTGGAATCTGAAAAAAAAGAAAACAAACTCATAGATACAGAGAACAGACTGCTGGTTGCTAGAGATAGGGGAGGGGGTTGCTGAGCAGAATGGGTGAAGGTAGTCAAAAGGAAAGGAAAGAAAGAATGTAGAAAGCAGGAAACAAATATAAAAGAGAAAGTAACGAAATAGAAAACAGATATGAACAACAAAGCCAAAAGTCGATTCACTGAAAAGAACAATACAGTTGACAAAATTCTGGTGGGAAAAAGACAACAAAATTAGGAGCGCGAAGAGCATAACCAGAGAAGTTTCAAAGATTAAAAAGTTATTGAGAGGATATATGACAATCTCATGACAATAAAGTGGAAACTTAAATGAAATGGACAAATTCCAAGAAAATAAACTTATAAAACTGCCTCAAGAAGATATAGAAACCTGGATATTCTTGTAAACACAAAAAAAAAATTGAAGCCATAGATAAAAAATACCAGGCCCAGGTGGTTGTACCATAAATAGTTCTATTAAATATTCAGGTCACATTTCCAATTTTGCACAAATTATTCCTAAACATAGTTATTCCATAGTCTCAAACTAATAGTCTTGACACCAAGCCTGACAAGAACATCATAAGAAAAGAAATGCAGAGGCCAATATCACTCATGACATAGATGCAAAACTCCTAAACAAAATCTCAAAAAACTAAATCCAGCAATGTATACAAATGATAATCTATCATGAACAAGCCAGATTTATTCTAGGATTACAGAGTTAGCTTAACGTTATAAAATAAATATAACACTCTATTAACTGATTGTAGGAGAAAACTTATATAATCATTCTTAATAGGTGCATTAAAAGCATTCAATAATATTCAACATCCATTTGTGATCAAAACTATTAGCAAACTAGGAATAGAAGAAAACTTTCTTGACTTAATAGTTTATATTAAAACAAAAAACCAAAAACCTGCAGCAAACATCACTATTACTATGAAATATTAGAAGAATCTCCTTTAACATCAGACAGGTGTTCCGACTGTCACCATTTCTACTCAGGACTGTACCGGAAGTCCTAATTAACACAGTCACACGAGAACAAGAAATAAAAGCTACAAGGTTTGGAAATTTGAAAAGAACACTCTCAATATTCACAGCTGACATGATTATCTACATAGAATACAAAAGAATCTATAGACAAAGTATTAAATTAATAAAAGATTTTACCCAAGTGGCTGGATATAAGGTCAACACACAAAAATAAATTACATGTCTATACAGCAACAAACAGAAAATATAATTTAAAAGATACCATCTACAATTGAAATTAAAAATATAAAGCTCCTAAGAATAAATGTATGCATAAAATATAAAATTTTATGGAAATATATTAAAGAAAGCCTAAATATGGGGGAGGCTCACCGTGTTCAAAGATAGGAGACTCAACATCATGAAAAGGTCAATTCTCATCAAACTGATATACAGATTCAACATAATCCCAACCAAAATCTCTACAGGAACTTGAGGACCTTGACAAAGATTAGCTTCCACAATGTTCATGGAACAGCAAAGGCCAAGATAAGGCACGACACACACCTGAGGAAAACACGCAGCATGCGAGATGAGGGAGCTCTTGATGGACGGCTTCCCAGGACTCATTGCAGAGCTCCGTTAGACCAGAGCAATCAAGACAACCAGCACCGGGGCAGGAGTGGACAGACTGACCACTGGGACGAAATAAGAAGCCGAGAGACAGCCCTACCCACAAACGAGCACTTGACATAAGAGACAAAGCAGACAGAACTTAACAGATGCAGGTCACTGAAGGAAGGGGAATGGGATGTGACAACTGGTTTTCAACATGGGCGGTAATAAGAATTTTCCCACACAAAATAAATTTCAGATGCACCGAAACTTAAATTTGAAAGCCAAAATCATAAAACTTTCAGAAGATAACAGTTATGGTTTGGGATAGGGAAAGATTCATTAAACAAGAATAAAAAGCATTAACTATAAAAAATAAAATTGATAAAATTAAACTACGTCAAAGTTAAGAATTTCTATCCACCAAAAGACATATTAAGATGACTTTTTTAAAAGTTTCAAAATGGAGAAGACATTTGTGATACATATAGGTGACTAAGAATCAGTATCTAGAAAATATAAGGAATCCCTACAAATCAATAAATAACTAAAAGACAAAATTCAATAGAAAAAAGGAAACGAATGGGCCATCCACAGAAGAAGAAAGCCACAGGGCCAATAATACATGTGAAGAGGCTCACCTCCACTGGAAGCAAGGAAATGGAAATTAAGACCATAATGAGATATTTCACAATCTTCAGTTTGGCAAAAATTTTAAAGTCTGGAATGGGAAATCTCGCACGCTGGTAGCTGGGAGTAAGTCAACACAGTCACTTTGGAGAGAAAATTGACAACCTCGGGTGAAGCTGAAGATGCAGGTCCTGTGCCACCAAGCAGTTCCACTTTTAGGAATAAGAATGTCTAAATGAACACACACACACCTTAAAGAAACTCTAGCAAACATATGTTAATACAGTGAAATTCTATACAGCAGTTAAAATAAGTGAACTAGAATTACATCTGCATGTGTGTGTGTGTACCAGTAAGGATAAAACTTAAGAAACACGTTGCAAAAGGACATCACATGGTCTCATTTATATAAAGTTTTTAAATCTGAAAAACAATGCTATGTATTATTAATGAATACATAAACATGTGATAAAAGTATAAAAAATACAGTGGAATGAAAAATATGCATAAGAATAAAAAACACCATCTCTGGGATAGCAGGGAGGGAGTGGGATCAAGATGTGTATATGTATGTTATGCTTTATTTATTTTCAAAACTATTAAATGAAATGGGGCAAAGGGTAAGATTTGATAAAGCTGGGTGGTATATAAACAGGTGTGATTATATTATTCTCTGTATTTGTCCATAGGTATCATATTATGAAGCACTTAATAATCCATGCTGAATAAAGATCTCCAACTACTAGTTTATATATCGACTACTGTTGTCCATCCCAAGGCGATTTTGTAATCTTAACCAGGTTTTAAGTGATTTGACCAACTTTTAGCTTTCTTTTTAAAAAATACATCTTTTTTTAGCTGGTGATGTCTACTTTATTATTGTCATAATTTCAACATTTTTCAACTCTATTGTATTTAAGCAGCTTCTCCAAACACTTTTTCATAAAGAAAAGTGACAGTTCCAAAAAGGGACAAAGGGACAGCCATTTTAATGTAGGATGCTCCTGAAAAGAACAATATCATTATAGATGTTTTTACCATTGAAATATCAAACAAGGCGGGCATAATTACTTGTCTGCATCATTTCTCTTGGCATTCCAATAATCACAGGAATTATTGGACCTTTTGTCCTAAATGCGCTCACACACAATTAGATACTGCGCTTCTCTTAGCTCAATTAATCATCCTTTATAAAGGTGAAAGAAACCTTACTGGCTGAAACACTGCAAGAATAAGTAACAATTTTAATTTGCAAACATCTGTCCATTTCCATTTCTCCCTGGCTTCCAAAGGGCAAGTATGAATTCAGCACTTCCCATGGGGTCTGACCTCAAGCCCAATCCTGCACGTGACAGGATGGGGCCAGTCCTGGGCACGCGACCCAAGACTCTGGCTGCTATGTGTTGCAGGCTCCACAGTTTTGGAATTAATAAAGCACCAGGCAGAGTGAGGGATGCCAGCTCAAACACAGGCCATGCTGGCAGCCGGCTGCCTGCCCATCAAACCACTAGCACTTCTCTAGAATCCTCAGATTAAATAAATATTTGGCAAAGTACCACTGGCAAAAATGATAATAAATTCAACTCAATTCCCACCACAAACTGGCAACCTCCTTCAACAACCCCATCCAATCTGTCTGCCTCAACTTCCAAATAGCTAGTAATGGGGCCAGCTGGGGCCTGCGGGATCCTCATGGCTCTAAGTCAATATCTTACGCCTTGTTATTTGCCAAAAAGTCTGAGATAAAATGCAGGGCAGGTTTGACTTCTACACTAGGGTCAGAATAGGAGGAACTCGAGGAGTGGGGAATGCAAAAGCCTCTGATTTTAGGTACCCTGCTCCCAGGACCCTCAGCTCCTTGCTATAATTGTAACAGCATCATGAGAAGAGTCTCAGCCAAACTCTCATTCATTCAACAAATATCACTGAGCACATACTAGCTAAGCCCTGCGCTAGAAACTGGAAACACAGCAGTGGATGATAAAGATACGTCTCCTACAAAAGAGAAGGTACAGTCTAGAGGGAGGGCAATTCTACAAACATCACCAATCTGTTTGCAGGTTGACCTCCAATGAAACATGCTGTTCCTCAAGGACCTGGTCTCTGGTCATCCCTGGCGCTACTCTTTCTCTCATACTCCAAGTATCACAGAACCTAAACATGGCGCTGGAGCCCTCCCTGTTCCCTATGACCAGCTCCAAAATGTTTTTCCTGCTTCCTCCTTCAAGACCCCAGTTCCTTTAAAGCTGATGCCACCGCATGCTACTGCCTGTTCCTCTCTTCTTATCGCTGCCATCACAAACCTCCTGGTCATCACGCTCTCTCTGGTCTGTTATGCCTGGATCGTTCTCTTCCTCTCCAAACCTGCATCTGCCATCATTCTGGGTGGCCTCAACATCCATGTGATGATCCATCCTCTCCCCTGGCCCCTCAGTTCCTCAATCTCCTCTCCTCCGCCCCAACCCCGGCCACCCGCTCCTCCAGACACTTATAATGGCACCACTCTGAAACTGCCATTGCAAACTTCCTTTCTCTGACCAGCATCTCCTATCCCTCTAGTTCTCTTGTGCAAGGACTGACACCCAGTAATTCTGGGATTAAGAAAGATCTCCAACCACACTGCTTCCTCATTCTCCATTGCTCCCCTCACAGCCTCACTTTTATCCTTACCTGGATTTTAGGATGTGTTGTTATATTTCCTCCCAGACATCCTGACCACCTTGCCCCTCTCCCTGCTTTGGACAAGAAGAAGAAGGCAGGTAGGAGGAGAGGAGAAGGGAAGAGAAGAAGAGAGAGAGACACAGAGAGAGAGAAAGAAGAAGGAGGAGGAGGAAGAGGAGAATGAAAGGAGGAAGGAAGGGAGGGAGGAAGACAGACAGTGAGGGAGGGAGATGGAGCACTCAGATGACAGTGTCACAGGTCCTCACCCCTCAAATATCCAACATCACTCTGTCCCCCATGGCCCAGATGATGGCTTGATTTTACATTTCTCTGAGAAAACAGGAGTGCTCGGTCATGAACTAACTCCCAAGGCCCCCTCCATAACCTTCTATCCTGCCTACAGCGCCACCTGCCCTTCCTGGCCTTCTTGCCGGCCCTGGGAGGAAATGCATCCCTGCTCCTATCAGAGGCCCTGTCTCCTTGGGCTCTGGGTCCAGCCCCTCCACAAAGACTTTTCTCCTCCGATTATCCTCTCTCCTATGAATTATCAGGTTCTAACTCTCTAACAGGTTCTTTCCATCAGTACTGAAATATGCTTTAGTGTCTCCATATTATAAAAAATCTTCCTTGACTTCACATCCCCCTCCAGGTACCATCCCATTTCTCTGACCACCTTCACAGCAAAATCAACTAAAGAAGTTTCAGTCTTACAACTTTCTCCCCTTTCTCTCCTTTACTCACTCAAGTCCCTTCAACATGCTCTCCACACCATCAAAATTTACATGGATGTGGCCACATGTAATGTCACTTCTCAGCCTTCAAATGACTGTGACTTTCAGTAGCATGTGACACTGACGCCTATACCCTCCTTCTTAAAACATCTTCCTTTTCTCTGTTCCATGATACCTCTACGGCCTCCTGACTTTCCTCCTCTCTTGCTAACGGTCATTTTCAGTCTCCTTTAGTGGATTCTTCTCTGCTTAGCCCCTCATGTCGGAATACCCCATTGCTCAATCCTAGACCCACTTCTCTGCCTTCACTCCCTCCGCAGGTTAGCTAGCCTCCTCTGACCTTGAACACATCTATGTGCTGATGATCCCAAACGCATGTCTCCAGTCCTAACCTGCACACTCGCACACCAACTGCCTTCTTCGCATCTCTTCTTGGAATGCCTAACAGGCGTCTGAAACTTCATTTATCCTAAAGAGAGCACTTAGTTTGCATCCCAGTCTTCCCTACCTCACTAAACAGCACGACCCCCACTCCATTCCCAAAGTGAAAAGACTTCAGGACTCTTTCTCTCTCTTTACGTCCAGTCCCCTAGGAACCCTGTCAGCTCTGCCTTCAAGACGCGTCCCTAACCTGTCCACTCCCTCCATCTAATCTCTTCTCCCCTGGAGGCCTGCAGCAGCCCCCTACCAGCTGTTCTTGCACCTGCTCTTGCCCCTCAAATTCATTGTCCACAGCAGGAGAGAACTAAAACTTTTAAACCTTTAAAACTAAAACTCTGATGTGAAAATAAAATGGTCCAGCTGCTTTGGAAAACAGTCTGGCAGTTCCTCAAAAGAGTGAATGTAGAGTTACCATACGACCCAGCAATTCCACTCCCATGTATGTACCTAAGAGAATGGAAAACACACGTCCATGCACAAGCTTGTAGACAAATGTTCCCCCAAAAGTGGAAACAGCTCAAAAGTCTGTCGATGGATGGTTGGATAAACAAAATGTGGTATATCCATACAACAGGATATTATTCAGCCATAAAAAGGAAAGAAGGGGGCCAGCCCCATGGCCTAGTGGTTAAGTTTGCACGCTCCTCTTCAGCGGTCCAGGGTTTTGCTGGTTCAGATCCTGGGCGCAGACATGGCACCGCTCATCAGGCCATGCTGAGGCATTGTCCCACATGCCACAAGTAGAAGGACCCACAACTAAAATATGCAACTATGTACTGGGAGGATTTGGGGAGAAAAAGCAGAAGAAAAAAAAAGATTGGCAACAGTTGTTAGCTCAGGTGCCAATCTTTAAAAAAAAAAAAAAGAAAAGGAATGAAGTACTGATAGATGCTACAACATGAGTAAACCTTGAAAACATTATACTAAGTGAAAGAGGCCAGTCACAAGAGACTATATATTATATGATTCCATTTATATGAAACCTTCAGAATAGAAGGAGAAAGTAGATTCATGGTTGTCTTGAGCTGGAGGGGTTGGAAGAAATGGGGAGTGACTGCTAATGGGTACAGGGTTTCTTTTTAGGGTGATGAAAATTTCTTGTGATTCTAAATTGACTGCAGTAGAGCCCAGAAATAAACCCACACATATATGGTCAATTAATCTACGACAAAGAAGCCAAGAATATACAACAGGGAAAGGACAGTCTCTTCAATAAATGGTATGGGGGCCAGCCCCATGGCACAGTGATTGGGTTCAGCACATTCTGCTTTGGCAGTCCGGGTTCACGGGTTTGGATCCTGGGTGCAGACCTATATCACTCATTAGCCATGCTGTGACAGCAACCCACATATAAAAGTGGAGGAAGATTGGCACAGATGTTAGCTCAAGGTTAATCTTCCTCAGCAAAAAAATTTAAAAATAAAAAATAAATAGTGTTGGGAAAACTGGACAGCCACATGCAAAAGAAACTTGACTACTATCTTACACCATACACAAAAATTAACTCAAAAAGGATTAAAGATTTGAACATAACACCTGAAACCATAAAACTCCCAGAAGAAAACATAAGCAGTAAGCTCCTTGACATAGGTCTTGGCGATGATTTTTTTAATCTAATACCAAAAGCAAAAACAACAAAAGCAAAAATAACTAATTGGGACTACATCATACTTAAAAGCTTTTGCACAGCAAAGGAAACCATCAACAAAATGAAAAGGCAACCTACTGAATGGGAGAAAATATTTGCAAATCATATATCTGATAAGGGGCTAATATTCAAAATATATAAAGAACTCATACAACTCAATACCAAAAAAAACTCCAAGAAATTCAATTAAAAAGTGGGCAGAAAATCTAAATAGACATTTTTCCAAAGAAGATATACAGATGGCCAACAGGTACGTGAAAAGATGCTCAACATCATTAATCATCAGGGAAATGCAAATTAAAACCACAATGAGATATAACCTCACACCTGTTAGAATGGCTATTATCAAAAAGACAAGAGATAAGTGTTGGTGAGAATGTGGAGAAAAGGGAACCCTTGTACACTGTTGGTGGGAATATAAATTTGTGCAACCACTACGGAAAACAGTATGGAGGTTCCTTAAAAAATTAGAAATAGAACTACCATATTTAGAAGAAAATGAAAACACTAATTCAAAAATATATATGCACCCCCACATTCATTGCAGCATTATTTACAATAGCCAAGATGTGGAAACAACCTAAGTGTCCCTCAATGGATGAATGGATAAAGAAATTGTGGTATATATATATATATATATATATATATATATATACAATGGAATATTATTCAGCCATAAAAATGCTTGAAATTTGCCATTTCCAACACCATGAGCAGACCTCAAGGGCATTATGATAAGTGAAATAAGTCAGACAGAGAAAGACAAATATCGTATGATCTTGCTTATATGTGGAATCTAAAAAACCGGAACTCATAGATACAGAGAACAGATTGGCGGTTGCCAGAGGCAGGGGGTTGGGAGTGGGAGAAATGGGTGGAGGTATAAATTTACTATTAAATAGAAAATTTAAAGAAGAAAGAGTAATAGGAATAAATAGAAAAAATTGACTGTAGGAATGGTTGTACAACTCTGTGAATATAATAAAAATCATTGAATTGTACACTTTAAAGGAGTGAATTGTATTGTATGTGAATTATTTCAATAAAGCTGTTATACTAAAAAGAAACCTCTAAATCAGATTGCATCACTCCTTTGGTTAAAACCCTCCAATGGCTTCCACTGTGCTAAAAATAAAATCTAAATTCCTTACTGTGACCTACAAGGAGGTGTGTGGCCTTGCCTCCGTCAACCACTGGGACCTGATATCTTATTGCTTTCCCCAGGGCTCACTCTACCCCAGAAACCCTGGTCTTCTTTCTATTCCTCAGACTTATCAAGAACAGCACCCCCCCCCACTCCCTCCCCCCCCCCGCCGCCAGAGACTTTTGACTTGTTCCTTCTGCCTGGGCTGTTCTTCCCTCTCATCTTTGCGTGGCTGGCTTCTTCAGCTCCTTCAGGTATAAGTCCAGGAGTAGAATATTTGATGTTTCTAGCACTTAGAAACACATACCTAGTAAATGTTTTCTTTCATTACCTTGTCCTACCTTCTTTGTTGCTATTGGAACTTATCGTATTAATCATTTATTCACTTACTGTCTTTCCCCCAATAGATGTCAGCTCTCTGAGAGTAAGGACCTTGCCTCTCTTCTTCAGCACTCCATCCTCAGTGCCTGGATGGAGTAAGCACTCAATGAATAATTGTTGCATGAGTGAAGGAAAGAGGTCAGAGGAGGCTCCCTGCGGGGAAGTGATAGCTAAGCTGAGCACTAGAGGATGAGTAGGAGTTCTCCAAACAAACAAGTGGGCAAGGCGTGTCACAGGAAAAGAGAACAAGATGTGAAAGCCTGCGGGGAAGCAGTGCAGAGCAGTTGGAGGACCTGAGAGGTGGAAAGGAGGTAGGAGAAGGGGCTACAAGTGCAGCCTGAGTAAGATCAGGCACTGCTTGTGAACTGAATACAGGAGGTTGGATCTTGTTAAAGAGCAATGGGAAGGGACTATAATGTTTTACGTAGGGAATGACATAATCAAAATTGAGGTTTGGAAAAACTGTTCTTGGTCTCAGGAGAGAATGAAGTGAAGGGGGGCAAGAGAAGGAACAGGGCGAAGAGTAAGAGGCTTTTGCAACAATCCGGGAAGGAGATAATGGAAGCCTGAACTAGGGTGGGTGCAATAAGGACAGAGAGAAAGAATTTAATTCTGAGTATTTAGAGGTGGAGTTGACATGAGTAGTGATCGATTGGATGTGGGAGCTGTGAGACAAGGAAAACTCAAATGGATGGTGCCATTTACTGTGATGGAGAACTCAGGAGGAGAGTACATTTCAGAGCAGGGAGGAAATGAGTGTGGGATATCCAAGGGGAGGTGTCCGGCAGTCAAATGGATTACTGTTCTGTAGCCCAGGAGAGCTACCTGGGCTGCGGATAAAGACTGGGTGTCATCATTAAAACCAAAGCCATAAAAGCAGATGAAATTTCCCAAGGAGAGTTTTAGAGTAAGGAAAACAGAGAGCCTTGGGCCACATCTTGAGGGTCACAAACATTTAAGGACTAGGCATAGGGAGAGGAGCTCACAAAGATAAGAGAGAAGGTGACCAGAGAGTTAGAAGGAAAGCCAGAGAGGCTGGTATCACCCAGGAGCCTACTTGAAGAGTAAAACATGGTTCAGAGTGTTTGATGCTGCTGAGACATCCAGAGAATTGAGGACTGAGAAACATCTGACAGGTTTGGCAACCAGGAGGTCACTGGTGGGAGTACTTTCAGGGCCAGGTTACAATGTAGAGACAGCTAATGTGAAAGGATGTCAAGATATTTGGGTGAAGGGCAGAAGTGGGGGTGAGACTATATATAAATTTTATAGAAAGATATAGAAAGAAGGTATAATGGCGAGAGGGAAGTCGTTAAGAACAATAGCTAATATTTACTGAATTTTACAAGGCACCAGGCATCATTCTAAGCACTGTAGGTATACTGATCCTTTAGTCTTTAGAAAGCAAACTGTGAAGTCGGCCCAGAGAGGCAAGGCCATCCCTACATTTATCCAGAGGATGGAGGAGCTGATGGTGTGGAGAGCTCAGGGAGATGGAGAACGGCTGGACAGCTCTGGTAGCTGTGGGGCCAGCTGAGGACTCTCTGGTTTCGTGTCTTCTGTTTCCGTTGGAGGAGTAGGAAGTGAAGTCATTTGCTGAGAGTGAGGAGGGAAGGTTATTGGATTTGAGGTTTGAGTTACCAGAGTTGGAATTCCAACTGTACTGGTTTACACGTTTTTCTATTGACATTTAAAAATAAGCATACTGGAAATATCTATCACTTTGAACTTCTGCAACCAAATAAAGCCAAAATTTGGAAAGCCACTTTCTAAAGTCATGGGAACATCACCTGTTAGCCCACGTTGGATTTCTGCTGCCCCTAAATTATAGCTCAGCCTGGGATGAAAAGCAGGCCCTCTTGGACCCAACCTATTTAAAGCCAATTTAAAACTGAACTGCCCTGCCTCTAAGGTCTCATTATTTCCTTTAAAAAAGATCTTCAGAGCCTTCTAATTTTTAAACATAAATACATAAAAGGATATATGTTCTGTATATGTAAATTACAAAGTTTAAATAAAAGACCCATTAACCCACCTCCACCCCACCCCCAATTTAGATACTAGAACATTCCACACAAAGCCGCTGTGGGCATTTCTTTGAGTCCCACTCTCAAAGGCCCAACCAGAGAAGCAACCACTATCCTGATATTTGTGCTTATAATTCCCTTCATTTTTAAATCTCGTTTTACTAGATATGTACGAATCCATGAAAGATATATTATTAGCTTCCCTCCACCATTTTATTATGAAAACTATCAAACATACATAAAAGCTGAAAGAATTTTACAGAGAAAACTCTCATTCCTACCACCTAGATCCTACAATTAACATTTTGCTATATTTGCTCTATCTTAGAACTATCCAGCCAGCCATCCTTCCATGCATACATTGATCCATTTTATTTTCTGTTGCATTTCAAAGTAAATTGTAGATATTACTACACTTCTTCAGACATATCATTAACTGAAGTTCAATATTTGTTTGCAGTTTGGGGTTTTTTTAGGTAAAATTTACACAGAGTAAAATAAACACACAGATCTCAAATGCATCACAGGATGAATTTTGACAAATTCACATGTCTGTGTAACCCAAACATCTGTCAAGGTATAAGACATTGCTATAACCCAAGAAAGTTCTCTCATGTCTGTTCCCAGTAAATTGCAGACAGCGTGACCCACAACAGAGGCAATCACTATTATAAATTTTTTCACAATAGATTAGTTTTACCTATAGCCAGACCTGGTGGTCTAGAGGTTAAGATTTGGCGCTCTCACCACCACGGACCTGAGTTCATTTCCCGGTCAGGGAACCACACCAGCTGTCTGTGGGTTGTTGTACTGTCGTGGCTGCATGTTGCTGTGATGCTGAAAGCTATGCCACCAGTATTTCAAATACCAGCAGGGTTATCCATGGTAGACAGGTTTCAGTGGAGCTTCCAGACTAAGACAAGCGAGGAAGAAGGACATGGCCACCCACTTCCGAAAAAATCGGCCATGAAAACCCTGTGAATAGCAGTGCAGCATTGTCTGATGTAGCACAGGAAGGTGAGAGGATGGCACAAAAAGACCGGGCAGGGTTCCGCTCTGCTGTCCACAAGGTCACTAGGAGCCAGAATCGACTTGATGGCACTAACAACAAAATGTAGAGCTTCATGTATACAACACATACAATACGTACTCTTTTGTGTCTGGCTTTTTTCACTCAGCATGATGTTTTTGAGATTCATCCAAGTTATGGCATGTAGCAGTAACTTGTCCCTTTTTATTGCTGAGTAATATTCCATTGTATGAATATACCTCTGTTTATCCATTCACCTGCTGGTGGATGCCTGAGTTGCTTCCCATTTTTAGTTATTATGAATAAAATTGCCAAGATCATTCTCATACAAGTGTTTTTGCAAACATATATTTTCATTTCTCTTGGTAAATGTCCAAGAAAAGAATTGCTGAGTCAGAAGGTAAATAGACATATATTTAGTTTAGTTAATATGAATCTGCGACATACTTTTCCAAAGTGGCCATACCATTTTACATCCCCATCAATAATGTATGACTTTTCCTGTTATTCCCCAGCCTTGCCAACTTTTGGTATCTTCAGTCTTTGTAAATGTTAACCAGTTGGTTGGGTGTGTTGCGTATCTGTGGATTTAATTTGCATTTCCCTGTACTATTTATTTTTGATAGTTGTACTTACTTTTCATCACACTACAAAAGGGCCCTTCTATTCTTAACTTTCTAAAAGTTATCATTAATTTTTGTTAATTTTTATCAAATACTTTTTTCTGCACAAGAATTCTTTCTGACTCATGATTTTCTCAGGAACAAGAGAGCAGACTGAGAATTTTTGCTTTAAAAGTCTCTCTCTTACAGTTCCTGCTGGTTCGTAAGCCCTGTTGAGAAGCCCACTCTGGCCCTCGCAGGCCAGCTAGGATCTTTTCTCTCTGCTCCCAGATATGTATTTCTATCAATGTCCTTCCTACATTGCATTACAACTAGCCATTTATGTATATGCTCCCTCCACTAAACTGTGAGCTCCTTGAAGGCAGAGACAACCTCTTATTTGTCTTTCTATCTCCTTTGTGGCACAGAGCTTGACCTAGAAGAGGTGCTCAGTACCTGCTGAACTCAGTGAATGCAGCAATGAATGGAAACTGTGCACCACCCACTCTCGCCACAGGCAGGGCAAGCTGACCCCGGGGAGACACATAGTCTGGAGCTGGGCAACACCAGGCTGCAGAACCCCAGCACCCACACACAGGAGCCTTGGGGGGTAAGGGTCACTCCCCAAGTTCAATCCATTCCTCTTCTGACTCCAGGAAAGGGTGCCCCTAAACTATATAAGTGGGTGGACCCCAGCATCTCCCTGCATTTTTGCCTGCTGTCTCCTACAAGGGTTTTTCAAAGTACCTCCCATTAATGCAACCTAACTCCACTTAGTGATGAAACAACTCTGTAGAGTGTTGTCTTACTCACAGGCGGGCAGAATCTCCTGCTCCCCCTAAAATAACACTTATAAATGGGAAGTTGGACTGACGGTGTGCACCTTTCAAACAGCGGCCTAAAATGCTTCCAATCCAATCTTTACTTTTTTCTCTTTATACCAAGCGACAAAGATCCGGGCTCCCAACGTAGATGTTCAGTTTTACATGGCAACCAAGTTTCCTACGTAGCAGCGACTTTGTCTTTTCCATGAATACAAAATATTTCCATTAAAGATCTACTTTTTTTTTCATTCCAAACACTGCAAGAGACAGAAGCGGGTTCAAGACATTCATTATGCATCTCTCACAGTGCCTCCTGCGGCAGAAGTCTGATAAACTACCGCCATTCAATATCATTGCTTCCCGCCTAACTTGCTTCAAGTGTCTATGAAATGACCTCAAGGTTCATGCAGTTTCTGCTGCTGGTGCAGTATGCAGATTTTACAAACAAGATTTAGGTTCACAGCTGGTTTTCAGAACAGCTTAGAGTCAAAGATTCAAAATACAGAACACGGCGAATGAGTTCTTATCAAAATGTCAAAATCGATTTTGCCAGAAAACCTTGGCCTGAAACATCTGTGAAAGGTGAGGGGAGAGCACCACTCCCTCTGGCTCATACAGAGGCCAAATTAATCAGGGCGAATGGAACATGACAAAGCCGCATGACGCTCCGGGTCCTTCCAAGCCCGCCCACCCTCATCCGAGAGGCAGCTGGTCTCAGGCTTTGCAGCTAGAAGGGACCCTGAGAGGCCACGGAGGAGGGGGAGGGTGGGGAGGCGCTGCTGGAATTGAGCAGAGAGAAGAGCTACCCAGGCGTGGAGCACCCCCCACTCCTCCCCAGACAGGGGCTTGGAAACCCCAGAGCAGGGACTGGACATCATCGCCCTTGTCAACTGTCCCCTTTCCCAGAACGTCTCAGAGGCGGCCTCGATACAGGAAGAGGACGAAAGTGAAAACGCCAAAAAAACAATCCAGACAAAGACTCTGGACCACCCTCTCTGCGGGGAGCATCATCTGTCAGAGAATAAAGCTGGCATGAGGGCCTGAGTTTGCAAAAGGGTAGAAATCCCGCCTGCGCTGCGGGTTCCCTGGAGAGCTGAGTCTAGACGTGAGATACTCTACATGGAAGGAAGGGCGTCAAGCCATTATGAGGAGAAAGGGAAAAAGCAAGGTGCCGGAGGATGCAAGGTTTTATCACTGCTAGTCTTAGCAAAGAGCTGAGACAAAGGGCTCCCAAGGCCTCGCCGAAAGATTCTTCAAATGGCGAGGCTTTGATGGCATAATCGGCACCATCTCCTGCACAGTGTAGGCTTGTGTTGAGGTCAGAGCTAATTACTGGTTCTAATTTTTTTCACTTCAGACAGAATCATAACACTATTAAGATCTAATACATTTATGACTGTGATTCTCAACCGGGCAGTATTAAAACTTGTGAAAGTGACTTTGCAAATTACCAAACAGTCACCAAGCTAATGAAGCAGGGCTTTTAAAGTGACTGAGAAATAATTCCTGTAATATAAAGACAGCAATCTGTGAAGGGAGATTTGGTTTAAAAAAAACACATTATAATGTATAATGGAAAATGTTAATCTGTGGTGAATCCAATCAGAGCCGGTTGAAGAGAAAAACATAAGGAAAACGAAAATACAGATGAAGTGCGTGCACTTGAGCCCAGGGGAAGAGAACTTTCCAGAAAGGAGGTTCCCTCTGGGGCCTCCTGGTGGTCACTGGGCACTGCACTTGTCGCCTGCAATGTTCTCCACTGGGACAGAGACCCACCCCAAAGCCAGAGGAGGAAATGGGACTAAGAAAGCACCAGGGACCCCACCTGCCCCGATCCCGAGAAAAGCTCCTGGACGTGGCCGGGAATTGGCTGTGCCTCCACGGCCCTCTCTGTTGTGTGGCTTCCATACTCTAGCAAAAGTGAGGAGCTCACATCTTAGAGGAGAGTAGTAACCAGAGATCTGACTCTAAGCAACGAATAGCAGGAGCACAGCCTGAGCTGAAAGGGGAGTCACCTGGGGGACCCCCCTACACACACATCAAGGTCCAGACAGGCTTATCGGGCAATCAGGGCTGCGGCTGCCCGCTGCCCACTGCAAAGAGGAGATGAACAGAAAGGGAGCAGGTGGACCAGGCCTGCTTGTGTGCTAATAATGAATAATTAGGCTGGGGTGCTCCCTTTCAGAAGAAGCTCTCTCAATAATGAAAACACTTTAGAAGGTACCACATCAAAGCACAAGGCAGAAGAAAGCCAAGGAGACAGACTGGCGAGCCAACACTGGCCAAAAGGGAGAGGAGGCCCATGTTTCTTGTTAGCATTTGACAGCAAGCACCGTGTGTTACTTAGTGAACCAAATCCTCCTTTATGCAAAAGTGTTTTTCTCGTTTTCGGCCCAGTGGTTTCAACGGTTGCTCCCCCCAACAGATTTCAAATCCTATTATACAGTAAACATCTGTGGCATTAATTTTCACCCTGTAAACAAATGCAGGCGGCGGAGGCAGATCATTTGATGAGTCAATCAATATACGAACAGCACACAACGCCTGCTCTCTTTGCTCGGGCAAAAGGAAAGGGTGCTTTCTACACCCATCTGCAGCACCAGCCAGCAGGGGCCGAATCAGAATAGAAGACAACTTCCCACTTTTATGTCCAACCAGGACCGGGTCACTTCCCTCTGAGCCTCCCGAAGGAACTACCACGACCCCAGCACCTTGGCTCCACGTCCCGCCCTGTGCTCATGCCCACATTCGATCACCTAAACGCGAGAATCTTTGTCTTTGCATTGTGCAAAGCAGTCGTTCTGCCCCCAGGGGATACTGGGGAGCGTCTGGATGCATTTTTGGTCATCACAGCTGGACAGGGGGTGCTACTGGCATTTAGAGGTGGGGAGGCCTGGGATGTTGCTAGACATCCTGCAGTGCACAGGACAGTCCCCCACCGCAAAGCCTTATCCAACCCAGAACATCCATAGCACCAGAGTTGAGAAGCCTGTGTGTAGAGACTTTTATATCTTCGAGAAAATGCGTCTTCCCTCCCTGGTATGATGAGGCCCTACAAGGGAGGGAGCAGGGATCGTCCTCGATTTTGCCCTGTGGCTTCATGACTTCCCCTTTCCCAGCCTCCAGTCAGAGAAGCATTTCTGTTCCTGCCAGCTACCCACACCCAGCCAGTCCTGATGAGCGCCGTGTCCACCTGCCTCTCGGGGACAACCTGCAAAGCCAGGCCAGGACCCCCCAGGCAAGACCACAGTCTGCTGTGGGGGAAGCAGGCGGCTACCGGGTCTGCCTGAACGTGCCTTACTCCTCAGTAGCCTTAGACCGCTCGGAGTCCTCAAAGAGCCTCAAGAGGGATTTTTGCAAATGAGACGATTTTGTCTATGGCTAAATCGTCCCGTTTGCAACGACATGGATGGAACTTGAGGGTATGATATTAAGCGAAATAAGCCAGACAGAGAAAGACAACTACTGCATGATTTTACTCATATGTGAAGGATAACAAACATATGGATAAAGAGAACAGATTGGTGGTTACCAGAGGGGAAAGGGGTTGGGGGGTGGGCAAAAGGGATAAAGGGGCACATGTGTATGGTGATGGATAAAAATTAGACTATTGGGGGTGAGCATGATGAAGTATACTCAGAAATTGATAAATAATAATGGACACCCGAAATTACACAATGTTATAAACCATTATGATCTCAATAAAATTACTTGGGGACAAAAAAAGAGGGATTCTTCTCCGGGGAGGTTGCTGGAACTCTGGCTGAGAACCATTGGGCTGGCAGAGTCAATGCCACCATTTCCTTGTTCGAATTGAAAGTCTCTGAGCCTCAGTTTCCCTGCTTGAACCCAGGGCAATCCCTCTCCCAACAATGAAATGAACAGTATGAACGCTCACCTGGCACCATAGCCCTGGAGAACAGCAAAGGAATGAAGAACCATCATTATTTCGTGACCTGTTACCAAGATTTTCACTGCCATGGAGGCTGCCTGCTCCCCACGGAGGCCGGCTACTTCTCTTTGACTGTCTTCCCTGCTCCCTCACCCTGGGCACTGTGGGCACCTCTGGCCTGGCTCTGACCTGCTGGCCGCCTGCCCAGACACAAGTTATTCTGGGAATTAAGCTGGACGTGCCCCTTCCTGCCAAAGCTCAGGGACAGCCATTAGTGGAGAACTAACCACCCAGTGCTGGTCTACTATTCTCAGTGTGTGTCTGGGACAAGCTAGGAAATCTAGCCCAGTGTTCAGACTCAAACAAGGAATATCTCACGTTACCGACACTCCACCTTCATGGACTTTAACTCATTTGATCCTCCTAACAGCCCTAGGAGATGGGTGTAATTATCCCAGGCTCAGAGAGGTTAAACAATTGACCCAAGACCACACAGAAGTTAAGTAACCAAACTATCACCCTGGGCTAAAGTTGGTATTTCTACATCTAAGTGCTGTAGAGGGAAAAGCATTTCTCCTGCTACATTTGCTCAAATAGAGAGGCAGAAAAGGAGCCCATTCTCTTGGGTGGGAGCCCCCAGGCCTCCCAGCACTGACCAGGCTGCCCTAGGAGCCAATTTTCAGGGGCATACCCTTCTAGGCTGCAGTTTCTTGGCCACTGTTTGCCCTGCCAGGGAGCACTTCTGCTGCTCAGAAACAAGGCCCATGTGCTCCAACACAAGCACTCTGCTCGTCCAGGGAGGTGCATGCCTGCAAAGCCCAGAAGGGAAGCATCTGGGACCCCCAGCGTCTTGTGGGGAAAGCTGACCATCTAACCTAGCTGAGGCTTGGCTAGGACAAGAAGGGACCCAGGCGCCACCCTGCGCCTCCACAAGTCCCCAGAGGAGCCCTTTTCCCACCCCTGCCACAACCCAATCTCTGGGCAGCTGGCAGGGAGGGCATCACGTAGAGGTACCAGGGCACTGGGAGAAGAACCCAAGAGCACAGGTCACTTCTCTCCTTCCTGTTCCTCAGAGATGTGCCCACAGGGCTGAGGGCCCCACTCCACTGGGCACACATGTCCTCCATGCCACCAACAGGCCAACAGGCATTTCTGGGGCCTTCTTTGTGCTTGGTCATGAGCAGATGCTGGGACCTAGGGACTGACCTTGGGAACTCACAATCAAGCTGGGCAGAGAAGCAAGTAACCAGATGTCCTGACAATGGGATGGGCAAGACAGTGGTGCTGCCCCTGCTTGCCAGTCAATGCTGTGCAGGGGCCACCTGCTCAGTACCCTGGGAAGTGGCAGCCACACTCAGAGGCCCTTTGATCCCCAGATAAAGGAGGGATGAGCTAGAAACTGGTGAGCAGGTGACACGCTGAACTTCTGGGTGTTCCAGGGCTGAACAGGCACGCTGGCTGCACCCACCTGGAATAGGAGAACTCTGGTTACATATCAGAAGGGGGCGACGCCGGGACTGGACCCACTCTACCCTCTGATAGGTTAAGATGCCTGGTGGTGAGTGCAGATGCAGACCTATGGGAAGTGAGCTGTAAAGGCAGGGATAACACCTCACCAAAGAAGACACACAGATGGTTGGTAAACACAGGAGAAGATGCTCCATATCATGTGTCATGAGGGAAATGCGAATTCAAACAACAATGAGACCACTGCACACCTATCAGAATGGCCAAAATCTAAAACCCTGACAACACCAAATGCTGGCAAGGATGGGGAGCCACAGGAACTCTCATTACTGGTGGAATGAAAAATAGTACAACCACTTTGTAAGACAGTTTGGTAGTTTCTTACAAAACTAAACATGCTCCTACCATATGATCCAGCAGTCATGCTCCTTGGTATTTACTCTAAGAAGCTGAAAACTTATACACACACAAAACCTGCACATGGGTGTTTATACCAGCTTTATTCACAATTGCCAAAACTTGGAATCAACCAAGATGTCTTTCAGCAGGTGAATGGATAAATAAACAGTGGTACATCCAGACAATGGAATTTATTCAAAGCTAAAAAGAAATGAGCGATCAAGCCATGAAAAGACATGGAGGAAACTTAAGTGCATATTACTAAGTGAAAGAATTCAACCTGAAAAGGCTACATGTTGTGTGATTCCAACTATGTGACTTTCTGGAAAAGGCTAAACTATGGAGACAGCAAAAAGATCAGTGGTTTCCAGGGGCTGAGGCGGGTGGGGAGAGAGATGAACAGGCAGAGCACAGAGGATATCCAGGGCAGTGCACATACTCTACATGATACCAGAATGATGGCTACATGTCATTACACATTTGTCCAAACCCACAGACTGTCCAACACCGAGAGTGAACCCTAGTGTAAACTATGGACTCTGGGTGATGATGATGTGTCAGTGGAGGTTCATCAATTATAACAAATGTCCCACTCTAGAGGGGATGCTGACAGTGGAGAAGGCTGTGCATGTATGGTGTCAAGGGTTACTGGGAACTCTCTGTAACTTCCTCTCCTTTTTGCTGTAAACCCTGAAACTGCTCTAAAAAAGTAAAGTCTTCATTTTTAAAAAGGCAGGGAAAGAAGCAGAACTGAGATTTGGAGCAAAAGAAGCTGTCCAAGTCCTTGTTAGAAATCCAGCAAAGGTAGGAAAGGGAGCACACATGTGGGTGTGCACCTGTGTGTGTGTGTGTGTGTGTGTGTGTGTGTGTGGGCAGGTGGGTGGGTATGAGTGAGAGAGAGACCCAAGACCTTCCTCCCCTCCCCCATCTGACACCTCAAGCCACCCCTGCCCCAGCAGTTCCAGTGGGGACACAGCCCCAGGCCAGGTCTTCGCATCCCAATGGTAGGTAGGTACCAGGGCCCTGCTCTGAGCCTGCGCTCAGGAGGAGTCTCTGGGAAGTGGTAGGTTTCCTGCGTGGAGAGAAAGGCCGGGGAGGTGGGCGCCCTGCTCGGGAGTGTTCACACAGCGCGGAATACCGGCATTTCCTTCTCATCAAACCAGTGAAACGGATGTTCCTAGATGAGACTCCTGACAGGAAGCATCGCTGACCTTCTTAATGGAAGGACAACCTTGCTCCATGTTCTTATCTCTTCACTTCTTTCATGCGTGATTTCCCCCTGCAGCATCTGTGAAAATTAGTGTCTAATACCCAAGGCCCGGGTTGGTCACACAGCCAAGAGGGAGCCGCTCATGAGCAGGCACAGGGCTGAGGGGCCTGTCAAACTCTTTTGCTCTGGGCACCGCTGGCAGGATGGTAGGCCCTGCTGCTTCTGGAATAATGGGCTGCCCAGTTCTAAGGGCAGAGAAGAAGGAAGTGCCATTACTGAGCGTCCCGCAGGGTGAGATACTTGCTGGGCCTTTAGAAACATCCTCTCACTTGAAGAAGATGATCCAGTTAAAGTGCTTGGTCCAGCGCCACGCACTAGTCAGTGCTCAAGAGCTGGAAGCGATGATTCAAGTATGCAAGGACCTCAAGGGCACAGACCATCTCTGCTGCATGGACAAGAAGGTTGATGTTCAGAGAGATCTGGAAACAGGCCCAAGATCACACAGCTCATAAACAGCAGAAAGGGATTTGAACCCAGGACTATGCCATTCCAAAACTCTGTCCTCTTCGCTACAAGAACCCCCCAACCTACTCTCTATTTCCCTCAAAGGCAACATCTCCCACAACTCATTCAGAGCCCTCACACACACAGCCAGGTAGCCGTCCTTAAACTGCATGCAGAAGACTATGCTTGAGGATGCCCAGGTGACTGCAACAGTCCCAGCCCCCAGGGGCTCACAAACTCGTGGACTAATATTGCCCTATCCTGTCAGACCAGGCTCTGGCTCCTGCCACCAACCCAGGACCACTGGCCACTGGGCTTCTTTTTCTGTGCCCTTGCCCTCCCGAGGGCAGTTGGGGCCTTTAAAGCACTGGGAGGCCTTCACCTGAGCTCGGCTCCACCTGCTCCCGAATCACCCTCCTTCGAGCCCAGTGGCTTCACTGCTACTCCTCGGCTCCATTTCCATTTTCTCTTTCAGTGACAGAGCAGCTCTGCTCCTCCTATATTAAAAGCCCAATTTTCCCTGCACTATTAAACAAATTTCTTCAAAGATAGAACCTCACATTGAATTAAACCCTTTTTTGAAGTCTTTAGTGGTTTCCATAAATACAATAGATGAATAAGCTGGCAGCCCACTAAAACCCTTATTTAAGCCGAGATGAAGAGGGACCTGGAGTCTACGAAAGCCATGGAGGAGCAGCGGGGAGGTGTTCTCCCCACCCCGAGCCCAGGAAGCAAAAGGCCGACTGCCGAGGGGCGGCCCCGGCGGAGAGGAGGCCTCTCCCCATCGTGGGGTTAATACAGATTTTTAGGAGATGTGGCGAGAAGGACTCTGGACAAAGGACTGTCTCTGCCACTCGCCCCCGAAAGACCTTGTTGGTGTCATTGACCCTCTCTTTCCTCCCATCACGTCCCCCCACAGCCAGTGATACAGCAAAGAAGGACACAGCTCTAGGAGAAAGAAAATCCGTCCAGGTTCAGGTGAAGCTGTGCGACTCTGAGCCCTCACTTGACCTTCCCTCTTGGTTCTGCATTCGTGAAATGGGCTGAACACGCCAGGTTCCCTCATGGTTTGTTGTGAGGGAAAAATGACCAACTCAGAGTTGAATCCTTATAGTTGTTCCAGTCATAGGGAACATCCTCAATTGCTCTACTTTAAATAATAAAGTACTGTTTGGAGAAGATACATGAGCTAAAATGACCTCAATCAATACTAGTTTGGGATGCTTGTAGAGGGTACCAGACAGAACTGGTTAAGAAGGTGAATAAATTTGACACAGTTTTTGTACTTATTCTGAGTGGTCTGACCTCACAGCTGCAAGATCTGATGTCTGTATAAACAAGCCTTGTAAAGAGCTGTTGAAACGAGAGTAAGTCCTTACAACATGAAGATCACAGACATATACCTACAAGACAGACTTAAAAATCCTGCCTAATGTTATAAATACGGGGCCTTGTGGCATGATGCTCTGGACTGAATTGCATCCCCCCAAAATTCATGCCTTGAAGTCCCAACCCCCAGTGCAACTGTATTTGAAGACAGGGCTTTTAGGAGGTAATCAAGGTTAAATGAGGTCATGAGAGCGGGGTCCTAATCTGATAGGACTGTGGCCTCATAAGAAGAGGAAGAGAGAGAGAGATCTCATCCAAGGAAACGCCACTGAGGACACAGCAAGAAGGCAGCCATCTGGGCCAGGAAGAGAGTCCTCCTCGGCACCTGACCCAGCCACAGACTGCTCTTGTGCCTCCAGACTCCGGAACTGTGGGAAAACAACTTTCTGTTGTTTAAGCTGCCTGGTCTATTGTATTTTGTGATGATGGTTTGAGCTGACTAAGACATATGGACAAAACTTCCAGTGCAGCATCATTCCTAGATTCAAAAAGTGGTGTGTCTCAGACAACAAAGGATGAAGATGTCCCTGTCTTGGATGACACGCAGAATGGCTCTGCCAATGACAACACGCCCATGAAGAATATGAATATAACTATTTCACAAAATGTAAGAATGGGAAAAAGCTACATTTCTGCAAATAACCTAGTTTATGTACATATGACTTTCTACACGTCTGTACAACCAAATTAGTACAAGTAGTATAAATTGACATTTGACAACTTTATCTAAATCCCTAAAAGTCAATATTTCAAGTTGACCAAAAATATGTTTTTATCCTATCATTAGGAAAGGGGGTGTTTGCCCTGGCTGAGGTCACCCATATTTAGGCACATGCAGTAATTGCTCTGTGATGACTCCTTGGGAGAGGGTGAGAATCAGAGGAAATGACACCCAGGGCATCTTGATTCCTCTGGGGGAGAAACTCACTGTTAGCTGTAGATGTGGGTTGTTGCCGTGGAAAGGAGCTGACAGCTCCCTTCATAGGTGGTGGCAGGAAAGATTCCTCCCAGGGAGCCAGTAGGAAATCCCACACCAACTGGAGGAATAATCAGACCACAAAGCCAGCTCCATCCAAAGAAACAGTTGGAGAAAGCCAACTGTTGACACTCAGGAGCTGGATTAAGTGAGCAGAATGTAATTAATTTTGGTTTCACACATCTAAAGTGGCTCTGCACAAAGGTAACTCTGGAACATTCAGAGATGTCTCAAGGAGGGTTTTTGCTTCTCCTGGAGGGAGGATGGGATTGATATTCAAAATATGTAATAACCAACTAGAATAGAGACCGACACCCATGCTCCATGTCTGACCTTCAGCCCAGCGGTCCAAGGGCATGGCTCTCACCCACATCCCTCCCTGAGCACGTCTAAGTCTTGGCCCACCTCACTCTGCTGCTGACACCCCTCCTCCCATCATGGGAGCTGTGGATCCTCAGAGCCAGCATCCCAGGCTCTTCCCTGTTTCCACATTCTCTGGCCTGGCCCTCCCCTCCCTGGTCCCTGGAGGGGCCAGCACGTAGTCAGATCAGTGGCCTATCTTCCCGGTGAACCAAGCTTGAGGGAGAGAGGTCTGGATCCAGTCCTCAAAAGCTGCCGTTAGACTGCAGAAATCAGGACCAGGGCAGGTATGAAAACATCAAATCAGAATTGACATGTGCAGCCTGAAAGTACCATGAAAACCAGCTGGCCCAGCCCGTTACCCTTCAGGGAAGGAACCCGAGGTCCAGGGAGGGAATGTCACCTGCCCATGATCACAGAGCCACAGGCCAAGCTGGGCTGGACCCTCTTCCCATCCCTGCACATCGTCAGCCTTCATCATTCTGTCTTCCCAAAGTCATCCACACCTACCTTCACCCTTCAAGGGGTCCCTGACCTCTCCTGACAAGGGCAGCCACACAGCACCTCAATCAAGATGACAGTGAGTGTAAGAAGAGCCATGAGGCAGCCTGGTTGCCATGTCCCATTCTGAGTGTCCCACGGTCCTAACTTAAAGAGAGACACGAGCTGTCACTGAAATACAAACAATTCACTTGTCCATAAACTGTCCTTCCGTCATCTGTCTCCTCCAGCAATGGCTGCCCCACCCCCAGTACGCAGTACCCTGAATGAGGCCGGGACGCCACCCTGAATTGGCATGCCCGCCCACCTTCTAGCCCTCACGGCCTCCTCCCCTTTAACCTCAAGACTGACCTCCTCCAGGAAGCCTGGCTGCTTCAGGAAGCATCTGTGACACAATCTGGCTTGGGCTGTGGATGATGCCTCACACCACCTGCCCCAGATTCATACACGTGTGGGTTATGTCCGGGGCCAGCCCACTGAAAGCCCAGCGAGGGGGGGGAAGCTTGGGTTCTCTTGAGCCCCCAGAGCAAGTTACTCTAGACCGAGCTCTGAGCAGAATCCGTTGACCGAATTTTCTCCCAAGTCCAATCCTCTCATGGCAAATGTCCCACAAACAGCCTGGGTGTCTAGAGGGTGCAGGTCCCGGACCACTGCTCTCAAAACGCATCATCACAACCACATTCTAGCAAAAGGGAAGGAGGTGGCATTTCCTGGTACAGGGTGTGGAGGTACGGGATGCCCAGTAGGGTTGTGAGAAAGCAGAGAGGCTGCTACCAACCAGAAGGTTCTTTAAAGTCCAGGGAGACCCTCTTTGGCCAGCCATTCTGCCTATGGCCTGGGAGGGTGGTGGCAGTTGGCAGGGCTCTTGAAGACAGCAGGGGGCACTTGGTCAGTCATCACCACAAAGTAACTGAGGGCTGCGAGAAACAGCCAAATCCCAGCAGCCCAGCCTTGTTGCCTCCCAGCACAGGGGAAGCTGGGGTAAGGTGAAGCAGCCCAGCTACTGAAAAAAGCAGGCAGAGTCGGGGAGCCAGCTCCACCTCGGCTCACTGTGTGCGCTAGGGGAGTCCCTTCTCCTCTAGGAGCACCCAATCTCTGTCCTGAAAACATGAGGGCATTAAACGAGATGATCCCTTAGCCCCTATCCCTGCCTGATGGCCAACGGGTCTTCCGGCCATGTAAGGAATTGCTTGTTTCCTTTCCTTTTACCCGTTGGCAGGTTCCAGAAGGATCCTAAAGAGGGCCTACCAGGATCTGATTATAATTAGAACAATAAAATATTCATCATCTCAATAATAGCCAATATTTACTCAGTGCTTGCTGTGTGCTGGGCTCTGTCATAGGTGCGTTATAAGATTGATCTCATTTAAAAAGTAACACTGAGTGTGTTTACAGTCGTTAATTAGCTACAGCCAGAGCCAGGCTTGGGAGGGTTCTGGCGCCCCATCTGCCCTTCTGTGTCCTTTTCCCTCTGCAAAGGCCATTTCCTGGGCGCTGAGTCTACTGTCTTCCACGAAGGATCTGGGGACTTCAGCCATATCAAGTGGTCAATGACTGATGAGCAACCACCTGTCTGCCAGTGGCCTGTATATTAACAGAGAATGAAACATCAAATTAAAGGGATAACTTTCCCAGGAGAAAAAATCAGACATCAGAAAGTCAGAAGAAAGGCTTTAGGGGGATGTGAGCCAAGGGTCCTCCCAGGGACCCTGACGTGCCACTCCGAGGGCAGACAACTTCTAAGGCCATTCACACCTTGGCCGGGCCAGGAAAAGTACAGTTCTATTACTCTCTTCATTGCCTGAACCAGCTACATACAAGAGGTTGGAAGGTTTGACCAACCAAAGGCCTCATGGCCTGGACAACACCAGGCTACCCTTTGGCCTGGCAAGGGCCCAAGCCCAGCTGAAGAGCCAGAAAAATTAATATTTAATTGAAAAGTGATTCCCTGCATAAACATCCCCAAAGGTTCATAGAACAGTCATGCTTCTTCATCTTCTGTCGGTAAATTTTAAGGAGGCGAAGAGGTAGCAGAGAGTGGGGACGGCTCAACTTTAAGGTACATTTTTAATTAAAAGAAAAAGATCAGAGCTGTGATGCGACATCATAAAGCAGATAATTTTACAGCTGGATGGTCTCCCTCTGATGTACTTGAAAACCATTTTCAAGCGACATAAAGTTTAACATACCGGTACATCTGCCTACCCACTAGATTCTACATGGAATTTAAAATTTAATTATATTAAAGCTTTGTTACAGTGTGCATTGCAAGCATGCTAACCAAGTGGAACTTTAACAAAATGTCCGCAGATAGCTTTTCTTTTTTCTCTTTTAAACCCGGTTTGGTAGAACCCAGAGTTTGACAAACTGTTGATGATTCTGTCCAGAGTGTTTACTGCTCATATAACAAACCACTTGGGACCTAAACGTTTATTCTCCCGGGTGTAACTCATGAGCTCACCTCCTCTTTGCTAAAGCGAAAAGGCAGCCAGCGGAATCAAGCAGTCAGGGAGCTGGGATTGACCCTGCTGAAGCCAAGTAAGGATTCTTTCTTAAGGCAGGAGGAGAGTAGTTTTTCTGGAAAGTCTTTTCACTACTAGTTTTATGTGCAAATTAAAGAACTATTTTCTCAAAGAAAAAAAAGTCGCCATATTAATCTATTAACCACAAGTTGGGTGCTTTCTGCAATTAAAAATGCAACTAGTTCCAACGGGAAGAAACAATTCCACGCAAACCTGGTTCTCCATCAGAGAAGTGCATGGCTGGGCTTGAGAAGTTGGGCTCTAGATCAGGCAGCCCTGGTTTGAATCCTGCCTCTGTCACTAAATAGCTGTGCATTCGTGTGCAAGTTACTTCACCTCTCTGAGCCTATTCTACAAGATAGAAATAATAATAGTGTCCAATTCATATAGATTGTTGAAAATTAAAGACAAGGCATATAAAGCATTTAAGGGCATTGCATATACAGAGTAAGAACTCAATACATGGTAACTGCAATTTTTATTGTTGCTGCTGTTTGCTTGTTTTAAAATATGCCAATGATGGGGCCAGCCCAGTGGCATAGTGGTTGAGTTCACACACTCTGTTTTGGCAACCCAGGGTTCACGGGTCCCTGGCATGGTCCTACACACCACTTGTCAAGCCATGCTGTGGTAGCGTCCCACATATAAAAAGAGGAGGATTGGCACAGATGTTAACTCAGCGCCAATCTTCCTCAGCAAAAATAAAAAATGTCAATGCTACACCATGGCTGAGCAGGCCAGCAATTTCACCTGATGAACTAAAGGAAGAAAGCTCAGCCAGCAAACCTGCACAATTTGAGTTCTGAGGCATTTTAAGATGTCGCTTAGTCAGGGAAAAAAAGTAGAAGAGAAGCTAATCTTCTCATTTTCCACTTATCCATCCATCCATCCAACAAGTACCTACTGAGCCCACAACTACGGAAGATACAAAACTACAAAAGATATGCACTGCCTGGTCCCTAAGGAATCTGTAATCTAAGAAATCAGGTAAGTAAGCAGCGACACTGCAGGCAGAAAGGAGGCAGCGGAAGACTAACGGGGAAAGTGCCACGAAGGTTCTGAAGCGGGAAACATCACACTCAGTTCCGAGAACTCGGGCTTGCCAGGGAGGGGCTTTTCAACAGTGGTCTTAACAAGTGGCACTCCCCTGGAGGGAGGAAGGAGGAGGCAAAACTGAGTCTCCAGGTGTCAGACAGTCACAGAAGATCTAGAGGTACCAGCATAGAAAAATATCTTTGGTATATATATTTTTTTTTTGAGGAAGATTAGCCCTGAGCTAACATCTGCCACCAATCCTCCTCTTTTTGCTGAGGAAGACTGGCCCTGAGCTAACATCTGTGCCCATCTTCCTCTACTTTATATGTGGACGCCTACCACAGCATGGCTTTTGCCAACCGGTGCCATGTCCACACCCAGGATCTGAACTGACAAACTCTGGGCCACTGAGAAGCAGAACATGTGCACTTAACCGCTGTGCCACCGGACCAGCCAGCCGGTATATTTTTAATCGAAGAAAAAAGTGAGCTATATAGCACAGAACAAGATATTATTTTTTCTTACAAGTGTGTGTGTATCTATATAGAAAAGTGATATACAGAGAACTGACCACAGAGGTGTACAATTGCGGAAAGTGTGATGGGAAAAAACAGAGATGGAGGAAAACGTGAAAGGGGCCATCTTTCACTTTTTATTATGCATTTCTGTACAGTTTGAATCTTTAAAAATTAGCATAAATTTTTTATAATAGTTATTAATGCTAAAAATGCACATTCAAATTTTAAGTCATTTTATCTCTTTTCAGTCATCATATTTAATTTCTGAAATGCAAATTAATATTAAAGAAGGGTATGGGATTCTCATGTTTATTAATTGAGAACATGGGTTGAAATTTACTCATTCTAAAAAGATTTACTAACTCTGTACGACAGACTGGGCACTTCCCTGGGCACCAGGGAGCACAGCAATGGACAAGGGAGACAGAAGGCCTGCCCCTTGTGTTCTAGTAGGGGACACAGACAGTAATAAACATATAGCCAGGTGGCAGGAAAGGAAGGGGAATGAGAGAAGGACAGAGGTACTATTTTATGTAGGGTGATCAAGGAGAGCTTCCTTGAGAAGGTGACACTCCAGAGACACCTGAAGGAAGTCAGGGAGGGAGCTAAGAGGACATCTGAGGAGAGCGCTTTCCAAGCAGAGGAAACAGAATGTGCAAAAGCCCTGAGGCAGGAGCATGCCTGGTGTATCTAAGCAACATGGCTGGAGCAGAACGGGCAAGCAGGAGATGAGGTCACAAGGGTAGCAAGAGCCAGATCCAACAGGACTTTGTAGTCCTTGAGTAGGACAGGAGCTGATGGGGGCTTTTGAGCAATGGAATGACATGATTGAATGTGAGCATTAAAAGGAAACCTAAAAAGAGGCTCTACTAGTGGTGCAGGAGAAAGACGAGGGTGGTGCCAACTACAGTGAAAGTGGTGAGGGTTTTCAAGGTGTCAGTGGATTCTGGATCTATTTTGAAGGCAGAGCCAACAGGATTTTCTGATGGATTAGATGAGGGAAGAGAAAGAAAAGAAGTCAAAGATGACTTGTAGGCATTAGGGCAAGTTGGAGTTGCCATTTCCTGAGATGGGAAAGCTCAGAATATGAGCATTTTAGGAGGTGATAAATCGAGGCTTGTTTTGAACACATTAAGCATGAGACATCCGTTTGACGTGCAAGCAGATGGAGGAGTCTGGAGTTGAGGGGAAGTTCAGGGCTAGAATTATAAATTTGCGGCCATCAGCATATAAATGGCATGTAAAGTTAAGGGCCTGGAAGAGATGGCCAGGGAGCATTTGGGTAGAGAAGTAGAAAATATGATCACTGAGTCCTGGGGCACTTCAGCATTAAGAGGTTTGGGAGCTAAGGATATGCTCAAGGGAGAATGAAATGGAGCAGAAGGAGCAAGCCAAGAAAGAGTGGTTTCCTGAGGAAGACGTGGCCAGTCATATCAAATGCTAGTCTGAGCCAGTGAAGTGAGGACACAGATTCAACCATTGGATTTGGTGTCCTTAACAAGAGTTTTTCCAGTGGAGTGAAGTAGACAAAAGCCTGATTGAGTTTAAGAGAGAACTGGAGAAGAGGAACTGGAAAGAGTGAATGAGATGACTATCCAAATTGTTTTGCTGCAGAGGGAAGCTAAAAGATGGGGCAGTACCCACAAAGAGGTGCTGTTTTTAAAGATATTATAGACTTACGGTAATAGGAATGATCTGATAGAGAAAAAAAAACCTAAGGTTGAAGGAGGGAGAGGAAACAATTGCAGGAACAATGTCCTTGAGTAGGTGAAAAGGAATGGAATCTAGCACACAAGTAGAAGGGTTGGCTGTGGCTAGGAGTACAGACAGGTTACCCACAGGAACAGGAGAGAAGGCTGCCGTATGGATGCAGATACAGGTATGCAGGTAGATATGCTAACAGGTGCATGCAGAAATTCTCTTCTAATTTATTCTATTCTCTCAGTGAAATAAGAAACAAGGCTAAGAGCTGAGACTGAGGAGCAGGAAGAGGTGCTATCTGAGAGAGAAGAAGCTGTGACATAGTTTGGCACAGGTATGAAGAGAATAGTGCACAGAATCTCTGGGTAGCACCAGGGCCATGGAGGGATTGTATACTTAAAATGAAATCAGTTAGTATTGGCACGTATTTTTCTCTAGCCACATTGGGTTGCTTGGATGCAAGCCTTCAGAAGGTACAAAGTTGGATTTACCAGGTGTGTACCAGGGAGGTGTGTTGGATGTGGCATAAGCAAGAAATAATCTTTTATGGAATTATGCAACTGAGGTTTTGAGGTTTGTTTGTAACAGGACAGAGTGTTACCTACTGTAACTAATACTCCTGGGTTTTTAAAGGCTCTCTATGTGGATAGTAAAATCACCAAGAATTATGACAGGTGTGGTGTTTGAAAGAGACACTGAACCAGGTGCTAAAATCTTCAAGGAATGAGAGAGAGAAACTCAGGGACTCTGTAATAATTACAAGAAGGAAGGATATTAGATGGCAGGACCTTGAAGGCATGAGCTTCAAAGGAACAGGAGAGTTTTCAGGGAAGATGGGAGACAAGGGTCTGGGGGCAGAAAAGAGGAGCAAAGGAGACACCTACACTGCCTCCAGGTCCAGTGACACCAAGAGTGTGAGAGACAAAACACCCACCACCGAGAGGGACAGACGGGGAGTAGTGACCTCAGGAAAGGAGGAATATTCCTGTGAGAATAGCAGTTGTCCAGGTTTTTTACCTCAGAACTCCTTTATGCCCTTAAAAATTATTGATCACTTCTGCTGTCAGCCATGATGGAGTGACAAGGACTGGATTGACCCTCCCATCTTAAAATTTTTAAAAGGACATAATATATGAAACAACAGTTTTCAGATACTGACAATGCAAGACACTGATGCCAAGAGAAAAATCAATGGCTCTTTGAGAAGTTCAATAAAATCTGTAAACCTTTAGACAAACTGATCAAGAAAAAAGAGAGAAGACACAAGTCGCCAATGTCAGGAATGAGAGAGAGTACATCACTACAGGTCCTACAGACATTAAATGTATAATAAGGGAATATCATGAACAATTTTATGGCAATAAACTTGACAACTTAGATGAAATGGATAATTCCTTAAAAAACACAAAGTATGAAAGTTCACTTATAAAGAAATAGATACTCTGAATTGACCTTTATTTATTAAAGAAATTCAATGCGTAGTTATAAACTTGCCCACAAAGAAAACTCCAGGCCCAGATGACTCCACTAATGAATACTACCAAACATTTAAAGAATAAATAATATCAACTGAGCAAAACCTCTTCCAGAATACAGAACAGGGAACATTTCTCAACTAATTTTATTAATCTAGCATTACTCCAACATTAAAACCAGACAAAGACATTACAAGGAAAGATAAGTATAAACCAATAGCTTTCATAACATACATGCTAACTCCTTCAAAAAAATGTGAGCAAATCAAATCCAACTATATATAAAAATAACAATACATCATAGTTAAGTAAATGTTTGCGTTAACACTTGAAAATCAATTAAGGTAACTATATCAACAGACTAAAGGAGAAAAATCATATGACCATTTCAATAGGTACAGAAAAAGCATTTGACAAAATTCAACATCCACTCATGATAAAAACTCACAGTAGAAATACAAGTAAGTTCTTTAGTCTAGCTAATAGTGTTGTGCCAGTTTCAGTTTTCTGGTATTGATAACATCCTATAGCTGTGTAACATGTTATCATTGGGAGAACTTGGGTAAAAGGTAGAGGGAAACTCTTTGTACTATTTTTACTTCTTAAGAGTATATAATTATGTCAAAATTAAAAGTCAATCCACTCCCCAAAAATACTCTCAGCAAACTAGAAATAGAAGGGAACTTCCTCAACCTGATAAAAGGCTTCAGCAAAAAACCTACAGTTAACATCATACGTAATGGTAGAAGACCGAATGCTTTCCTCATTCCCATCACAATGAGGCAAGGATTCCTGCTTCACTATTTCTTTTCTAAATTGTGTTGGCAGTCCTAGCCATCACAATAAGTTAAGAAAAAGAAATAAAGTGCACGGAGATTGGAACGGAAAAATTAAAAGTGTCTTTATTCACTCAGGATATGATTGTCAAGGTAGAAAATCCTATGGAACCAACTAAAAATTACTAAAACTAGTAAGTAAGTTTAGCAAGTTTTCAGGATACAAGGTCAATATGCAAAAATCAATTGTATTTCTATATACTAGCATCAACAATAGAAAGTTGAAAAATTTTTAAATGCCATTTACAATAGCATCAAAAAATATTAAATACTTAGGGATAAATTTGAGCAAAATATATACAAAACCTGTACAATGAAAACTATAAAACATTGCTAAAAGAAATTAAACATAAATAGAGAGATATACCATGTTCATGGAAAGAAAATCTTAGTATTATTAAGATGTCAATTCTCTCCAAATTTTTCTATACATTCAATGCAATCCCAATTAAAATTCTAATGGGCTTTTTGTAGAAATTGATAAGCTTATGCTAAAATGTATATGAAAATGAAAATGACATAGAAAAGTGAAAATAATTTTGAAAATGAATAAAATTGGAATACTTACACTACCTAATTTGAAGATATCTTGTAAAGCTACATTAATAAAGTGTGGTGTTCTCACAAATACAGACATATAGAAGAACAGAACAGGATAGAAAGTTTAGAAAAAGATCCACACATATATAGTCAATTGATTTTCAGCAAAGGGGTCATGGCAATTCAATAAGAAAAGGATAATCATTTCAACAAACAGTGCTGAAACAATCAGGTAGCCATAGCAAAAAAAGAGAAAGAAACTTGATCCCTATCGCATAGCACAGACAAAAACTAACTGGAAAAGATGACAGACCTGAATACAGGAGATCAACTACATCATGCATCACTTAACGACAGGGAGAGGTTCTAAGAAATGCAACATTAGGCAATTTTTTCATGGTGTGAACATCATATAATGTACTTACACAAACCTAGATGGTATAGCCTACTACACACCGAAGCTATATGATACTAATCTTATGGGACCAATGTCATACTTGCAGTCCGTCATTAACAGAAATGTCATTATGCAGTGCATGACTATATAAAACTTCTAGAAGAAAACATGGCAGAAAATCTCAGTGATCTTGGGTCTGACAAAGATTTCTTAAATATGACATGAAAAGCATGAACCATAAAAAAACAGTCAACAAATTTGACTTCATCAACATTAAAAACTTTTTCTCTTCAAATGATCCTGTTATGAAAATAAAAAGGCAAGTCACAGACTCAGAGAAAATGCTTGTAAAACATATATCCAATAAATAATTTGTCTCTATACAAAGAACTCTTACAACTCAATAATAGGAACATAATCCAATTTTAAATTGGCAAAATATTTGAATATTCCTTCATCATAGGAGATGGACGGATGGCAGATAGGCACATGAAAAGATGATCAAACATCATCAATCATTAGGATGCAACTACACATCCAGTAAATTAGCTAAAAAAATTTTTAATTAAATAAATAAAATGGGGGGCCAGCCCCGCGGCCTAGTGGTTAAGTTCACACGCTCCACTTCAGTGGCCCAGGGTTTTGCTGGTTTTCATCCTGGTCACAGACATGGCACTGCTCCTCAAGCCATGCTGAGGCGGCTTCCCATATAACAGAACTAGAAGGACCTACAGCTAGAATATACAACTATGTACTGGGGGCCTTTGGGGAGAAGAAGTAGAAAATTAAAGATTTTTTTGAAAAAATAAATAAAATGACCATCCCAAGGGTTGGCAAGGATGTGGAGCAACTGGAATTCTCAGGCGCTGCTGGTGGGAATGCAAAATGATACAGCCACTTTGGTGGTTTCTTATAAAGTTAAACACACACCTACCATACAATCCAACCACTCCACTTCCATACAATCCAGTTTCTCCACTTGAGGAATTTACTCAAAAGAAACAACAGTGTATGTCCACACAAAGACGGGTACATGAATGTTCATAGCAATTTCATTTGTAATCACGAAAAGTTGGAAACAACCCTGTGCATCAACAGGTGAATAGATGGGAAAAAATTTGTAGTACATCTATAAAATGGGATACCACTCAGTAATTTAAAAAGATGTGAATTATTGATACATACAACAACATGGATAATCTCAACATAATTATGTTAAGTATAAGAAGCTGGATCTGAAAGAATACATACTGTATGACAAAATTTATATAAAATTCTAGAAAATGTAAACTAATCTATAGTAACAGAACACAGATAAATGTCTAGAGATGGGAAAGGAGCAAGAGAGACGGATTAAAAAAGAGTACAAGAATACTTTTTGAATGATGAGTATGTTCATTATCTTAGTTGTGGTAATGGTTTCATGTGTGTATACATATGTCAAAACTCATCAAATCGTACACTTTAAATATGTACAGTTTATTGTACATAAATTATACTTCGATAAAACTATAAATGAACAAGACTATTGATTAAGCACTATTATTATCTCCATTTTACAGATACAAATACTGAGCCAAAAAGGAATTTAGTACATTGCCTGAAGCATAAGCCTCACACAGCTGAGATTCCAGCACAGACACCCTGTCACGATGGGGACAGGACTCCAGGTCACAAAGCTCTCCCCTACACCCACTGGTGACTGTGCACAGTAGTCTTCCAAAGCAGTGAGCCTTGGAGAGACAGGAGATCCAGAAGAAAAGGAGAAAAGACAGCAACCTGGCTGGAGTGTTCTCAAAACCTTTCTCAGGAAGACTCAAGTCCTGCCCTCATCTGTACAAGGATCTGGTGGAAAGAACCCAGCTTTCTAGAAGCTAGACGGACCTAAACTCATGGCAAGCTCTGTCACATACTGGCTATGGGAGGCCAACTAAGTGATCTTATTTTCTCCATCTTTAAAATTATGGCTAATCTTTTATATTTAGTAGAGTTTCTCTAAAATTAGAAATAAAATCCAAATTTCTTACCTTGGCTAAAAGGCCTAACTTGACCTAGTATTTTCTATCTACCTCTCTGGGCCAATCTCATGCTGTGCCCTCCAGTCAACACCTCTATCCACTCTCACCTGTTCCATTTCCAACCTCAGGGCCTTTGTACCAGTTCTTGGGTTTGCCTAGAGTGCTTTTCAACATGCTTTGTCTCACCCCTACTGCTCCTTAAGATCTTAGCTAAACGTAGCTCATCACGAGGACCTCCCCGAGTCCCTGTGTCAGGGGACTCCAAGACCACTCTCAGTCTTGCTGATTCACTAGAAGTACTCACAGGACCCAATATACAATCATACTCATGGCTAAGCTTTATTATAGCAAAAGGATACAGAGCAAAATCAGCAAAGGTGATGAGCGAAGTCTGGGGAAACCAGGAGCAGCTTCCGAAGGTCCCTCCCAGTGGAGTTCCACAGGATGCACTTAATTTCTCCAGCAAGAGGTTGGGACAATACATCAAAGGATTGTCTACCAGGGAAGCTCATTAGAGTCTCAGCACCCAGGGTTTTTACTGGGGGCTGTTCGCATAGGTGACCTCTGCTTAACACATATCAAAAGTCCAGACTCTGAGAAGGAAACCACGTGTTAGCACAAACCACACTTAGTACATACACTTTAGGCACAGTGGGCCACTCTTACCATCGAGGGAAAGTTGGATATCAGGAGAGAGAACTGTTTACCAACCCCAGACAGAAGCCAAGGACCAAAGTTGCAAGCAGGCCTTTCTAAGGATAACCAGTAGGCCTGCCAGGTTAACTCTTTTCTGCACGTCACCCCAGACTAGGCTAAGTCTTCTTGTGTGTTTCCTTGGCAGCCTCTATCACACCTGAAATTAGCTGAGTCATGCATGTACTACTTGTGTAAACCATTTGTTTCATGTCTCTTTCCCCTTCTAGGCTGTAACTTCCATAAGGGCAGGCACGGTGCCTGCTTGACACAGAGTTAAAGTTTAATAAACATACACTAGATGAATGAAGGATGAATGAAGAATGAATGACTGTAAAGAGTCTAGCAGAGTGGCTGGCACATGATCGTGACCAGCACATGGTAGTTCAATTCTGATTAATTGTTTGAGTCCTGAGCCTCCATGAGAGTCCTGGGGGAAGACTGATAGCCACAAGCAAAGAAAGTCAGAATTGTAACCACATGAACAAAGACACAGCCTGGAAACTTTAAGACACTATAGCCAAAAGTCCCAAGAAGAAGGGCAAAGGTGAGTTCAAGGAGTGTGAGCAGAACCCCTGGACTCAACAGTTGAAGATTTCCCATCTCAAGCCCAAGGGGACAGCTTCAAGCTCAACACAATGACAAACAAAACAACCCTCAAACCCCCTCTGGCCCTTCCTTCACCCTCAGAGCCACAGGCACCCAGGAAAATCGGAACAGTCTGAGAATTCCCCTGGGTTCCCACAGCACCCACCTGTAACCCCACATCTGCTGGTTCCCACATACAAGGAAGCCACCTGTCTCCAAGCTCCCAGACCACCCAGCCCCGCAAAGAGCAGCAATTCTGAGGGAGAAGAGAAGAGTATAGACAGGCAGACGGAGGAATTTCAAATACTTGTTGCAACTTATGTGTTGGTTGGATCTTCAGCTGTTAGGAGAAACAAATTTTTAAAAGCTTATCAAGGTCTAAGGATTACTCAGTTATTTTAATACAGCCAGATACTGCATGATCAATATGAACCCTTGTACTTTTAATGTGAATCATTATTCAAAATATGTCACTGCCTAATCAATACAAAAGTTAAAATTCATCAATATTTAAATTTTTCCAACTGACAACTTATCATTCTCTCCAGGGAAGAGCTCGGCAGATCACAAAATCCATCATTTAATCTTTTGAGTTTGCAGAGTTCAGAATTAAACACCACTCTGTGTCATTAGCTGCCTGAAGAGGGGCCAGTGGCAGATCAAACTGAGGAGAGGGAGGAGGAGCGGGTGGGAAGCCTGTGTCAAGGCCTCAGTTTGAGGTGGCTCAGAAGACGGGAAGGCACGGGTCTGGGGGCCGTGGGCTTGCTGGGCTCTGGGGAGGGAAAGCGGAGAGGAAGGACCGCCTGGAGCCTCTGTCACGTGACCTGCCTTTGGGCCAAAGCTGAAATTCCTCAGCTTGGATGACATATGAGACCCTCCAGGGACCTCCAGCCCCCTCTAACTCTCCGCTCTGGTCCTACTGAACCTCTAAGCCCCCAGTCAACCCAGGCTAGCTCTCCTGCCTCGAGACCTTTGCTATGCTGTTCCCCACCTGAAGCGCCCTTTGCCCTCCTCCCTTTTCCCACTGGCCTGGCTAATTCCTACTCCTCCTTGGGACCTCAGCTTAGATGTCACTTACCCTAGGAAGGTATCTAGGAAGAGTAAGTGGCTGCCAAATATGCCACCATGGGACTCCGTGCTGACCTCGAACACAGTATCTATCTGTGTTCTCCATCACTCTGTACATTACTACATCACTGTATCTCCATCACTCTGAACTTTCCTGTCACAGGGACTGGTCTTGTCCACTCCTGGATCCTCATTGCCTGAGATGGCACCAGAGACACAGGAGGGGTTCAGTCAGCATCGGATAGATGGATGAATGGATGGATGAGTGGTCAGCTACCTTAGACCTGTCAGATCTCTTTATGTCCCCAAGGCTAACTTGGAGGAGAGTGACCTGGGGGAGGAGCAGGCCCCTGAAAGTAGTCAGACATTGATTCCCATACCTGGCTCAACCTTCTCCACAGGTGCGCTCCTCCATCTTAAGGCAGTGTGGAGGCAGAGGAGTCGTTTCCCGGGGAAACTGGTGTGGCTTGAGGTAAAGAATAGACGACACATGGGGACTTTCCACTCTTAGAAATTGAATATTCGATCTGATGAGAAAAACCAGGCTCAGAGCTCCCAGAGGGCTCGCAAGTAAGAGGACAGATGCAGACAGCACTTAGAGTAGATTTCAGGGCACCAGGAGAATCCCTCTTTCCCTTCCTGACCTCCTCTTCACTAGGCTTCTGCCAATAAAAATTCATTTCTCTGAGCCTAAGGGTCTTTGTTCTCTAAGACTTCACCACTCAATTGCACAAAACCTGAGAAGGTAGATGATAAATCTTCTCAGAGAGCAGCTTCATTTATTCCATACACACCTACTAATTCCTACCTTACTGTCAGCACTGTGCCTCACCATGGGGACTCAAGAACCAGGCCCAAGACCCTAAACTTGAAAGAATTCACTTAACATTTACTGATGGCAAAGCCTGAAAAATCAGTCAAGAAGTCTATTGGGTATCCCCATCTGCAAAATAAAGTACTGAATAACACATCATCCCTGATTTCAAGGAGTTTACAGTCAAGTGAGGGACAGTTAAAGAATAAATGTCTACTGAATGAGTTACAGTTGCTTAGGTACGATCTACATGCCACATAAAATTTCCTAACAAACAAAGAGCAACTGAATGGGATGTGGATGTGGAAAAGGGCACTGAAGAGCAGGGGCATTTGGTCCAGGTCTAGAAGGATGAATAGAATGTTCCAGGTGAGGAACTTGCTCCAACAACAAGAAGGAGCATGAGCTTGACTCATCAGTTGTCCCAGTGGTTGGAGGGAAGAATGCAGCAGAGAACAGGTATCTGGGAGGGAGGGGATTCATTCCAACAGCTGTGGGAGATCTGTGCCCCAGAGCCCACCCCATCTCTGATTGCCATATCCCAGCAGATGAGAAGCAGCAGGGATTGCTGGGGCTGGGCACGTCCTCAGGGCTCATGACCAAGTTCAACCCCTTGGGCTGACCCCATGAGAGACCTTCCCAGCAAAGCCCACAGCCACCCCCCTTGCTGCCTTTGGACTTGGACACAACCTCACAGTCTTCTCCCACTGCAAGACTGAGGTTCCCACTGCACCACCAAAGGGACACAGCAGTGAATGGGCTGGACACGATCTCTTTCCTTGTGGGGCAGACTTCCCCACAGAGCAGGCAGACCAGGGAGTTGAGTGTCACAAAGGAGAATTCTGGGTGCTATGGGAGTAACAGCAGGGCTCTCCAAACAAAGCAGGGGTCCAGAGAAGATGCCCCTGCAAAAGGAACCCAGGAGGTAATCAGAGGTCAGCTTGGCCAAGGTCCTACCCAGGCTGTGCCTGGGGCTTACCCAAAGCAGAGGGGATGGTGTAGTTGGCTGGGTGAAACAGGGAAGAGCTTGGCACACCCAAGGAATTGAGAGAGAGGGGTGTGCAGAGAGCAGGGGGCACACAGCACACCCAGCATCTATTGTGGGCGAAATCATGTCCCCCAAAAGATGCTGAAGTTCTAACCCCCAGCACGTGTGAATGTGACCTTATTTGGAAATCAGGTCTTTGCAGATGATCGAGTTAAGATGAAGTCGCCTAGGGTGGGCCCCAATCCAAGACGACTGGTATCTTCATAAAAAGGGGAAATCTGGACACAGAGAGAGACACATTCAGAGGGAAGACAGATGTGAAGACACAGGAAGAAGACATTCATCCACAAGCCAAGGAATGCCTGAGAGCTCCAGATGCTAGGAGAGAGGCCTGGAATGGATTCTTCCTCACAGCTCTCAGAGGGAGCTAGACTTCTGGCCTCCAGAGCTGTGAGACAATAAATTTGTACTGTTTAAGCCATGCAGTTGTGGTGCTTTGTTACGGCCGCCCCAGGAAACTAATACAGCTCTAACCATCGCCCAGGGCTGGGGGCAGGTTGGGGCCGGGCATGTGGGGCTTTCTGGCCACATCAGGGGTCTCAGGTTCCAACCCGGGAAGAGCTGGAATTTCTACAGGGTTTTGAGAAAAAGGTGATACGGTCAGACCTGTGCTTTTACAGAATCGCCCTGGCTTCTGCCGGGAGAAGGTAACATCAGTGAGGGGACAAAAGGACCAATGCAGTGCCTTCCCTAGAGCTGAGCCTCTTACCCCTTCTCACCCCATAAGACACACGGACAGAGTGACTCCCAAAGAGCGACCAGTATCCACCTCATGGCTCTCCTCCCTCCACAGGGAGTCATTCGCCAAGTCTGACTGCCAACAATCAAGTACAGGGAATCCGCCCCAGGAGAGCTGCCAGAACCCAGTGTGCAGGTCCTCCTGTCTCAGGCTGGGGACCCCCACCCCAGCGAGCAGAGGAGAAGTGCAGGAGTGTGTCTTGTTCTTCTTTCTAGCAGCCCCTTCAGGATGGAGTTGATCTAACACTCCAATAACCCAACAGTGCACCTTCAGAATTTCAGAAATGCAACCCAGGGATGAGGACACATCCACCTGTGCCCATGAATCATCGGAGAAAGCGAGTTAATGGTCAATTATCATGGCTCTCATGTACATTTTCACCCATGAACTACACCCATGACCCTAATAATTTTCTAATTCTTTCAACACTAACTATTTCTGTGAGGGAATATATGGTTGCTCCCTAGTAACCAGAACATTCCATTAACAGGAATATCTAATTCCTGACCACGTTAGAGCTTTATCTAATCCACCTTATTCACCCACTGCATGTCAGAAATCATGCCTTATTTTTTTATGTCTCTCTACAGTATCTATCAGGATGTCCCACAGGGTCCCCACTGGGTCTATTTACACACACAGCTCATCATGGTCTTTTCCATTTAAACCCAGTCCCAGTTCAGCCCCGGGACAAAGCCAGGGTGGCTCAGTGGCGCAGAAATGCACAACGATCCTTGCTTCACACTGCGCTCATTCTCCAGTCACTGCGCTTGGCTCAGCTTCTGTTGGAATATTTTTTCCTCCAATTGTGGGCACTAGGCCCTTAGGAGGCTGTCTGGATGCTCACCACCACTGGTAGAAATGCTGGTTTTTCTTAACTGCTAAAAGTGAGAGAGCTTCTGCAAAACAATCCATGCCCTTGACATCTCTCCTGGCAGCAGATTCAGTTTCTTTGAAAGATAATTTTTTGAAATGTGTAATATTTCATCTCATACATTAATCAAAAGTGCAGCTCTGTCCCTGATAACATCAGAGATGTAGGAAACAAAGGAAACTGTACCACCTAAAAGCAAACAGTCCAATGAAACCTCTGGGCCCATATGGAGCATCTCCAAACCATCATCAGGTCGGGTCTTGGGGCCTGGGTTGGGCTTTGGAGTCTGTGGTGGACAGACTCTAGGATGTCCCGAGTCACCCCAGCCTCCTGGTGTTCACACCATCATGTAATCCCCTTCCCTCGAGCGTGAGGAGAATGTGTGCTCTGCTTCTAACCAATAGAACACGGCAAAGGAGAAGGGACATCACTTTCTGTGACTGACTTACATAAGATTGTAACTTTCGTCTTGCAAGAAGACTCTCTATTGCCTTCTTACTTAGATACTTTGATGAAGCAAGCAGCCACGTCAGAGGGGTGGGCCCATGTGCCAAGGACCCGACACGTCCAATAGCCTGTAAGGAACTGAATCCTGACAACTACATGAGTTTGGAAGCAGATCATCCCCAACTGAGCCTTCCTATGACATGGCGGCCCCAGCTGACACCTCGAGCGCAGCCTTGTGAAGCAGAGAACTCAACTAAACTGCGCCTGGATTCCTGACCCACAGAAACTGATCAGTGTGTTCTTTTAAGCCATTAAGTGTGTGGTAATTTGTTACACAGCAACAGATCACTAACACAGACTCAGACAGATCTGGGTTCCAGTCCTCATTTCACCATTTAGTATCTGCGATCTCAAGAAAGTTACTCAATATCTTTAAGCCTCAGCTCCTTCATGTGAAAATGGTGATAATAATCGTACCTATCTCAAGGGGTGGTTGTAACGATTAAATGAGACAAAACATCAAAAGGGTTTAGCATTCTTTAAGTCAGCTGTTCTCAACTGGGGTTCCCTGAGGGAGCAAGCCCTGATGCCTACAGGCATCCATGGAATGTAAGAAAGTAACATCTCCCTTGTGCATCAGAACGGCACTAGCTATGTACCATCCTTGAAAGAACTAAGAAAAAGCCATACACATCATTTTATATATGGCTTAATTCTCTTAGAGAACCCCAGGTAAGAAAGGCTGCAAGAAAGCACTCAATGAACGGCATCTTTTATTACTGTTGTGTATTACATCGGATCCCCTGATTCTCCAAAGGCAGAACTTCAGTAATGTCTGCGCTAGTGTCAAGGGGCCTCTCCTGAGCCCCCTTCTTCATGCTACAGAAATAGTTGCCTACTGTCTCAACCAATTAGCTCAGAAGACCCCCAGAAGACAGATCTCCAAGTGATTTAATGACAACAGCACTTTTGCCAATAACAAGCATTTTCCCCTTCATTTGGGGCCCAGGGGTTCATCCATGTTAACTCTCTAGGATTCAAATTTGGCAGGAAAGAAATAAAAATAATGCTTCCACCTTTGATAATTGTGTTTTTCCAAGGACTATTGGTTTGGAAAGAAGAGCGGGAGCAAGGAGGTTAAGGGCTCTGGTGGTCCACGTCTCTCCCATTTAATGCTGTGGGTTCAGGCATGTTCACTTCTGAGAGCTTCTCCAACACTTCCTGCACTGGTTTGTGTCTGGGTCACAGCTTAGACGACAGCCGGACCTAAAGGTGATGTTCCGGAAGAGTGGCAGAGGCTTCTGATTGGTTCTAGGGGGACGCTGCACCAAAGGAGTCACTTTAATGAAACAGATCAAGTGCTAGCAAGTCTTCAGAGAAAACAGAAAGCATTTAATCCTTTAATTTCTGAAATTTGAACTGACATCAGGGGTCCTTGAAGAGCTCTGTGAAGTAAGGCGATTTCCTGTGCTCTAGACCCCAGGCTGCATGTGAATGGCACGGTATCTGGGAAATACAGAAGTTACTGGCTTAGCAAATTATTTCGCATTCCACACAAAGATAAACTCTGTTCATTACACATGCCACACTCTGCTCCTCAGCATAAAAATCAGCTTCTGAAGTCAGCTCATCTCCTAACAAACACGGCTTGTTATACAAATGGGTCTGTATTCAGTGAGTCTGAATAGCGAGCTCTCCATTATGTTTAGTTCCTTCAATCAAGGTCTCCCGCCTCAGTCCCTGACACGCAGATGGTTCTGGTGCCGCCAAACCATGTCCCACACTTCTGACGTTCAGTGCATGTTTGCAAAAGCGAATAAAGTACCATTTATCTAACACACAGGGACATGTATTTTTTTCACAATGAAAAACTTCAATGTGTAAAAACATAGTCATAAACATTTCTAACTCCCAAAACCACCTTTTGACTAGAATCGAAGGCATTAAAGCCCAGACAAAGTAGGACGCCAAGAATTTGAAATCTAATTCTGACTCATCCTATTCCTGAACTAGGAGAACCTAGTTCAGTCAGCACCCTCAGGGGACAGGAAGAAGAGTGGAGGATTCTGAAAATATGTTTCCAGCCATCAGAGCTAGCCCTATCCGTCAACAGAGACAGCCATGAGTACCGGAGGATGTGAGGGATGACCTGGGACCCAGAATGCCTACATGAGTCACCCTGTCATTCAGGCACGGAAGTATGTAATCCCTCTTTAAGCCAACACCTTGGCTGAAAATGCTGATTAAATTAGTCATTCAATGGCCTGGTAAGACCCTAAGGGACTGGGACACAAAATGGAGAAATTTTGTAGGAAGAGTAAAGAGCCAGAAAAGCTTAAAGGGCCATCTGTAGGGATCATGGGCAGCAGGATGGCAGCGTGAAGGGCCTGGAGGTTGTGACAAAAGAAGGAGGAGTGGCCGTGAAGAAGGAGGGGAGCAGGGATCGGAAGCATAAGGAGGAGCCATCTGAGTAAAGATGAATGTGGGCTGAGACATGCAGATTTTTAGGTACAGCAAAAGCACTCTTAACTGGTCTCCCCTTCATCAAGGAGTCAGACAAACCACGTCTCTCCATTCCCTCTATAAAACCCAGTGCCTGAGGCCCATCACCTGCCCAGGACCGCAGGCTGGTAGGCAGTGTGCATGGGAGTCAATTCAGGCCGTCAGGAGAGCAGTTGTTACTTTTTCAGGAAGTTTTTGAGCTGGTTGGGTTGTTTAACCACTGGTACCTTGAAACCAGCATGATGGGAGTACTTACACCATGGAAATTGACAAATGCTACAAGTTAGCAACCCCCCCTCCCCCATTGTTGAACATTTACCAGCACATTCACCACAGGTGGTAATTACTCTCTAGGCTGCCCCCCATCTCCCGTCCCATCTGTTGAGTTTGCACGTGCACCAAGAGTCGGTTACGTTCATTCCCAAACCTGTTGGTGCTGGCTGTATTTTTTATTGTAACCATGCAAATAAATAATATATAGAATAAAGAAACATGAGTATAAAAGGAAAGATGGTTGTTATTTCTGTGAAAACTAAGTCAAATACTTAGATTCAATAAAAGTGAGTTGCTTAAAGAATGCTGCCAACTTAGGATCAATTCAGCTAAAAAATATTGGCGGGTGGGCATCATAAACCTCTAGAAAGATTCTGTTCTCAGAACTCTCCACAAGTCTCCTTAAGTTTCCCCTCCACTTTGAGGAAATCTAAATTGGAAATTGTGAGCAGAGTATTACAAGGTGACCTGTGAAAGAAGATGGAACTCACTCACAAACAGGAGGCCAAGACTACAGAAAACCAAAAAGACCTTGGCCCACATCGAAAGATTGGTAAGTCAACATGCATTTATAGCTTTTAAGTTAAAATTCTTAGACATTTTATCTATCACTATGATGATTCTCTACTTTAAGTAATTTTTTTTAATTAACTGATTAATGACTCAACCCAGCTGGGTCAATGGTCAAGCACCAGAGGTCATCTGCCTAGAGATGATGGTTGAAGGCATGAGAGGAAAGGGCAAGGAGCAAAAACTGGGGAAGATCCAGCAAATGTGACAGGGAAAGAGGACTCTGAAGGTAGGAGGGTTTGATGGTCAATTTTATGTGTCAACTTGACTGGGCCACAGCATGCCCAGTTAGTTGGTCAGACATTATTCTGGGTGTGGCTGTGAGAGTGTTTTTTGATGAGATTAACATTTGAATCATAGACTGAGTAAAGCAGATTGCCCTCCCTCGTGTAGGTGGGCCTCATCCAATTAGTCAAAGGCCTGAAGGCCTGAGTAGAACAAAAAGGCTGACCCTCCCACAACTAAGGGGACACTCTGCCTGCCTGACTGCCTTGACCTGGGACATTGGTCTTTTCCCTGTCTTCAGTCTGGAGCTGAAACACTGGCTCTCCCTGGGTCTCGAGCCCACCGCCTTTTGGACTGGAAACGACAAGTCAGCTCTCCTGGGTCTCCAGCTTGCTGATTGCAGATCTTGGGGCTTGTCAGCCTCCAGAGTCACATAAGCCAGTCCCTACAATAAGTTCCTTTATATGTGTGTAAGTATACACACACACACAAAATTGGTTCTGTTTCTCTGGAGAGTCCTGGCTAATTCAGACAGCAACTGGGACATAGCAGAGAAGGCTTCCCTGACCGCTTGTGGGAGACAGCCGCCCTGTCTCCTGCACTCCCCTCCCACCCCCTTCATTATGGCACTTTCCTGCCCCCTCTGTCACTGTGGTCTGGGTATGTGCAGCCCCCACTGGACCTGAACTCTGAGGGTGATAAGAGCCTTATTCACAGTGCTTGGCATGTGTACGGTGCTTCACAGAATCGACCAGAGAGGACTTTGACAAGGGGTCAATCGGCATGTGGGGTCAAAGACTACAAAAGGCCAATGGGTGCGAGGAGAGAGGAAAGGTCCCTGTGCTGGGCAATGGTGGGAAAGGCTGTAAGGAGCGAGGCTGAGCAGTGAAGAATCAGAAACAGTGGCTCATGACTGATCAAAAGAAAGGCCCAAAGGGCCACAGGGCCAAGGGCTTCTGTGGTCATTTCACTATTTGACCCTCCCGGGCAGCCTGACCAAAGGACTGAGTGCTAGAAACCCCTGCGTCACAGTGACCTCACTGTCGACCGGCCTTCGGATGTGAGAAGCACCCACTGCCTTCTGTCTGCTACATTTTGAAGCATAAAATATATTTCTAAAGCAAGAGAATATCATTAAAGGTTAATTATGAGAAACTTAAAGGTTATTTTTGCATATCTCACCTCTTGGACAAAAGCTGCTTGCTCATTACCATGGTAGAATATAAATTAATCTGAAAAGCATTTAAAATGCCACAAACCCTTTCACTTTATTACGATGTTAAATACCATGAATAAATACGTGCTGCCCCGGACTGTGTGGTAGGAGGTCTGCCACAGCCCTCCTTCCTCTCTTGGTACTCCTGGACGCTCTGCCCTGAAGTCACCCCAGCCCCGCTCCTCTTCTCTGGACCAAGCAAAGCTCTTCCTGGTAGTTCCGTCTGGTTAGAGGCCACGTAGGCTTGTTTGAGCACAAGGCTAAGGGCACGCACAGGTATCCTGGCACAAGCCCACACGCTGGTGCTCTGCCCTCGGCCAGCCACAGCCCTCCAGCCCCAGGAGCCTCGGGTCCCAGGGCCTCCTGCTGATCTTGCCTCTGTCTGTGGCTTCTGACAGAAAAGGATGATTCCGGCCTTAATAAAGTTAGACTGAGTTTCACTGAATAATTTATCTGCACACATTGCATTTCAGAAGGCCAGAAGTCTACTTCTTCTCTTGCTGATGCTACACCTTCCTGGGGTGAACTGGGAGGCCAGCGGAAGGACCAGGAGAGACTGGGCTGGTGTACCCAAAAGGGGAGACACGAGGCTGCCCAGAAAGTCTTCCACTGTTGGGGCAAAGGGAGAAGTATGAGGAAAATGCACCAGCACATTCGACAGGGCAGCCACAAAAATGTCAGAAGCCACAGCCAGAGCACCACACCCCCGCACAAGGAGGCGAGTCCTGGAAAGTGGGAGAAATAAACAAGTGGTCCCTGTGATTCAGCACCAGATGCTGATCTTAACCTGAGAGCAGTGGGAAGAAAATGATGGAGAACCAGCACTCCCGGAGGAACAGTGGAGCCAAAGGGAAAAACTCAGCTCCCTGTGATTGCTGACCTGCCCTTTGTGGGTCAAGGACAAGAGTGAACAGGAGGCTAGCGGCCCCCAGAAAGTGCTGCTGCAAAGGGAGACAGAAATGAGAGCGGGGAGGGGGAGCAGCCACCATCTGCTGGGCATCTGAGGAGAGAAGGAGCCAGAACTCAAAGGGAAGAACACTCTGTCTTGATCAGAAGATCCAGGGTTATGTTCAGCTCTGCCACTATCACCCGTGCCACCCTGGGCAGGCTGTTTACGTCTTCATCTTCTGTCTGTAAAATGGAGACAATAATCTCTCCCTCTGCCAGTTGTCGTGAGGAAACACATGAGCTGGCAGAGCCAAGCTCTTTGAGGAGGATAAGAGAACTAATCCAAAGACGGGTACTATTAAGATTATCTATAGGCATCTTGAGAGAGACAAAGAAAAAGGTTAGTCAGTGCCTCTCAGGGGGACACGGTCCCACATCCTAAAGGAAAGAGAATGGGTTTGAATGAAGCCCGTTGTGAGAGACGACCAAAGGGAACCAGCGGCCAACAGCTCTGTGCAGCAGCCCTGCCATACATGCACTGGCTCCTGAATCACACAAATGCCCCCAAGCGACCCACACAGCCTCTCCTACATAGTCCAGGTGATAGGGTAATAAGACCAAACCGCTCCTCCCACCGCAGCGCTGCCCACACACTCAGACTGGAAACACAGATACTTGACGCTCCTAGTAACCATTTCCATCTACGGTCTGCTTCCTATACAGCATGCCTTTTCCACATACTATTTCATTTAATCTTTGCAAGAGCCCTGGGAGATGGGTATTCATAAGCCCATTTTACAGGAAAGAAAAAAAAAAATACCTGGGGCTCAGAGAGATGAAGCAACTTGCCCACTGGTCTGCTGCTGTCATGCATCCAACACCATTTTCCTAGCTCACAGATGGCAGAATTTAGATGGGCCCAGGTCTGTCTGTCACCAAAGCCCACACTCTCAAAATTACACTAGACTGCCCACTCAGGGAAGCTCTCAGGGGTTTCCTTCTCCATAGAAATTTCCATAAAACCAGAGACAAGGAAGCTGAGGCAATGAAAGCTGTGGGAGACAGAATAATGTTCCTCAAAGATATCCATATCCCAGTGCCTGGAACCCATGACCATGTTAGGCTACAGGATAAAGGGGGGTTAAGGTTGCAGATAGAATTAAGGTTGCTAATCAGCCGACCTTAACAGAGGGAGAGTATCCCAGATCATCCAGGTGGACCCAATATAATCAGAAGGGTCCTTAAAAGTGGAAGAGGGAGGCAAGAGAGGAGATCAGAAACAGAGGTCAGAGAGATGCCACACTGCTGGCTCTTAAGATGGAGGAAGGGGCCATGAGCCACAGAGTGCACGTACCTCTAGCAGCTGGAAGAGTCCAGGAAATGGATTCTGCCCTAGCACCTTCAAGAGGAACACAACCTTCCTAACGCCTTGATCTTAGCCCGCTGAGAGCTGTGTCGCACGTCTGACCTACAGAACGGTAAGATAATAAACACGTGTTGTTTTTAGCCACTACATTTGTGGTGATTTGCTATGGAGCCAATAGGAAACTACTACAGTAGGGATGCGTGTGGGGATAGGAGTCACACAAGAATCCCTAAGCTGAAAAGGTCCAGGGGTCACTTTCTGCTGGCACAGAAAAAGGACCAACCAAAAGGGAACAAGGACACACCCAAGGATCAGCACTGTCCCTCTGGGATCAGAGGACAAACCAACCTCCTTGAAAAGGCAGAATCCAGCCCCGCTTGTGAGAGCATCAGTTCATCTGCCCTAGGGGAGCAGCAGCTGTCTGTAAAGTGACGCTGACCTCCCAGGTTGCTGATTAGGTGTTACAACAAGAGGACCCACGTGCCCCTGCAGCAGGGCTGAATAATTCATAGCAGACTTATTTGAATGAGGCAGCAGAAGGCAAGGAGCTGAACTGGGTCACGCTGGCCCGGCCTGCTTGAACAATTCAGCTATTAGGTCATTTTAAAACAAAAGGGATGAGCTGTTGAAAGGATTAATTATTGGCTTCTCAACTCTCCTGAAGCACAGTGGCTAAAAATCATTGCAAATCGATGTCTATTAAACTGTCTCTGAACATTCCAGCCCTTCAGGAAAAGAAACTTTAAAAAGGGGGGATGGGGGAAAGCCCTGAAAATTCTAACAGGTTGGGATAAAGGGTACATGGTCCAGAAAATGTGCTCTGCTCCTTGTTAAAAGGATGCCCCAGCAGCCACTGGAAGCAATGAATGGCTGGTATCAAGATCTCAGAAGCAAATTAAGCCAACACCAGGAGCACGTTCCAGGAAGGAATAGAATGAATCACCTGAAGGTTAGATAAATTGAATGTGGAAACATTCAGGCCAGCTCAAGCTCATTTCCAGAATGACCTATGCTCCCTTTCCAGGCTGCCACAGGCAGAAGAGTCACTGAGGCCAAATCTGCCCCCATGAGGAACCAGACAGAAGCCCACTCCGCCAATGCAAAGGCCAGGCCAAGCCAATCCCATGCTGGGCTTCAGACCCCACGGCTCCTCAGCTGGTGTCCCCTCTGAATCACCCATCTGGGCTCTGGGTCTTGTATACAAATGAAGGGTTAGGTTGCAGAGCAGAGCCACCCAAAGTTCCCAAATGCTAAGCAGTCGGTTTCCTCACTCTGGCCAACAGGACAGTCCATCTGCCCTTTTTCACTGTCATATCTTGACTGGTGGTCTGAGGTGCCTACCACAGAATGTCCTTTTACAGATGGCTCAGGGCTAGCAAATAGATGTCAACAACAACTAGTGGTGGCCCTCTGAAAGAAGAGCTGTGTTAGGAAGGCTTCTAAGCCTGAATCCAGCTCCCAGGAAAAGAGAGTCATGATCAGTGATGTCCGCCCTGGGCGTTGATGGATCATGCATATTTGCAATCCTTGAATCCAAATCAGACATTTTTTCCTTCTCCCCAAAGCCCGCCAGTACACAGTTGTATATTTAGTTGTAGGTCCTTCTAGTTCTGCTATGCAGAACACGCCCTCAGCATGGCCTGATGAGTAGTGCTAGGGCCACACCCAGGATCCAAACCAGTGAAACCCTGGGCAGCTGTAGCAGAGCATGCAAACTTAACCACTTGATCCACAGAGCCGACCCCAATTCAGCCATTTTAAGGAGAAGGAAACTGAGTCCCAGAGAGGCAAAAGTGCTTTGCCCAAGGTCACACAGAAAGTGAGTGTTAATGCCCAGATTAGCTCCCCATCACACTTCATCTTTCTTACCAGTCTGCATGTAATGTGTGATTGTGGGAGGCAGCCTCACTTAGCCCCCAGTGATCCCTGCCTCCTGGAATTCACACCTGTGTGATCCCCTCCCCTCAGTGTGAGCTGGACCTAGCGGCTCACTTCTAGGAAAAGATTTCAGCAAAAGTGATAGGATGTCCCTTGTGAATCCCCAAAGAGACTCTGGCTTGGTCTTGCTCACCCTGCCATACTGTCCTGCTAACTTACTCTGATGAAGCAAGCTGCCATGTTGGAGAGGCCTATGTGGCAAGGAACTGAGGTGACCACTGGCCAATAGCTAGGGAGGAACTGAATCCTCCAACAACCAGGTGAGTGAGCTTGGAAGTGGATCCTGCCTCACTCAGATCTTCAGATGAGACTGCAGCCCCGGCGGACACTGTGGCTGCAGCCTTGTGAGACACCTTGAGGCAGAGGTATCTAGCTAAGCTGTCCCAGATTTCTGGCCCACAGAAATGGTGAAATGATAGATATTTGTTATTTTAAGTTTTAAAGTCACTAAGTTTCAAGGTAATTTGTTACATGGCAATAGATAACTAACATAGTGATCAATAATATGTTTCGTGTGGATAAATAAATGAGTTTGGGGCTGTGAGCTTGGCCTGTGCAACTTTTACCCTGTGGACAACCACCTCATCTTCTCTGAGAAGGGTGTGACATGAACTCCCATAATTCTCGCTGCTTTCCTCTCTGAAATTGTTTATCCTCGGGATCATTTTTGGTAGTTGAGAATGACATGACACTTCAGGCATCTTTTTGCAGAACTACAAAAAATGGAAGCAGGGAATAAGTGGGCTGTGTGTGTCCAGGACCCCGGGCAATCTGGGCTATTCTGTTCTGATGGATTCCTGGTTAGATAATCATAATAAATATACCAATAACACTATGTCCTATGCGCTCAACACGCTTCACTCATTGATTCCTCAAAATAATAGGTGCTATTATAATTCCTATTATACAGATGAGGAAACTGAGGCACACAAGTAGGTAACTTGCTGCTAATAAGTGGCAGAACTGGGATTCAAAATTCAGAGTCTGGCTCATGACCACCATGTACTTCAGCATAAACTCTCAATTGACCCCAGGGTTTCTCAACGTCAGCACTATTGACATCTGGGGCTAGATAATTCCTTGATGTGAGGGGCTGTCCTTGCACGTAGGATGTTGACCAGTGCAATGACCTCTACCCACTAGATGCCAGGAGCATGCCCCCTCCCATTGTGGCCATCAAAAATGTCTTCAGACATTGTCAAATGTCCCAGCACGGGGAGCTGGGGAAGCAAACTCATCCCCAGTTAAGAACCACTGCTGGGGCCAGCCCTGTGGTGTAGCAGTTAAGTTCTCACATTTCGCTTTGGTGGCCCAGGGTTCACCGGTTCAGATCCCAGGTGTGGACCTATGTACCGCTTGTCAAGCCGTGCTGCGGCAGGCACCGTCCCACATATAAAGTAGAGGAAGATGTGCACGGATGTTAGCTCAGGGCCAGTCTTCCTCAGCAAAAAAGAGGAGGATTGGTGGCAGAAGTTAGCTCAGGGCTAATCTTCCTGAAAAAAAAAAAAAAGAACCACTGCTTCAAGCATAGGAAGAAGTCAGCATGATCCCAGTGACCATCAGAGTGACCTTGTAAATGGTTCTGCTCATGGTCCTGTGAGCTGTGTGAGTATAAACAGAGGCTTTCAGATCAGACAGACATGGATTTGAGTCCAGCTGAAGGCCCTCTAGCTCCCGCCCCTCAAGCCTACCTAGACACTCAGTAAAAGGGGCCATGTTTGTGTCCTCAAGGGCAGGTCTTCAGCATCATGAGCAGCTTTGCCTCCAGTATGCAGCCTCCACCCAGCTCCCCACAAACTGAACACAAACAAAGACAGCCCAGCGGCAGCCCCCTCCATGAGGCTATTCTTTCTGGGATGTTTGGCTTTCTTTCCATCCTCATGCATTCCACGGCCTCTAGAACATTATAACTATTTATGCCAAAGCTACCAATTAATCTGCTCTCTCCGTGCTTCCAGGGTGAGAAAAGTCCAGGCATCATCCTCCTGTTCCTCATCAGGGTACACCATCCCCCCACCAAAGTTCACGGTTTTCTGATTGAAATTCACCCTTACAAATGTTGCTGTGCTGTTTTTCCCAATGAAATCAATTGAATCTAATTGATCTTGGCCCCATTTTGCATTCCTCCTACAGCTCTGTGTGTGTGCAAGTGCATGTGCACACACACACATACACACACACACCAGGCTCTCCTGTGTTCTCTGGGAATGACTCTCCAGTTATCTCAGATACGTGTGACTTGTCTCTCCAATTGGATTAGGGGCCATGTTTTCTACTGCCTTTGTAACCACACAGTGCCCAGTACAAACCTATGCACTCAATAAAGGCTTGTTGACGAATGCTAGACATTATGGAATTGCATTTCAATGCCCTCTCTCTGTGCCCCACCTGCCATCTGACATCCCTGATGAGACAGGCCGTCCTTGGTGGTTTCCACACCATCTCCCCTGAGGCAGCACTTCAATCTGCACGTTAGTGATGGCATCTTACCCCTGAGTTAACAAGGCTACTATCCCAAACCAGATCGAACCTGGTACCTCCCTCACATACAACCAGAAAGTCGAGATATGAAGCCATCTTCCTGTTGGAAGTCACTTTCCAAGCCAATTAGGGATAATTTTAGAAGAGTAAGTTCATGAGACGCAACATCAAATGCTCTCCTCTGAAATGAAGGCTTACTGTAGGATCAACTTCTTCAGAGCAGAAACCTCACTGGAAAATTATAATGAACACTTGGTGATGCAGAGAAGCCTGTTCCACCAGGTTATAAATACTCCCATGTGCCCCACTACTCCGGGTGGTTAAAAAATTATTTTAAAGCACTAAGATGCTGAAGTTGGAAAAATCACTCATATGTGAGTCAGACAGACCTGGGCTCTAGTCCCCACTTCTCTAGCTAATTAGCTGAGCGAACTTGGCCGGTCTCTAAGACTCAGTTTCCTCAACCTTGAGCTGAGGGAAGTGGCTGGACAGGAGAGAGAAGGGCTATGTTCAATACATGGCCCTCTCTCCCTCTCTCCCTCCCTCCTCCTCCTCTCTCCCTCCATCTCCCTCTGTCCTCCTCTTCCTCCTCCTCCTCCTTCTCTTCCTCCTCCTCCTTTTCTATCTCCTCCTTCTCCTTCTTCTGTCTCCCTCTCTATCTCTCTCTCTCGCTCTGCCTCAGTATCCCATAGGAGTTGTCCCCTTTGCAGGGCTGTTATGAGGATTGAGACCCCAGACTTGAAGGTGCTTTGCAAGTTATCAACAGCCTATGAGGTACTAAGAAAGCTTCAGTACTGGTCTATGAATCAGTGCTCTAAGCAGTTTTGCAAATTAATATAAACCAGATCTAAAAGAAATCAGATAGCTAGAAAATACAAATAAAAACTAAAGCTGTAATTAGCCCTTGGCTGACAGCATTAATGGCCAGGAAATCACAGCACACACCTCCTGAAACTCCATGGGAACACCCAAAGTTATTTCAAAATTGACTTGCATTTATCATTCTTTTACCAGGTATACCTTCATCGCATTTGGTTTGGGCTGATAGTAAATCGTGTTGTAGTTCCTAAACAAACGACAAACAGCTCAAAGCCACAGCCAGAGGCTCACTAGAAAGGACCCCAGATCTAACTTCCCTGCACGCCCACCCACCATGCTCATCTCAGTGCCCGTCAGAAAGGAGGAGCATTGTAGGAGAAATCCCCAGCAGCCTTGTGGAATTTTCCTAAACTAATGGCAATGTTACTTCTGTGAATTCAGACACTTATCCAGATGATGAAGCCCTAACTTTCTGGCAGGGGGTAAACTCACAAAGCAATGACCTTAACTTAGTAAATTAATTCCAAAGCACAATTGTTTTCGATCTTCATTTAAAATCAGCCTTCGTTAATCTAGATTTAATGACATAGGAAATGGAAATTCCCTTAATAAAACAAGTTATGAATATTTATCATCCCGTTTTACCTGAAAATTGAATAATTCATCAATTAACTTAACTATTAATTATTTAATGCAAAATTAATAAACTGCAAAACTCACATATCCTTGCAGACCCTCTGGCATTGGGTAAGGAAATTAACCACCAGAGAAATGTCGTAACTATGGGTAATTCCGGACAAACGCTGGTGGGATATACGGGGTTAAGGGTGGAATTTTTCTACAGGAAGCAGAACCAAACCACTTACTCATAATGTGAAGGGAGAGGTTTTTTTCTCACCTTGGAATTCTGTGCCACAGCCAAAAAAGAACTCAAAGTTTGGCAATTATTTCAAGGGAATATTTCTCCCATGCATTCTCTGTCATCCATCATCATCATCGTCATCGTCATCGTCGTCGCTGTCAATATTTTTCTCACATGCAGATGGGCCGTGATGAGAAGCTGCCACAGCCAGTAAAGCCCCTGGCCCCTGGAGACCACTTCCTTCCCCAAAGCCTCAGGTAGGACCCCGATTTTAAGCAGAGGGATTGAGCATGCAGAAGTGAGAGCAGGAATAAGTGAAGCAGGAGCGTAGAACGTGAGGGGACGAAGGGACAGGTGGGGTGTGACACCAGCCAAATGCTGAGCAATTGACATTCAAAGGGAACAAAGCTTTGAGCTTTGAGCCGCTGAGCACCTAATTCACCCCAGGCAGCCTGGCTCACTGAGAGTTCTTGTGACTCTCCAAACTCAGAAGCTCAGATTCTCTTGTGTCTTCTGAGAGGATGACAGCCAACAGGACATGGATACCTTCAGCTAGACAGGGCCTCATCTTCCATCACTAAAATGGGGACCCACAGAGCAAGGGAGCGCTCCCTCTTGGGTTCTCTGTCCTTGCATTCTTGTCCTTCCAGTTCATTCTCCACCTCCAGGGCCACTGGGATGAGCTTGTTAATCATATCTGCTCATTTAACTGCTCTGCTCAAAACCACTAGGAGTCCCTGCTGCATCCAGCATTATCCCTGAATCCTCAGCCTGGTCTACACGGCCCTCCCTAACCTTACCCTCACCTGCTTTGCCCCACCCTCCTACCTCCAGGCGCAAGGACTTTCTGTCTAGTCTCACTCTCCTAAGGCCTACCTGCCTCAGATCTGCACAGGCTAATACAGCACGGCCAGGAGTAATGTACTTTCCTTTTGCCCTGCTCATCCCGCACCCAACACACACAAATACACTCACACACATGTGCACTCACACTCACACACAGGTACACATATGCTTACACACACTCATGCGTGCACACGCATGCTCACATACACATACTTACATTCACATACACATACAGGCACACTCGCATGCACACATATGTTCATACACTCACGTACTCTTGCATGTACACACATGCTCACACACTCACATGCTCCCACACACACACATACTCATGCACACACACACTCACACTCATTCTTCAGGTCTCTGTCCAGAGCTCAGCCCCTCAGGAAGGCACCCCAACCATCACTCCCACCCTCCTATCCCCCCAGTGCAGTGGTGCCTCTCATTGTGCTTGTTCCTTGTGGCACTCCTTAAAATCACGATGACTGCAAATTATCTGCCTTGCTCACTATCACATCCCCAAAGCACAGCGTGGCGCCTAGCACATCGTGAGCAATCAAAAAGTATTCACTGAGGGGGCCGGCCCGGTGGCACAGCAGTTAAGTTCGCACCCTCTGCTTCGGCAGCCTGGGGTTCGCCGGTTCGGATCCCAGGTGTGGATATGGCACCACTTGGCAAAAGCCATGCTGTGGTAGGCATCCCACATATAAAGCAAAGGAAGATGGGCACGGATGCTAGCTCAGTGCCAGGCTTCCTCAGCAAAAAGAGGAGGATTGGCAGTAGTTAGCTCAGGGCTAATCTTCCTCAACAAAAAGTATTCACTGAATAAACAGATGAACCAACAATCTCATGAGGAGACAAGTTGGTGTCATGTAGTTCAGGAATGAAAGGGCTCACACGTACCCCAGTAGGAGAAGACTCGCCCCTTCCCCAAATAGAGCTCCCTCAGGCCCCAGATCAGAGGGTCAGCGTCTCTCGAAGTTGGTGGACCGAATTAATTATCGTGAGCCTGTGACACTGGAGGCAGAAGAGCCGGGGGTTTGTGTGTGTGCAAATCTGTGGAAATGGCACATTTCACGGTGCAGGCTGTGCTCCCGGGGAGAAGTGAACACATCTTGTCTGCTTTCACTCCTCCATTGCACAAACGTTTTATTCTTTCCCTAATTTCATTGCCTTTCTCTACGACTTTCTCCTTAAACCTGGCAGTGGTCTCCTTTTCTGACACCTCAGCCTAGGCTCCAGCCACCCTTTTACATACAAATTCAATTCCACGACAGTCAAAGAGTTCCGGGGCCTGAAGAGCTCCCCCTAAAACCTGGGCCCGACTTCCTACACACCTTCTTCGGGCAGTGATGGGAATCACGAAGCAGCCAGCCCAGACACGCCTCAGTGAGTCTCCCACCCTTGGCACCACCAGGACCCTCTCTCCCTGCAGGTGGCTGCTCCAGCCCCAGACTTGGGCTCCCCTCTGCCCCCTAGAGTCACCTCAAACTAGGCCGCTCAACCAGCAGTAAGTTCCCTACTGAGTGAGGTCAGGGCAGCCAGCACAAAGAACTTATTTCTTCTTTTAGGTGGAATTTTCCTCTACCCAGAACGCTCCAATGTTCCATCTTATTAAATCATTGAATGAAAAGGAAGAAATTCTTCCTTAGTAAGAAATTTTTTCTTACAAAGAAAACAATGATTGAAGCAGGAAAGGATGTGTTGTGTGTGCACATGTGTGTATGAGGGTGTTGTGTATTTGTAATGTGTATAACTGTGCATATGTTGTGTGTACATATGTGTGTTGTGTGCACATATGTATACACATGCGTGCATGTATGTATACTGTATGTGTGTCTATACAGGACTGTTCATTGTGTGTGTGTTTGCTTGTAAGTATATGTACATGTGTATGTATATGCACTTGTGGCTGTGCATATGTGTTATGTGTCTGTATGTGCACATGTGCACTATGTATTTGCACATGTGTATGTGTGTAAACACACACCATACAAAGCAGAAGCTCATGTGGAAAATGGGATATGCAGTAGAGCCGGAGAACCAGGAAAGGTTTTCCTCCTTTGTTTTTCATTGATTTTGAATTTTTTTAACGCCCCATAATAAAGGACTGTGGGAAATCTAAGAATAGCAAAGACAGTAATACCTCCTAGCTAGAATGAGAACAGTGGGAGAGTCTCCAGCCCAGAATATCCAGCTGATCTGGGAATTACTCGTTATACAGAAAATCATGAATCGCAAAAAGTAGTCTGTCCCGAGAACACAGCTCCCACCTTGCAGCACTGCGAGGCCCACAGGCAGCTCCCTCGCCCTACAGTGAACAATGACTTATTAGATCACAATTGATCCAGAGGAAATACCACAGATGCCAATCCGGGCCCATTACAGAAATACCAGACAACCCTAATTTTCCAAATCCAGGAGAGGAGGGTGAAGAATAAGAATAAACTGGTAGGCAGCAGAAACGAAACAAGATTACAGTCCCTGGGCACTGGTGGGGTGTGTAAATCCTCTCTGTCTGTGTGAGCACAGTGCCAGTGAGCTATTTCATTCTCAGCAGAAGTCACCGCTGCCAGGTGGTCTTGCTTAGAGAGGCCAGCAGGCGTCACCCTAGATGAGTGGTCTCCAGACAGGCGCCCCAGACCCTGACTGACATTAAGGTGCCCTGATGAGAAGCACCCTGCCATGAGACTTTAGTATCACCCAAGGAAGACACCTTCATAGCCATGTAGAGAGAAAAGGTGTCAAGGTGCCATTGTCAGGCATGACACACATAGCACACTGATGGCTTCAGCAGTCCCCAGAACCCCCAAAATCCTGCCCAGGGAGAGGCCACGCCCCTTGCACCAACACCAGGAAAGGCTCTGAACCAAGTGTGTTGCATTGAAGAAGGTGGGGGAGGCAAGCGTTGGGAGTGTGGTGTTGCTGGGGCTGCACGCCTTTGGGGCTGCATCCTTGCACACAAGCAGTGTGCACAGCTCAGCAACAGGCTTTCCTGGGCCCTGAACAGTTGTGCATTTAGAAACCTCAAAACTGCATTGTGAGATGTTTCTTTCTACAGACTGAAAAGAGAGAAAGAAAAAGCAAGAGACTGAAACAGCAAGTAAGACTGAGAGTGAACATGAGAAGAGGAAAGAGGATGAGAAAAGGGAGCAGGTCCCAGGTGGGCCGGCTCCCAGGGAGGCAGACAGGGCCAGCTGACATGGAGGAGTGAGCATGACACTTCCAATGCAATGACTGTGAATGGATGCAAACAAGTATAAACCCACAAGGACAGAGTGGAGGGGAATGGAGATGACAGGAGGTCAGAGATGTCAACATATTCTAGAGAGATGGAAAGCAGATGCAGGGTTGATGACTGACATTCCAGAGTAGAAGCCAAAACCCACATCCCCCAGAGGGGACACCACAAACAACAAGCCAATTCACCTCCAGAGCCCTGGAAATGCCAGGAATTGGGCCCTCCCACGGCCCTACATCCACCCCCAGCAGCCGGGCAACCACCTGGCCTCTGCCCTCACTGGAGACACGTCTATTCTCTGGAGAAAGGGACCCCGAAAGACTCTGAACCTGGAGACAGTAGAGGAGAGGCAGGAAACTCAGACGTAAACCAAGAGAATTAATTAATGGTGAAATTCCAAGCCCTTCCACTGCCTGGTTCCCAGCCCACTGGCAGCCAAGCCAGCCCAAACCACCAGGCAGCACACTGACAGATCCTTCTGGAAAACTCAAGGGCATCTCCAGACATCAGCATCCGGAGATGCTGAATCTCAGAAGCCCCCATGCAAAAGCTGGGCAGATCCATTAACAAGCCCTTCCCCCAGGTAAGGAAAATAGTGAATGGCAGAGTGAGAGAACTAAATCCTCATTTAGCATACGAGGAAGTCAGAAGATAACGTCTAAAACTGACAAATCAAGAAATAGCAGAATAAACATATTGAGAAATCTAGAGGTAAATATCAGAACTAAAAGAACTGAACGGGGCCACTCCTGGGAAATAGGATTGAGCTGTAGGGCAGAGGACTGCTATTTTTCTTACAAGCCTTTTAGGACCATTTCATTTATTAAACTATGTGTGCGTGTGTATATATATATTTGATGAAAATAAAAATAGTAAAAGAAACGGGAGGCGGGAGGCAGGAGGCAGAAGCTGCAGCTGTCTAACCCAGGGAGACAGGAGACACAAACAGCCATTCCCCTCTCTTGGCTTCCTCCCAGGAAGGAAGCCTGGGACTTGCACCCCTGACTCCCAGAAGTGAGGAGGGCCGTGATGAAAGCTGGCACGGCTGGCGGTGCCATTTCAACAAGCCACTGGGATCAGCTGAGGACACAGGAGGCTTGCTTGTCCTCTGACCACGAACTCCATGTGTGTGACAAACTCTCCCTGCCCAACCGCAAAAAAGGGCAGCCACGTACAGGCTGCACAGCCTGGACAACTAAAGACAGCCTGGGTCTGCTCCCAGGGGCACCACAGACACAGGGACCTGGGCACCCAGGGCCCCTCCTGGCCCCTTTCCTGTGCATGGAGGGGATTCAGTGAGGCGGCCTCCGCTGTCCCCTCCTGCCTCAACACTCTGCATTCTGCGATTCCGGATAATGAACTAGAATCTGGGACAGACCCACTTCTATACGGAGGCTAGGGATTTCCCTACCACCGTCGAGACACCAGACACTTTATCAGGATCCAGGTCACAGCTAATTCCCTGCCTCATCCGGAAATGTATCCAAACTGCAGGACCCCAGGGCAGATGCCTTCCCGGGGGGGCCAGGCAGCCAGGGCTCCTCGTGAGCAGACACCACATCAGTGAGCTCCCTTCATGCTACATTTGCTCTTCAGTTGGGGATGATAGTTTGGATGTCGTCAAGGATTTGCTCAATGCATTAGGCAAATGCTGAAATGGATGTAACATGACACATCGTTATGTTAATTTGATAGCAGGTCCCCAATTCAGCATAATGCAAAGGTCACCACATTGAAATGATTGCTGACCTAGTTTATTTTTTCTTTTGCAGTTCTGAAGAACAGAATCCCTGAGATGATCTAGGTACAAGGCTGCCCTCCCAAACTCTTCCCCCAACAGCACTCCCTAAACACACACACACACTGGACCAATCCCCGGCCCCCAACTCTGCCCAAGTGGACACAGAAAGAGCTACAGAAGCAGCTCTGGGAATCTTTTATTTAGTTGTTGTAAAATATATGTAACATAAAATTTACCTTTTTAACCATTTTTCAGTGTACCGTTCAGTGGCATTAGGTATATTCACATTGTTGTGCAACCATCACCACCAACCATTTCCAGAACCTTTTCATCTTCCCCAAACTGAAAGTCTGTCCTTATTAAACACTAACTCCCACCCCCCTCCCCAGCCCCTGGCACCTCCGTTCTACTCTCTGTCTGAATTTTCCTCTTCTTAGTACTTCACGTCAGTGGACTCATACAGTATTTGTCCTCTTGTGACTGGCTTACTTCACTTAGCATAGTGTCCTCAGAGTTCATCTATGCTGTAGCATGTGTCAGAACTTCATTCCTTTTTAGTTCTGGGAATATTCTGATCATCCAGATGGGACCTCCACATGATTTTTGCAATTCTATTCTGGTCACTCGAGCAGCCTTCCCAGGAATAGGGGCTTCCTTAGAAAAGTCCTGTAACTGTCCCAAGGAGCAGATGTCCTGGAGGTGGCAAACAGGTCACTCCCATGTGCCACTTACAGAGGGGCTGGAAGAAGCAGCCACAGCCTAGGGCCTGATCAGGTTGGTTTCTAGGTGGGCCCTCTGCCCACACTCTGGCACCACGCCGGGCCCATCTCTATTGGTCTGCGCTCTGCTAACTGACTGCTCTGCCCACGCCCTGCCCCACAGCTCCTCTCTACCAAGCTGCTCAGAGACAAAAGAGCCAGCATACCCCTGGCCCTGGGGGGCTCCCCATCTCAGTGCAGAGGCGAGACTTACGGACTTCTGATGGGTAAATTGTCAAACGATTGGCGATAGAGTGTGGCCTGCCATGTGGCCTGTGGAAGCCGACAGTGAAGAGGCCTCAGCGTGTTTGGGGAGGGCTCCCAGGAAGAAGAGAGATGCAAAGGATGTGCGGATTGGGCAGGACATGGGGCATCTGAGGAGTGGTCAAAGGCCCACGAGGGAAAGCAGAAGGAGGGGACATGCGAGGCGTATTTGGAGAGCAGTAAGCAGCCCCCAACTGTCACAGGTACTCTGAGGTGTGGAGTCAAAGAAAAATAGTGAAAAAGGCCAGTTGAGGCAGAGGTTAGACTTTATCTCATAGGAAGTCTCTAAGGTTTACCAAGTAGAACAATGCTGTAACAAAAGGAGTACTGTAGGAAAACCGGGGGGAAGGAGTCCAGCTGGAGAGGGAAGCGCAGGAGGAGCCGTTTCAATAATCAAGCCTGACGCAGGTGGTAAGGGCCAAACGGGAGGTGGGGGGACAAAGAGAAAGAGGAGCCATGAAGGGCAACCAGGTGTGGGCTTTGGTGTCTTTAAAAATGAGGCGGCTCTTCTGAGAACCAGGGAAGTCAGAGAATGGAAACAGTGGGAGTGAGGGAGCAGGCAGAGGCGGGACAATGGGTTGAAGACAATATGACGTCCAGGTGCCCGGAAAGTCAGACTCAGGGAATGGTCCACAGAGAGTGAATATCAGACCCTGGAGTTGCTGAGGTCCTGGGAGGGAGAACAGTGTAAGAAGGAGCAGAGGACCCAAGACTTGGTGTCGGGCTGGGAAAGATCCAGGCAGAAGAGGCACTGGACCCGTGGCGTTCAGAGAGCCAGGAGAGGGAGGACAGGGTCTCTCACAGAGTCACTTGGGTCTTCTGGAAACTCAGGTCTCCCCTTCTTCTCCTTTCCTTCCAGACCCCTCCCTCTACTTGGCTGTTTTACTGCTTATTGACCAAGAAGCATTTAGTGTTCATTATAGGAAAATTCTATTACTAGACCTTTAGTGCTTCAGTGTTAAGGTGCTATCTATATCAATCGAATTAATTAATTAGATAATTGATAGCATTTTTCAGCCTCCTTCTAACCCATATACATAGGATCCCTGGGAAGAAAGTGCTTTCAATTCCATCTTGAGCTTTGCGTGTCCCCAGCTTCCAGAGAAGGCTGCACGTTTCCCATAGGAGGAGAAACAAATTACTGGGATTGCAAAATTTTGCAGTCTGTCTGCTTGTGCTCAGCTCTTCACCCTCCGGGGGAGTGTGCAGTTCTCCTGCACTGCCCGCAACTGGGGGGCTAAGTCCAATTCAGGAAGGCTGCACAGGGACCCACTTGGCTGACGAACCTGAGCCTTGCTTCCCAACGAAAGGAGGCTTTGCCTGGCACCTGGGTCTCCCAGGTGGTCCAGAAGTCACAGAGATGGAAGGTGGAATGGAATAGTGTGGCACTATTTATTGGGCCGCCTTCAAATCTGCACACCCACTATGTGCAGTGGAGGTATAGCATAAAAGCTAAGACTGTGGACTTTGTACAAGGATAATGCTGGGCTCAAATTCCAGTTCTGACACTTGCTGTGCACCCTTGGACAGATCCTGTACCCTCTCTGCATCTGGCTGCCTGGCAGGGCTGCTGAAAGGATTTAAAGGCCCAGTGCCCAGCCCACGGAAGTGCTCCAGAGCACAGTAGTAGGCCAATTAGGCTATCCTGGGGGGAGATATACAAGACAAAAATAAAAAAGGGTAAACCCAAGTCTCTTCCTTCACAACACTCAGATTCATGTTTTCTTCCGCACTCTCATTCACTTCACTAATATTTATTGAGTGCGCACCATGTGTCCAGCACAGCCCTAGGCACTGGGACACCCCATGCACAAGCCAGACCAAAAATTGGAGAGGAGGTCAGATAATGAAGAAATAAATGAAAGAAAGAAATAAGTGAAATACCTCATGTGTCAGATTTATCATCATCCGTGGAATCATAAAACAAGAAAAGAGGAAGGGAGGTCTGGCTGGATGGGAGGGGTGCGATTTTAAATTGTGTGTTCAGGGAAGACTTCACAGAGAAAGTGACACCCAAAACAAGGCTGGAAGGAGGAGCTGGAAGAACATTCTAGACAGAGGGAGGAAGCTCTTAATTCCAAGATTCTAAGTTCACCTGATGGGGTAGGGAGTGTGGAGTTCCCCCGGGTCTCCAAATGGTATTATTATAGTGCTGAGCACACAGCAAGTGCCAAATAAAGAAGTCCTGAAGGGTGATTTTTCAAACTGCCATTTCCAGAAGGTCCCAGTTGCTGATAATACAATATGGGCTGTTTGAAAATTCAGCATTCAGCCGCTGCTGCCTCCAAGGCCCCCAACCCTGTGAGCCTCCTTGTAGCACACCTCATTATTAAACAGGTGAGCAGGGCTCCCGGGACCTTCTCTGTAATTAGGGCAGTATCTGAGCAAGGGCTATATTTATAACCCCCAGCCATCAGCAAGCCACAGAGACAAGGAGTGGCTCCCTCTGCAGCTCCTATACCAACATCTATATGTGAACTGATTACAACAATTAATTTAATAGGGATTCCTCCGCACAAACAATGTATCATTTTATTAGGAAACTCTATAAATGTCAGTGGTGCAATTCATTTTTATTAATTTTCTAAAATGAAATTAGCAGTGGCGGCGGCGGCTGTGGCAAACAGAAGCTGTATTGCCTTCTCATTCAGCAGAGTATTGGTGTCATTAATTCCTTAATACCAGGAGGCCGGTTTGTATGAACTCAGCAGTTAACTGCACCAATTAATTTCAATACAAGAGATGGGAGGAGGGGATCCAAACTCAACTCAACAACTAATTTAGGAAGGTCCTTGAACAACCACAGCAACTTTTCCTCCTCCTGGGACAAGAAGCTTTCAAGTGTAAACATGGAGTGGATATTATAATACTAAGGGGAAGCGTTCTGTCTTCACCCTCTGCCTTTAGGAGAGAAATTGGTCCTTCCAAACCCTTCCAAAAAGGCCGATGCCCCCCTGCAGTCAAAGCCTCCAGCAGGCCTAGGGACTGCCCCTTGCAGACAAGAGGAGCGGTGACGTCCCAGTGCATCAACACAGACCCTCACAGCGTGCACACCAAGATCACAAGCATTATTCCATCCAATCCTCACACTGACCCAATGAGCACAGGATCAAAAACAACTCCATTTCCCACAGGAAGAAGGAAAAGTGGAGCTTTTAAAGCGGCTAAAATGACTCTCTTAAAGTCACAAAGCTACTGAGTGACAGAGCCAGGGCGCAGACCCAAATCTGTCAATATCTGAAACCCACATTCCTTCTTTTCTGCCATGCACGCCCCTTCTGCCTTGGGATGGGACGTCTCTTGGCTCTATTTATACTCCAAAAAGTCAAGTGAGTCAAGGATGACCATGAATGACATTCACTTCTCAACTGAAATCCACATTCCAAAGGCTGAAACACAGGGCAAGATCCCCGCCCTGAAATGTTCTCCCGTCCTGCAGTCAGAGGACGAGGAAGCAGGGCACGCGCCTGCATATCTGAGATCAGATGTCTGGCACAGGACGTGTTCCAGAGAATCTCACTCTCTGGCTACAGAGAAGCTCTTTCCTTCCACTTAGATTCAAGGAGTGCTTCACTGAGGAGTGAAAGGCGTATTGAGAGGCTGGAAGCTGCTTGAGATGAGAGCCTCTGTTGGGTCAGGAAATGGTGCAGAGGCAGAAATCAGACAGACTTCTTTACCCCCAAAGAAACTAGGGCAGTGGTTCTCAAAGTGAGGTCCCAGACCGGCTGCATCCCATCACCTGGGAACTTGTTAGAAATAACAGATGCTCAGGCCCCACACCAGACATACTGAATCGGAAACTCTGGGGGGTGGGGCCCAGAATCTGTGCTTTAACAAGGCTTCCAGCTGATTCTGATCACCATTCAAGTTTGGGAATCACTGTCCTGGAAGAACACACCCCCAGAAGAAAGGAGAGATGTGTGCCAGGCCTTCCACGGTTCGGGCTATAGCTCTGCTCGCCAAGTAGTAGATTGCGTCACCATTCACTGGCCACTCCTCTCGTCTACCCCCACTCTACAGAAGAGTGTCTTTCCTGCCCCATTCTTATTGGCTTGGCCACAGGAATTGCTTTGGCTAACGGATTTGTGAACAGTAGTAACATGTGATGCCACATCCGGCAGGGCTTTTCATTGTGCCTGAATGGATGGCCTTGGGCTTTTAAGTCCCTGCCATCTTCCATGGCAACCAGATATTCCAGAGAATGGGGGCTTCCTCAGCCTAGGTCCTAGAACAAAAAGACACGTTGAGTGGCCCTGAACCCAAGCCAAAGCCACAGCCCGGCCACAGACACATGAGCAGGAAATAAAAATGTGCTGTTGTAAGTCACTAAGTTTGGAGATAGCTTCTTTCATAGCATCATAATAGCAAAAGCTGACTGGCATAACCCATCTGATTTTACAGAAAAGAAACTCATGGCCCGAGAAGGCTGAGGAGTTGTGGGCATCCTGCAGAGGAATTCAGGCTGAAAGGTAAGTGAATCAGAGCCAAGCCTGTAGCCCCAACTGGGGGGTGTGAATCTCAGGAACTAATCTCCCTTTTCCCAACATCCTCTGACCTCCTCCAAAATGGAAATTCTGCCCTCATCTAAAAGATGCCAATCATTAAAAACCTAAGCCTAAAGAAGTAATATTTTAAAGTATCTTCTAGAATGAGTAGATGTGGCTCAGAAAGAACAGGTCAAGCTGATGGCCAAGGGGGAAGAGGACACATCCTTGCCCCTTTCTCTGGTGCCAGGTAACAAACCTGGAGAACTTGGTGCTTCCATCCAAAGGGAAACAGACTGGGCATTCCACTTCGTAAATTCAAACCCACAGCCCAGTCATCCTGTAAACCACATTCCCGGCTAACATTCCTCAAGCTAAGAAACACCTGGCCCTGTCACCACTAATAGAAAAGCTGTGGCAATTGGAAGAGAGTGGCCACATACTTCCGAAGCTCTACAACATATACCAAAAATAAAAACTGAGAGCTGGGGAAGAAAGAAAAGGCTGTCTTTAAAATAAACCCTAAATCCCAACTTTACCATTCCTCACAAAATAATATCACTAGCATTGACAGAACACAAGTGGGCTGACTCTTCATCAATCCCCTCCATTCCCGAGTGGTGGCAGAAGTTCAGTGTTTGTGGCAGCCGGTAGGTTCAAGAACGTTTACCGCATAATAAACTGCAAACTTAGCCATTGCTTCTGATGTGGGGATCTTCTTAGCACCATGAAGAATAACTTGATTTTCGGTTTGCAAAACACTTTGAGATGAAAGTGGACAGTTAAGGTAGTTTCCCCTTTAAAAAATAAGTTTCTAGAGAACAGCGGTGGCAGGTGGGCACTTTCCCAAAATAGACTCCCCTTCACGTTCCTGCCGGCCAAGGCTTTCAAGGCCCTCGGCTGAGGGATCCGGCGTTAAGCCATCAGGTTAAAAGTTCCAACTTGCATGACAGCAGCTGTGCTGTTTTTAAGCCATCTGATTGCGTTCACTTCCACGGTCTTAGGTCAGTTAATGAGGCCTCAATGTCGCAAGCTATCAAGCACAACATGGCATTTTCAACTTGCCCATGAATTGACTGGTCAAATCAGGTAATCAATGAAAATCAATCCATTCACTGTACATATTTGAAAAACTGCAAGATCTGGCACATTACCTTGTCTTAGGGGAGGTGGTTAGCCATTCTTCGTGTTTCTCAAATGTTATTAAATAAGCTGCAATTTCCTGAAACAGAAGAATAAAAAGATAATAACAACAATTAGCTTACGTTGGATCCTAAGAAGTAAGAAAGTTTTTGTTGTTTCCCAGCTGCTGTTCTTCTTTGTAAGGCTGGAACCTCATCTCTGCTGGAAAAACATGCGACTTGGACTCTCTATTTTGATTTTTTTAACTCCTTTCCATTCAACCTGCCATACAATAATAATCAAAGCATGGGTTTCAAAAGATGAGTCGGTGGCAAGGACAAAGATATTTCTCTGTGGGAAGAAAACATCAGACACCATTTCAGATTCTAAATGTCATTAATTTGAAGGAGGGAAAAACACATGCCAACAACAGGTCTCCGCTCATGCAAGGTCATAATTGGAAAGTTTAGTCTGTCTTCTTCTGAAGCTGGACTAATCTTTCATCATTGTCACAAGAGACGTTGCATTCTCTCAGCTTGATTCCCAACCCCCTGAGCCAAATCACACAAAGATTAAAAAGAAAAGAAAAGATAAAGCCATATTCCAGAGAGAGAGAGAGAAGTTAACCTTTCCCACTACTGGTAACTTCATCTATTGAGCGGTGCTTCAGAAAGAAGCGCAATGTCAGCAGAGTTTAAGGAAAAGATGGAGAAAATGTGGGCACCTGAAGGTAAATTAAATATTTATAAACACAACAACATCAGTGCAGATAGAATTACTGATTTATTAATAATTTCCATAAAAAGCCAGTGGGTGACATCAACATAAGTCATTGCTCCAGCTCTGAGGCATGATATGGCCCATTACTTCCAGCTCCAAACGGATCTGCTAACATGAAATTGGCAGGGATTGTAAGTTAAATTAAGGTTGTACTAGCACACATTTTCCTTGATCTTGGTGATGATACAGCATGGAGCTGCTGCCCTTGACTATCAGAAAAATGCATAGAAGAGGCTTCCGTCTCAATGCTCTGCAGCCAGGGTTCCTCCAGGGCTCCTTGTGATGGAGCAGCCCACCACCCAGAGGCTCACAGCCTTCCTCTGCAATTAGGCTTCTCTGGGCTCAGACGTGACGGACTTGACACCTGTGATCAGAGATGCTAACCTTGGCCTTGAATAAAAAGAAGAAACTATCACCAAAACCAGGTAAGCAGAGCAGGTGAAAGTAGAAACTACCACCCATGCCACGCAGTATGAAGGCCACAGACCCAGGTGGAGATCAGGGTCTCACATAATCACGGAAACGAGGTAGCCAGTGACCTGTAAACCAGAGCCCAAGCAACTTCTGTCCGGAAGCCTGGACCTTTCACCAAGAACCTGGGAAGCAGAAGCCCATGGCAAAAATAATGTTGCCTCATTGTACAGGTTTCTATCATTTATGGCAGCTAAAGAAATTGTAAAATAAGAAGCTGATCAACCAGAACATTGTTCTCTCTCATCCCTGAGGCTTTTCATATTCTATTTCCTCTCCTAGAAAATGCTTTCCCTAAGGTCTCACCATGGATATCACCTCCTTTGGCTATGTGCTCTCATGGCACCTGGCACCTCCCTCCAGTGCGTAGGATTTATCATTCTGCGTTCTAATTGCTTGTTTACTTGAATAGCATCCCCCGCTGGACCATGAGCTCCTCAAAGGCAAGGAATATGCCATCACTGATGTATGCCCAGGACCTAACAGTGTCCTGAGGCACACAGGAAGCACCTGATAAATGTTTGTTAGATGGATAGATGGATGAGAGGGCAAGAAGGAGGGAGAGCTGGCATTATAGAAATGAATGTGCATATATAACTGAGTATGTGTGTCTGTGTGTGTGTGTGTGTTCTGAGTGTGTGTGTGTTTGTATATGTTTATTACTGAAGATAGTTGAAGCAAGAGCTTAAAAGCAGCAAGATGCAGCAGTTCCCAGCTAAGCCCTTACCAATGAGTTAATTAGCTCTAAGTCACTGCAGGAAGGTGGTATCGCATCATGGTCAAGAGCACACACTTTGGAAGAAAACAGACCTGGCTTGGGGGCCCGCTCTGCCATTTAGGAGCTGCCTGATCTTGAGCACATTACTTAACCTGTCTACACCTCACTTTCCTATGAACCCAAGATAACGCCACCTCATGAGGCAGTTATGAGAGGCAACAATTGTTAAGACACTGACTGAATATAGCAATGCCCTGCAACCACAGCTGCCATTATTATCATTGTAAGGTCTGCATGGTGTGAGCCGCCTGTCTAGAGGCCCCTGATGAGGTAGCAGGTACCAAAATGGTCCAGGTCAGAAGCTGCCAGCGCTTTATCTATCCCCACCCTCTACCCCCTCACACCTTCCCATGCCCACGCTTGCAGAAAATGAATGGTAACATCACGATGACTGTTCAGAGTTTCTTGGAGTCAATCCTTCCATTTAGCTATGGTTGTCCACTTAGTTTCACAAAACACTGAGAGCAGACAGTAGCTGGAGTCAGTAATTGGATAAACTGAGCCACTTATTATGTGTATCAGCTCATCTACCTGAATTTCAGGAGACTTGGTATCCAGAGGAATAGTCTGTGCCAACTGGAATGCCCTTACCCGGGATCATGCTAAGCGCTAAGTGACCCCTACTGGCCCAGAAGGATGGGGGCACAGTGCATCCCTGCCACCTCTACATTTATCACAGTGTTCCAAAGACCCAGACACCCAAAGAAAACCTTCATGAACATCCTCAGCCAACACTCACCCCAACCTGGCAGGGGTCCCCTACTGCTACTGTCCTTCAAAGAGAAAAACTCCCTGGACTACTTATTGCATTCCATATTGACTCCACATACATTTCTGGGGCACCTGCTATGTACCAGTCAGTGAACAAGACCACTAGGAAGCCTGCCCTCAAAGAGCTCACAGTCGAGTAGGGGATGAAGACAAGTCAGTGTAAGAATTCAATGCAAGCACTATTACAGGGTCAACTGTCTAGTCAACTCTGTAGCCGACCCAGAGGATCATCTCAGGTCTAATGAGCTGCTGTGCAAGCAAGCAGAGGCCCCAGGGAATCACACTGATTTATGAACCACCTTTGAGCACTGGCCACTCCCTTCTCTACCCCTAAGGTAACAATGACACCTCCCACACAGAGTCCCCTTTGTGGAGCACCTATCACACTCAAGAGCAGCCCTTCTGAGCAAAGGAAACTGAATACCCAGACCCAGGCTTCCACCTCTGTCACACTCCAGTTGGCTTGGACCTGGAGCTGGACTCGACCACCAGGGAGTGTCACCATGTTGCTGACTGGCTCCCACCTGAACTGGACATGTCTGGTCACCTGTCTACTCCAAGACCCATGTTTCCCAGTCTGCCCAGCCCATTTCTCTTATCTAGGTCTTGCCTACCTTGTCATCAGATGGTAGACCATGGGTTGGACTCTGCGTTCCCAATGCTTTGGTACTGGTTGGGGAGATGAATATGCACATGCCAAAGTACCACATAGAATAATAGATTCGAAATAGTATACATAAAAGTAAGAACCATCAAAATTCAGAGTAAGGAGAGTCAGCTGGTGTAGGAAGGAAAATAATTTGGGGGAAAGAGAGGTTTCATCACCTGGGTCATCGTTACCATCACGGTGTCTAACACTGGTGGAGCGATGTCTAAGGCCAGTACTGCTTTAGGACTTTATGGAGGATCATCTCACTTAATCTTCACAGCAAACTATGAAGTAAGAACCACGTGCATTTTACAGGTGGGGAAACTAGGGCATGGAGCAGCTAAGCAGCTTACCCAAGGTCACACAGCTAGTCTCTGTAGAACCAGAACCCAAGCCCATGCAGAATGGTTCCAGAGCCCACACTCTCCACTGCTGTTCTAAATTTCTTAAGGAACAGCCATGATGTACTCAGATGGAGAAAAGGAAAACCTGCTTGTGGAGTCATGCTTCCCCAACAGGGGCTAAGAGCCTCCTCCTCCCTACTTACCCAGTGTCACTTCGCTGTCCCACCTCTCTTCAGGGAACCAGGAGGAGCCAGACTGAGCATCCTCCAGCGGGATTCTCTCCTTCCAGGAGGATCAAGCTCATTTCCACCCAAAAACCCTTATATGATTAATGGGATCATCTACTTCAGTGATAGGGAAAATTCCTTATATCCAGGAAACATTTGCTTAAAATATCTTACAAGGCAGACAAAAAGAGAGATGCTCTAGCTGAAGAGGGAAAGAGGTTTTGAAAAGAAGGATCTTCAGGCCAACTCTCTGGCCTCCCCCATCTTCCCTGAAGCTCCACCAACCTAGGCCTCTAAGGAAGGCAGATGGAAACACAGACCCAGTCCATCTCATTGTTACAGAGCAGAAAACTGAGGCACAGACAACGGAAGGGACTTGCTCAAAGTCAGCATGTTTGGGGCTGAGCCAAGCTGGGCCCCAGGGCTCGATTCCCAGCACATGCATGATCTCTCCCCACTTACTTATTGTCTCTCAAACGCAAACCTGACCCAGGAAATTCGTAAGATGTTCAAATAAGAAGAGAGAATGCCCCAAAGAAGTGAAAACAGGGACTCAAACAAAATCATGTACTCAAATGTCCACAGCAGCATTATTCACAATCCCCAAAAGGTGGAAGCACGCCAAGTGTCCCTCAACAGATAGATGGATAAAAATGTGGTCTAGCCACACAATAGTAGATTATTCAGCCATAAAAAGAAGTAGCGTTCTGATATACGCTACAACATGGATGAAGCCTGAAAACATGCTGAGTGAAAGAAGCTAGACACAAAAGGCTGTGTATTGTGTGATTTGATTGATATGAAATGTCCAGAACAGGCAAATCCATAGAGACAGAAAGGAGAGTGGTGGTGGCCAGGAGCTGGATGAAGAGGAGAATGGGGAGTGACTGATAATGGGTATGGGGTTTCCTTTTGGGGTAATGAAATGTCTGGAACTAGACAATGGTGAAGGTTACACAATATTGTAAATATACTAAATGCCCCTAATGGTAAATTTTGTGTTATGTATATTTTATCACAATAAAAAAAGACAAGAACAAGTGTAGACATCCAGCGAGGTGTGGCATTGGGATGAAGAAAATGCCGGCCTTACCTGCTTACAAAGTTGACCCTGCATCCTACAGGCCATGCCCACGTGCCCGCAGCCTCCTCCAGCTCCCTGGCTCCCATAGTATCTCTCTCTTCCTGGATCCTAAATACTGCATCAGTGCTGAGAGAAATGCCTCGACTGTCAAGATGAAGGAATTCACTGCAGGCTCCAAAGCAAAGACTGTCCAGCTTGCAGATTTTAAATGTTTAGTTTGTCCTTTAGATGTTCAAACAGAAAAACTGCCGCCAAGGTATGATGTCTGTGTGTGGCAAGGGCTCGGGGAACAGACTAGAATAGAATCCCACAGGCCCCTTGGGTCTGGCTGGAATCAGGTTCAGTCCCTGCAGACCAGGGAGGCAGGTGGGCCCCTCCCCAAGGCACTGACCAAGCCCCATTGAGAAGGGCAGAGTGGGCAAGACTGAGGGGCAGCACAGCTCTGTGCTTGACATCATTGCCTCGTCACACGCTGTGTCATCATGCATCTCTACCATCCAAAGGCATGCCAACTGCTCTCCATCCAATTGCCATGTGGGGCTGGGTTTGACTGCCCCCAGGCTGATGGGGTCTGATGGAGGACTGCAAAGTCCATCTTGGTAGTGAGCCAGCTCTGGGTGAGTGAGGCTCAGGGTTGTCCATGGAGGCTGCCCCCAGGACTGGAAGGTGAGAATGCATTGTGCCAACCTGGCTCTCCTTGCCTCTTCCCTGCTCAGCCCCTGTTCACCAATACTGCCCATGTAACCTGCCAGGCCCTGTTCATAGCCCACCTCCTCCAGGGAGTCTTCCTTGCTTCTCAGTCCACAGTGAACTCTAGCTTCTGGAAACTTCTCAGCAATGGTTGCACTATTCCTAGACTCCTAGCACACAGTGCCTTCTGTTGCTAGTGTTTATGTGCATGGTGGTTCTCCCTATGTAGTTTCGCGGGGTCCAGGGTGGATCTGAGTCTCAGTTCCTATATCACTGCAGAACCCTGATTGGTTCTTGTATCCGAAGATGACTGTTGACATGGTAGAGGCTGAATGACAGAATGCAAAGTCCTCCTCTAAAGGATGCAAACAGGAAGAGCCCACGTCTGAGCCAACTCTTGCTTCAAGGTGAGGGGTTATGGGATGGACAGATAAAGGTGCAGTTGCCATGCAGGCTCAATGCCCTGTGTGCAGAGGCTCTACAGAAATGCTCTGCAGTGCACTCTACATTCAGAAAGGCAGCACCTGCCAGTCCATCAGCGCCACAGCAGTGCTGTCCAATAGAAATATAGCGTGAGCCCCAAGTGCAAGCCACAGGCGTGATTTTAAAAAATTTCTAGAAGCTACATTTTTTTAAAGCAAAGAGAAACAGAAGGACTTAATTTCAGTAATATATTTTGTTAAATATTTTATAATCTAACCCAATATATCCAAAATATTACGATTTCACTAATTTAAAAAAAGTAGTCATGAACTATTTCGCATTCTTTATCCGTACTAGGTTTTCAAATGCCAGTGCTTGTTTTCCACTTATGGCCCATCTCAATTCGGGGTAGCCATATTTCAGTGCTCAGCAGTCACCTGAGGCTGCTGTATTGGACAATACAGCTCTAGATTTAGATGTCACAGGAAACTGCAAAAACAATCTGCCTTCTGCAGTCAAGCCCTCTGCGTTCCCAAAGCTGACGTGGAGCCCGGGTGTGAATGAAGATGCTGCCGCAGCAGATGCCTCGTCTGAGAGAGGGGCTCGCTGTCCCATTGGACCACCTCAGAGAAGGAGCCATGTCCTGCCTCTGGGGTGGGGGAAGCTGCATCTGTCTGGGAGGAGATATGGGATTTCTCAGAGGGGCTGAATTCACCTCAATCTCTCAGCCTAAGCCTGCTTCCGCTCCACTCCCTCCTAGAAGGAGCCACCCACTGCAGACACCCCCATGGAATAGTCCAACCCAGACAAATTGGCTTCCCCGTCGACAAGTTCCCCTGGAGCAGCCCTCAGAAAAAGGACAAGGGTCCCTCTTCAGTCAGCTCTCCCTGGGACAGTCCATCCTTGATCTGTCTCCAAGACGTGGGTCCAATGTCAGGGAGAGGGAAGAGTCAGACTCGAGGGGCCTCTAGCGCTTATTGGGACAAATTAAATTAAAAAATGAACAAAAACAACCAAACAGATATGTTTTGGTTTTTATTCTCCTGAGGCCAGGTAATAAAAATATCTGTGGTCTACAAGATCTTAAATATTTTGCACACAAAAAAATGGATCTTGCAACCAAGGGATAATTTTGAAAAGTTTGTTTTTTATGAGACTTCTGCACAAAGGTTTTATCTGTAAAGGACCAAAGCTGAGGGGGGGAAAAAAGCCAAGGCTCTCCTAGCAGCTGGCCCCAGCATCTGCTAGAGCCACAAAATGCAATTATATTACTCCCAAACGAGAAGTAAAAATATCTTGTTTCCAATACTCTTGGTTTTAAGACTCATACTTAATGTCCTCTGGGTATTTCAATGGTGCCAGATCTCTGTGTTATGTACTTTATTAGGGATGTGTGAATGTCATATTAATGACTTCTAACCAACATGTTTACAGTGGAAGCAAATTTTCCCAGAACCCACTACTCGCTCACTGCACTTTACAAAAAACAATTGGCCTTAATTTAAATAAATAAATAGCCACTCCATACTCCCCCTCCCAGTGGCATCTCTCACCTCCTCTCTCCAGGGCACCCCATGCATAAAGCTGGTTGGTCTCCTCCTCCATGATAAATATTCCAACTCAAGGTCCCATAGTGCAATGCCCCCTCTCTATACATTCCTGCCCCAATCCACTGATGGACTTCCCAAGCACCCGGCCAGCCAAGCCAACACCCTCTGCAGGATGTGCTGGGTCCCCACCCACAGGTCAAAACCAATGCCCCAAATCATGCTTTCAAAATGACTAGCTTTTGTTATAAACAACTGGCATATAGAATAATGGTTTATATTTTTTTATTTCTATAAGGGATACCATAGCTCTACTCTGACAATTTATGAGGGTGGTGATTAGGGATCCAAGGGTATGGGGAGGACTTTCTACAAAATGGTCGGTAGCAATTCAGGATATATTCCTAACAGCCCAGATTTGTGAAATAAAGCCTGGCCCATTTGGCTGTCTGTTATTTAGACGTAGTAAAGCATTCTTATGATCATCAAAGTGCCAATCAGAGCAGAAACAATGAGCCATCATAAAAACATTCAAAGAAAGATTCAGTGAAGAAGCAATTCATCCAGTCTTTCATTCATTTCATTATCCACTCATTGGTTCAATCATTCAATGAATTATTGAGCACCTATAGTCTGGCCTATATGCCAGGCACTACGCAAGGCCCTAATGACGCAAAGACATATGAGTAATGGTCCTGGGAATACAGCTGGGAAGACAGATGGGGCTGCAGGATCCAGGGCTATTGTGTCAACTGCAAAACAGACAATGAGTGCTAAATTAGCAGCACGAATAATGTGTTCGTTCTGAGAAGAGAAGCGAAGGTTTCACCAACGAGCTAACATTTAAACTGGGTCTTGAAGAATGAGTAGGAGGTTGCCAGGCTGACAAATGGTAAAGGCATTAGGGAATGGAAACAGCCTGTGCAAAGGCAGGACAGCAGGAAAAGCAAATGCACTGGGGGAACTTTGAGTGATATGAGGTAATTCGAGCCTGCAGGGCAGGAGAATGCAAGAACCCAATGCTCAAAAGGGTAGGGAGGTGCCAAACCGTGGCAGAATTAAAATGCCAGGCAAATGGAGTTCTATCCACTAGAGCCGGGGGAGTCACCGAAAGCTTTTAAGCAGAGGGGAGACACAAAAAGAGCTGTGCTTTAGGAACATTACTTTGATAGTGCCATGGCAGAGAGGGGACTATGATTATGGCCCAGGAACGAGAGGACAAGATCCTGAACTATGACAGTCGGATTGGGAAAAGTGGAACAAAGTTGAATTTTTTCGAAAGTGAAAGAAATGGGGCTTGAAAACCAATTGGCTGGAGAAAATGAGGGAGAGTGAGGCAGTGAGGATACCTGCAAAACAAAGGACGCCGAGGGGCTGAATCGACCTAAAGATGTGTTGCTTGGTGCACACACCATTTGTGCCCATTTGGTTTATTTGTCAACATTTAAAGATTGGGAGGTGGAGATTTCCAGCTTCTCTTGAAAAGTAAGAAGGTCTGACAACTCTCACCCACGTTCCTGCAGAGTATCCACGGGTTGGAGCTGAGGAGCACCGCCCCTTTGGATGGGCAAGAGCTCTCTATGGCCACCATACCCCCTGGCTGGCTTTCTTCACTCACAATACTGTTTGGACTTTGTAGGCACATGACTTTGGGGTTCCCAGTCTGGTGTTTCTGGCATTGGGCTGAGTGGATTGTAAGACCATGAGTCTTATAGGTGATCCAGAAAGCAATACATTTAGAGCAACAGATGTTAGAAGAGGGACATGTTAACCAGAACACTCATTGCACCTTCATACAACGACACTTGCTGATTAATCTGGACCCAAGATTGCCCCAATATCATGCCAGTTGTCAATTTATTATCTTTTGGCTCTGATTTTACCCTTAATTGTCTTGCTTTGTGACACTGGAGATGGGCCTTTTAAATATTTCTCCTGTGCCAGCTTGGCAGAATGTTAAGCTTTATCAATAGAGAGCAATGATCCTGCAAGATGATAGTGGCAGGAAGACATCTCCCTTCTGATTTCTGTTCTCTATCACTATTATTATTATCATCTTTATTGTTCGGAGTGAGAGCCCAGGGGCCGTGCACCGTGAGCTCCAGCTACGCCCTCAGGGCACACTCCCTCTGCTGGCAGGGTGCAGCTCTGGTCCACCCAACACCCTCCAGCAGCTAGCGTGTTCCTGTGGTGGCCGTGTTCTCTGAAGAGGTCCAAATTTCAGCCTATGGCGTGGGGGGACTCTTCTAGGCCCTGGTTTATTTGTGTCTACTCTTCCTCAGCCTAGAGGTAGTAGCTGCTTTTAGAATTCTCTTTTATCCCTATTAGTCATCAACCACCTTTTACTAGTTAACAATTCTTTATCTTAAATTTTCTCTGTTCAAATAACCAATATGGTTTCTGTGTCATGACTGATATAAGAATTGTCCACAGCCCTGAGATTACTTATAATCTCACTGCGGTATTCTCCTAGAAGACATGCTGAAAAAGCATAGGGGGAATGCAAAGATGGCTGAAGGAGAAGAAGCATGTATTCAGGGAAATATCCAAATTACCCCAGTGAGGACTCCAGAGCAAGTTTCCTAGATGCCAGCCACATGGTAGTTCGAAAGGTATTGCAACAATATGTGTCCTACACTTTAATTTGTGAGAAGATCTAATGTGCCTATTTGGGGAGATAAAAAGCATTTCTTGTAGAGAAGAAAAAAGTTACTTCATCTCTCTTTGGCTACATGGTTTGAGGCAAGTCACTTGACATTTCCTCACCTGAAATATGGCATAACAGAACTGTATTATATGAGGTAATATATGTAGATTCTTGGCAAACAGTAGATTACTGGATTAAACCTTTTTTAATCAGCTCCATGGAAGTATAATTTACATACAGTAAGATGCAACTCATTTTAAATATACAGTCCAAAGAATGTTAACAGGCAAATATATTATGTATCTATCACCATATTCAAGATATGAAACATTTCCAGCACATTGAAAAGTTCATTCATACCCCTTTTCAGTCAATCTCCCTCGTATCTCCAGCGCCAAGCAACCGTTGATTTGCCTTCTGTCACTAAAGATTAGTTTTGCCTGTTCTAGAATTTTATATAAATGAAAGAATACAAAATGTACTCTTTTTGTGTCTGGCTTCATTCACTCAAGATCATGTTTTGAGATTGATCCATGTTGTTGTGTGTATGAGTAGCAATCCATCTTTTTTATCACAGAGTATTACTCTATTGTATGGACATATCATAATTTGTTTACCCACTCAGATGTTGATGAACATTTGTGTTGTTTCCAGTTTGGGGCTGTTGTGAATAAACTATTATTAACATTCATTTACAAGTCTTTGTGTGGATGTATGTTTTCATTTCTCTTTGGTAAAAACCTAGGCATGGAAGTGGTTGTCATATGGTAAGTATGCGTTTAACTTTATGTGAAACTACCACACTGTTTTCCAAAGTGGTTGCCCTATTTTGTATTTCCATCAGGAATGTATATGAATTAAAGCTGCTCCACTTTGACAACGTTTATCACTTTCAGTCTTTTCAATTTTAGCCATTTGAGTTGTGCAGTTATCTCACTGCAGTTTCAGTTTGCTTTCCCTAATAACTAAGGATATTTAACATTTTCTCATGTGCTTACTGACCATTTATACATCATCTTTGGTGGTCTGTTTTAATTTTTGCCTAAGTTTTAATTGGGCTGTTTGTCTTTTTATTGCTGAATTGTAATAGTTCTTTTCATATTTTAGATATGAGTCCTTCGTCAGGTTTATGAAATATAAATATTTTCTTCCAGTCTCTGGCTTACTTTTCCATTTTCTTAAAGGTTTCAAAAGCAGAAGTTTTTAATTTTGTTTAAGTCCAATTTATCATTTTTTCTTTTCCTGCCCAATCTAAGAAATCTTTGTCTACTCCAAGTTCTCTGCTTTTTAATTGGAATGTTTAGACTGTTCATATTTAGTGTAATTATTGATGTGGTTGAGTTTAAGTTTACCATCATGCTATTTGTTTTCTGTTTGTTCTTTGTTCCCTTTTCTTCTTTTTATTACCTTCTATTGGATTAACTGACTTTTTTTTTTTTTTTTTTTTTTTTAGTATTCCATTTTATCTCTACTATTGGCTTATTAGGCTTGCCTCTATTTTATTTGTGGTTGCTGTAGGGTTTACATTATGCATCTTTAACTCAACAGAATCTACCTTCAAATAATATTATACCACTTATGTATATTGTAAGGACTTAAGAGTATACTTCCATTTTACTCCTTCTTTCATTCCTAGTGTTGTTTGTTGTCATTTATTTTACTTCTAGGTATGTTCTAGACTCCCAATGCAGTAATGTAAACAATTAATTGTCTTTTAAAGAAATTAAACATGAGGGAGAATATCTTATATTTACATATATATTTACCATTTTCAGCACTCCTTATTGTTTTGTATAGCTCCAAGTATTCATCTGGTGTCATTCCTCTTCACATGAACTTCCTTTAACATTTCTTATACTGTAGGTCTGCAAGCAATAAATTCTCTCATGTATGTGTGTGTGTGCATGTCTGTCTATTAGAAAACATCTTTACTTCACTCTCATTTTTATAAGGGTAATTTCACTGAATATAGAATTCTAGACTGACAGGATTTTTCCCTTTCAGCACTTAGGAGATTTCCTTTTTTAAAAAAAAAAAAAAAAAAAAGATTGGCATCTGAGCTGTAGCCAATCTTCTTTTTTTTTTCTGCTTTTTCTCCCCAAATCCCCCAAGTACATAGTTGTATATTTTAGTTGTGGGTCCTTCTAGCTGTGGTATGTTGGATGCTGCCTCAACATGGCCTAATGAGCAGTGCCGTGTCTGTGCCAGAATCTGAACTGGCAAAACCCTGGGCCACTGAAGTGGAGCGCACGAACTTAACCACTTGACCACGGGGCCGGACCAGAGGAGATTTCATTTCATTGTCTTCTGGCTTGCATGGGTTCTAATGAGAAATCTGCAGAAATTCTTATCTTTGTCCTCTGTAATGTGTCTCCCCCTCACCCCTCCAACATCCCAGTTGATTTTAAGATTTTCTCTTTATCACTGATTTGATGCAACTTGATTACGGTGTGCCATGCTGTGGTTTTCTTTCTATTTCTCTTGTTTGGTGTGTGTTGAGCTTCTTAGGTCATTGGGTTTATAGTTTTCATCAAATTGGAAAACTGTCAGCCATTATATCTTTAAATAAAGAGTGTTAGGCTTTGCTCTGGAAGGCATCTGAATTACTTATGGATCAACCTGATCCTCTCAAGACTTATTTTTAATCTTTGTAAAGGTAGGTCTACAGTACTCTTACTCTAGAAATGTTTTAGCCCTGCTATTATTTTCTCCTTCCAGACTGAATGTCCCATTTATTCAAGGAAGACTCTGCAACCTGGCCGGTCAGAATTTGAACACCTCTCAGTCCTGTATGAGCTCTGGGAGTTTTTCACCTTAAAGCCCCTAGGTGCTTTTAGCCCAAGCTCGTGGAGTTTCATCTTATACTTCAATAGTTTAGTATCCAAAAGAACATTCCAGGGCACCCACACAGCTTTCTAGAGCACTATGCCTGCAAGGCCCTCTCCTCTCTGATATTCTGCCTTCTGATCTCTGGCCATCTCAACCTCCCCAAACTCTGATCTCTGTCTCCTCAACTCAACAAGATGACTGTACTCTGCCTGGGTACCTCCCTAAAACCATCTTGAAATGCCTCCAAGCAGAAATATAGAGTAGGGGCCAGCCCATGGCCGAGTGGTTAAGTTTTCATGCTCCACTTCGGCAGCCTGGGGTTCACAGGTTCAGATCATGGGTGTGGACCTACATACTGTCCTTCAAGACATGCTGTGCTGGCACCCCACATAGAAGAACTACAATGACTTACAACTGGGATGTACAAGTATGTACTGGGGTTTTGGGGAGGAAAAAAAAGAGGAAGATTGGCAACAGATGTTAGCCCAGGAAAATCTTCCACATCAAAAAAAAAGCATTCTTTAAAAAAAAAAGAAAAAGAAATATAGAGTGATTGTAGGACTCACAATCTCCTCTTGGGAACCACAGTCCTACCTTGACTATTGTATGATAACTGAAAATATTCATTTCACCTCTTTTGTCCAGTTTCATAATTGGTGATGGCAAGAGGACAAATCTGGTCCCAGTTACTCCATCATAGATAGCAGCAGATGTCTTGCCATGAATTTTCAGATTTTCATTTTATTCTTTGAGAGGTCAGCAATCTTTGGATAAACGACATAGCCAGCCCAAGGCAACAGGGTTAACACTTTGAGGGTGCTATTGTTTCCCCAGAGAGGCTACCATGAAGCCCATGGGGATTCAGGCTTTCTCAAATACCAAAAAGTGGGAGAGAGAGATAGTGTCCAGGGACAACTGAATACTGATACTGCTTTAACACCACTCACCCTTCACCTCTATCCCTGGATGATAATGTAGACTTGCTGATCTGACAGATTTAGTTCAAGAATCAGAAGAGCCTAAAAGAGCACAGATTGTTGTTATAAGTCCCTCCAGAATGGTGATATAAACCTGAATATAAAACAGAAGTAGTGTTGCAAGAATCTGGCTTCTTTTTCAACCTTGGCAGGATTCTATCTGCACAGAAAGTGTCACTGACAGCCATGCACTGCCAACTTCCATTAAGAACTAGGGACAAGGGACAAGATATGTAAAAATATCCTGCATCTACTCAGTCTTTGTATAGCCACCTTCCTTCAAGATAAATTCTGAATCCCTGGCTAAATAAATCAGGAATTTATATTAAAGTGTGTGTGTGTGTGTATGTGTGTATTCTTTTCTTACCAATAGATAAGCGCACACACACACACACACACACACCCCCGATGCTAAAAAGCTCCACCTCTGATCTAACACATTAACCAATAAAGCCTTTTGGAAATGAGTCTTAAATCATTCAAGGAGGTCAGAAAAGTCTTTGAAGGTAGCAGATGATGGCTCTGGTGCCTATAGGGACACAGGAGAAGTGGGCATTTTGCCGTGCTCCAGGCCCTTCCTGCCTCCAAGCAAAGCAGAGCTACCTGACTCGGAACAACTAAGTTTCCTTGCAGAACAAACACCAACACTCATCCTAATCCCTCCTCTCCTCCAAATCCAATAAAACTAATAAAAACAGAAGCAAGCCATCTTAAAATTAACACGTCCAAGATACAAGCAGAAACCATTGATCAAAACCTCCTATCTTTCCTCACAGCCGACAGCTCCAGAGCAGCCCTAACACCCCATAATGGAATCCCATTATCTACAAAAGAAACTCGTTCCATAGAAGAGGCATGAACAAAGAGAGAATCAAAGGAGGCTGGCACAGGGGGAGACTCCAGCGCTCACCTCTGCTCCCATGGATGGGGTACAACACTCCAGCTGAGAGAGCCATTAGAACTGCAGCAAGGAGCAGGCACTTCCCACAAGCTACAAAACTAAGGACAAAATTAAGGAAGAATGCACTGGGAAAGGAAGGCTTGAGAGCCTACTTTTTTCCATCTGTGCAAAGTGAAACAGAAGCTGATTTCATGTAGGAAGAAAATAGAATCAACAAATATCTTTCCTTAAATTCCAGAACTGCCTGAATTCAGAATATACAGGGATTTCAGCTAAAGTAGGGAGCAAGTAAGATTAATTAGCAAATGCCTCAAATCCTTAATTCACACTTCAAACAAACAAGTTAATTGTGTAGCTAACAGAGTGTGACTTCATTATAGGCCACTAGTGGCCATTAATAGATGAAAGGTGTTTGGATTTCAATAGTGTTTGGATTTCATAACCCGCCTTCATAAGGGAAGTTAAGCTTAGCCACCACCTCCATTTGTGAACACCTGTGATCATGAATCCCACATGGCAAGCAAGCACCCCAGCTTTGAGCTTTTGGAATTGAAGAGTAGACAGGAGAAGAATTCATGAATTTTCTAGAGGTAATTGTTCTACCCTGCTTTGAAGAGCAGTTGAGTTTGGTCTCAGAGGACCCAACATATGCATGCACACAGCCTCCTAGCTGACACACAACTCAAAAGGCCTACTCCTATATTGCTTCAGCAGGAATCCCTTTGGGAAAGCAAAACAGGACAGGTTCCAAGCCTCAGATGTTATTGATCAATCACGCAGATGCCCTATTCCCAAAGACACAAGCGTAGGTCCGTCTGAGGCCTTAATTAAACTATGAACGGTAAATGCACCAAAAAACTGACCGTTACTAAGTATATATCAGTCTTCCCTTTGGCCTGGTGGGCCCCATCCTCAGAATCTCAGATTGCATTAAGAGGCAAAAAGAGATCCTCCTCTTCTCTTTCTTCTTGATAACATCAAGCACTAAGATGAAAGATAAGGAGCCCAAAAGCATCATATTCTGTCATCTGAAGAGCAGCATGAGCTGCAGGGTAAAATACACAGTCAATCAAATATATCTTCCTGAGAACCTTGTGATGTGATGACGCACATGTCAAAACCTTTATAAAAAAGGAGGTTGCTTTTCAAGGGTCACAATAGGGCAATATCAATAGGAGGAAGACTGAATTGGTCTTTTTTTCCTGGTCATGTAAAAAAGAAAGAGATTCCAGTAAAAGAGGCCCTCCTTGTCCAGTGTAATGACAGTCTACAAAGTGAATCCCAGTGGATCTGCAGCCAGATGCACCCCCAGGGGAGCAGCCTTGATGCAATATTCTTTTTTTTTTTTTTTTTTTTTTGCTGAGGAAGATTCACCCTGAGCAAACATCCATTGCCAATCTTCCTCTTTTTGCTTGAGGAAGATTCACTCTGAGCTAACATCTGTGCCAGTCTTCCTCTATTTTATATGTGGGTTGCCACCACAGCATAGCTGACAAATGGTGTAGATCTGCGCCCAGCATCCGAACCCACAAACCTGGGTCTCTGAAGTGGAGCATACCGAACTTAACCACTAGGCCACGGGGCCAGCCCCCTGATGCAATGTTCTTATCCTCATCTGTTGAGCTCCATTAATTCCTTGGGGATCTGGGTCAAGCATTATGGGGAATACAAGCCATGGAGAAGACCTAGGCCTTCTCTTCAGGAAGCTTATGGTCTTGGAAGACTAGGCACCTAAATTAGAAAGTGACATGAGACTCTAAGACCACTAAGATCCAAAGTGGGTCGTGGGAAGTCCAGGAAGGGCCAGGTCAACACAGGCTGAAGGAGTCAGAGTAAGAAACCAAAATGTGACAGCAGGGGTAGGACTGGGGAGGAGGGTGGGGCTGTCCTTGGTCCTGAACCAACCTTGCATTCCAAGGCAGCAATTTCTTACTGCATGTTGTAACCCATTAACCCAATAATGAGTCCCGAAATCAATCTAGGGTGGAAATTGGTATTTTTTAATGGAATGGAATGGGCTTGACTGGGATGGGATGCAGTGAGTAGAGCGGAGTAGAAAATATCAGAGTGCACCACAGGTAAAATACTGTTTCTTGAAACTTCTGTTCAGATATTTCATCATAGATATACACATCACATATACATATGCGTGTTCTGGGTCATCACATGAAATGTATTTCTGGATGCCAAGGACAAAGTATTAGAAAATCACTGCCTTAGGGTACAGTTGTCTCTTTCCATCCTTGAACACTGAAGACTCCTGTCTCCAGGAATTCTGACCAAAGTTTCAACTAAGAGGCAGTGGTAGGAGAGAATACAGGATGCAAATCAAGAGAAACAAACAACTAGAGGGTTACAACCACTCAGAGATTGTGAGGGGAGGGATGGAAGAGACTTTTGTTGTTTTTACAGCATCACAGTTACCAAAATTGTTAGGATTTCTCCTGAAAAGTTGAAGTAGGAGGCATGTCTCCACCTCTAGTCCCAACACTGCAGGGTTTCAAGAAGGTAGTTGCACACCAAACCCAAGCGACTCTGATGTTAAGTGGGTGGCAGTGCCCTCATCCTTTGGTCCTCACACTCAGTGCAGGGCTTTAACTCAGCTTTAAAGGCTTTACCCATAAACTGGGAATAATGATTGTTCCTGTGTCAGAAGGTGGTAATGAGGATTAAGTGAGTTAATCTATGTAAAGGACTTAAAACAGAGCCTGGAACTCAGTCAGTGTAACACAAGGGTTAACTGTTCTTATCATTTTACTTTAATATAAGCGTAGTGGCAAACTCAAAGTTTCCATATTGCACAGTCATTATAAATGTTCGTGAGAATTTAATGCTTATAACGCATGTTAAGGAGGAAAACCAAGAGGTAAAGCTGTTTAACAGAATACGATATCAAATATGTTTTAAACTTATAAATAGTATAACAATCTCAAATGTGTTTTACAAGAGCTCCTCAAAATATTAGAAGAAAATTTACTAAAATGTTAACAGTAGTTGATTTGGGTGTGAGGCCTTAGATATATTTCTCTTTTGTACATTTTCTTCAACTTTTCAATTTTTTGTACAATTAGAATGTGTTTTTACAATCAGAAAAAAAAAAAAAAAACCTTATACTTCAAAGACTCTAACTCAAAGTCAAAACGGCTTTCGTCTTGAAATGCACCACTTTGCGAAGCAGGCATAAAACTGAATGTAGGAATGAGGAGAGCAACATGTTCCATTTGCATAGTCATAGAGATGAGCCAACCACTTAGGAATATGGTGTTTCTGACTTTCTGATCTTTCTATGACATCTCACAACTGCTGAAAATGGGGAATTCCTTCAGACTTTTTATTTACTTCCAACCCCAGGAGGGCAGAGTAACATATTACCTTAAACAAGCCAGGATCCAGACGTACTAGCTCAGATCCTCCTGCCCACACCTGAGTCACGACGGACCAGTAACAGTGCGGGCAAACGTTTGTAAGTCCTTACTATGTGCCAAGCACTGAGTTTTCAGCAACATCTCATTTACTTCCCAATAGCCCTACGATGTAGGTGTTGTCATTGTCCCATTTTACAGATCAGGAAACTGAGAATTTAAAAAGTTAAGTAACTTTATAAGTCTATCTTTATGCTCCCCTTCAGAGTAAACTTCATTTAAAGAGTGTGTATACTTACTGCCACCAATTCTCTCCTCTCACCTTTTCTTAAGCCATTCTTATCAGGTTTTTACTCCCAGAATTCCATCAAGATAGCTCTTGTCACGGTCATCAATGGCTTCCACATTGCCAAAGCCAACGGTAAAATCTTAGTCTTTATTTTACTTGTCCTTTGGCGTCTTTTGCTATCGCTCCCTCCTTATTGAAACACTTCACTCAGCCTCTAACACTCCCCGCTCTACTTCTCTGGATGTTGTTCTCAGAGTCTTTTGCTCATTCTTCTTCATACTCCTCACCTTGCCCTCTAAACATTGGTTTGCCCCAAAGCTCAGGCCTTAGACCTCTTCTCCACTTCCACTCACTCTCTCGTCATTTCATCCAGATTCACAACTTGAAACATCATCCCTACACTGACTACCCCAAAGTTTATACTTTCAGGCTGACTGCTCCCCTGAATTCCAGGTTCAAATATCCAACTGCCTATTAAGTAATTCCACCTGAATATCTACTAGACATCTTAAATTTCCTGTCTCACGTAAACTCTTGAACCCCTCATACACACACACACGTACACACACACAACACCTCCTCTTCCTGTGGTTTACCTTATCTTAGTAGATGACAGCTTCACCCTTCCAGTGGCTCAGGCCAGACATCTGAGTCATCCCTGTCTCCTCTACTTCTCACAAATTCATGAGCAATTCCTGTTGACTCTACCTTCAAAATATGTCCCAAATCCAACATTTCTCCAGCCTTCCTTGCTGCCCCTTGGTTTAAGCCACTAGTACCTCCCACCTGGAGGACTGCAATGGCCTCCTATCTGGTCTCCCTGTTTACACTCTTGCTCCCTACACACTAGCCAGGGGCATCCTTTAAGATGGCTCCCACCTCGCTCAAAGTCAAAGCCAGTCTTCACAGCAGCCCACCAGCTCTGCATGACCTAGCCCCACTACCTGTCTGATCTATTCCCTACCACTCCGCTCCAGCCACAGTGCTTCCTTGCTACTCCCCAAACAGACCAGCATGCTCCTGCCCCAGGGCCTTTGTATATGCAGTTCCCTATGCCTAGAAGAGACTCTTCTCTCACAATTCCACTGGGCTCACTTCCTTTGGGTCTCAGCCCAAAAGTCCCCTTATCAGTAAGGCCTTCCCTAATGTCTACATAAAATAGCAACACACTCTACGGACTCCCTGTTCCCCTCACCCATGTGATTCTTTTGCATGTGAATCCTCATCCACCTTACATTCTGCAACGTACTAAACATATTGCTCTACTACTGTTTTGATTGTCCCTCTCTGTTCTTAACACTACCTCCACTGGAATGCAGAGATTTCCTCCATTTTGATCACTGCTATATCCCCAGCTCCTAGAACAGTGCTTGGCCCAGATTCAATAAATATTTATTGAACAAAAAAACAAACAAATAAGCCTGCTCAAGGCCATTTGGCTAATAAATTCCAGTGGCAAGTTTCAGACCTAGACCTTGCGTCACCAGTGTCCACACACCCCCCAGCTACATTCTTCTGCCTCTGGAGGCCAAGACATGTTGCCTGACAACCTTGCAAAGTCAGAAATATACAACCAGCATGCAGCCAGGGAAGAAGGTAGTGTGAGCCCCCATGTAGCTAATGGGACCAAATATTTGAAATAAAAGGTTTGTACTGGGAAATTTAGGACATATGATCATGACAGCAATACCACATATCATGTAGCACAGCTCGGATGAGTTCAGTGTTGAGAGAGTGGAAAGGGAGCTGATCTCCATGTAGATCAGACTGCACACAAAGCCCCAACAAGCACGTAACAAGGATTTGTCCTTGATCTCAAGAAGGCTCAGAAAACACAGTGCAGACAGGCCAGCACAAATCCGTCTCTACCACTGGAGAAATAGCCCAAACCCTGATCCTAACAACAGAGCACTAGCCTCCGCTTCACCCCTCAAAGACAGCTTGGACAGTCACCTCCATCCTCTGTTCATTTCAATAATGATCCCCAAGGCAGGACAGTATGGGGTAGTTTCACCACATTATGGCCCAAATCCTTCGTTTTAATTGGTCCCAGGCATTTCCACTTTTAGAGCTTCAACCACTTATTTGGTTTAAAAAGTCAATCTCTGCATGATCCAATAGGAGCCCAGAGAATAGATAAGATAGTGAGACTAATCTATAGCATTTGTGTTTAATGGTTAGATATTAATTGGCTTTTTTAAAAGTGCATAAATCAGTCCATTTTCAGTCTTTGTAATCTGTTCGTTGTCAGTGATGGAGGAGCAATACTCGTCAACAGCTCTGCACTACACGTCACCTTGTAAAACTATAGTCCATCTATTTTTTAAAAATAAAATAGATTTATCACAATTTGAAATATAGAAGTCATTAAAATAATAATTAAAAACACAACTACAAGCACAATAAAAGTTCCATGATAATAAACTACATTTTAATGTATATTAATTCCCCTAATGATTTCTCTATACATCTTACAGGGTCAAATCAATGTCTGTACAAAAAAAAAAATTCAATTAAATTCTATTCACTGTATCTTTCAAGTGAGTCTATTGTTTGCTTTTGTTTCCTATCAGGCCATTTGTCAGTTGTTCTAGCCCAAGATTACAAATAGAAGGGACATGGCCTCATCAAGGTCATGAGAAACACGTCCAAATCCTATCCAATCCACCTTTGCCATCTCCCATTCATTTGTCATTTATGACCTTGTTCAAGGAGAGGAGGAGAAGGGGGAGGCACCATTCCACTCCCGACTCACCCCTCTCACGCTCCACAAGCACGGGTACCTCCATGCCGGAGACTGTGGGAGACTCACCAAGAATAACTCGCTTCTGCCAGAGGCGGCAGCCTGGAGCTCAGACTATCCCTCTTTAAACTTCCTCTTCCCCAGAAACACCCACAGAGTCAGTCCTCCCCTTGTGAAGTGCACCTCGCCAGACATGCAGAGCCAGAGAAAGCACATTTGCTTCTGGCCCCTTGCACCAAAGCAAGTTGCTTACCAAGTCTTACCCTTGCCTGGGTGATTCTTCTAGAATTAAAACACACAGAGAGACACTTTCTATGCTTGGAAAAAAACTGGCTGCTACTGACAGTTTGTCGAGATGGGGAGATGGATGGTGGAGCTAACCAGAGAAGAACTGTCCTCCCTGGTCCCCTCCCTGCCACCAACAGAGAAGACCACTGCCCAGTGACGCGTTAGAGCCAGTATGAAGACAGGTCCTGGTCCAGACCTGGGTCTGAGTTGACACCACTAGAGGTCACTAGGCATAATCTGCATATCAGAGATAAGGCCAGGTTCTCAAAAGGGCTTTGTTTTGCAAAGCCCAAGGAGCTTTCAAATCTGGAAAGGAAAATGAACGACTCCAGAGGGTCGCTCTACAGAAATGGGAGCCAACAGTGACCATGAGGGGCACAAGTAACACATCCCACTCTTCAAGTGAGTAAAAGCACATTAGTAAATGAAAATTGACTTACTTCAGGACCCAACAGGAATTAATCACAAAGCTGAAATAAAGCTAGAAGCGGCTGTTCAGTATCCGTGCTCTTTCCTGAAAGTCTGGACAGTCCAGCGCAACATACACGTCTCCTTTCTGGTTCCTTCTTGGCTGTGATGTCAGGAGGGTCCGTGGAGGCTTCTTGAGATGGTCCCTCTCACATGAGCTGCCCTGATTTTGCTGTCTTCTTTTTTGTTGACAGCAGAGAGGAGACGTGCCTGCAGTCCCTGAGCTTTCACACCAGGGAGCTGGTGGTCCCAGGCACTTCCAGGCCCCGCCTCTCAGCAGAACCCTCCCTCCTCTAGAGAGCAAAGGGCACATCCTTCCAACAGAGCCCCACTTTGACCCCAAGGATGAGCGAGCATGACTGGGGGAGGCCGAGGAAATGAGCCCGAAGTGGCAGAGGTCCTCATTAACCAAGACGGTCTCATGCTGGCACCAGGCTTTATAAGTCTCAGCTGCACAATGCTTTTTAAAATATAAGTGCAATTTGGGCCTGTGGTTAATACTGTTTAATTTTATTTTGCACTGTGTAATATTTTCCCAAGCTGGGCCTAGAGCAAGTCTTGAATCTCAGCGCGAGAGCTGGCTGGCATGGCAAATTCACCTGGTCAGGCATGCACAGTCTCACGGCCACCCTCTCCCCACACAGCTCTCCAAGCTCACAGCCACACAAGAACACTGCTCTCCAGGCTCCACTTTGCTGCTCCCTCTAGCCCACCTTCCAAAGAGGGGAGACAGACCCAGTGGTCTCTGAGACCAGAAGGCCCAGAATAGTCCACCGACCCAAGCTTTATCCTGTCAGCCGACCCATGATCTGATTCATTTATTTATTCCTTCAGCAACTATTTATTGCCTCCTTCCTCTGTGCCAGGCAGTGTGCATCCAATTTTTGGTTTGAAAAATAGATCACAGTGATCCCAATGGAAGGAGGTGAGGCTTCAAAAAAGAAATTGCATGTTCTAATCCTGGCTCCACCACTTCCAAGCTGCGTGGCTCTGGGCAAGCCACTTAGCGTCTCAGAGTCTCCTTTTTCCCTCAGAGGGTCTCTGTGAGGTCTAGAGCTCTGTGAGGTCTAGAGCTCTGTGAGGTCTCTCTCTGTGGAAAGCCCTTTGCACAGAGCGTGGTACACAGCAGGTGCCCAATAAATGATGACTGCTCCATTGTGGCTAATGACAGTCTTTCCCCAGCTGCCTTTGGGTTGAGAGAACAGTCACAAAGTAAAGATGTTATGTGAAATGAGAAGACACTCATAGGACACCAGGAGACTCGCAGGTTCAAGGGCATGCAAGAAGGCCCATGAGTGTGGTGGGTGTCCAAAACCTGCCTTTCCTGCTTTACAGCTCTATGCAGGCCGGGCCTGCTGTCAGTTCCAGCCATTCCTCCTGCTGCCCAGGGGTTCTGCAGCAAGAAAAGGAAGACAGGGCAACACAGCGGGTCTGTCTTCCTCCTCCTTCACTGTCAGTTACCTACATGAAAACACGTCAATAATTCCGCTTTGCCAGGACACCCCATAAACTCTAGTATGTAGAAAGAAAGAAAAGAAGATGTGCTTGCCCAGCATGCTAAGAAATAAGAAAGAGACTCAGTCTCAGGGCAGCCCCTGGATCAGCCACAGGGGCCTCCTGTGATGGAGAGAGGTGCTGGCAGCCAATTGGGAGCTAGGGAGCTAGATGGGGTTGATGTTCTACAGCCATGAATTTTTCTGAATCCCAATAAAGTGCCTTTTACTTTATTTGTTCAGATTATTTATAAATGGATTTTTCAATAAAAGACAGAGCTCAGGACACATGATGGATTTTCCCTGGCACTTCGCGTGGGGCCTGTTCATCCCCACAGCCACCAGCCTGGCCCAGTAGTACATGCCTTGATCAACCCGTTGTCCCTTTGGGCCACTGATTGGCTTTCAGTAATTTCTCAGAAGCCCATGGGCAGTCACTAAATTTAAACTCATGTCCTAAAAACTCAAATTCAACTCAATAAGCACTTACTGATATCCTACTACATGCAAGACATTAGTCTAGCCAGGCCTGTGCTGGAGAGAGGCAATGGAAGAGAAAGATTACCTTATGCGTCTCACAATTTAGAAAAGAATATACTTGTACACAAAACTGGATGCAACACAAGGAACCTTGATGAGGGTTGAAACAAAGGCCAGTGTAGACAGTACATGGATATGAGAGCAAAGTGTCTGTATCTACAGGATGCTCAGCCTGCAAAATTACAGAAAACCCAACCTCAACCTTAAACAAGAAGGAAAACATATTATGTCATGTCCCAAAAGGTCTGGAGGTAGGGTTGATGTCAATGACATCATCTAGAACCTGGCTTCCTTCTTTCAGCTTGGTCATCCTCCGACCTCGGGCTGGACCCACATGGCTGCAGGTTAGTCACAGCAGCTGCCTACAATCATCACATTTTCCAAATTCCCAGAAGAGGAAGCTCTTCCAGCCTTTCTAAGAGCAAGGAGCTCATTTTCCCAGGAGCTCCTACATATCTCATTGCCAATAGCTGGGTTATAGGCTGCCCTTAAACCAACCATTTGATTTACTCCCCAGGACTGAAGGGGGCCTGGCCTCTGCTGAAGAGTCTGGCCCTGGCACCTGTTAGCAAGAAAGAAGAGGAGATTGCTTTAGGGTAAACAATCAAAAGAGTCCTGCCTGGAGAAATTGATACTCTACGAAGACACTTTGTGTTAAATTGGCAAAACATAGTAAAAGCAGGGAACTTGCCTATTTTGTTCTTTGTTGTATCCTTTGCAAGTAGCACAGTGCCCGGCATACAGTAGACACAAATATTTGATGAACAAATGAATGAAGCTGGAATTAAGCCAAGAGACCATCTGGGAATAGATTAGAGAACATTCAAACCCCAATCACGTCTCAGGGAGTCAGGACAGTGAACACGAACACGGAGGAAAAGGACGCAGATGTCTTTCTTAAAGTGAGAGCCATGGTACTTCCCAGATGAAAACTCAGTCCAGCAAGGAAGTAAAACTTTCCTTCCTTTAATTTCACCTGTTACTCAAGTACACTCCAACCACCAATGCTCACCCTGAGACACCGAGGGCCAACAGCCATTTGGGAAGTGGACTGACATGTGTCACAGAAGTCATTAGCATCAAGACTTCTGAAAGGAGGTAACTGTTTATGCAAGGAGACAAATGGACCTTTAACCAGCTGGCTCTTTCTTTAATCAAGACTTCAGCTTCAACTCTCTGCACACTGCAGTCTGAAGCAAGTCTACCAAATCCACCCAGATCATGGGAAATGGGTCAGTTCCTCCAGGTGCAGAGGTTACTGGTGCTTGTACCAAAAGTAAGCGTGTTTGTCTTGAAAGCAGTGAAGTATGATCTATAGGTAACTAAGTTTAAGTGTTGTTCAGAGACCAGGAAAATCTGTCTCAACTTTTTTAAGTGGCATGCCCTGTTTATCAGTAACAAGCATGTGAGCATGCTTCATGCTCCAGAGTGCCCAGGGTGGCTCACAGACAGCCCACCTAAGACGAGACACTGGAGTGGAAGGGCCCTAAGCATCGGGTAAGGCAAACAGCTGCAGCCACTGGAGCCGAGGAGGACCCGGGTGAGACTGTCACCTCCAGAAGAAGAGGGAACTGCCGGGAAGAAGATGATTTGTGGAGCAGCAAAGGCAAGAGAGAGAAGACCTCTGGGCAAGAGTGAGGCCCAGAAAAGCGGGGGTGGACAGGAAGCCAGCAGTTAGAATGGGACAGGTATGAAGTCAAGGTCAAGTGGCCTCAGATCCACGGCTCGGCCCCTCCCATGAAAGCCAGTCCATCCTGGGGGAGGCACTGCAGGTCTCATTTCTTCATTCAAGATGCATGAGGCCAAGTTGCTCCCAGGGAGTGAAGATGCCCCAGCTGAGATCAAACAGCAACCCTGTGCTCTTCTCCACTTCTTACTCCATCTAAATACTGCCACACTTTCAAATGTAGCAGGGAGGTGGACACTGATAAACATGCCTGAGGCCACCCTGCTTTGAAAGGAGGAAAATCCTTCACCAGGTCGGAAGAGAATAATTAGTTCCCTGGTGGGTCTTTTCTACAGCCAGATGTTGTGACTTAGGGCCTCCAACTAACCATAGCCCATCTCCCTTTTCTGGATTCCTCCCATCACCTGACATGGAATCCAGCAGCAGGAGGCACCCATCTCCTCTACTTCCCCTCCTGTCGCAAGCGAGTAAGCACGCTGCCCCCATCCAAATGGAATCCCTCCTGTTTTGCTCTATATCCCATCTTCTCTCGCCTTGTCAAGGACCTCACTCCTGCTTCTTTCTTCTGCATCGTCAGCCAAGCAATCAACCGTGTCTCTCCCTTCCTCCCTGCAGCCGCCCTCTGTCGGTTAGTTCCATTCCACCCCCTGTTGTCTCCTCCATCTTCACCACCAAACTCCTCCATGGCCACTCTCAACTGCTGGGCCACCAAATCCAGTGACGCCTCTCTCATCTCAGCTTCTCAGCGGCCTTCCCCAGGGCTGACCGCTCCCTCCTCCTCCCGCCTTCTCCCCTCTCAGTTTCTGCGAAACCACGCAGACCTGCCTGCTCCCTGCAGCACCGGGCCCTCCTCCTGCCGCGGTCACCATTTCCTCCCCCTTTTCCTGACCTCCAGACCTCTGAGTCTGAGCACGGCAGGCTCCTGCCCTGGCCCTCCTCCCTCTTGTCTCTGCACTCACTCCTGCGCCATCCTCTCCTGGCTCACGGCCTTGAACACCAACTCTTTGTTGACGACATGTAAACTCACTTCTCTGAGCTCCGAAGCCAGTATCCAGCTGCCCACTCGGCCTCTCCATCTGGATATATCATAAACATCTCACATTAAACATGTCCAAAATCGATTTTTTTTTTTTTTGCCTCCTTAAACCTGTTTCTCCGCAGGCTTCACCCTCTCCATATACTGCACTGCTGATCACCTGGCTGCTCAAGTTGAAAACCTACAAGTTTGGTTGGTTCTAACTCTAAGGAATACCTCAAAGCTGCCCACTTCTCTTCGTCTCCACCTTCATCTCTTCAGGCCCCATCCTGTCCTCCCTGGATAACTGCAACAGTCACCCAGCCAGCCCCCTGACTACACTCTCGCCACTGTCACTGAGAAGACCTGAGGAATCCTTTCCTGGCCCTTCCCAAGGTCGCCTTCCTCTATTCCTTCGCATCTCAGCTCCTCGGGGAGTAGCCCCCCAAGTAAGCATCCCCCTTCCCTCCCAAGCATTACTCTCTTCCCCAGCGTTTCCCACCAACGACAGGATCTTGGCTGTTTGCTTACTGATTGCTGTGGGCTGGATTGTGTCCCCACCAAACTCATATGTTGAAGCCCCAACTCCCAGCATGAAGGTGTTTGGGAGATAATCACGATGATGGGATTAGTGGCTCTATAAGAAGGCGAGGGGAGAGACAGCTCTCTCCAGCATGCGTGGACACGGGGAGAAGGCAGCGGTCTGCAGGCCAGGAAAAGAATCCTCGCCTGGAACTGAATCTGCTGGCACCTTGACCTGGGATTTCCAGCTCCCAGATCGGTGAAAAATGAATGTCTGTTTTTCAGGCTGCGCAGTCTGGGGTGCTTTGTTATAGCAGCTGAGCTGACTAATACGCTGATTGATTTTTCTCTCTCCCTCACTAGAAATAAACTGCAAGAGGCAGAAAATGTCTCTGACTTATTCAGAATTGTGTTCCCCATGCTAGCAGGATGCCTGACAGACAACGGGTGACCCAAAAAAGGGGTGATTGTTGAATTTGCTCCCACTTTGTAGCTACAACTTGCTGTTTTTTATAGGAAGAAAATGTTCAATACTGTAAATCTAAATGCAAATGCAAATTAGAGCCAAGGAAGGTATTTCAGATCCAAAATAGCTTTAAAAGCAAAGAAGAGCAGGGGCAGGGAAGTGAGGTCACGCAATGATATTTCTTCAGAAGAAATCTTTCATTTCAAGAGCTGGCAGGTTCTGTCCATCCCTGACTTCAATCTGCAATGCAGCTAAACTCGTGCTTCCTAAGGTGTGCGCCACAGAACATTCTCTCCACAGATGCTGTCCCAAAATCAAGGGCAGAGGCATGGAAATGTGCTCGTGGTCAAACAAGTTAGCCAGCTGGCTCAGACAATGCTCCCTCTGAGGAGGCTGCACCTCAGCACACTGATGTGTCTGAGAGGTGCCGCCGTGGAGACGTCCCTCTAACTACCGTCCACGAGCACCTCCAGGCCAGATGGGACCTGCTGTGATGGTATTTTGAAGTCCTAACCCAGGTACCTGCAAATGGGACCTTATTAGGAAATAGAGTCTTTGCAGAGGTAACCAAGTTAAGACGGGGTCGTGGTGGAGTGGGATGGGCCCTAATAGATATGGCTGCCATCCTAATATATCTGGCCCTGTGAAGACAGATGCACAGGGAGCAGGCCGCAGAGGCAGAGACTGCAGCAATGCAGCTGCAAGCCAAGGAACGCCAAGAATCGATGGCCACCGCCAGGAGCAAGGAAGAGGCGAGTGGGGCTCCTGCTCAGAGTCCCAGCCGGCCCTGCCAGCGCCTTGATTTTGGACTTCCAGCCTCTGGAACTGTGAGAGGGTAAATTTCTGTTGTTTAAAGCAGCCCGGTTTGTAGTACTTTGTTACAGCAGCCACGGGAAACTAAGACACCTGCAACCCTCAGCAAAGACGCCCGGGTGTTCCACAGCCTCCTCTCCACAGCCAGAGCCGCACAAACTCCACCACACTCGACTGGTGGCAGCCCCTGAGGCAGTGCTGCCGCTCGTGAAGACACTCTCTTGGGAACACATTCTTCAGCGGCTGTCTCAACATCCTCGCCTGACCCACAGCCATACCGTCTTCTTCTTGGCACAGGACGCTCAAAACTTAAAACCATATCTGACAGACAGTTACATGTTGCACATTCTACGTTTTAATCTTGCCTCATCTTCGCTTCCTTTTCCTTATTTTTTCCACCAAAATTGTTTAACTGACTATATTATGTTTCTTTATAATTTCCCTTAAATACATAATTTATTACACAATTATTTATTGAGCATCAGCTATGTGTGAGGAACCTAAATCCTTTCTGGAACAATGTCGAATTTTTAAAAATGCGTACATTTACAAAATGTAATGGGACCATATAAATCATCAAAATAAACCCTTCACTCGCTCCTCCTCACGGCCCTTGGCACTGTGGCATGGCATTCAAATTCCTGTGTTATGTGAATCCTGCTCTTCTTTCCAGCTCCTTCTTCTGCCAGTGCTACCTTCTGCTCAGCTGCCACTGCCCACTCTGATGCTGTCCCCCACTCCATCCCTACCATCTAGTCTGGCCCTTCCCTCTTCTCCTCCCCCCTGCTCTGGCACCACTTTTCCAAAGCCACCATGCTGCTTCCTGCCTCAGTGCCTTTCCACAGCCTATATCCTCTACTTAGAATGCCCTTCCTCCTGCTCTTCCCCAATCTGCTTGCTGAACTTGTACTCAAAATTTGACGCAGTCTTGACCTCCTCCAAAAGGCTTTTCCCAAAATTTGATAACCCAAGCCCTCCCATCCATGTGCCCTCCACAGGGGTGACATTCAAAAGATTTAACAACTTGTCTGGCACAGACACCACTACTCAGAATGGACACAGGCCACAATAGCAGGGGCACTCAGGAAGCTGGGGTTGCACCTTCTTATCAACAATCACAAAATGGTTTTGATGGGTCAACAGCCTGTGAGCACAGGTGGCTGGCAGCCCGGCCAGATACATCCTCTGGGGCCGTGTGGGACACAGCTTGAGAATAAGGGCGTGTTTGTGCGACTGTTCTGCTCAGGACCGGACTGGGTCTTCCCCAACTTCAGAGCGTTGGCACCTGACATCTCACCTGGCACAAAGGAGGGACTCAATTAATATTTGTTGAACTGAACCAAACTCTTCCAGGCAAAGACAAAATGGAAAGACTGGGGATTTTCCCAGACTGTCACTTCGACTTGGTGAGCCAAATAAAACCTGTTCCTGGACAGTCTGTTTGCTCAGATGGGGAGTCTGTCAGATTTCCCAGCTTCAGCGACCTCATGAAGCTCTGACCTGAAAATAAATTGAGAGGGAATAAAAAAAGAAGGAAGAACAAGAGAAAATGATCTGCTCCTTCTGAAGCCGTTCTTTTGGCAAGCACACTCCAGTCAGTTCCAAGAAACAAAGGGAAATCTTCGTTATGTCAGAAAAACCGACATAAATCTCCAACAACTCTGCTTTTCTGGCAACACTTTACGTGCTCCTGGGAAATTGGAAGCTGATTCTTGAACAATTTCAATGCAGAAGGCTTATCTTGTGTTATACAAGAGGCCACAAAACTTTCCACAGTCTGGAGAAAATGTATGCTGTTCTGGGTGGAACATAAAACTGACAAGTGAGAGGATGTGCGGCCGTGACCACTCCCAATGCCCCCAGGACCTGAGGCTCCAGGCTCCTGCATTTCCCCTGGTGTCCGCAGACATGTGCACAGGGAGAAAAGGGGCCACCCCAAGGAGGCCCCTCCAATGTGAATCAGAAGGCTCCTGTAATGGCCTGAATTGTGTCCCCCCAAAATTGGTATGTTGAAGTCCTAACCCCTAGAACCACAGTATGTGACTGTGTGTGGAGACAGGGCCTTGAAAGAGGTGATTAAGTTAGAATAAGGCATTAGGGTGGGCCCTAATCCAATGTGACTAATGTCCTTATAAGAATAGGAAATTTGGACACACAGAGAGACACTAGGGACGTTCACACACAGAGGAAAGACCATGTGAGAACATAGCAAGAAGGTGGCCGTCTGTAAGCCAAGGAGAGACGCCTGAGGAGGAACCAGACCTGTTCACACCTTGAGCTCAGACTTCCAGCCTCCAGAACCGTGAGACAATAAATATCTGTCGTTCAGGCCACCAAGTCTGTGGTTTTGGTTACGGCGGCTTGAGCAGAGTAAGACAGCCCCTTAGAAGGGGAATTTACCAATCTTAAGGTTCCCAACTCATAAATTACCCTCTTAAGGTGTGTGGGCACCATAGATGATGTACATAAAGGGTATACCAGCAATCCCAGTGGTCCCAGAGCCTGGTCTGGGGCAGCTGCAGTTGCTGCACAGGCTGGGGTCTAGTGACTTAGGTTCAAATCATGGTTCCTCAGCTTATTTGCTATGTTACCTGGGCCTCAGGTTGCGTCTGTCTAAAACAGAGGTAATAATAGCATCTGCTCCTCAGTGTTTTTGTGAGATTTGGATCCGATCATGTCTTTAAAGCACTGAGCATAAGTGCCCAGCACAATGGAAAACTCAATCAACCCTACTCACTATATCCTATTTTCAATCCTTCCTCAACACACACGATTCCACTCTGATGACTTTAGGCATAAGGACTGGGAAGAAGTTCCCTTGAGAATAAAAAAGGAAGAAAAGACAGTGCCATTTCAACAAGAGTGAAGGGGACCAGGATGATAATCATATAATATTTTTTAAACTCTTCTAACTTCCCCAGATTTGTCACCATTACCACTTCCACCCCACCATCTACTTAACACCATTCTTTAACTGAACCAGACTTGAGCCTTTGGGGTCAGTAAAGAAGCAGGGAGTTCAATGGAGTCCTCCTCCCAAGCCTTTCTAGAAAGACAGAAATATCTAGGGATGGGATGGGGGTGGCAGCCTGAGAGGGAGAGAGAGGTGTTGGGACATCCCAGGGAGGTTCAGGAGGTGGATAAAAAGGAGAGCCTGAGAACCAAGTGGCAATGCTCGATGCAGAACACTCCAGAGGCCTAGGGAGGACCAAAATGTGTAACTCTCTAGCCCACAAACTCACGTCATCAAGCCCAGAAGAATTCAGCCCACAGAGCTTACAGAGATGGCCAGGGGACACACAACAGAAAAGAAAGAGGCAGTGTGTATGAATGTGTGTGTCCACATCATTCCATATACTAGCTTTAGCCATTAGAAGTTGTCTGATTTCTCAGAAATATTTTTCATCCTTCCACGGGGCCAAGATGACACCTAGAATATGCTAATTTAAGGAGAAGAGGGGATTTTAATAAGCCCTGGCCTCTATGTTCAGACCCTAAAATGTGGGCAAATCTTTCACTCTAGACTCCACTTCTGGCAAAGGAGAGCCCAGCTTCAGTGGATTCTGCCATACTCAGGACTCCAACACCCCATGGAGGTGCCAATTGCCTTTCTACTCCTTTGAGTATCACTCATCATCCTTCGATCATTCATTCATTCCACAAACATTACTGGGCATCAGCCTGCACAGAGGAACTGTATTAATGCCTCCCCTATCCTTTCAAGCAGTAGTACCATTTCTATAGCAAAAAAATTTATCTAGTTTCTGCCAGCTCAGAAACAAGGATTCTAGATGAGGGTTCCCCAGGCAGGCCAGTGGTCTGTGAACGAGGTGCCTGGATGTCTTTCTCCACATTTTCCCCCAAGGAGATCAGGCTTGGGACAGAAATGAGAAAAACTAAGTCACTTCTGGCCAAGGAATACGTGCTGAGCAAAAATAAATCAGGAAGGCCAGGGACTCCCTCTTCCAGCCCCAGGGGAATGAGGGTGGGAAGCTCTGGACATCAGAGTAAAGGAGAATCTAGTCCTGGACTTCACAGAGGTATCACGACACAGGGAATCTAGGGAAAGAGCCCCGAGCAGCCAAAGCCAGACGTCCACAGGACTATTTCCAATGGGCGTGAGGGGAAAGGAGACCGGGACCACGCCCCCTCCTGCCTGGGTGCTCCTCCTGCGAGTATCATCAAGGTCATGGAATCAGAGCATGGGTAATGCCGACCTCCACAACAGGGGGTTACTGTAAGAAAACAGTAGGCTTGCTAGAAGTGTCCCCTCCGTCCTCTGGAGTAGAAAGTAGCCCTTACTCCCCCCAGTTCTGCTGCGACAAAATGGCCTGGCCTGGCTGGGCCTGCGGGACCTGGGGTCCAGTGAAGGGGTATCCTCAGATAGGAAATCTTCCTGCCCTGGCTCTGAGAAGTTGTAGGTCCATCCCAGGTCAGAGGGGACGGCTTTACGGTCAAATTAGAGGCCTCATCGCAGGATCAGTGACAAACATGACAACACCTGGGCCAGGGGACCCGCTACGCTAAAACCTCATCTGTGTTTCATCAGGATGCTGTCAGGACCAATGCCAAACGGTTTCAAGAAAGGCCTCACACGAGTGTAAACAAAACCACAGCTCTGCCCTCGACCTGGATGGGCTTTCCCCTCACAGTTCACACTAGTCCAGTGGGCACATGGACACCTTCCCAGACACCTAACGAGGCCCCTGAAATCTTGGATCCTTCTCTGGGAGAAAGGGACACATCACCCAAGCAAAGTATGACCTGATGCAAGAGCCATCCCACCAACCCGAGAATCCATCGAGCCTGCTGCATAAGGGTGTTGTAAAATCCACTTTAAATCTGTGTTTAAATACCTGTAACGTTGGCCTTTTTAAATACTTTGTTCTGGCAGGGGTTAGAAGCTCTTTCAAAGATCGAGCCCCAGGACCGCTCCTGCTAAAGCAGTCAGTGCGTGAGATGGTTTACGCACATTGCAGGATGCTAGGGAACTGGGGCAGGGAGCCCCCGTGCGCACATTTCCATTTCCAAGCCGAGAAACCCAAAGGCAAAAATGGAAATTACATTTGTCTTCCAAACAGGCAAACTTCCAGAAGGACTTCAGATTGCAAAGAGACAGAAAGAAGGCCCCTGAGCCCAGAGCCTGGGCCCCATCTCAGGCCTGGATGGGACAAGAGCAGAGAGCTCAAGGCTCAGTCTCTCTCCACTTTCATCCCACCCTGGGCTCTCTACCCACCCCAGAGAGGTGCCACCCTAAGCCGTGAGGATGCAAAGGAGAAGAGAGCGAGGCCCAGGGAAGACATGAACAGAACCAGGAACCAAGTGAGCCTGGGACATTGGCACTGGGGCCCACAACAAAGAGTCTCAGATGTGTCTACCCATGGAAACTCCAAGAGGCGACAGGATGAGCCCTCATGGTCCCATAGTTTCAGGGGGGAAGGACACACATCTACCTGTACCCATTTCCCTGAAACATCACAGACCTTCCCAGACTTCTCCTAGTAGAACAGGCCCCTCTTCTGAGCCATCCTCCCACTCACATCTTTTCGGCACCTGCCAGCTGCTCCTCAGCGATCTGCTCCCCAGTCCTCAGACTCAGCTTCTCCTTCAAGGGGGAGACCAAGTCATACCCATCTCTGCATCCCCAGCTCCAAAGAAAGGCCCTGGATTTAAAAGGTGCTTAGTAAACACTGGCTAAATTCATCCATCTGTGAGTCCTTACATCTGGTATTCTGCAGCATTTTTTTTATGACTCTTTTTTAACAGAGTACTTTTTTTTATTTTTAAAGATAAAAAGAACTGGAAAAAAATTACTCCAAAATGCCTTTCAGATAATCATATACGGCTTAAGCAAATAGGTCAGATCACGGTCCCCTTTCCCACCTGGCGGCAGTGTGCTCTAATTGCAAGTTCAGCTATTTGAGTGGTTAAAAATAAATTATTGAAACCATAAATTTAAATATTCAAAAGCACCATGGTAACATCAAAAGAGGTCACCAAAGCATGCCCGTCTATGAAATGCCATTTTCCTAGCCGACTCCAGGTGAGGAACGATCCTGAAGACGGGTGACCCGAAGCCCCCTCGCTGTCACCTCGGGCAGCCTCCGGGCCCAGGAACCAGCTCTGCAACCTGTCTGTTAAGGCTCATCTCCTGCCCTCACTGAAGCGTCGTGGGGGCCTCGGGAGCCACATGGGATCATGCAGAGAGCAGCAGAAGGTGCAGAAACTCCAGGTGAGAACTAAAACAGCCCTCCCTGTGCAAGTGAGGAGCGGAGACATGATCTAATTTGGAGGCCTCCCCAGGAATGCACCTCAGACCAGAAGCCTTTCTCCACTAAGGTAGCTGAGCCCTGAAATCCTCCCAGGAGAGACTCATGGTGGAGATGGAAGGACACGGCCTCTGAGTGCCTGCGTGCCCCCAAGTAGGTAAACCCCTGGGTGGAACAGCCTGAGCAAATGGCCTGGGGCCTGCCAACGGAAGACGCAGGGCCTCCCACTGTGAAGCCATCACAGCCTCCAGATAAGGACCAAGCCACCCAAGTAAAGGTGCCACAGGACGCTCCACTGCAGGTGCACAGCAGGTCTCTCTATGTGTGGGTTGGCACCTCTCACAGCATCTGGAACAGAAAGGGCACGATGAATGTTTGCTACATAAGTAAATGTTAATAGAAAACAACAGTCCCTAGAATGTGCATCGTGTGTTAGAGTTCAGAGAACCTTCTCGTGTGTTCTCTCACTTGCACCTCATTTCATGCAAGAGGAAGAGGGTGGTCATGGACGCTGAGTCAAGTTGGAGCCACTGAAAGGCAGAGCCGAACCAAGCCAGGGCTTTGAGGTACTGCACACAGATTTTTAACACTGTTGTAAAGGGATGTCTCTGGCTCTCAATTCTAGGGCTTTGCTTAAAATAGTAAGAGCTACCAGTTAAGACTTACTACACACTAGTCACGCGTTCTCAGTTAATCCCATAACAACCCAACGAGCTAGGTACCATTACTATGCCATTCTACAGATGAGAACACAGAGGCTTAAGAGATTGCCTCTCCCGAGTTCACAGAACTAGGGCATGGCAGCACTGTAACTCAAGTTTAGGTCGGCCTGACCCCAAAGGCCACACTGTTGGCTGCTCTGCTCTGCTGCCTCCTGGTTGGGACGGATCCCCCTGCAAGCCATCTATACAACTCCCTCACCATCAACACATAGGACTTGCACTAGGCCCGGGCCAGTTCCTGGCGTGGGCTCTCCAGAGACCTGGAAGAAGGCTGACTCTGACCCCACCTCCTGCCAATCCAGGTCCAGCCCAGCCCAACCTCGAGAGGAGAGGAGTGACCACTGGCCCCACTAGCTGCTTCCGCCAAACCACACAAAATGAAAGAGAAAACAAAGAATTGGAAGAGGAATATGTACATGCTGTGCTCTCGCAGGAACAGGACCCTAAATTTTCCATCAACGGTGCCAACCATCCTCGAACTCAGAAAAACCCAGGGGGGCATGCTCTTTGTTGTCAAAACCGCAAGATGCAGTGACAGCCAGACTCTTTTCATCCTTCCTCCCGGTAAAGGATGGGAGCCTGCCTGTGGGAGCTGTCCATGAGCCAGCAGGAAAGCCTCAGTTCCCCACACCGTAGCTCATGGCAGTAAACTTGGGGTGAGAACAGCAGGAAAAGAAGTGGCCTGCCTCAGGAGCCCCTGCCTGCGGGGTCCCCGCACCAGCAGCGACATACTCAGAGGTGGTGAGGACGACGGTCTATGATGAGGCAAGCAAGCGCAGGGACTCAATGCAGCAAAGGCAGTGGAGCATACAGCCAGCATTCATTCATTCATTCATTCCACAAATGTGCATTGAGCACCAACGACTTGCCAGGCCTTGTAGGTGCTGGGGAAACAGCAAAACAGATAGAATCCCTGTCTGCATCTGCATAGGGGGAGAGCATTCTAGGCAAGAACAGCCTGAGCAAAGGCCCTGGGGTCAAAAATGGCAGAGGCCCGTGCCCCTGGAGTGGAGTGAGTAAGGAGTGATCTGAGGGGTGAGCTCAGAGGGACGTGCGTGGGCAGGTCCTTTCACACCTTGGCGGTCATAGTAATGACTCTGGCTTCTACTCCAACTGAGGAAGAGACCTCTGGAGGGACCTGAGGGCTGTGAACAAAGAAACGACATGATATGATGTATGTCCTAACAAGATCTCTTGGATGGCTGTGTTGAGAACCTGCTGCAGGAAAGCAGGGGGAAGCAAGGGGACCGACTACAGGAAAGAGATGGGAGGCTGCCACCGTGCACTGCTCTATCTAAACGTGAGGTGGCGGTGAAACTGGAGACAGTGAGTACAGAACTCGTCCTTCACGAAGGTTTGCAGAAATGGAGTCAGAGCTGGAAGGGGAATGAGGGATTTTTTCTGATGGGAGCATTTGTGGATACTGATGGGAAAGAACCACGAAAGAAGGAAAAGAAAGGCAGGAGACGACACTGGCCGCGCAGGAGAGAGAAAGGAAAACCCAGAAGCAACGACGAGGAATAGATGAGGGCACAGAGTGAAGTTCACAGGTGGAAAGTGCCCCTGGTGAAGAGCATGAACAGTCTATCCTTCCACCTGCCCCAGCAAGCGTCCCTTCTCCCTGCCCAGCTCTGTGCCACTCTGTACCCCTCCCACTAGCACGTTGAGTGTACAGGGCGAGGACAAGGCTGTGGTAGCCACTGTTCTGCTTTCTGACTGCCTCAGACTTCTAGAGGGGAGCAGGTCGGTAGCCACCCATGAGCATGGGGGGGGGGGGGCTTAAGGAGACGAGGAGAGAGGGTAGGATCACACGGGAGGGTTTCAGGCAGCGTGAGGAGAGCTGTCGAGGTTGGTGTCATGAATTTCGGTGGTCGGGCAGCATGGCTGTACAGTTCTCTAGGGGCAGCGAGGTGGGTGCAGACACGGAGCAGGAGGAGATTAGATATAAGGAGGGCTGGGACTCGGCCAAGCAAGTCTGATGGCGTGAGAGGGGGCAAGGACCAGAAGGAGAATGCTGGGGAGCGACCATAATAACTCATGTGGAATCTGAGCTGAGGAAGAAGGAACACAAGACTATGAAACGGGCGAGGACAGCAAAAAGATGACGAAGATGGATTCTAGTAGAGTTGGCAGATTCCGGCAGTGTTGAAGAACGGCTGGATTTGAAGCACTAGTAGGAGTGAGCCAGGAAGACGGGGTGGTCTGAAAGGGGTTTCCAGAACCTGAGATCACGAAGGGGCTAAAGTTACTGACAGCGGATCCCTGGCAATGGGAATGAGTGAGTGAAAAATGTGGAAGACAAGGCTTTGAGAGGGGAGCAGCTCAAGTACCTAAGAAACCAGACGTCATCAATAGAGAATTTGAAAACATTGTGAAACAGGAGAAGCTTGGTGCTGGAGAGTGAGCCAGAAAGCTGCAACCTTCAAGGAACAAAGAGAGTGACCCCAGGATCCGTAGATGACCCCAACAAGGCAGTGAAGAGTGGAGCTGTCTCAGGACGAGTGTTCGGGGAGGAGAGGGGGACAGTGAACTGGAAATGGCACCAAGGACCACAGGTGCATCTACTCCCCAAAGCCAATAAGACCCAGGATGAGGGGGAGAAAGCAGTCCCACTTGAAAGGGCCAAGGGGAGCAAGTCCTCATGGGACAGCCAGAGGCCCCTCAGAGGAAGAAGGGGGAGCTGGCAGTCAGGGATGAGGCTGGGGATATAGGGAGTTTGTTAATAAGTGGCAGCAAGTTCCAAGGGCAGAGCAAAAAGTTCCAGGGATGGGGGAACAAGGAGATGGGGTCAGAAAAGGGGGTGCACGGAGCCATAAGGGAATTAGAGTCCAGGGGTAGAGAACGACTCAAGAGACCAGGGAGCACCATCTTGAACTCGGAGGGGCCACCTATTAGAATGAATACGGACCCAAAGGGAGAAGCCTCTGTTTCAGGAATGTTCTGAGTCTGTCCTGGCAAACAGGGGTGTTTCCTCAGAAAGGACATTCTACCAAAGAGCAAACAGCAACTGAGTCCCCAAGCTGGTCACCAACCACCCCTGAAATGAGCCCTGAGGATACCGTGCACACAGCTTTAAGGGCCCAGAGGCAGGAGCGGCAAAACCCAGCTCCACCCATCAGCCCCACAGATGCAGGATGTAATGGAAGGACGGGTTTGAAAGTGTCACCTGGGACAAGAAATGCAGTGAGAGTAGGTAATCTGCCTTCTCCAGGGGGCTGAATGGTCACCGGGTCGCCAAGGAGCCTGTGTCAGTTGCTGTCACCGACTGTACATGGCCCTCTCCCCACCAGCCTACGGCATTCTGCATGCGCTGGGAAGTTCTGAGGGTTTCAGCTCCTAAGCAGCGAGAGAAAACTTTCAGACTCGAGGTGCAGGTCAATCTCCTGCCACGCTCTCCCTGGGACATACTTGATTCTGACATGTCTTCTGTGTCTCCAGGCACCTCGCCCCAGCTCCTCTCCAACCAAGACCAAAACATAAAGGGGCCAACTTGAGGGCGGGACCTTGGGCACATGCAACCTGAATCACCCCCAGAAATGGGAAGCACAGCCGTCATGCCCTCCTGCTAGGGACAAACTCTGCCAAGGTTGCACTACCTGCAGCTGGGTCTCAAGATGCTTTTGCACCCTGCCTCCAGAAATATATCACAATTTTTGTTTCTCTTTCTCCTTAAAGGAGCCCCCTCTTTCTGTCCCATCTCACCCTCATACGACTAGAAATTTATGGAGGCCAAGGGCTTCTTTTGGGCTCTTCTCCCAACCTCCATCATACTCTCCCCTCCACCCACCCCACCACTACGGTCCCCCCAAAATTCAGCTCATCTATTACCAAGTTCCTCACATACAGAAATATGGTAAAACATTGAACTTGTCTACCTGAATACAAAGAATCATGGTGTCGTGCCTACAACAACACATTCCAATAGCCTGTGGTTGCTGGAGCAGATGCCTCAGGTGGCATTTGCAGAAGTCTGAAGTCCATCCTCCAACTCTGGTGTGAGACTCTGTGCTGCCCCCTCACCACCCCATGATGGTATCTGGTGTCCACCTAAACCCACCACATCAGGATCCAGAGCAGCAAAGAGCGGCAGGAGTGTGGACTCCACCACCCAAGGGGACTCACATTCAGGCTTCTTCCCCTGACCTCACTGTAGGCAGATGCTGCCTCTCGAGCATCTCAGGGTGCAGACGGCTCACTAATTATAGACTCTTCCTGGCCTGTCTGCCCAGTAAATTGAGACAGGGAGGCTCCCCATCACTTCACCACCACGGAGGACAGGATGTTGGTTTGGAACAAGTGGCCCCAGCCCCTTACAGTGGCCTGAGTCCCCATTACTTCTCCAATCTCACATCCCTCCACGTTCCACCTCTCCCATTCACCCAGCTCCAGCCTCACACTCTCGCAGCTGTCCTTCAAATGCACCAGGCACAACACTGCCTCAAAGACATCATACTTGCTGTCTTCTCTTGAGTGGATGTCCAGATGTCTGCAGGGCCCACTCGCTGTCCTCTGGTGGTGGCCATCACTCAGGGTGACCTTCCTGACTGCCTGACTGCTCTATTTAACATTGTACCCCCCATAATCTCTACCTCCAGCCTTTCTTTACTTTCTCCCAGAGCACAGGTCACCCTCGGAGACATCATGAAATTCACCTACTCGTCCTGTTGACTGTCTGACTCCCTCCTCCCACTAGAATATAAAATCCAGGAAGGCAAAGATCTCTGACTGTTTTACCTGCTGTATCCCCAGCATCCAGGATGGTACCTGGTACACACTAAGTGCTTAATAAATATTTGTGGGATGAGTAAACACTTTGTAAAGCATCTCATCTTATCAACTGTTAGTTGTTATTTTGAAAACAAGAGACACAAAATAAGGATGGAAGGCATTAAAATGTGGGGTGACTCATCCATTTCCCTGGAATCAAGGATCTGTATGAAGGTGGGAGACAGGGCAGGCCGCCCAACAGAGCACCACCAGCCATCAGCTCTGCCTCCTTGTCAGGTCTTCCTAATGAACATTCTTGGCTTCATGACCCACTGGCCATTCTGACCAGGCAGTCTCCCCTCTGTATTGTTCATATTGATCCAAACTGTATCTCCAGCTGGGGCTGAGACCTCAGAACCAATGTTCAGTGAGTATGTGATGACCACACTTGAAATGTACTGAGCCCAAAGTCCAGAGAACAGCTGATGTTTGGTGTCAAGTTAACCAACTGACGTTCAGTGACACTCCCTTCCTGTACAATATCAGGGAGCTACTTGTTAAAATGAAGACACATATCGTACTTTCCTGAGTCAGCTTGGGTCTAGAGAGATTTGGCCTGTCTGTAACTTTCATTTTAAGCTAATTCCTAAAGCTGGAGGAGATTTGCAACACAGGTTGATGGATCATGTTAAAGTCTCGAAAGTCCTACGAACAATTTCAAACGCATTTGGGGAAGGCCTTATCACAGAGCTCGGCTTCAGCAGTCATCCCATCTAGGAAGACACAGAGACCCATTCAAGCTCTGCCTCTGCACACATCTGCAGATTCCTATTCCCAGGTGTGTTGCAAGCCATCATCCAAGCGGCGAGTGGAACCACCCGCTTCTGCCTCTAGAGCAGCTGAGAAGGGAACAAAGGGAAGCAAGAACTTGGTAAGGGAACACAGAGACTGGAGGCGGGAATGCTCAAGACGCTGCAGAATGCTGGATTTCTTACAGAGCTCTAACGGGACGATAACTCATGGGTGACATGGAAAGAGTATCTCCACGCCAGCGCTGCTGGGAACAGGGCCCACCTAGCCGCAGGCCACCCAGCCGCTCCAAAGCAAACAGCACTCTCCTCTTTCCAAGAAGACCCATTCCTGCAACTCTCAACTTACTAATTCCATCAAATATTAAACTTTTAATTGTATTTTGTTTTTCAAATGGCTCCCACTGTGCCTATCTAGTTAGCATTTGTCTCACTCTGCTAATTACCTGGACTTCCCAATCGCAGTGGTTTATTTTACCTTGGAGTGACTCTCTCTCTCTTCCCTTTCTCCACACTCCAAAGTTGCTCCTTGTCATGATAATTAATAGGTTCTGTTCCTACAGTGATTATATGCAGATTATCTTAATGAAGCACAGATCTCAGTGCCATCCACCGAAATTCTTGATCCCCACTAGGCCAGAAAGATTCCACCTTCCCCAACAAAAAAATTCTCTGTGTCCCAGGCCCCCAGACAGGCTGTACAATGATGACCAGTGGCCCGCCCTGTGTCCAGGATGACTTTGCCTGGAATTCACCAACGAGTTAAACAGGGAATTAACTGGAAAGCAGGGGTGAGTGAAGCCCTACAAATCTCTTCTTTGTCGATGAAAAGCAGAGAAAGTCACCCGGCAAAAAAAATTCCAGGGTTTATACAGGGTTAATGTCTTCCTAGGGAGACAATAAACTGGGGTGGACTCCACTCAAACACATCTCTTGCATGGCTGACGCCTCAGCAGCATCCCCACCCAGCCAGTGGAGAACTTGCACTTATCAGCCTCGCTCTTGGATCCTAATAACTGCTGAGAAACGGGACACCAAGCAGAGACCCAGAGCAGGAGAAAGTGATGCTGCAAAGAGCTTTGAGACAACCTCTTTGGGGACACAGGCCACTGAAATGACAACTTCCAGGATCACCAGGGCCTCAGGACACCTGCAAGAGAAGAGAAGGGAGGGAGCTGAAGGGGAGGAGTCAGGAGTAGAAAAGAGAGAAAGAGAAAGGCAAGTGGAAGAGAGGAGAGGAAGAAGAGACAAAGAGGAAACAAATCTACTGGAGAGAGCTCAAGGCTTTATCCTTCAGGCTTCGTGTGCTAGTTCCTCCATCTGGAATTCCCTTGCCCACTTCTGCACCTGGAAAATGCTGAGTCCTAATTTAAGACTGTGCTCAGAGTTAACCTTTTCGGTGGGGCATCTGCCTTCTCACCGAAGGGAGAAAATATTTCCTCTCAAAAGTTTAGTCAGGATAGGTGAAATTATGCTGCAGTAACAACCAAACCTAAAATTGCAGCGGCTGAAAACAAAAAAGTTTGTTTCTGGCTCACACCACACGTCCAAGGCACACTGTCAGGGAGAGGACCCTGCTTCTTGTGGTCACTCAGGGACCCAGGTTTATGGAGGTGCCACCTCAACACAAACATCCATTGTGGCAGAGTCCAGGGAAGGGCACCTAGCGAAGCACACGCTGGCTCCTAAAGCCTCTGCCCAGAAGAGACGCGTGTCACCTCTACTCACGCTGCACCAGCCAAAGCCAATCATATGCCCCCCCCATAAATTCAAAGAGGGGAGAGAAGCGCAGTCCCACCAGGGGCCCCCAGGAGGAAATGCAGAAACACTGATGGTCAGCAATGAGGCCACACCACATCTGCCCTGGCCAGCAGCCACGAGGGGCACTGCCCCATGACAGCCACTTTACATTCCCTTTTATAGTTCGTCCTCATAACAAGCCTGAGAGAAAAGCATTACTAGGCGCACTTTTTACAGACAAAGAAACCAAGGCTTGAGGAAGTTAAATATCTTTATTGAGGCCAGGTGTCTAATAAGTAAAAAGAGCATTATTCAAAAACTGTTCTGGGGCCAGCCCTGTGGCCGAGCGGTTAAGCCCACGCATGCTCCACTGTGGCGGCCCAGGGTTTCACCGGTTCAGATCCCGGACGCCGATATGGCACTGCTCTTCAGGCCACGTTGAGGCAGCATCCCACATGACACAACTAGAAGGACATGAAACTAAGATATACAACTATGTACCGGGGGGATTTGGGGAGATAAAGCAGAAAAAAAAAAAAAGATTAGCAACAGTTGTTAGCTCAGGTGACGATCTTTAAAAAAAACCACACAAAAAAACTGTTCTATATGAGTCCAAAACGCAATTCCGTCCCATCCTACACTCTTGCCTAAATGGAACTAGTCGTTCTCTCCTCTTTCTCACCGTGCAGCTCCAGGACGCTGCATGCCCTCTGAGCTCCGGCACCAGTTCCCACGACAGGTCTCGGGGACAGCTCTCTGTGGCAGTCACTAGCCTGGTAAGCTGATGCTTCGAGCACCTGCGAGACCTTGCGGGAGATCTCAGGGCACTTGGGAGGCTCTGCTGTCCTGGCCTTCTGCTGCTCCGGATCATGCCCAGACCCAAACAATCCAGCCAGAAAAATCTGGAAGCTTGTAAACAAATGCCTCCCAAGTTTTTATCTGTGTGGGTTTAACCACATTGGCTCCCGGCTTATTAAATAAAGTAAATTAGGTCTCAATTATTTGCTTGCACACTAGGCAGGAAAAATGAAATTTTCAATTTAAAAATAATATTGCTATTAATATGCAGAAGCAGATCTGAGACTGGACTTTCTGTGCACTTCTGCCAAGAGAGGTCAGAGGGGAGACATTCTCACAAAGGCATCTACCCCCCATCAAGTCACCTCGTGGGAGGAACCCAGGCCATTTCAGAGGATCTGGGTTCTGGGCAGCTGGAAAAGCAGTTTGGGAAGGAACAGCAGCTCCTAAACATAAGCTTAATCTTCTCTTTGATTTTATTCAGGTTTAAATACCATATCATGGCAAAACACCTTGATGATCATCAGGGAGCCTTTCAGTGTCAAAAAATCTAAATCAGGCACATGCAAGGCCTCAGAATTTACATTTTTTAATGGAAAAGGAAAACTAGTATCAGGTAAGGATGTGTTAACTCCAAGTCGTTATCAGTCACACAATCCAAGAGCAGATACTGGAGGACATCTTCAAAGAGGAAGCTCTTGAAATCCACTCCTGTTGCTTTATTCAGGCTCCATCAGCACAGTGTGCTCTAAAGGCCAATTTCATATCTTGAATTGAAAGAACCAGGATTCAGTAACGTCAGTCACATTCCAGGTCCCCCCTTCCAGAAACCCTTTTTCCTTAAGGGCATCTACAATAAGCATGTAATGGTTCTAATGGAATAAAAATAATCTTTCAAATGTAGATATATTTAAAAGTTTAAAGAGTTTGAGGTTGGCCTGGGGGCAACTTAATGACTAGGCAGACACACATGAGGGAGGATTTCCTGCAGGATGGAGAACAGCTGTTTTCTATTTCAGCTGAGGACAGAATGAGCAGGAAAGAGGCTTCCAACTACAGCAGAAGGGAGTCAGACAGGCAGATGTGGCCAGAGACGGCCGGACCTTCCCGGGAAGAGGGGGACCACCCTCCCTGGAGGCGACAGGTCAGAGTGGGTGGAGATGTAGGCTTTGGGGTCTGCCACCTTTCAGCTGGGCCATCTCAGGGAAGTTATCTTTTAAACACGCTGAACTTCCATTTTGTACCTAAAAAATGGGGATAGTATTAGCATTAGCTTCTTGCAGTTTTCTGGAGGATTAAAAAGATAAGCACATAAAACATTTGCCTGTGTCTGACATACAGTTAAAAACAGGATAGACTCGGCTGTGCAGAGTTTGGGAGCATAGGCAACACTTTGCATGGTCTCTTCGTGCAGAAGTTATCAGCAATTGAAGAGATTTATTCACTCGGTTTATAAAGGGGGCTGCTTCCAAAGAACTCCAAAACCTGTAGAGAAACCTCTCGTATGTATGGGTTTTGGTTTTCATTTTTAAGTCAAAATGACGGGAATGATGTAGGGAGAGGAGATATGGCTGGCAGACGGGAATAGAAAAGAGAAACGCAGCAGGGCAGGGTGGGAGAGAGAAGATGAGGAGGAGGCTGCGAGGAAAGACACACCAGGCAGGATGCAAGAGGACGACACGCAGGGATAAGTTCCCTCTCCAAAGCAAGTGGAGAGCTCATGCTTCAGAAGGTCGCCGGAGAGGAGAGAGCCAAGAACTTCCTGCTTCCAGCTCATTCAGGCTCTAAATGCTGTCTTCAAGGTCAGAGAGCACGTCTCCTCTTTCAGTGCCCGCTACAACATCTGTGTGCCGGAGGCCCGTCACCATCTGTTAACGGGGCCCGTGCCTTTCCAGCCTCAGCTCCTTTTGGACCTGCTGAAGTTCAGGCCGTCAGTCACAGCACAAGGCACATTGCAAACACCAGGGTCCCCAACAGCACTGCTCTGTTTCTCTGGGTCTCCCTGCCTTCCCAGCCAGTCGGGGTAAGACCCTGTGGCCAGTCCGGGCTTGGGTTCACAGGCCCAGCAGCTACGGCCCCATGGTTGATGCTGCCAGAGCACCTGCACTGCAGCCATAGCGACTGTGTGTGTGTGTGTGTGTGTGTGTGTGTGTGTGTGTGAGAGAGAGAGAGAGAGAGAGAGAGAGAGAGAGAGAGAGAGACACCTCCGCAGAGACATCCAGGGGAAATTACCGCTGAAGGCGGATGGCACCAGCCTGTCCTGCAGCTCACTGCTCCTGACCTCCTCCACCGGCAGCCCAAATGGCCCTCCAGAGGACCCAGGTAATCCATCCACCTTCCCCAAGACCCATATATCCTCGAAATGTTCCCAGTGAGGAATGTGAGCACCTGCATCCAAAACCACCCTCTCCCCACGCTACCTGGCTGCTTGCAGAGACCGCACGCATCTCTAATTTCACTGTTCAAGCAACTCGGGCATTTAGAGCTCGAAGGGAAAAGAGTACATGAGAAGCCTCACAAAGGCTCCAGCCAGAGAGCCCAAGTGTTTGCTAAATGCAGGCCCCTCTCCCCCCTCCCAAAGCCCTAAAGTTCTCCTGCCAGCCACCCACGAAAGATGAAAACACTTCCCTGGAACAAACATTCAGGAACTGCTGCCAAGAAAGGCAGGCATTTCTTAGTTTCTATTGATAGCGTCAACACATGGAGAAGATGACCAAAAGGGGGCAGGGAGAGTAACACTGTGACCCCCCAAGAAAGAGTCCAAGCCACTCTTCGGGGGTGTAAATATTTCCATTGATCCTGCTCCTAATAAGAAGATTATTACAGCCAACATTTATCAAACACTAGCTAAGAGCCAAGCACTGAGCTTTCAAGCCCTTAAATTGTGCATCATCTCTTTCTAACACCAAACAACTCTTGGTGGACAGTACTATTACTGACCCCAAGTTACAGAGGGGGAAGTGTACACACCCATGCATGCACACATGCATACATGCAATCCTAAGAGAGCCTAACCCCAAGATTGCTGTAAGAAATGGATTTTGAGGATGAAGCTCAGTGTGAGTGTTGGGTGGGGTGGAGAGGAGAACCTCGCCCACTGAGCCCAGGCCTCTCATGCACCATGAGAGCGAGCCTGCATGGGGCCTGTGCCCTGTGCCCCAGAAATTCCCTAAGTAGCCACAGGCCCTGGTCCTGCCAGGCTTTGCAGCCAGGTAGACCTGCTACAGGTGAGAAGCAAGCAGGGGCTGCTGGTGCATGCCCCAGAGCACACTGCAGCACACCCAGGCCAGTTAGAAAATCGGGGGTGGGGGGGGGGTTTGTGTGGTTTTCTTTTATTGTTTTGAGCCAAATACCAACTTAAGACTCTGAAACACCTGCTTTCTACCTTATTACAGTGACCTCTGGTGGTCAAGAACTAGACATTGCAAGCCCAAATTAGAATTAAATTGCTTAATTTCAAGCAACTCTAAGCAACAAATGCCTTGAGGTCCTTTAAGAGCTTCCAAGAAGAGCGGAAGAAAAGGCAGCTAGTGAGACGGGAGTTACTGCCTGCCCCGTTTAAGGTATGAGCTGGCTGTCACCTGACCCTGAGAATAACCCAGCGCAGGGCTTCTCAGATGATGCTCCCTGCACAAATGCAAAAGGCCTCTGAGCTCCAACCTGGGGTGACGTCTCAGCCTCTGCTTCCCCTCCCCCAATTGCTAGTGGTGTCTCAGTGCCAGGCTTAGAGGGCACAGGTTCAGGGAGGTTTTTGGGAAAATCTTCAACCCTGCCAGAGGACCTGCTAGGAACTCTAGGGAGAGGGAGGGTTTCCAGAAGGCTTTTGATCTCAGTGCCACCAGCCAGCCCTGCTCTAGCTGCCCTGGACCTCTTGCCAGCAGGTGGAAGCCTGGAGACTGAATCTATGAGGCAGAAAAAGTGTTTCCTTTCCCCACCAGAATCACAACCTCCAGCCAAAAGAAGATCTGCCAGGAACAAGAGGGGGAACAGGGCTTCTGCCCACACCTTCCCTATGCCAAGGGGCCAGGTGAGGGGTGAGGTGAGGCAAGAAAAGAAGCATTTGTTTTGAGAGTCATTTTGGAGACTAGAGTTGCTGGCTTCAGGGTGGGAGGAAGGAAGAACAAAATCCCAGGGATGTGACAAATATCCATATAGCCCTAAGCCAGGTCTATGGATGTCAGGGGTGAGGATGAGGGATTCTTGGGTGGGAACAAAGAAGCAGATCCCTATGGGGTAGAGAGTGATGGGTATATGGAATACAGCCCTGCCTCCAGCCAAAGCAATAAAGCTTAGCCCAAGATAAGATTCTCTAGCACTCTATCCCCATGACCACCCCCAAAACATCCCAGACTGATGCTTTTAAATCCTAAAAACTCTCCAAAGAAAAGGATCCCACAACCTCAGAGTCACTCATTCTAGTAGCCTCTAGAACTCCCAGTTCAGAGCATCCAGAAGTTAATCTTTCCCCATGTTATTTCAACTTCTTGGTCCATCCATGATATGTAGACTTTGGCCAAATCCCCAAACACAAATGACAGATTCTCCCAAGGTCCCTGCAAGCATCCACTTGGACAGGCCGGGCCTCAGTGTTTGGAATATGAAAACAAACTGGTTCACTATCCTGGTATTCTTTAAAACTCAAAATGGATGTAGAATATCAATATTGTCTCAATTTTCCTTTATCTGCGAGGAGACGTCAGCAAACCTTCCTGCCAAGGATTGTACAAGGATCATTAAAAGGAAAATGTCCATGGTAATTGTGCCTTTATGCATATTTCTTCACTCCAATATTCTATAACATAATAATGTTTCACATTTCTACAGAACTGTCTTTTCAGCATGTTTTTGCATTATGCTTAATTTCGTAAGAGTTTCTCAGCCCCACATAACGACACAGTTCAATGCAAAATCAGATATAAATCTAGCTTAAGAGACTCTCAACAGGAATTTCATTTAAAACTGTAAATGTTAAAAGATTCTGGCTCTGATTTATGTTATGTTGTGTGTATGTTTCAAAGAGAGCTTAACCAGCCCTCTTAAACAATAGATGCACACGAAATCGCAGCTTTCACAGGTCTAACCCAACTATCTCTACCCCTCCAAAAACGAGGCAGAGAAGAGGGCAGACCAACAAACCTGTGGTCAGAGTGCTAGCTTCTAGTCTAGTTGGGGCCACATGTGTAAAATGAGCAGAGTATCTCACCCCATTGCCCGTGCTGGCTCAAGGGCAACCTTTAGGAATAATTTGTCAGCTTCCTCTCATCTCCCTGCTCCTCCAAACAGTGGGGCACCACATGAGGGCCCTCCGTGTCCCTCCTCCCACCTGTCTCTGTCTTTATAAAACATGGGAGAGAGATCGAAGGAAAAGGCAGAAAGTCCTGGGTCTGCATTTTAATCTGCACTGCACCTGGCTATCTTCACGACCCCATGCTTTTAAAGGTAAAACAACCCGACAACACCTATTCACAAACACATCTGGGAGATGGGCAATCTGACAGTGCTGAAAGCTGGTTTGAGGTGAAGCAGGCTGATGCCCTCAGGAGCGGTGGACTGTGAATTCTTGATGGAATTAATGAATCTGGAGGAGGCACTCACATCCATTGTCTAAGCACATTTAAGACAATTTTAAAATGCGGATTATTTACATACTGGGCTCTAATGACTCTGAAGCAACTATTACAGTCCGTCATGTAAAACCATCTCCAGGCAATTTTATTGCAGCCTATCACGCGCACGCCGTGTTTAGACAACTTATAATACACAAATTATTTACGTCGTGAAAACATCTCTGTGGCCCTGGCATTATGCTATCAACAAGAGACAACACAGCAGCAGTAGATTAAATTGAAATGTGCTGGCTGCTTCTGAAACTTTAAACTCTATCCCAGAATGCTAAAAGCCAAAAAATTCACAGTTAGCATTTTGGAACCCACTGTGTCTAAAATTTCACTTGAAAGGTGGAGCTATTGTGAGTTGCAACCCAAAAAAGAGAAAGTCACCACTTTGCAATTGTAAAATCCATTTATTTAAAGAAGATTGAGGTATCCAAATCCTCTGATAGCACTTAACGTATTTAAAAATATGCACTGCAAAGCTCTAAAAGTTCCTGAATTCCTCCAGAAAAAAAATGCTTTTGCCACTTCTAATGGACTCCACCCAACTCCAAGCAGGATCTGTAGGATATACACCCCCAGAGAAAAAGCGAAATGACTTGACTATATATCTTTCCAGGAAAGTAAATTATATATAGGTCTGTATTCACACCCCCCACTCCCCTATAGGTTACCCATTTTTCCTCCCACACGCCACAGCCCACAGAAATGAAGAGAAAATTATCAAGTGGGTTTAAGCACTTGGATACCTATTTGCAACAAACCTAAGAGCCTCATCTTTCTGCCTTTTAGAAAGTTGGTTTCAGACTTTAAAGCGAGGCCCATTAGCCAAGTTGACACATGCCAATTAGCTTTGTGCATTTCACAGAGTAAAACGCCCCTTGAGATAAATCACCCCACATACCTACACTTCTTCCGCATATCTCCATTTTGTTTTTCAGTATTTCCTTAACATCAGGCTCTTACATGACGGTGCAATTTACAGAAGTGCTATTAGTTTTAATTCAGACTCCTCATACAAAGATATCAGAAAGGACCCCAGACTCAATTAAGGACAAAACAAGGGGCTCTAATGAGAAGAGTGCCCCATTGTTGTCCCCTTTGCCCCATGAAAGGTAGGAGTTGCCTGAGTGTTCTGCACCTTTACAACAGAGGCAAAGCTTTCTGTAACTATGTTTGATGATCCTGATGATGATGATGACAATGACGACGATGGTGGAGGAGGAAGTGGAGAGAAGAAGGAAGGAGAGGGAGAAGAAAATCACAATGCCAAGTTCCAACAATATATTAAATGGTATAATTCAAACTCTATACACTTATAAAGTAAAAGAATCCTGCTCCTAACAGATTACCACCCAAAATGGTTTGCTATGAACCTTGCAGACCTGCTTATAGAAACATCTTTGTTTTTTACATAAATGGGTTCCTACAATACCTGTATTGTTATAAAAACTAATTTTTCAAAAGAACTGTAAACAAATAAACTCTAATGAATGATATGCATGCACACAAGCTGAAATATTTGAGAGGAAGTATATTGGTATCTGCAACTTTCTCTGAAATGAATCAAAATATTAAGATGGATGGATGCATAGAGGGATGGATATGTGATAAGGAAGTAGAATGAAATGTTATTTTGTGGAAGCTAGTTGGTGGGCATATGAATTTCACCACAAAACTCTTTCAACTTTACCGTATGTTTAAAATTTTCAAACTGAAATGGCAAAAAGACTTTTTTTAATTTAATAAAATTTTTTATTTAATAATATGGCATTGATCTCTTTCTATGTCAATACAACAAACCTTTTTATCCTTTTTAACAGCTGTACAAGATTCCGTTTTATGGGTGTACCATGATTTGTTAGCCAATCTCTCACTGATGGGCACATAGGTTACTTTACAATGACAATGCCACAATAAGTATCCATGTAAATATGTCTTTGAATACTTCTGATAGCTCTTCTATAGGATAAATTCCTAAATGTGGAATTGTTGATCCAAGGAGAATACACATTTTTACTTTTGCTATATAATCATCACAACAGCTGACACCAACTGGAAATTTACTCTGTGCAGACACTGCTGTAGGCATCCTTCATGTATTATCTCTTATACTCTGCACAACAACCTGATTAAGTAGGAACTACTGCAGCCTCCTTTTTTAGTTGAGGAAACTGAGGCACGGAGGGATTGAATGACTTGCTCAACTTGTCTCACAGCTGGAAAGTGGCATTCTGACTCAAGAGCTGGTACTTTTAACCACCATGCTTACAAATCATGGTCAAAAAGATCAAATGAACATATATTCCCATCAACAGTGTCTGAGTGTCACTGTTTCCCCAGGCTGTGTTGTTTCTAAATTTATCTAAAACTTAAAGAGAACACTGTCCATACTTCCAGCTACCATGAAAACAGATGTGAAGAACCCAACGCCCAGAGAAAGCAGCCGAGCACGGGTTGGGCAGGGAATGAGTGCTTGTTAACTAGAGAAAGGACACGGGAGAGAGTAGCGCTCTGCCTCCACACAGGATCCTTTCTACGTTCATCTAACTGCTCGTCTGCAGTATGTACCCTCTCCATGCTCATCTAACTGCCCATCTCCAGTATGTACCCTCTTCAGGTTCTGCAGTAGCGCTGGCAGGCAAACATACCCATGAAACTCTCAAGCTTCTGTTTTTAAATGCTATAAATCCCCAATACATCTTCCCAGATGCATTAATGTAATTTCAAGTATTCTGCCTCCATTTTATTTCTTTCTTCTTCTTTTTTTTTTTTTTTTTTTGCTGAGGAAGACTTGCCCTGAGCTAACATCCATACCAATCTTCCTCTATTTTGTCTGTGGGTTGCTGCCACATGATGGCTGACGAATGGTGTACATCTGCGTCTGGGATCCGAACCCGCAAACCTGGGCCACTGAACTTTAACCACTGTGCCATGGGGCCAGCCCCATGATTCCATTTTCTTTATCAGACAGCTGCAAGTAGAAAAGACTACATGAGTACATAGATTATCTCCCTTTCCGTCATCTGTCAATTAATTCCAATAAATCTGTAGACAATGCTTGATGTGTCAGTGGGATATTCTCATCAAAAACTTCAAAAGGTTCTTTTGTTTTATTACCTAAAACATTATAAATGATCCCACTACAAAACTGATTAAGAAGTGTTCCTACAGCAGGCTACAGTACCAGCCCTAAACTTCCGAGGCCTCAGCAAACACAGCCTCAATGCAATTAGCATCAACTACGAGAAAGCTGCAGCCATTGGGAAGGGCCCTGTGCAAATCATGGGGCATCAGCCTAGCTGATCTCACAACACAACGAAGAAAGTAACAATCCCTAACAATACCGCTGCGTTATTGTTGCTGTAGCAACAAACAAGATGCAATTGATATAGTTGGCTCACTTAGTAGAAACATAACAAACTATGGAGAAACAGAATAACCTCAGATGAAAAGCCAGTCATCTCAGACACCAGCGGGGAGCAAAAAGCACAAACCTCGAACCCAAAAGACCTGGATTCCACTTGTGACTTCACAACTGACTAAGTGTGTGACCTTGTGCGGGTTACATGTTTCAGAACGCGAGTAGTCTCAGCTGCTGAATTCGGATAATAATTCCTACTTCATAGGTAATCGCACAGCTACATGTGAAGCTCGGTAAATCCCTGGCAGATTGCACTCTCTCTGTAAATGGCAGCTGTTAGCAGCATGATGATACCGGGGTGAGCTCGCCAACTAGGACTCACTGAGCATTTTTCACACAGAACTGGGAATCTATCACCTGTTGACACATTTTCTCTTATTGTTTATTTCTTGATGAAGATGATGATGATGATTATGAAGGATTTCAAACTTACCGAAAACTATAGAGAATATCATTAAACCTACCTGCCAACCAACTATATTTTCAAACCTTACTATTCTGCTTGATTTCCTCAGATTGATTTTTTAGAAATAAAAAACAAGAATTACAAATATAAGTAGAGTTCCTGTTACCTATCCATCTCATTCTCCTCCCTCCCTCTAAGAGATAGCCACTATCTTCCATTTAGTTTTTATTTACTACATATATAGGTATCCATAAACAACATATATTTTTTACATTTTAAGCTTATATAAATGATACCATACAAGACATCTCTTTCTGCAACTTGTCTTTTTTTCCAATCAGCTGTTTGGTTCTTTATACATATACTGTAGATACATACAGCTTTAGTTTATTCTACTGCTACATACTATTCATTATATAAATATACTACAATTTACTTATCCACTCTACCACTGATGATCAGTTGTTTTCAAATTTATATTAATCTAAATAATGCTACAAAGAACATTCTTGTATATATCTCTGTGCATAGGCACAAAAGTGTCTGTAGGGCAGCAGTTCTCAAAGTATAGCCTGTGGACCCTTGGGGCATCCCCAAGACCCTTTTAAATGAATTCAAAACTATTTTTGTAAAATACTAAGAAGTTATTTGCCTTTTTTGCTGTGTTGACATTTGCATTGCTGGAGCAAAAGCAATGGCGGGTGAAACTGCTGGGGCCCGTGCATGAATCAAGACAGCAGCAACAAACTGTCCCAGTGCCCATGCATTCTTCATCACCGTGCACTTACAGAAACACACACGCACACCAGTTTCACTTAGGAATTCCTTAACGAAGCAGTAAAAATCATTGATTTTTATTAAATCTCAATCTTTGATTACATATCTTTTCCATATTATATGCAACAAAATAGAAGCATACATGAAGCACTTTTGCAAACTGAAGTACGATGCTTGCCTTGAAGAAAAGCATTTGCATGACTGTTTGAGTTGCAAGCAAAACTAGCCACTCTTTCCATGGAACGCTATTTTTACTTGAAAGAATGACTGACAAACAATGGTTATTCAGGAGTGGGTATCTGGCAGGACTTCTTCTGGCCAAGATGAAGTTATAGGGGCTGGATGTACCATCCTGCTTGGAACAACTGAAAAACTGGACACCATATAGGAAACGTTAGCTTTCTAGATATTGGACAGCAGGCACTGAAGGATAGTCATCGCTGAGAGATGGAAAGTAAACAAAGTGAGACCTATGACGGCCCTAGCTACTTGTTAGAGACTAAGTTTCCAGGCATTGGCACAGGACAGGGACCCAGACAGAGCCCAGCAATTTCCTTGGTTGAGGAGAAGGAACTAGGAATCCAAGGCGACCAAGGCAGCTGGAAGTCACAGGTCAGAGCACCAGAGAAAGTGGCACAGAGAACTCCAGAGCTGTACAGAGGGTTCCCTCAAGTATTCAAATAAATGAGGGTCAGTGCATGTGTGAAGAAACTATCTGAGGCTATGTAATGAATGACCCAAAAGAATTAAAACAATCACCATCGTTCAGACCTGGGCCTGGAAGACTGCCTGTTCCCACCAACCAGAATGAAAAAAGTCATAACGTACAAGGCACAGGGTAGAGCACTGAGTAGAATTTTCACTCAGTATTGGAGAAAAATTAGCCCTCGACTCAATGCTGCTGTGGACTCACCTAATAAAGCATGAAAGCAAGACCAGAACAGATCAAACTGATACCAAAAAACATAACCAATTTCCAGGATGAAGTTCAAGAATATTTGTAGGAATGAATACGTATACAGTACCCAACAAGGTGAGATTCATAATGTCTGAGATCAAATAGAAATTTTCCAAGCATGCAAAGAGCAAGAAAATATGACTCATAATGAGAAGAAAAATCAATCACAACCCGACCAAAAATTACACAATGATAAAATGAGTAGATAAAAAGATTAAATGTGTTAGAAGGGACATGGAAATTTTAAACAGACTCAAGTAAAACTTCTAAAGCAGAAAGCTGCAATAACAACCTAAGATGTAATATGAGATGAAAAACATATTGGATAGGATTAGCAGAAAATCAGACATCTCAAAAGAAAATATTAGTTGAAAGAACTTAGACATAGCAATGGAAACTATACAAAATTAAACACAGAAAGAAAAGAGAAATAAGTGAACACAGTATCAGTGACAACTTCAAGCAGTCTAATATATCCATAAAGTTCCCAAAAGAGAAGAAGACACAGAAAAAAACTTGAAAAAATAATGGCCAAAAATGTCAAAATATGATAAAAAGTATAAATCCACAGATCCAAGAAACTCAATGACCTCCAAGCACAAGAAACATAAGAAACTACACCAAGGCACATCATAATCAACTTGCTTAAAACCAGTGATAAGGAGAAAATCTTAAAAGCAGCCACAGAAAAAAGGACACATTATGTACAGAGAAACAAAGACATGGAGAACTGCAGATTTCTCATCAGAAACAATGCAAGTGAGCCAGGAGACACACAGCGACTTCTCTAAAGTTCTGAAAGCAAAAACTGTCAACCTAGAATTCTTTCCCCATTGAAAATAGCTTTCGGGGCTGGCCCCGTGGCCGAGTGGTTAAGTTCGCACGCTCCGCAGCAGGCGGCCCAGTGTTTCGTTGGTTCGAGTCCTGGGCGCGGACATGGCACTGCTCATCGGACCACGCTGAGGCAGCGTCCCACATGCCACAACTAGAAGAACCCACAACGAAGAATACACAACTATGTACCGGGGGGCTTTGGGGAGAAAAAGGAAAAAATAAAATCTTTAAAAAAAAAAAAAGAAAATAGCTTTCAAAAATATAGACATTTTTCAGAGATACAAGAGCTTAAAGAATTCATGACCAGCAGACATGCACTACATGAAATGTTAGGGGAAGTCATTCAGGCAGAACAGTACCAATCTGGATCTACAAAAGGAAGTGAAGAACGCCAGAAATGGTAAACATGTGGGTAAAGAGAAAGACTGTGCTATTATTTAGGTCTCTTTAAAAGATAATCAACTATTTAAAGCAAAAATAATAACAATGAATTGTGGGACTTATAACATATCTAGAAGTAAAATGTACAAGAGAAATAGAAAAGGATGGAAGGGAGAAAAAGGTACTATACTATTCTAAGTTTCTTACACTATACACAAAGTGGTATAAGATCACTTGAAAGTAGACTGTGATGTTAAAGATGTATACTAAAAACCTAGAACAACCAATGAAATAAGAAAGAGTTATAGCTAATAAGCTGACAAAAAGAGAGAAAATGGAATCATAAGAAACTCTCAGTTAATCCAAAAGAAGGCAGAAAAAGAGAAAAGGGGAACAAACAGCAGATGAAAAAAGTAGAAATCAAACAGTAACCCAACATATTGACAATCACATTAAATATAAATGGTCTAAATACTTCAAATAAAAGAGATTATAAGATTGGCTTAAAAACACAAGATTCAACTATATGCTGTCTACAAGAAGCCCACTTTAAATATAAAGACAAAAAATAGGTTGAAAGTCAAAGAATAGAAGAAGCTATACTATGCCAACAATAATCAGAAGAAATCTGGAGTGGCTATATTAATATCACACAAAGTAGATTTCAGAACAAAAAATACTACCAGGGATAAAAATGCTCATTTCATAATGATAAAGAAGTCATCTACTTAATCAAGAGGACATAAGTCACAAATGTTTAGGCACCAAACAAGAGAGCTTCAACATATATGAAGCAAAAACTGACAGAAATACAAGGAGAAATAGACAAATCCACAATTCTAGTTAGAGATTTCCACACCCTTGCCTTAATAATTGACAACACAAGAACACATAAAGACAGTAAGAATGTCGCAGACTTGAACACTATCATCCAACTTGACTCAGTTGACATTTATAGAACATTCCAACAGCAGAATACAAATTCCTTTCAAGTCACACAGAACATTTACCAAGATAGATCATATTCTGGCCCATACAAGTCCCCATAAATTTAAACGAATTAAAAGAATTCAAGTCATACAAAGTATGTTCTCTGACCATAATGGTGTAAAATTAGAAATTAATCACAGACACGCATTTGGCAGACATCTTTTTCAAAATGAATGTAGTAGGGACAGGCCCTGTGGCCGAGAGGTTACGTTTGCACACTCTACTTCCGCAGCCCAGGGTTCGCCAGTTCAGATCCTGGGCACAAACACAGCACCGCCCATCAAGCCATGCTGAGGCAGTATCCCACACAGAAGAACTAGAAGTACCTACAACTAGGATATACAACTCTGTATGGTGGGGGGGGGGGGGGGGGGTTGGGGAGAGAAAAAAAAAGAGGAAGATTGGCAACAGATGTTAGCTCAGGACCAATCTTTAAAAAAAAAAAAAAGGAATTGTCTAAAGAAAAGAAAAAGAATTGTCTAAGAAAAAAAATGAATGTAGTAATAAGACTATTACTCCAACTGACCATATTTGCTGCCAATGAAAAAATTTGAGTTTTTAAGTAAAAATTAGAATTTGGGAAAACTTATATTCACCACCATGAACTTCACAGCTTGCAAAACTTAATTTCTGATGACATCCATCAGTAATGATACTAACAAAGGTAACTTTTTGGGGTATTATACAATGAAATATGTCAACATTTGGAAGATGTGTATAACTCAGTAAACCATTATTTTCAAAATGACCAATGTGATTTTATGAAATCATGCCTGGATAGATCTTTTTGAAGATCTATATTAAAAGATAGCCCCCTCCCATTAAAAAAAAGGGATAGACAAATGGATTGTAATATAACAGGTTACAAAAAATTCATTCATAGAGTTTTAGATTCAACATTGCTACTAATCTCTAAGAAAGTACTACTTGCCAGGTTCTGGTATAATATCAAAAAAAGAATATTCACAATTCTCTGTGAAGACAAAGTAATCCTTTCTTTTCTAATTACATATCTGTGTAAGGCTGCATTTCTTCATATATTTCAAATATCACAACGGATTTAAGGCAGAAACAGATATGGGAATTCAATTATCTTTCATTAAGTCAGACATTAAAGAAATTTGCAAAATTGTAAAACAATGTTACTCTTCTCACTAAATTGTGTTTTGTTTCAGAAAATAGTTACTTTTCATTAAACAATATGCATTTACATGAAATGTTTATTACTGTTATGTTTTAATGAATTAATACCAATTTTAAAAATTTCTAAGTTTTATTTTCTAATGCAGTAAATATTAAAGCTATATCCCATAAACAAAAGATCTTTGGGGTCCTCAATAACTTTTAAAGTGTAAAGAGGTCCTGAGAACAAAAAGTTCGAGAACCATTGCTCTAAAGAAGTTGAATTGTCAGTCATAGGCTATGCAAAAAAGAAGTATTTCTTGATATTTGCAAAATCACTCAGAGATTCCAAGCTAAGCAACAGACTCTTCAATGCAGATGACTAATAGAGCCCTTGCTTTTATAGTAACGATAATAATGATGATCCTAATAGCAATAAAGGCTCCCATGTATTAAACTCTATGTGCCAGTTGCTATACTCAAACTGAAATCCTTGCTACCTTTAACAACCCTGGAAAATAAATATTATTCACATATTATGGATAAAGAAACCGAGGTTCAGAGAGGTTGCATTAGTTGCCCTAGAAGATGAGGGAGTCAGGATTTGAATCCAGATCTGTCTGATTCCAAACCAGTAACACCTCCCACTTTCAAATTTCTCTGAAACTGTGCCATATTCTTTTTACTCTGCTGTATCTTCCTTCTTAGCACTTGCCTGACCACATGTCACAAAGCATTTGTGTATTGTCTCTCCCTGCTGCATTAGAACATAATTCCATGAGTCCAGAAGAGATGTTTATCTATCCTCCTATATCCCAAGGGCTAAAGCACTATCCAGGACATCATAGCAGATGGCTCAATGAATATTTGCTGAATGGTGAATGAATGAATCATCACCGTAATAGACAATTCTGTAATCTGTGGCACTCAGAGCTCCAATTGCACTGACATTTGTTTTAGTCATTAATTTTTTAAATAAAAAAGTTCTACAGGGCTTAATTTATGCACCACATATTCATACAATGGATAAGGGAGGGATGGATCTCCCCATTTCATGGAAGAAGAAATCAAGCTCCAGAGCATTGTCTGCTCCAGGTCCTGAGGCTTCAGGAGAAGCTCCTGGCTTCAGGTTAGTGTTCAGTTCCCAGATCTTAGGACACAGGCCTTTATTTAGTTTGGGGGGAAGGTGGGGGGGGCGGGTGCATTCTCAGCTGGACCTAGGAAGTAAGGGGAGGGATTGGGAGCTAGGCACTCAGTCATTGATCTGTCTGGGGTTATTTAAAGTTACTTCAGAATACTTTGAGGGCCAGATCAGAAAGGAAAAGAGTGTGTGTTTATTCACCTCCAACAGTCCAAAGACTTACTGAGCATGTGCAGAGTACCATGTGATGCCCTGGCGGAGCAAATGGGCAAGAAGATGATGGACCTCAAAACTGAGGTGGCGGGGGGACACAAAACAGGAAGTTACAATACGAGAGTGCCTCTCTGAGCCCCGTGGGGATGCCGACGGACAAGTGCTGCAGGCAGTCCAGAGCCAGGCTTGGCAGCCAAGGGTTAGGATGATCAGAGGAAGGTCAGGGGAAAGGATAACCTTGAAAGTAGGACCTGGATTCATGGAGAGGAGCAAGAAGGAAGAGATGTAGGAAATTGAGCTGTAGTTTCAGAGAGCAATCAGGGACCTGACTGGAGAGGAGACGCGTGCCTAGGACAGCCTCTTAAGTCAGAGGAACCAGGGTAATGAGTGTGTGTTTGGCAGTTCACATTGGCTCATGCTGTGATCTCTGGCTGTGGTCCACTCTGACCACCAGCCCTACCCGCCAGAGACTCACCAGCACTAATATCTGTGCTCTTGAAGGAATACAACGCAATGCTGACTGTCATTTCACTGCTTGCTGGTCCACATTACACACTTTTCCTCTTCAGCTTCATTTCTGCCATAAACTTGGACCCAGAAAAGTGTCAGGAAGAAAAATGCTAAAGTGTATTTCTGGTTGACACTAAGTACACATCCAGGCCTTACTACTGAAGGGAACAAATAGAAAGTCACCATATCCACCACCAAAAACACCAAGCTGACTGAGTACACTGAAAATACGGGCCCAAGTGAGGACCCAGATTTAAAGAACAGGTAAAAAAAGTAATCTGGAATATGCTGATCTCTAGGTCATTGATATATAGAACTAAGTTTCAATTCGTCCCTTCCCCCAGGTCTGACGGGCCTCCCAGGAGTCATGCTCAGGCTCCAGCCTTAATTGCTGATATTTAAATGCAGCACATGTATTGCTATTGATCCTCAAAACAGCCTTTTAATGCTGACATTCATGATGTTATCATGAACCTCAGCGGCTAGTGAGTGATGTGTGTGTGTATCCAAATTCAAACAGGAAAGGTGGGTTTTGGTTGGTTGGTTGGTTTTTACTTTATCCTCCAAAGGTGAGACAGAAAATGCTATGGCACTGCCCCCTCTGCTGCTTTCCCATCCACTTCTCCAGCCATCAGAGGCTGGAAACTTCCTGAAGCACAAACTCCAACCACGGCTCAAATGAATCCCAGGAGCAGCAATCCCCCCAAGCCCGGCTCTGCCACCTCGTGGAGAGCTACCAGTACAAGGAGAGCCATTGAAGTGGCCAAGAAGAGCTCGTGCCAGAGAAGGGCGACAACTAGGAATTCCCCCTAGCCCTTAATTTCTAGGTCAAAGGTTAGAGAAATGCCCCGCCCCCCTTCCCCCACTCTTGACCCTCCCACCCCCCTACCCCACCTCTATTTTCCTGTTATTGGAAACCACCCATGAAGGTCTCTAAAACCTTTTGAAACTAATTTTATGGTCTTAGCTTATTTCTGAATTCTGGCAAGAGAAGCCACAAGGCAGCAGAAAACCTGGAGCTGCTGTTCTGAGTCCTTTCCCTTCTCCACCTGGCCTCTCACCCCCTCACAATCCATTTACCTGAACCACACGGCAGCCTGTGCCACATATGTCCACCTAAATATCACAAGAATATGCCACCACCAAACACATCCTTGCAGCCCCTTGCTGTTACGGCTCGTCTCCCTGCTGAGCCTTTGCCCACTCGGCTCCCTCCTCACCTGCCTTTGGTCGAATCTTCTCACTCCTCAGGTTTAGCTCAGAAACACTTCTACAGGAAACCTTCCCAGACCCAGTGCCCTCGTCCACCCCCAGCCTGAAAGTGGGAAAGCAGTGGTCCTCTGCGTGCTGATCAAATCTCTACCACTTCACCAGTCTGGTTCACTGAAATCATCTGTTTGGCTCTCTGCCTTTCCCACTCCCCTGGGAACACCTCGAAGGCAGAGGCAATGTCTTAATTATTTAGGTGTCTCTCCAGTGCCTGGCACAGAGATGTACTCCAATTCCTGACGAACACAGCTATACCCACCCTCCTCAACCACCCCCACGCTGATGAGGCCAGAGGGGCTGAAGAGATGGACCCCAGAAACAGGTGGATACCTGGCAAACCCTACATCCCACAGCTCCCTCCAGCCCCCTGCAGCCCTTTCATTGAAGAGACCCAGCTATTCGCCTGTGCACACTGGAGGTTTGAACGTTCCCTCCTCTCCGCAGCACAACTGCAGGGCCAGGGCCCCCAGGCCTCCAGAGCCAGCTCTCAGGTCCTGCAGCATCGACTCCCACAGGGGAAAGTCATTGCATTCAGATCAGCTGCCACAGCAATAGGTCAGGCTTCCAGAAGCCTCCCCCAAACGCTGATTAATGGGCAGGAGCGGCTCTTGCGCATCTCATTACGCACATAGCTGCAATGAAACCATCTTTGCTTTACAGTTTTGTGCAGGACATAAAAGTGGGAAATATCCCAGCCTTCAGAGGGAACAGGCTATGAATATTGAAGCAGCCCCGGGTTATTAATCCAGCACCATTAGTCTTAGGGAGTCACCCTAGCACTGACCCCCAGAAGGAAATTTCTCTTGCTGTCCATTTCTCATTTCAAATTATCCATATAGCCACTGTACCTACCACCTGTGAATTATTTGATATTTTGGAGAGGAAAGTAAACAATGTAAAAAATCAGCAGAACTTAGGGGATCTATAAATTCTTAGCAAGTTATTTTCGGAGAGAGGAAAGCTGATTCATATGGCACTTTACTTCCCAGGATTAATTTAGTTTGCTTTTTTCTTTTATTAATAGGAGGTAAGCACCCTGGAAAGATCACATTTTCATTCTCCACAGCACCCGTCAAGGGGATCCCGCGCCCACAGCCCATATTTGAAGGTTTATCCCCGAGAGGTATTCCTGGAGCAGACGCTGCCCAGCAGCATGTCAGGTAACAGTACTGCACGAAGCCCCAGGGACAGAGCCACACGAGCACCTCATTTTCAAAGGCCAGCATTACATTGCTAGTGCAAACTGACTGAAGAATCAAGAGTAGCGCATTTTCCCTATTAATTTTCTTAGTAAGACATATTAAAATATAGAAAGCAGCCCCTATCCTGAATTTTCCCCGTTTTATATTTATCCAAACTAATGATGTCAACTACGCTTGTTTTCCTGGTGGTTTTTAAGACAGCTCCTTATCACTGAGGTTCACTAGTTCCACCATGATGTGTCCACATGTGGATTTTTGCTTTTATCTACTCCACTTGGGATTCCACGTTCATTTTCAATAGGAGGGCACATGTCTGTCTTTATTCCCTCAGCCACACTTCTTTCAAATATGCCTCCTCTCATTCTGTCTTCTCCTTCTGAGACTCCCATTAGGTGTGTGTTGGGCCTTCCCGATCCTACGTTCCATGTTCCCTGAGCTGCGGTCTGGATGACCTCCTCAGGGTTATCTTATGGTTTGCCAGCTCTTTCTTTAGCAGTGCATCTATTTTTTTGTTTACCCCATTTACTATGAGTTGGTTTTCCTTTTTGGGTTTTGGGGTTTTTTTTAGTTTCAAATCCTACATATTTTTATTTCTAGAATAGCTAATTGATTCTTTTTTAAAACTGCCCTATTACCTCCTATTCAAGTCTTACAGATTTTATTTCTTATTTCATCTCTTCCGACACTTTAAACATATTTGGTCTAATATCCTTCTCAGATTGCTCTGTTCCTGACTCAGGAATACACCTTTCACAGCGTCGGTTGATTATCTCTTGAGATGGTGGATTTTCTTGTTTGCTTTAAAATTTTTGTCTAAGAGCTTATCTACATTGGGAGTCCCCTAATTTTTTTCCCACAGGAGTCCCATGGGTGCCCTATGCTGAGGAAGCATCCCCATGGGGCAGTTTTACACTTAACACCTGACAAAGCCCTAAGGGTCCCACTAGTTCTGGACCAAATTTTATGTCAGGTTCTCAGCCCAGGGTTTCTGCCTGCATGGACAGCACACATTTCCGTCTCCTATCCGTATACACTTTAGGCTGGGTAACCCTCTTTCTTGTAGGAAACTCCTTTAATAGCTACAGCTTGTGGGTGGAGGCATACCATGCCCTTGGGCCAATGGACAGAATTTTTCTAGTTTTGCTCCCACTTTCGTGCAGGAGATCTAGTTCTACCTTCCTAGGATCTGTGAAAAACCCAGCCCTTAAGGGGTTTAGTGGGAAAACCCCAGGAGGGTTACTCAGCTTCAGCTCTCCATTTCACCTTTGCTTCTGGCACCTGGAAATCTCCCAGTCTCACCTTTGAATTCAACTGTTTTGGTTGCTGTTAAATCTAATCCAACATTTCTATGGGTTTAGAGTTGGAGGAGCGATTCCCACGTGTGCATAATCTGTCTTAATTGGAATTCGTACTGGAGTTCCACCCCCCCACCAAGGAAATTATACTCTTGCCCAATATTCACCAAGAACACATGAAACCATAGACAAAGCCAGCCCTCCTTCAAATACCTCAGGCATATGGCCAATGAATACCATTGAAACAGATAGAGAAAAGATAATGGGGAAAAAATGTCACCCAGCATTTGAGATGCACTTTTATCTCCAGGATTTCAGAAGTTGCCAAGGCGATTCTGCCTGGATATTCCAAAAACATGGAAACCAAGATCTGACCGAATTTGACTTTTATAAGAGACTGTTGTATGTCACCCTAGACTATTTAGAAAGGCCAAACCAAGATAGAAATCTCACTTCTCATGTCCCCTTGTTGCATAGCCAGCCCACACAATACTGGCCCCACCCAATGCTCATGCCAAGACCATCCTAGGCCTGTCCCAGAGGCCTCTCTCAACAGCCAGCCAGCCAAAGTCTGGGAAGAAGGGATAATAACAGCCCCTCCCCCAGCACAGATGGCACACCGCTAGGAATGGGGAGCAGCAGAGAGGCAAGGGGACGACTGCCCTGAGCAAGAGAAGCAGAGACTGCTTTCTCCTCAAATTCAAACCAAATCTCAAGGGTAGGTGACAGGCCATTTCCAACACTCTCTGCTGAGGGTTCCAAGTGCATTTTTGTCCCAGCCGTGATTGGTGGTGGAAGAGGGGCCACACTCTGGAGATCTGGATGTGATGTAGAATTTTGCCATTGACCAGCTGTGTGGCTTTGGGCAGGTCACTTCACTTCCCCTCTCTGAGTCTCTGGGGACACACGTAAGAGCTATTTCATGGGCTTCTCATGCAGACTAAACAACAGTAGTTACTGATGCTGTTAATAACGATCCTAGAGCACCCAAACCCCACAAATAAATTGCCCCATGCTGCGTCTCAGCCTCCCTCCCGTTTATAGGGAAGCAGAATACAGGCCTTTCTAAAAGCTGGATATGCAAAAACATTTCTTCATTGCTCTCCCACTCCACATGGGTGAGGTTTTTAAAAACAGCTTTACTGAAGTAGAATTGACACATGGTGACTGCATATACTTAGGGTGTACAACTGACTAGTCCTGACATATGTCTTCACCTGTGAAACCATCACCAAATCAAGAGAGCAGACGTACCTGTCATCCCCAAATTTCCCTTGTGCCCCTTTGTCATCCCTCCCTACTGCCCCTGCCCAGTCTGTCCAACAGGTGGGGTTTGATTATAATAAAAAATCTGAGAAGAAAGAAGGAGAGAGAGAGGTAGAAAGGGAGAGAGGGAGAGAGACACCCAGGAGAGTGAGGAAGCTGGAGAACATGAGTTTGATGGCCACAGTAATGCTGGAGAACAGAGGGAAAACAGAGAGAGAGGATGCGCACGCAGGGAACAGAGAGACAGGGAGAAGCTAGGACAGGAACACACATCTGTCCTCTTCCCCTGGGGACTGGAGGAGGCACCCACTGCTTCCGGTGGCTGAGACGCCCACTCAGGTGCAGGCCACGCAGCTCAGCAGGGACCCCGTGCATCACGCTCCATCACACTGCCCCATTGTTCACTGTCAAGGCCCTGTTAGAGCACAGTTCATCACGGCCACGTTCAGAAACTACCCATGTAAATGTGGAATGATTCCTCTTGGCAACAGCTTGATTGTCCTGAAGGGGGTTTTTCAAAGCATCTCTGATACCGTCATCTGGTCTGTGTCAGCCACAAAGGGCTCATCATCTAGGCAAGTTCATGGACTTACTCCTCGGCCGGAGCACAGAGAAGGGTTAAGAGCAGGGAATGAGCATGCTCAGGTGGCCCACACCTCTGCAGGATGTAAAAACCATGACCTGAGCCTGGATTCCAAGAGGCTGCCCCAGGCCGGGTTGGGGTTGCCTGGCTGCCCAGAGCAGCAGATCCACCTGGCTCTGTTCAACAGCCTGTGAGAGGGAGCCCTGAGCTCAAGTCCCTACAGAAGAGGATGTCCTGGCTGCCTCCTGCTGCCTTGGGTCAGCCACAGTCTGTCCCCAGCCCTCATGTCTGGCCATGATCACCAGGCTGCCTCATGTCATGGCTCAAGGCCAAGCCCACAGCGTGCAGCCCCAACCACTGTGACAGAAGCAGGAAGCACATCCTGGGAGCCCTCAGAGGGTCCTAACCCCTAAGCCTTGGACATCGGGTGATAGGAAATTATTTCTTTATCCACTTATTTATTTATTGCCTGTATATGTTTGTAATGTATTCTTAACCCTGATTGACTCCTGCTTATAGAATGAATTACTTCAGAGCTCAGAACAGAATGGTCTATTATAAAAGACAGAACGTTTTTCAGGGGATCTATCACAATACGCACATGCCATCACGGCTCTTCTGGAAAAGCAGGCAGCCCATCATGTCAACCCCCAAAGAGTCCTCTGAATGAGAGACCATCAATGCCTGCCACTCTGGGATTTGAGCCAAAATTGTTTCTGGAATCACAGACCCCATACTCAGGCAAGAGGAAGAAAGGGAGCGTTGGCTTTCAAGACTGTATCGCCAAACAACGTTTCCACTGGAGCTGGAGTTAGCAAGGGTCCAGGAGGAACAGAGCCAGCAGTGTGGGGGTCAGCAAGACACAGTGCCTGGACACAGCAGAATAGGGTTTCTCCAGGAAGTAGTTTGGTTTCCGGGTCAAAGACAAAGGGCTCACAGTTCTACGTCCTTGTTTTCTATATTGATGAAAATTTTTACTGTGTTTACTCAGTAGCAGAACAAACAGACTCTGGCTTATGGTTTTATCATTTATGTTGCTGATTTCTTGTACTCTGGTGGTCCTACAGCATCTCTGACAGCAAAACATCATCCCCTCTGGGAAGCCGAGAGGGTATCCACTGCATGATCCAGAGTTCTGCTGAGAGAGGCTCCCCTCTAGCTCTTCACTCCTCATTTTGGGGCACTGTCACTGCTGTCCTCCACCACCAGGAGCTTCCCTGGCCTGATCTGGTGCCCTGGCTCTGTTATCTGTGCTCAGCATCAGGGAAGCAGCCTGGGGACCCAGAAAAGAAGGTGCTGGCAACAAGAAAAGACTGTCCCTCTTGGCATCAGCATGTCTGTTCCAACTCTGGCTCCATGGACTGCCATCCTGGCTAGAGGGCCCAGGCAGGCAGAGCAGATGCCTGCACGCCTAGTGGTGAGGTGGACCTGGCCCGAGAGTGGAGTGGAGGCTCAGGTCCTGCAATGCCTCAGACTGGGCAGGGAAAGGATGGGCATTAAAACCAAGAAATACCTCCAAAAATGGTTTTGACCTCAAGGATGGGAAACAAGTCTTCCCTCCCATATACACCCTCTGTGATTATGATGGCTACGTGGCTAGAAGGAGGGCAGAGTCTACTTTTTGTTATTGAGGCCACATCGTTAGCTATTGGAAAGACATCTATGAAAGCAGCCTTTTCTCAGAGAGTTTCCTTTTGCTAGTCTAGTGTAATTGGCAGCATAAATTTGGGTGGGGAGAGAGGGGGTGTTGGAAGGATAGAGATGTTTGTAAGATTACCATGGAGTTCTCCAGATGGAGAAAAGAGAGTCCTACATGAATCTCATCCCTACTGTTCTTTCTGGGATAAGGATAATAATAAAATGCTGCCCCTCCTCAGGGCAAGCCCACTGGGACAGAAAACATCTGCACTCCTTACACCAAAAGCACAGTTAACCACTGGCAGATCCAACACATTCCTGCTGTGCCTTCAGCTGGGTCTTATTCATTGTCTCCACGACTTCTTTCTCATTAAACCCATTTGAGACCATAAAAAAGTTTGCTCAATGGAGCGGCTTTCTGATGTAGGAGTCAAGAGATGAGTCCGAACCCTCCGCCTGCATGATGTGGACAAGTCTCTTGAGCCCTTGGAGCCCAAGAAATCCAGATAATGTTCAATGCGGAGACTAGAACCACTCGAGGGTGGAGCAAAGGCATCCTCTACAAAGGATGCTCCCGAGACTGTCTCAGAAATCCAGGCCCAGAGGAGCAAGAACAGACATTCACATGAAGAACCTACTTGCATCCAGTTCCACATCAAATCTCTTTGGAGAAAAAGTAACTGCTGGGAGCCTCCACCCTGCTTCTCTGCTGGGGGCAAAGTGAGGGGTGCACCGAGAGCAGGGGCCAGGCTCAGGCACCAACCACGCTAACCCAAGCTTCTGGGGCACCTGGACACCCGGTCCTCAAGAGGCTCATGCGCAGGTCGCCAGCCTAAATCTGGTGATCCCAGGAAAGGAAGTGGAAGAAAAGACAATGATCCATAAAAATTAGATGGGGCCATGATACACAGACCTACTCTTTTCCTATCCTCTCTCCATTTAAAGAACAGAGACATCGTACAGTATTTCCAAATCCTACAAACACTAAAACTCTCAAGTTCAAACTGACACATAGCAGGCACCTAATAAATACTTGCTAAATGAATTTATGCACTAATAGCAAGGAATTTATGTTTTACAAAGAACGAAAGCTACTTCATTATAAAATCCTCCTCGTTTGTTTGCACATCTGCATAAGTGTGTGAGTTAAGGTCACCTAGTCACAAAATCACATTGTTTCAAGCTTGAAGAGATCATAGAAATCATCTGTTTCAGCTTCATCACTTAACAGATGTGCACAAAATAAGGTAAAGAAAATAAAGACCAGAGAGGGAAGCAACCTAAACATCACACAGCTAGACCAGCAGTCAGACCACAGCCTGCTGTCTCAGCTTCCAGGCTGAGCCCATTTCATGCTGTTGTTGTGCCTACCTCCCTGGGGTCGAGAGGAGTGAAACAGCTCAGACTCAGGCCTACGCAGGACTGTCCTGGAGTGTGGCATTTTTCTTCTACAGCCGATTGCTGAGGACTACGGACAGTGGGACTTAAGAAATTGGAAGGATGAACACAGATGCTCTGACATAGCCCAAGAGATGCTTACCCAAAAAAAGAGATCAGAATGTGGGTACACATGTAGAAAGAAATCCCTGTTATCAATTTACCCTGACTTCTTTTCTTCTGTCTCCCCTAACTAACAGAATGCATGGGGAAATAAGTTGTTTTTAATTCAAGAAATTGAAGGTTATGTTTATTAGAGAATTTTTTTTTTTTTGAGGAAGATTAGCCCTGAGCTAACTACTGCCAATCCTCCTCTTTTTGCTGAGGAAGACTGGCCCTGAGCTAACATCCGTGCCCATCTTCCTCTACTTTATATGTGGGCCGCTGCCACAGCATGGCTTGCTGAGCGGTGCCACATCCGCACCTGGGCTCCGAATCAGCGAACCCCGGGCCACCAAAGCGGAACATGCACACTTAACCGCTGCACCACCAGGCCGGCCCCTATTAGAGAATTTTTTAGGATAGCAGAAATACCAAAGTTCTGTAAAATTAATTTCACTTTTACGTCACTCACTGCGTTCATTCCTTCATCCCTCCGACAGCCGAGTGCCCTCTATTTGCACAGCGTTTAGAAGGTTATAAAAATGAACCAGACACTGACCCTGCCCTTCTGCTATAGCAACATAGGACACACACAAAAGAAGGTAAAATTCACCAGGAGAAGGCACAAAGAAAGCACGAGGGCATGGACTTGTACCCAGCAACAAAAAGGAACCAATTATTGACACACGTGACTTGGATGAACTCAGAGGCATTCAGCTGAGTGAAGAAACCAACCTCAATATGACATTCTCAAAAAGACCAGACCACATGATGGAGCCGCTCGGGGACTGCGGTGGTCAGGCGGGGGCAGGATGGGGTACGAAGGGCAGCACCACGGAGCATTTGGCTGATGGAGCTGCTTTGTACACTAATTGTGGTGGTTACACGTGTTAAAGTTCATAGAACCACACCCCCCAAAAAAGCCAATTTTACAGTATGATAATTTAAAAAATAAAATTGGGGGCCAGCCCCATGGCCAAGTGGTTAAGTTCATGGGCTCTGCTTTGGCGGCCCAGAGTTTTGCTGGTTCGGATCCTGGGCGCGGACACGGCACCAGTCGTCAGGCCACGTTGAAACAGCATCCCACATACCACAACTAGAAGGACCCACAACTAAAATATACAACTACATACTGGGGGGATTTGGGGATAAAAAGCAAAAAAACCCCACAAAGATTGGCAACAGTTGTTAGTCCAGGTGCCAATCTTTAAAAAGATGAAAAAAATAAAAAATAATAAAATTGAAAAAATGTAGCACTATGTGCATTCAGAGGAAAAGCAAGCTAGGTCTAGCTGCGGCGCCATCGGAAGACAGCTGATCAGGCTGCAGGGTGGGAGACGGGAGCAGGGGAACATCTCGGGCAAAGAGAAGAAGCCAAGCAAAGACGCCGCGGTGGGAAGGCGTTGCCGACATGCCAGAAGGGGGTGGCTCTGGCAGGCCAAGGCGGGAAATGCAGGGGGAGGAACAGGGAGCTGCGGCAGCAAATCATTAGCCACTCGTTTAACTATCTCCACACCGTCCAACGGGACATCATTGTGTCGCGTGGACCGGGCAGCTCACTGGAACAGGAGATGAGAGCCTCTCTGAAGATTAGAAATCTTGAGAACTCCAAGGTGCTGGTCCTGCTCACAAAAACCAATGTGGCACTAGGAATGGAAACTTCCCCATTCCTGGCATCTGTTCTGAGAGGGAATTCTGTCCTATAACTTTCAAAATGTCTTGACTTGGAATAAGAGGATCAGAGACTATGAGAGCTGGAAGAAAATTTACACATCATTTAGCTTGTGCTTGTTGAGTCAGGGAGCTTTTAAGAATCTGAAATAAAAGCTCCCTACTCTTTCTCCAGAAAAAAGACACAGAGAGACCCAGTTCTGCAAAAAATTTTCAGAGATTCCTAAACTCCTTGACACTCACCCTGGATACACTGTCACCAGTCTGGCTGTCAGACTGTCCACAGGTCCCAGATTAAGATTCCCAGACACAATCCCCAAAGGCCTGGACTCCCCCAGGTCACAGATCTCACGTAGAATGCGTCATCTCCAGCACAGCCCACCTGGCCCAGCCCCATCTGTGACGAGGAGCCTGGATGTGGCACCAAAGAAAAGATCGTTCCTCTTTGGAACTGAGTCAAACGTTGAGTTACTAGAAATAATTCAAGGCTGGGTGGCAAGGGACAGAGCTGGCATACTGTCTTGCGGCACTAAAATGGCAGTTCAGATATTTCTACCTGCAGCTGAGTTGGGCTTTAGTTACAGAAGGGCCTGTCCCTGCAGCCACCGGCTCTGTCACTGCAGTGTGTAACGGGGCAAGCGGCACAGGGAGCAAAGATGAGCTCACACTTCTAGAGGGCGTTGGGATTCCCGGGAAAAGGAGCCTGTCTCCAGCTTGTTCACAGTTGACTGAATCTCCAACCCCCTCAGGCCTCCTGGGCTATTTATAGCCTCACACCGAAAACGCAAACTGTTGTTTGCAGCTTTTCCAAGGCCTAGCCCAAGGCTCTGCTTCGATTCGGATTTCCATATGTGCAGACAGGGAGCAAGTAATGGGACTGCCTTCTGATGCGGTTTCAACCAGTGCTGGACGTGGTCACCCCAGAACATGAGCGTCTGGGAGCGAAGCATGGGCCTCGTCTTTCCCACGCCACCAGGGCCAAGGGCGCTGGCCCCCAGAGCGTCCCGGGAGCCCAGCTGCCCTGATCACATGCTGCCCCCAGCAGGCCGGCCCCTCCGTGGAGTGGCCCCAGAGAACCCACGAGATGGGCAGGCTCCTCCTCCCACGCGGACGGGTCTATTTTAAGAGCTGTATTTTTAGGACGAGCAAATGCGCTGGGTTTCTATATTGCAAGATCACGGCCTCTCGTGGCAGCTGCACTGCCAGGCCTCCTTGGCTTCAACTTCGGAGGATGCTTTCAGCCAGCCGTTTGTGGCTTGGGCTTTAAAAGGAGGAGTCGAGGAGGGCAGCGTTATGGGGTGGTTTGGGGCCTGGAAGAGTAGAGGCAAGAGATGAAGGAAAATTCTGCCAGCTCCTGGAAGCTGAGAATTGCAAAGGCATCCTCATCCTCACTGCCAGGAACATACGAAGAACCAACAGACTGTAAAGGGCCCTATCCACACCAGGGAGGCAGTGAGCTGGGTACCCCAAAGTTCAACTCCTGGTTCCATCCTGACTACCTCTGTGACCTGCAGCCGGGAGCAGAACAGCTCTGAGCCTTGCTCACTTGCACACTGAGGTGAGCACAGCCAGGCCTACCTTATGGGGCCATTGTGAATGAGTGAGATGGAGCATGGAAACCCTTTCATCCTGATGACTTACCTGAGGGGTAGGTATTCTGCTTGCAGCCTTGTGATGCCTTCGGAATCGTTCCATTGTGGGAAAGAGCACAGGGTCCCCAGGAAGCCTTCCTCTTGGCTCTCTCCTCCATGGCACACTCAGGCCGGTGACTGTCTGAGAGGCAGCCCTAGTTGTGGCCATCCCTTCGCCGTCCCCATCCATCAGCCAGGCCCTCCCCATCCATCACCTAACACCACGTCTGCCTCGAGTCTCTCCCCGGCCCAGTCCATCCTACGCAACACCACCTAGGTGAGCATTCTAGAACACAAATCAGAGGATGTCACTCCTCTGCTCAGAGGCTTTCTGTCTCCCAGGATAAAATGCAACTTCTTTAAGCCTCTCAGGCAAACCAGGCTCATTCAAAACCTTATCCAACTCAACAACAACAAAAACAACTCGATCCAAAAATGGGCAAAAGACTTGAATAGACATTTCTCCAAAGAAGATATGCAAATGGCCAACAGCACATGAAAATATGCTCAACATCACTAGCTGTCAAGAAAACAACGAGATACCACTTCCCACATATTAGGATGGCTATTATCAAAACAAACAAACAAAAAAACAACAGGAAATAAGTGTTGGTGAGAATGTGAAGTAATTGGAACCCCTGTGCATTGCTGGTAGGAATGTAAAATGGTGCAGCCACTATGGAAAACAGTATGACTATTCCTCGAAAAATTAAGCAGAATTACAATATGATCCAGCAATCCCACTTCTGGGTATAGACCCAAAAGAACTGAAAGCAGGGACTCAGACAGATATTTGCAGAACAATGTTCAGAGCAGCATTAATCACAATAGCCAAAAGGTGGAAACAACTCAAATTGTCCATGGAGGGATGAATGGATAAACAAAAGGTGATGTATCCATACAATGGAATACTATTCAGCCTTAAAAAGGAAGGAAATTCTCATACATGAACCTTGAGGACATTATGCTAAGTGAAACAGGCCAGACAAAAAAAAAAATATATATATATATATATATACACATATATATACACTATATACTGTATTTGATATACTATATTCTATATTTATATAGTATATACTATAAATATATATACTATATATAAATATATACTATATTTAGTATATAGTGTGTGTGCGTATATATATATATATATATATATAGTGGAATCATACCAGATATATATATATACAGTCAAATTCTAGAGATCCTAGGATAGACAAATCCAAAGAGAAAGAAAGTAGAAGGGTGGTTATCAGGAACTGGGGAAGGGGAAATGGGGAGTTAGTGTTGATGGGGACAGAGTTTCAGTTTGGAGTAATAAAAAAGTTCTAGAGATGGATGGTGTGATAGGAGCACAACAATGTGAATGTACTTAATGCCACTGAACTGCACACTCAAAAATGGTTAAAATGGTAGATTTTATGTTGTGTACATTTCACCACAATTTTGAAAAAAGACAACCTCATTCAAGGCTGCATTTCCAATCTCACCCCAAAACTGGGGTCTCCAGGAACCACCAAAATGCCTGCTGGGGTCCGCAAACACACCGTGTAGTATCTCATTTCTGTGCCTTTGCTCAGATGCTCACTCTGCCAGGTGGGGGAGAGGAAGGACTTCCACTCAGCAGTTCAACAAATTCATTCAAATATTTATCAAGCACCTGATATGTGGAAGCCGGTGATCTAGGTGCTGGGGACACTGATGAGAAGAGAAACACTAATCCCTATGCCCATGGAACTTCCATTCTAAAGGAGAGAAAGAAAATAAACAGGGTAAGTGAGTAAACCAGCATCACCTGTGGCTTATAAGATAGTGATAGTGCAAGGGAGAAAAACAGAACATGGGGAGAGATAGGAAGTGTCTGAAGGGAGGTGTTAAAACTGTCACTGGTGGCCTGGAAAGGGCTCACTAGAGAGGTGAAACTGGGGGAGGAACAAATAATAATGGCTCACATGGAGGAAGGAAGTACCTATTCCGAGTCTGGTCCCATCCCATGAGCCTTCCATGCATCATCTCACGGACTCTTAGGCCATATTTTCTCCGTTTTGCAGATAATGAAACAGGGTCTTGTGTTAAGCAACTAAACAATGCAAGATGAGGGGAAGAGCATTTCCAGAAGATGGAAAAGAAAGGGTGGCAAATGAAAATAGCCACACTCAGCGACCCCAATGCAGGAAGAGTGAGCTCAAGGCCAGCACGGCTGGAGCAGAGGGCAGGAGGGGGACTAAACACGAATGGAGGCCAAGAGAGGCAAGTGGAGGATTGAGAGGACCCACGGGCCTGGAGATCGGTAGAAGGACTTTGCCCCTTCCTCTTGGTGATATGGGATTCATTGGAGGTTCCGAGCACAGAGTGACCTTGATCTTGGTAGAATCAATCTGGTTGCCAGGTTGACAAAAGACTGAAGAAGGACAAAGGAAAAAGCATGGAAAGCAGGTAGGAGGTGGCTACAACTACTAAAGTGACAGATGCTGGTCATGTGGGCGTGTTGAAAGGTGGTGAGATGCAAGACACATTTTGAAGGTGGAGCCAACTGACAGGGTTTGTTGATGGATTGGACATGTGGAGACGGAGGAAGGGGTACTCAAAGATGATCCCAAGGTTTTTGGCCTGAGACACCAGAAGGATGAAGTTGACACTAACTGAGATGGGAAGGAGAGTCAGGAGATCAGATCTGGGGAGAAATAAAATAAAAGCTGGGTTTTGGACTGTTGACAAGTGAAGGCATCAGAGAAGCTGTTGGATGGGCTAGTCTTGAGTTCACGAGAGAAGTTCAGGCCACAGACACCTAGTTGGAGGACGTATTTAGAGGCTTGAGCCCGAGTGTGAGTGGTAAATAGAGGAAATCCAAGGACAGATCCAGGAGCACTATAAGATTTAGAGTTGGGGGGAAGAGGAGAAGCTGGCAAAGGAAACTGAGAGAGAAGGAACCCCAAGAGGTGAGAGGAAAGCTGAGGAAGTCCGTGTGACAACCAGGGCGGCAGCAGAAGAAAGCATCGCAAGGAGGAGGGGCCCAGCACTGCAGGCAATAAGGAGATGACTAAGAAGTGACCATGGGATCAACAATACACAGGTCACAAGTGACCTGGAGAACGCACTGTGGGTGGCATGCTGGGGTGAGAGTCAAAGTGTGGCACACTCACAGGAGAACAGATCAGTTGGCACTATAGGGACTGGCAACTCTTTCCCAGAGTCTTACCACAAAGGAGGAGAGAAACGGGCAGTAGCTGGAGGGAAGTGAGGTCAAGAGAGGGGTCGTTTTTAATAGATGATTTTTATTTCGTCCTTTTACAACTTTCTAAACTTTCCAAATTTCTGTATATTACTTTAAAAAACATTTTTATGGTGATAAAATATCCATAACATACAATTTACTGTCTTAACCATTTTTTAAGTGTACAGTCAGTGGTAGTAAGTACATTCACATTGCTGTGCAACTATCACCACCATCCATCTCCAGAACTTTTTATCTTCCCCAACTGGAACTCTGCCCCCGCTAAGCAACTCCCATTCTCCCCTCTCTCCAGATCCCAGCAACCACCATTCTACTTTCTGCCTCTAGGATTCTGACTACTCTAAGTAGCTCAAGGAAGTGGAATCAAACAGTATTTGTCTTTGTGACTGGCTTATTTCACTTAGCATCACGTCCTCAAGGTTCATCCATGTTGTAGTATGTATCAGAATTTCCTTCCTTTTTAAGGCTGAATAATATTCCATTGTATGGATCTACCGCATTTGTTTATTCATGCATCCGTGGATGGACACTTGGCTTGTTTCCACCTTTTGGCTATTGTGAATAATGTTGCTGTGAACACTGGTGTACAAAAACCTCTTTGAGACCCTGCTTTCAGTTCTTTTGGGTATATACCCAGAAGTGGAATTGCAGGATCATATGGTAATTCTATTTTTAATTTTTTGAGGAACAGTCATACTGTTTTCCACAGCAGCTGCACCATTTTACATTCCCACCAACAGTGCACAAGGGTTCCAATTTTTCCACATCGAGAGGGATATTTTTAAGAGGGAAGAAATCATAGCATGTTTGTATGCTGATGGGAAGATCCAGGAAAGAGAGAAAAATAGATGCTTGGGAAGGCAGGAGTCCAAGATCAAGAACAGCAGTGGAGGACAGAGCCAGGGCCTCCTGGAAACTGCGAAGAAGGTTGTTCCCGGGCACAGGTGCGGGAGCTAGCAGGTTTGGAGCCCGAGGAAGTTCTCTGTTGATGATCTCTGCTTAGCAAGGTCATCAGCCAAAAGAAAGCAGAAGTGCTGGGGATTTGAGGAGAGGGAGAAGTACGTAAAAGTTGCCTTGGAGAGTGGGAGGAGTGGACAGGGGACCACAGGGAGCCGGCTGGGCAGCATCACTGGACTGTGGAGGCAGCACAGTGACAGCGACCTCTCCAGCCGTGCTCAGCTGCACGTGTACAAGTGAGAAGCAAGATGAGAGCTGATTTAACCAGGGCTGTGGTTTTACCAAGTGAGTACGATGAACTGAGAAAGGAACCAGAGTCAGAAAGAGCATGATAAGTGGCATTTAATCAAGGAGGGAGGGAAGTGAGAAACAAGGGGTGAGGTTGGGAAGAGGCCGCTCGTGGCATCAATGGTTGTAGTCCCAGGGGTGTCAGGGAACTTGGAGGAGGGAGCCAGAGAGATGGGACGTGGTATTTGGAGAGTGGACTGTTTGCAAACTCAGAATTAGCAGGATATGTGACTACCGGTAGGGACAGTAGGTAGGGATATATTAATGAGTGTCTCCACCTGCCAGCCTCTGAGTGACAGGACGGATGGCACCTCCCACCTCACAGAGCTTACATTCCAGTGGGGAAATGGACCAAAAAGGAAAAGAATGAAAAAATAAAATAGCTACAAACTGCAATAAATGTCATGAAGGAAATAAACTATGAGATAGAGAACTGGGAGGGGCATATTTAAATAGAGAGCTTAGGGGTGGTCTCTTGAAGAGGTGATGTTCCAGCTGAGACCTGAATGATGAGAAGGGACCAACTTGTGTGTACAGTATTGAGGGAAGGTCGAGGTATCTGCAGAATAGAGAGCAATGGGGAAAGGGGCCAGAGATGGTGCTAGAAAGATGGGAAGGGGCCTTCAGGCCATCATGAGAGGTCCAGAAGCTTATTCTGAGGGCAGTGGGGGTATCTGAAGAGTTTTCATAGCAAAATAACAGAATCCAAACTGAAATATCTAATCATCGATTCAACCACAACATTAGTAAGAACAGCCACAAAGCGCGCAGCAGCTTCTCTCTGAAGTGATGGGGCCAAGACAGAAATTAGTAAAGAGAGCTCCCACACACGACAGGGGCTGCCACACCAGGAGGCGTCTGCAAGGACAGCTGTTGGGATGTTTGGGACTAGAATTTTTGCCCCAAGAATCAGGACTGGACAGCAGAAGCCGTCCTCTGCCAGCACTGCACTTGGGCCCAGACATCCATAAGGCATCGAGCCCAGCCACCAACCAGGTCACAGATGCCACAAGAACTCTGTCCACTGCTTGCTCCACCCACAAGGGTCCTGCTGAAATGAAAGGGAAGGTGATTGGGAGGCTGAGTATAAGAAGCTGTTAGCAAGAAATCTGACTACTTGGAAATGTGCAAAAAGGAAGGCTGGTGGGTGTGGAAGTGGGGAATAAATCACAACAGCTAGCACATAAAGAGCATCTATTCCAAGCCAGGTCCTCCTCTATGAGCCTTCCATGCATTATCTTGTGGACTCTTGGGCCAAGTATATTTTCCATTTTACAGATAATAAAATGGCGACTCACACCACACAGCTGGCAAGCAGTAGAGTGGAGATTTGAACTCGGGTCTTTCTGGTTCCAAAGTCCATTTGCCAAACAGTTGAGCTAACAAAAATCAGGAAGCAGTCAGGCTGTTTTCAGAAAAGGTCTCCTGGCACCCTCCAGCTGACCCAACCTGGGAGTGTCCAGAGAAGGCTCCTGGAGGAGGTGACACCTGAGCCCACATCCATGGTTGCCAAGTACAGCCGAGCCTGGGCAGCGTGGGGGTGAGAGCTGAGAGGCCTGAGCTCTGGATGCAAAATAAGGAGCACAGTCAGGGAGCCAGACGGGGCCTTAATTCTCGCACTCTCTGCAGCATCTTCAGTCAAGTCCTCCCCCTTCCCTGGGCTTCAGCTTTCTGAAGATCCAGGGAGCCCTCCCAGGGGCAACGCCTGGCAAGCCCATGGTTCATGGTTATACCTGAGGACATCCGCCCTGGGGACAAGTCCAAAGGAGGCAGAAGTCTCAGATCCCACCCAGCGCTTGAACTCAGCCACGGGACAGGCCTCTTCTCTGTCCACACTGGCCCAGTCCCTGGACATCTCCAAACACCTCCAAGGGACAGTGCTCTCGAATCCTCAACTGAGGCCCAGAGGCCTGCTCCTCAAGAGGGAGCTCCGTGAGGAAAGTGGGCTGGAGCCCCAGAGTGAGGACATCGGGGAGAAGAGACCCCCTGATGCAGAGGTAGAGCCTGGACCCAGGGGCTCTGGGAGAGAAGCAGACCCAAACCTGCAGCCGCATCACTCAGAGGGTGCTCAGAAGCTCTGCACCAACCAGCTGATCGGTGCCTGTGTCTTAGCCACGAGACAAGCTGGGGAGCTCAGCCCGGATTAGGGGACTGGGCTCTGCGTGGCACAGGGCACAGGTGCGACGTGGCTGATGGGCGCACCCCTGAGCTTCCTGAAGCTGCGTGTTCCGGTGCAGCAGCTGTAGCCCGAAGCTCGCCCCTTTCCAAGGCTGCAGCCCATCACGTCCCGAGGCCACCATGGCACAGGGGCCCAGCAGCAGAGCAGGACTGGCAGCCTGGGCAGCCCAGATGGCATTGAGAGGAAAATGCAGAGGGGGAAGGCACTCAGCGAGCCCCTCAGACAGGGCACTGAAGCATAGACAGGGGCTTTCTTCCGCCACCGAGTTAGACCCTGGTCCTGGAACCAAACAGCCCCTGAGAGGACTCCGAGCCCAGGTTTCTCGACTGCCCATTCCCATGCCTCGCCTCCGGGAGCAGCTGTTCTCTGACTTGACCTTGAGTCCCATTCTCCAGGGCATTAATGGGAGGGGGGCAGGAGGGAGTGGACACGGAAAGGCAGACATCCCAATCCCCACCCTCGGGTCCAGAGCAGATGCCTCTCGGTGCCCCACACTGAAGCTGAAGGAGCGCCTGCTGTCGGGTGCCAGCCTGCCTTGTACTGAGGAGCAAACGGGGCCAGGAGAGGGAAGGGATGTGCCCTGCCAGCCCTGAGCTCACTGTTAACTGTAGGCCTATCAAACAGAGCTGTGCATCCAGATCCCAGGGTTGAGGCCCCCAAACCCGCATATTTATCAAGTCACCCAGATAACTCCGCTGCAACCAGCTGGTCCCATGGCAGAGAGGCAGGGCTCATGGGCCCCAGGGAAAGGGAAGGGCAGGTTTAAGTTGACCTGTTTGTCACCATGCTTGCTTCTCTCATTCTCTCTCTCTCCCTCACACACACATGCACACACACACACACACATGCACACATGCACAAGCATACACACAAGCTCTGGCCTCTCCCTCCAGACAGACCAGCCTGCCTCAAAGAGGCCACCAGAGTTTCCACACTCCCTCCTGCGCCAGCCCTGTGTCCAGCCCCCATAGCTCCCATCCCCCCGCTCCCTCCCCAACGCAGGCCCTGGGGAAGCAGGCCTGGCTCCACCCCAGAGCTGCCTGGACTCCTGAGCAGCCAGGACAAGGAGAGAAAATAGGGATGTTCCCTCTGCCAGTCCTGGCCAAGCCCCGCCTCCCCAGAGCCGGGAGCAGGGCCAGTGCTGAACTGGGGGAGGAAAGGCAGAAAGAAAAGGACAATGCAGGAAAAGAGCAAAGCCAGCCCGGAAAGATGGGGCAGAAACCAAGTAGCCCAGAAAGCCCCCCAAGATCCGAACTCCCTCAGAGTCACCAGTCCTGACGCTGTGCTGAGAGCAGGGGGCCCAGGGGAGAACTCAGAGGGCCGCGCCCACCTGTGCTGTGGACCGCAGCCCAGGGACTGTAACCAGGTTCTGCAGTGGAGGCCCCACACTGCTCTGAGGAATCAGGATTGTCACAGTCATGTCATAGATGGGGAGGCTGAGACTCTGCAAGGACCATGACATTAACTAAGGTCACGCAGCCATAAGTAACCCACCAGCTTCCTCGCTCCTCTCCCACCCATGAGCTGCCGCCTCTGGGGCAAAGGCAGAAGCACAGCAAAGGGGCCGTGACCCTGGGCTCCCTTGCCAACAGTCAGTGGCCAAGCAGCCCCTTCTGACCCACGGTGGGGGCAGACAGGTGCCAGAGCCTCTGAGGGCTCCTCACCCAGGAAAGTTGGCAGGAGGCCTGAGCGTCTATTTATTTCTCTTAGTTTCTTCTCCAGCACTAAACCATAACATTTATTGTAAGGTCACTTAAAGCATATAAATTAGGTTAAAGACTCCATTCACTAAATAGCTCAGATAGTTATGGATTCTACCATAAGTGAGCAGAAAGCTAATTCTTTCTGCACCTAATAATATGAAATAATCATCTTAAATGAATATTTTACAGTTTGCATTTATTAGCAATCCAGTTCCTTTCAGAGCCAGTTGTAAGAGGTCCCAATGCCTTACGAAATTGAAACAATCCAGAGGAAACCATTAACTTGTAAAAGTTCTACTGATTCAGGATAGATAATGGGGTTAGGATGTGCTCACCAGTCCCCAGTCAGGGTTCTCTGCAGAGGCTGCTCAAGGCCCAGCCACCTGGGCTCACCTGCCTGGCCAGGCCCAGCTCCTCCCATCTCCCAGAAACTTCCTGCAGAGACAGGCAGGTCTCCTGCCCCACACAGAGCACAGCACGTCCCTGGCCTGTCCATGAATCTCCCCTGGTGTCTTGTTCATGTCAATTCAAACAAGAAACCAACAAGCCACAGAACTTTTGTTCAGCACATGCTCCGTGCGAGGCGCTGCATCTGCTCTGTCTCCAGGACACTCCTGCCGTGCTCAGGGCTCACTCACCCCTTTGCTGATGCCTCCAGCTCAGAGTTCTCTTTGCCTCCTCTCATTTCTGCACAAACTGTTTCTCTGCATGACTCACCCAGCGCTTATCTTGTATCCGCTGTGTGGTTCTAGAAGAATCTCATTGGGGTAAATCTGAGGTGTCAGATAGGAATTAAAGGTTCCTTAGGAGGATGGCTTCTTTTCCACATCCATTCTACCCACCGAGTGCCCGGACAGCACTGACCACAAGGTCAACCCTCCATCACCTCCCTGCATTCCGAGAGCAACACACAGACTGAGGCAGGGCTCCACATCTTCCCCTTAAAATCTCTCCTTTCCTCCCCCTGGATTAGGAAGGGGTGCACACCCCAGGCCTCCCTTTTGTCCACTCTCGGTGTCCGTCTGTGCTCAGGATGCACCATACATACTAATGGTGCGATGTGCTGTTTTTCAGGTCTTAGAAACTCTAGGTGTTTTGTAGGTCAATTCATTAACAATCATTAAGAACATATTACGTGCAAAGGCCTGGGGTGGGGGCAGCAAATGGAATGAGCCACTGGTCTCCCTCCCTCACTTATAACCTAGTAAGGAGGGTTGGTAGACAAGGGCAGAGGCACCGCAGGCAGGCTGGTGTTGGTGCTATAAGAGGCAAAGCAGGATGCTGGGAGCCCACCGAGGGGCCTTCAGGAAGGAGGTGACACCTGAAGAGGATTTAATGACAGAGTGGCCCTCTTCTCAGAGTTGGTCTGTTTCCTTCCAAACAAATAATCATGCACCCCAGCATCTTTCCCTATTGGCCCCAACTACCAGGGCACTGGTAGCTAAACATAAAGCCAACTACGATAATGTTATGAATATTATTTTTTTTATTTTTTACTTCTGTCTGGTAGCCTTGTTGAAAAGTGAATTTTATTATAAGCTATCACAAATCCTTCCTGGAAGCAAACGGGATATAAACCAAAGTAAATAAATAGGTCCTCTGACCAGGAAAAAAAAATACTGTAAAAATTGTATGTTTCCAATGTTTGATTTGATAAGGAGGTAAAGGAGAAATCATAGAATGCGAGTGTGGAAGACGAAGGAAAGAGAAATCCTGTGGCTCTGATGCAGACAGGCTCCTGCCCTCAACAGCTCCGTGTGGAGGTGAGCTCAGACTCAGCAGGTGCAGAAGTCCCTCGTGACAGGTGATCAGAGCTCAGTCACGGCAAGTCCCCAGCACTGGTGGCGGCCCGAGGGACAACTCTTCCAGCTCACCTTCTCATCCCCACTCAACTGTGTTCCCAAGCTTGCCTCAGGGATGGGTGAGCTTCTTCCTCAGCTCTATCATTTTCCTTACAATTACTGAGCTAATTTCTATGCCTGGGCCTCAGGGTAATTCTGAAAGGAGTACAGGGTTTGGTTTGGTTTTGCCTTTTCATCAAAAAAACAATAAAAGCAGGGCCAGCCTGGTGGCGCAGCGGTTAAGTGCGCACGTTCCGATTCAGTGGCCAGGGTTCGCTGGTTCGGATCCCAGGTACGGACATGGCACCGCTTGGCAAGCCATGCTGTGGTAGGCGTCCCACATATAAAGTAGAGGAAGATGGGCATGGGCGTTAGCTCAGGGCCAGTCTTCCTCAGCAAAAACAAGAGGATTGGTGGTAGTTAACTCAGGGCTAACCTTCCTAAAAATAAATAAATAAATAAATAAAAACAATAAAAGCAATAAAGCCTGCCACCTTCCACTCAATAGGATTTCTAGAACTAATGCCACACTCTCACAAAATACCACCACTTATTTTTTTCTTCTTTCTACTTTTCTGTACTTTCTGAGTTTTCTGTGATAAATATTAGTCCTTAATGGGAAAAAGAAAACTCTAATCTTAAAAATCTCTTTGCTCACCAGATCTTACCATCCAGGGTTTTAAGATCAGTCAGGAGAATCAGAAGACATCCCATTGCCCAAGGCAAGACTAGATTTAAATCTGGAAAGTTTTCAAACCCAAATGCTGCACGCAGGTCTAAGAAGGAATTCCCAGTTTTTTCTAAATCTAGCCAAGTCCAGAACACAGCACTAATGTGTCCCCCCACCCTCTTCCCTTCCCCTTCAAATGCTTCAGGCCAGCCTCACCACGGCCGCTCTATCCCTCCCTGGCCTCTCTATGTTCTTCCTCCCTCACACTTCCCTGCCCTGGTCTTTTCCGCACCAGCTCCTACTCAGCCAGCTCGGATAGCTGCTGCTCTGCCCAGGATGCTCCTTCCTCCAGACCCTGTGTTCTGCTTGCCTGGATTCTGTGAATACCTGTGTGCAGGTGAGTGCTTAATCCATGTGTCAGATGGGCTTACTCTGAGTACCTAGGACTCGTAGTGGCCCTGGCTGGAAACATTTTTCCCCCTTTTCTTTGCTGCGTGATACTGTCAGTCTTAGATGCTCTGGCTACTATAAAAAAATACCATAGATTAAGTGGCTTAAACAAAGAAATTAATTTCCTCACAGTTCTGGAAAATGGAAAGTTCAAGATCAAGGTCCAGCACGGTCCAGTGTCTGGTGAGGCTTTCTTCCTGACTTGCAGATGGCCACCTTCTTACTATGTCCTCACATGGCAAAGAGAGAGCAAACTCTGTTCTCTTCCTCTTCTTTAATGGCACTAATCCCATCATGGGGTCCCACTCTTATGATCTCATCTAACCCTAATCACCTCCCAAAGGCCCTACCTCCAAATACCCTGGCAGTTAGGGTTTCAACATAAGAATTGGAGGAGACACAATTCTGTCTTTGTTTCAAGGTTGCTGCCTGCAGGGAGCTACCTTGGCCCCCCTAGACTGGGTTAGCCCCCTTCCTACCTATCCCCTACTGTCTGTATACCACTTTTTATCATTATCTGTATATTGATTGGGCTTCTCCTTCACACCCAGCAGATAAGATCAGTGAAGGCCAAGACTAGACCCATCTTGCCCATCAGTGTACCCCAGCACCTGACACAGAGGCTTACTGTGTTCAGAAAGTACTTGTTGAAAGAGAGAAGAAAGGAGAAAAGGAAGGAAGAAGAGAGAGAGGGAGGGAGAATTTAATGAATTAATTCATTAATAGGTTGATGGGTCATTTCTCCCAGATAACTGAACCTGGACTCCCTGGAGGCTCCAAGGGGGCCCCATCCTCTTCATCTCACCAGGAGCCTTCAAATGGGCACTTAGCATCAGTCAGGTTTTAGCAAATGGAGTACCTGCCTAGAAAACTGGCCTGAGTGTAATTTGATGACCCAAAAGCCTGGCTCCCAAGGTTGGCATCTAACAATTTCTCAGGTGAGAGAAAGTAGACATGGCAAAATAGTTACAATCAGTCCATCTAGTTGAAGGGTAGACAGGTGCTCATTACCTTCCTCTTGCAACTTCTCTGTAGGTCTAAAACTTTTCAAACTCAAAAAATTGAAAAACAGGCAAAACTAAATTATAGTATTAGAAGTCAGGATAGTGGTTGGTTTTCTTTAAGGATGGGGTGATTAGGGGAGCGGGCTTCTGAGGTGCTGGCATGTTATATTCTTGAAATAGATGTTTTTCATACTTCCACTGATCTGCACAGTTTTGTTTGGTACATTTTTTTTGTATGCATGCTTAATGTCACAATAAAAAGACTTACAAGTTTTTTTAAAAAGCAAGCAAAATACACACATTTCTAAAGGCTCTGTGGGATTGTGAGAACATTCTAGTAGTAGGATGGGACCATCTAAGCTCTGCTCAGCTGACTGGCCAAGCCCCCAGGTCAGATTCCAGAAGCCAGTCCCCGGCAGCTGCCTCTCCTTCCCAAGCCAGTTTCGGGTTCCCCACCCAAGTTCTCCAGCTAAGGTCTCAGCTGCCTCATACAGAAGTCTAAATGCAATTGATGCCAAACCCCCATTTTTGAAAAAAAACAATAGACTTGGCCTCTCTGCTGCTTGGCAATTATTCTCTCTTCAAATAGACAATTTTTCACCATTAACTGGACAACGGGATTTTAGTTTGTAAGGTGATCCATCTAGAAAATAATGCAGTGTCCACCATAATTCCCATTTCCTAAGCATGTTGGGCTATTTTTTATTTCAAAGAAAGCTAGGGAAATCATTTTCTGTAACCAGATGCATTCTTGTGCTCAGATCATCTCAAAACAGCTTACATTTTAAAGTGGAAGTATACCTTCGAGAGGCATAGCACAGCTTGGCCCCTTCGGGGAGTTAATTTTCAAAATAAAAATAATAATGATGAATAATCTCTTATTTGACAGGCAATGACAGGTTTTGACTCACCTCTCACCACTGCTACTGCCTCCCAGGGTATAAACCAATGCTTTTGTAAAGTGGGAGTTTTCTCATTATTCTCATCCTCAACCTGTAATAACATGGGTTTATTCTGCTGGTATATGAAAATCATTACTCTTTCTAATGGAAACAATAACTTCTGAACAAAGTTCCTGTGTGTCCTTCCCTGACTGCCAACCTACCTGCATGAGTGATTCTGAAAACCACAGGAACTTAGGAGATGATTCAGCTGATCAGATGATTCAGATACTTGCTTCAGTTTTGCTGCCCCAGATTACAGTGATGAAGTCCTGAAGCTCCTTTGCCATAGGCACGTACTCATGAGATCTGGGATTCATTAGCATCTCCTCCAAGAGCCAAGTCTAATTCCAGTTGTTCTTATGTGGACCGCTCACTTAACCAGTTATGTGTGGAATTAATCCCAATCTGGTTCGCCCCTGACCCTCTCACCCTCAGTCACCAGACATGCTTCTGGACCACATTACACTATGTTGACAGAGCAAACTGAAAGCATACAAACTCATTTTAATACTAACCTTTGCAAAATGCAATTAGGACAGCAAATCTGTATTATTCTGAAGCCAAGTTCAGAAAATGTGATGGTGGTGGTGGCGGGTAGCACTGTTCTAAGTATTTCTGCCCCTCTCTCCTTCAATTAGACTAGTGGTTCTCAACCAGTGCAAATTTCCCCTCAAGGGGCATATGGCAATGTCTGGAGACATTTTTGATTGTCACAGCTGGAGGTGAGTGCTACTGGTATCTAGTGGGTAGAGGCCAGGGATGCTGCTAAATATCCTACAATGCACAGGACAGCCCCTCAGCAAAGAATTATTCAGCCCCAAATGCCAATAGTGCCAAGGTTGAAAAATTGTGAGTTAGATCATCAGCAATTTACCATGGTCCTTACCATGTGCCTTCAAGGAGTTTCTCCCACTTGTATGTTTTGTCCTCTGTGATGAAACACTGGGGATTACAGGTTTTGGGAGCACTTAGAAAGAAGCTGTGACCACCAGGAGCCAATCCAGCATCATGGGAGTGAGCCATGACAAACCGTTGCATTTATCTTATTGATAGGACTCATATTCTGTTCATCTTAGCGCCTTTGGATTTCAGCAAGGCAGCTGCCAGAGTCCCTCGTGCTATATTTGTAAATTAGCTGAACTCATACAGGCTAGATGGTAGTACAGGCCAAGAGATGCATTGTTGGTTGAAAAACTGAACTTGCAAATTATGGACTTACAGATCCCAGTCACCCAGAGGGAGGCCTCCAACAGCATGCCACAGGCTTTGCCCTCAGCCCTGTCATGTGGGACATTTCTATAAAAGGCTTGAATAAAGTCATAGAAAGTATTCATGTGAAATCCCAGGAACAACATTGAGAACGATGTTGATATTCTGGTGGGCTGAGACACACTTCAAACAGACCTCAATGCGTTTATGATAGAATAAGCCAGCTACTTGACAATAATACGTAGCCTTAGACATCTTTATGACTTTCAAAGCACTTTCACACCAGGCTATTTCATTTGATCGTCATCACCAGTCCATAATGTGGGTGGGTCTCCTGACTCCCAGCCCAGCTCCTTTCTATATCCCACTTGCTGAGGGGTCAAGACCCTGCACCTAGGTTTAAAGCTTCTCCTGGTCGGAGTCCAGGTCCAGGGAGAGAGTCCACTGGAAAAGAGACTCAAGACAACTCAAAAGGTGTTAACTTGGCTGTGTTAATGTGAGGATAATGTCAAGAAAAAGAAAGTGGCAATGCCATTACTCTCTGCTCTGATCAGCAGCCACGTTTGTGGTTTGGTGTTGGTTTGACTACCACACTTCAAAGCAGTACTGAAAACAAGAGCTCGCTGAGAGGAGGATAACTAAGATGGAGAAGAATAACAATATCAAGTCCTATGAAGAATATGGAAAGAACGGTGGACATTTGCTTGTTAGAGACATCCTAGAGAGCCCATGGTGGCTGTCTTCAATAGTAGAGGTGCTGTCACGGACAAGATGGATTCAACGTATTCTCTGTGGTTCTGTAGGACAGAAGCAGGACTAATGTATATTCAGGGGAAATAATTTAAGCTGAACAGACACAAAAACTTCCTGACCATTTGTACTACTATGAAATGACAGGTAAGTCACTGTGCCAAGAGGTGAGCTCTCCAGCCTTGAAAATGTTCAAGCTCAGGATGGAGCTAAGAGAAGGGATTCAGACGTAGAGTTACTAACTACATCACTTGTTCATTCAGCAAATATGTATTGGGAGCATTGTCCCAGGAGCTGGGGGAGACAGCAGTGAACAAAAGACAAAATCCAGTTCTCATGGAGGTTAGGGGTCAGCAATTATGAAGAAGTGGGAAATGCTGCGGAGACAGGGGCTTTCATGATCATGAAGAACTTCCAATCTAATTTTTTCCCAATACTATTACTGCAATATTCAGATCCTTAAAACATAAAGAAATTAAAAATCTAACAACAAATAACTGTAAATACTTAAGTGTACAGCTAAGAAAGTGTGGGGTTTTCCTATGGACATGGGATCTGGGTTCCTTAAATGGGTCATTAGTGAGTCAAATATAAGATAATATGAGATCAACAAGACCAGTCACCTCCAAAGTCCCTTCTGCCCAAAGACACTGGAATTCTATAAAAACATGTCTATGGCTTCCCACACGGTCTCCTTGTGAGACAAGCCTGGCCACTTGACAAACAAGCTGAGGACTGGGACTCTTCAGCAGCCCACTGGGCTAAGGGAGGAGCAGGAATGAGGGGAGGTTAACAGGTAAGGATGGGAAAGTGGAGACACGAATTTGAAAGTAAACACATGTAGTAAATGGGTCAAACACCTGTGGTCAGAGCCAAAAGAAGCCACATAACCCAGAACCTCAGGCCCCACAGGGCAGAGTCCCCAAGAAAAGGGCCAGCAGGTACCTGCCAACCCCTCAGCTCCCTAGCAGGATTGTGACCCCTTAGACCTGGGCTGCTCCATGGGATCTGGGGAGACTTCCAGACTATTCCACTGCTTCCTCTCTGGGTCCCCCCACACATAAGACACGCTCCTCAAGTCGTCACTGTCCCTCCTCTGTAACTTCCACCCCAAGTGTGGCCACTGGAAGCCAACTCCCCTGCCCCAGAAACCTTCAGAACAAAGCACCTTCAGACAGAGGTAGCTCACGAGACATGAAGTGACCCAGGGTGCTGGCTCTCCATGCTCTGGAGATGCCCCTGAACAAGCAGTAGGAACTGTGAGAAGTTCTTGGGGGAAAGAAAGGTAATTGAGTCCCATGCAGGGGTTTGTGGGAGAGGAGCCTGCTCCATGGTGCGCAGGGCTCCAAGGAAGCTTTCCAGTGGCCCACGTCTACTCCATCTTGCCCCAGGTGGCCATTTCCCCAGCTTGGAGCTGCAGGGTGGCAGCAAAAGAGCAGAAGCACCAGCCCCTCACCTAGCGCCAGCTGTGGAGAAGGTGGGAGCTCTGTGACAACTGCAACAGGCAACAGGGTGGCCCCCAAACTCTCCACCCCATAGGCGAGGAGAGTGCAACCAAGGCTGGCAGCTCCAAGAGAAGAGCCTGCCAGGGTCAGGCTGGCCAGGGGGTGGGCGAGGGGCACCTGAAATCAGGGAATGAGCTATCCCAGATTTTATAACACCAAACTTCTCCACCCTGAGGGGCACCCCTGCCCCTGAGCATTCTCCAAAACTCACCAGGCAAGCCCACATGTGAGTCGGGCACTTCCTCTCCCCAAGGTGAGTATTGCCATCCAGGGCAGCTGGGCTCCCAGGAAAAAGTAACAAGATCTGTCGGGAGGACAGCCACCCTAAGAGAGAGGCAGGAGACAGCCCACATCTGTCCACGAAGCAGAATTAAGAGAATTCAAACCAAGCAAATAAATATCTTCAAAGAGATAAAGGAAGATACTGGGAATATAAAGTAGCAACAGGCAGTTGTAAAGAACCATCAACTGGAAACATTGGGCATGAAACACATAGAAGTTTCATTTAATGGGGACAGAGTTTTGGTTCGGGAAAATGAAAAAGGTCTGGAAATGGCTGGTGGTGATGGTTGACAAATAACGTAAACATACTTAATGCCAGCGAACTGTTCCCTTAAAAAGGGTTAAAATGGTAAATTTTATAATATATATGTTTTACCACAATAAAAACATATAGAAATGAATGAGTAAATAAATGTTTAAATAACTCCATGAACACAAAGACCCTAGCACTGTTTCTGGAACAAAGAAGATGTCAATAAAAGGTAGCTCATATAAAAGAATAACAATCGGTGAAATAAATAAGGAATATAGCATAAATCATTGATTCATTTGGCAAATGTTTATTGAGCATCCACTACATGTCAGACACTTGAGCTAGATGCTGAGGAATAGAGAACAAAATAGACAAAAAGTGCTGACTTCCTGGCCCATACATTCTGGCAGGAGAGATAGAAAATAAATAAGATAAAGAAATAAAATGCAGTGTATACTAAATAGGGATAAGAGCTGTGGAGAACGTAAAGAGGATGGGAGTGGATTCCCAACAAAATAATGAGGACAGGTCTCACTGGGGAGGGGTCCTGGCAGTCAAGCCTCCTTGTGATGACTGATGATAAGGGGCAGAGAGTGGTGGCGAGGGGATATGTGACACATGGGAGAGGTGGGGCTGCATGCCAAGAGTGTACAGCGCTCTGGGCCTCCCTCTGGACTCAAACAAGGGGATGAAGGCGCCAGAGGTGCAGACATCTCATATGTCATTCCTAAAATAAAGCACTCAATAAATAGCCAAAAAGAATAATTTAATGAGCTAGAAGATCACAGGAAACTTTCCCAGAAAGCATCAAGAAAGGATAAAGAGATGGAAAATATTTTTTAAATAAATAAATAAAAGAAAACAGGGAGAACAGAAGTAGACCTTTCAACATCCATATTCTAGGAATCCTAGAAGGAGCGAAACATAAATAGAGGGAGAAACAAATGAGGAACTAACAACCAAGAATTTCCCAGAATTAAAGAGAGATGTAAAAACCTCACAGTGAAAGGATGCAAGAAGTGCCAAAGAATAGAGAAGAGAAACAGAGGGACATTAGATGCTTCTGAAAGGAAAAAACTCAAGAAGATATAATGATCATGAAAAGATATGCGCCTAAGAATTTGGCCTCAAAAAAATGCAGAGTAACAACTGACAGAGCTATGAAAAGAAATATATAAATCAAGAGATTTGGTTGGAAACTACACACCCCTCTTGGAAATTGATAGCTCAAACACACAAAAAGCAAAACACAAAGATAAAGAGATTTATTAAGGCTGAACTAATAAAGATACAGAGAATTCACCCAACAGAGAATACACATCCTTTTTTTTTTTTTTTGAGGAAGACTAACCCTGAGCTAACTGCTGCCAATCCTCCTCTTTGTGCTGAGGAAGACTGGCCTTGAGCTAACATCCATGCCCATCTTCCTCTACTTTATATGTGGGACGCCTACCACAGCATGGCTTGCTAAGAGGTGCCATGTCCGCACCCAGGATCTAAACTGATGAACCCCGGGCCGCCGAAGCGGAACGTGCGCACTTAACCGCTGCGCCACCAGGCTGACCCCTACACATCCTTTTTGAGTGCATATAGATCATTCACAAAAATTAAACATGCAGTAAGCGATAAAGGAAGATTCAGTAAATGCCACAGAATCAACATCATACAAACTATGTTTGAGACTATAACACAATAAAATTTAAAAATATTAACAAAAAGATGGCTTGCAAATCCAATATATCTGGGAGCTAAAAAAAATCCTATTGATCCATGTTAAAAGAAAAATCATAAGGGAAATTTTTAAATCTTAGAATACCTAGTAAAATCACTATATGTCAAAATTTATGAGACACAAGGAATTCCTCTTCCAATAATGGAGGAGTAGCTCATATTTAATTTCCAACATTTAAAATACTTTTTTTTAATCTGAAGACACCAGAGAGAGACTAAAAGCAAGCAGAAACTGGAGAAATTTGGACACTTGGAAGAAGGTAACGGCACTGGGTGAGTTTCTAAGCATTTTTTTATTGCTTTTTGCCTGAGGCAGACTCCAGTCAGTATCATGGAGCAGCTAATACTCAGATAGAAACCTTCAATCTTACTGCTTGTAGAATCAGAGGACAGAGTGTGTGTGACCACAGCAAACAGAAAATGAAGGAGGAAATCCCAAAAAGGAGAGAGCCGCAGAGCAAGAGATCTAAATTCTGTGCATAAACTGTCCAAATCCCTGGCTGATCCCTGAATTACATACACACAGAGCAGACTCTGAGCAGCCCAGCTGAGGCTCTAAGACCTGAACAGAGATTTCTGTGGCTGCCCAGCTCAAGAAAGACAGTTTAGAGCTTGAATTTGGCAAAGTTAAGTGTCTGCTAAAACAAAAACTCAGTATTATTCAGAACAACATAACAGAGTCCCAAGTCCCTGCAACATATATTCACAAGGTTCAGAATACAATTTCAAATTACAAAATATACAAACAGGAAAATATGACCCATACTCAAGAGAAGAAGCAATCAATGGAGACTTACTCTGAGATGACACAAATGTTTGTATTAAAAATGTCTTTTTATTCTGATCCTTTGACATCTTGGGGCCTTGCTGACACTGGAAGGAACTGCCCCTTCCAGGGTTACTTAATTCCTAGAGATAGCAAACAACTTGCCCAGGAGTGCAACTTTCATATGCAAACCAACCGATCTGAAGCCCATTACCCCAATTATCTCTTTTATTGGGCTCTCACAGGGCTTTCGCACACAGATCACTATTGTCTTGCCCTAATTACCCCAGGGCCAAGTACCAGACACATAGGAACAGCCCCTACACCCCAGAGCCTGCTGAAATTATTCAAACTAGCCAATCCTATCCCTGCTTACCCTGCCTTGCCTTGCCCTTCCCACAAAAAATCACAATAAAGTCTCATGCCCACATTTTCCCCTTATTCCCTCTGCCTCTTGACAAGCCATGGTGCTTCCCCATGTAGCCCACCATGACATGCTGTGCCTTCTCCTTTTGGGAACTGTGAGTGACAAACTATAGTTTCAATGGCAATTGTCTCTTGATCTGTTGGTCTCACCATAGCTGAATAATAATGACCTACATTTTAAAACAATGTTGAGCTTTGCATAGTGGCAGTATCGTAGCCAATGAAGTTTATCCAAGGCATGATGATTGCTAATTAAAACAATGTTGAAATTAGAAGATAAAGATTTTAAAGGAACTACTATAACTACATTCAAGTGAGTAAAGGAAAACATGTTTGTAATGAATGAATAGATAGGTCATCTCAGGAGAGAGGTAGAAACTACAAGAAAAAAAACAAATGAATATTTTATAACTAAAAACTAAAATATCTGAAATATATTCACTGGATTGAAGATAACAGAAGAAAGAGTTAGTGAACTTGAAGACTGGATAATTTCTGTTGATTTATCTCAGTGATTCTCAACTGGAGGTGATTTTGTCCCCCAAAGGACATTTGGAAATGTCTAAAGATATTTTTGGTTGCCACAACTGGGGGGCTATGCTACTGGCATCTAGTGGTAGAGGCCAGGGATGCTGCTGACCACCATACAATGCACAGGAAACCCTTCCCACACAGAGAAAATGATCTGGTCCAAAATGTCAATAGTACTGGGGTTGATAAATCCTGACCTATCTGAAATTGTTTTTAAGAAGTGTACAAGCGTCAGTGATTTGTGAAAAAATAATGCAAGATCAAATATACAAATATCAAATACATGTACAACTGGAGTCTCAGAAGAAAGGATGAGAATAGGGCCGAAAAAATATTTGAAGAAATAATGGACAAAATTTTTCCAAATGTGTTGAAAGACATAGATTTTCAGATTTAAGAAGCTCAGCAAACCCCAAATAAAATTAAAAAAAAACAAAGCAAAAAATACCAAATCATGGTCAAAGTGAATAACACCAAAGACAAAGAGAAAATCCTGAAGGCAGCTGGAGATAAACAACACATTACATAAAAGAGATAGATACATAAATAAATGCTGAATAGCTTCTTATCAAAAACAAGAGGCCAGAAGAGAGAAGAACATCATCCTTAATGTGCTAAAAGGAAAAACTGTTAACCAAAAAGTCTATACCCAACAAAAATATCCACCAATAATGAAGGCAAATAAAGACATATTCCGAAAAATAAAATATAGGAAAATTCACCACCAGAAAATCTTACTGATGGAAAACTTAAATGAAATTCTTCAGGCTGAAGGGAAGTGATACAAATGGGAACTCCGATTTCAGGAAGGAATGAAGAGCCTCAGAAATGTGAGTGATTATAAAAGATATTATTTTCCTAAAATACATGTGGCTGTTTAAAGTAAAAAAAAAAAAGTAAAACGCATTATGGGGCTTATACCAAATACAGATATAATATATATACCAAGTATAGCATAAAGGAGTGAAGATACATTAAACTATATAGTTGCAAGATTCTTACAATTTACATGAAGTGGTACAAATACTAACTGCAAGTAGACTGTGAAAAGTTAAGAATAGGTATTATATTTCCTAGTGTGACCACCAAAAAATGCAAAACATGCAAACAGCATGGCTAAGAAAGCCAATAGAGAAATTTAAATGAAATTCTTTTTAAAATAGTCAACCAAAAGATCAATAAAAAACAGATGAGACAAATAAAAAACGAATACCAACACGGTAGATCTAAATTCAACCATATCAATAATTACATTAAATGTAAATAGACTAAACACTCCAATTAAAAAGCAGAGATTGTCAGAATGGATGAAAAAACAAAACCCAACCATATGCTGTCTACAAGAAACATAGTTTAAATATGAAGACAAAGAAAGTAATAGATGGAAAAAGATTTATTATGCAAACCATAAGCATAAGAAGGCTGGAGTGGCTAAATAAAGTAGACTTCAAGACAAAGAGGGTTACCAGAAATAGAGACATCCCATAATGACAAATAGAGTAATTAATCAGTGAGACATTACAGCCATAAATGTGAATGTGCCCAATAACAGGGCTTAAAAGACAGGAAGCAAAAATTGATAGAAATAAAGAAAGAAACAGACAAATACATTATCTTAATTGAAGATGTTAATAACAGTGTCCAAAAAACATAAAATGCCTAGAAATAAATTTAACAAATGATGTGCAAAACCTCTACACTGAAAACTATAAAACATTGCTGAGGGAGGGGCCAGCCCCGTGGCCAAGTGGTTAAGTTTGTGCGCCCCGCTTTGGCAGTCCAGGGTTTCACTGGTTAGGATCCCAGGTGTGGACACAGCACGCTCATTAGGCCATGTTGAGGCAGCGTCCCAGATACCACAACTGGAAGGACCCACAACTAAAATATACAGCTATGTACTCGGGGATTTGGGGAGAAAAAGCAGAAAAAGAAAAAAAACATTGCTGAGGGAAATTTAAAAAGACCTAAAGAAATGGAGAGATACACCATGTTTGTGGATTGGAAGACTAAGTATTTAAAAGATGGCAATTGTCTCTAAATTGATCTGTATCTTCAGCACTATCCCATTGAAAATACCTGCAGGATTTTTCCATAGACATTGACAAGCTGATTCTAAAATGTATATGCAAATGAAAAGGAAGAGAATAGCCAAAGCTATTTTGAAAAAGAACAAAGTTGGAGGACTGACTTCAAGATTTACTACAAAGCTACAGCAATCACGGTAGTGAAGTACTGACATAAGGAGAGACAAATAGATTAGTTGAACAGAAGAGAGCCCCAGAATAAACTCACTCTTAACAGTCACTTAATTTAGACAGAGGTGGAAAGCAATCCAATGGGGAAAGAAAAGTCTTCAACAAATAGTGCTGACACAACTGGACATCAATATCAAAATAATAAATGTTGTCGCCTACCTTACACCATACACGAAAATTAAGTTAAGATGGATAATAAACCTACATGTAAAAGCTAACTCTATAAAGCTTCGAGAAGAAAACATAGGAGAATATCTTCACAAAGAAGTGGTAAACAAAGATTTCTTAGAGAGGATGAAGAAAGCGATACTATAAAAGGAAAAAAGTGACAAATTAAACTTCAGTAAAATTTAATACTTCTGCTCCTGAAAAGACACGATTATAAAAACAAATAAGCAGGCGACACCTTAGGAGAAAATATTTTCAAAACACGTAGCTGACAAAAGACTTACATCCAGACTATATAAAGTACTTCCACATGACAATAATAAAAAGAAAATCCTAATTTTTTAATGGGCAAAAGATTGGAACAGACCTTTCATAAAGGAAGATATATGAATGGTCAGTAAGCACATGAAAAATATTGTTAGTCATCAGGGAAATGTAAATTGAAACCACAATGAGATCCACTATACACCCACTAGAATGGCTAAAATTAAAAAGACTGACAACATTAAATGTTGGCAAGTATGTGGAGTAACTGGAACCGTCATATGTTGTTGGTGGAAACGTGAAATGGTATGATCACTTTAGGAAAAAAGTCTGCCAGGTTTTTTTTGAAGAAAAAAATAGCACCCAACAATTCTCTCCTAGGCATTTAGTCCAGAGATATAAAAACACACATCCCCAAAATAGACTTGTACAAAATATTCACAGCAGTTTTATTCATAATAGCCAAAAACTGGAAACACCAGATGTCCATTAATGAATGGATAAACAAACTCTAGTACATTCATACAATAGAATATTACTCATCAATAAAATGGAAAAAACTACTGATACCTGCAACAACATAGATGTATCTCAAAAACATGCTGAGGGAAGGAAGCCTTACCCAAAAGAGTCCATATTATATGAATTCATTTATATGAAGTTCTAGAACAGGTAAAAATAATCTATAGTGAAAAAAATCAGAACAGTGATTGGCTATGGAGGGGATGTATTGACTGGGAAGAGGCAAAAGTGAACCTTTTGGGGTGATGGAAATGTCTATGTCTTCATAGGAGTTTGGATTATGTAGATGTACGCATTTGTCAAAACTTGTCAAATGGCACATTTAAGATTGTGCACTTCACTATATATAAATCTTACCTTAAAAAGTAAATAAACAGTTCACAATATGCATTCTGAAATATTTAGGGGCAACATGTACTGTTATCTGCAATTGACTCTGAAATATATCACAAACTAAGATTGACAAATACATACATGAATGGATATGTGATCAAGCAAATAGAGCAAAGTGTTAAAGTGATGGAGATAAGGATGTTAACTACAACTCTTTCAACTTTTCTTTATGTTTGAAATTTTTCATAACATAACATTGAGGGAAAAGAATTGTGGAACACAGCTTAAGCAGTATTCAAAGAGAATTTTATAGTTCGAATGCATTTAACAGAAAACAAGAAAGATTAAAAATAAACGCATTAAGCATTTGTGCTAAAGATGCTGGTGGCCTACCAATATCTATTCTCCTTTTCTACCTCAACAACACACCCCGATTTTATCCTGGGCAGGAAAGTACTGAGTAAAAGATGCCCATTCCAGCCCCCTTTGCAGATAGATTTGGCCAATGAGATGTTAGCAGAAGTGGATGGGTAAGCCTCCTAGGAAAGCTCTTTCAGAAGCTGACAAAGAGCTCAAAGGGTCTTTTCCATTCACTTCTTGCCTGGAATCCAAAAGTCATATTGCCACTCTACTCCTGCATTCTCCTTTGCTCCAATTCAGCTGATCCCTTATATTCCTCAATCCCAGGGCCAGCCTAGCAAGCTCTAGGGGCAGTAAATGATGACAAAATAAATTTTTTAAAATGTTTTAAATATCCAGGTGGTGGAAATGTTTAAACCTCTTTTAGTAGTTGACAAATGATGTGACCTTCCAGAGTCTAAAGCAGATGGCTGTCCTTTCAGAGGAAACTCTTTCTGCACCAGCACCAGCATTCCAACAGCCCTGGCCAGTGCGATGGCTCTTTCTAAAGCCTGAGAGCTCCCACCCAAATGAAGAGGTTTACTGCCTCACTTAGGAGCAATAACACAGCAGAGACCTTGAGCCACGGTTCTTGTAAATCTTGTTTGGGGAAAAAAAAAACCTTTCAATTCCCAGTGGAAATATGCAAAATAGCCTCCACACTGTAAATCTTCCTTTTCAGTTCTAAGGAGATAAGTTGGACCTATTAACCTTCCATGTTATTTTCAACTTCATTATTTGAGCTGACACGACAAGAGAGCGGTGACGGCTCTTTCTGGCAGAGTGCATGTAAATCGCTTTCTCAAAGGAAATTACTTCTCCGGCCTGAATGTTATTAATCTAAATTCTCCGTTAGTCAAATTGTTGCCCATAATAAATATGGAACAGGTTGCGATACTTATAGAGTGGGGCACTCTTGGTGGGTGCCCATCCGTTCCTAACCCTCTTCCATGGCACTGTCCCCTTGGAAGAGGCTGTCCTGGATTGCTCCCTTTGCATCAGGCCTATGATGGTGGGAGGCAGACGGGAGATGGCTCACTTGGGGGTGGCCCTTGGCTCTGCTCTGGTCTGCCCCAGGCACCTCCACCCCTCCTGTCCCCCTGCCCCTCCTGCCTCATCAAAAGGGAAAGCAATTCCTGGCCTAACAGAATGCTTCTGATGCCCTCTCCAGTTGGAACAAGATCTCTCAAGGAAAGCTACCAGGAGCAGGCTTGCATCATCTGCCTAGGATGGGCTGAGGCTAGACTGTCAGCCCAGTGCTCCAAAGACCAGGTTTCCCTGATCCCTCGGGCGGCCAGCCAGATTACTCACGGGCTGACCCCAGGGTTACGGATTAAACTCTTCACAATACCATTTAATTCACATTTTGCTCAGCACCAAAGTCTTTGCAAATCATGCTATTTTCAGAATCTGGGGAAGGGGGATGGAGTTGGCTAATTTGTATGCAGCCCAACCCTACCCGTTGGCCAGGCCCTGAAGAACTCTTACATAAAGATACTCATTTCTGACAAGGCAACCTTAAAGATGGAGAAAGCTAGCTGCCGTGGAGCAGGGGTGGGGGCATACAAAAAGCTTTTTTCAGTTTCTACTGGGGTTTTTTCCAGGGTAATTACAAGAAGTTTAGGATCCATTCGGGAACTGGTAGTTCATTAAATGAATTTCCATCTGTGTATCCACCACCTAAGAAGTATCGCTTGGTACAATACTCGGGCTTTTATTGTATATAAGTCAGATTGTTAATTTGCAGCGTGCAGCACTGAAAGGATCATTTCAATAGCGTCTGATTATGCAAAATGAGACTGGGTTTTCATTAGGTTTGGCTTCTGTGCTCCTTAACACTTGATGGGGTGCCAGGATGCAGGATGGAGCTCCGTACAGGGAAGGAAACCCAGCACCATCTTTCAGAGCACCCCGGGCCCTTTTGCCAGCAGGGCCATCCAGCACAGCACACCCATACCACCCTTCTACCTCAGAGGGGCCCTCTCCCAGCCCCTGCCCATGCACTCACTCCCACTCCCCCAGCACTGCATAGCCCAGTGATGGCCACTAGGAGAACTCTGACAGTAAAATGAAACTTGTGAAAGATTAGCTTCTAGATTCCAAGCATGTCCTGGGTCTATTGATTTTAGTTAAGGGATAATCTTCCCAGGGAGGAGGGATGGGAGGGAGGGCAGCCCCTGCTGATGGTGCAGCGCTGAAGTCAAACAGAGCCAGCTCAGCCCCACAGAGTTACAGGAGGAGATCAAAGATTACAGAAGCCAGCTCTTGCTGCAGATGATGCTCGCCCAGGGACCACGAGGCTGGGGTGGGTACCACGTGGCCCAAGCTGGGGATGAAGGAGGGAAGGAGTGACAGGAAAGAAGGGGAATCTGGATTCCTGGGACCAAGGGCAAGATGTCCCTTTTTCATAATAACCTATAGGATTTGGTCCTGTGCATCCCGCATTGCATCTGATAGCAATGAATATCTGCAGGTTGTCAAAGGAGAGAAAGGAAGAGGGACTTTATAAATGCATCCTCATTTGTCCACAGCTTTATTGTCTATTCTGGTCAGACATCTCTTCTCCCAGCTAATTCACCTGAAGGCCAGGTCTTGCCTGAATGGTCTCGGGAGTCCTCAACCTGGGTTGAACATCAGAATTATTTGGGGAGCCTGAGCCCAACCCCAAACCATTTAAAATAAAGTCTCTGAGAGTCCCTGGCACCCAGATTTTAAAAGTTCCCCCAGGTGATGATAATGTGCAGACAGGGCTGAGAACGCCTAGATCAGATCATCTGTTTACCAAATTGCTCACCCTAAGTCAGAGACACACAAAGGAGCATTGGAGTGAACCAACCCCTGGGGTCTCACATGCCATTAGGGGCCCAATCAAATCGCTAAATCTGCCCAAGAGCCAGTTTATAAAATATTGGCCCCTGAGTCACAAAGGTTTGTGTCCCGAAAGAAAGTAGGAGGAACACTTCACGGGGGAAGTTGGGCTAAAAACGCACCCCCGCCACTCCAAAGGCCAGGGAGGTTTTCTCCTTGCCTTAACTCACATCCTCCATGTTCCTCTAACCTGCTCGGTGCCAGGTACAGACAACACACCAGGAACCACCTTCTTGGAGTCCCAGCACTTGCAGACTCTTCCAGGAAGCCTCCTCTGATTAATGGGGTAAGCCTAGGTGGCATTTCTCCACATGCCCCAGCACTCACTCTCACAGTTTGTATGTGTCCACTGATGATTGTTGGTAAATGACCAAAGAACAGTGTCTCTCCCTCCACATTCTCCCTCCTTAGATTGTAAATCCCTCCCAGGCAGGCACCACGGTACCCAACATCTCTGTAAAACGCTCAGCCTCTCCCAGGACAAGAGTGCCCACATGTAGTCAGTCCACCCTCTCCCTGACCAGAGTCCACTTTCCTCTCTCTGGGATCTGCTCTGCCCAGCGAGCCGTCTCCAAAACTCCCTCTGTCACATTCTGGGCTGTGTCCCCTGCCTCAGCTGAGGACAGAAGGCTGTTTTGCTCCTCTTGCTTAGAGGAGACCCAGACTTTCCATCAAACGACCATCCCCTGATGCTGAAAGGATGCCCTACCCCACCTGCTGACTCGAGCACCTAAGCAGGGAGAGTCTTGGGGAGGAGGACGCCCTGCAGGGTGACGTGTGGCAGCGGAGCCAGTCCCGTCAGACCCGCCATCCTTTGATAGCCACCTGCAGGTGCCAACAGGGAAATGCAGAAAAAGTCCCAGGAGGGCTATACTCAGGAGTGACCCCTTAAAAGTCTGAAAGTCTATAATTCCAGAATGTTCTCCCATCCCTGAAGGAAACAGGTCAGCCCAGGAAGAGCTAATCCTCCTGCAGTCAGAGGTTAGAAGATGAAGCTCCTGCCCACACACAGAGGTGCAGGGAGCATCCGGAGCACGATAAATCTGAGAGTGCAGAAGGCCTCTCTCCTCATTTGTTAGTCAGCGATGTGTGAAAATGTTAATGAAGGGAGTTATAATCTATGAGAATTTCACTATTAAAATGTAGTGCACGTCTGAAGGCTTCTGCTTACACGCAGCCCACTGTACATCAATCCCCTGTGCGCTGCTAATAATAGATGCAACTGCCTCTCTGTCTAGCCACCTTCGCCCTGGCAATTCTAAGATTTGCTACAACTGTTATTGTAGAAATTATTTTCATGCTATTAACTGTGAATTTTATTATATGTGTTCTTAAAAGAAAATAAATGCAGAGAGATTGTAAGTGTATATTGGGCCCCCGATGAAAGTATTTTTAAAAATATAACGTAATGACAAGAAGCACTGAAGTGGGGTGATATAATGGTGCCTTCCCTTATTGAAACCTAAATTAGATTCTGCATTGTAAATGTGCATAAAGAAGTTTCTTTCTTTTCATGGAGGAAATTTCTATTCTGAAATGGCAGTACCTTGCCAGTTGCAAAGAGGAGAAGAGCAGAACCCAGACGTTGGCCCCTTCCTGATTCACGGTGGGCGTCTGAAACACCCCGCAGCATCTCACCTGAGCAAACCCATGAAGCCTTTACGGGGGGACCGCTACAGCTACGGCCACAGTCCTCTTGCCAAAACCAGGCTGGGCCTGGCGGGGCTGATCTCAGCTCTGCAGTGAGTCCCACGGCCCTGTGCTCATGGCTCCAAACCGGCAGCTTTCTCACGCTTACTGCTGAGGGGTGAGGCTCGCAGTCAGAGCAGGCTCCCGGGCACAGGACCTAACAGGCATCAGGCCAGGTGGTCATCCAGTGGGATGTAAGAGCTTTAGCCAAAACTGGAAATAAGATCCACAGGGTAGCCTACATAAAACCAGTGTAGCAGATACAACGATCCCTTTCTCTGGGAAGCGACCCCTACAATGCATCACAGGGGTGTGCCCCAGCAGTCTGAATGTGCGACCCTGGCCCCCTCTAAAGTAGATGACTCCACACTCTTTTCCCCAGGAATTTGAGATTGGATTCGAAGGCCTGTAAGTCGCCTCTTCGTGTGGCTGACCTGATACATGTAAACTCGGGCCACTGGAGCTGAGGACAGAACTGAGCCAGTCTGCCAAGAGAAAACAATGCAATGTGCAGAGAGGCAGGAGATGGAGCGAGAGTCTGCATGGCCTTCCAGTTCCTTGTTCTGGCTTCTACCTGAACCTGCTTCTCCCCATGAAACATCCCTATACCCTCACAATAAGTTCTCTTTTTTTCTCATGCTGGCTTGAGTTTTCTTCTGTAACTTGTGACAAAAGAGTCAGAATGTTGTTGGCTAATGTAGGAGGGGTCTAGAGATATTTTGAGATGCTTAGCTTAATTTTCATGGAATGCCCCAGACGTATTCAGTATTGCCATCCTCTAACCATCCATCCATCCAGTCATCTATCCATCTATCCACCCAACAATCCATCCATCTATCCATCTTCCCATCTACTCCCCTCTAGATCTATCTATTCATCCGCCCATCCATCACCCATCCACCCACCCAGCCATTCAATAGATCTATGTATTGAGTGCCTACCGTGTGCCAAACACTGGGCTATAGCAGTGAACAAATTACTTATGGAACCTGCCTCCATGAAGCTTTGTAGAAAAGTTAAATATAAAATAAAATAAAACATTAAATATACAAAGACAAGTTATGATAAGTACAGGTTTCCCCCACTGCCTGAAGGTTTACTTCACACCACTTCGTTTTAATGAGAGACCTATGTTAGTACCTGTTTTCGCCAAATGAAGGAAATCCAAAGAGGATTTTCGCTTTTACAGAAAAAGGCAAAAAGCAAAAATCGTGTTCAGCTTGCTTTGCAGCAAGCCATTATAGAGGCAGTATGTACCCCAAGCAGCAAGAGTGGCGCCACCAAGCCCCTTCCCCAGGAACTACACTCGGCATGCCAGCATCAAGCCGCCAGCGCTTTGAACTGCGTCTGTGAGCATCTGTGCTTCTCGATTTATTTTGGTAGGTTATTTTTTGGGTCTGAGAACGCTCAAAAATTTTTCCCATATAAATGAATGGTAATAGGTTCTTCACTTTACGCCATTCCAGCTTAGGGAAGCTTTCACGGGAACGCTCTACTTTCAGAGAGCAGAGGAAACGTGTATTACAAAGGAAAAGCACGTCGTGTAATGACAGATTACGACAGAGGTGCCTGTAGATTTGGGGGATTGAGACTTAAGCTGAGATTTAGTAAGAGTTAGCAGATGAAGAGGGAGAGTGGGTACCACGGGCCTGAGGCTGGAAGAGTGTCAGTGCCTTTGGAACTAAAAGGCGGCCAGTACTGCTGGAATGTGGTAGAAGGAAGGACGGGGTGAGGCTCAGGGGACTACACAGGGCTTAAAGACTAGCTCTTTCTGAAAAAAAATATATTTTCTAAGATCATCAAGACAGGAAGGGTTTCCAGGAATGCAGGTTTCCCCACATACGCTCTGAGTTTCTTTCTGGAATTCACATTTGGACAACCTGACCCAGGGGAGATTAACGGAGGAAACAGACAGCAAATAGGACCCACACGTGGGGAGCCTGGTGAAGACCCCCACTCCGCTGCCTCCTTCTGCACTCCACTTGTGAAGACAAACGCAGAGCCACCTCTCCAGTGCCAGCCCTCATTTTCAAAGCTGATGGACTCTCAGTTGCCTGTGTCCAGCATGGAAGAGGGAACATCCTGGAAATAGCCCCTTGAGCTCTGGCCCAGAAGCACTGCTCCCCCAAAACAGCATCTGGAGGCCTCACCCATCCTTAGAGGGTACTCTGTGGGTGGATTTACAGTCTGAAGGGTGGAGACACAGTGCACACTGCTGGGAGAAAAGTTCTGGGCTGAGCGTCAAGACGGCCCAGCTTCTAACACTGTGCAACCATCAAAAAAGGCTTCGGTGTTCAGAAACATAGAAAAGCGTTTATTATGTAATGTGAAGTGAAAAAGTAGAGTATAAAATTGTACAGAGGAAGAACCCAGCTATATAAAAATACATAGACGAAAGTCTAGAAATTGGTAAAATGTGGTGCAGTTGCCATCTTCTAAAGGTACTTTTTTGAAGCTTTCAACTTTTTTATCAAGGAGCACATGTTACTACTAGATATGGCCACGCCCTTTAGTCGAAATTCTGAATCCAAGCAGCTCAGGAAATCCTAAGTTTTTTTCTTAAATTTGGCACCATTTGGTGGCACGACTTAATCTAAACTGACACAATTTCTAGTCATTTATCCCACTTAGTGTGAATATTCATATATTTTGCTGCAGAAATATCAATGTATTTGCTTATAGCGTGTTGCTCCAAAAGCCACTGAGGTTGTACCGGCACATGCTCTGTATTACTCTTCCAAAATCCAAAGGATTCTGAATTCTGCAAACAACTGACCTAGAGGGTTTCAGGTAGGGGAACTGAAATTTAAAAATACATACCCAGTGATAGCAAAGGAAGCCCAAGATTCTTGATTGAGTCTTGAGTCTGTTACTGACTTGCCATGTAATCTTACAGGAGTTACGTCTCTCTGGGACCTCAGTTTCCAGATTTGCACCATGAAGGAGGAAGATCTCAAGTCTCTCCTGGGTCTGCCTCTCTACATTCTCGTGATTCCTGGTGCTACCGTGATGCAATGCAGAGTCCCTATGGGGGACCCATCCCTTCATGCTAATGCCTGGTCCATCCCTGGCTGGCCAGAGAAAGGAGCCCCAGGCCTATGGGAGGAGAGGAAGGCTTCTGGATGTCTGGTGGTAGCAGAATGGTAACTGCCACTGGGGAAGCTAGCGCTTGCCTTCAATCCCATCCCAAACTTGCAGACCCCTGATGGGCAAGCCCCAAGTACTACTACAAGCGAGTGAGGGTCTGCCAGCTTCTCCAGCAAGTGCTCCTGGCAACTCAACAGTAAGGAGTAGCTGGGGGGGATGGGGGGTGGCAAACTGCCTCTCCAAGGGGATTCCTCCAAGGATGCTCCTCTCTGGAAGAAAAGCCCAAAGGAGTAAAGTCCCAAAGGTGGGTTTTTTAAGGACTTGAACGACAGAAGGATGGGGGGGTCCTTTTTGTCCCACAACTCAAAGCACTTTGATACCCCCTTCTCATGCACTTAGCGGACCCTTCCCACAGCTGGGGCAGCAAGGAAAGCACCGTGAAAGTGAAGGGACAGAGAATGTATCCCACACCCCAGGGTTCCTCTCCCCCACATTACATCACCACCACCACATCTTCGTGATTTTTAATTTTCTTCTAATTTTAGGATTGTAGCCGCGTTCTAAGAACCCCTCTAAGTGTTTTAGGGAGATGGTAATGGTCCCACACTAAAATAATTCAACCAACACTATAATTTTAGTGCCACCATCAAAATGAAATAATGGCTGTTTACTATGTTACACCTTTCAAATGACCTTCATTTGAATACAAATTGTGGCTTGAAATTCTAAAAGCTGCTTCGTTCCAGAAGGCTGCGAAATGCAGGAACTCAATGAGGGCTCCTCTTCCCGGAGCCTCCTCCCCAGGACCCGCAGTTTAAATGGATCTCTTTCTCTGGAGCTGCTGGAGACCCATTTAGTGCCTCCATGCAGAATTGAATGGCCCTGGCAGCATAAAACAGGCCAAGAGCTGGGGAGGTGGCTCTGCAGGCATAGCAGGTGGGGGGTTACCTGGGACGGCCAACTGTGCTGGGACTGATGCACAGGGAGCAGGGAGAGTTCAAGAAAATTCTTCAGAGGAGACAGATGCTACTCTGCCCCACCCGGTGCGTGCCGCACATCTCTCACCTGCTTCTTTCGGTGGCATCCTATCTTGTCTCCCTGCTTGTCCCCAGGCTGCCCTCCACACACCCTCCTCCAGCCACACCAAACTACTCACCCCATCCTGAACCTCACTCTGTGCTTTGTCCTGTCTGTGTCATTGCTCAGACACCCACTCTACCAGGTGGAAGAAGGAATGAGCTTCCCAGGCCAGCTGCTGTTCCCGTATTTATGCAACAGTTCAACAAGCACTTCCTGAAAGGCATCGAGGTGGAGAGAAATGGGTAGGTTATATGTGTGAGTGTGTCATTTCTCTGCTCATCCAAGACACTTGGGTTGAGGAGTGTGTCCTACTCAGCTTTATATCCCAAATTCCCAGCCGTCAATTAGTGTTGGTTGAATTGAAATCTCATCTCTAGAAGCTTACTAGACTCGCTGGTAGACTAAGTCTTGCCGATCTAAAACATGCGGTAATTATTACTGTCTTTTATTTACATCAAAATGAAAGCTTTTTAGGAACCCAGGCTCAGCAATTTTTAGATATGTGACTTAGGGTAAGCACTAAATTTCTCCAAATCTTAGAGTAGTACTAATAATAAAATCCACCCTGCAGGTTGCTGTGAAGAGCCACATAAAAAGTTTAACCCGTGCTTGGTGCATAGAGTGTGCTCTATTTATTTGCTGTGTTGTGCATCTGTTGATAATACCCTGCCTGCCTGACTTGTTCTCTAATGTTCTCTGAAGATTTCAGGGTCCAACCTAGGGCCAGGCCCACACTACCTCTCTCCCATCCCCTGCCCCTGCTCTTGCTCTTTGCCTGGCTTGGATCCAAACTAGTCCCTTCCCTCCCCTCTGCCTGTGCATGACTCATCCACCTTCAGGGAGAGCTTGGCTCCCGTCTTTCAGAAAGCCCTCCTGGACCATCATGCCTGTGCTCACCTCCTCCTGGGCAACCTACTCTCTTAGCGTCCATCACAGATGTGCTACCTGCTCCAAGAACCTGACTTGCAGGTGGATCTGCCCTCTCAAAGGCAGTTTCCTTAAGGAAGAAGGCCTTCTCTCCCAGTTCTTCTCTCCAGAGCCCCACAACTGATGGAACACTGTCCCTGCCATCACTCCAAAAGGCCTGGTGCAAGTGGAAACTTATCTTTCCCTTTCTCATCAGTCACCACATGGTTCTTGCCCTAGGCCCCAGGATCCCAGGCCAAAAATGCCAGATCTCCTTCCTAGGTCCCTTTTATAGAAGGTCCTGCTGATGTGTCCTCCTAAATATTTTGCCCATTCATGCTTCTCTTTCTGTTCCCTAGTTCTGAACAGCACCTCCCACCAAGAAACCCAAGAAAGCCTCCATCTCATCTCTGCCTCCAGACGTCCCCTTTCATTTGATCCTACTGCTGATTGAGCTTCCCAGGACTCCCAGTTTGATTAGGTCAAGCTCCTGCTCCAACAGCTTCAGTTTAGGTGTCCTGGCACCTGACTCGAGTTGCACTCCGGATGTGCTAGTCTATATCCACACCATGAAATATCATTTGGCAAAAGGAAGGAAGGAAGCCCCAGGGTGGGGGAGGACAAAATGGGGAAAAGGGGTCAATTATATGGTGACAGATGGAAACTACACTTTTGGTGATGAGCATGCTGTAGCATATACAGAAGTCAAGTTATAATGTGTATACCTGAAACTTATACAATGTTATAAACCAGTGCTGCCTCAGTAAAAACAAAAAAAGAAAGGAAGGAAGCCCTGACGCACACTTCAATGTAGATGAACCTTGAAAACATGCTGAGTGAAAGAAGCCAGACAAAAAAGGTCACATATTATAGGATTCTGCTTACATGAAATGTCCGGAGCAGAAAAATCCATAGAGACAGAAAGTAGATTAGTGGTTGCCAGAGTTGGGGGGCTTGGAAGATGACAGCAAGGTGTGTAGGGTTCTTCTTGGAGTAATTTAAATGCTCTAAAATTGATTGTAGTGATGGTTGCCCAACTCTGTGAATATACTAAAAACCACTGAGTTGTAAATGGGTGAATTGTACTGTATGTGAATTATATCTCAATAAAGCTGTTGTCATGCTTCAATCAGGCTCCACCTCCCTTTTCTCCCACCACACTTCTCCACCAGCCTGAACTGATATTTGTCATTCCTTTCAACCTATGCAAGGAACACCCATCCTTCTAGACCCAGTTCCTCAAATTCCTATAGCATTCATTCGTTCATTCATTGGTGCATGCATCCAAAAAATGATGACTCTGCACCTACCTGGAATTCAAGAGCCAACTAGTTATAGCCCCTGCTCCCAAGGTGCACACAGTCTAATGACAAACAAACAAACAACAATAACAAGTACAAAAGCAAGCAAAAAGACAATTACAGCATAGTGGTGTTAACCACACCACTGTCTTCGTTCTGTTATTGAACTTTTTGGGTTTCATTCTTGTTCCTCTTGAGACTATCCCAAGCCCCTTAAAGGTAGGGACAACGTTCTGTACTTCTCCAAAGCTTACACCATTTGTGGTGGGTGGAGTAAGTGCTGGAATTGGCTTCACAAGATCCAGCTCAGCTTCCAGCTCCATGGACTGTGTGACTCTGGGCAGCCACTTCATCTCTGCCCCATAGTGTCCCCTAGAAAACAGCAATAGTGCCTCCTTCCCAAGAACCATGTGCAGCAGGGTGGTTTATTGAGAATTTAATTTGGCAGGATAATCTGTTGAAAAATTAACTTGTGTCTTGTAGACTCGTCAGAAATGAAAGAAAAGTATTTTCTCCTTCTTCCAGAAAGATGGCCTTCCAGAAAGAAAGTCATTTATTTATTCTGACAAATACTTGACATTTGCTGGATGAATGGATGATTTTTTATTATTATTTACCCCCATGGGGAAGTAAATAACTCTCTTACGTTCCAGGGTTGGAAAGAGAAGTCAGTTAGCTACCCTGAAGCAATATCCCTGGACAGGGGTCTTTGTATTTCCAAGATCTCTAAGCCGACTCCTGAGATGGGAGAGGGCTGGAGGTTCTGTCCAAGAGGAGGCCTGAATCTGGGATGTTGCCTCTCCCGGGAGAGGACACAGGAGAGGACACAGGTAGAGGGTCTCGGGTGCAGGGACTTGAGCTTATCAGATATGGCAATGCTGAGGCAGCAGGACCTCAGAAGGGGTGTGAGGGCCTGTGAAGACCAGGCACATAACCAAGGCTCATGGTGACCCTGCTTAGCAAGGAGTGGAGCCACCAGAGGGGCCACCCAACCCCAAATGGCCTCTGCCAGCCTCGGGAGAGCTAGACAAGCCATGGTAGTCACACACAGAAGGGCCCTTCTGGACTCTCATACAACCCTGGGCGGCGTGGGGGTGGGAGCCCAAGAACTCCAGATTTGGGACCAAGCTGTAATTGCAGCAGATGGGGCCTTGAACTGGATTTCATTCGATTTAGACAAAGAAATGTAACCTTCCCTGCACTTCCAGCATCTTGGAACAGTTCCAACCTGACATTTAGGGGGATTCTCGGAGATGATTAATTCATAACCGCCCAACAGCCAAGCACAATTTCTAGACTGGGAGACAACTGATGTTTTATTTTTTGAGACAATGACGAGAGAACTGTTTTCTAACTGGGGCAGAGAGAAAAGTATGGTCTCTTGAAAGTTTCTGCTGTTTGGGGTGTCCCAGTAAAGTAAGAAAAGAATGAGCTTGAAGGGATCCTGGAGAACGCTTCAAAACCCAGGGACAGACATAGGGCAGCTGATAGGATGTTTAAGAAAAAAAGGCTGAGAAAAGAAAAGAGTGGATACCTTATTATAAATTAATGAAAAAGACCCCTGAAACTCTTAAAATGCTTTTATTTGAATAAAAGGTGAGTGATTCAATAATGATTTGCTGATTAACAACATTGAAATCTTAGAAGATTAAGACAATCCTGAGGACAGCCTATGGCTGAAGGCCTTATCAGCAGGAATCCCAGGGACAAGTCATTTCAGCTGCCAGGGCTTAGGCAAGTGGCTGTGAATCTCAGTGACAGAACCTTTTCCAAAAACAAATAGGTTCTAGACAGCAAAAGGCAGGGCTCTAAACCCATGAGAGACTGACAAAGAAAACGATTCCAATTTGAGATGGCTCAGAGATTGCCCCAGTCCTGCTTCAAACAAATCTACAGAACACAGCACTTCTTTGCCAGACTTAAGCCTTCTGTGCTCAGTTCCAAGGTGCCGAGAAACCGCAGTCCCAGTGCCTAGACAATTCTCCAGGACATGCAGCCATGTGAACGGAGTCCAGCTTCCTGAAAGCCTCCCTCTCGGGGCCTCCCTGCCCTTCGGGGCCCAAGCAGGACAGCTGCTGGCACGGAGTTCGGAGCAGCCAGGAGGCTGTCGGACAAGCTTCCCCTTTCCGTCTCCCTGGACACCATCCAACTCCCCAGTTCACAGAAAGCCCTTAGCTCTGGGACAGAACCCAACACAGCCATCATTTCCATCACTCTCTCAGCTTGTTTAAGAAAAATTGCTGGCCTACAATTGCAGGCCGCCATGCTGTGTGCCACCCATTTAGAGTTTATTTTACATTAACTCTCCAAGCCAGAGACCCTCCAGCTGGTCTGCATAAAGCAGAGTTATTGGTCCAAGTGTTTCTAAAAATAGACGCAACTCCAGACCCCAAGAAACTGAAGGGATATTATGGGAATACACAACTGTATTGTTTTGTTACTATATGAAAAATTGGATTCTCGGCTCCTGTTTTCCCCTCCTGCTCCTTTGCTCCTCCCTCTCCTGGTTCCTCACCTGAGACAGTACAACTCCCGGCACCAAGAACAATATATATTACAAACGAGCTCCCCTTCAGAACAGCCCAAATCAAGCTGCAGGGGCCCAAGCTGCCCCATGCACTGTGCTAGGGGCCTGAAAAGCTCCAGCTTCCGTCTTTTTTCAAAGCAGAATGCCATTCTAGGCCAAATTTAAAAAAACGAGAACCCCACAAAAAATCAGCCACAGCTTTAAGCTGGGCCAAGTTCACCACAGGCCTCCCAGGCAAGCTGACCCTGACAGAGGAAGTTCATTTTGGCTCTGTGATTTGGAGATGTGAAAGCTCCTTCCCCAGCCAGACATCCTGCATGTGGCAGGCAGCGTCTCCAGCTTGGGCCTCCCACCAGCCACAGTAGAAGTGAGAGGAGGGGAATCTTTCATTCATTGAATGGCCATGGGCACAGCCGACACTCATGAGCAGTTGCCACTGTCCAGGCCTGGGCTGAGTGCCTGAGGTCACGACAACCCTATAAGCTGGGTGTGGTCTGGCAGATGAGGAGACCAAAACACGCCCCGGGTCAAGAACACATTAGGTTCAGGCTGTGTGTGGAGACAGAGAATAAAGTCTACCCTCCACTTTCAGCCCCTGCTAGAGACTGAATGTTTGTGTCCCCCAAATTCACATGCGGAAGTCCTCACCCCCAAGATGATGGTATTAGGAGGGGGGACTTTTGGGAGGTGATTAGGTCATAAGAGTGGGGCTCTCATGAATGGGATTACAGCCCTTATAAAAAAGATCCCAGAGAGTGACTTCCCAGCCCTCAGAACTGTGAGAAAATAAATGTCTATTGTTTATGAGCCACCCAGTTCACGGTACTTTGTTATAGTGGCCCGAACGGACCGAGGCAGACCCCTTATTCAAGATTTCCCTGGCCACTCGCCAGCCCCTAAGAGAGCTGGGGAGGACTTTCTTCTTCCCCTGGACAGCATTCTCCTTAGAAGGTAGGCACAGTGAGGACAGGGACCATGTACCTGGTTAGCCACCCTAATGATCGAAAAGAGCAGCTGGCACATAGCAGACACTCAGTGGAATCGAACAGAATGAATAAAGGTTCATTGTAGATATTGGTGCAAGAAAGTGCTTACTAAACATGGATCCTTACTCCAAACGCAGAAAAAGTAAAAATTCAAACACTTGTCGAACATCAAATCAATATTACTTTACTCAAAGGCACGAGAAAATGTCTTCAGCAAGGCTTTTTGTCTTTATTAAAGAGAAATGACCGGGTGTGTTATGAAGAGTACACACAGGACTTTCTTTAAGCTGCTTGTTATTCTTCCCCGCAATTACAGAAGTTTGCACTCTTCAGACAGTCGAGAAACCACGTTGCCTCTCCTCTGGAGCAAAAGAACAGTTATCTCCTTCTCTGCACAAGACGCTGCCCACCTTATGAAACCGTCTCAGTGTGAATACTCCTTGTTGGGAGGTAGAGAGGAGGCAAAGGAGACACCCGGCCAAGTGCTCCTTCTGGAGCCCTCAGTCTCCACCTCCTGCTCTTCTCCTTCCCAACAATGCCAAGTACCAAGCCAGGGCTGAGCTGTCTCTGCAAAGCCCAGCCCTTATGCACACCTCGCCACGACGACCTGCCTCCTGGTCACAGCCTGTTAGGGACACACAAATGTCTCCCCTCAAAAGAACAGCCAGCAGCTCCACCAGGAGGCTGAGGGGCAGTGGGTGGAGAGCCGACACATACGGCAGAGTGCGCTAAGTCACTGGGTGGCAGTGATGAAGCTGTCATGAGGCTGGGAGCCAGCACAGACAAGGCCACCTGCTTTTCCAACACAGCCATGTCTTCTTTCTTTCCTTTCTTCCTCAAAGAGCAAGAAATCCATCCCCATCACTTACCTGGTAACGATGGAGAATGGTCATGGGTGTTTTTATCCCGGCCACAGACACCATTATCCTGCACCAAATTGGCTCTAATGCAACAAAGATTTTAAAGTTATTAAATGCCTTTTAATAAAAGGCCTGCCTGTGGATCTATTCTTCAGTTAGAAATCTACCCAGAAGGTGCTCTTGCCACTGTGCAGCTTAAGAAACAACTAAAACTTCATAGTAAGGGTGGAGGGAAAAGAGCACCTCCGCTGATGTGCTTACACACGTCTGGGATATTACAATTTCAAGTTTTCTATTTTCTATTTATTTATAATCCTAATTAAAGTTGCGGCAGAATGACACGGATACAATTGCACACTCTGCTATTTGATTATCTTTTTATAAGCATAGTGCCACAAAGAAGAAATTTTGACACTCCAGCAAAAGAGGCGTTGCTATAAATACTCCCACTCGCAGACACCTACATGTAATTACTCATAAAGAGTGAGGAGGATGAGGAAAGAGAGAGGACCCATTATGTGCTTTTCTTCTTCAGGAACTTCTTGTGCTCACTCTATTAACTACTTTCAAGGCTTTCTCCATCTCCACTTTATGCTCGTTGACGGTCCTAGGATGACAGCGAGCCAGCATCTGGGTGGCAGAGAACCAGGCCACTCTGGAAAGCAAAAGGGCTCCAGGGCCCTCAGGAGGACAGCAGGCATGCCTGAGCAAGGCCCTCCTCACCTCTTCACTGACGCCTGATAGCAAGCCTGGCCTCAGCTCTTGTGCACATCCCAACCCCTGCCCCTGATTCCACTTCCTGGAATACTGTTTGTGTCTCACTCCTCTGCTCCATGCGGCATGTATGGAGAATGCTCATGTATGTCAGGCGGAAAGAGCAGGATATAAGTCCTATATACATTAGGATTATAAATACACTAAATATATGCATATGTACACAAGAAGGTATAGAAGCTGTACACCAAAATGACAGTGGTAGCTGAGCGTGGCAGAATAACGAAAATATTTTTCTTTTCATGTTTCTAAACTTCTGAAAGATTATTATATATTATTATAATAAAAATAAACAAACTCATAGTTTAAAGTAATCTCCCAGAGATGGAGAACAAACTAGTAGTTAACTGGGGTTAGAGAGAGCGGGAGGAGGGGACAGGCTAACTATGAAGGGTAAGAGAGATCTCTGTGGTGGTGGACCCACCCTGGACCTTGACTGTGGTGGAGGTCACATGAATCTACACATGTGACATGAAATGATTAGACACCTGCACCACACTGCATCAGCGCGGTGTTACAGTTAGGTGAGACGTAGCCGCTTGGGGGGCTGGGCAAAGGGTACGTGGGGCCTCTCTGTACCAACTTCTTGTAATTATATAATGATTTCAAAATAAAAAGTTTAAAATAGATCTAATTAGGGTCCATAGCTAATGCAGAGGAATGCGGATGAAGTCTAAACTGTGGGCCTACCCTGGTTTTTAAGGCCAGTAAACACCCATCCAAATTTGGTCTCATAAACACACAGAGACGAAGAGAGAGAGCACACTTTCCCGCTGTATTATCCCTCAAAGAAACCCAAAAGGTGGGTCCCCATATTGTGGATAAGGACAGGATGCTGAGGCAGGGAAAGGTGCACACAGATGGACCGAGCCCATTTGTCCATGGTCTGCATCCAAAAGCTCATCTCCTGTGGGCACCACTTACATCCACACATTGTTCAGCCCTCAGCACCGTCCTGAAGCAGGTATGATCATTATCCGTTTTGAGGCGAGGAGCCCGACCAGGTTCTAGGGTCAGTGGTAGCACAGAGACTGGAGTCCAGGACAGCACCTGCTGGGCCAGCACTTCCACCCGCCTGCTTCCCCCACCTGGCCGCCTCATTTCTATAGCACTCCCCACCCCAGTCTGGCTCCACTTAGATCACATGCATCCCACTGCTGCCTCCACAGACCACAGACACCACCTCCTTCCTTCCCAGACTCCAAATTCAGGCCAGTAACCTGCATCCTGCTCATAGCTGCCTCGTTCAGGCTGCTCGGCTGATGGGACAAGCACACTTTGCAGTGGATGAAGCAGCTGGGCCCAACAAGGACACCTCCCCACACCATGTTTCTCAGCTGCCATCCTGGCTCCCTTTGATCCACTCACTGAGATGCAGCCTGGAGCTTTCTAAGGCAAGACAGAGGCTCTCCTCCACAGCTCCTCTCTCTGTTCAAGATAAAATCCAAACTCTTTAAACGTCCCTCAACTTGGCAAGATGGAGAAGGCCCTTGGAGTCAGACCCTCATTTACCTCTACAGCCCACCTCACTACCCTTCCCTCTACTCTCTCTATGCTACAGCCACACTCGCAGCTTGTACTCTCTCCTCAAAGGCACTGCACATTCTGTTCCCTCTGCCTAACATGCTCTTCCCTGTACTCTACCCCCACCTCCAGTCTCTATCTATTCACCTCCTTTTGCCAGGCTGTCTCCAATTCATCCTGAGATGTAAACTTAAATAGCACTTCCTCCAGGACTCTTCCCTGACCCACCACGACCCCCCAGGACCCTTCCGGGAGCTCCAGTAACCCACGCTTCTGATACGTGCACTGATCACATTCATTATCATCGCCTGCCTGCTTGTCTGTCTTTCCCCAGGAGACTTTCAGAAACAAGATGGCAAAGACCACATGCACTGCCCAGCACAGCATCTGGCACACAGTAGGTATGCAGTAAACATTTGTCAAATTAATGAATTTCAGACAAACAAGCTGACACGACTTCCCAAGGCCACGTTTATAGGTGGGGAGCTGGGATGAGAACTCAGGCCGCCCACACTGGCTTCTGTGACCTTTCCAGCTTAGCCAAGGATGGGAGAAGGGCAAGGGCAAACCCTCCAGACTTTGTTTCTGATCTTGTCCCAGCATAGACAGAAGCAGGGAACAAGCCAGACACAACACGGCCCGCTCTCCTCAGGAGAGTTCTGGACCTTGGAGAATACACCCAGAGCCACATGCAGAGCAGTTCCCTTAGCACAGAAGGAGGCAACCAGCTGCTCCTGAAGGTGTCATCTGGGGCAAAGGAGCCAAGGGAACTCTTGGGTTCCATGATTCAGGAGGGAGAGTGGTCTCGGCAGCAAAGTGAACGAGCTGCAGAATGCTTCAGGCTCAGGCTGCCGATTCACCAATGTTCTTCAAGTGAATGCATTATTATCAGTTTGCATATTTATAATGTGCCCTCCAGTTATTAACGGAGATATAATGCCAACCAAGAAAACCAAGAGACCTCAGAAATATTTACATAGCAGCACAATTAAGACTAAGAGCTGAGTCACTGGGGGATCCTACTGATTTTCTGAGAGAAAAAAAATAGGACATTCTGACTTCACACCCTGTCCTAAGACCCTCCCCAAATCTGGGCCAGGTAGAAGCCCACTGTGCCATCCCTATGGTTGTCCTCCACTGTTAGCAGAAGACAGACCATCTATTAAATGCATAATTGCTGCCCTTCCTCAGCAAACTCAGCTCAGCCCTTCAAAGTGGTGGCCCCCCAGGTAGCAGACTAGAGCTTGTGGGGAAGCGGGGGCCGAGGCAGGAACACACAGCCACCAATCCAAACTGCTCCAGAGCCCTCTGCACACTGACACCTCCCCAGGGAATCCTCGGATATAGAGGCTGAGGGTCCCCTTTGACAGAGAAAGCTCTCTGAATGACAAACTGCAAAGCACCCCAGGACCCCCATATCAATTCCAAGGTCTGAGGCAGCCGAGCCTCCCACTGAGTGAGCCCCTTGGCCAGGCCAGATGGCAAAGAATCAGCTCTATCTTTTCAAGAGAAAATGTGTTTCTGAGACCCACCACCCAGCCCCTTCTCACATTCTCTGCTTCTTCCACTATCCAGAACTCCACTTTCCAACAAAAAAACTCAGGTTTGTTTCAATGGGCTCAACTGTGATTTTTGTCATGAGTATCTTAAAACAAAAAAGGAAAGAGGCTTTAAAAGTGGGAGGAATCAACTGATGAAAATATAAATAAAATGTGATCTATCCATACAATAGAATATTATTCAGCCATAAAAAGGAACAAAGCACTCACAAGCGCTAGACATGGATGAACCTTGAAAACATTATGCTAAGTTAGAAAAGCCAGACACAAAACGTCACATATTGCATGATTCCATAGATATGAAATGTCCAGGGTAGGTAAATCCATAGAGACAGAAGGTGGATTAGTGGTCATTTAGGACTGGAAGGGATTAGGGGATTGGGGGTGATGGTAAGGGCTGAAGGGTTTCTTCTGTGGGTGATGAAATCTTCTACAATTGATTGTGGTGACGGGTGTACAATTTTGTGAATATACTAAAAGCCATTGCACTGTACACTTTAAATAGGTAAATTGTTTGGTATGTGAATTATATCTCAATTTAAAAAAAAGCGTTTGGGAGAAATTCCTGCTTCTCCTGGTTTGGGGCCTGAATCTTAGAATGGCCGTCTCCGCTAGAGCACTCTCCGACAGGCGCCTAGACAAAGTGTAGCCCTGCGCGGGCTCGCCCCTTCCCCTCTCCGGAGGCTGCCGCTCTGCAGACCCCTGCCCACCCCCCCAGGAGCTCTAGCTTGCTCTTGACACAGGAAGCTGCTGCAACGAGTCCCAGAAAGATCCCAAGACTGAAAATCTACATTCCACAGGACACAACAAGCAGTAACTAATGCCAGACACGCGGCATCGAGCTTGCAATAAATGTCATCCTGTTTGGCTTCTGAAAGGGCCTCTGCTATGCAGTTAATGCCGCATTCAGGCTCCACCCAGCCCCCATCACAGGCGATATGCAAATGCGGCTTTTGTCACAACCGGCACTAACTCTAATAACTCCCAAAGTGAAAATGTTCCCATAAAAACCACCATAAAAAGTCCCTTATTTTATTGCCAGCTAAGTTTTCTTTACTTGTTGTCAGGACTTTCTCCTCACTGTTGATTAGCTAACAGGCGGCACGTCATTTTGTTCCTTTAGAGAAACCAGGGCCCACAATGGCCCACCTGTCCCCTCCTTCCATCTGGAACATGCCTTGCTTCAGCTGCCACCTATGCCCAGCCTCCTCTGAGCCAGAGGGGCTTATAAACCACATTTACCTTCCCCAACAGGCGGCTGAAATGCATTACCTTTGGTCTGCTGGTTGCACTCCCTGCTCAACTGGGAATATAAAAATCAGCCTTATTTATAACAACAGAATGCCTCTGCTCCCTGGGTTAGACCTGGCTTCAGGCCATACACATACACGCAAGCATACACATGCACACACGCACACACTCACGTGAACGCACACAAGCACACAGGGGCATGGACACAGGCACAAGGATACACGTATGCAAGAATGTGCACGTGTGCACACACATGGGCGCACAAACACATGCACTCACACACAAGTACACACACAGACACATAAGCACACACGGGCAGGAAAACACACACTTTCAAGCATGCTCGCGTACCTGCACACACATGCATCATGCTGCTTTCCCTGAAGCAGCACGTATCACATACATTGCACAAGAAAGAGCCTGGCCAGGCCCTCCCAGCTGGCCCCTGCCTCCCTGTGCCTTGGTGGAGAGACCTGTCCCTCTTCCATAACAGCACCATGCACCCAGGTAAGAGAGGGCTGGGCATGTCCAAGACAAGACCCACCCTCAGTGTGACAACACAGCTAAATCTCCACCTGCCACTCTGAGATCCTTGGAGGCAGGGCTCAAACCCCTCCAACATGAGACAGCTCCTCCCGAGGCTGACCAGGCCTCTCTTTCTCAAGCCTTTACAGTACATGACATGATGGAAGACAGTCCCCTGCTTTCAGCCACAAAGGCCCACAGTCCCACAACTGACTTGTCTCTGCAGAGACAACTTCTGGTCTTCCTTCCAGAGAATTCATGGTGGCATCCTACAAGCAAGACACATCAGATGCTTCCATTGAGAGGCCCTTTGGAGAGGAAGATCCAGCCACCCGTCCACGCACTGCATAGGGACCAAAGAAAATAATGTCTTACCAAAATGTAGAAAGGAATGCATGAGTCAGTCACCTTTCTGTCTATGACCACTTAGCAGGACAGTAAGAAACTGTAGCCTCCTTAGTGTAAAGTGCCTGTGTAGACCCAGCGAATGGCCACTGCCAAGACCACCTGTACCCCAGCTCGGGGGGAAGCAGCCATCACCACATTTTCTACCCAAGCAACAAAGACCTGCAGTCTCAGAGGAAGTGTGGGACCGCGGTACAGTGATTCTCCCAGGTTCTCTGACATCCTCCAGATCGCTGCAGAAGTGACACACAGAGCAGCCAGGATGCAGAGCCCCTTCCCATAGAAGCAGAATACTGTGGCCTATCAGGGCCCTGAGAACACTGCACCCCTACCCAGAGCTCCCAGCACCTGCACCCCTACCCAGAGCTCTCAGGACGCTGCACCCAACCTTGGGCAGTCTCGGGCTAAGCTCAAGTAACCTCGGGGAGGAAGCAGGCCACCTCAGCCTTCGAGAGGAGGCCATCGTTCCCAAGAGGACCTTCTCTCCCCACTAACGCCATCAGGGGCCTGGACGATGATGAGGGACATTTCCCACTCTCCTTTTGCCCCAGTATTGGTGACCACTCGCAGTGTACAAGTCACTACCTCCCGCTCCCCAGGCTTGGGAGAGGGGTCAGAAACCCGCCAGGAAGGTGGAGCCCAGTTCAGGCACCGCCTTGCCCCATTCTCCTCCTGGCAGCTCTGATGCCTTTACTTGGGGTTTTAAAGGTCAGGTTCTCCATCAGCGGAAACATTCTACATGACACTTCTGAGGCAGAGGCTCCTTCCAGAGGCATTTAATCCAAGAACAGGCACCCTCTGAAGAAAAGGGTTTATAGGTCATCGCTCAGATGCCCTTATAAATCACTCTGGCTCCTGCCAGGGGTGCCAGGCTGTGGGATGGCGAGGAAGGGGAGGAGAGCACGAAGGGGACAAGGACAGAGAGGTTGGAGAGAGGCCAAAGTTGAAGAGGAGGGGCCAAAGAGTGAGAAGCGGAAGGGCCAGGATGGGGCAGGGCCAAAGAGGAAGGGGAGGGGCCAAAAAGGAACGAGAGGATGGGGGCAGAGGGAGAGGAGGTGCCAGGAGGGATGGGGCAGGGGGCGGGGCCAGGGAGGGAGGAGCGGGGCCAAAGGGGTGGGGCCTGCCAGGGACGGGGCAAAAGGGGAGGAGAAGGGCGGGACTTTATAGGCAGGGAGGAGAAGGGCGGGACCTTATAGGCAGGGAGGGACCAGGCAACCCCTCCACCCCTTCCTTGGCCTGGGTCCGAGGGATCTCACAGCCAGGCCCACCTCCCGGCAAGGGCGAGCTGACCTTGACGGGGAAAAGGGAGGCGGGCTCAGAGGCGGGGCGGGCATCTCAGCTGGGCAGACAGTGGGTGTGAGAGTGGTACCTGTTTGTCTCTGAGCAGAGACCCTGTCTGCCTGGTTCCCACTGCGCTCTGTGCCCAACACAGAGCAGACACTCCAAGCATATTTGTGCAATGAATAAACAAAGGCGCCTCGGAGAGGCATGAAGGCCATCAGACCAGCAGACGCTGATGCTCCGGTAGCGTGGACACCCGGGAGACACAGCCGCGCCCAGGGCACGGCTGAGGGAGGCACATTAGTGGGACAGTGGGGAGGGCCAACTTGGATTTGACAGAACAAGACAAGATGATTCCCATCCCGGAAGACCAGGGACTGGCTGCGGGGAAGCAATCCACAGCCGTGCCCTCTCACACCGCTGGAAAAGGGGTCCACATCCTGCACCAGAGCAACAACCTGCAACAACCTCTGAGATAGGTCCATTCTGTCTGCTCACCTTCCCTGGGACACCCTGCCAGACCCCACCTCCCCTATTTTAGAGGCTGGTGCCACTCCAGTGAGAGACTCCGACAAACTCTCAATGATTTGACCCCCAGTTTCCAAACCTCCAATCTGGGCTGGCCCTGTGGTATTCATGTCCTTGGAGACTGAGAATGAATGGGCTTGGATCAATTCAATCAATCGCCTCAAAATGTTAAAAACCTAAGAAAGGTCACTGCCAGTGAATATTCCTTTCAGGAAGAATCATCCTAACCGCCCCCCAACTCCAGAACTATGTCTCAAGAAAACATGACTGTGAGCCGCGGGCCCTCATGCCCTCAGCCCCGGTGACCGCAGTGTGTGGACACAAGGGGTGAACATGGGGGTGGACACAGGACTCTCAAAACACCTGAAGAACAGGAACTCAAGAAGACAGCAGAGACCTTGCCCACCCAGCACCCATCTGCAGTCTTAACAGCACCCCAACTGTGTTTGGTTCTTCTGCCTCTTCACCACACAGTCATTATGGTGATGGGCCACCAGGCCAAGGAATCTGAACGGCGGGGGGCGGGGGGAGCATGAAACTGAAGATGAGTGAGTGTGGCCCAGAAGTCTGTCCTTCAGTTCCTGCTACTTCTGTCTCCCGGGCCTAACCTAAGCTCTTCCTCCAGTGTGTCCATTCTTCCAGCTACCCATATCCTTATAATAGAATCTGCTTTTGCTTAATTTAGCCAGAGTTTGTTTCTGTGGCTTACAACAAAAGAACCTTAACTGCATCGCAGCCCAAACACTTTCCAAACCTTCCTAAATTCAGACAAGTAAAAAAAAGTGAATTAATTCCAGAGAATCCCCTAGTTAGAATCACTACTCGCAGTTGTAATGGGCTTATCAGCAAGACTGCCATAAGCAGACATGTCCACCCCAGGCTGTCTGGGTTTAAAATCCAAGCTCTACCACTTAGCAGCTGTATGATGCGGAGAAGTTACATAACCTCTCTGGGTCTCCTCCATTTCCTCACCTGTAAAATGGAGATCCTAATAGAACTGACCTCATAGGGTTGTCATGAAGACTGAGTAACTTCATCTATGTAAAGGGCTCAGGGCAAGACCTGCCTGGAGTAAGTGCTCTGTAAGTGTCCGCTGAATTAAATCAAATTGAATCACTCACTCATCATTTATTGAGCACCCACTACATGCACAGCACTGCCCCAGGCGCAAGGACACAAAGGCAGAGTGGCAGAGGACCTGCCCGCAAGAAGTGCCTGTCAGCTGGAGAGAGAGACTTGTAAACACATAAATCCGAGTCCGATGTGATAAGACTATTCTGGAGGTATCAAGAGTGCTGTGGGAGCACAGAGGAGGGGTGATTAATTTTGCTCCAGGGGTTGGGGGAGTCTTTGCAGAGGAGGTGACATTTGAGCTGGACTTTGAAAGACGAGCTCTCCACAGAACTAAATCTGGACCCAGTGCCAAGAGTCAGCCTTGAAAAATCAATCCAGCCACCCTGGAGGAGCGGCGGTTGGCTGCAGGCTGGCTTCCAAGGGCTCACAGCCCTGAGGATGGATGAGGCCTTAGCTCCCCAGGCTGGGGAGCACAGACTCTCCCTGGAGGCTAGGCCAGGGCTCTGTTTACAACCTGCCATCTTTTCTCACTGCCTGGCCGTCCACTCTCCTCCAGCTAAGGGCTGTCTGTTCCAGACAAACTCTCCTGTTCTCCGCCCCTTGAATGCAACTTGCATTTTCTTCCTCCAAGAATAAAAATAATCATGCTCACTTTTAAATTACATCCTACCTTTGTAGAACGCTTTACCAATTTCAAGAGAGAAGAAATACAGAATATCGGTCAAGGGCAGAGCTTAATCTCAGCTCTGCCGCCAACTACCTGGTGACCTTGGGCTGATTAATTTCTCATGCCTCAGTTTCCGCATCTGTAAAATGGAGTAACAGGATTGCTATGGGGATGAAATGATTCATAGATGCGAAGTTTCTAGAACAGTAGCAGCCCAACAGGCGGCACTCAGTAAGTTCTGGTGGGTTCCTGTGTATTTCTTCCCTCCCTAGGTCTCTGATCAGGCCGTCACACACCACCTACTTTGTGATCCAGTGCAGAGGGTCTGCAGGAGGACTGACATGGATTTGAATCCTAGCTCAGCTACATGCTGACTACATGACTTCAGGCAAGTGCCTTAACCTCTTTAAGGAAGATGGGACATTCTAAGCCGTCCCATAGACCGTGGAGAGTTACTAAGATAATGCATGCCGTACGCTTCATACTTGGTATGCAAGACACACTCAGGAAACGTTAGCTACTTTTGTTAACAATACATGCTTTCCTGGCACCTGACTTTTCTGTGCCTCATCTCCCCGAGACTGTGACCTTCTGAAGTCTGGGACACATCTCACTGCTACCTGCATTTTTGACAGCCTGATTCTCAGCAGCCCTGGGTCTGCTCTGAGAAAGTGGCTTCATCCAGGCTGGGGCTGGAGGGGTGAGCAGTAGTACCTGATGCCGCCACGGCTGCTTGCTGCAGACCCTATCACAGTGTCCCCGCGTCCTCTGGGGATGCCCCTGACACCTGCCCACCCCGGCTCCCCACATATACACACTCGTCTTCCCTCAGTGTTGCTTGAATTGCCTATTCAGTGAAGATTCTGGTCATCCTTTTCTCTCCGCACACACTGTGTACAAATCTGTGATTTCCCCTGGATATCTATATAATTTTTTTCAGCACAAACTGAACCGAGGATGAACATGTTTTCAGGACTCTCTGCAGAACTGCTGATGTTATTTTCCAATTGTTGGCAGCAAGGACTCCGCCAAAATACTCAAGGTCAAGAGACCAGCATGGTTCTAGGCAATCTGTACCTCTTAAAACAGTGACAAATATGTTATTTAATTTTAATGAGCTTTTTTGCATCTCAAATCTAATTACAGCATTATCAAGTACTGCTTTGAACTGCAGGTGGCTTCTCATTACGTGTGCGAAGCCTGCCACGAGCATTTTTCGTGAATACTAATAACTGCTTAATTTTACTATCCGCTTAAAAAAAAATAAAAACTTTCAGCAACTTATAAGTCTGGGCTTTATAAAGCATCTGTGGAGGGTGAGCCACACAGCATCGTGGCTTAATTAAAAAAAATAAATACTGTATGTGGCCACCCTCGAGGATGACAGCTCGGGAGGCTGCAGAGGCGCGGTGGACTGGGGCTAGGAGGAGATGCGCTTCGTGCACTTCTTGGAGGCTCTGTTTTATTGCAGGCTTATTGCATCACATTCAAATTTCCCAATTTGCTTGCAGTTCAGAGAGAACGGTTCCGTCAACAGATTTTCTGGGTGACGGACTTCAGTAATAGGCCTGGAGCTGGAGGTCCCTGAGGACACGCTCCAGAAATCTGTTGTGTGGACAGGTCCAGGGAGATGCCTGCAAATCATCATGAAAGCTGTCCGAGAGGAGAGGACAGGCTGGGACGGGAGAAAGTGGAGGCAGCCAGTTGGTTCATGGCTATGGGTGAAAATCTTTGCGGTCCCAGAATGGTGATAGTTATCAAAGCCCATGGCCACAACTCCCGCCATGGGTCTGCAATGTCTGGGGTTTGTGTGCTGCTCATTTATTTTGGAAATTTTGATTGTTGAACTTAATTTTTTAAGGCCAGCTTCTGAGTTGCACCTTCTCCAGAGAGGTAGCCTGGAAGTGAAATGTTGCCACTGACACTGGCCATTTGTGATTTTCATTCAAAAAGATTCTGGCACAGTCTGTGGCACTGTGGGGTGCATCTGGTCCTGAGTTTTGTTCATACAAGTCCACACACTGTCTCTGATAGGGAGATCCTGGAAAACGCAAGTCATCTCTGCAGCGTAGGCTGTCCCCCATATGGACAGGCCATGCTGTTGATCCCACCACACTTCCTTCTCTCTCTGATTTCCTGTAGGGCCAGCTCAGCAATCCTTCCTCAGATCTGAGGCCTGCCTGTGCCTAGCTCAGAGGTTACAAAGGTCAAATTGGCCCAAGGCCCTGTTCTCCACCTGCCTCTGGCTGGGAGAATAATGTCCCTCTAAAGATGTCCACGTCCTAATCCTCAGAACCTGTGAATATGTTATATTACATGGCAAAAGAGAATTAAGATTGCAGATGCAATTAAGGTTGCTAATCAGCGACCTTGAGATGGGAAGATTATCCAAGTACACAATGTAATCACACTAGTCCTTAAGAATGGAAGAGAAAGAAGAAGGTAGAAAAGAGGGTCAGAGAGATATGATGTGGAAAGGACTCCACCCACCACTGCTGGCCTTGAAGAGGGAGGAAGGGGCTGAGCCAAGCAAGGCAGGCAGCTCCCAGAAGCTGCCCTGCCCACACCTTGATTTTAGCCCACTGAGACCCATATCAGACTTCGGATTGGGTTCGGAGCTGTAAGATAAGAAGTTTGTGTTGTTCTAAGCACCATGTCTGTGGTGATTTGTTATGGCAGTGATAGGAAGTGAACATTGCTGCTGAGAGCTGATCTGGAGACAGACAGTGGGGCCTCTGATGAAAGCATCAGGTCAGGTTGCCAACCACAGTCAGAGTCAGGTGGGGCAAAAACATTTTTAACAACCCACCAGTCTTCATCCTTCATCTTAGATTTGTGGTATACAAGGTTTTCTTCCCGATAGCAAAGTGGAAGCAACCTCCGTCATCCCCATTGAACCACGCAGTTTTACAGCTCCCAGACCTGCCTCCAAGGTGCCCTGTCTCAGGGATTTCGTCTTTTAGTGTGTTGTTAAGCTTAAGAGCAGCAGACCTTGCTAGCCCATCTAGGAAGACTGCAGAAGCCCACCTGGGCCCCCACAAAGGCCATGCTTGCTGGCCGCTACTTACTGATCACTAAATCCCTCCCAGGCCTCTTGCCGGCACTGCCTCCACATGGGGCTCAGAGAAGGCCACACATCAAGGCAGGAGAGGATCCCTGATGTCAGCTTGTCAAATGGATGCTCTGCCACCATGGTCCCCAACAGACAGAGGGAGTTAATGGACCAACACTGAGCCCTTTGTTTTTATAAGAGAACAAGTGGTTTATGACAAAGAACAAAGTTTCCTTCTTTACGAGGCCATCCTTGGTGCTCCCTCTCCAAGCCCATTAAGCCTAGTTATCTCTCGCACAGCACTGCCACACAGGTACCGTTGCCACCGACAAGTTCATTTAAGAGAATTTATAGCCTAATTGTGCAGCTGTTGCCTTCTGAGTCAGTTTTAAGAGATTGTTACACAAGCAGTGTCATAATTTAGTCATGTTTTCATCTCACAACTATACTGTAATTACTGTTGTTAACAGGGAATGGTAAACAAGAGGGTGAGGAGGACCAGCCTAAGAGAGCGCTAACACACCATGGATCAAGCAGGGCAGAGGGAGGGATGACACCTGGGACCCTGCAGAGCTCTCTGGAAAGCCTGCACAGACACGGCAGCCCCTCAGGTTGACCATGAACTTCAAGCACATGGGATGCACCTGAGTAAGCACCTGGCGGAGATGAGCGGCGGAGCATTGCCTGCCCCCCAAATTCCTCCTAGGGGCTGGGGCACTGATAGGGCTGCCAAGGCCAGAACTTGGCAGGATCCAGATGGTTCTGGACTCGGGGAGTGGGGAGCCCCAAGCAGTGTGCCTGAAATGGAGCAGATACTCAAGACCTATCTGTTCAGTGGAAAAGATGAGCTGTGGCTCCCAAAATGAGACCCTGCTGCAGCGCCTTCTCAAGCCAAAACTACCGGAAACCACCGCTGCAAAGGAACTGAGAGAGGCACAGAAGCCTTGCACCTCATTCCCTCTGCTGTGCGCCTTCTCTCCCAACTGTCACCTGGAGGACTATTAATTTGCACAGAAAGACCCAGTGGAGAAAATCTGAGTGCTTTGAGTCTTCTCCCAGGGACCATGTGGCAGGACCGAGATCAGATCCCACAATCCTGGCAGCCACGCCCCACCCATCCTAACTGCTTCTTCCCCACAGGCTGCAAAGTGGGGAGCCCCAAGCCCCAGCCGGAGCACTGCAGGGCTCAGTGAACCACGAACGAGATGTAGAGCAAGGGGCACGGGATGCAGACATGGTCCAGGCAGGGTCCTCGGGAGAAACCAGGTCCCACTCCACCACACAAGGACAATAATGTAATCCCGAGTGCACCATGCACACAGCGTCAGCCCCAGGTGCTCTCACTCTCCCCAGTGTATAGAGAAGGTAAGCAGCTCGTCCGGGGCCATAAGGCCAGGCCTCCACTCAGATGTAACTGACAGCAAAGCCCTGGCTCCGTCCCACATGCCATCTATGGTCTTGGCTTTTGGGCTGTAAACAAGCAGCAGCCTCTCTCCCCCATCTCAAGTCTGACTCTGAACCACAGCAGCCCCCTAATGCGTTAAGAGACAGGTGCCTTTGACCCCAGGGCAGAGGAGGAGTGGAGGTGAGGGGAGAGGTGGTGAGATCTGCAGCAGGCATGGTCCTGGTGCCTGGAGTCACCTCACGGTTGCCGTTGCCATCGTTATCTACCTTTTGGGGCGGTCCTGGGGGCCTCTGGGAAGCCCTCCCAGCAGTGCTCCTCCCATCCCCCCTCTGCCCCTCCCCCTGCACCAGCTCACTCGAAGCCAGGGATTGGGGGGAGCTGATTAGGGAAAGGTCGGGTGCTCTTCAGAACACTGTGGCTAACAAGGCTGGAAGACTCATTTCCAGATTGCCGGAGCTGCAAAGAAAAATTGAAGGTCCAGAGACAACAATCAATAAACACGAAGCCCTTCTAACGGAGGAGAATAAAGACCACAAAGTGAAGAGGCATCGACACAGCGACTGGAATTCAGGCGCACGCTGAGAAAGGTCAGGGTGGTCCTGAGAAGGGGAGGGTTGGTGCACAGCTGGCCCAGCCCTACCCAACCCACCCCAGCCAAGGAGCCACCTTGCACAGGCGAGGAGAGGGATGGAGGCATCTGAGGAGGCAGCAGAGTCCCAGCCAGCCCCATTATGCTCAGAAACAAGCACCTGCTGGCTCTGTTCCAACTCCCAGCTGCCCAGGGGCCCAGCAGGGCTTTCAAAGGGCCTCATGATCCTTAGGAGCTTGATCTTGGAACCAGGCTGCTCTGAACTCAAGGCCTATCTCCTGTGTGGCCTTGGGCAAGCGATTTAACCTTTCTAAACTTCTTATGGTCTCACTGTAGGGTCTCCACCACTTGGCACAGCATGGCCAAGCCATTAACAGGAACTCTTATTCCTATTCTGCAAAGCTAAACTCAGATCTCAAAATCTGACACAATAATTGTATGCAGTTTAGGGGTTTGAGAGGTGATCTGGGAGATCCACTTTGAATAATGAAATAGTCGAAACTGTGGGACAAGTGGGACAGTGCTATGGTTTATGAGGATAAACAGAAGAGTTATGGTTATGAGGCTGAATAAAACTGGAGCTTCCCGCACCCACACCCTATCTTGGACTTGAGCCATAGGCACATTCTAACCTGCAATGGGCACCAAGAACCGTGCTCGAAGACCCCCGGGTGTAAATGCCCTCACATGACCCCACGACAGTCTGGGATCTCTGACTAAGCCAGCTCCAGTCTCCCCCTGTGGCGCCAAGCACTTCTGCACACAGGGGTCACCCCTGACTGGTCTATGGACTGGTCAATCATCCAGCCAGCATCCAGGGGTGACATGGGACCAGCTTTCCCAGGCAGGTTGACAAAACAAGGCAAACTGTTCAGAAACTATGAGAAAATGACAACCATAAAACCGCGTGTGTAGCTGACTCTAGAGGTCAGGGTTCATGCCATATTAGCATCATTCCCCAGGAAGGGGGCCTGAGCCTCCCACCCCAAGGACCCGCCCACCCAAGTGCTGCCCTCAGGTTCAGGGAGAGCAAGTCCTGGCCCTTGAATCAGAACTTCCAAAGGACCAGAGGACTGCGGCTTCTCCCATGGAAGCTAGCCCATAACTTCACGGACCTGCACATCAACGCTGGATTTTTACGCCAGTATAATGCTCAGCCGTTTTATGTAGGATTATGTGCTGTGTGTACCAAAAAGCTCATAAAAAAAAAAAAAAAGAAAAAAATTGAATGAACATTGTTTTTAAAAGGCCCTTAAAAGGCTATAAAGTGCAGTGACTTTCATACCCTTGGGTTTTTTCCATCTTGTATTAGAGAGTTCCTCAATCAAAGCAGACTCTGGGCATAAGGAGGTAAGAAAAGTGGATTCCAAGGTCAGGGAGATGGGAAATTCCGGAGCAGGCTGGCTCCCTGCGGGCACCGGCTTAGGTCCTAAGCCAGCCCTTGGTGAGGAAGTCAGTCGTGAGCCAGGAAGGACACATCGCTGGGTGGGTTGTGGTTCTCCAGGCACGTGGGTCTGTGAAGCCACAGCCTTAGGGTGTAATGGTCAGAGTGCCCCCTGCTAGGGCCGAGAGGGGCATGCCTGAGGGAGGGGCCAAAAGCAGGGTTGGCGACTGAGGACACAGTGTAAAGGCACAGGTTGGACCCTGGCCCCTCCACATTCTTCTGGGTCCCTGCACAGCTCACTAGGGCCAGGGGCTTGCATGGCAAAGGGAGAATGTTCTCTCCAGTTTCTAGAATCTGGGGGCTGGATTCCACTAAGGAAATACGTACTGAATTCCTCAAAGCTGGAACAGCGATGTAGAGAGAAAATGATGGGACAGCCACAGGATGGGCTGTTATGCAAACATTAAAAGTCATGTTTGCAAAGAATATTTAATGACTAGGGGAAATGCTTGCAATATGTTGTTAAATGAAAAAGTAAGCTACCAAAACTATGATCCCAATTTTATGAAACAAAACAAAACAAACACATGCCTGAATAGACGGAAAAGTGGCTGGAAGGAAACTGACCACGTCGTCAGGCTGTGACCTCTGGGCAGTGAGATTTGAGGTGATCCCCACTTTCCTCCTAATTCTTTTCTACATTTTCCAAATTCCCAGCAATGAATAATTGTTTCTATAATTGGGATTGATTATAAGAAAATAAATTACATATTTAGATAATATTTCTTCCCAAAGAAAACTCTACCATTTTATCCCATTTGATGCCAGAAACATATAACGGGCCTAGTGTCTTCCTTTTCTACACACCTGTCACCACAGACACAGGTGCAGACGGCAGGCTGGTAAGGGGGGTCCGCTGGACAGAGGCTGGGCTTTGGGAGATGGGGGTGGGGTAGTGGTTCAAGGGAGCACAGGGTGCTGCAGGGGCGTGGGTGTGGGGGACAGGGACAAGCTGGCCCAGACATAGGGAAGGGAAACAACACTTCAGCATCATTGGTACCTCACAGTTTGCATGGCATGCTTCACAGCTGTCCAGCACCCCACAGTTTGCACAGCACTCTCACAGTTAAACTACACCCTACAGTTTGCATGGCACCCTCACCATGGACCTCCCCAGGCTGACGGCAGAGGAGGGGCATTTCCCAGGACAAGGCTAGGCTCCCTCCACTCCAGGCCCGTACAAAAGGACAGGGCCCAGGAAGGGTCAGTGAGCGCTCTGGTGAGCTGCAGCCTGATAGGAAAGGAGGAGGGGAAACGGTGCCCCATGGGGCCCCTCATCCCTGAACACCAGGAGGAGACCAAGGTCTCCCAAGTGTCTCTGCTGGGCCAGGGCTTTACAGAGACTATCTCTTTTGATCTTCCCAACAGCCCCATGAGGTAAAGATACTTCTTATACAGACATTTTACAGACAAGAAAATTGCCACATTTGTTCCTTTAACTGGAATCCACTGCATCCAATATGTACAGGCCCATACCAGGGACTTTCCATACAGATCCCATTTAATCCTCACAATATCCCTATGAGATGGGGAACAGTTTCCAAATTTTAGAGATGAGAAAGCTAAGGCTCAGAGAAGTTAAGTGACTTACCTAAAGGCACACAGCGAATAAGATGCAAAGCTAGCATTTAATAACAGTTGCAAGGATGGATAGATGGATGACCAGATGAGGCCCCTGCTCAGCATCCAAGGGGCAATGGCCAGTGGCTGAGCTGAAAGCCAGTCAGCACAGAGAAAGATCCAAGGACTCATCCACCCTTGGGCATCATGGAACCTACACAGGGCCTGGGTCAGGCACACATGGATTCCAGTCTGGCTCTGCCATGTTTTTGATATGTGGCCTCAGCAGAATAACCAACCCATCTGAGTCTCTGTCTCCTTTCCTGTCAGATGGGGACAGAGCCAGCACTTCAGAGGCTGGTTGTGAGGACCAGATAAAATGATGGACACAGAAGTGCCTGGCATAGCCTGACATGTACATCAGTACACGTCACTGCCCTGCCAGTAGCCACTCACTCATTGTGTGGCTTTGGGGATGACTCAGAAATTCAGTGCCTTCTTCTGAAAAATGAACTTGGGGAGCCAGCCCCATGCTGAGTGGTTAAGTTCACGCGCTCTGCTTCAGCGGCCCAGGGTTTTGCCGGTTCGGATCCTGGGCATGGACATGGCACTGTTCATCAGGCCATGCTGAGGCAGCGTCCCACAAAGTACAACCAGAGACACTCACAACTAGAATATACAACTGTGTACTGGGGGGCTTTGGGGAGAAAAAGAAGGAAAAAAAAAAAGAAGATTGGCAAGAGATGTTAGCTCAGGTGTCAATCTTTAAAAAGAAAAATGAACTTGGACTAAATGAGCTCTAAGATGAGAAAATTAGGATCAAAAATGTAAGCCATGTGCTGAAGGTTACATAGAGGGCAAGTTCCCAGGGGTCTGGCTCCAGCGTCCAGGTTCTACCTACTCCAGTCTAGGTCTCCAGACCGTGAGGGGTCTGAAGAGCAAGCAGCATGCATGGATTTCCTGGCCAGCAGCCTCTCTACAGCACTTCACAGCTTTAACAGCTCTGCTCCTGCCTTCAGGGTGTTTTGTAATCTGGGAGCAAGATATTGGCTCTTGGGGTGGAACGATAAAGGAAAGTCACAGAGGCCAGCATCATCTTCCCAGAATTCTCACCCACAAAGTCTGTAAGAAGGGGACACCTTGCATATGTCTGTCCTCATGGCAACTGGCACTGCCCTGAGTATCCAAACAGAATCACCTGTGATGTCAGCGGAAGCGGCTACAGTTCCCACATGGGATCTGGCCCCAGCCCCTGGAAAACTTGAGATCTCAGCAGTTCAAAGACCCTCACAACTCCCACACACCAAGCTCATTATTGCCCTCCTTCCCTCACCCCACTTACCCCAGGGAACACCCAGGTGTGGGGCCTGAAAAGGGAATGATTTAACTCATTTCAATTAATCATCAGTCCTAAAGATAAAGTCCGGGAGTGGATTAGTCACAGGGACTAGATTAATCAGACTTCTCTCGGAAAAGGCAGGAGTGTGCGCAAAGAGGCCTCTGCTTTTCCCTGGAAGATTATCCTGCCTCTCTCAACAGCAGCTAAACCAAAGCAGGGGATGACACAGTGAGGGGACACGTCTCAGGGAGCAACAGAATCTGGCCAGGCTGGCCTTCTGAGGATTGTTCTTTTTTCCTTGTTTGTTTCCCTTTAATGAATTTCCTTAATCATCTCAGGCTTCGTGGTACAGGAACGGCAGGTGCAATTTGGGGGTCAAATGCCTGGGTTTGAGGGGAGATCCTACCATTTATGAACTGTGTGCATGGAGCTGCTCACCTAGTCCCCCCAACCATCAATTTTCTGAACAGTAGCAAGGGGGTAGTGATGTTGAGTGAGGATTAAGTAGAAGGTTGTATATAAAGCGTCCAGCATAGTGTCTGGCATATGGAAGATGCTCAATCCACATGACATTCCCCCCCCCCATCCCTACCATGGCAACATTTCCCAGAGGCCAGGCAAGTCACTCAACCTCTCTGAGTGCCAGTTCCTCATCAGTAAAATGGGGATAGTAAGACTCATCCTCTTATCTGACAGAGTTGCTAAAGGATGAAATGAGATACTGGAAGAGGGATGTACAAGTGTTAGAGTCTCCATTTTGCTTTCTTGCCTACACACGTACGTATGGGGGTTATCCAGCCACACAGAGAGGGGCTTGGTGCATGCTAGTGAGACTTTCAGAGCTGGTCATTAAATTCTCTGAATGTCATCAACCAGATTGGCCTTGGTCTCTCTCCCAAGTCCCCACTATATATAGAGATGGCACAGCTCAGGGAGAAGGTACTTTAACAAGTAAACTAGGTAGCACTTCTGGGCTGGCACCACAGCTCTATCACTTACCAGCTGTGTATCCTCAGACAATTTACTTAACTCCCTAAGCCTCAGTTTGCCTTACTGTCAAACGGGAATAAAAGTTAGAATTAATTTACTGGGATGATGTGAGGATTAACTAAAATTTATTTATTCCTTCCATTCAACATTGTACTTGAGGTTCTAGCCAGGGCAATTAGACAAGAAAATAAAATAAAAGGCATATAGATTGGAAAAGAAGTAAAACTACCTCTGCTCACAGATGAGATGATCTTATGTATAGAAAATCCTAAGGAATCCACCAGAAAACACTATTAGAACTAATAAACAAGTTTGGAAAAGTTACAGGATACAAGATCAAGATACTAAAATCAATTGCATTTCTATATACTTGCAATGAACAAGTCCAAAAATGAAATTAAGAAAACAATTCCATTTGTAATAATATCAAAAAGGGCAAAATACTTAGGAATAAATTTAATGAAAGAAGTGCAAAACTTATACTCTGGAAATTACAAAACATTGTTGAAAGAAATTAGAATCTAAATAAATGGAAACACATCCCATGCTCATGGATCAGAAGACTTAACAGTGTTAAGATGACAATATTCCCCAAATTGATATACAAATTCAACACAATATCAGAATTCTAGCTGGCTTCTTTGCAGAAACTGACAAGCTGATTCTAAAATGGAAATACAAGAGACCCAGAATAGCCAAAACAATCTTCAAAAAGAAGAATGAAGTTGGAAGTATCACACTTCCCAAATTCAAAATTTACTACAAACCTATAGTAATCAAGAAAGTGTGGTCCTGGCATAAAGATGGATACATAGATCATTGGAATACAATGGAGAGTTCAGAAACAAATTCTCACATTTACGGTCAATTGATTTTCGACAAGGGTGCCTAGATCATTCAATGAGGAAAGAATCGTCTTTAACAAACGGTGCTGGAGAATTGAATATTCACATGCAAAAGAATCAAGTTGTACCCCTAACTTGCACCATATACAAAAATTACCTCAAAATGGGTCAAAGACCTAAACATAAGGGCTAAAACGATAAAACTGTTAAAAGGAAACATAGGGCTAAATCTTCGTGAATTTGTATTTGGCAATGGTTTCTTATACATGAGATCAAAAGCACAAGCAACCAAAGAAAAAACAGATAAATTGGACTTCACCAAAACTTAAAACTTCTGTGCTTCAAAGAACACTATCAGGAAAGTGAAAAGACAACCCACAGAATAGGAGAAAATGTTTGCAAATCATATATCTGATAAGGAACTTGTATCTAGAATATATAAAGAACTCTTACAACTCAAAAATAAAAAGACAAATAACTTAATTTAAAAATGGGCAAAGGATCTGAATAGACATTTCTCCAAAAAAGATAAGCAAACGGAAGATAGACAAATATACAAATGGAAGATGCTCAACATCATTAGTCATCAGGGAAATGCAAATCAAAACCACAATGAGATACCACCTCATACCAGTAGGATGGCTATCGTCAAAAATAAAGATAATGTTGGTGAGGATGTGGAGAAATTGGAACTCTCATATACAGCTGGTGGCAATGTAGAAGAGTGAAGCCACTTTGGAAAACAGTCTGGCAGTTCCTCAAAAGATGAAACAGAGTTACAGCAAATGACCCAGCAATTCCACTCCAGGGTATATGCCCAAGAGAAATGAAAACATATGTCAACACAAAGGGACTGTGCATGAATGGTCACAACAGCATTATTCATAATAATCAAAAAGTGGAAATAACCAAAGTCTATCAACTAATGAATAGATAAACAAAATATGATATATCCATACAATGGAATATTATCCAGCCATAAACAGTAATGAAATACAATACACAGTACAATATGGATGAACCTTGAAAACATTATGCTATGGGAAAGAAGCCAGACACAAAAGACCCTATATGATTCCATTTATATGAAATGTCCGGAATAGGATAATCTATAAAGGCAGAAAATGGATTAGTGCTTGCCTAGGGATGGAGAGATTGGGGAGTGACAGCTAAAGGGATGTTTGGGTGGTTATGAAAATGTTCAAAAACTGGTTGTGCTGATGGTTGCACAACTCTGCAATATAGTAAACCCACGCTTTAATGGGTGAATTATATGCTATGTAAATTACATCACAAGAAAGCTGTTACAAAAAATGAATCATGTGTTCATTTCACAATATTTATTTAGTACCTATTATCTAGCAAGCACTGTTCTAGGTGCTCAGGAAACATAAATGAACAACATACAAAAGATCTCTGCCCTCTAAGAGTAGGAGACAGATAGTAAACATAATAAAAAAGTAGATTATATAGTATGCCAGAAGGTGTTAAATGCTATTTCGAAAAGAAGAACCAGGTCAGGAGGATTTGAAGTGCAGAGGAGGGGGTATGACACATTAACTAAGGGATCAGGGCAGATGTATCATTGGAACAAAGACTTGAGGGAGATGAAGGAGAAAGCCAAGAAGCTCTCTCAGGGAGTCGAGTCCCAGGCTGAGGGCACACAGGGAACAGCCTGCGCCTGTGCCATAAGGTGGGAGTGAGCCTGTGTATCTGAGGAAGAACGGGGAGCTCAGCATGGCCGCAGGGGAGCAAGTAGATGAGGACAGGGGTAAAGGAGGCAGGGCAGGCAGGTCCTACTGTGCCATCATAAGGGCTTGGGCTTCTCCAGGAGAGAACTGGAAGGCCACAGCAGAGCAGCAGACCATCATGGTGACTTGTGTTTTAAAAGAATCACTTTGTATCTGTACACTCACATTCACAGAACACACTATTCACAATAACCGAAAGGTGGAAATAACCCAAGTGTCCATTGACAGATGCATGGATAAACAAAACGTGGTCTATCCATACAATGGACTGTTATTCAGCCTTAAAAAGGAAAGAAATTCTGACACATACTACAATGTGGTAAACCTTGAAAACATCACGCTAAGTGAAATAAGCCAATCACAAGAGGACAAATACTGTATGATTGCACTTACATGAAGTACCTCGAGTAGTCAGATTCATAGAGACAGAAAGCAGAAGGGTGGTTGCCAGGGGCTGGGGGCAGTTGGTGTTTAATGGGTGTAGAGTTTCAGTTTTGCAAGATGAAAACGGTTCTGGAGATGGATGGTGGTGATGTCTGCACAAGAATGTGAATGTACTTAATGCAACTGAACTGCACATTCAAAAATGGTTAAAGTGCTAAATTTTATGTAATGCATATTTTGCCACAACTTAAAATTATTCTTAAAATATCACTCTGGCTGCCGAGTAGAGACGAGACTGCGGGGAAGGAATGGCAGAAGTGGAAAATGAGTTAGGAGGTTAGAAGTCACTAGCGGTCGCCACCACCTGTTTCTGGCACATGACAAGCTGCACTTCCTTGCCTTCCAGAGTTAGGTGTCGCCATGTGCAACGCTGCATAGCCTCTTTCCCTCCACCTTGGGTGCAGCGACGTTCCAGGCTATGGCAGCCTGATTCCAAGGGAGTCAGTGGGAGAGAAGGGGACCACAGCTGTGTCCTACAGCCGCCAGAGGAGACAGATAAGCAGCCGCCACCAAGGTGGGAGGAAACCAGGAAACCATGGCATCTGGGAAGCCAAGCAGACTGTTCCAGGGAGGAGGGGGGATCAGCTGTGTCAAATGCTGCTGGTAGGTCAAATGACATGAGGACCAACCACTGCATCAGCCATAGGCAGGTCACTGGTGACCTTGACAATGAAAATGCCTGCAGAGTGGTCAGCACATTGCCCAGCATGTTGGAGGCCCTCAACAGAAGTTACTGGAAGCTGGGAGGGCTGGGTTCCCCTGCATTAATGCTCTCATTCTGCTTGGAGGCACTGTCTCGTGCCCCGCCAAGCATGGAGCAGTCTGCTCAGGTGCATCCTGGTGGCATCCCTGGCAGGATCTGGCCCATTGGAAACACTCAGGGTCAGGGTGCGCCCAAGACCACCCAGCTGAAGTCCTACCTACCAGCACACACAGACCCTGCCCAGTGCAGCCCCTCGTTGCCAGGCATGCTGGAATGACCAGAGGAGAAGGGCAACCCTAGGCCTAGCCTACAGGTTGCTTCTTTCTGAGCTCACTCCCTTCTCTGCTGGTTGCACAAAGAGAGCATGGTTTTAACTCCGGGGTTTATCTACCAGCCAAATCAAGAGGAATATTTTATAAAATTGTAATACTGCATGAAATTGCTAAGTACATATATAAGGCTAATGTCACTGTAATATTAAAATACTAAATTCATTTATATACTTTTTATTTAAATTGCTGGGGCAACTTGCCATAGTTGATTAAAAATTCTGAACAGGGTGTACTGTATGGGCCAATTATGAAACAGGGTGTAAGCGCTGTGAACAGCACTTGTAATATGCAGAAAACCATTTATAAAATGAGATTTAAAAAGAAAAAGTGAAAAGAGAATCAGGGCACAGAGGCAGGCTTGCATGTAGCCCGTGGACTCCCTAGGGGCACAGGCCCCCAAGGTGAACCCTGTTGGGCGAGGCCTCCCCTGCGATAGCAGCACAGCCCCACACCCACCCCTTGGCCACACTGCTCCAGCGAGGCTGGCTTCTGCCATCCATCAATGGCTTATCTCCTCTCATTTCCAGGCTCTTTGGTGGCTGAATTTATCAAGACTCAAGCCTCCCACCTCTCCTCTGGAGTCCTGAGAAAGAGCCCTGGCCACACCTGGAGAGGCATTAGCCCGGAGTGGCCACACCTGGCTTCTGGCCCATCCCAGGCACTGCCTGGCTGGGCAAGGTTGCAGAGCAGTCTGGCCCACCCATATTGCCTCCACTGGTCCAGAGGTCACCCGGAGACCATTCTGAGCATCTGACCACTGCTCTCAGGCCAGGCTCAGTCAGCCTGCAAGACTGCCCAGAAGTTCTGGGCCACTAATGCCCCAGGAGTGACCCTCTGCCCATGAGGGACAGGAGCTGGTGGACCAATGTCCCAGCTTCGTCACTCCCAACCAGGACCACTTGCAGTGTACTCTCACCATCTCTGAACCCACAGTGCTAACTGGTCATTGACTCCTACTAGGTCACCTCCCAAACAAACCAGGTACCCAAACCTGTGCCTCAGGGTCAGCTTCTAGGGGAGCTACAGGAAGGCATCAAGTCCCGGAACTCTCCAGTCACAGTTCCCCACTGCTGAATGGACTCACCAGTGCCTGAGCCCTGAGGGACTTGGATCAGCACAGAGCTGCTGGTGGGCTGGGACCACAAGCACTCCAGACCACTGGGGGCAGGTGGGCATCGTTCCCCTGGGGACACCACAGTCTCCATGGTGTCCTGAGGCTTCAAGCACATCTGTGCCCAGTGTCCATGGACAACAACTGAAGCTGATTTAGGAGTCTTACAGTCATGAGACACCTCCTGGGGTGATGTGTGCAGAGAGGCAGCAGCACGGACAGAGGAAGGAGAGGGCTTGGGAACTCTCCCTGCCCTGCATTTACTGGCTGTGTGGGCTCTCCCAGGGGAGCTGAGAACAACTGCATCTACCTGTCAGGATGCCCCATAGACATCACAAGCAGGTAAGCCTAATGCTGGCCTGCCCCAAGCACGGGAAGAAGTGCGTGATGACAGTGATAAAGAAGGAGACAAAGGCAATGACAACACTTGCAGAGTGGACACTTGCCATGGCTTTCTCTGTCCTCCCTGCCAGGATCCACATCACAAAATCAAACCCCTGATTTCTACTGCCTCCAGAGTCCTTGGATTGTTACTCGTTTTGGACTCTTGGCTCCCCAGAAAGCCTGTCTCTTCTTTACACGGAAAGATCCACATGCAGCCCCTAGCCCAGCACTGACCCCCCTGGCAGGGGCTCCATCCCTGCCTTCTGGTTGGACTGTTCAAGGCTCCACACAGATGCAGGTGGAGGCATCGGGATGTTGTGCGCTGACCATGTGGCCAAGGTAGGGCTATTCCCTGCCCTTGAGGAGCTCACAGTCTGGGAGAGGAGACATTCATTCATTGATCCAATTGTTGCATGCCTACTATGTGCTGTGAGCTATTCTAGGTGCTAGAGATACTAGGATGAACAGATAAGGTCACCAATCTCATAGAACTTACATGGAAGCGAGGAGACGAATGCTAAGGAAACCCTCAAAGAGTAAATGAGTGCCATCATGAAAACAAAACCTTGTGCTGTGGTAAAGAGTGACCAGGGTTTCCTCTGGTTTGGGCAGGTAAGGAAAGCTTCCCTGAGGGGAGACCCAAGCAGCAAGAAGGACCTGTGTGATGTGTCCAGCAACGGAGAATGAAAGTGCTGGGCAGCAGAGGGCCAGGAGGGAGGGACTCGCCACAGGGACTGGGGCTGACCAGAAGCCCTGCATCTGGGAGACAAGGGGCCAGGAGGCTGCCCCAGGAGGCCAGCTAACACCTCTTTCCCATACATGGGGCAGCGCTGGGTCCTGAGCCCACATCATGGGCAGGGCCAGTGGCTCTGGTGCCCATCCACACATCACCATGGTGATTCCCTTCTAATGGAAAACAGTCATGTTTATTTTCTTTTCTGCATTCTGGACTGAGGCCATATGATAATTACAAAACGCACAACCCATAATGTGTTCTAAACTGTCTCTGCATACTCTGTGGTTTTGGAATAATACATAAAATGCTAAATAAAAATTAATGTGGAAAGGAGAGTCAACAGCCTCACTAGGAAATAAAATCAGTATTAATTTCTTGCCCATAGTTACCCTGATGAGCTGGTCATGACGTGTCCTGTCTCCTCAACTTTGATACAATCCACGTGCCTGCTCCTCTGGCAACAACCTCAACTTCTGATGGCCCCAGCATCTGGTAACGATTCATGTGAATGTGGGGGGGTAGTCCTGGGAGCCATCACAACTCCCTGAGTTTTCCCAAGCCTTGGGTCCTGGTGCCTGGAATACAACGGTCACATAACAAGTATTTGCTGAAGCTGTTCTGTGAGAGATTCAGATCAGTCAGGCCCGTGGTGGTAGGGAGCTAGTATGAACCCCGAGGTCCTGCTGTGAGTGTGGAGCTGCAGGGCAGCAGAGGAGAATGCAGCATGTGCCCCAGGCTCTGGTAGCTGCAACCCTGTCATGTGTCCTAGCAGCTCAGCCATGAAGATGAAGTCACAATCCCAGGCAGTCTACACGACAGTCAAGCACCAAACCCAGAGGACCCAGTGGGCCATTGGGTGCCAAAGGAGGTCATCAAAGGCCAGAAATACAAAGGTCAGATCTCCTGGAGACAGCAATAGGACAAACACATGCCAGGGAAAGAGCCGTGCTGCTTGTGAGGGGTGACAGTGACACCACTTCAGAGACAGGGTCAGGGGAACAGCATGGTTGAGTGTCTGCTCCCCAGGCCCACCAGCCAAGCGTCCAAGGGCCCCTCCCTGTCCCACTTCAGTGCTGCCAGGATAAAGCAGAGGCTGGCACTTTCCCTGGGGTTCCCCACCACTGGCTGTGGCTCTCCCACGTTCCCAGGGCTAGGACCCCGCAGCACCTCCTCCATCTCCCCTCACAGCTCTGGCCCCCAACTGATCTTTCTCTCAGGGGCCCTCATCCCAGAGCTGAGGGACTGTCAGCCACATGGGGAAAGAAACCAAACTCAAAACTATTGACATTCCCACACTTTTTTCTTGAAAAAAGCATAGAGTTGGCTTTCTCTTCCCTTCCTCTATCCTATAAAATTGAATATATACCTATTTAAATTTCCTAAATGGAAAGGTATGATTGGAAGAGCAGGCTCCAGGGCCCGGCTTCAAGTCGTTGCTCTGTCACTTACCTGAACTTCAGTTTTCTCATTGTAACACAGGTGGAATAATATCTGCCTCGTGGGATTAAAAGAGATGAATTTAAAAGACTTAGCCGAGGGCCTGGTGCATAAGTGGTGATGGTGATGATGATGAATATGGGGATGGCGATGACAGTGGGGATGGTGGCAGTGATGGGGATGGACTCCGCTCTCGGGGTTACAGGCAAAATCCGATCAATACATGGAAAGCTCAGTGGCTAAGAGCTCTGCTCACAGCCCAAACCTATAAGCCAGAACTCTCCTTCCTCCCCCAGCCTCGGGTCCTGCAGTCTCAGCAGATGCGATCTTGCATCCTTATTCATCAAAGAGAAGGTCAGAGGAAATAAGCCCCTCCTTGTGCCAGCTCACATTCACAGAAACCTCATCCCCTCTCGCCCCATCCACAGGCATCCGCCTCCGGCCACTGGCGACACCAAGCATCGTCAGAAACACTCGGCATCATCTCTCCCTATATCCCAACTGCTAAGCCAGTTATTGTATTTTACTTTCAGTGGAAATTCCATCACTTTGTACTAAATCCCACCATATACAAAACATTGAGTGGCTTCTCCTGACAAGAGATACAGCAGGAAAATTGCCACATTAGATACTGTCTATTATCTGGGCTATTTTTGTTGAAAACAATCATCTTAGGCACAGGCTAACGACACAGGCTCCCAACAGCCAAGCCAGAGTCCCCACGGCCTTCACTCCAAGAAATCTGATGCACTCCACTCAAGTCAGAGTGCTGCTGCTCTGCCCAGGGTTTTGCTTTCCAGAAGCTTCTAAAAGAAGACAAACAGGAGGCCAATTCTCTGGGATATTCCTCAAGGCCCACGTGCAACACCCCAAACAGTTGGAGCTCTCACAGCTACAAGTCATAAGAACACAGGAGCTTCCTGGGAGCCAGGGAGCCCAGGCTCCAGCCCCAGACCTCCTACCCTCTGAGACCCTGAGCCTGCCCTATAGACTCTGTGGGGTGCCCATCTGATGAAGGAGAGGGTCCAGCCAGGGGCTCTCTAGGGCTCCTCCCCTCTGACATGCGACCAACAGTGATTTCCACACTTCCAGCAGAAACATGAGCACCCACCATCAGCTGGCACTTTACAGTACAGGAAGGAAAATCATTCATTTCGGCTCAGAAATGCCATGGAAAAGTTTACTTCTTGCAAATGTTTTCTTTACAAAAGCCAAATCCCAGAGCTGATATGATGAGGGGCGGATTAGACAATTAAATCGGGCACACAGAATACAAATCTGCATTTGTTCAGCTGGGGCTAGAGGAGATGGCCAGCCCCTTCCTCCCACAAGTCAATTTACTCAGAGAGAGCAGCCTTCGCTCCAGATAAGCACATTGACTTTAAAATAAAGTGTGTGCCAACAGCTGCAGCCCTGCGACTGGAGCAGACAGGGATGTGGCACAGAATGATAATTAAATATATTTTCATCATCCGTCATTTTTTTGCTGCAGGTGCCAGGGTAATAAATCTGGACTCCCCTCTTTTGTCATCTGGCAGTGAACACATTTTAACGTGAAATCTCCTGGGAGGAATTAAGAGTCACTTGGCCTTGTAAAGGAGAAAGGGTTTTACTTCCAAACTGCCAAGTGGGGAGCTCACAGCTGATTGGTTTCATAATACTCTATTATTTGACAATATATGTGCCTCAGGTTGTATTTCAGAATACCGCACCTACGGGATAACCAGTGCTCCAGGAGAATTGGTACCAAATTTTAGAATAAAAACTTATTTGGGGAGATTTTCACCACTATTTCTTTTTATGAATCCCAAATTTAATGTATTATTGACTAGGAATCTTTCCATATTTTAAAACTTTTCCTCCATTCTTTAAATTCTCCAACTGCTCTTTCCCCTCGTAAGGCACGGCGGGGAGACCTGTTGGTTTTGCTGCCTGTCGTCTGAGCTAAGTGCCCTCAACCGGCCTAAGGAGTTCAGCTGACTTTTTATTTTGACAGTTTAACAGCTCCTTCTCCCCAGGGGCAGCCTCGAGTGAGCAGTCCTCAGAAAAGCCCACTACAATGGCACAGCTGAGCTTCCTCAGAGCCTTCCCTCCCTCTCCAACAACACGGCCCCCGGAAGACACCTTCACTGAAAGGCAGGTCTGGGGAAAGCGGAGGGAGGTGCGGGCACCTGCTGTGGGGCCTCAGACAGCCACGCCGGCCACAACCCACCCCCAGAAGGAAGTGAGGGATTCCACGGCACACGTCAAGGCCAGGAACACACAGAGACACACGGCCAGCCGGGCATGGCCACAATTACCAAGTCTTCTTTCTCCTCCTCAAAGGAATGTTCTGGAAAGGAAATCCCTGCTTGGGGCCACTCGCAGGGTCACCTGTGGCTCCACACAGGGTGGGTGTGCATTCGCAGCTGTGGAACCCCAAGGGCCAACACCTAAGGCAGGCAACACGCGGCAGATTAAAGAGGGAGGGCTGCAGGCGCACTTTCCCGAAGGAAGGGTGGTTTCTCTGCCAAGCCTTGACCCAGGATCATAAGCAATGGAAACTTCCACACGTGTGTTTGAATGTGTCAGGTCTGCATTCCTCAGCAGGGACCCAGGATCAGCCAAAAAAATCACATCTTGACACCCTAAGGTCATGCAAAGTGTCTTCAAAAATGCTTCACAAATACTAATTCCCTCTCCTTTTACTGACTGCAGGCACTTTCCCATCCAGTCGCTCATATGACCCCACAGCCACCCACTGGGGGGCGACCAGGTGACAACTCCAGAAGAAAAGACCCACAGAGAATACAACATGAGGCTCGATCTCAATCAAAATCCCAGCAGGCTTTGTTTTAGAAACAGGAGCCAATTCTACAATCCACATGGAAATGCAAAGGACCTATAGTAGCCAAAACAATTTGAAAGAAAAGAACAAAATTGGAGAGCTAACACTACTTTGATTCAAAGGATTTCAAGACTTGGTATAAACCTATAGTAGTCAAGACAGTGTAGTATTGGCTTAAAGACAGACAACTAGATCAACAAAACAAAACAGCACCCAGAAATAGACCCTCTTATATAAGGATGAATGATTTCTTACAAAGTGGCAAAAGGCAGTTCGGTGCAGAAAGGGGAGCCTGTTCAACAGACAGTGCTGGAATAACTGGACATCTACATGAAAAAAGAGAAAAATGAACCTCACCCCATACCCACGCCATATTCAAAAATTAACTCAAAATGGATTATAGAACTAAGTTTAGAATCTATAAAACTTTAGGAAGAAAGCATAAGAGAAAATATTTGTGACCTTGGGTTAGGCAAAGATTGCTTAGATACGAAACCAAAAGCAAGATCTATAAAAACAAACAAACAAAATCAATAAATTGGACTTCATCAAATTTAACTTCTGCTCTTCAAAAGATACTGAGAGAATGAAAAGAGAAGCCACAAAATGGAAAAAAAATCTTTGTAAAGCCTATATCTGCTAAAGGACTTTATCTACTTTATCTAGAATATATATAAAGAACTCTCAAAACTCAATAATAAGAACACAGATAATTTTTTTAAAATAGACAAAAGACTTGAACAGGCATTTCACCAATAAGATATAGGGGTGGCAAATAAGTGCATGAACATCATTAGTTATTAAGGGAATGCAAATAAAAACCATGACCAGATACCACCACACATCTATTAGAATGGCTAAAATTTGAATGACCATAGGAAGGGTCAGCGAGGATGTGGAGGAACCAGAATTCTCATACCCTGCTAGTGGGAATGTAAAATGGTGCAAACACTTTGGAAAGCAGGTGGCAGTTTCCACATGATCCGGCCATTCCACTTCTAGGTATTTACCCCGGAGAAAAGAAAGTATATATCCATACAAAGACTTGTACACAAATGTTCATAGCAGCTTTATTTGCAATTGTCAAAATCTGGAACAATTCAAAACTCCATCAACAGATGAATGGACAAATTGTCTCACATCCACACAATGGAACACTACTCAGAGATAAAAAGAAATGAACTGATACAGGCGACAGGGACAAGTCACAAAATAATTGTGCAGAGTGAAAGAAGGCAGACCAAAAAAAGAGTGCAGACTGTATGGTTCCATTTATATAAAACTCCAGGAAATACAAACTAACTATAGTGACAGAAGGCAGTACCTAGGGAGGGTGGACCTGGAGTGAGGAGTTATGAAGGAGCTCAAGGACACTTCTGGGTGGGCTGGATATGTTCATTCTCTGGATTTGGCAATGCTGACGCCAAAATCTACCAAACCGTATGTTTTAAATACATGTAGTTTATCATATGCTAATTACACCTCAATGACGCTGTCTTCAGAAAAAGGCTATAATGTGAACAGTGCCCCTGAAGCTGTGTGAGGAGGTGCTAGGATGTGCAGGTGCTAGAAGCCCAGGAAAGAAAAGAAAACCAATCTTTTGAAAAAACAGTAAGTTGCCCATCACTAGTGGTGGAAAATCTTGCATTAGAATTCAAAACATCCCCACTCATTTGGTCATTCATTCATTCAGTAAATTGGCGTTCTGAGCAGAGGCCACAGAGAAAGATATGATCACTCTCCTGAAAGGAATGAGGACAAGAACCCTGACTGGGGAGTGTGCCCACTGCCCTCTTTCTTGGCCATAAATGCACACCCCCACGTGCAGGAGTGTGGTGTGAGAGCACAGCCAGGCTGCCCAGCCAACTGCTCTTAGGTAAATTACATAAACACTTTGTGCTCAATTTCCTCATCTGTAAAATGTGGGGAACAGGAGTACCCACCCCATAGCGTTGTTATGATTTAATAATGTCTGTGTGATTTTTAGAGGGATGCCTGGCAAGTCGTAAGCACTGAATAGGTGTGAGCCACAGTTGGTCCTGTAATTATCACTATTTTATTACTAAACTATCTGCAGAGACCTACACCAAGATGTGAAGAGGTCTCCAGGTGCTGAGATAAATGACTGATCTATTTACTTTTCTGGTTTTCCTCACTTTCCCTCACTGAACACATATTACCTCTAAAGTAGAAGTTTTAAGGAATACAAATACACAAACAAGTAAGCTGGAACACAGAGCAGCTTCGGTGTTTACTGGCCCACAACCACGCACATTTAAAGCAAGCTCCCTGTGGTGCTCAGCCCACACCCTCTCCCCTTCCTCAGACATCCCAGAAGTCTCCACAAAAGCCCAGATCAGGACCTTGTACCTGCAGCAGGTTAACATGTCAGAGGTGTGAACTGATGTTTCTCTTCGCCCTGTTCCTTGTCGGCTTTTATTCTAAGCAGACCGAGAGCATCTATGCCCCGGGCAAGGGCTGATACGTGGAACAAAGAACAGAAGAATCAAAGCCATGACTTCTGAGCTTCAAAAGCCAAGGCCTGGACGTGTAAGAAGAGATGCAGGGGACACCCCACCAGCGGGGGCCTCTTCCTGCCCAGAGCCAAGGTGGAGGGAGAATGGGAGTCAGACATGTGGGGTGTGGGTCCCACCTCCTCCCCGCCCTGATGATGGATGACCTGAGAACTGCAGAGGGGCTCATGCTCCAGAGGAGGGGCCTGTTCCTCAGGTGGAGCCGACAGCATTCACCCTACGCCCCAGAGAACAGAGATGGCTGCTGGGGTTGAGGGGCCTCAAGAGGGATACAAAAGCAGCTGAGGAGGATGTGGCCCTGGAGAGGATTTGCCTGGGCACAAAGAAGCACAGTAGTGACCTGTATGGGGTGACAGCCAGGGACCTGAGGAAATGGCAGTAACTAAAGGCCAGGTCCCTCACCTCCATGCGCTCCTTATGCAACAAAAAACCCAGCGATAGATGAGGGGAAGCTTTAAGTTGACTGAGAAACCCCAGAATTAAATGAGATTATGTCTCTGTGGAGCCAGCCCTGGTGATCTAGCGGTTAAGATTTGGTGCTCTCGCCTTTGTTTCCCAATCAGGGAACCACACCACAAGTCGGTCGGCTGTTGGCTGTCATACTGTGGTGGCTGTGTGTTGCTGTGATGCTGAAAGATATGCCACCAGTATTTCAAATACCAGGAAAGTCACCCATGGTGGACAACTGTCAGCGGAACTTCCAGACTAAGACAGACTAGGAAGAAGGACCTGGCCACCCACTTACAAAAAAACTAGCCATGAAAACCCTAGGAATAGTAGTAGAGCATTGTCTGATATAGCCCAGGAAAGTGAGAAGGCGGCGCGAAAAGGCCCAGCAGGGTTCCACTCTGCTGGACACAGTGTTACTAGGAGTCGGAATCGACTCGACAGCACTAACAACAACGTTTCTGTGGCCTGATGGAATGAAGGATTGAAATAAAAATTCAGTTATCAAAAGAGAAAGTTCCATGTTCCCCTGAGCTGTGGCCTGAGATCGGTCCCTGCTGCATATTCGTAGATGGTCACTACCAGTCGACAGTTCATCCCTCAGTGGATTAAAGCAGTGCAGTGTGCACAGTGAAGAACACAGCATCCAAGCCCCAGGTACAAAACAGAGGGAGACCTGCAACCTTTCCCAGCGAACTCACCCTCTACCAGGGAGACAGCTGTGTAGACAGAGGATGACAATGTCAAAAGTTACCAAGGGGCGAAGGGAAGTGAGGCTGGTCCTGCAAAGCTTCAGGAGAGGGCAGCTGGGCAGATTTGGAAGTATCCAGAGACCAAGAAGGGCATTTGAAGCAGAGGGAATAGCATCTGCATAGACAACCTAAGTCTAAAACAGAGTTCCCTCACTAGGACTTTCCAGCTCAGAGAAGGAGACAGATGTCACGATAACCATACAAGGACGAATGTGCGGTCTCCCAAGTGCTCACTGACGGATTTCTGTGCTTCATGAGGGTTTTCATCCATTTTCCTCGAGATGAGAAAAGGGACAATGCAGCACATTTTCAATAAAGCTAAATTTATTCCACTCAAAGAACTGTTCTTTATTCTGAGATTATGTCCTCCAACTTTTCTTTTATGAAACATTGATAATATATGGTTGCTGGAGTTTTTCTAAGTCTTATTTGGCAAAATTAAAAGTTGGCAATCCTGTAAGTCCCTTCCATTAAAAAAAAAATGCACTGCTTGGTGAAAGCACTCAAATGGAGACATATTTACTGGGCGCCCACGACGGGCCAGCACAGGGCTAGGTGCTGAGAAAGTAACAGATACAGATGCAGATGCAGATGCAGATGCAGATGCAGAAGTGGTCTTTGCCAGGGCAAAGCTTGAGTTTAAAGGGCTCTGAGGAGTAAATAGAGGGGCTACGGGCTCTCTTTAGACAGGGTGCTCATAGATGGCCTCTTTGAGAAGTGACATTTAAAGTGAGACCTGGAAAACAAGCTGGAGCCAGCCTTGGGAGGAGCTGAAGACAGATTCCAGGTAGGAGGAATGGCAAATGCAAAGGTCCTGAGTAAGAATGAGCTGGGTGAGATCTTGGGACTGACAGAGGGCTGGTGAGGGCAGGAGAGTGCAGTGGCATGCAGCTGGAACAGCAAGTAAGGACCTGTCTGGGAACAAGGCAGGGAGAGTCATCTTCCCAGGGAAGATGGAGTAAGGAACTCTTCCCGGGGAGGGTTAAGATGGAGAAGGGAAGTAGTAGTAAAGGTAAGGAGGAGAGACTGTGAGAGCTAAAACAGCAGAAGCAAGGCCCTGGGCTAGCACCTGCTTAGTAAGACACAGCCCTGCCCACCTGGTTTACAATCGGCCTGTACCTAAGACAGAGGCACCTGCTGAACGAGAAGGCACAGAACACCGATTCCCTCCGGCATAGTGGGCATAGCATTTTAGAAACCTCTCAGACTCCCTGTCTTAGAAATCCAGTGGTTTGGGAAGCTCCCTGCCCACTGATGCCATGAATTTCAGTACTTCAGGGGGAAGGCATGTACCCACCAAAACAACAAAGGGAATTCTGGGAATCCTCAGCACTGAATGGCAGGTGTGATTATTAGTGTCAGCAGCATGGCCACAGACTGGAAAGCATTTTGTTGAGAGTGAGGGTTTTATGAATCCGGATCCTGGAGGAATCAGATCACCAGGTTCCTCTAAGTGTGGAGAAGATGCCCTTCCACTCCACCCCTGACAGCTGATGCCCCAGGCAGGAGGAGAATAGGCTGCAGAGGGAGGAAGAGGGTGGAGCCCACCCCTTTGCAGAGGGAGGAAGTGTGTGGAGCCCACTCCTTTGCAGAGCCAGGAAGAGCGTGGAGCCCACCCCTTTGCAGAGGCAGGAAGAGCGTGGAGCCCATCCCTTCCTGTCCTGAGAGACTGGGGAGGGGAGGAGACACAGGATCCTTATCATCTCTCAGATGGGTATGTAGAAGCCTGAGAACCTGAAGGCTAATGATCTGCTTCCTGGGTAATGAGGAGAAAGCCATAGGCTCTAGGAACATAGTTCCCAAACTGCACCAAGGCACCCTGAGGAGCCTCAGTAAACTCATAGGAGACCAGCAGGATATTTTTACTTACTGAGGGAAAAAGCAATACTTAATGTCTGTCGGACACCTGTCAGACACTGCTGGAACTACTAGCTTGGGGTAGTTTATGATTTCACCATTAGATCACCCTTCAAACCTTTTGAAGATGGTACGTCATTGTGAAGCTAGGTTTTCAGTGGTTGCTGAAATAAGAAGCAAGTACCTTGCAGAAACTCATATGGAATAGGAAATGAGGGTGGCAGCATCCAACCTGCTTCCAGGATTTGAAAAGGTGTCCAGTGCCCAATGGGCACACATATCCCATTAATAACTAATTTGGTTATTTAAGAATGAAGTAAAAAATTATGAGTATTGTATTTTCAAGCAACTATTAAGTTGTTAGGACATATATTCACTAAGGTGATGGGTCTAACTGCTTAATAAATGGAACTGTTATGTATGTCTTTTGGCCTAGAAACATCACCAAAAAAATCACTGAGGCACTTGGGGTGCCAAGATCCAAGAAAGTCTGAGAACTTCTACTCTGGGGGAAACTTGGCCCAAGTCCCCTCCCAACACGGAGCAGGTAGATGGGCGATAATGAAAGTAATCATCACTAAGAACATGTCTGGAGCTCCCACTCAGGCCTGCCAAGGACTGTCCTGAATAAGTGACTTTGAACGACTTATTGCACCCCCAGCAGCCCTCTTTGCCTTGCAGATGAAACCAGCTCATACATGGGAAGCACAGAACACTGCTGGCGTAGAGTAAGCAATCAGTAAGTGCTGACTGCTCTTCTTCTTACCTTCCTGATTGACATGATTCCCATAGGAGGCAGGGGCAGAGGGGAAGTAAGGTCCCCACAGTTGTTCAGCTGGTGAAGGGAGGAGCCACCCATGGCCTGCCTCTTACCCCCCAAACACACACTGCCCCCTGGTGGACAGATCAGCAGAGGTTAGCACCCTACAGCCTGCAGACCCCAGATCCTTGGTAAGGGGGGCCCAAATGCTGAGACCTCCAATGGTCAGGATGGAGAGGCCTCTTTGGAATGAGCCTTGGAATGCCAAGAAGATAAAAGTGAGACAAGGCTCCACCTATGGGGATTCTTCCCCCAAAGTCGAGATGGGGCCAGTGGCTCCTAGGGCTCAACAGCCCAGCCTTTCTGTGGCAGGCACCGAAGAGGGTCCCAAGGACTCTCCAAGCACAGGGACCCTCTCCCTCAGCTATCACCAGGTCACAAGGACACACCCCTGCTATACCCCAAGGTGCAGAGGTGAGTGGGAGGGGCACTTGGAAAGACTGAACATGACCCAAAATAGCCAGGCAGAGACAGAGTTACGTCAAGGGGCTGCTGTAAGCCATTCAACTAAACTCGCCAGAGTGGACCGAAAATCTAGGACCCCGGCCCTCCTCCTGCAAGCAAGGCCAGGTCACTTAAAAAGAAGCTACATTCCCTCTGCATGGGGCACAGTGAGGGAATGTGTGACCCCATGACACACAGGGCAAGATAGCAAAGACAGAGGGGTGCTGGGAGAAGGTGACCTGTGGGCCAAGCTGGCAGGACCCATCTCGGAGAGGCCCCGTGGCCCTGTTCCACTGAGGAATGGAAACAGCAGGTTCCAAAAATAGCTTCTCCAAGTCCCCAGCTCAGGAGCCCACCTTCCCTTCAAGCTGCAGCCACGAACGACCCAGCACAGCCAGGGTCTGATGTCTGTAGCCCCTCCACCATACTCAAGAAAGCTAGACTATGGCACCTGAAAAAAACACACAGAAGAATCAGACCAAAAGGCAAACTTCGGCTGCCAGAGTTCATCAGAATCACTATTTGCAAGATTTCTATCTGCCCTACTCGACTCGTTTCAATCTCGAAGTGCCAGATTCCCTGGTATAGTAATAGAACGGGTATTCATAGGCGCGCTGGCTTCCAATAAGATGTAGAAACTTAGCTCACATTTTTTAAAGCTTATAAATAGCCTCGGAAGAGGAGCTGGAACACGCTTCTTAGTAAATACAGCTGACCCATTTTCCTCATTCTTCACCAGGAATAAAGCGACTGTTACCACGGAAAGTACAGAAGAGGCTAAATATATATTTCCTCCTCACAGGCACGCAGATCAGAGAAGCAGAGTCGACCTCCGGAGGGGAAGAGGGAGAAGCAAAGCCAGGGAGGGGTGGCCCTGGTTACCTCCCTGCACTTCCGAGGCCCAGGGTTGTGTGTGGTGGCTGCTGTGGAGGCCGGTCCAGCCGGAAAGGGAAGGGGGCAGACCCTGACTCCTGGCTCCTGCGGCTCGCTGCTCGAGGGTCATTTAGCTCAGGCTTTCCCTGACCTACCCCCTCCCCAGCAGCTGGCTTTTATTCCCACTGTCTTCTTTGTTTCTACTATCTGTCTCCCCAACTAGAAGGAAAGCTCCAGAAGAGCAGGGATTTTCCCCTTTGGGTTTTCTATTTACACCCAGTCCTGGAACGGGGCCCGGCACGTGATAATCACACATGTATCAAGTGAACGGATTAGCACCCTTGTGGCCGCCACGGCTTTGATTGTGCCCCCAGCTCTCTGTTACTCCTTCTGGGTGGGCTTCCACTTTCTTGTCGGTGAGCATAGTGGGGTCACCCCTTTATATAGGAGGCTGCAGACCAGCTTGCCTGATAGCCGTGGAGGGCGTCCTTGTTTCTGGTGAACTCTGTACCTTGGGGAACTGTTTTTCCCCTTCATTTTGGCAAGAACTGTGGTATAAAACAATTATTCACCAAACCCAGCAGGTCTCAGTGATTCAGAGAGAAAGAAGGTGACCTTCTGGGCAGTCCCATGGGGAAGGGAAGAGTGTCCACTGCCCTGTCCCTAGCACCAAGAAGTGTGCCTGGCATGACAGGTGCTTAACCACTACGCAGGAGTGGGCACCTCCAGCGGGCCTGCTGAGGGCTGTCTGGCCAGTTTCCTGGGGGTCCTCGGACACGGCCCCTGTGCATGGTCCAGGGCTGGCAGCAGACCCACCTCTGGAAGAACCATTCTCAGGAAGGGCTGTGGGCGGGGCAGGAACGCAAAGCCTCCCACACTCCATTTTCCCAAGGAATCACAGGAAACGCAGAGAACAGGCAGGTGACACGGCAGGGCCAGCTCTGGAGGACCTCCTGGGGATGGGGTTTGTCACCCTGAGGGAAATAGGAGATTCCCCTCAGACGTTTCAAAGCATCAAAGTCTCTGAGGCATCTGCCACACAAAGAGGGAGGCCCGTGGAGCAGACAGGCCAGTGGGGCGGAGGTGAAGGGCACTCCAGGAGGCTTTACACAGAAGCTGGGAGGCGAGACGAGAGAAGTTAGCTGGCAGCTGGGAAGCCTGGGTCACTGTGGAGGCAGGACACTGGGCAGACAAGGGGAGGGCACCTGGTTTTCAGTAACCAGGAAACCAATATAACATGTAGTCCCACTCTTCTTCCTGCCCCAGCTGACCCTAAACACACCCCAGCTAGCCAGCTCATCCCCACGGAAAGCAACCTGCGTAGCTGCCCACTTCTTGTATACAAGACCCTTCTCAGGTAGTTGAAATCTATTTCCCTGCCCCATCTACCCACCTCCATTTCACAGAATGGACCTGGAATGGGCAGGCCTTGGTGAGAGAGACCAGAGAGGGCTGCCAGCACCATGCAGGGGGCTAGGCCATGGGCCATCCTGAGGGACCTGGCCATGGGGCTATAGGGATGGCCTGTTACTCCTCCTCACCTCCCTGAGAATCCTTACCTTAAACCTCCGTAAGCAGAGGAAACTCCAGAGCATCTCTGTTCCCGAGAACAGAAAGCCAGCAAGCCCACACTCAGCAGAGGGAGTTAACAAGGCTCGATTCTCACCCCTTTCCACACTCTGCTCTTCACGGAGTGACACAGGACAGCCCCAGTCTGATCGTGGATATTTGGGAGGATGGCCCTGTTCCTCCCTCACCTCTGCACACCACTGGACGCCAAAGTACTAGCCCAGGGCCTTGCAAACAGCAGGCGCTGAACCAGGCCTGAAGGCTGCCTTCTTAGAAAGAGTGCATGCGTGCTTGGAATTGTGTTGTGTTCCTGAAATCTCTGTTCTTTCATTGGTTATTTCTCTAGATTGACTTTAATTCATCATCTCAGTTAGGATCATAAAAGAGCTTGATATTTATTTGATTGAATCTACCTTATCCATGAAATGTATTACTTCATAGAAGTACAAGCAGGGATCAGCAGGCAGAACTTGCCTCCCCCATCACCGGAGAACCACCTACTGTATCCTCCACCAGGTTTGTTCCTGGAACACATAAGTGCGGGTGGTGGGGTGTTCAAGATCCCAGCACCCCAAATTAAAACCTGGGAGCTTGGGAGCCATGTGGTAGTTTTAAAACAGGTCTGCTAACCTTTTGGCATTCCTCTCATCAAGAAGTAGAGTCTAGGGGCCGGCCCGGTGGCACAGCATTTGAGTGCACACGTTCTGCTTCAGCGGCCCGGGGTTTGCTGGTTTGGATCCCAGGTGAAGACATGGCACCGCTTGGCACACCATGCTGTAGCAGGCGTCCCACATATAAAGTAGAGGAAGATGGGCACGGATGTTAGCTCAGGGCCAGCCTTCCTCAGCAAAAAGAGGAGGATTGGTAGCAGATGTTAGCTCAGCGCTAATCTTCCTCCAAAAAAACAAAAAACAAAAGTAGAGTCTAATTCCCCTCTCCTTGAACACAGGCTGGCCTTAATGACTCTCGGAAGCAAGGCTGTGCGACTTCATGAAAGGCACCACAGCTTCCATCCGGTTCTCTCTCAGGACACACACCTCTGGGCCCAGGTGAGAAGTCAGGGTGTCATGAAGCTGCTGTGAGACCACATGGACAGAGGGATGCCCAAGAAGCCCCCACTGCTCTGCCCCAGCGGTCTGCACCTTTCCAGACACGAGGTGAGGAGCCTTCTCGGTGACTCAGCCCAGCCACTGTCTGACTGCAACAGCACTGAGACCCCAAGGCCAGCCAGTGAGACCCCACACTTGGTAACTGAGACCCCAAGCCCAGTAAGCCCCCAGAACCAGAAGGGGTTGTAACAATAGATGATTTTGCTAAGTGTGGGGTGATTTGAAGCCAGAAATAACTGGAACAATACAAAAGCCTCACTCGCCGTGGGGCCCTGACCAAATCTCTTCCTTCCTTTTGCTCATCTAAAATGAGGGAATTGGTGGCAGGAACAGATTTTTACCAGTCTTTGGCAAAATGAGTGAAAAAAAAGAAAAAAAACAAAAACAGGCACAGTGGAACAAATTCTTCATAAAGCTAACTTTATTCCATTTGAAGAAATAATCTTTATCTTGTAATTATGTCCCTCTTATACTGTTGGTGTTCGAATATTCTTACATTTATGAAATGATGACGTAGTTGCTGGTGAATTGGCTTTTAATGACCTCACTTGGTCAATTTAAAAGTTTTTAAAATCTGTGACATCCGACATCAGAGAACCACCTGGTTAAACGGCTTCAGATCACATCCACATCTGACAGGATGTGATTTATGAAATTTCTGAGAGAAAAGGGGGAGCGCCCCCTTCTTCCTCCAAATACACTCTACAAAACCCTGCCCTGGCGTATCCCCCTCAGACACCTGGCTCCGGTTAACACAGGTCGTCAGTCATGCAGAGCCGGTCCTCAACAGGCCCTGCAAACCCTCCCAGTGAAGGCAGTGGCCTCCTCCCTCGGGCCTCTGGAATGCCTGCTCTGCTTCTGGTGCCCACTCCTCCTGCTGGGCCCCGCAGGGCTCCAGGACCACTGAGTGGATAGAGAGCTTGAGATTCAAACAGAAAGAATTCCTTCAAACTGCAGCAAAAAATGCCTTAGCTCCTAAGCCAAGTGCCTCCTCCAACAGCATGCGGCCTGTCCAAGGCACGGAGGCTGGCCACAGAAGCACACAAACCTCTGGGAAAAGGTGTCAGCAGATCTGCACTTTCCAAAAACAGAGTGTTTTCAGGTCACAGAACAGAAAGATGCCAGCCAAAAATTGCTGTGGACTTCATTTCTAAAATGGTAAAGTGGCCTTGAAATGTTAGCTTTTCGGCTCCTGGCTTGCTGGGTCTCACCTGGCTTCTCTGTAGCCTGTAGCCGCTTCAGAGCCACTACTACTGGAGGGTGAGGCCGTCGGTGTCGCCAGCAAGGCCGTGTCAGGTTCACATCCTTTTCTCCCCTCCATCAAACAGTCTGAGGCCAGGGAGAGGGGAGGGTGCAAACGCCCCCAGCCACAGGCTGACACAGTGACACAGTGGGATTACTGGATCCTAAGCATTTTCTAACTCTTATGGCATCATCTGCCTCCCTCCCTTTGCCCACTCTTGTGTGGGTGGAGACGAGGTGTGTGAGATGCCCACGGGCCCGAGGACCCCAGGAGAAGTCCAGGCTTCCTGGGGAGAGACTGTTAGTAGGACAGGATAGTGGGGGTGGTTCCCCATGCCAGATAAATACCATTTTGAAGCCACAGTATTTCTCAAGCACAAACAGTACAGTAAAGCCAAGACATTTATATGCAATTGGGAGACATTTATCCTGTGACAACATTCTATTCCAATGACTTTTCTATTACCGCCAATGATTAATGATGTAAATTCTGTCACTTGGGATGACGGATGCAGGGCAGCCGAGGGGACTTTGCATAGATTACACAAACCCTGGCTTTCCATTGGCTCCCGGGACAAATGTGGTCTGTGCTTTAGTCAAGCATAAATGTAAAGTTCTTTTAGATTGAGAAAATATTATTCTTCTTCCATACTCTCCAGAAGCAGCTGGTTCAGGATTGGGTGAAAGGTTTCTCCTCTTTGAATGTGTTTTCTCTCTTCAGCGTCACGCCAGCTGACATGCACTCCATTTAAGAAGAATTGCATAATTCTTCACAAACAGGAGCCAGGAAGGCCTTCACCACTGGAGGCTACAGCAGGAAAGTTAGACAGGCAGCAAGGCCCAAGGACTGAGGCTTCGGGGCCTCTAGGTGCTGGATCGATGCAGACCCCCAGCCCAGGTCCCAGGTCCCAGGCAGACCAGGCGCCTCCCTCCCTCTCTGACTTAGTCATGTTGGTCCATTGGCCTGGAAAGTCTTCCCCCAGTGCTACATGCTTTCCACCTGCTGAGGTACTGCCACTGTTCAAAGTACCAAAGGGGGTATGCAAATGTCTCCCTTGATGAAGACCTCCCTGATACTGCTTTGTGGTTCTGCATCTGTCCTTCCCTTAAATGCTGTGGCTTTTGGAGGGTTCCCTGAGGCTCTCCTTACTCCACCTCTCCCTTTAGGGGTTTCTACCTACTCCCAGAGCTTCAGCTGCAATGACTCCCAAATCTGTATTTCCCAGACTCTCCCTGACTCTGAGTTTTACGCTCATAGATCCTGCTGCACGTGGGTGTCTCCTGGGGGCCTCCATGTGCAGTCTTCTGTATCCCCCTGGGTCCTGCATCGCAGTGAATACAATCTCCTCCTGCCCAGCTGGCCAAGACAGAATCCAAGCTGTCCTTGACTCCTCTCTGGCCCTCACGCTCCATGTCCAATTGATGACCAAGTCCTCCAGATTCCTTTTCTTAATCTCTTAAATCTGTCACCTGTCCAGCTCCATTGCCACACTCTGATCCAACTGTCACCTAGATTAACAACAAGTTCATGGTCTCTAAACAGTTCACCTTGCATCCAGTCTTGCCACCCTGGCCTTCTCCAAGCAACAGAAATATCAGCCACCCCTCTGCTGGGCCCTCCAGTGCCCTAGTAGGCATGTCATATAAACTATCTACCATAGCTGACCAGGCTTTGCATCACCTGGTACCTGCAGACAACTCCAACCACATCCTGAGCTGACCTCACCCTCACTCCCCATGCTGCACATTTTCTGAGCTTCTGTAGTTTCCTGGACACGCCAAGTGCTCTCTGGGCATCTTCACAGGGCAACTCTCCCCGCCTGGAACAACCTTCCTCTCCCCAGTCCCTGTCACCTGGCTAACTCCCGCTCATCCTCTAGGTCTTAGCCTAAACATCACTTGCTCAGAGAAATCTTCCCTGACCCACCCACCCAGACCACATAGACTTTGCTGTGGGCTCAGGAATGGCCTGTGATTCTGCCCTCCTACCTCTCAACATACCTCTGCCTTCCCCACAGGGTGAGGTCAGGGTCTATGTCGGTCTTGGTTATCACAGAGGCCGTAGTACCTTGCACAGCGCCAGCACAGAATGAGGGCCAGTTACATAGCTGTTCAGTGGATGGACCAAGTAGAGAACTTATCAGCTTGTTGGGCTTCCTCCCACCCCTCCCTAGAATGCACACTCCTTGAAGCCCCAAACTGCAATGAATTCATCTCTCGACCCTTGGGGAGCCTGCCACGGGTCTTGCATAGACCTGGTGTTTAGAATATGTTTATGGAGAAATTAGGAAAGAAGGGAAAAAACCTCATATAAAAGCACAGGGAACCTAGAAAATCAGTGGCCTTGTTCATAAGGCAAAGTCTTAAAAGTTTAAAGAAGGAGAGAGAATTGATGTGAAGTGCGTAGCAAACATGCAGGCCTGTAAATCAAGCTGTGGTAAATGCCATGGGGAGAGCGGCTCGGTTTCCCTGCAGAAACGCAGAAAGCAGCTGTAATTCAGAGGTGGGGCGGGCCTTACTGGAACTCAGCGCGGCTGCCTGTGGATCTGGATTCCTGGCACTCCTAACTCAATTTGGCCATCTCTCTCAGCGTCCTTTCTTGGAAAACGGATGAGCTCTCTACTCTGTGATGCCTGGGAAAGGCCTGGGCTCTGTGCTCACAAGTGGGGGAGCCAGATCCAGTCCAGCCAGGGGGAGGCCCCGAGGTACCTGCTGTCCTGGGGATTCCCACCCAGTGGCAGGAGAAGGCACAGAGGAAGGACATAAAGACATTGCACACCCTGGCTCCATTCTCGACCTCTTCCCAGGCAGCATGGTCACCTCTGAGGCATCTGGTCCGGGGGACAGGAGGGCAGGAATGGCATTCACAGGGCATACCCTGCAACTCTGGGGCTCCACTGCCCACGCCCAGTGTGAAGGACCCTCCAAGGGAGCAACGGGGCACATCCAAGACTCCAAATGTACGGACCCCAGGGGGATCAGTCTCACGCCGGAGTCTGGGAGTGGCCTGCTGGTGGGATCAGACTCTTGGTTGTACGTGGAGGGCCCCAGCCTGAGACAGGCTTCGTCAGCATCAGGGCTGCCTGCTCCCTTTCTTAGCACCCATGAACATCACTGACTCCGTCTTCCTCCCCAACCCATGGCTCCACCATGCCAAGTGGCCAAGGCTGCTGGAGCTGGAGGCCAGAGGCCACCTGCTGCTTCTCCCACAATTTGCCTCCTCCACCCACCTACCCCAGGGACCTTTCCCCACAGGCTTTCCTTGTAGACCACTCCTAAGCCTCTCCCTTCTCCCTTCAGGCTACACTGCTCTCCCAGGCTTCAAAAGCACTGTTTATTTGGCTCTACCAAACTCTGCCCACCTGACCGCTCTTCTTCACCTTCCTGTGAAACTTCTCAACTACAGCCTGCACTGACACTGCCAAATCTGGAGGCCAGGCAGGAAAAGAATTCCGGCCCAAGTGCCCAGGAGGACAGAGAAATTACAAAATGCAGAAATTTAGAGACCTTATAAAACTGTTGTATTTCTTGGCTGAGCGAATGCACGTATCCTACTACAAAAATTGTTTTCCGGGGCCAGCCTGGTGGTACAGTGGTTAAGTGCGCACGTTCCCGGGGTTCACCGGTTCAGATCCCAGATGCAGACATGGCACCGCTTGGCAAGCCATGCTGTGGTAGGCATCCCACATATAAAGTAGAGGAAGATAGGCACAGATGTTAGCTCAGGGCCAGTCTTCCTCAGCAAAAAGAGGAGGACTGGCAGCAGATGTTAGCTCAGGGCTAATCTTCCTTAAAAAAAAAAAAAAAAAAACAATTTTCCAAGTTTGTCTTTTAGGTTCCTGGAGTGAAAGGAGTGAAAAATCTAATTTTTGAAACCATAAATATATGCATTTTTTAAATAAAACTACTTAAATGAATCCACTTTTGCCTGACAAAGTAGACAAATCCAAAGCTCCTGGATTTTAAAAGCTTCCATTAAAGCAGCTTTTCTTTTTTCAAAAAATAATGAATTGAAAAATAAATCAGAAGGCTTAATTAGGCCCAGGGCCAACAGGAGAGAGCCAGACGAAGCTCCCCGACAAGTCCAGGGAGCCGGAGTAGGGATGCCTCTCTGCTTTTCTTGTTTCTGGAGCAGCTTGGGCCAAAGGCATGCCTTTGAATAGCACAGAATGAGAATTCTGCTGTGTTTCTTTCAGGCAGTACAGTATGTCTTCATTGATGCTACAGCAGGCTTGTAAATTAAGATAAAAAGATGGTGAGATAGACATAAGAATGTGTTCCTGGCGAGGGGAGAGAAAGCAGCAGAACAGGCCCCAGAACGTGTGGCCCCTGACGCCTCCCTGGCTAACACGGGCTCCCCATTTGCTGAACTAAAAGCCCTAACTTTTTCAAACCAGGCCTAGGCTGGCCGCATCTCAAAGAGAGAAAGGTCTGTGACCAAACAATGCACATGTGCCACCCCTCCCCCAGGGTCTGTCTTGAACCAGGACCTGAGAAGGGGCAGACAACACTCCATGCAGCATACTCACTGGTTAGAGGCCACAATAAATGGCCAGGGGTGGCCATTAGCCAAGGCACTCTGTAGTTCTGTATGTGTCTGTGAATTTGTTTCACCTTAAGTGCACACTCATTCATTTAAGAGCTTATACAGTACCTGGGAAATATATCCAAGGGCTATCCTAACACCAGAGACACAATAATGAAAAAAATCAAAGATGGGCCCTGCCTTTTTGCAACCTATATTCAACTGGGGGAGGCAGGCATCAAATAGAACCCCTCAGAAATAATCAGTTGTAATTATGCTCAGTGCCCCAAAGGCAGTAGAGACCATGGGAGCAGAGATCCTCACCCTAGTGCAGCCTCTTTGCCCCCTCTCAGGAGACTGACATGAACCCCGTGCTCCAGACAAAATGGACTATTCATGTGCCTCCAAATCTGTCCTTGCCTGTTCCTGTGCCCACATTTGTGCTGTTCCTTCTACCAGGAAGGCCCCCCTCCCTTCCTCTCAAACATCCTACTCCACCTTCAGAACTCAACTCCATGCCACTTCCTTTGTGAGCCTCTCTTGGTCCTCTCCCCACAATCTCCCTCTTCTACAAGTTCCTTAGCACAGCCTCTGGCTTGGAGTGCAGGGCCTCGCACAGCACAGATTGAGGGGATCACACAGAAATGCTCATCCATAAAGCAACTTGAAAACAGTCACGAAGAGAGGACAGTGGAATTCAGGGCAGGAAACTGTGTTGGTGCAAGCTTCCAAGAAGAAGATGATCTGAGGCTATGCTGAAGGAACCTAAGGGGGAATAGGGGGGAGCAAGGTACCCCAGGGAGGGGCTAGGCCTGGCCAAAAGCTCCTGGAGGTCAAGCAGGGTGCTGGCCACCAGGGACAGAAGGCCTCCCTTGCCATGATGACACTCTGCTGGGGAGGGCACCCCAACAAGGCTGGAGGAACAGACAATCACAAAGGCAAGCGGCTCTGAGAGGCCCCTGCAGGCTTCTCAGCAGAGCACTGAGCAAACTGATGGAGCCAGTGTGCAGCCGTGTGGAACTCACAGGAGTGCAGGTGTGGGAGGGGAACTCACAGCCATGTGGGGTGGCTAACTCAACCTCCCCAATCATCCACATCAGGGGATGTGGCGCCAAGCAGTAGCAGCCAGAGCAGAGGTGAGGGCAGTCCAATGGGAGAAACTAGCTCCTGAAATCCGAGCCCCTCCTCCATGGCCTTTGTCCCCAGGAGTGTTGACATACATGAGGAGGAAGGATGGCATTTAGGTCCTTTTACAGAGGGGGAACTGAAGCACAGACAATGTGACTCACTCAAGGTTACAGCGCCTTGATGGCAACCTGGGGAGGTCAAGTCTGGAGCTGGAGATGGGAGGTGCTGGGGAAGGCAGCACAGCACAGCAGTTCTGAGTTGGGGCACTGGTATTCATGGGTTCAAATCGTGCCTCTGTGACTTACCTGCCGTGTGCCTTTGGGCAGGCCCCATAACCTCACTGAGCCCAAGCATCCTTCCCTGCAAAGTGGGAACAGAAACACCTCCCCAGCCACCCAACTGAGTGGTTGGGAGGATTCCGTGACACATGCACGGCAACTGGCAGTGGGCCTGGTTCAGTTCAGAGCCACTATGAACCCGGATCAAGTCTTCTGTTGAGAGAGAGGCAGAGGTGGGGCATAAGGAAGTTGAGAGAAGGCGTGAGCCTGGAAGACAGACTGCCGGGAGAACTAATCAAAATAATCCTCCCCAGGTACCACACCCCCTGCAGAGGGACAGAGCCTCACTCAGCCAGCCAGCCACCAAATGTAAATTATGAACTTCTCTACTATGGCAGCAGAAATAACAAGGTTATTTTGAAAAGTACTAAGAAATGCTAATTTCTTGGGGCTCTTTACGTAAAGATAGACTAAAATCAAGAGGATAGAATGGCCCCGAGGAGAATGACAGGAAGAGAAATGCACTTCAATATTTCATTAGTGTCCCATTAGCAGGACAACACACATTTTCACACCTGGTGACTTCTTGGGAATAATATCTCATTCAGAAAGAAACGGGGGACACCGCAGCTGCTTACCCCACCAGCCTGCTCAGCATCCTGAAGCAGTCAGTCAGAAAGGACTTGACCTTCAGGGTTATGGCTATCCAAGCCAACGAACTCAAGAGTGCAAGACTTCCTGGAAGGCTCCTTCAAAATCTGCTAACCAGGGATCAGAACCAAGCATTTGAGCTGAAAAAGTAAGGAGGCAAAGCCTTTCTTTCGCTTCTCCAGCCAGGCTCATACTGCTCACCCCTGCAGGCCTGTTGCAGGAGAGCCTCCCACCAATTAGGGGATCCTGAAATCTGGGCCATAAACCTCACCTCCAGTTAAGCAGAGGGCAAGGGAGGGGAGGGGAGGGAGCAGAGATTCAGGAAGACAAGGGCTGGGGTCTCCTTACCTATCATTGTGCAAATCATTGTCACATTCATTTGCTCAACAAATGCATACCAGGCACCTGGTATGTGCAGGAATGAGCCTGATGCTGGGCACAGGGCAGGGAGCATGCAAAGAGCAAAGAGGGAAGCAAAAAGAAATAATGAAGTTGTGGATTTATGTTTCACAACAGACTCAAGAAGCAGTCAGTGTTCCCATTTTTCAGATGATGAAAATGGCGCACGGAAATTAACTGCCCTCAGCAGCTGCTGGAGGCAGGGACATGGTAAAGGGAGGAGTGCGTAGGGAGGGCTCTAGGTTCTAGACCTGCTCTGCCCTCAGGCAGCAGGGCCATCCCCCTGTTGGTCTACCTGTCTTACAGAGTATTTAGAGACGATGAAATACGTATGAAGACACTGTGCAGAGGGGTTTGCTTCTGGCTTTCAGATTTGTCACTACTGTCTCATTCTCTGGACAGACAATAATGACTAAGAGGCCCAACCTGGATGACAAGATGGCCCAACCCCTCCTCCTCGTCTCCCACCAGAGCACAGGGAGTCAAAGGAAATGAGAAGAGGCAGTGCCTTCTCAGCTCAGATGGGCCACCTTCATGCAAGTGACTATCTAAACTCTTTCCTAGGACTGCCTTACAGGAGCCAACCCACCATTCCTGGTTCTGAGCAAAAGTCATCATCTATGTCCAAGGAGCAAAGGGTATCTGGCCTCCAGGGACACTCCCCAATTCCTTCTAATTTGGTCCATTGATTTAAAGGAAAGGAAGCTGGCCAGAAGTGGTAGGCACAGGGGATGTCTGAGAGGATGTAATTAATGCGGCTGCTCCAAATGGAAGGTAGTGCCTTGTCTCCTTGTTAGCAGACATACAGCAATTTAGGATGACATCCTGGACAACAGCAATGGGGACACACGGATCCCTTTTAGGTCCACGCCTTGCCCGCCACTTCAATTTCCTCAATGCTGAGCAATTACAAAGCACTTCTAGCAGAAGGTTCTGGTGCTGAAGAGGCTGGCAGCCCAGGGCCCAGGCCCAAAGCACCTCGGATTCAGCAACCACAGGTTCCCACATAGAGACACGTCAGGTGACAGGAAAGCAACCTCCATCTTTTAAATATTTCCCATTAAATATTGAGTGTGAGTTCCTGACCCTGTTTGCTGTGCTCTGTAAACACAGAAGGCGCAAGATGCACCGTGAGGACAAGATGACCTTCCCAAGTCATGACATGTTGGAGGGATGCAAGGGATGGAGAGCTGTTTTCCAACAGCTCAAGCACACATCAAGTCATATTAGCATTTTCCCTTCGAGAAACAAGACCAGCATTTCCCTAAAAAGAAAACTGCGCTGGCTTTATCTTGTAAGCCTCACATGTAGCAGCAACGTCTCTGTAGAGACAGTTAACACCGCAAAGTTACGCTCTAGCCTGACTCAAAAGAGCCACACGCAGGCTCTGGGCCACGCAGGAGACTCTACCCATGCAGAAGCTGGAAGATAACTGGGGGGAAAAGAAGAAAAAAGACGCCATATTGCTTTTTTGAGATTACAGCTATTCTTTTCTATGTAGCAGGTCACCTAGGGAAAGCCCATGGCGTCTTTGGAATCATCTGGATTGTGAACTTCAATTATGACCCAGCAGAAAGATAAATGACCTGAGTCCTACAACAGGTAACACGGCCCAGCATGTCCGCAGTAAGGGGTTTTGCCTGGACCCCGGAGACCTAGTCAATATATAGTTAAGGCCAAAAGCCAAAAAGGGATTCTGCAGATTCCATGATGGCACGTTGTGAGAAAGCACCATGGATTTGGGGATTGGTGAGCTGGTCAAGGTTGGCTGCTGGAGATGCAGGCTGGCCCAAGGGTCTGCTCTAGGGCTCACCCAAGGTGCAAACCCCATTCAACTGAGAACTGGGCCCCTGCTGGAGAGGGCCCCAGGCCCAGCAGCCCTGAGATGGGCCTTTCTGCTATGAATTTCCAGATGATGCCTGTTTCCAACCAGGCCCAAGGGGCCAGCAGCATTTCTTTATGTGTCATTTTTGGGAGTTCCTGAGAATGAAACTATGACTTTGCTTAGAAAGAAGAGCTATAGGGTTTTTTCCCCCAAAAGCAGCAGGAACAGGAAGGCAAAACTGACCTTTCACGTGTATTTTGAATTAATTCAGAAATACTCTATCCAAATATAGACTATTAGGTGACTTTACTTCATGTGCCCTTTCATCTAAATTATTAAAAGTCCAAAGGATTCTCCAGTCCACAGCTAACACTTCAGACAACCAAAGCAGACAAATATATATAGTTTTCTTGTAAGGCAACGAAATCCTTGTTTACCTGAAAAGTAAAAGAGAATGTGGCAAGTCAGCCTGTTTAATCCTACTTGCCTCCATTGAAAAAAACAGAAAAAGAATTATGATATAAAATGACCAAGATGCTTGTGGTTATTGTTGTACTTTACCATGTTATTCTTTGATTTGATGGCTTTTAATTAAATTTAAATTGATCGAGCAGTTTCAGCAATGATTTCTCAATACTCATGTGTGATTCTGAAGATGCCGGAATCTGGCTAAATTAATATTGCACACTTACCTGTCAATAACAACTCCTGGTGGAAAACTGCACACTCAGGAGCCAAGCAGACCACCCCACAAGGTAGTGCTGGAGGTGCGAACCAAGGAGCATTTCAGCACAGATCCCTAACTGTCTGTAGAGTTTGGTCTCACAACACCATGCTCCCAGTGACACATGAATAGTATTTTATCAAAGTTGAATCAAAGTGTATTTTTAAAAATTTTAGTCCACCTTTGTTACTCTCTACTCCAAGAGAGTAAAAAGAACATAGACGATGGCTCACAACTATGAACACCCAAAGGTGCCAAACCTGGAGAAGGGTGACAGGGCCACTGTCCTAACAGGGTTGAATTTATAAGAGAGATCAGGTGAACAAGTTCACAATTCGCTGAAACAAAAACCTTTTCTTGGGAAAAGTGCACTAAACAAATATGCTTCTTGAATATTCTAGCTGAGCATCTTCAGTGAGCAGAGAACGGGTCTCCTATGCCAAGAAACAGATACGCTGTGGGTAGAAGGGCTGGATGGTGAAAGCCAGACAGAAGTCCTGGCCCTCAGTCTGCTTACCACGGAGAGTGGCTGGCAGTCCTCACTGGCCACCCTCTGCACCAGGCTTGGAAGGCTAGAGGCCACAGTGGTAGTTGGAGAGCAAAAGCCACTTCCTCCTGTAGCTTAGCCTCGAGATGAGATGGACAATACACAGATAAGGAGATGATACATGTCAGGTAGCTGAAGTGCCTCGAAGAAAACCAGCAGGCAGAGAGGGGTAAGGAGTACTCTTATGCTAGGGTGACGAGGGAAGCCATGCAAAAGGGTGTCTGAGCAGAGCTGAGGGGAGGGGACGTGGTGAGAACTATCTGCAGAAAGAACAGCAAGTGCACAGGCATTGGCAATGCGGGAGCTGGGAGCCAGACCACCAGATGCCTGGAGGTCATGGAAGATCTCCAGATTTTACAGGAAGAGTGGCAGGATCTGCCCTAGGTTTGAGAAGCACCAAGCTGGCTCCTGGGCGGAGGTAAAAACAGAAGGGCTGGCTGGTCAGCTGGTCACCAGGGGCTCTCTCTGAGAACCCAGGGCCACAACCTCTGGCTGGGGTGGCTCTGGCCATGGGACGGCAGCCTGTACTCCCCTGTCGGGCTGGCCTGGCACCTGATGCTTAACCTACAGAGCCTTCAATGTCTCACTGGGAAGGCACTGTCAACCCAGGGAACAGCACGTGTTCACTGTTTGGCAGGAGTCACATAAGCCCCAAGAGGTGCCCTGGCTCAGGAAGGTCACAGAGCAGTGGTTTGGACAGAGCCCAGGACTCCTCAGTTGCCTTCAGCTGACGCTCACGCCACAGCACACCTTGCTCAGGAAGTCTCTGAGTTAAGCAGCAGAGACTCACTCCTGTGCTTTAACTCCCCACACCCTCCCAGAAATATGGGAACTTGGGAAGGCAGGAGGGGATCCACCGGTGAGGGCGGGAGCTGAGGGTGCAAGTTAGTTTGTCACGTCTCCTTACAGCAAGAGTTCCTAGAGGTCAGGGACTGTGTCCCTTTATCTGTCCGAGAGCCCAGATGTCTGGCGACTCAGCAAATAGTGAATGTTGATGATGCTGCTCAGGCTCCAGGACATCCTATAACTCTTACTGTTTCACCAACTCAAGGACACAATGGAAACCACACACCGGATTTTTAAAAAGCAAACAAACTCAAAAGCAATTAGAAGAGACAAATCACAAATATTTAACTATTGAGGCCTAAAAATGATGTCTATCTTGAAGACAGATCTCCATTTCCTCTTCAGACCCCAGGGACCCTGCTAGACCACAGCAGGGCGACGTCACAGGCAGAGGGCACCAGCACCCGACCTCTGAGGTCACCACCGCTCCTCCTCAGTTGCCCACAGTGGCTCAGACAGCAAGGTTTTAAACTTCGCTAAAATGCATATTTTGATTTACTGAAGAAACCTGCACTGTCCCCAGGCAAATAATAACTGTATGAGAGCATTTTCATATAGCACCTTCCTCCTTCACTCCCTTTAGGGAGAAGACTGCTGCGCTCAAAAATGAGGGGGAGGGAAAATTAAAAATATATGTATATATTTAAATAACAGCCACAGAGTGGGGAGGGCAGGCACAGATTTCTGAGCCAACTTCTCAACTCATGCTGCTCTGATTTGCCTTTGAAACAATCTCACTTTGCCTTCTGTTGCTTAAACAATAATTATTAAAGGCATCAATTAAAAATGCCCAACTCCACCGTTCCCACAGCCACGGCCCCTGGCACGTCTCCCGCCCTGCCTGCAGCACCAGCCGCCATCCTGTTTTCTGTGTTAGCAGGGTAGAGCCAGTGTAGAAAAGAGCCTCTTCTCTGGTTCCACATGCCACTTTAAGGCTGGAAAAGGGACCACTGCCCACCAGCAGCCCTGCCAGGAGTGAGGAAGAAAGAGCAGCCCTAAGATGAGCCTTTTTGTCATCTCTAATTAGCATTAGTAGCCAAGACACAATGCATGTATTTGGCCCGGAAGACACACTACTGGTTAGGAGACTGGCATTCATTTTCAGCTCCTGTAGACAGACTCTGGGCAGTAGGTTTCGCCCTGATCCTCACCAGGAAGAGAAGAACCCTGATCATTTGGACATAATATGAAAGAGGGAATCCCTCTTCTTCATCAGCGCTGGAAATGTTCCAAATCACAGAGTGGTCCTTCCTGTGGACGACTTGGAGGGTTCATGCTCCCAAGCAGGTGATGGGCTCCCATGACCAGAGTGCAGACATTCAGACAGAAAAGTACAGTACCAGCTCCCCATCCTGTGGGGCAGCTGGAGGAGCAGGGAGAGTGTGTGGGAGTATAGGCGCAGGACAACAATAGAGCCTGTCCAAGAAGGGTGTGGTGGGCTTCTACCAGCTGCACCAGCAGCAACTATGTACTTCAATAACCCTTTACCAAGCACGTTCTGTGCACGAGACCCTGTGTCTGGCCCCATAACACACAAGTGAGAGATCCAGATACTATCCCCAAAGAACTCAATGCATGTAGGGAGACACATTCACAAACTATTAATAAAGAAAAATGCAAAGTGCTTCGCAAACCTAAAGCAGGAACCAATTCATTCACCAGAGGATGAGGATAAGACAGAGAGGAAGGAGAATACAACTGAAACTTACATGTGTTCCCATTACCCAAGTGCAGAGGGGAGAGGTGCTGCATGGACAAAGGGTTTCATTGTCATTCGAAGGAGTTGAGGCTTTATCCTGCAGTGATGATAAGTGAATGGAGAAGTGGGTTGTACAGAAAGGAGGAACAGGGCAGGGAAACCCAGGAACAGCTGGTCACAAGGGCCCACGCTGGGCAGTGGCGGGAGAGAAAAAGACGACGGGAAAGAATAAAAGGACGTGTACAGGCAGAACCTGCAGACTGTCACTCACTCACTCCAGGGAGCACCAAATGGCATCAAGGACTCCAGAGTTGGGAGCCTGGGCCACTGGTCTCATTGGATACCCAGAACCAGAGAAAGAATCAGTTGGAGGGAAAATGATGAGTTTGGTTTTAGACAGAGTGAGTTTGAAGTGTTCAGTACACAATATGAAATAAAGACTTGAAACTCAGGAGAGAAGTAAGGCCGAAAGATACAGATGTGTGGGTCACGGGTGTATAAAGGGAAATGTAACCCATCAGAATGGAACACAGACCATAGTTCTCTCACAAGAGAAAAGAGGACCAAGGACACAAATTGAAGGTGCTGCAATCCCAAAGGGTAACCAGGAAAAAGGCAGCCACAGGGTGGTGAGGCAGGAGACAGAAGTGTGTCCCAGAGCCAAGGGAGAGAACAATTAAACAATTTTTCTCAAGGAAAAAAGGACACTCAACATCAGCAAATGCTGCAGAGAGACCAGGAAGGATGAGGGCTGAAAACAGGCCGTGCGACTTAGTAATTAAGAGTTCTCAGTGAATCCTAAAATGAGAAGTTTCTGTTGAATGAGGTGGGGAGACAGATGCCTGACTTCTGTGGTCAAGGAGAGGATGGGAAGGGAAACGGAGAGAGAAAATAGTAGCAGGAAAGGTTTGAGAGAAACTTTACATGAAATGAGAATAACAGCCCATTTGTGAGTAGAGGGAGAGAGCGCTATATACAGTGGATATCTAGATATATAGTTTCAACTCAGAAGAAAAGAGAGAACTGCAGATAATTCAAGAATCGTCAATAGACTGGTGATGGTAGAAGCCATGCCCACGGATGACGCTGCCCATGGAGAGTATAAGAGAAGAGAAAGACCAAAGCAAGAACCCTGATGTTTAAAGGGAGCTTGAGCAAAAACCTTTTCCAATCCCTTGCCCTCTGGATCCAGCTCAATCTATAAGGCTGGAATTATAGCCACAGCAGCTTCTAGAAGGGGTTGCCCTTTATCAGTAAGGTACATGGGAAGTCTTCAAGTTCTCTGCAACACTGAGGTCCTATAACAGTGAACTGGTAACTAAAGGCATGTCCTATAGGACTCAGAGTCAAAAACACACATTACTTACCTGTCCTTTGGACATTCTGAAGCTTTGAGCCATGGCAAATCAATCAATCAGAATTGAGCCTTTCCTCTTGCCCCAGGCGAATACTGCATAATGTCAACAAGATGTACCACATAGAAACGAGGGTTATACAAAATGCATGTAATGATGACCAAACAGAATAAATAATTTTTAAAAAAGTTAGGATTCAATAAAATGTCTAGAAAAGTGAGCTTTAAGATACTTTTATTAAAGTACAATTAACATACAATAAAATAGAGATCTTAATCTGTTCGATGAGTTTTAATTATATGTAACCATGTAATCACAACCCCAAAAGGGCTTTAGTACAATCCCATCACCCAGAAAGCCTCCTTGCTCTCCTTCCGGCCATTTCCCCTCCCTGCCTCAAGAGACCACTTCCAATCACCATATCTTGGTTTCACAAGGTATGTTCTTTTCTTTCTGAGACCCATCCATACGGTTCTACCAGTAGCTCATTCTTTCTATTGCTCAGTAATATTCCATTGTGATAATTTATTTATCCACTTTTCGGATGATGGATATTTGAGCTATTTCCAGTTTGGGGCTTTATATAAACATTCTTGTACAATCCTTTTGTGAACATCTATTTTCATTTCTCTAAGGTAAATACTTAAGAGTGGAATTGCTGGATCATAGTGTAGATGTTCGATATCATAAAAACTGCCAAACAGGTCTCCAAAGAAGTTATAGCACTTAATGTACCATCAGATGCTCCACAATCTCACCATTTGATGGCAGTCCGTTTTATTTTAGCCATTCTAATAGATGGTATCTCATTGTGGTTTTAATTTATATTTCCCTGATGGTTCAGTGAAGAGCACTTTTCTACATGCTTGTCAACCTTCATATATCTTCTTCTGTGAAGTACTTCTTCAAAGTGTACAAGTCTATACATTCTGACAAACTTTTATAGTTGTGTAACCACAACCACAATCAAACATAGGAAATTTGTATCACCCCAGAAAGTTCCCCTGTGCCCTTCTGTAGTCAACTCACCTCTACCTCCAATCCCCAGCCACCACTGATCTGTTTTCTTTCCACAGTTTCACCTTTTCCAGGTCATAGAAATGGAATCAGGCAGTATGTAGCCTTCTGAGTCTGGCTGCTTTTCACTAAGAATCATGCATGTGAGATTCAGCCAAGTTCTATCAGTCCGTTTCTTTTTATTGCTGAGTAGTATTGCATTGAAGTTGTTGCTTCATTCACCAGTTGAATGACACTTGGGTTTTCAGCTTTTGGAAATCATGAATAAAGCCATTATAAATATTCACATACAAGTTTTTGTATTAATATAACTTTTCATTCTCTTAGGTAAATACCTAAAAGTGAGACTGCTGGGTCATACTAAAAGTACAGATTTAAGATTTTCTAAAGTGTAGATTTACAAGAAACTATCAAACTACTTTCCAAAATGGCTGTACCATTCTACATTCCCACCAGCAAGGCATGAGAGTTGGTATCATCAGGGTTTTGTTTTTGTTTTGAAACATTCTAACAGGTGGGTACCAGTACCTCACTGTGATTTTTAGTTTCATGTCCCTGATAACTAATGATATTGAACATCTTTCACATGCTTAGTTGCCATCTGTATATCTTTATAAAGTATTTATTCAAATCTCTTGCCCATTTTTAAATTGGGTTGTTTTCATGTTAATGAGTTTTAAGAGTTCTTCATATATTCTAGACACAAGCCCTTTATTAGATATATGCTTTTCAAAGTTTCCTCCCAGTCTATGGCTTCTCTTTTCGTTGTCATTTTAATAATATCTCTGGAAGAAGAGAATTTTTTAATTTTGATGAAGTCTGAAATCCTTTTTTCTTTTTTTTACTTATGGATTGTGCTTTGGTATCTAAGAAATCTTTGCTTATTCCAAGGTCACAAAAACTTTCTCCTGTGTTTTCTTCAGGAAGTTTTATAGCTTTAGAATCTAAACTTAGGTCTGTGATCCATTTGAGTTAATTTTTGTCTATAGGCGTATGGGGTATGGGCTGAGGTTCATGTTTTTTGCATATGATGTCCAATTTTGCCATTACGATTTGTTGAAGACTGTCCTTTCTCCATTGAATTTGCCTTTACATCTTCGTCAAAAATCAATTGACCACGTATGTGTGCATCTATTTCTGGACTCTCTCTATTCTGTCCCATTGATCTATGTGTCTATCCTCTTGCAATACCATATTGTCTTGATTATTGTAGCTTTATAAGTAAGCTTGAAAATCAGGCAATGCAATATTCTAGCTTTGTTCTTCTACAAAATTGATTTGCTTTTTCTAGGTCCTTTGAATTTCCACATAAACTTTACAATCAGCTTGTCTAAATTTTGACTAGGATGGCACTCTATTCATAAATCAACTTGGGGAAAACAGACATCTTAACAATATTGAATCTTATAGCCCTCCATTCCTGTAGATCTTCTCACATTTCTCTCAGCAATGTTTTGTAGTTTTCAGTGTAGAAATCTTATACAGATTTACTTAGTTTTATTCTCAGGCATCTGATCTTTAGTTTTTGAAGCTATTGTAAATGGCACTTATTTTTTTATTTCATCTTCCCTTTTTTCTTTTTCTTCTAATATACAGAAATACAATGGATCTTGTATCTTGTAGCCTTGTTGAATTCACTTATTCTTTCAGGTGGCATACATATAAATATAAATTCCATAGGACTTTTCATAATCATCTTGTTTGCAAATAAAGGTTAAATTCTGGAGTTTGATTAACTTGTCTGAACTCCAAAAGACAGACGCTTTTCAATGATTAGACAGTGTCCAAATTTTCAGGAAAAAAAACTTGGAGAAAATTCACTTTAATTGCACAAGTTGAGATGGCAAAATTTTTACCTAAGAACATTATTTCTTTTTCTTGTTAGATTAACACCCTCTTACAAGGGTTTATGGGAGGTTGTTTCACTGCACAGCAACAGGAGGCCATCAGCAGGGAATTCTGGTGGCTGTGATAACCTGGACACAGTTTCAAAGATATTCAAATCTTCCACACACCACCTCTTTCTCCTACACAGTGTCAGTGCTGGAGGGAAGCCTGAAGAGCACCAGCACAGAGAATGAAGCAGATGTTTTAGTGTGTCTCCACCCTCTGTTATCCAGATATTTACCATGAGTTTCCAATAACATCATCTCTCTCAGTCTGGTAAACAAACTTTGGATTTCCCACGTGAATTTTCAAAGAGTTCTCAATTTCATCTTTTAAAGAGCTCCAGGGAGTGGGGCTGTTAATAGCATTTTTTCCACCAGCATTAGAAGCACAAGAAAGGGTATCAATTACACATAACCAACAATCCAACAATAACAAACACACAGCAGGATTTGAAATGTAAAAACCAAAGACCCTTGTTTAACAGGGAGGCAGCACCAAGTTCACCAAGTTCATGGCTCAATTACTGCAGGTACACAGAAAGACGTAAACAGATCAAGTGATGAAAGACTTCACAAGGGCTTAGGTTTAAAATGTATTTCTGGCACCATCTGATTTTTCTCCATCCTGCAACCTTATATAATTTGAGTAAGGTCCTCCGTCACATCTACAGTATCAACTGCTGGGATCTGACTGAAGTTAATTACTGCCTCCATCACAAAAGTCAAGTAATTATTTACCATGCTAGTGTTTTTGCCCAGTGGTTTCAGACACGACTTCTTTATTGTCAGGCAGTGAAACTACTGTATATATGTGTGTGTGTTTGTGTGTGTGTGTTATGTATATAATTTTTTAACGGAGAAATAACTCTAGAGCACTCGCTGCCATTCTATCAAATGCAAGGCAAGTGATTGCTGAGTTCCCAATTATGTTCAACCTTAAATCACACTGTTTGGTCTGGTTGTATATCCAGCCCTACAGGGAGTTGTGCAAAGGCATATATTTGGCAAGCTTTCAAACCATGGCTACAAAACATGTGCTGAAGAAAATGATTCAAAATATTAAGAAAGCAGTCATTTATTTTAGAAAGGCTGTTCACGTGAGACAGTAAGCTGCTTCCCAGAACAGGCTCCATCCATCAGGAAAACACTACAACGCAGCACACACTGGCGGGGAGTTGCATCTCAGCCCTCGCACTGTAGTGATTATTTATCATCTACAGTGCTTCTAGGATGGATCAGCAGGGTGGGATGATGGTGGCAGAGCTATCAAGGGTGGCAAACCCACCCCATCCTGGAGAAGCACCCAAGACACAGATGACCTCACAGATCCTAGAGACCTACCTGGTTTTCCCTATAGATCCACACAAGAGCATGTTGCGACACTCAGGCACATGAAGGGGATGGATGGCAGAAGCACTGTGGTGCTGGGTTTAGATCATCTATTTCTCTGTTAAAAAGATAATCGTTCAAACAAAACAAACCAGAGGCTCCATGTCAACCAGGTACCTGTTTGGAGGTCCACTCTGTGATGAGAGGCTAGAGGGTCTTGAAGGAATCAGGTTATGGCCAGCTAAGCTTGGCCTGCTGAAGCAAAGGAGATTCAATTTGAGACGAGACTCAGGAAAACTCCTTTCCATTGTCTTTCCTCAACTCCCCCCTGGAAACCATCTGTACCATCATGAGGGGCCAACTCACAAGCCAATTCCACCCAAGATAACTGTTGCCAATTACTAGCCTTTCCTCCCACCATCTATGAGTTTTAACCTGTCTGCCTGAAAGAGAGAATTTATATCAATTCCTTCCATCACTACAACCTTGGGAATGAGCAATAGATGGACCTTGTAAAGTATACACAATAATTAGTATTCTCTTAATTGGGACACACTAAAATTTAATAAATCTTTAACCAACTTGAAGAACCATTTAACGAGCCAACCACAGTTTTAAGATAAGGAATATAAAACAGCAGTTTAGCAACTGAACCACTGGAATCTCAACTTTCCTAAGGCAACAACTTTGGATTTGTAGGGTTTTTCAGATACCACTAAACACAGCATCTACAATGAAGAGGAATGTTACAGACTGGTGGTTAGCCAGAAATTTCCACAAATACCTTAGACAAGAGGGGATAGACTAGAAAAAGAAAACCAGGCAGTTTGTGGGCAGGAAATCATTTGGGCTCTTTTAAGGCTGGGAAAGGAGAAATGAACAACAGTAAACGGTACTTTTCCCTTGCTCACCTTCAAGCCCAGTGAAATGAAACCAGTATGTCCATCCAGAAGGGTCAACCTCCCTTCTTCAAGTTGGACCAGACCCTCCCTGTCTGTTTCACTTTCAAACAATTAAATAGCAACTACTGTATACACTGAATGTGTGTCAAACACACTGTCAAGTGTACTGCACACACTTAATTTCTAATAATCCATGTGGGAAAGTCATTGCCCTTCTAATACTTACCAGGATTAGTGACCACTGCTGGCCAAGCATGTACAGGAATGTTTAGGGTATTCAGTTGACTAACCCAGCTTGTTAACTTCAAAGGCAACCAACCAAAGGGTCAAATCAGAAAAGACACCATTTAGGGGTCTGCAGTGGATGATTTCTCATACTGTTTGTTCTAAAAGGAAAATGGCTTCCAGTAAAGACAGGTTTATTGGATTTTCCATAAATATGAAACCAATGACTGACATGTATTCCCAATTCTTCTCCCTGCCACCAGCTGACCCTAAACCATACCAACTCACCAGCTCATCCTCATGGGAAAACCACCTGCTGTGGCTGCCCACTTCTTACACATAAGACCCATCATAAGCTGGTCGGAACCCATTTTCCACTCCTATCTACACACCTTCATTTCACACACCTCAATCCTGCATAGGCCAGGCCCTTTCTTGGCTCTGCCTGCCCTCATCCTGTTTGTTCCCTCCAGCTCAAACCTGTTCTCTAGTCAAGCAAGTAGGGGACCAGGTGGTCAAGGCACCTGGACTTGGGTGGCACTAGGTTCCAGTCACACCCAAGAAAGAAGAGATTCCCCTAAATCTAGTCTAATGAGTTGATACTCAGTCAAAAGCAACTCAAATCCTCCAGCTCAAGGGCTTTATCCCTAGGTCTCAGTCCTAAAAACGTCCATTTCACTATAATCTAACTGAGAAGTTACTGTTTACTAATACACCCCAACCACTGTAATAATTTCCTGATAAAGACAGCAACAAGAATGGAAAGTTGCACAGGGGAGCTTTTGCTTAGCAGACAGCTCTCCTGAGTTCTACAACTCAGTTCCCAAGTAGCATATTCGAGACCAAAGTAAATGCTCTGACAGACAACTCAGAGTGGCATAATATAATCGAGGTTCAGTGAGTTGGAGATGTCTTTTCTTTCCTAAGGAAGCTGAATGTGAAGGGTTCAACTAACTACTTCCCAGCACCCTCACCAACTTGCCAGGTTTCAGGAACTGGTACATTTTCCTCCTAAAATTCTGAGATATAGCCACGAGGAAAACCAAAGAAGCTAAAAGCTGTTCACTGAGGTTTAGATTTCCGCAAATATCGAGATCTTAGCAAGTTTGTTCCCTAACCCCAGAATGAACGCTGAACATAGAAAATCTCCCCGTCACGCTCCTAAGACAGATGCCGCAGGAGAAATCACAGAAAATGAGGTCTGGCTATCAAGCTGGGTGCAACTGAGTTCAAATTCCGATTTTGGCAAAAGGAGGCAGTGCTGCCCCACTGGCCCAGCAAGGAGGCAACCCACTACTGGTGAGTTCCCACCAGGAACCAAAACCGCTGGGAACACTAACTTTGCATCTCACTGCAGGGAGCCGAGAGAACCATGTTCACATCCTTCTTGGGACACAGGCTGATCTGTTTAAGTACAGTCATTCCATGAATCTCCAAATGTTAACTTTCAATGCCAAAATGCAAGGTTTAGAACAGGTTCCAAAACCACCCAACCCAAACAGGGACAAACCATCCAGGGACAAGGAATTTAGGACCGTCCTTCTAGGTGCCCAGTTACACCAGGTCAGAGCTCTCCTTGGACATTAGTGATCTCCAGGGTTCCTCTCCTGTATGCACTTAATCAGTGATGATCTGTGCACCTACAGGTGCTTTGAGCTGCTGGGAATACAGCTAAGGAGACGGACAAGGTCCCAGCTATAAAAGAGCTTACATTAGAAGGGTGGGGAGGAGAGGAGAAAAATAACAAAAAAGAAAACAAGAAAAAATTTCAGACAGTAATAAACGCTATAAAAAAAGACAAAACTGCCAGATGATAGAGTGATGGGGGAATATGCTAGATTGGGTTGTCCAGGGAGGGCCTCTCTGAGATGACATTTGAGGTGAGACCTGAATAGCATGAAGAAGCCAGCATACAAAGATTGGAGAGGGTGAGGGGAGCATTCCCCATAGAGGAAACAGCTAATGCAAAAAGGAAGCAGGCTACATGGGTTCCGGGTATGGGAAAGGTCAACATGCCGGAAGGAAGGGCAAGCGGGGGGAACTGAGAGCTGTAGCAGGGACCAGATCACGCAGGCTGACTGTATTCCCAATGGATGGAAAGTCACTGCAGGTAGGGTTTAAGCAAGCTACTAATCTCATCCTAGTTACATTTTTAGTAGGTCACCCTGGCCCCTGCACAGGGAGCAAGACTGGAGACAAGGGGTCCACAAAGGAAAAGGTGACAGGTGTCCAGGTAAAGAAAATGGGGAGATGTGCAAAGTGGGACATATCTTGGAAAGAGAAGAAAAAAACTGACAGATGGATTCCACGCTTGGGATGGGGAAAAGAGGGCAGAATCAAGGACACTCTTGAGCTACCAGCTTGAAGTGTTCCTGAGTTTGTATCTCAACACATTTTCATTTTCACAAACATTCTTCCATGTTCTTTTCACCAACAATGAACTTCAGTCCTCACCAGACACCTTTTAACAGTAGCCAGAAAACACCGCACCCTCTCCAAAACTGAAAGGCAGATTTGGGAATTAATAATTATAACTATGCTTCAAAATGAAAGGTTAGCAAGTTCCAGCCTGGTAAGGAACAGCTTACAAGAGTCTATAAGAAGCTACCTGAGCTGCTCACCACCTCCCCCAGCATTGCCCTCCCCACCGAGAAGTCTCGGTTTCCTGGCTTTGCAAAGACCTTCCACACGAGGCAGCTGCTCAAAAAGCATTTTCAGCTTCCTTTTACCAGGCTTTTTAAAACAGATACTTTTTCTACCCTGAGTTTGTCACCATTTAAAATGTTGTGCTAGTTAGCAGTAATTATGTAAATGCAAGCAGCCATTTCTATTTTTAAAAGGGAACCCCATTTAGCATTCTTACATCCTGAAATGTTTAAAATAGCTAGTCCAGTGATGTTTTCACTTTATTCAAACTGTTTGTGTGGATTTAAATACAGGTTCAGCAGAAACCAAAGCAAGTCAGACATTTACTTTCTATTAAACATCTAAATCAGAAGATTAAAAACCTATTTTACATTGAACAGAAAGAAGCCGTCAAATGAGCACAGAGGCAGCCTCATCGTACTGACTGCCAAGCAGGGCTGATGTCTGAGAGGCAATCAATTTAGGAAGGAAGGATGGATTTCTTTAAACTCTTCAAAAGGGGAAAAATACATTTGAGCAAATCTTTTAATTATAGTATCTTCCAAAGAAACTACAAAGCCTTTATTCTTTCCAAACTTAATGCTTTTTAAAGGCAACTCTTGCCCCTTAATTCTACATGAAATATTCAGCACAGCATAATTAAATTTTATTCCATGCTATTTTTATTGGGTTTAGAGGGTGGCATCATCTTTAAAACAAACTTTCCAGCAACTTTGCTTTCACAGTGAGTGGCTGGTTCTCAAAATTAAACTTAAAATGCAAAACGCCTATTGCAGTCCAGGACAGATGGGTGAGTATTAAAAAGATAGGCTCATTCACATGTCACATCCAACCTTCACGTAAACAATTGCCCCAGTTCTCCATTTATTTAACTGTGCTTGGCACAAGGCACCTCTGAGCACAGAGGTTAATTTTTAACACGTAAATACTAGAGCCCGTTTTATTTTTCAGTGTGAATCTATCTGGTGGGTAAAGGAAACAGAAAGGAAAAAGATAGGGAAAGAAGTGACCGGCCACAGCTGAAAGAAATTTATAATGTGAATAAATATTTGGCTAACTGGATAGCTTGTGGGGAGTAGGCTTGATGCTTTTGGTCATTATTGTAAATTACACAACCAAAAACCTTAATCTGTTTTCCAGTCATTGTCAGTACACTACAAATGAAGACAGAGCACCTCCCTCTCAGGCTGCACCCATTCCAGGACCCCAATACTGAAAGAAAGGAAAGTGGTGACACAATCTCTCAGGTGATCCTCAGCAAAATCCACTAGTCAAGGGAAGCCAAGGACCCATCTAGTCTAAGTTTCTCAGGATCAGTACCATGAGTATCCCCCGATGGGACATAAGCCTATTATAACACACAACTCCCCCATAGCATGCACGTGAAACTAAACCCTTCATTTTGAATTTTGCAGATATCAACAGGGACAATTTCAGATCAGTGGTTATCCAGCCTCTCAGTCCAGCCAGATAGCCCCATTTGTTTTATAACTTCCTAAAGGCATCGAACCTGAAGACACCAACCAAAACCACCACAACAAAGACTTTTATTATGTGACATCTGAAACTGCTGCAAGGGAGCAGCACATCCACCCAGGCTGGAGGCGTCAGGAGAGCCACCAGGGATTTACGCTGGGTGCTGCTCCGGAATTCTGACATGCCAGACTAGAAGAGGCAAACACATGGATGCTTTGTCATCTTTAAAAAAAAAAAAAAAAAGATGGTTCTTGAATGAGACTATTAAAACTTCAAAATATTAAAACGTATGCTAACTCTTAACACTTGACTTTGCAGATTTGTCTATGTTCTTGATTAAAAGAAAATCACACATCAAACTCACCAAAGTGGTCAGTGAGTGGTCAGTCTAGGAATAGCTGCCACCACAGCCACCAGCACATGGGTTCATCTTAACTCATGGTTTCAGAAAGGTCAAACAAGATGCCGTTAGAAATGGGAGACCTAACCAAAAACAAAACAAAACAAAACAAACAAGCATGACAACAAAATTAAATTTTTATGCCACAGCAACAGGTATTAGAATTTACATAAAAGCATCTACTCCCACCATATTTGCCAAAAAATTTTCTTAGGAGATTTATTTCTGTTTTCTGATTAGGTCTAAATGTTTAAATAAGACATTCTGCTAGCTTTTCAAGAACCTGGCCCATTATCACTTTTTCAAACTGTATCATCTTCTCATTCAAATATCTCAGTGGCTCTCGTAAAAAAGATGTCACACGTGTCTCTAACGTCAAGGTTTCTCTCCAGCACAATACGTAACCCAAAGATGACACACAGGATGTCGCCTCAGAAGAGGCTGCAGTTATACCAGGGTCTGTGGATGCTCAGTGTTGGCAGTGACCATGATTTCCCCAAAGGCACAAGACAGTGAGATTCCGCTAAATCAGGCCTAACAATGATGATCTCATAATATTCAGTAAGGATCTGGGCTGAAACAAAATATATAAATTGTCAATTTATCAAAGAATTGTTATGCATATTAAAAGCATAAATATGATCAGTGGAGTAAAATATAGCCAACTTAAAAGGGAGAAAACAGCATTTTCAAAGCCCCTTTATTGTAGGAGTGTTGGGGGAGGCATGGAGTGGAGGTGCTCAGCCCACGTGTGCAGAATGGCTCTAAAGAACTTGGGCTCTAACTCTCGCTATGCGGCCTCAACCAGGTCACTCTTTGGCCTCCTTGACTTCATCAAGGTACAGGAAAAGGGAGTGACAAAGCTCTCTCCGACTCTCAAGGTGGTTAAGAAACCAAATGAGCTGTTGCCTGCAAAATAATTTTCTTCAACTGTAAAGGCATATAAAATGAGTTACTACTATTTTTGTTTATATAATAATGCTAATTATAGATTATGTATTAAAACTAGCCAGTGGACTTTTAATCAAGAAGCCCACTAAGTTTCTTTTTGTATTTCTGAAGAAATGTTTTGGGATTTTTGGGGGGTTTTTTGAAAGTGCGTGTGCTTCCATCCTGACTTATATTGTGATGGCATGAGAAGTAGCTATGAGACTCCAAAAACGCCTGGTTGAAATACTGACTCAAACTGCCTACCACGTCTTTCCTTTGGTTGAACAGCTCATTAATTGCATAAACAGGGAAACTATTTAGCTGTTAAGATTCAGGAAAATTAAGGAGGTTATTCTAAAGTCAAATTTGACATTAGAATGGTCAGACACGGACCAAGGTAAAAACAGAAGGATAGTTTGGAAACAAATAGGACACCTACAGGAGAATTCAGGTATTCAGGGCAAACGTTTCAGCCTTAGAAAAGTGCTAAACTGGCACTGTAAGTCAAATTTTACCAAAGTTCACAGAGATTATATACAAAAAGTTATAAGAAAACTCAACAGTATAAAAGTGAGGCCTGCAGGAGAAACTAGGTGGCAGGCATATGGGAAAACTGTACCATCAGTGCAACCTTGCTGTAAATATAAAATTATTCCAAAATAAAAAACTTTTTTAAAATGATCTTTTAAACTGAAAAAGGAGAGAGGAGCTTCCTTCCTTTTGAGGAAGAAAAGGAAACTCACGTATTTAACAGCACTCGACAGAGTTCAATTTCAGACTTTTTCACATATCAACTCATTCCAACCTCACAGCAGTCTCTAGACATGGGTTAGAATCAGCAGCAGCTGCCCTTACATCACAGCTAAAGAAACTCATAAAAGACAGAGAGACTTTCCCAGAGTCCCACCTTTTCAGAGATAGAGGGATCCAATTCCTTGTCTGCCTTACTCTAAAGCTCAAAGTGAAACGAGTCTGGCCAAAGGACCTAAGTGGGAAAGGCGGGGTTGCCCTCTAGAGAAGATCGAAATCGGAAATGAATGCCCACTTAATACTAATCCATCAGGCGGGCTCATCTCAAGCTGTACCAGTGAGTCACCCAAAGATATCAATCCAGAAGGGACATTGTACCCCACCTTGAAAAGGAAGTTAAGAGATGCATCTAAAAATACACCTCCTGGTCCTCCATGGAAAATCTTAACGTTGATATACCTTCTTACAGCAGGTGCACCTGAAAATTTTCTCACCCAGAAATTCACCCACAACCTAAGCTGCTTAAGTAGGCTGGCTGTAAAGCTGTTACTAGTGAACTCCACGGCCAGGGCTTCATGGAGTAGGAAACTGACAAGCACCAAACACATGAAAAACATGAAATTATAGACAGGCATAAACCAATCACCATGAGACTGTTCAAAATCCACCAAAAACAAAAGCTCTCAGAAAGAACCAATTATCAGGTGGCTCCTCTTTAGAAGAGCTATCTGCAGGCTCATGGGTCAATCCCTCTCTGCCTGATGTCCTCTGCATGCCACCAGAGGGCACTAACTCATGTAATCAGTCTTGACTATCTTATGTCACACTGCAGGAATATTGAATGAAAACCAGACTTCGAATCAATGAAGTGCTAAGTACGTAATTTTGACAGTGGCTTTAAGCATTTGTTGGTCATAAATTTCTATTTAATTCGACAAAACTTAGAAGTACACACATGCAACAGTGGGGTGTGCTAAAAACAATAAGTTAACCAAATCTTCAGATTTATGAAAATAACGTATTTCAAAACAAAACTAAGAGTTACACATTTGCTCCTGCATCTTTTCTATCGCGGGGTTGACATTTAGATAGCCTGTCCCAGCACCATTTACATTTACATACATAACAGCACCAAGAAAAACATTTCAGCTTCTTCTTTGCTTTAAAAAGCCACTCTTCATTGAATTACAAGTGGACATTCACCATAATAAAATTATAGCACAGTTTATTATGCATGATTAAAACATGATTTAATCTTTCATACTAAAATCCTTGTAAGAATAAATAGCGAACATTTACTAGTGCTCACTACGCCCTAGGTTGCTATTCTGAGCACATTACACTTATTTAATACTTATAACATCCCTCTGAGAGGCTGTAAAATTCTATTTTAGTAAAAAGTTCAACCTTCCATTTCTTAAATGCAATCAAGAATTTTTGTTTACATTTGTATCCTCCACTGATGATTTATTTGTCCACAAAACTACAAATGCAGATTTGTGAGTTCTGCCTCATTAACCACCTTCTGCAATTATTTCTTCACCCCAGAATTCACACTTCTTATACTTCCATGAAAGGATGAGATTACATAATCAAAATAGTTCAGAGATAAGTTTAATGAAAAATGCATTATGCCGTAAAAGGCTTTTTGTTTTCATTTTGCTTTGTGGCAATAAAAATCTGGTTTTTGTTTTTCCCACCTTATCTAAAAGGAACTGAAACATATTTACTGATGTGATCAGAAATGCTGGTTACTTCTCTATGTGAAAGAAAATTCAAGTTTAACTAGGACTTTGTCTCACAACTTTTTAGTTGATTCCCTCAGTGTGCAATAAATAACCAAGATTTACACTAAAATGAACAAAACCTGACAAATAAAATATGCTATACCTGAAAAGAAACTTCAGTTCTTTAAACAATTTATCACAAGTTAGTGCCACAAATAAACTCACCTTGAGATAACAGCCTACATCACAGGATACTGTCTCCTTGGTTTTGTTTTTGCTCTTTGTATTTAAAAAAAAAAAAAACTCAAAGGTTTTCAAGAACAGTATCGGTATTCTGGCCTATGCCAACACACAAAGAACAAAGACGGAGCAACTATGACATCCATGAAGGTAATCTGGAACAAAAGTACTTTTGTTAGTATTATCTAAGTAATTGCCTCCAAGTTCTATCTTTGTTAATGCTCATTTGACGTAAGAAATATTTTGATTTATCTTGTTTACTTGATGCCAAAATTTATTATTTTAAACTATTAAGTATTAAGGAAATTTTAAATGTCTGCCTATTTTCTACTTCCCTATTTTTATTTCTCAATGTTTCTGTCTAGATTCTCACTAGATGTCTTGATATCAAAATATTCCAGAGACATGACTCACGTTTCTCCTACATCTATTTCTTCTACTTCTTCGTTAGGAGGCATGCAGACCACAAAACACAGTAAGTTTGTAATTCATAATTCCAAAGTCCTGACATGCTCTGGGATCTCATAAACACTCTGTACTAGGCTGCCAATCATTTCAATCACAAAATTTTTTTATATTTACCCCCAAATTCCACTATTTTATCATTTTAAAAAGTCATATGTAAAGGCAAATTAAAAGGAAACATTCAGAAAGGATGCAAAGCTACTGACCCATTCATTCATCCAACAGCATTTATTTCGAGTCTACACTGTGCCAGGCACCGTCCTCCACATCAGAGACACAGAGTGAACAAGACAGAGGCCCTGCTCTTGCGGAGCTTCCATTCTTGCAGGGTACAGACGTAACCAACACGTAAACACATCATCACTTGGCGGTGTGAGTGCTCTTATGAAAATTTGCTAAGAGGACTGAGAATGGCACCTGGTGCAAGGATGGTCATGCAGGCCTCTCTGACCAGGTGGAATGTGGATAGAGACCTGCTCTCCCAGAGCTGGGTCAGGCCGTAGATCTCCTTCATAATAACTCTGGATGAAGCAAGAGTGGGTCACTTTAATCTATTTCGTTTTTAATAACATTCAGTTCAAATTAATTTCAGGTTTTGAGTACAATTAATTCACTAATAGAATTGTCTTGAAGCCAGATATGGAGCTGGCAGGATGGCAAAGCTCTCCCTACGAATTCTGCCAGCCTTCATTCCAATGTGTCAGCCCTCATGGCTCCAGCTCTGTGGATCCCTCTTCTTGCTGCGCCCATGAACAAGTGTGTGGTGAGAGCCTGAAATAAATAAGTGTAAAATGGGTCAAGACCGTCGCTTCTATTTTTGTTTTTAACTGAAGAAAATTTGCCCCATTTCCAGAGGCAGAGAGAAAAGGAGACATCTGGATAGAGGCAAACTAAAGTATGTATTAAACACACATATATATATGTACATGTACTTGTATATATGTACCCCCCAGACACACTTACTATATACATATATATACCCACATATCTGACTTATTTCCCTACGCTAACACAAAATTGGGTCTTTTACAATTGGTCTTTTTGCAATTACAGCATAACTTTTATTGGGTTGTAGGCCTCTTTCAAGAGACCACAAAACTTTTTTAAAAGATCAAATTAAAAATTAAAGGTTTAAAGATGATCAAGGTTCAGATTCAATTAACACTAATTTTAGAAGAATTTTTTACTGACTATGCATATTCAGTAAACTACTTAAGCTTTTGTTTTCTTTTTTTCTAACATAGCCTCCCAGGGGAGTCATTATGTACAATCAGCTCTCTAACTCAGATTAATGTGTCTAAGTACATATTCATATTGATAGAACACAATGCTTTGAGAGGCTCCCCTGCTAGACTAAGAAGGTGGACTTTTTAATTTCTAGCACTTCCAATCGTTACTTCCTAGGCCAGTTTCACAGGTTAGAAAAATACGGTATTTCAAAAGGATACTGAATGAGGAAAAGGACTAACATTTCCTATTGCTGTAAGAGCCTAATAAGCTACAGGTGACTTCTACAGTGGCCCTTAAAACTATCAAAATGGATACTGATGCTGAAGGAAAACCTCTGAAGATCTGTTCTTTCTAATCTGTCTCTCATTTGCCTCCCCTTGCTTAGGTACTATTGGGGGGAAGAGCCATAAAGTGAGTGATTTAGGGTAGAACACCTGAACATTGGACTAATGAGGTTTTTCGTTTGTTTGTTTGTTTTTTAAGATTAGGACCTGAGCTAACAACTATTGCCAATCTTTTTTTTTAATTGCTTTTTCTCCCCAAATCCCCCCAGTACATGGTTGCATTTTTTTCAGGTGTGGGTCCTTCTAGTTGTGGCATTTGGGACACCGCCTCAGTGTGGCCTGACAAGCAGTGCCATGTCCGCGCCCAGGATCCGAATCAACAAAACCCTGGGCCACCCCAGCAGAGCACATGAACATAACCACTCAGCCACGGGGCCGGCCCCTGCGGTAGTAAGTTTTATAGGGCGAGTTGGGAGCCAGTGGGAAGGGTGATGCTGCCTAATTTGTTTTTCCAATTTGGGACTGATTTCCAACCAAACCTCAAATTGACTGAATATAAGCATGACTACTGAATTCCAGTGGAGCAAGGTAACTTAAAAAAGAACCATCATATTCAGGCATGTGTCCTATGTTCAGAGGCCAGTCAATTCCACAAGTCTAGAAGATGGTACTTATATATGAAAAGAGCTGGCTTCTTACAAGTAAAGTCCTCATGACATTTATGATCTATTTCCCTAGAAGTTATCCAATTAAATAATTAGTTAAGACATCAGAACAACAAACTGAAGATTGCAAGGTGATCAAATACAAATTTTTTTTTTTACATAAAATGCTATTGTCTCTGTGGGATCAGATGGCAGCTTCTGACTTTGCTCTTTGCACATTTGCTTTCTGCTACCAAAATTTTAAGAGAAAAACAGTATTTATTCTCTTCCCCTAAAACAGTTATTAAGTTCACCTTTTTAGCGTGAAGGTGATTACCCCATCATCACTTCCCCTATCCATCGACTCCCATTCATTCCCTCACAATCACTGCAGATGCTGGGCTGGGCTTCAGGGAAACAGAAACAGGTGAGGGCCAGCACCTGCCCTCAAGGAGCTCAGAGTTCAGTGGATTAAAGACACTAATAAAGAGATGAGTTACAATATGATATAGCAAGAGCCCTCACGGGGTATGGAAAGCAGTGCCTATAATAAGAGTGAACCAACAGGACAGGCTGCGCAGAAAGAGTGCATGGAGAAGTGACATCCAGGCTGGCCTCTAGAAAGAGTCTGTCTGCCAGATAAAGCAGAACTGGGGAGGAGGGATGGGGTGGAGAAGGAAACAGGATGTTCAAAGGACACAGGAGTGAAGTGCCTGCATCTGGGGAGGGTGGAAGGGAGGAGGTGAGGATCGGCTAGTGGCGTATTGTACTTGATTGTGAAGAGCTGTGGTGTTTGGTATTTCTCTGCCTTCACCTACATCCACATCCAGAGATAGGAGTTTCAAGTTAATCAGTACTTATTAGCAAAGGCAAATCCAGATGAAACACACACAATGATCCAGATAGCTGGCATGTATGTGGGTGCTATGTACCTGAGGATAAGGGCAAGTGCTTGCCTACTGCAGGCCAAATACCCACCTTGGTTAAGGTCATACTGGTGAAAGTCTAAGGTTTAGCAGCAAATTTTTGAAGGAATAAATTACAAGTTTAAATGTTATACCCTGGACTTTTTGAGACCAGAATTACAACAAGAGCATGCTCCTGACCCAGGTCTAAAAGAAAACAATGAATAAATGTCAAAACGCTCACTTTTCTAGTCTCCTGGACACACTGAGCTTCACTTTTAAAGAAACCAGTATTATGTGTGTACCAAATTAAGTAATTATGTTAACAATGCTTTTAAAAAGCTACTACTTTGGTTTTCTTACATAACATGTTATAATTTACAAATGGCATCATAAAATAGCTCTTCTTTTGCTGGGATACATTCCAGTCCATTCGTCATAAAGATTTGTGTGTGAAAAAGTGACTTTATAAGCAAAACGCCACTTAGGAATAAAAACCTCAAAACAAACTGCAATAAAGCCAATAATGTTCTTTTAATTTCTTGCTTAATTTCTAGTTTTTGGTATTCATACACTTCCCCATCAGATGGAAACATTTTAATTAGAATAGAGGTTAAGAAAATTTACGCAATGAGTACTTCATTATTACGAAATTGTGTTTACTGAGTGTTCCTTCATGTGGACACAATGGTGTGAGGACAGCATCAGAGAGAGCACAGTTAGTGACCATTCTCTATGATGCCTTTAGGGGGATCATGAAAGTCTGGAAGCTGACAATACAGACTACCTAGATCTCAAATTCTCATGACAGTAGCTCATAAAAGATGAACAGGCAATTATCCCTTCAACACTAAAGTCATCCAAGAACATAAGGTTCACAAGCACACGGCTCAAAATAGGCTCTTCCTATACACTGGCGCTGGGAGGATTTTTGGTTTATCTTCATAGAGCAGGAAACAAACTAAAGGGAACCTAAAGTAATTTAAACTTGATAAAGGTACAGAATCGAGGTCCATTTACCTTTCCCCTTGGGGCTCCTTATGGGGATGGGAAGTCGTAAGAGCATGTGTGCTGCTGAGGAGTTCCTGTTTACCCTTTCAAAACAGTTTACTTTTCTTGGCCTACCAAGGCTAAAGAACAGGTTTCTGACCTCATCATCAATTCTCATTAATCTTTAAAGACACAATGTGGATCAAAGCCAGAATATATATATATATTATACATATATACATATAGCTAAATTCCCTGCATGGTAAAAGGTTGACCACATCTGCCCTTCCAGAAGCGTCAGATGAGGGCAGGCAGGTTTTGCATGCTGCCGCCTGCTACTGCATGAGGCTGCCTCAAACCTCCTGCAGGGATTCAAGCACATTTAGGATTGTTGAGTTAAGTATACCTAATAGAATTTGTGGATTATGCCAAAATAAAGATAGGAATCAAAAGATATGACAAAATAAAGAATCTAAAGGATATTTTTTCCTGGGAAAAGAATTTCACTGTATGAGTTGCTCATACTGAGTTAACGTTTTCATTAGTGATTCAATGAAAGGCCTTCTGGATGAAAGCAAAAACCCAAAAGAAAAGCTGCCATTTTTGGAAGACTCTGTCAAAATTTACGACCTTGTGTTCTGATACTTTAATGTGACTCAGAAATCTTGCCCCACACCCATGTTCGCAAGGAGGTTCCCTTTGATTTGAAATAAGGCAAGAGCAATCCCTCAAAACCTCACGGATGCTTTGAGAAGAGGGCCAGGATCAGGGTCAGGAAATGCTCCTTGGTGGGCAGAAAGTTAGAGCAGTGGCCACTGAGGCACTGACCCCAAGCAACACCATGGCCTGACCCCCTCCTGCCTCTCCAACCCTGCTCCTCTTATCAGGAGTCGTAAGTGGTGTCAGACCCACATAGACAATCCTTCATAAACCTTGAACTCTCATGTTACTTGACCCAGTCTCCTCCAATAACCATTGACTGCACTTCCATGGTCATCACCAAGACCTATGCTGTCCAGTGTGGCAGCTGCAAGACACATGTGGCTATTGAGCACTTGAAATTGTGAATAGTCTGAATTAAGATGTGCTGGAAATATAAAATCCATTATCAGATTTCAAAAACTTAGTATAAAATAAATGTAAAATATCTCAATAATTTTATTCTGACATGTTCACATAATATTTTAGATATACTGAGCTAAACAAAATATAGTATTAAAACTAATTTCATTTACTTCTTTATACTTTTTAAAAATATGGTTACTAGAACATTAAAAATTATCCATGTGGCTCACATTATATTACTACTGGACAGCACTGCCCTAGACCTTGATGTTAACCATAACTGCACCCCTTCATAATATCAAACTCAAGCACCCCACTCTTTGACCAGCCCTACTCCAACAATTCCTTGACCCTACTCCTTGAATCCAGTGATCCTACAGCCTCTTGCTGCCCCTCATGTCCCCCACATTTCACTTGTGCTCCCTGCCAGCTTAGGTACATGGTCCGTCATCACATCAGTGCTCAGCTCCCTTGGCCCTCCCTCCATACCTCTCCCTTGGCAAAACCTCAATCCCAGGTTAAGTGCAACTCTCTGCCCTCTCCTAGCCTGCACTTAGGCAGCAGCAAACAGGACTCCTTGAAAGTACCAGCTCCACTTCCTCTCCTCCCATTTTCCCTTTAACGAGCTAGAATCAGGCTTTGACCTCACCATTTCACTCATACAGCTCTCATCAAAGTCACCAGTGACCTCCACGCTGCCAGATCCATGGTCAATTCTCAGTCTGTATCTTACTCGACCTTTAGCAGCATTTGACACAGATGATCACTCTCTTCTTTGAAATACATTCTTCCAGGACACTCTGCTCTCCTGGTTTTCTCTCTCTGGTGTTCCTTCTCAATCTCCTTTCCTTCTACCTCTCCTCCCTCTTAACACTGGTACCCCAGGGCTCCTGTTTGAAATTCTCTATCCATCCATGCCCCCTACAGGATTTCATCTATCCCAGGGCTTTAAGAATTTTGTATATGCTGAAAACACTGAAAGTCCAGTCCAAGCCTTGGCCTCTCCTCTAATTACAGACTCACATACACGACTGCCTATTCAACGCCTCCAAGTGTCACTTCAAGTTAACAGCTCTAAAACACAACTTTTGCTTTCCCCTCACCCTTTCTCCCTGCCCTACAGCTCCCACAGACTTCCCAATCTCAGTGAAAGGGAACTGGATTCTTCCAGTTGCTCAGTGAAAAAACACTGGCATCATCCCCAACTCCTTATATCGGCAGACAACCTATCAGCTCTTCCTCTGAAACGTATCCAGCAACTGACCACTTCTTACTGCCCTGGTCCAATACACCATCAGCCCTTGAAACAGTCTCCTCACTGGTCTCCCTGCTTCCATCCCTACCCCCTAAACCAGGGATCGCAAACTTTTTCTTAAAGGGCCAGAGAGTAAATATTATAGGCTCTGCAGGCCAGATGGTCTCTACTGCAACTACTCAACTTGGCTGCTGCAGCTCAAAACCAGCCTCAGACAATATGCAAACAAATGAATGTGGCTGTGGCTCTGTTCCAATAAAACTGGAACTTAAATGGACACTGAAATTTGAATCTCATATAATTCTCATGTGTCACAAAATACTATTATTCATCTTTTTTTTTCCAACAATTTAAAAATGTAAAAAGCCCTCCTAGTTTGCTGGCTCCACAAAAACAGGCAGCAGGCTGGATTTGGCCCTCAGGTCATAGTCTGCCAACCCCTGCCCTAGACTATCTGCACTGCATTTAAAGGCATCCTTTTAATCATGTCATTTTCCTGCTCAAAGATTCTCAAAGATTCAGTAAAATCAAAAGACCTTCCCATGCCCTGTAAGGCCTATGGGATGTCGTCCCTAGCTACCTCATCTGCTCTTCCCACTACATTCCGTACAACCACAGTGGCCTCCTTGCGATTCTCCTTGCTTCTCTTTTGCTATTGCCAAACCCACACCTACTATGGGCCCTTTGTTTCTGGTGTTCCCTCTGCTTGGAACACTCTTACTCCAGATAGCTACATGGATCACCCTGTCACTTCCTTCAAATCACCTTAGGAGAGACACCTGCTCAAGTCATGCCATCTAAATAGCGCACATGTGCAGCACACACATACCTACGCAGACATCTAGGAATCCTTTAAAAGGTTTACCCGGCTCCATTGTTCTTCAACATGCTTATTATCATCTGACATTTATTTCTTTGTTTATTTACTTAGAAATAAACAGATTAGGCAGTTTTTTAACAGGGAAACAAAACAGCATGGTATTTAAGAGCCTGAAATCTGGAGGTGGATTACCTAGGTTGGAATGCCAACAGCACCACTTCTTATCTATGTGACATGGAGCAAGTTATTTTTATCTCTCTGTACCTCAGTTTCCTCATCTTTGAAATAAGGATAATAACAGCACCTACTTCCTGAGAGTGTTATGAGGACTGAACGAGTTAGTAAACGTAACTGCACAGAGAATCACTCAATTAGCGTTACTTGTTTTTTGTTTGTTTACAGTTTATCGCCCCTCCCTGTAACCGGAAAATAAGCTCTTTGAAAGGGGAATGCCCTTGTTTTATTTACTGCTTTATTCCAGGTACCTAGGAGAGTGCCTGGTACAAGGCATCCAATAAATATTTATTTAAAAAATGAATAAATGTTTGAATTTAAGTCACTTTGTGGGTGGGCAGTACACGCCAGCCCCACATCATCATCACGCAGATATGAGGGAGGACAAAAGCTTTCTTACAACCCATTCCACAAGAGAAATTAAAAGCCTACTGTTCCAGGTGAGCTTGTTTGCTGATGTTTCTCTCTATGGAGAAACAACTCTATTTACTACCTTAAAGAGAGGCATAACTGCACCATTCTCTGAGTAGCAATTGTGTCACCTCATAAGAAACCCACAACCTAAAACTGTGTTGTATACTAAAAGTTACATATTCAGGTCTCTAACCAAATTACAGAAGAAACAGATTTCATAGTCAGGTTCAAATTCCACATGTAAAACACCAACTTGATGCCCAGTAGTACAGCTCGGTTAGGTCTCACAGTATTTCCTGGACACAAGTGCAAAAGACTGTTTACTCAAAGTGGCTTACATTTAATTGACTTCTTCTAAAAACAAAGACCATCTCACCAAATAAAAGAAGTCTTCCTGAGCAAAAAGGTAGTAAAAACATGTCCGTCCACCCATCGTCCATAGGCAAGACTCACAGCACACCACAGGTACTGTGGATTTGGCATTTCTGCTAGGATGACTGAGTTTTGATTTACAGGTGGTATTAAGATGAGTTAAAGTACTTCTATGTTCTACCATTTTGTGACATGGTCTTTAATGTGAAGATACTTATATATGCGCCAGTGTAACATGGGCTCGTTTTCCAGTGAGAGTCCCACTTCCTTTAAAACAAACAGGGATGATAAGGTCATCCACCATTAAGCAAAGTAGAAACTACTCTCCTAACCCTCTAAACCAAGATGTTTCACTGTGAAATTAGAAATGAACATCTTCAGTACTGGTTCTACCAAATAGAAAATAAATGAGATATAGGTGGTAAAAACATACCTATATCAGCTAGTATATAATTCAGTTGTGTAACTGCCCACCTGCACTAAATGCCAGAAAATCATGAGCCTGGATAAGCAAACAATTATGAGGAAGGGTAAGAAACTGGGGGTTAAGGAGTAGATAAATCCCAAGAGGTCAAGGTGAATTGGCATGGACCTCATAAAAATGTGCCACTGCCTACCCACTTCTCTGCACTGCTCTGGCTTCCTGCTGACAGTGATACAACTAGAACAAATGGCTGGGGCTCATGGTGGGGAGGTTTTTCTAAGAAGTGATAAGATCAGATCTGAGATAAGTCTTTTTCTGTTATCCCCTGTGGTTTTTTTGCTTTTTAAATTCTGCATTTGGTTGGTCACTCAGGTCACTGTAAAATGGACAGCACAGAGAACATGCATGAGCCAGGCCGGCACATGTCCCATCTCAATTCTGCATTGCTACACAGTGGCAAAACCTGAAAAATCAGGATGATAGTGCTCTAATTTAATCCTGTATTTAGCTGATGATCCTAAATAACACTTCGTCAGCTTTTGTGATCTAGCACAAAACCACATGCCTTGTGATATACCAGCTGGGCTGTGGTAATGCCCTTGACTTGAGGCTTAAAAGCTTTGGTTGGGACATAGCTCTGATGTATTGCATTTCCATTTCAAACTGAAATGATTATCCCTGGATTTGGCATCACACAGAGTGCTACCAAAATTAGATTACGGCTAGTTAATAAGAGAGCCTCTCCCTCTGGTGCACCTCCACGAGTGCCACCACTCACTGCTTTGCTTGTTTGCAAGATCGAAAAGCCATGGCTGTTTGGTTTACAGGATGCAGGGATAAGAACCATCTGCCTGGTCTGGTGTTTCTTTAATTAAAACTTTAATTACAGATATATCTCTGCACAGATACGTGCAGTCTATCAGCTCCTGTTCTTAATTACCTGTGCTAATGAGAACTGAAAGGAGAGTGAATATTTGCTGAGTGTCTACTATGCGCAAGCACTTGTGCCAGGCGCTGTAACATGCATCAGAGCAGGTAAAGACACACAGAGCCAAACAGCCCAGCCAAGAGTTTCCACCTTTCCTGCCAGCCTTCTAACCACCATAACACAAGAAGACAAGAAGTCATTCAGGTCTCTCCTTTGGGAAAATGAAGGTCTAGGAGGAGTAAAATACTCAAAAGGATCAGCACAGGAAAGAGAGAAAGGACTGGATCATTAAAGACTGAATAATCACAGTTCCCTGGGAGGCAAATGTGATATTGTCTACCACGCGGTGTATTTCTGAACCCACCTACAGATGGGTGTGAAAAGTGGAAAGTCTGGTCTAAATCCTGTGAATCTGTGGCATGTCACACAGTGCCACGGTAACCACGGCCACAGTTTCCCAGGAAAACAACAACCACAAAAGAGAACAAACAGGATGTTTCCCATCATTTCCTGACTGTGCAGCAATCCTGCTGCCACCTTCTCCCTCATTAACTCCCTTTCCGGCTAGGGCAGATTTTCACTGAAGAATGATAAAAACATCTTTTCATACTCCTACCATGTTTTTCTTGGTCTCCTCACTGCCTCAAGAAGGGTTCAACTCCATCAGAACTGAGTCCTAAGTGGCCCACCTGATGTGGCTGGGGCCACACACAGAGCTTCTTGACTTTCACAAGGAAGCCCTCTGCTTGCCTTCAAAATCGCACTAACCCTATGCAACTGGTTCATGTGAGAGTGGAGATGAGAGGGAGAAATGCAGAAGGAGGGTTACTTTGACGATTTCTCCATCCTCTCTCAAGGCACACAGGTACTCGCACACATCTATGGGTGTCACAGCGTTTGCTCTGTGCCCCTAGGTTAACGTGATGGAGGAGGTGTCCTGAGCAGCACGTCTGGACTGGCTGAGCGCCTCAAGGAAGGGCCTTTCCCTCTCAGGAGCAGGTTCCTCATCATCAAAATGAGGGGTCCAACCCAGATAACCTCAGATCTTCCGGCTCTAAAAACTATGCAGCAAATACACTAAAAGCCTGATACAAGTGCCTCTAGAATAGTCAAGTCTATCCTATTGCCCAACATTCTATCCTAATAAGTGACTGAAGCCTGGCATTTCTCAAACTATCTAAATCCATCATGCTCAATTATCTAAATTTTCAAGATAAACCACCCAAGTTAGGGTAGACGATTATAAACAAATCTGACTATTTTCAGGCTAATGAGGGGTAGTGCCTACTCCTTGGAAAGACAGATACTAAGACACATAAGAAATGTCAATTTGAACACCTACTATGTGCTAGGCCCCTTGGAGGATATTCCCATAAGTATCTGGTAGATGCAAGGATAAAAAGAGAAAAAGAGGACAAACAGGAGGAGGAGGAGTTGGGAAGAGGAGGAGAGGAGAGAATGGAAACATAAACGCATAAAGGAGAAGAAAGAAAGCATGACTCCCTACTTCCTTTAGCTCTGTGACTAATTTCAAACCTGGTTTTTGTGATGGTCAAGAGCCCACTTCCAGAAGACTATATTCTATGCAGCAGATGGTTGGGGCTTTTCCCACAGAAAGGGTGCTGATTACTGGTGGTTGAATTACTAAAGTGGCCCACAAAGGCCCATTTTAAATTACAATGTAGCTAACTATAGAATTAATAGCACTGGCCCATGTTCCGGAAGCACAGGTCTACAGGTGCACAAATTATTTACATTTTTTTCTTGTTTATAGCATAAACATCCTGTATTTCTGAACCTATCGATCAACTGTTCTCTGTGAGAATGGCCATATCAGAGTCCAGGATGGGGCCAGTGCTCCATATTTTAAAGCTGTACAAGCGATTCTGGATGTGCAGCCAAAACCGAGGAAGCTGCTGGTATGGAGCCCCAAAAAGTGCCACATGTGTGACAGAGCCTTCCTGGCCATGGTGGTGGCAGGTCACTGGAGGCCTAAGTCAGACGTGCTGATGGCTGGTAATGCATACAGTTGAGGCCCTTGCCACCAAATGGCAGAACCATTTCTTGTCAGGGGTGAAGCCAGGTTTGCCAGTAAATGTCAGAGACTAGGTGCCAGGAGAAGGGCAACACCTGGATTTAAGTCCTAGTTCTGCAATTTACTAGGGGTGTGACCCTGCACGAGTTTATTTAACCTACCTGAGCATCAGTGTTCTCAGGTGCAAAGTAGGGTTAATTACACCACCACCTCATAGATAAATTTAGATAATTAAAATGTATGGGAAGCACTTGGAAAAACAAGTGACACACAACAGCAACTCCTTCCCACTTTCTCTACATAGGATGAAGCACTGAGGCCTCATACAGCTGAGTAAAAATCACTAAAGAGTTAAACACTTTATGACTTCCTGAAAGGTAGCTAGACAGCTTCTTGAAGCCAAAAGAGAATGAGTAAGTGCCAACTAAGTAACAGATGGGTCTCTCCAATGGGTCTCTTTTCTTGTGTCTCTACAGCCAAAAACAGCTAAAACAAAAGAACCTATCAACAAAGGGTTAAGTAGCTCTTAATTATCTAAACTTTTCTTCCTAAAGGTTAAGAACCCAGAGGTAACTTTAAACATCTGACCTGCATCTGTTTTAGAGGTGCTTAATTACCATAAACTATCCAGTTCCCCTCTCTGTAAGCATGCATGGGTCTCCAAGGCAATGTTAGAAGACTAACAGGGAAACTCTTTAAAGTTAATTTTCTGCAAGGTGTATGTTCCCCTCAGAATTCCATTTCACTGAAACTCCCATTCTGCCTGGGTTTTCCTGGTGTGCAGGAGCTGGCCCGGACACCACAGCCACAGCCACCCTGCATGCCGGCCACGGCTCTAAGTACTTCGCATACATCAACTCACCATGACCCTGGGAGTAGGTACTATTATCATCACCCCCATTTTAAAGAAGAGGAAACTGAGGCACAGAGAAGTTAGGTAATTCGTCTCAGTCAGACCACTTGCAAGGGGCCCAGGTGGGATTCATGCTCCACAGGATTCACTACAACTGCCTCTGAGCATGACGGTCACAGCTGCCGGCAGCACAGCCATAGGAGGAGGTTTCATTTCAAAAGCACCTTTTCTCTGTGTTCCTGGTACATCCATCACAGTGTTTCATTTATCCTGCCAAAAACCCTAAAAAGCACGTAGCAGACATACAATACCTACATTTCACATAGGATAAAACTGAAAAATCAATGAAATGTTTTACACACTCCAAATGTTAAGCCAAACAGCTAATTTCACTGTTTTTAACATCAACATGAAAGTCTTTTGAAGTTTTTCTATTTGAGGTTTTTAGTTTTGTGTGACTACCTTAAAAGACACCAGCGGCACACCCAGAGAGCCTGCAAGTCAAAAGCAGGTTTTCTGTCTCTCAGACTAAGGTCTTCTCACTAAATCATGCTTATAAAAACTACATCCATGTGGCTTACACCTTACTAGAATCCTAAAAACTAACCAGATTAGAAATGCTCATTGAAAATAAGTAATAAATGTGTCCATATATTAGCTCTCTTAGAAAAATTAAGTTATCTTAAAATGTAGTAAGCAGAAAACTCTAAAGAAAATTTAATGGACCTAATTGCAAAATAAAATATCATAATAAAAACATTTCTCTTGTGTACCTATTAATGTCTCTTCAGTTCCTACTGGACTTATGAATAAAGTATTTGACTACCTCTAGAGGACACGGGAGCCTGCAGGGGTGATGTCAAGAGGTTCTAATTCTGTCAACAGGGAGCTTGTGACTCTCTAGGGCCCATCAGTCAACTCACCCTCAGGGGTCAGGCAGGTATAGGGTGCTTAAGCAAGAGAAGTGGAGCAGACCGCCACTCACAGCCCCTTTCAGCCCTCCTTCTAAGTCTCTATTCAATAAAATCCAAGCTACACACTATTCCTTTGGCGCTAGAAGGATATGGCTGGAATCACAGGAACAAGGGACAGGATCTGAAAAGCATTCCTGCACAACTCTGAAAGCATTATCATAAAGAAACCCCCTTAAAATGCAAGGTCTGATAAATAAGTTGTTCCCAACTACTGGAACATTCATTCCATGTACTTTCTGGCTTTGTAATCATAGGATGTTTTTACCTTTTTGTATTTCTCAGCTCTGATATTTTGCGATTCTGTGAAAACATACCCAACAGGCCAAAAGCAGTTTTCCAGGTCTGTAAGTATAATAGACAAAAACGAGCTAGTGAGCCTGAAGAAGCGTTCATGAGAGTTCCAATCTCCAATGAACAGCTCACTACAACTAATTTTAACTTGTGGTTCTAATGAATGACATAAACTTTTATAGGTATCAACAAAGCTCAGAGAGGACTTAAATCCATTTCAGTGCTCATTTAGCAGCTTCAGCTGTGTGCAATTAAAGCATCAGCATTAAATGTTAGAGAATAAAATAATGAGACACTTAAAAAATAATCTGTGCTTCAGTAGGCCATGCTAAGAGATCTCACATTTTTTAAAGAACATGACTTCTTAGGAATATCTCGCCAGTTCAAAGAATTAACTCAAGTTTGACTTTTGTTTTTAGATTTTGGTTTGTTTTGCTTTTGAATAAGAATTTTCTGAAAAAAGGAATACAATAAAAAAGGCACTGTCTGAAAAACAGTCATGAAACAGCATATGGCATAAAGCAATCTGGTATATGAACCATCACAGCTGACTGATAAAGTTTCAGCAGAAACAAAGGACATTTCTGATTATGTTAAAAATATTGCTTGTTCTTAACTTATGCATCAAATAAGGAAACCAAATATTAAAGGAGGGGAAAGGTGAATTTTGGAAATGAGACAACTTTTTCCTCTTCTAGCCTTTACATGGAATTAAAGAGCTAAACTTTTCCTCCCAACAACACTTGAGAATATAAAATGTAATCTGAGGTTGTAGAATGTGGCAGCTAAGACTAATAAATTCAAGTTGCCACTATTTCTAAAAGAAAGAGGAGTTAATCTGCGAAGGAAGAGGTGTGTGGTGATGGTGAGGGGTGTGCGGGAGGGGGAGTGGCAGAGATATGAAGGTGGGTGTCTGGTGTGTGTGTGTGTGTATCTGTGAGTTATGTGTGAACAGCAAGTTAATTTAGCTGTCACAAAATATGAATAGCAAAAGATATACTGTAGGGGAAATGCACTCATTAAACTTAAATTTAAAAGGATGAAAACACAGATTACACTTTATTTTAAAAACTGAAATGAATTTTAATACAGAAAATGAAGACAGCATTTTGCAAATTTATCACTCAAAGGGGTATCTCTATTTGAGGAAATCAGCGTGTTACACTTTGAGAGATGAAATGTTACAGCTTGTACACCAAAATTAAAAAATGAAATTAAATTAAAAAATGAAATGGTTACCAAGGTAATGCAGGTCAGGGGATCAAAGGTGAAGGGTCACACATTATTAAAAAGAAATCCAAAAGGACGGCTGCACCATGATCTCTGCAAAACAAAGGAGCTCCAGTAAGTAAAGCTAATATCTCCGAGAATTTAAAATCAAGTTCTTGAAAAGAAGACGCCCTGTAATTGAACACAGTCATTCCTGATTCTGCGTAGAGCCATTTTTATTTAGGTACAAAACCAAATTTAAAGCACCTGTTAGCAATAAAACTTTTGTAAAAATTTAAACATTCAATCATATTAAAACCCAAGGATCTCCAATTATAAGTGACTGAGAACTACTGACATTTCCACTGGACCCCACACCCTGTTTTCTGGAAATGACAGTGTTTGATAAGTTGCCAATGTATCAAAAATCTAATTTGGTCACAGCTTGGTGCGTTTTTTTCCTCTCCTCAAGGAATGAGTTCCAAAATTGAGTTTTTGCAAATTTGTTTCATTTGAAGTAGCTGCATAAAATTTCCATTATTGGAACATTTAGTATAACAATGTTCTAGAAGACAGCAATAAAGTGAAACATGATAAAATAAACTGTGTAACTATATCTATTAAGATCTGTTCTCACATTCAACTCTCACTGCACAGGGGAAAAAAAAGACAATTTAAGCAAAATAACTTGCTAGTTCACTGGAATTATACAGAATTAATAGAAGCTTGATATGAGGAACATTTTAAAACAGAAAAAAGTATCTACCAGGTTAGGTTTCAATTTCACGCTATTATTTACTCATCTTCCTCATTCACAAACTATTGTTTTTAAAAGGACAGAAAGAGCCAAGGATCTGTTTCGCAACATGTAGCTACCACCTAAATCATGACATATTTAACTTTCAGCAATAGCAAGCATAACATTTAACAGTAAATAATTTCCATATTCATTTTACTAGTAAATAAAATGAACACTATCATGACACGGTAATCTTTAGTCTCCTCTCTAAAACTAAACTTGAGCAGGTTACATGCCCTGATGTCAGGATCCAAATTCCTTATCTTATTGGACAGCAGTTTCTAACAGGCAATCTGAATAATTGCTCGCCATATGTGAGAGTAAATGAGAGCATGACTAGCAAAAAAGAATTTCATTTAAGCACCATTCTTTCTTCCAGTCTCCTACTTCAGTTTCATCTCACACTATCTAACATTTGAGTTTACCTTGTTAAAATCAAATTCCAAAAATACTTATATTAAATTATTTAATACTATATTTAAAATATAGACCATCTCCCAAAAGGATTTTATTAAAAGGAACAGGATATTCTTTCTGGTGGCTCAGAGCAATCAATAAACAAACAAACTATACATATCAGATTTCTGTTAACCCTGATTAGGTTTTGTCAAAAACAACTTGCAGAGCTTCATGCACTAGATACCACTATATTAGTGCCTTAAAGCCACATTTCCCAAAACATGTTTTCTTTTAAGTTCCATAGCTACTGAAAAGTAAACTAGCATTTCATTTCTCTGGAATGCTCACCTCACATAAAGACTGTCACATGTGTGTTTGTTGCTGGGAGGCATGCTAGCAATTTTGCACACTACAGAAGGAATCAATACCCCATCAAAACAATGCATATGTTGTTTTAGCAGCACTGTTATTCAGACCACTTCAGCGTGTTTGTAAGAAAAGGCAAGGAGCCAGCAGTGTAATGTTAGTCAAGTCCTGTCTTACTAAAATATTTCCCATTAAAAAGGAGAAAAAGTCTATCTGTTCAGATCAAATATTTATATGTAACCCTTCATTACCAAAACATGTTATTATTAAGTAATTTCTTCTTGACAACAAGAGGATAAAGTATATATAGACGCTTTGTAAAGAGTCTTTTAAATCATTTCTAAAATTCACCAACTCACCAAAACATGTTAGCCCAAATTTTAGGTGACTTAAGAAAATCTATGAAGAATTTTAGCTAATGTTTTTCAAATGAGTTTGCTACTTGGGGTGGAGAAAGTAAAGGCTACCAGGGGTTTGCCACATCCCTAATATTCAAGGAACCTAGAATATAATTTAGTAAGTAAAAAGCAGGCTAGCAGACAGAGCACACCTGGGGAGCACCTGCTTCAAGTTGCACAACAACCAGCTGTCACCAGAGCCCTTTGCTGAGGCAGGCACTCAGAATACGCACGGATTTTCCTACAAAAACAATCTGACGACTGCCTGCTTAACCTGAAATCTGTTGAAGTGACAGTTCTGCTCCAAATTCTAGAGGCTATGGGGCCGGAGTAGCTTTTTATTTTTTTCCAAAGGACTGGCCCAAGCTGAAACTTTGGATACAAAACATTCTCCTAGCCCTCCCCCTGGGCCCAAGAGACGGCATCTCGTGAGCCAAAATTATCCATCTTCCTTTCTCCTCCAGAAGCCTCCCTTTTCCTCAAGAAGGCCCTGGCATTAACTGACAATGAACAGAATGAATTAACAGAACAGAGATACCAGTGCATGCAAAGACCAAGGGGGTTTCTTTAGCCCAAAACAAATCCCTAACTGGTAGAACTGGCATTTTTATCTCAAGGGGTAGAGAAAGCTAGTCTACTGCAGGAGAGTCCCTTTCCAAAATGACAACCAGTAACTGAATTAAACAGGAGATGATCAAAAATCCTCTAACCCCCAAAACTTCATGGGCATAACTAGCATACACACTATCCTCAATCCGAAACTGGAGAACTATACTCCACATTGATAAGTTATGTTACTGAAAGAAGAAACACTCCAAGATTCACTTTCACAAAAGCATCAAGTCATCCGAGTTCCAGCAAAGAAAACTTTTCCAAGGAAATTCTCACCCATATTAAGCCCTCAGTGTCCACACAACTTTCTGTAGGGATATGTTTTCCAACACGCTCAATTTCTACTCTATGTTAAAATTCATTTATTTACTTACTTACTTATTTATTTATTGCCAGCCAGCATTGAGAAGCACAGAGAATTGGTTCACTTCTCAATTATACAGACAAAGAATAAAGAAAGTCATTTCTAATAAGGTTAAATCATGACAAAAATGCTGTCATTTTTTCTCTCAAAACAAAACACATGGAAGAACCAGAAAGAAAAGAAAAATAAGGAGCCAAGAAAATTCAGTCAGAGAAGCTGGGAGACAGTTGAAGAAACCTATTCAAATAGAGCCCTATATATTTTGCTAATTCTTTACAAAATGGCTATTGACTCAACAGTATAATGCTTTCTGCAGCAGAAACTAACCTCAACAAGTGTATTCAGAGATTCAAGAGAGAAATGTCCAGCCAAAAGTTATTACAGCGATGGGGAAAAAAAATTAGTCTATAAATATAAATAAATAAATCACCAACATACCATTCAATAAAACAGACAATCCACTAGAACAAAATGCACTTCAGGTAAGCATATTCTTTGGTTAAGTGGGGATTATATTTCTAATGCCCTTTCATGTTAGAATTTGTTCGGTTTTTTGGCATGTTAGAAATACCATCTAGTGAAAAACTAAGAAAACAAAAGCATTTGGTTTTCAAGTTTGCGACTCCTCCATGTGTGGCCCCATCCGACACAGTCAGGCGTCATTCCTTCCTTCCTCATGCCCCTTCCACCAACAGTCACCATCACTACCATTTTTTCAACCTTTCTAAAAATATTATCTCCTCTGCCAAGCTTCTCAAAGACAGTCTGTTCTAAGATTTTGTTTCTCAAAATTTTCTATAAATGACATAGCAACCTATACCTACAGTCATCACATCATTTCCACTATAGTCCTCAAAAAGAAAACAAAAGCTAAAACTACAAATTAAATACCTTTCCACCTAGTACTTTATCCTCAACAATGTAATTTTTTTCCCTAATAGCTTCAAAGGTTTCACAAAAGGATGAAGGGAGTGGGAGGGAGGAATGGCAAAGAGCAGGAGGGAACCTTTAAGAGTGATGAATATGCTCACTATGGCGGAGTGGTGATGGTTGTGTGGTGTGTGCATGTACATGCCTATCAACCGTACACTTTAAGTACGTGCAATTTATTATATGCCAATTATACCCCAAACGGGAAGGCAGGCACAAGACAGCAACCCTGACCTCTCCCTGCACACTTCGAGGCCATGCTGAGGCTACTCATGCAGAGAAAGCCAAGAAAGTCACGGGGAAGCCAGTGAGGGGCACCTTCTCTGAGCCACTGAATCCCAACTCCGGCCAATCTGCCACTGGACTTCTCATTAGGTGACATAATAAAAAGGATACTCACTGTTTTAAACAAATGCATAAATAAATACACAAATACTATATATTGAAAACATTTGATATTGATTACTAACTTTCATATTATCCACAAACCTGCTATTATCATATTTTCTAAACTGAAAATCGGGGCAGTCCAACATAGTTTCTCTAAGAAGAGAGATTCAAAATCAGCTTTAGACATACTTCTCACTTTGCAAATGAAATGTAAATTCACCAAATATTCTTAAATTTTTTCTTCAGATTTGAAATTTATATTATATCAACTCTGTCATAACCAAGACCCATTCCTTTCTGCTACTATCCCACTAGGGAAAAAGAGTAATACAATATATACCAAATTCCCCCACATACAAATTTATAAGAAATAAAACAAAAAGGAAACAGATTCCCCCACTGTTGCTTTTCTTTCCTTCTTTCTTTCTTTTTTTTTTTTTGACGAGGAAGATCAGCCCTGAAGTAACATCTGTGCCCATCTTCCTCTGTTTTATATGCGGGATGCCTGCCACAGCATGGCTTGCTGAGCAGTGTGTAGGTTTGGCCCGGGATCCAAAGCTGCAAAGCCCGGGCCCCTAAAGCGGAGCACACGAACTCAACCACTAGGCCACCAAGCCGGCCCTGGTTTTATTTCTATATCACGTATTTTTTAAGCTTACTATCCGTGCACACCAGTGCTTATTTTGCTTGCTCTACTGGCTTCCTACACAACAGTCAGGATCATCAGGACTCATACATTTCCCATTTCCTCTATTCATCGACTCTCCAACTTCAGACTAAGACCATCCTATTTAAACCAAGTCATTTTTAAAAACAGTTGCCCAAGTCCTACCCCTAAGAAATTACAATTCAGTATATCAAAAGAAGAGCTAAAGAATCTGCATTTTTAGTAAAACCCCCAGGTGAGTCTGACCAGAAGAGTCCACAATCCTCACCTTCAGAAAAACTGCCCAGTCCGAAAGCTATATAATGTTACAATCCAGTGTTACTGAAATTAAAAAAAAAACAAATAAAAAGAATATATAAATTAAAAAAAAAGAAAAACTGGCCAGGTGGGTCCAACCCCATCCTCGAGTCCCCCTACACACACCCTGCCTCCTGCAGGCACCGAGTTACAGGTATTAAAGCTGCCAAAAGATAAAGAAACAAATTTCAGCTGCTAACAGCTTCAGATGGTCCTCCCTCTCAAGACTGTTAAAAAATTTTAAATGCCCACAGATGCCTAAAAAGTCTTTAAAGCCCAAAAGAATAAAGCTATACTGAAAGGCAGGGTGGATATACACATACAGGGAGTCCTTTCCGGGCTTTACAAGCATGCCATGCAATTCTGCGTTACAGTAACAGCTCTACCACTTACTACTACTATGACCTTGGACAAATTATTTAATTTTTTAACTAAGTCTCACTTTCTTCATTTATAGCATGAAGATAATAACATCCCCAGTTCATAGGGTTGCTGTGAGAAATAAAGAAAATAAGCAACATAAACTGCTTAGCATAGTGCTTAGGACCTAAAAAAGTAATAAAAGTTAGTTCAGTGATTACTATATTATAACGTGGATTATCTTACATTCTTTTCCTTATCTGATTTTTTCCAAGGTTTACAAGAGAGATATTGCTATCCCCATTTTTACGGATGGGCAAAGGTTAAGTTCAAGACGTAAATCTCAAAAATGGCAGAGCCAGAATTCCACTAGATCTGTCCAGATCTGTCCTGCTCCACGCTCTAGCACTGCAGGGAAGGAAGATGCTCCTTTGGCCCCTCCAGTCTCACGCCCGCCCTGCGCACTGAGGCTCCCAGCACATGTCTGGGGAATGAGGCAGTGACTGAATAGGCAGGTCCTCAAGGGTGAATATACACTTCTAGATCCACTACTGTACCTATCACTGCACCTTACTCAACGCATTTAAAAGGATACTTGTGGGATTTAAATCAGTGGAATATGAGAAATAAACTCAAGGACTTATCTGCCTATTACCATGCAAAAAAGGGAAGAGTAATTGTTTTCCATTCTGCAGTTCTACTCACTAATTTAATTAAAAGATAAATTCTATTCATTCAATATTTATTGAGCACCTAACTCTGGGGCAGGCTCAGTACTAGGTGCCTGGGATGCATGTGAAGAGCAGAGAGAAGGTATCAGCCTTGTCTACGTTACCCATCAAAGTGAGGATTCACACACAACAAATAATTTCAAGCACCACGAGCAACGTGAAGGAGAAGTGCAGGATACTATGGAAATCTATGGCAAGGGTACCTCCTCGACTCTGCAAAGGGGCCTGGAAATTTTCCCTGAAGTAACATTTAGCTGAGATCTGAGGATGACAAAGTGGAGAGTGACCATTTTCTAAGCAGAGACACGACATGTAAAAGACAATGCAGCAGAAAGGACCCAAGAATGTAGAGGAACTCAGGAAGAAGAAACCAGTGACTGGAACAGAGAATAAGGTGAGAGGGGCTTGGCAGGAGGCTGGAGAAGGGACAGACACAAGATTACACAGGACTTGTAGACCACGTTGATCAATTTGGGATGGTACCTTAAGTACAACGGAAATCATTCAAAGGATTGAAAAAAGGGGTACTACAATCCAACTGGGATTTTCAAAAGAACACTCTGGCACCTGAGTGGAGACAGGGGGTGGGGTGTACAAGCAGGGATAGGAGTCAGAAAATCCCTCCAAGCAGTCTGGGCTCAAGCAGTTGTGGCTTGGACTGGAGTGGTGCCTGCAAAGAGTGATTTGAACAGAATGGAAATTTATTTGAGAATAGAACCAGTAGGTTTGGATTTAATATGGAGTAAAAGAAGAAGGAGGTGTCAAAAATTACCTTTAAGGGAAAAAAATTGGTAACTTTACAGTGGACAGACCTGGGAAACACTACCTCAGCCAGGTGATCAAGGTCAACATCATCAGTGAAATGTCATGTTGACAGCAGGGACCCGTAATGTGATGTGATAAAAAGGGCGCTGCACCTCTGCAGTCATCCTTCCCAAAAGCCATAACCTCAGTCTAATTGTAAGAAATACAAGAGACAAACCCAAATTGAAGGACATCATACAAAATACCTGATCTGTCAAGGTCAACAAAAACAAGGAAAGTCTGAGAAACTGTCACAGTCCAGAGAAGCCTAAGGAGACGTGATGGCTAAATGTAATGTGGCGTCCTGGACAGAGTCCCAGAACAGAAAAGGACATTAGGGGAACACTAAGGAAATCCTAATGATGTGTGGAGTTTAGTTTATAATAATGTATCAATACTGGTTGATTGGTTGGGGAAAATGTTCCATATTAATGTTAATAGGGGAAACAAGGTGTAGAGTACATCAGAACGCTCTGTAATATTCTTGCAACTTTTCTGTGAATCTAAAACTATTCTAAATGTAAAAGTTTATTTTAAAACTGACCCTCAGGCCTGACTCAAGCGTCCCCATCCCAGAGGCCAAGAGGAAAGGTGCAGTCAACTTACTTGGATATGTCTGAGAAATCAAATAAAATAAGCACTGAAAAATGTTCCTTATATTTAACAACTTTGAGATCACTTCTGAGCTAAGAAAGGAGTTTCAGCAGAATAATGGAAGCTAAATCCAGATTAAAGAGTCTGAATAAGAGGTGAAAAATTAGGGGGAAAAAAACAACAACTACAAGAAGTTTGGCTTTCGGATTTGTACACCTAAGTTCACAGCAACATTACTCACAATACCCAAAAGTGGAAGCAACCCAGGTGTCTCTTGATGGATGAATGGATAAACAGGCTGGTATATACATAATGGAGTATTATTCAGCCTTAAAAAAGGAAGGACATTCTGACACATGCTACAACGTGGATGAACTTTGAGGACATTATGCTAAGTGAAATAAGCCAGTCACAAAAAGACAAATACTGTATGATTCCACTGATATGAGTTACTGAGAGTAGTCAAACTCACGGAGACAGAAAGTAGAATGGAGGGTGCCGGGGGGCTGGGGGGAGGAAGGAATAGGGAGTATTATTTAATGGATACAGAGTTTCAGTTTTGCAAGATGAAAAGAGTTTGGGAGATGGACAGTGGTCAGAGTTGCACAACAATGTGAATTAACTTAATGTCAAAGAACTGTATATTTAAAAACAGTTAAGATGGTAAATTTTATGTTATGTATATTTTATCACAATTAAAAATTTTAAGAAAGAAGTCTGGCTCTCAGAACATTAAATCCATATCAAGCTATAATGACCTAGAATGAAAACTATTTGAAGCTGGACAACTGTAACCAAAACTAGCACTTCCCAAACACTTCCCTAATGATGTGTGACACAAGACACATGGATTAAAGATGCTGACCCCTCACACTCTGCAAGGGGGCCTGAGTCACCCAGACCCCTAACCAGTGGTCTCTGACCTCAAGAGCACTCTTCCATTAACCCAGTATGCCCTATAAATATTTTTATTTTTGATGGGTTCTAAAATGTGAGAAAAGCTGGCAAGCAACAGCTAGAGAACAAAGATTAGAGATTATTTCAATTCCATTTTCAGTGGCAAGAAAAGTTTCTTTATTGTGACCTCAACTTACAGAAACTAGCAACGAATCATTTAGAGAAACAAATGAATGTCTACTACAAAGTCACACTCCACTTCTGATAGATCTTTAAGAACAGAACAAGAGCAACAATTCTCTCTTCATGATACGCTAGATTGACAAAAACTATAATCAGCATGTAAGGAAAACAAGGAAAAAACACCGTGGTACTGATGTAGGCACAGAATAAACAGATCAATGAACAGAGAGCATCCGGACAAAGAACCACATGTTCACAGAAATTTAGCACAAGGTAAAGGTAACATTTCAAATCAGTAGGAAAGGATCAGTGATTCAATAATAAGCATCTACTTAGGGGGAAAAATGAAATCAGAGCTCTATCTCACCTTACCCATATACAAAAACTGGTTATCTCTATTAAATATCTAAGGATAAAAATTCTAAACAAAGAAGAAAATCTATGGAGAATACTTAATCACTGGAGTGAGGAAGACTCTCCTAGGTATATTATCAAGGCCAGAAAGATTCAGAGTTTGCATGATGCACAGGACTGCCATGAAGACGTAATGACTTCAGAAAATTAAGACTGAAACATTTAAATCAGAAAGAAAAAGGATGAGGAACCCACTAGAAAAAAGAGCAAAAGAATGGACAGACTATTCAAAAAAGTAACACAAGCAGCCAAAACATGCAAAATCTCAGGAATATACAATGCAAATTAAAAGGAGACATGACTTTTTCACCTACTGGATTGAGAAAGATTTTAAAAACTGTAATACCTAGTGTTGGTCAGAGTTTGGGGAAATGGACGCACTCATATTCAGCTATGGAGAGCACAAACTGTTACCTTTCTAGAGGGCACATGACACATGTTTACACTCATGGAGAAGCAACTCTATTGGTGGGCCTCTCTCCTAAGAAAATACCCGGAGAAGTGTGCAAAAATATGTGAATGAGAATGTTAAGGGCTTCACTGATTATAAGAGCAGAACACTGAGACAATCAATAATGGACTGCTTTACAATTTTTATAGAACAGCCATGCTCTCTGCAGCTACGTACATCCTCCTCCACATCCATGTACTGGTGTGGAAAATGCCCACGACAGATTGGGGCACAGGGAGAAAACCGGTTAGGGAAGAGGTACATGTGACTCCTCGTGTGTTGGGGGGGTGGGGAGTGGGAGGAGGACTGTACACTCACACACACATATATATACACATACAGATATATACACACACACTATACACACACATACACACGACTTACATATGCACTTCAAAGTCCTGAGAAGGATATAAATCAAATCATTGACAATGGTTATCTCCTAGGGCGTACAGGTTTTCTTAAAAGTTTCAATGTTTAATCTCTATACGCCTTCATTAGCATTTTTCCAATGACCATTTATTACTTTTATAATTAAATATGTTTATATACTTTTATAATAAAAAATATAATAAAGCGATTTCTATGGAAGGTATAGATTACCTAGTGCAAAATGGATGTGGGTCTTTCTGTATGCTCCCTCTTCCTCTTTAGTATGTGAAGTCCTTCAAATATAAGGCAAGTTTCAGCTATGACTGAACAGTCTTAAAACATCTGCACAAAGGAACACCCCATACTTAGCAGTCAGAAGTTAGATCTTCTTAAGCTATGACAAAGTTATATATGGCACTGGAACCCTCAAATAAAAAGCATAAGATTCAGCAAATAAAGGGTAATCTTCTCCAAGCATGCCTAAATTAGAAGGGGTTATGGCCTGTCAACAGGATTTCAAGCAAACAAGATCACCACGAGGCTAAACTGAGGAAAGGCCACAAGAAACACTCACTACAGGATCAGTCCAATTAACCTACGAGAAGAGGAAGTGCAAGGATTTAACTTTAACCTGAATACACAGCCATTGCAGTGAACCCCAGCTCAACTGGTTCAATTGGCATAAAACCACCGATACACACACACCACTCTAAGGCAGTATAACGCTTAAACCAAGAGCAAGACCGGTTGTAAAAGAACTTCAATACATAAATCAAGATATATCCCAATTGATTTTAAAATTACTAAAAACAGTCACCTCTCAATTGGGTAATGCCCTGAAGGATAAGCAGATCTGTAAATCATATTAATACAATTGAGAAGCATACAGGGAATAAACTAATGCCATGAAACAAAGCTAACTCAAAGAACTCAAAACATAATTGAATAGTTAAATCCTTTAAAAGCAAATATAATTGTAATTTGAATTGGGGATATCAGCACTAATATCCCTTCAATATGTCTTCATCCACAACTGATCTCATTTTGGTCCCTCAGTGGGAGATAAGAGAAAATACAGATTGGTGTCTGACTCCAGTTCCTGGCACAGAGCTCCTAAAACCCCTGTAAATTCCTAAGTGATAAGAGCACTAGGAGCATCTTTAGTTCTAACCAGAGGACTCTGAACAGACTCCTGAATGGCTCCTGGATCGGGGCTGGTCACCAGAAAGACCAAGCCATGAAGAGAAGCTTGGAATTTTCTCTCCCATTTCTCTAGAGGGGAGCGGGACTGGAAATGGCACTAATAATTGATCATAAGGAAGCCTCCATCAAATCTCAAGAGTACGGGGTTCAGAAAGCTTCCAAGCTGGCGAACACATCCACACAGGGAGGCTGACGCACCCCAACTCCAAGGGGACAGAAGCTCCTGTGTCGGGACCCTCCCAGCCCTCGCCCTGTGTACCTCTTCATCTCGGTAATCATCTGTATCCTTTATCGTATCCCTTAACAAACTGGTAAAGATAAGTAAGTGTTTCCCTGAGTTCTGTGAGCCACTCTAGCAAATTAATTGAACCTGAGGAACGGGTCATGGGAACCCCAGATTTACAGCCAATCAGTCAGAAGCACCAGTGACAACCTGGACTTGCAATTGGCATCTGAAGGAGGTGGGGGGCACGCATCTTGTGGATTGAGCCCTTAATTTGTGGGATCTGATGCTATCTCCAGGTAGATAGTGTCAGAATTGAGTTAAATTGTAGGACACCCAGCCGATGTCGCACAGAATTGCTTGGTGAGGGAAAACCCCCACATATCTGGTATTAAAAGTGTTGTGAGTGTGGGAGTGGTGTGAGAGTAAAGGAGAAACACAGGAGGAGAACTGAGTCTTTCCAACACACTTGGATTCCACAATTCATTCCTTCCCATTCCTGGGATCCTGTACCATTAATTCAGTCATACAATTATTTACTGAGCACCTACTACTGCCAGGCACCATTCCAAACTCCGGGGATATAGCAGCAAATAAAACAAAAGTTGCTGTATCCGCCCTGCTGTATCTTGCATTCCAGTGGCCTAAGATGCATCAATGCCACCCACCACTTAAAACTATATCCCACTGTCCACCCCCATCTCAGCTCCCATCTCTCCTAATAGGCTCTATTTTCTTCTCTTTTTATAATGCACTTAGCACCTTACTTTATTTTCAGTCTCCCCTTTAAAATGTAAGCTCGCTGAAGACAGGCATGGTTCTTATGTTTTGTGTACTCCGAGAGCTTAGAATACTGCCCAGCATACAGACACTCAAATATTTGTGGACCTAATGACTGCCTTCTCTTCTCACTATGGTCTCTCTTCCTAAGAGAAGTCACTCACATCCACCCTATCTGTAAAACAAAACAATGTGCTCTTTTCTACACCCCTACCCCAGCTTTCCCCTCTATAGCCAAGCTTCTTTCAAGAAGTTGCAGAGCGGCTGTAGTTTGCACTGCTCCTGACACACTCTACCTAATCCTACCCTCCAGCCACCTCATGCTTCTCTCACTTGTCAGATGTGCCAGGCTTTTCTCCACTGGAAAGCCTTCCCACAGGCTTCCCTCTGTCTAGAACACTTTTCTCTCTGGTCACTGATCTCATCAAGCTAACTCCTAAACCACAGGTTCTAAAAATATCACTTCCTAAGACAGACTTTCTCTGGCTTCTGATCTACAGGAGATCCTCCTCTCTCGTAGCAGCCTGTATTTTTCCTTCATAACACTTTATACGATTTTGTAAGTATCTACCTAATCTTATGATTATCTGCTTCATGGCCATTTCCCTTCGAAGGCAAACTGTCTTGATCACCACTACATAAATCCCCAGGGACCAGAACAGTGCCTGAAAGAAGGAGCTCAACTGACCAACTCAATGGCTGGCTGTCTCACTAGCAAAGGCAAGTTCAATATTTATTTTGTCCACTCTTATGTATCTGATGACAAACACACTGTCTGGCACTGAGAGAATGTTTAACAACACTTACCAAATAAATGCTGAATAAATACAAAGAAAGGGGGTGGGGACACCACAATCCTATGTGCCAGGGAGAAAAAAAACACTGGTACCATCTTGGCATCTTGATATATACAACCTCCTAAACATTTTTACTTAAGTGTGTTTTTCTATAGCGTCCAGCTCCTGCAACCCAGGTGGCTTGTCCAGCATCCAACTACTGCAGCACATGCAGTTTCCCCAGCATTCAGCTCCTGCAGCGCATGCTTCTCAGGCCTCCTGGAGACCGCAGCACACAGAGGCCAGCAACACCCAGCAGCCAGCAGCTTGCCCCAGCAACCTGACCTCAGGTGGTTTTAGAGCAGGGTGCCTCTAGTGAGACATCTCCCCATGAAGAGCTTTTCTACAGCACATGAGAGAGTGACTTATGGCAAGTTCCAGAAGGCAGATTTCCATCAAGATGCACCAGCATGACATCATAGCGACTTCTCTCCATCATGCAGCCCTCAGGACAAGGTCTGGGTCTCAGTCCTGGGGGCAGAGGGGTCTCTTCCTTAGGGGCTTTATCTCAGCCCTAGAGATAGCAGCTGCTCTGTATATTTGCTATTCTTATAATTTTTAGAGTTTTCTTCACTTTTTACTAGCCAATATCTCATTATTTCAATACCCTGTCATAGTTAAAAATTCTTCATATTAAACTTTTTCTTTCAATTTACTGTTTGGTTTTTCTCTCCTGACTGGATCCAGACTGACACAGATTTGGAATTAATTTCTGTTTGTGGTGTAAGGTAGGGGTCACAATTCTTTTTTTTCCACATAAATATTAATTAACCAAACACGATTTATTAAGAAGACTGTTCTTTCTCTACTATTCTGCAGTGCCTCCTGTGTAATAAATCAAGTGTCCAGGAAACAGTGGGTCTGTGCCTGGACTTTTTTGGTCAGTTGGTCTACCTGTCTAGCCTTTTACTAAAACCATCTTCTTTTAATTACTACAGCCGTAAAATAAGCCTTGTTATCTAGTAGAGTAAGTCTGCTCAGTTTGTCGTTCTTCAAAATTATTTGGGCTATTGCTGGCTGTTTACATTTCCCTGTACAGTTTGTCAAGTTCCACCAAAAAAAAGAAGTCTGCTGGCATTTTGATTGGTATTATACCAACGGCATAGACGAATTTGGGAAAATTGACATCTTACAGTACTGAGTATTCTAATCTATGAACACGGTACATCCTTCTATTTATTTAGGTCTTCACCTTGTTGATAATGTTTATTGTTTTCTCTATAAATGCCTTGCATTTCTTTAGATTTATTCTGAAAAATCTGTTTATGCTATTGTAAATAATATCTTTATTACATTTTCTGTTTGTTGTTGGTATACAAAATTGCAATTCTATCCAGAGTTACCTTGAATCTTGCCACCTTATTTACTAATTGTAATAAGTTATAAGGAAATTTTTTGGATTTTCTACATATATAATCACGTCATCTACAAAAATCATAGTTTTATTCTTTCCCTTTCTGATCCTTGTACCTTTTATTTTTCTTGTCTTATTGAACTAGCTAGGACTTCTAAGAAAACAATAAACAGAAGTGATAATGGTGAAATAACTTATTTCTTTCCCAGTCTCAGGAGGAAAACTTTCAACAGTTCACCATTAAACATGATGTTTGCTATAAGATTTTTCTAAGTAATTTCTATCAAATTAAGGAAGTTACCTTTTACTCATAATATGCTAGGGATTTCATTGTGAACAGATGCTGAATTTTATCAAAGGCAATTTTTGCATCTGTTGACATTATCACTTTATTTTTCTACTGTATCCTATTAATTTAGAGATTTATATTGATTGATTTTTCAAACAGTAACCCTATCTTTACAATAAGCCTTATACTGTGATTTAAATCTTTTGAAATTTGTCAACATTTGCTTTACAGATCAGCAATTTTGATAAATATTCCATGTGCATATGAAAAAAATGTAGTCTATAGTTATAAGGAACAGTGTCCTATTTCCTACTTCATTTTATTCTATATTTCATTTTCAATATTTATTATTATTAATTAGTTCCCTCTTCTACTGTATCTATTCTACTGGTATACCCATTGAGATCTCCACTAGGTCAAGTTTATTAACTGTGTCATTGAGATCTTCTATATTTATACCAATTCTTTGTTTACTGTCTCAGTTAATAAAGTGTATTAAAATTGTCTTTTGTTAGTTTTGTCAATTTTTGTTTTATGTATTTTGAGGCCATGTTTTTGGGGCCTACAGATATAGGACTATTGAATTGAGTTTTTTATCATTATGAAATGTCTTTCTTTATCCCTAGTAAAGCTTTTCTGCCCTAAATTCTACTTTATTAATGTAGGCACAGCAGTTTTCTTTTGGGTAGCGTTTGAGTGATATATCCTTTTCTACCATTTTACTTTGTACTTGTATGCATCCTTATAAGCAGTACAGAGTTGTGATTCAGTTTGTTTTTTAATCTAATCTCTGTCTTTTAATTGAAAATTTCAGTTCATTTTTATTTAATATAATTTCTGGTATCTTGGATTTACATCTATCATCTTAGTTTTTGCTTCCTATTTTTCCTGCATGTTCTATATGTTTCTTTTTCTGTCTTCCTGCTTTCTTTTGGATTAATCAAGCTTTACTTGACTCCTTCTCCTTGTCCTCCATATTTTCTATTAGTTTGATAGGTATATATTCCTTTAATAAATATCCTAGATGGGGCTGGCCCCATGGCCGAGTGGTTAAGTTCATGTGCTCTAGCTTCGGCAGCCCAGGGTTTCGCCAGTTCAGATCCTGGGCCCAGACCTAGCACCACTCATCAGGCCATGCTGAGACAGCATCCCACATACACACTAGAAGGACCTACAACTATCATATACAACTATGTACTGGGGGGGCTTTGGGGAGAAGAAGAAAAAAAAAGATTGCAACACATGTTAGCTCAGGTGCCAATGTTAAAAATAAATAAATGAATAAATAAATATCCTAAAGATTACAACATGCATCCTTGACTTATCAAAGTCTTAGGTAAATTAATATTTTTTACCACTTCCTGGACAATGCAAAGACCTCAGGATAATAACTTTATTTACATCCCCACAACTTATATGCTGTTACTATATTTTTTAATTCCATATATATTTTAAACCACACAAGACATTATTATTATTGTTTTATACATCGATATTTGCATTTACCCTCTCTTTGGTCATCACTTTTTCCTGCACCTTAAAGCTACCATATCCAAGATCATTTCCCTTCTGCCCAAAGAAGAATCTTTATTATTACTTCCTTTAGCACAGGCCTAGCATGTGATTAATTCTTTCCATTTTTGTTGATCTAAAAAGGTGATATTTGTTTTCACTTTTGAAGGATTTTTTGCTGAATATTAGAATCTAATCTGGCTGTTTATCTTCTTGTTTACATTTTGAAAATACCATTCCACCACTGTCTTCTGACTTCCACTGTTTCTGTTGAGAAATTAGCTGTCAGTCTTATTGCTCTTTTAAATGTAATTTTTCCCTGGCTACCTTTAAGATTTCCTCATTATCTTTGGTTTTCAGCAACATTATGTTTAAGTGAGATTTTATTTGAATTTATCTACCTGGTTTGGAGTCTACAAATCTGTGAATTGAAGCTTTTGTCTGTGATAGACAATTCTCAGGCATTATTTCTCTAAATACTGTTTCTGCACTGTCCCTCCTTCCTTTCCTACTGGGATTTCAATTACTCATGTTAAACATTTTCACTGAATTTCATGTCTCACAATCTTTTATGTATTTCCCTTTGTTTTTCTCTCCATATTTTATCCTTCTGAATATTTATTTTCAATTTATTACTACTAATCTACTGTTAAACCCATTCGTTGCAATCTTAATATCAATTAATTAAGCTACAGTCCTTCAATTCTAGAATTTACATTTGGTTCTTTTTTTTTTTAGTTCCAGTTCCCTGATTCTTAATTTTGTTTTTTATTTCTTTAAACATATATAGTACCCTTTGCTAAAAACTTCATTATCTGGATCCCTGTGGATCCACTTGCATAGTCTGTTGTTTCTCTTGATTTTCAGGCAAATTGTCTTACATTCTCATCTGGAAGGTAAGCACCAGACATCAGAAATAAATGCAGAGATCACCTGCAGCTCTGGGTAATGTTATTTTTCTTCCAGAAAGGATTTACATTTGCTTCTGTCAAGATCACCCTGATACAACTGAGGATTGAGAGAATGTGAAGTCAGACTTCAGCACTTGTAAGAGACTATTATTCCTAGGATACAGGCCTTTGGGACCTCTACTCAAAGCCTAAGGAGTTTTCCAGGGCCCCTCCTCTCTGACCAATACCAAAGTTCAATTTTTGTCCCCCACCCTCCAGTCCCTCGAATCTATCAAAATTCTGCTCAGTTTTCCAGCTTCTCACTTGCCTGCCTCTTCTTGAATCAGCAAATCCCACTAGGGCAGAGACGAATGCAAATCTGATCTCACATCTGTGAGCTTCCCTACTCTCCCAGATCTCAGCCACAGAAATCTTCACTGTTTTGTTAGCCCTCCATTACCTTCACACAAATTTTGTTTTAACTTTTGTCCAGTTTTTCTACTTGCAGGAAAGAGCGCCCACCCACTTAGTCTACCACTGACAAACATTGTCCCCAATCCCATATTTTCTATCTTTGTGGATTTATACAGTAGTCCCCCTTTATCCAAGAGGGATACATTCCAAGAGCCCAAGTGGATGCCTGAAATCACAGATAGTACCAAACCCAATATATACTATGGGTTTTTTCCTATACATATATACCTATGATAAAGTTTAATTAATACATTAGGCACAGTAAGAGACTGACAACAACTTCTCTTTCACATAAGTGAATTGCCAGCATCACTACTCTAGCACTTTGGGGCCATTATTAAGTAAAGTAAGGGTGACCTGAACACAAGCACTGCAATACCACAACAGTTGATCTGATAACTAAGATGGCTACTAAGTGACTAATGGGCGGGTAGCATATACAGTAGAACAACACAAGATTTCATCATGCTACTCAGAACAGCATGCAATTTAAAATCTATGAATTGTTTATTTTTGGAATTTTCCATTTAATCTTTTCAGACCATAGCTGACCACAGGTAACTGAAACTGCAGAAAGTGAAACTGCAGATAAGGGGGGTACTACTATATCTTTTGTGATTCCTTTCTGTCATTTTACCAAAATTTTGGAAGGAAGTGGAGATAAATACATTTTACAGTTACTCATCACTCCTTAACCAGAAATCTCCAGTTACTCATTTTATTGATAGATCTTTTATATATTAGGGATATTAAACTTATGTCTGTCAAATATGTGACAATTACTTCTCCCAGTTTTCCATTTACATTTTAATTTTATAGTATTTTTAGCACACAGAAATGGTGAATTTATACGCAATCCAATTTATCAGCCTTTTCCTTTCTAATTTCGGTGTCATGATAAGAACACTGAATCTATGTAAATGTAGACCTGTATTGTCTTCTAGTATTTTTATTGTTTCCACTTTTTACATTTAATTTTTAGATTTATTTTGGCATAAGGTATGAAAGAGAGACCTAATCTTATTTTTTTAATTGATAAGCCAACTGTCCCAAATACATTTAAATAAACAACCTTCCACTTCCTCCTCTACACAGTACCTTAATCACAAATAAATCAAAAAATATTTTCTTCACATTTCTTTAATTTTACTTTGCAATCTGACACTGCTGATCCCTACTGTTCATTCTCCTTACTACTCTGTCCTCTCTGTTTCTGTAACCCTCCCAGTTCTATTCCTCTCCAATTATTCCTTCTGAGTCTCCTTCATAAGCTCAATTTCCTTACTATTTCTTTCATCCCTTCTCATTTTTCAGAGAGGATGGTAGAAATGGTTCATTTTCAGAACCTCTCTCTTTTCTCATTCTCCCTACTCTCTTTGGGAAATTTCACCTGTACTGTCATTTCTTCCTGCTCTCTCAAGTTCCCAGATCTATATCCAATTGCCTTCTGGGATCTCCACTTAAACGTTCCACAGATGCTCTAAGCTCAACTATACAAACATAGGTTCAGTGTCACCTGAGATCCGCTCTTCTTTCTGTATTTCATTATCTACAGTACCACTGCCACTCAAGCCAGAATTTCAGTAATTCTTCCTCTCCTTCACCATCACATGTTAGAGGTCATGATAAATCCTACTGATTCTAGCTCGCTGGTCAGACCCTTCTCTAGTGACACAGCCTAAAAACCGGTCTTAATTATCTCTGGTTTGGATTCCTCCCCAGATTCTCAACTTCCCTCCAAAGCATTCTCTAAAGTGCCCACAGAGTGACGCGTAAAATGAAAATCTGAGCATTCTACTTTTCTGAGTAAAATCTTTCCATTGATCTCTATCACTTACGAGGTAAAAATGTAAACCCAGCATGGCATACAAGGCCTGCTGTGAGCTGGCTGCTGTCTATCTCTCTAACCTTAACTCATCCATCTCTCTCCTTAAGCCCTAAGCCAGCCAGACCTAATTACCCAAACAAGTTAAACTACTGCCTTCTTCTGGTCCTTTGCACATGTAGTTCCTTCAGCCTGGAAAGACTTCGTGCTAATTCTCTTTGCCTCGTAAACTCCTAATCATCTTCAAAATACAGCTTTAGCTGTGATTTTTTTATCAAACATCCACCATTTATATGCCTCAAATTTATCTCGTACATATCAACTTCATAATTCCATTATATCCCTTTTCATATCATATTGCAATTATCTTTTTCTGTCTGTCTTCCCTATATGACTGTGACCACCTCTTATTTACTTCCCAATGGCCAGGCTTACCTTAGGGCCTGGGGCACACAGTAGGCACTCAAAATAATTACTGAACAAAAAGATTAACAGACACAATGCTTAATTAACAAACTAGTTTATAAAAATTATCAAAAATGTATTTCTTAATGGAAAACTATAGTGACATTTGACTCAAATCATAAATCCCTAGAATCTCATTATGTAACAAACGTATCTCTGAAGTCTTACAAATAGTTTAGAGGCACTGTAAGTAATACAAAGAGCTTTATATTATAAACTTAACCCATGTATAAATAATATGTTTGGGGGCTCCTGTTAGTTAAGGAGTTAAATCACCTCATTCAAAAAAACATGCTATATATGTTCTACACCAAGAGAAGAAGCTAAAAGTCTACATAACTACAGCCAAAATTTTTCTAATTTTGAATGCAAATAGTACAAGATACTCTTTGTTTTTGAACTTTTGTAAAAACCTTCACATTCATTTCCTAACTGTGGTACAACTAGAGCCCCAGGCAGGAAAGCTGCCTATCTTTTTTCATGTGGGCAATTGCTTCCTGATTACAAAGAGAATAAAAAGAGCCATAACAAACATTCAAATGAAAAGTGGCTCCATGTAAATGGAGAGTAGATAAGAGTATTTTCCAGTAAGTTTTAGATCATGATAACGTTTTGATTTCTCAGATTATCAAAATAGATTTGATATAAAAGTTTTAATGAATCTGTAAAGTCTACTTTTAAGTACAAAAAAATCTTAGTTCAAATTTTAAAATCAAATATATATAGTGAAAAGTGATAGAAATATCCCATTATCTATTTTCAAAACTTACTTATGGACCTGCCAGGAGACGTGGAGACCTTGTGAACAAACGGATCCCGGTCTCTACCTCTAGCTTCCCTAGGAATAACAGTTCAGAGTAACAGAGATACCAGGTGATGGAAGCAATCACTACCCTGAAACGTCTAGCTCTCAAGGAGTATTTAAATCATCCATGTTAACATGTTCTAATCATTAAAAGCTAGAAAACAAAGACTATAACATCCTGCGCCCCTAGAACTTTGTAAACCACACTAATTTCACTGTCTACACAATGAAGCGCGAATTCATGTCTTTTGTGTGTTTTGCAATATGGATTTACAGAAGACTGCATGATAACAAAGCAAACTCTTGTGGAAGCCCCACTCATAACAAAGAAGAAAGTGTTCCGACATCCAAATTTCCTTTTCACAACCCCCCTCCCCCAAAGGGAAGCGACAAATAGAAATGGCAAGCAATAGGATACATTGGAGTATATGAGGAAGACATTTGGTGTAAACCTAATTCGGCCTGACTGTTTTTTCCAAAAAGGGGCTGACTGTGGCCATTGGGCATGCGTTGTATATTTGCTTGAAACATTTCCTATGGCAAGAACAAATGCCCTTAAGATAAAGGTGCAACTATCCCCCACACTGGCATTTCCTTAGGGATAAGCATCTCTCCTTAGGCTAGGAACTGATTGCTGTGCTCACCTGTGACCACCCAGCCCAAGACAACCAGACCTGCCACCCTGCTGTGTTCACCCAGACAGGAGACCTACCTGCTGTGTCCATCAATCGGTGTGCCAACAGAGCAGTCTCACGACTACTGTAAAAGGGACATTTCAATCATATGTAAAACATCCTGTTTGGGGGTATATAACCACTCTGCGCACCCCACTTCTTCGGTGCCCTTTCTTCCTTTGGGAAGAAAGGCCCCAGGCCACGGTCCTCACATTTTAGCTCAGAATAAACTCTCCCAAATTTTCATTTATAGATCGGTTATGGATTATTTTTGTCGACAGAACCAAGATCCTGACTTTTGTACTAATCATTTCCTTGTTTTTCTTTAGCGTTTTCAACCTGTGGCAGTTATGTTTAAATAACAGCTTTACTGAGAAAAAATTCACACACCATAAAGAGTACTTTTAGGATATTCACAGAGTTATGTAACCGTAGCTGGGGCCATGTTTACCTCTATCGATGTGGTTAAGCTGGGATTTCCCAGGATCCCCTTCCCTGAGTCTGCCCAAGATTTAAAAGGTGGAAGTGGAACAGCCTCCAATCTCTGAAGAGTTGTGGAGTTAGAGGTAGTGAAAGATAAAAACCAAAGTGCCAGAGAGTTCCAGCTTATCTACATATCCTCTTCCAAACTAGCTTTGTTCCCCAATTGCTGGCCCTGTTGACTGTGAAAGATGACACTAGTGGAGTCATATTAAAATAGAGCCAGAGCAGCCATTTCAGAGGGAATGCCTTGCATGTCTTGTTTTATCTTCCAAACTGGACCAAACCACCAACACTCCAAGAAGTCACTAAGAACAAGAATATACTATCTGTGAGAACTGATGGAACTGGACCTTGCTGATGACCAGACTGCTAACCAATCAATGAAGTACAAGTCTAGTCTTTGCCCTGGTGACCAACCAAATCTCAAGCCAATCTACGAACTACAAACGTAGCCTTATCTTATCTAGCACCAATGAACTCTTCTTTAATACAACCCATCTCATCTTTTTTCCCACAAAAACTCTGAACCCAACTCCTGTAATCAGGACACAATCTGGATTTCTACCTGAATCTGTACTCCCCAAATTGCAATTCTTTGATCCCAAATAAACACTTTGCCTCTCAAACTGGTTCCTGTTTTTGTACATTGACATTGTCACTGACAAAGCCCCAGGAACTCAATGGTGGACCAGAAAGCATTTTCCAAATTGTTTTCTTCTTTTTTCATGTTAAGCAGGTGCTTAACATCACCAACCACCCTGAACCAGACCAAGCCTCATGCAAGAGCCACGCCTATGACCTTTGCCTTATTTTTACTGCTAAAATCTCCTCTCCAGGAGGAGCTTAGGCCTTATTACCATAACCTGCAGTGTACTGGAAGCATGTTTTCCAACTGAGCCTGTGCAAGCAAACAGCCACCTCTCCCTTTTGAATATTCATTCCCCACCTGAAATAAAAGGTCCCTGCTTCCCTTTGTTCAGGGATGCCATGACTTTGGAAATGATTCTATGTGGTCTCCTATTAGCTGCAAACATATCTTAATTTGTGTGACAACTATCTCTGGTGGAGAGTGTGATTTACCTTGCCAAGAAGCAAACCCACTTTTGGTTTGCTAACAACATGAGCAAGAGAAGACTCCCTCAGGGCGGCCCGTGGCCGAGTGGTTAAGTTTTTGTGCTCCGCTTTGGCGGCCCAGGGTTTCGCGGGTTCAGATCCTGGACGTGGACATGGCACCACTCATCAAGCCATGCTGAGGCAGCATCCCACGTGCCACAACCAGAAGGACCCACAATTTAAAAAAATATATACAACTATGTACACGGGGGCTTTGGGGAGAAAAAGGAAAAAAATTAAATCTTCAAAAAAAAAAAAGACTCCCTCTCCCCAGCTCTTGACCCCCAACCCCCACTCAAGCCTTCGACTACCACTAGCTGCTGGGCAGCAGACCTAAGAAAGTGGTAGCCAGGCAGAGGTGACAGCTTTTCCCAGATTCCTTTGTGGTCCCCCTCTAGCAGCTGTTCACGCCTGGCATCGCAGACCCCCTGCAGACTGCCTGAGCCACCCACGCCAGTGCTTCAGGGGGTGGTTCCTGACTCTTCTCTGACTCTAATTTTTCCTCTGGGCTTTACTTGTTTCAGCTTCTCCCACAGTTGTATATGGTCTTATTGCTGTAATAAATAAATCCCTTATTCCATAATACTCATAGTTGTTCTGCTTCCCTGACTAAATCTTGACCCATATACACTAGCTAGTTCTATTTCCCCGAACGACAGTTTAGCATTGACTGGTGTTGAACTCTACAAAAGCAGAATCAAAACTGTATTTTGTGAGATTCCTCCAAGCTGTTGCGTGTAGCTGTATTGTGCTCATTTCTCACTGCTCTTTAATAATCTATTTCCTACTATATACCATTTCAATGAACTTTTTATTGAAATACTATATACAGAGAAGACCACAAATCATAAGTGTATTTGTGTGTATCTATGTACATGTATCACACCCACAATCAAGAAATAGAACATTACCAGCACCCCCAGAAGCCTCACTAATATACCATGCCTACCCTCCACAGGTGACTACTCCAGACTTCCAACCCATAAATTAATTTCTCCTGTTACTGAACTGTTATTGAACTTGTACCCAGAATCATACAATATATAAATTTGAAAGTCTGGTTTCTTTTATGCCAAATTATGTTTGTGAGAGTTATTCGTCTCTTGAATATAGCATCAGTTCATTCATTTTCATGGCTGTACAGTTTTACATTATATGAATATATCACAATTAATTTTTCCATTCTGTTGCTGGTGAGCATTTGTGATGTTTCTAGTTTTGAGGAATTTAGAATCACCCTCCTGAGAACATTCTTGTACATATTCTTTGGTACACATATGCACATATTTCTGTTGGGAATATATATGAGGAGTGGAACTGATGAGACACGTGGAGTGTATGTCTTCCACTCTGACAGATAACTAGTTTTCCAACATTAATGTGGATGCCCCTCAGCAGTGTATGAAAGCTCCCACTGCTCTGATCCTTGCCAGCACTTGACGCTATCTTTTCTAATACAGTCGTTTGGGAGTATAACAGCATCTTGCTGTGGTTTTACTTTACGTTTTCCTGATGAGTGATGAGGTTGAGCACCTTTTCCTATGTCTATTAACCATCTGTGAAGTTCCTGTTCACGTTTCTTGCCCATTTTTCTGTTAGGTTTGTCTGTCTTTTTCTTACTGACTTGTAGGACTTCTCAAAATATTCTGATTATAGGCATCTGTTGACCAATCTCACTCAATGACTTGACTTTTCATTCACTTAACGGTGTATTTTGATAAAAAGAAGTTCTTTTAATGTAATTCAACAAATCAATCTTTTACTTTATATAAAGTTAGTGCTTTTTGTGTCTTATTTAATATATATTTACTACACATATGGCAAGTGAACTAACGCTTTGTAATGTATTATGTTAGGTGTGGTACCTGTTAACTCACTGAATCCTTCAAACCATCCTAAAAAAGTAAGTATGATAATCCTGGAGGCACAGAGTGCTGGAGGTGTGCTGAACAGGAGAAGTGGAAGCTGTCAGATCCAGCAATAACCTCATATTATAATCTTAGTCTCGCACATGAAGTTAGGTACACTAGTCTAAGAATACAGCTCCTACCAAGAATGCTCTGACAACCACACCTAATCCGTACCCATATATATAGAACATGCACAGAAATAAATGTAACATGCTTATAACTTTTACTCACATCCATATAACATTTCCAGCCCATATTTCAAAAATTAAAGAAGTCAATCTGACTAAAGATTAAATTGTATTTCCAATGCAATCTCATAAAAGAGTGAAAAGATACAGGGCTAAGCCATGAAGACTGGCATCAATTTACAGAAAATCACAGCATGTAATTCAGTGGCACAGATGAATAATGCAAACAAGTCAAACAGTAAGAAAGCCAAAAGTTAATCAACGGGTTTCGAGAAAAATATCTTGGTAAAAGTTAGAAAGCCAAGTGAGATTAATCTTCAATACACATTTGTGAAATATTTTTAAAGCCATACTGAATTTGTTGACACTGTGGGATTATGTGTCAGATAGGAGCAGTATAGTGAAAGAAATCTAGAAATGTACAATGATGATGATTATAATCACTCTCATACTAATAAGACTACCCTCAATGAAAACACTGAGAGACCATTAGTACCCAAATACCTAGTCTGACAACCCCCTACAGAGGTTTGAGCTACCCTCTCGATCATTTTTCCGGGTCTCTCCCTGACTAAACCAACAACATAAAGTTTTCTAACAAGTGAAGTTTCTCAGAAACTTCTTGTAAAATATGACATCTTTCCAAACTGGATGGCCAGTTTATCAGGACTGCTCGTTGTCACAGTGTTTTGGGATTAGGTGGGAAATGGAAGACATCTAAGAACCTTAAAGTATGATAGAGAACAGTAGATAATTGAGAGAAAGAGACTATGGGAAGAAGAAAAAGTAATTTGTTACAAATAGGTGCTCTTTCATATTAGGATGAAATAATCAGAAAGGAAAAAAGGATAAAGAAGGCTACCAGAAAAAGAGAAATGGACAACCTCTGCCCTAACAGATACCAGACTCTGAGTGTTATCCACTGCTTAAAAGTTCTAATCCAAATTCAGAAGTGTCAGTTGGTTCCAATAATCTGCGTTCTACTAACATAACCATCATTTATTAAAGCCCACTTGTCTATTACAAATGTCCCCTCCAGATTTCCTTTTGCTTACTTTTAGCCATAATTTGTTTAATTACAATGACGACTTCTTCTCAAAGTGTCAACAGCAGATTTAAGGCACTGATTCTCAACCCTGGCTGCACTTTAGAATCTCCTAGGGAGATTTTATAAATCCCACACCTGGGTCCCACCTCAGAGACCTCAGTTTAATTGGTCAGGGGCGGGGCCCAGGCCTCGGTATGTTTAAAAAGCTGTCCAGGTGATTCTAATATGCGGCCAGGGCTGAGAACCACCAACACAAAGCACACTAGACTGGAAGCGGGAGCGGGGACTGGTTTCTCCAAGCTTCTCAGTGAGGATGTTTTTACCATCTTGTACAGAATCACAGAATACTCACACACACACACTGTCACACCCAAAAAGTGCTCCCACTTGTTTATAAATACCCTTTAAACAGTCGGTACCAGCCCCATTTGAGAGCCACTGATCCAGAGAATGCGTGGATCTGGTCTGCACTAACTTGGTCTTCCACCTCCTGGCTACCAGTTTGCAGAGCTAGTCTGGTTTGGACTACGCAGTCATGTTCTAACCCTCCTTCCTAACACTCACTGTGGTAGCTGCCCCCGAAGGAGGCCAGAAGTCCAAGCAGGCAGAGTTGGCCCCACTCCCTGGCTTCAACCAGAGCATTTCCATATTTGTTTGTTTTACAGATTCAGGTTCCCCATAAGTTTATGTTAGAAAAAGATAGTTCAACTGCTATTAAATTGTTTTTTAAGTTTAAAAATTGCCAGACCTGCCAATCCAAAAGTACTAGGATTCAACTGAGATAGAGTTCCAAACTGCACGCCTCTGTCTTGTTCATCCTGTTTCTAACCTCAGCGCTTCACACACACCAGGAAATCTGTAAATGACTGGCAAATGAACAGAAGAAAGAAAAGTATGAAGGAGAAAATCTGAGAAAGTCATTTTCTCCCCCTTGTTTCAATCTACCACCTGGAAAACTCAGTGACATCTTGGAGACTGCAAAAAGAAGCAGACTCAGCTCCCGCACGTCATACACAGCTTGGCACATGGTGACCACAGGGCATTCTGTCTGTAAGGCATTTCTCTGGAGAGGCATGGAGAAATTTTCTTTCTTCTTTTAAGGATGCACACAAGTATAGATGTGTGGGGTAGAGCGTGGGGTGTGAGGAGGTTGACCAGGTCCCAAGATCCTGGCCACCTGTGTATACCCCCTCCCCTTGAGAGTGGGAGAAGGCTGTGAGTTGATTCTAACCAAGAGAACACACCTAAGTGATGTGATGGAGGTGACTACGTGTGTAATTATGTCACATAAGACTGTAGCATCCTTCTTGCTAGGACTCTCTCCCTTCCTGGCTTTGAGCCAAGTAGCCATGTTGGGAAGGCACAAGTAACAAGGAGCTGATAGCCATCTTCAGCTGATAACTAGCAAGAAACTGAGGCTCGCATGCAGTCCAACAGCTCACCAGGAACTGAATGTTGCCAACAACCCCATTAGCTGAGAAGAGAATCATTCTCCAATCAAGCTCTCAGATAAGACTCCAGCCCTGCCCAACACCCTGACCAAAGCCTTGGGAGACCTTAAAGCAGAGGCCTAGTTAAGCCATGCCTGGACACTGGACCCACAAAAACTGTGAGATAATAAACGTATGGTGTTTAAAGCTGCTAAGTTTATAGTAATATGGTCCTGCAGCAGATTACCATGTGTAACAGAGAATGGAAACCCACATGTTCCATGGTCCTGAGGGGGGAAGAGCAAGGCACAGCTGAAGAACAGCATGGTTGGAGCTTAGCAAGTGTGAGGATGAGGGCCTGAGACGAGGCTAGAGAGGTAGGCAGGGGCCAGAATGAGCAAGGCTTTGTCAGCCATCTTAATGTGTTTGAATTTAAATCAAGAAAACAGTGGAAAGCAATTGAAGGGTGCAAAGCTGGAGAAAAACATGATTTGATTCACATTTTACTACACATCTTCCTCATCTTACAATGGGGTTATATCCCAATAAACCCATCATAAATTGAAAATATCCTAAGTCAAAAACGCATTTAGGGGCTGGCCTGGTGGCACAGCAGTTAAGTTCACACATTCTGCTTCGGCGGCCCAGGGTTCGCCAGTTTGGATTCCGGGTGCGGACACAGCACCACTTGGCACGCCATGCTGTGGTAGGCGTCCCACATATAAAATAGAGGAAGATGGGCATGGATGTTAGCTCAGGGCCAATCTTCCTCAGCTAAAAGGGGATGATTGGCAGCAGTTAGCTCAGGGCTAATCTTCCTCAAAAAAAAAAAAAAAAAGCGCATTTAATCCTCCTAACCTACTAAATATCATACCTTAGCCTCCCCTGCCTGAAACACACTCAGAACACTGACATGAGTCTGTGGTTGGGCAAAGTCGTCTCACACAAGCCTACTTTATAATAAAGTGTCAAATATTTCATGTAATCGATTGAATACGGTACAGAAAGTGAGAAACAGAGTGGTCGCCTGGGTACAGAAGGGTTGTAAGTGATGGCGTGGCTGACCAGGAGCTGCAGCTCGCGGCCACCGCCCAGCATCACAAGAGCACCGGGCCACACGTGGCTAGGCGGGAAAAGAGCAAAATGCAAAATTCCAAGTACGGTTTCTACTGAATGCGTATCGCCTTCTCACCATCGTAAAGTCGAAAAATCTTAAGTCGAACCATTTTATGTCGGAGACCATCCGTATTTTAAAATCATAATTCTGACTGCTGTGGGGAAAATGAACGAGAGGAGGTCCAGAGCAGAGGCAAAGAAGTCACATAGGAGGCTTCTGCAAGTGTCCAGGTGAGCAGTGGTAGCAGTGATGACAGGAAAGTGGAAGGGTTAAACAGTGAAAAAGGTCCATGAACTTGGATGAGAAAAGAGCTACACTGTTATTTCACTAACCTCCAACTGAAATGCAGTATTTTGTTTAATTGCGAACATAGGCAACAAACGTCAGCAATACAGGCAATACCTGTGACTTTCAAATCCCAGATTTTTTATACCAATTACTGATATTGAAATATGAAATATCATTTGTTTATCATTTCTTCAAATGTGTGGCAGTTACAGACTCACCACTAGATCTTATCTAAGAAGTACAGACATTTTCACATCTCAAATCTGTGTTTCATTAGGATTGTGATAACTATTTCAATACGACTGGGTTCCTTCGTAATCCCATATTTGCTTTAAGACATTATTCTAAAAAGGTGTCCACAAGCCTCTTCACTCCACTGCAGGGAACGCTGTGACAGAGAGAGGAGGAGGGAGACTCGATGAGGTCTGGAGCTGCATTTGATCTTGGGGGTGGGAGAGAGAAGAAAGAAGGACTACTGGAGGGGCAGCAGATTTGGGGAAAGATTCAGAGTTCACTTTTAGATGATTTGTCTGAGGTCCCTGTAAAGCATCTGCATAAGTGTTGTCTGAGGGAAAGTCAAGGCTTAATTTGGGACATACAGATGGTATTTTGAGCAATGTCAGTAGATGAGATTACTTAAAGAGAGCGACGTATGAAAAGAGACACTGAGGACCTTTGTCCTTGGAAGGATGGATTGAGAAGGAAGATGTGACTGGGGGACTGAGAGGACGTGGCCCAGCAGGTAGGGGGACACCCAGAAGAGGGCATTCTCAGGGAGAAGGGTCTCAGGAGGGAAAAGGGGCAACTATGTGGAAAATTGCTAAGTGAGGAGAGTGTCCACTGGGTTTAGCAATTTGTATGATGTTGGAAAAGACAGGCAGTTTCAGCAGGGGGCAGGGCAGGAATTGCTGAAGGGTAACGGGATAGTGACAAAGTAGAGGAAATACGTGGATTACTTCCCTTGAGAAGTTTTGATGTTGAGGATTAAAAAAATGGGGCTACTGATGGAGAGGGAGGTTGGTTGTTTTTTGCTGCAAGATGGGTATCACCAGAGAACCTCTGCATGTCAATCTGTGTGATCTGGCAGAAATGGAGGGACTGAGGAGGCAAGAGTGACCACTAGACTGAAATCCTTGACAAGAGAGAGGGCTTGGAGACCAGAGTTCACGTGAACAAACTGACCTTTGATGGAGGGCAGACGACGCAATCACATTTTGGTGTCAGGGAGATCTGGAGCACCTGCTGGCTTCTGTTTTCTAAATGTGAAATAAGTTCAGCAGCAGAGAGGCAGGGGTGGTGGCAATGGTAAAGGGTGTAGTCTAGCAGGAAGTATGAAGTGATCATGGAGAAACAAAACAGGCTTGGTTGGAGGAGAACCCTAGGAAACTGTTGGTAGTGGTAACTGCCCACTTGAGGCTGGCAATGAAGATTAACAGCGAGCGTCAAGTCTGATTCTTTATCTTGTTTTTCTCCACCAACACTGAGATGCTTGGGTGTGGGCACAGAGAAGCCAGGACATAGGGTTCACTCAGAACTGGAATTTGTCCAGGTGAGTATGACAGGAGAGAAGAGCAAGAAAGTTAATGATATTTGTAAAACAATAATTACATATTGTAGACTGGAATTTAAGCTGGATAAGGCAAAAAGAAAGGAAAAGAGGGACTCCTGTGGATGGAGGTTCCAGGAAGACCTCTCTAAGGAAAGGCATGAGGAGGCATTAGGGACTTAGCTAGTGAAGGGGGGTAACTGTGGGCAGCTATGGGTAAGGAGCAGGAGCTCTGTCAACAGCAGGAAACACCAGGCAGCTCCAGCACATGGCCACAGTAAGGAAGTAAACTGAGGGTCCCACAGCCAGTTGGAGTCCTGGAGAGCCCCAGAGGGAGTGAATTGCATAAACCCAATGCTTGTCTCCTGGGAGGTCACAGTTCTGGGTGCACCTATTAGTTATAAGATGGGCCCTCTAGAATGTAAGCTCCACAGGGCAGGGATCTGTTTGGGTCACCACTGTTTTCCCCAGAGTCTAGTGTTCAATAAATACTGTTGAGTATGAATGTTATTAAAACGTAATGAAGTAAAAAAAAAAGAAAAGGAAAGAAAGGACTGTAGGCCTGCGTTGCACAAAGGATGCACTCTCCATTGTGGCAGTGAGTCATGGCCAGACCACAGCTGGTCCCCTGAATAAAATGAATAAAAGACAGAAGTTCTACGATGACTTCAGAGATCTGGCCAACCACCCCGGGATGATGACAGCATCTGTCTTGGTGGGGTGGGGGCCCTGTGATGGCTGCTGACAGGGTTCTGTCCACTGACCTAGGGGCAAATAGAAGAGTCATCAGTACTTACTGCTTCTTATTTTAAAATAACTGTCATTATTTCTTTCTTCAGCTACCTCCATCTCCATAAACTACTTCTTGGTTTCACTCTAGGTTTCACTTCATTTAGGTAACATGTTCCTACAGGCACTATACTCATACCCCTTCCTTAGGGAGATCTTCCCTGAATCTCTGAGCCACACTGGGGATCCCATTTCACTCTTTTAGAGCTGTACTCCATGCTTTTCCTTCATAATTCGGGACAAAATTTACTTTCTTTCACAGCAAAACTCCCATCCAGAATCATTAATACTTGCAGTCCCATGTCCTCACCTGGCTGGCTCTTCAACTCGCACCCCACTGAAACCACTCACGGTTACTAAGAGCCTCAGGGGCCCACATCCGGTGGTGACTTCTCCTCACAAGAACAGCGGCCCCACAGACATCCACATCCCAGTCCCCAGAACCTGTAAATATGTTGCATTATATGGCAAAGGAATATTAAGGTTGCAGAATGAATTAAGGTTGCTTGTCAGCCAACCTTAAAACAGAGAGATTATCCAGGTGTATCCAATGCAATCATAAGGGTCCTTAAAACTGGAAGAGGGAGGCAGGAGAGGTCAGGAGTCAGAGAAAGAGATGTGTCAATGGAAGCAGAGTCGGAGAGACTCTACGTTGATGGCTTTGAAGATGGAGGAAGGGGCCACAAGCCAAGGAACGTAAGTGGCCCCTAGCAGGTAGAACAGGCGAGGAAACAGATCCTCCCCTGCAGCCTCCAAAAGGAAGCAGCCCTGCACACACCCTGACTTCAGCCCAGTGAGATGCAAGTCAGATGTCTGGCCTACAGAACTCCAAGATAGCAAATCTGTGCTGTTTTAAGCCACTAAGTTTCTGGTAATTTGCTATAGCAGCAAATAGAAAACTCATACACCCTCCCTGAAACAGATTCTTCTTTTGGCTTCCATCTCACACGTCTGGTTTACCACTACTCCCTGGCTCTCCTGCAGCCTCCTCTGCTGGCTCCTCCTGCTCTGCTCAGGGCTCATCTCATCCCTTCTCCATCTATCCTATGCCCCCAGGATGATCTCACCTAGTCTAATGGTTCTCCAATTTCTATCTCCAGATAGGACCTCTCTCAGACTTCTAGACACTTGCCTACTCAACACTGCCGCTTCAGAGTCTAACAGACATCTCAAAATCAATACATCACAGAAGAATACTCTTGATCCACCCCCATCCTCTTCTCCCTCAGTCATCTTTGTCTCAATTATGAGCACCAGCACCAAAGTAGTAGGTGAGGCCACAAACTTGGAATCGTTCTTCATTTCTCCTTTCCCTTATCCCCTATACCCCATCCCATGGATCCTAACATCTCCACTTCCAAAATATCTCTCACTTTTCTCTCTCTCCACTGCTTCCATCATCTCTTACCAAAATCGCCAATGACTGCAACAGCCTCCTACCTGGTCTCTCTGCTTCCCCTGTCAGCCACAGAGCAGCCAGAGAAAGGCTTTGAAAATAAAAAATCCATATTATATCATTCACTTCCTGATAGCTTATCCTCCAATGACTCCCTGTTACTCTTAAAATAAAATTCCAAATCTTTATGCCTATAGGGCACTTCAAGATCTAGTCCCTGACTACCTCGACTATCTCATCTTCCAGACCTTCACTCTGCTCCAGCCACAACATCTTATTTATTGTTCCTCAAACGAAATGCATTCCTGTCTCAGGGCCTTTGCACTTGCCATTCCCTCTGCCTAAAATGTTCCTCCCCTAGAACCTCAAGTAGCTAGCCCTGTTTTATCATTCAGATCTCAACTCAAATGTCACTTCCTAAGAAAGGCCTTCCCTAGCCACCTATCTAAAGTGCTCACATTTCAGTATCCTGTTCTATTTTCTTCTTAGCACTCTCTGGAATTCTTATCTACTTATTTACTTATGTATTGTCTTTCCGTCTAAACTATAAACTCCGTGACAACATGAACTTGGTCTGTCTGGTATCCTCAGCATGCTCAATCAGTGCCTGGCACATATTAGGCCCTCAAAAATATTGCTGAATGCATAAATGATGGCATGGAACACTAATACGCAGTCAATAAACATGATGCTATGGATCACTGTCAAAAAAGGCCTAGGATACACACAACATGTGAAGAGAAAATCCAGGTTACAAAACTACATATACAGTAAAGATATTCTGAGTTAACGAGAAAATAAAATATTTGCCCACATCAGCACAGAAAAATGCCTGAAGACACATATATCAAAAAGTTAATTTCCTCTCTGAAGGCCAGCTTTAGGGTGATTTGGCCAACTTTCTATCTGTGCTGCACTCTGTGAATTGGTGGGTTGGGGAAGAGTTCTCCCTCTCCCCGGCTTCATGCTTCCACATGGCAACAGCTCCTTCACAGAGGACAGGCTTGGCTTCCTGCCTCACCCTCACTCCTGCCTTAGACAGGAGTGACTTATCTGACTGCTGAGTTTGGGATAATGTACTGAGTATGCTTGCCTCAATCCCGCCCTCCATGGTTTTGGGAACCTGCTTGCATGCAGGGAACACACATTTTGCTCCTCCCCTCCCCATCACAAGTTTCTCAGGGGCAGCTCCCATGGATTTGTTTGGCACTACCAAGGACTATTACTAAGCCAGGCTATCTGATTCAGGGACAAAGGGTTAGCACCACACTTGAGTAGGAGGCATAAATGATATCCGTTGGTCGATCTTCATTCATTCATTCCTTCACTCGTTCATTCACTGAACACCCACTATGTATCACACACTGTTCTAAGCTCTTGGGATCCATCTGTGAACAGAGCAGATGAAGATTCCTGTCCACCCAGACCTTAGAGTCTAGCAGGAACAGTGAGACAATAGACAATAAAAAGAAGTAAATCATACAGTATATTAGATGATGATAAATGCTAATTCCAAACACTTATGTCTCACTAACCTCATTTATGAAATACAAAATACATAATCACTACACAGCAGGTTCTCTGAATTGCTTGAGAAATGGATTGTTAAAAATTACTGGGAAATGCTTAAATATAAAAATTTTGATTAATAATAATTAAACGCATTTAACAAAAATGATTCTTAAATAAAACAGAGTTAGGAAATCTAAATTTTGTTCAACAGTACAAAAATAAAATTAAATTTAACATGCACATTAACAACTGTCTTCTGATGCCAGGAAAGAGGGGCTTGTCACCACATAGCTTAAAGACAGGTGAGGAAAAATGGGAAATGACTGTACTCTGACCTCAATTTTATAAATCCTGCTTAACTTCAAGATATTTTAATGTATACTTTCTCAGAAATGAGAAGACCGCATTTTCCCTTTCTTTCAACTCTTTCTTAACTTTTCTAAAGGTAAATATATTTAAGTGTTTTTTCCCCTTCTCTTTCTGAAAAAGTAGGCTTCTGCAGCCTTTTCTAAATTAAGAACCCCAGGGAGCCAGACCCATAGCCAAACAGTTAAAGTTCCATGCACTCTGCTTTGGCAGCGCGGGTTCACAATCCAGTGCAGACCTATTCCGCTCATCAGCCATGCTGTAGAGGCATCCTACATAAAAAATAGAGGAGGACTGGCACAGGTATTAGCTCAGGGCGAATCTTCCTCAAGCAAAAGAAAAAAGGAGGATCAGCAACAGATGTTAGCTCAGGGCATATCTTCCTCACCAAAAAAAATAAATAAGAACCCCAGCTTCCAACAAACGAGACAGCCTCTCTCTTGGCCAGATTCTCTGAAGACCTCCTGTTGCCCAAAGAGAGCTCAAAAAGGGTGTGACCTCTCAACACCTTGTCCTTGACCTTCCTGTTGAGACTTTCCACTTCCCTGCAGTGGTGACCACACTGACCTCTTTGAAAGGGAACTACTTCAGGCAGAATTACACACAGAATGATGGTCTTCCTTTTTTCAAAAGGCTTGTCCTATATAATCACTTACTAGTTCCAGGGATTCTTCAAAACGCTTGTCCTTTTGAAAAACTCTTGGAACTAAGAAACAATTAGGCAAGGTTAATATATAAAAGTCTATCACTGTCCTATATACCCGTAATGAACAAGTGGAACTGGAAATTTAAAACACAATACTATTTACATTAGCACCCAAAAAAATGAAATAATTAGGTATAAATCTAACAAAATCTGTAAAAGAACTATATGAGGAAAACTACAAAACTCCAATGAATGACATCAAAGACACTAAATAAATGGAGAGACAATCCTTGTTCACGGATAGGAAGACTCAATATTGTCAAGATGTCAGTTCTTCTCAATTTGATCTATACATCAAGGAAATCCCAATCAAAATCCCAGCAAGCTATTCTTTGGATTTCAACAAACTAATTCTAAAATGTACATGGGGAGGCAAAAGACCCAGAATAGCCAACTCGGTATTGAATGAGAAGAAGACAGTCAGAGCACTGACATTGCTTGACTTCAAGACTTACTAGAAAGCTACAATAATCAAAGCAGTATGGTACTGTCAAAATAGACAAATAGATCAACGAAACAGAACAGAAAGCCCAGATAGAGCTGCACATAAATATAGTCAACTGATCTTTGACAAAGGAGCAAAGGCAATATAGTGGAGCAAAGATAGTCTTTTCAACACTTCCAGATAGTACTGGAACAACTGGACATCCACATGCAAAAAAATGACTCTAGACACAGACCTTACATCTTTCACAAAAAACAAATCACAGACCTAAACATAAAACTCAAAACTATAAAACTCCTAGAAGATAACATAGAAGAAAAACTAGATGACCTTGGTTATAGCGGTACAACACCAGAGGCATGATCCATGAAAGAAACAACTGATAAGCTGAACTTAAATAAAATTAAAAAGTCCTGCCCTGTGAAAGCCAGTAGCAACAGAATGAGAAGACAAGCCACAGACCAGCAGAAAATATTTGCAAAAGACACATCTGATAAAGGACTTATCCAAGAGATACAAAGAACACTTAAAACTCAACAACAAGAAAACCAACAACCTGATTTAAAAATGGGCCAAAGACTTTAACGGACTCTTCATCATAGAAGATATACAGATGGCAAGTAGGCATATAAAAAGATGTTCCACATCATATGTCATCAAGGAGATGCAAATTAAAATGAGATACCACTATATACCTATTAGAACAGCCAAAATCCATAACACTGACAACACCAAATGTTGGTGAGGATGCAGAGTGACAGGAACTCTCATTCACTGCTGGTGGGAATACAAAACAGTACAGCCACTTTGGAAGACAGTTTGACAGTTTCTTACAAAACTAAACAGTCTTACCATACGATCCAGCAGTCATACTCCTTGGTATTTACTCAAAGCAGTTAAAAACATGTCCACAAAAAATCCTGCACACGGATGTTTATAGCAGCTTTATTCATAACTGCCAAAACTTAGAAGCAACCCAGATGTCCTTCAGCAGGAGAATGGATAAATAAACAGTGGTCCATCCAGACAATGGAGTACTATTTAGCACCAAAAAAAAAATAATAAGCTACCAAACCATGAAAAGACATGGAAGATCCTTAAATGCATATTACTGACTGAAAAAAGCCCATCTGAAAAGGCTACATGCTGTATGACTCCAACTACATGTCATTCTAGAAAAGGCAAAACTATGGAGACAATAAAAAGATCAGTGGTTGCCAGGAACTAGGGGGATAAACAGGCAGAGCACAGAGGATTTTTAGGGCAGTGAAAGTAACCTGTATGATACTACAATGAAGGATACATGTCATTACACATTTATCCAAACCCAGAGAATGCCCAACACCAAGAGTGAACCCTAATGTAAACTATGGACTTCGGGTGTTGATGATGTGTCAGTGTGGGTTCATCAATTATAACAAAGATACCACTCACGTGAGAGATGCTGAGAGTGGGGGACTCTGTGCGTGTGTGGAAGCAGGGGGTATATGGGAACTCTGTACTTCCCCCTCAATTTTGCTGTGAACCTTAAACTGCTCTAAAAAAATAAAATCTTTAAAAAAAAAAGCAACCAGCAAAAAGAACATGTGGCCCGGGTTCAAGTGCTTCCATTGTGGCCATCCCTGGAGCCCAGCCCCTCAGTAGCCTGTTCCCTCTGACTTCAGGCTCAGATAGCTCTATTTTCTACTCCAGGTCAACTACTTTTCAGCTTCCTGGTTTCTCGGACATGGGAACAGTCTGTCTTTTTCTATAAACTCCTCTAGAGTCACAGTAAAATGAACTTAATGCTAAATGAAGCTTCCTGAGAATTCCACATTGCCTCTTGGCAAGGGAGCCGCCCCACCTGGATGCATGCACACACATCCACCTGCTTCATCCTGTCCAATTCCCCAGAGCTGGAGCTTCTCCCACTTTCCTCATTTCTCCCCAAATGTAAACTGCAGGTTCTTTCAATTTTACATTTACTTCAACTCTACACCCTTCACCAGACCAGAGAACACACAACCACAGAAGCATATGAGAAAGTCTCAAGAAATCCACACATCCTGCCCCTAATACTCTCCCTTACAGAGAAGACACTCTCTCAAACACTTATTTATCTCTCATCACATTCATCCCAGTCCATCTGGGGTTTCTCATCCATCTAGAAAGGACTTCTTTTTGTGCTTTTTCACTTTTTCCCAGCTTTCTAAAAGCATTAAAACCAGAAAACTTACGCTATTTTTTAGGAACTTCTTTAAATATCTTCAACAGAACTTCATAACTACCAAGACAACAGAATTTATCATTAGAATTTATCATTTTAATACTACCTACCAATTTAAACATTTGGTAGGTAGTATTAAAAAGACTGGAAGGTGGGTAGACAGGTAAGTAGGTAGATGATGACATTCAGCTTTAGGGTTCTGCTGTTTTCAGCTATTTAGGCCAAACGGAGATGGAAAAGAAAGGGAGGGGGCCTATCCTTCATGTTACTTCCTCAAAAAAAGTCACAAAAATTAGAATATGCCTCCACATACCCCTACCTCTGCCACCCAAACTTAAAAGGGGCTTCCTACATTACAAGACATTAACAGATACTTTAGATAAATACAAAACAAAACAGAGCTCTGCATTTCCTGACTCCTAGGTACATGAGACATGAGAAAAAGACCCTACAAAGCTCAATTGCATCCTATGTAGCCGAACTACACCAAGATATACCTGAGTGGTAGAGGGGTAGTAAAGCTGAGAGTAAAGTCAAGTGAAGCTAATTAAAATACACTTCTAGGAGGCTGGGATTCTTCACCTAGAGGGGGTTTGCACCTGGACCTCGTTAGAAATGCACATTCTCAGGCCCCATCCCCAGACCTACTGGACCAGAAACTCTGGGGGTGGAGCCCAACAATCTGTGTTTTAACAAGCCCACCAGGCGAATCTGCCACCAGCTTGGTCTGAAAACCAAGAAGCTGAAGAATGACAACCCTCCCATGTATTCTTCCCTTTTCAGTCGACCTTTCAGCAGGTCCTTATGAAAAGTCACCACCACCAAAGTCTCCTACCATTACTGAAACAAGTGGGATATTTTATGCCCACATAACGCATTGATAGAGTCTGCAAAGTATAGGGTTCTAACGCAAGTGAAAACTCTACTCAAGCCCTCTTCATCCAACTTAGAAAAATGTGGCCCCAAACTGGATCCTCATTTGCACTTTAACATTTTTAAAAAACAATTGCAGGAAATAGCATTATATGTTAAGACCTGGGCAAAGAGACAATCTGTCCAGTGCTAGACAGGTATAGAAACTAGGAGAAGATACCAAAGAAGAACCTGGAGCCCCCTGACAAAAGGCTGCCTGCCCCCTGAGGGTGCCAACTCCACCAAGTCCAGAGGGACAGAAACCCCCCATGCTGTTGGGTGATGAAAACGTTGTGGAACTAGGTCGTAGTGATAGTTGCACAACTTTGTGTATACACTAAAGACCACTGAATTGTACACTTTAAAAATAAATAAACGGATGATTAACAGTAAAAAACACATAATAAACTCCCAAGCCTACCTGAAGGTCCTGCACTCCCAAACAACTCTGAAACCAACAGCGCTTTCTAGCCTCCAAACTGGAGACCTGGGTTTAAGACAAATCTTTAAAGATCACTTAGCACAACCACTGAAGACTCAAGGAAGCTAGGCAGGTGTCTTACCTAACACTCAGCTGACTGGCAGCAGAGCCAGGACCACCTGTTTCTAACTACCAGTTCTGTATCTTTTCCAATATATCAGTAGTCCTTGGGTGCGCTAAGAAAGTTTTAATTTCACATCTTAACTTAATTTATGATCTGAAAAAGTAAAACCTATAACAAATATATTCTAACACACAAATTCATTGCTCAAGTTTGTCATCTGTGATTACAATTGCCTGGGTACTCAGTAGTGTCATTTAAGTTGTTCTTGGACTAACGAGAAAAACCAGAAGAGAACTTAAGACTAAATCATATACTTGTGCCAAGGCCTAATGACAGACTTATAGAAATGCTTGCTGAGCAAAAAATGGCTTCTGAATAGTTCACTGGGGGACAGTGGTGGGGTAAGTGCAGGGCATATGATAGTTCCACATGCCAAATTCCAAAGAACCTGCCTGAGGACAGTCAGTATTACATTCATGCTGCAAGAGTCAATTTCCTTTTGGCAAAACATCATCCATCACATTTAACTAACGCTGTTAATATAAATTTTATTAGTTTTGTGGTTTCTTTTTATGTAATATATATATCTGAGTTTTATATTTACAAAAGAACTCCAAGAATTAAGAAATATGTACTGAGTTTTTTGTATTTTTACATATTTCATTCATTCAACAAATATTTACTGAACACTGACTATGGGCCCACTATTCTCCTAAGCGCTACATTTTGAAGTACTATTATAATAAAAGTAGTTTAGGTGAAAACTGAGGGGAGTCTGCAGGAATTTTCTTCCTTTAAAGAAAAATTTAACATCTTACTCAGATTTTATACACATTACTCCACTCTCTGCAGGTTAAGATTTGCTTCTCTTACCATTCCTGGGAGCCAAATCTACCTGTATTCATCTCTCTTCACCTGTCTTCCCCCGCTGACATGGAATGACATGTGTCCGCAGCATTTCAATACCTCTGCTCTCTCTCGGCTACAACCAATGCTACACTGATAGAGGCTTTCTGAGAAAGGGGCGTGTGCTCACTTGGATTTTGGTATCCATTTATCTCACTTCATACTACTAAGTTAAACAGAGGAATTAGAGTTGACCCAATTGCTACAAAATTATAATATTTAATTTGAAATTTGGCAACATATATTGTATTCAAAAATCAAATGGTGTCACTCTTAAAACTTGGCTCTCTGTGGTGCTGTTCATATCTGCATTTTCCTATTTGCGACTTAACCAGAAAAGCTCTGCCTGGACTCAGAGAACATCTGGGACCATTCAAACCCTTAGCACTGCCAAAAGCTAAAGAAAACAAAGCCCTACCTCAGGGCTAACTGACTTTCCGAATCTTCAAGGCCAAAATCTCTCACTCGCCTTTATAATCAGAGTATAAAAATGCTTTTCAGTTTAGCTCACATTTTGGAAGTTTGAAGAGTTCTATGTGATCCCCAAAAGAGTGGGTCTATATTTCAAAAAGACATAAATAAATACACTAGCAAAACCAATCACTGAAAAAATTACAGCCCCATCTATGACTTTATAAGTTATACAAAGAGAAAAATTAAAAATACAAAAACCACTCAAGAATATACGCCTACACAGAAAAAATTAAAGAAATTTTTAAAAGGTGGCTTCTTGTCAAAACAAAATAACTGAAATGAAATTTAAAAATTCTCACAGTCTTAAAATCCAATTTTCTTACTTGAATGTAAGAAGTTGGGGAAAAAAAAGTATTCACGATTTAAAAGGGTAACTCTCTCCCTATAAAAAGCAGGATACTCAGGGGTCTTTTTTTCTTCCGGTTCTTTGGTATGGCTTAGAATGTATCAGTGGAGATCTGTGCCGCTCTCTACCATAGACATTTTTCCCATTTAAAAAATGCATTTTATACGAAAGTCTCTGAAGCTACCACCAACTAAAGAACTTTGATGCAACTTTTTTTTAAGATCAGTATAAACTACAGTTCTATTTTGTTTGCTCACTCTAGAGAAGTTTTGTAGTACAGGAAAAACAAAAGAAAAAGCATTAACAGTTCAAAAATAGCACACAAAAATGATCTGAACATATTTAAGGAGAACATTTTCATTATAAAAGGTTCGTGGGGCTGCATTAGTTTGGCTTTGGAAGAATGCCATCTGAAATCCAGATCCGGCAACTGGGGAAAGCCGTAGTTATATTTTAAGTCAAAAAGCTAATTAATGACTAAACAAAAGAAATTTCAGTCTGGACAACATATATGGAGTACTAATATGTGTAATTATGAAGTAGTCATTTATGCAATCAGAAAGTTGCATTAGCATAATTATTTCTGGCTCTGGGCCTTAAAAATATTAACTTAACATGCAGAAACCTTATAATAGTTCACCTAATGAAGATGTGAATACCAAACTGATTATGAAATAAGAGTTGGTTCTTTAACAAATGTACTTTGCGTTTAATGCATTCTCTTCTGCCCTGGATATAAAAATCAAGCCTAACCCTCAAGTTAAGCACAGGTATAAAATTTCTACTTTTAATGTATTTTCTTCATTATCCAGATGCCACATCTTAATATTCATTATTAAGAATCAAATCTACTTCCCTAAGAAATGAGTGTTTGCTACTTTTAAAAAAAATCTTTTCACAAAAATACATTAAGTCTCTGTACAATACTTAAAAGTGCAAATGAATAAACAAGCCAGACAATTCTATAAAACAAAAGGATTAGAAGTCACTAAATAGCACAAGCTCTTGGGAAAGTCTATTTGAAATGGTTCTTTGGGACAGAAATGTACAGAGCATGGGTTCCAAAGTTCACTACTTTTCAGCACATTATTTAACATCTCCCTGGCTTAAGTTTCCTCATCTATAATATGAAGATAATCACATAACCTATGTCACAGGATTAATTCAAGGAGTAAACGTGATTATCCATGCACAATGACCAGCACACAGTAGATGGCCAATAAACGTGAGGTGCCATAAATTACTGCTATCATCCTCCTCATGTCCTTTTTATCATCTTCAGAAGAGGGGAAAGGGTGTTTGTGGTTGAGAAAGCATAATCTAAAATTGATTTATTTTTAGATACAATATTTACCTTGCAAATGCAAACAACATTCAAGAAGAGCAGGAGGATTTACCTATTCCAATGAGTTAGAAAAGGTTAAAAGTAGCTTAACTACACCCTAAGATCTCTCATCTTCTAATAGTCCTCCTTTTTAGTGACTCCCAGTTTCACCAAATATTTGCTTATGAACCCACAATACTAATCCTATATTAACTCTTTTTAATCCAAAACTAAATTACAGAATGGATTTGCTGAGTACACTAATGTGGTTAAGAGTTATGGGTCTTTGGGGTAAGCCCGGTGGCCAAGTGGTTAAGTTCACGCACTCCCCTTCAGCGGCCCAGGGTTTTGCCGCTTTGGATCCTGGGTGCAGACATGGCACTGCTCATCAGGCTAAGCTGAGGCGGCATCCCACATGCCACAGCTAGAAGCACCCACAACTAAAAATATACAGCTATGTACCGGGGGGCTTTGGGGAGAAAAAGGAAAAATAAAATCTTTAAGAAAAAAAAAAAGAGTTATGAGTCTTTGATTAAAAGCCTAGACAACAGACAAGAGAATCAATGTTCCCAACAATTAATAAGCAACAAAGAAGAAATTAAGCTCAGAGACAGGCCCTATCAAGTGTGCTACCTTGACCAAATTATTTAACCACTCTTTACCAACACTCCCTAATCTGTAAAAGGAAATATTACACATCTTGTAATGTTATTATAAGGCTTAAAAATAATTACATATAGTACCCAGTCACTACCAAAGAACAGGTGCTCAATAAATGGCAGCATTTGAATAGGCACAATCTCACTCTCCCTCTTTCGACAAATATAAACACACAGTATAAAAGCTGGGTTTTCTCAAATAATCACAAATATTACAACACATATCCAAGTAAAAGAATTTCTTAAAAGCAAAGAGGAGTCACATTATATCCAGGAATTCAACTGTACACACCAAGCAGAGACAGAGAGAGAGAGAACATGAGAGACAGAGAAAGATGACAGTTGACATCTCCTACCGGGGAACTCGGGCCGCTAGTCTACTTTGCAAACATATGCTGTGCAGAGAGTGAGATGGAAAACAAGAAGCGGCTGTGCTCTCAACTGCTCTCATTTTCACATGCCTCTCCCAGTGAGAGTGCCTTGTCCCAGTGAGTGGGATCTAAAGAAATGTAGTTCTTGGACAACACAGCTCCTAAATACAAGCCAACTACTTCATGTGGTCCTCCACCAAAACACAGCAATTTATTCCAACTCTAGAGGGAAGATGGGCCCTTAATAATGGCAGTATGACTAAACTTTACTCTATGAGGGATTCAAGATATTTCATGAGCAATTCTGACTTAAACGTGACTGGCTTACGTAGGACAAACAGCCCCAGTGAGAGACAAGCCCACTATAGCATGTTTCCTTCCGGTTTTAGTGTCAACATGAAGGATGACAGGCTGAAGAACATGGGAAAATGCCAATACCCAGCAAGATCAAAAAGCTAAGTGCTTTAATAGGAGCACTGATTGTTTTGGTCCTATTATCTAAGCCAGTTACCAAAAAAATGACAGGTTACCATCACCATTAACACTTTACAGAATTAACAATTTCGAATATAAGTCTTCTGCTGTCACTCTCAGATTTTCCTATTCTTCCTAAAGCCAAAAATAAACACGAATAAAGCACCAATGTCCTCTACACAGAAATATGGGCCAATCTTTAAATTCAGTTTTCCCACAAGACTTTTTTTAAGTCTTGGGCTGACAGATTACTGAGAGAACAACTCTTCACAAGGAAAAAGGGTGTGCGCCTTCCCTGCCAGCTGAGCTACCCTCTGCTGCTTCCCTTCATCCTGGAACACACATTCTTCTATCTCTGTCTTCAGCAGTAGTGAGAGCTTACACAAACAATCCATACTTCTCAGAACCCCAATTTCACAGTTCACCAGGCAAAGAGGAGAATGCAGTTTCCTCTCTTTGGACTTGAACTTTAGCAACACTGTGACCCAAAACCAGTGGTTTCCAAGGGGGTACATGTACTAGGGTCCAGGAAGAAAATACAGAACTTCTTATTTTCCTTTTAATCTTGTCCTCTGTAAAAATTCTTTATTGGGTGTTTTATAACGTATCTAAAATATTAGTAAAGTGGAACATGTGAACAGTTTAGAGGTAAATAAATATGTGGAAGTTGAAGGGCTGTGCTCAAAAGTTCCAAAAAAGTACTGAAACCACTCATCTAAATAATCTACCAACTAAATTTCTGACAGTTACCTCCAGCTTTATGAGACTCTTAAGAGCATCGATTTTAATTCATTAAGCAATTGCTGTTTCAAATGTAATTTCAAATCATAACTAAAATAAATTGCCAATTTCATACAAAATATAATATTGAAAAAATATGTACCTATTATGTGTTTTGTCACATTTATAAATAAACTGGAGCTAATGTATAATAATATGGTATCAAATTCATTTTTCAGGGAACACTAAGAAACATACTGAGTTTTTAAATAATTCATGACATAGTTGTGACCTAGTGAATGGCCCCCAAACCCTATTATTTTGCTGATAGAGTAATGGTCTATGATTAAGACTAATTTTCAGCATATTCACTTTGTTTTCATGTCTAAAATGCTTGAAATAGTTAATAAATGAGATTAAAACAATAAGCCTCTAAACTACCTAACGTTTGTCAAAGCAAAAGTATTCCGTCTGAAGGGGAAATATGATTTATGCAAATAATCAAAATATACATACCTTAAAAGAAATGTAAGATCAGTTGAGACAAGGTAACAAAGCTATGAGATTCTAGTTAGTATTTAAATCTGTAAGTTGGGATAAGTAAAGAAACTTTCATCCATATAACTTCTTACAACTCAAAGCAAAAGCATTCTAAGTCAAGAAGTTAGAGCAAAATAATCTAGAAAAAATAAAGGTAAATAGGCAGCACTATTTTGTTCTTGTGTCTTTTAACAAAACTGAGTGCCCAATACAGGGTAGGGTGTTACATTTAACTTAACTTGGAAGTCATTGTTGAACCAGCAACACGAACTGATTTAGACCAACTTTGCAAAACCAGTAACCCCAGCTATTTGAATTAAAGGAATATAATTCCCAAATTGATGGACACATACCCAATTCTCATCACCACACTAAATGGGTATTACCCTAAAGTGAAATATTCAGATTTCTAAATAAAAAAGATGAGAAAGCAATCCACCCCTAAAATTTAATACCCCCAGATTAAGATTTGCCAAAAAAGGAAGCATCATCCAAAAAAGATAAACTTTTTATTCATTCTCCTTCATGAATCTTTTTTCTAACTGGATGCCACATACAGAATCTACTATACAGCCTTCACTCAATAAAAATTCCTATCATTAAGGTAAACCAGTTAATTCGCCATGCAAATTTTCTTCATCAGAGAGGACTAAGAGTTGTTGTGCTAATAAGAAGCCTGCCCTCCCCAATTCTACAGAAGCTTTACACTGTCAAGACATTGTATGCTCTATGGAACATTGGGACTGTATCTTTATTAATTTAGACAACATAAGAACTAATGTTTAATTGAGATGCAGAGTTAACCACCAAATGCAAGATGCCAAAATGCAAGAAAATACAAACATAGAAACTCATGCTACCTTAGTAAGACAGCGTGCACATTTTCTGTTTTTCAGTGTAAGCCAAGCAGATCAGAGATAGATCAAGAAACATGTTGGTTTCTGTCAAATCCAGGTTAAATACTCTTTTCATTTACAATTTCCTAGTTCAATATTTTGAATTTAAAGCTAATATAAAGTAGTACTATACAAAATGACCTAACAAGTTTGCCCTTAAAAAAATTATACCCCTAAAAATAGAAATTTATCTACCTCATTAGTGTTCCAACGGTGCCTCTCTTTGGGTAAACTTGAACATTTCGGCAGACATTCAAGCAGCTTTTTCGGTAAAAAGATTTTTACATGACTACTATTGCTGTTCCCATGATCATCTATAAAGAAGAAAACAATAAATTCAGAGAAAATAATAGAGAAAATCTCCTTTTACGTATACTGGCAAGGTCAGAAACAGCAGCTCAGTTTAGTCACTGTGAGACCCAGAGCATCACTCCTCTGAGTTAACAATCCTCATCTGCACACTTATCAGAGAGATGGCAGCGGGAATCTGGTCAAGAGGCTCTAAACTAAGATCCAGCTTTTGCTCCAGGATAAGCCAGTGAACAGGGACTATCCCAGCAGCTGCCCATAATCAGAATGTTACTTTTAAAGGTTCCCATGAAGTACAACAAAATCGCAAAATAATTTAACCTAACAAAAGTCAGAAATCTTCTATTAACCAGTTGAAAAAGTTCTTAAGTTTTTTAAGGAAGAAGAATGATAATAAAATATGACTTACTCATAAATTAATACTGCTTCATCCCCTAGAATACAAATGAGACTTATCCTTTCAAAAATAAATTACAAATTTCATAAATATAAGGAACTTAAACCTGCCATTAGCTACCTAGGTAATACAGAGGCTGGCCTTTCTAGCCTAAACCTAACAACATATCATTTTAATTAACTTGATTTACATATACATATAACTAATGTATTTCATCAAACTGTAACTCTTCTAAACTAGAAAGAGAAAAGTTCATTACTTTCATACTAGATGGTATGTCTAACTACCTGATAATCAGTCTCCATGATATTTTCTAGAATGGATTTCCTTTATGTTTTGTTTCATTCATTTATTTATTTACATATCATTTTTTGTTTCTCTGCTGTAACAAAGTCCCTTTGCTGGGCTCAAAATTTCTTGCCAGTTTTGGCACATTTAGGTCAAAGCTTCAAATAACTCCAATTTTTTTTAATACTAAAACGAAGTCCCAATATCTAAAGGGTGCAATGCATAAGCAGGTACCAAGGAGGTTATGCATTGCACCCTTTAGATACATAAAAATACTGAAGACTGAATTTGCTCCAGAAAGTCACAGTTGAAATAATTTATTCTGGTACTAACAGGGTATAATAAAAACACTGAACTCCAAGGCAAGAGTACAGCATTCTGGCCCAGTTCTGCTACTTTCTAATTGTGTGACCTTGGGTAAGTTACTTAATATTTTCAGTTTTCCCAAATCAAGGAGAATCAGATAATTCCTAATTCTCCTCTAGGCATAAATCTCTACAGAATTGACTGCTATTCAATAACTTAAAATGTCTTACAATTAAACAACCTTATATAAGCATACAGGTATTAGTTAATAATATTAAAAATGAAATACAAGATATTTTTCCAATCATTTACTATAATTTTGTTTAGCATGGTCTATTTTTTTGAACACGTGAAAAACATAAAAGAATAAAAAATATTTTTTACGTTTACAATAAAATCCTCTCCAAACATTTTTCATTTGATTAACACATTTCTTCTCAAGGAAAAAGATCTTAACAAGAAAATATTGGGCATAGAAATAAAGTCTAAGAAAATTTACTACATCATACGGAAATATTTTATAGAGAAGACCTTCTGAGTTTTAGCATACTAAATCTTTTTTGGTCCATGAACTATACAACCAATTGAATTATAATGCCCATCCGCTATTTCTATAAGGAGTATTAAAACTTCAAAAACTTAAAAACTGTTTTAAGAATCCAGAAATTTTAATTTAATAGCAAAATAAAATTAAACTTTTAAAAATCATGCTTTGAAACCAAAAAAGACGTGTTCAACTAAAAATTCATAGAAAGTTCTGTATTAATTACACACTATAAAACCTTTGTAATTGTATGTGCTTATGCATGCTCTCTGCACTTCATCATCCCAAGGGAGGCACCATGGACCATAAAACTTTAAAGCACAGAATCCCAAATCACATGAGCCTTTACCTCCCTTCTCTCTTCCCCTAAAGTGATTTTATTCTCATTTTTAAAAATCTCCCATGCTGTGTACAATTTTGAAAGTAGAGGTAAAATTTTAACATCTATACTCAATTCAAATATTCACCATATACAGGTTGCCTTTTATGAAAACAGTACTATGCTAGGTGCATCAATGGGTTTACTCTGAACTGTATATGACTAGTCATATCTCTGAGAAAACTATTTAAAGTACAATTTTGAATAATCAACAGAATATAAATTTCTATATTTGTGATCACCACGTTATATTAATTATCTCTGTTTTTAGCCTCCTTGAGGAACCCAGCTGTCATGTCACATATAAAGCATACATCTGTATGTATGTGTATGTATATTCATATGTGTGTATGTGTGTGTGTGTGTGTGTGTGTAGAGAATACTCTTCTCAACAGCACAACTAACTGCTATAGAAAAGGCTTCTGTCTTCCACTCTGACACCAAACCAGGCAGTGGAGAATCGGCCTAAAGGCTTTTAAAGAGGAAAAGGAGAACGGCTGTAGCACTGTCTCAAACAAGTTTCTAAATATAACACCTTATGGAGATGTGCAGCCATGAGTTCAAAAGGAATAAGAGTATGACAGGCCAATGGGTCCCCCTTAATCAGTTTTTAAACTGCTGTTTCCAGAATTTTAGGTTTATGCTGAATATAAATTGGATGTTTTTAAGAAACATGACAATGGGTAAATTTTCCCACTGTGCATTATGAAGATGGCAATTTTAATACTAGGAAAAGAATATTAGGAACTCAGGCAAAATGTTAAAACTCATATATTCTAATTTCAGTTTTCCCAGTAAAAGTGATAAAGAGTAACTTTGTTTTCACCTTGGAAAAGAACTGCTCACATGGCTACATTGCATAAAATTGTGTTTTTTTAATTAAAAGCTGCTTTTTAATGTTTTTGGAATAAATACAAATGATATAATAATTTGATAAATACATGTGGCAGTTTTTAAGTCCTTGTCTTAGTACAAGGATTATAACAGTATCTTGCGTCAACAGTGAAAGTAAGGTATACACTGGTTTCAACCACATCTCAGCATTTAATCCAAATAGATAAACTCTGACACTGCAAAATCGAAGTGTCAACCAAATACAGTAAAACATTTCATTATCATTATCTAGCAAAATATGCATGTATGATATATGACTTTACAAAATAATTTTCTAACCTACTTCACAATAAAAACAACTAGTGAAGCTCTTGAAATTGACAGATGATATGTCTGGCTGACAGCTATAATTCTAGAGAATGAACCATCCTTTCCAGTCAACCTTCAAATATTTTCCAAATAATAATTTTAGAGGCACAGTATAATTTAACTAAACTTTCTAAAATGTATAAAAATGCTCATTCATTTAATTAAGGAAAAAGTAGAATTCTTGTTTTCATGTTTTATTCCTAAAAATTGAGATTCACATTGCCAAATCCTTTATGTAAATCCAAGGAAATGTATTTGACCTCTTCCCTGGAATACACTGTTGACTTCTGCAAGGTAAATTATAACTATATAACTCTAACCTGGAACTGATGTGCCCATTTTGATTCATAATTAATAAAAATTAAATAATTCTTGGTTCTGTGAATAATTATGAACACTGTTATTCAATCAACTTGATTATGATTAATCGCTCAACCTCTAAACCAACTGTTCAAAATAAGTTGGTATAACCGTATACCAAATTGTTAAATCTTACTGGGAATATATTTGATCAACAACTTGGAGTGGTAAAATGAAAAGGAAGCTCTACAATTTTCTGTTTAGCTCTAATTGTTATGTACTTAGATTAATTAGTAGGATAGGAACTGAATCAGGAAAACATAAGCACATATTGTGATATTCAAGTCAGCAGAGGGCTCACAGCAGCAAATATTGCCACTACGAACCTAAGACCTTCAAATTATTATTCATCCAAAATAAATATTAATTAAGCACCAACTATATGAAAGCATTGGTATGATTTCTCTTTATTCTTTTCCAAAGAAATTCTCCAAAAGGAATTAAGCTCAGTTGTAATTATCCAAAAGATTTTTTAAGGTTAAAAAACAAAAATAATTTTTTTAATAGAAAACATAATTACTTTTGCTATTTAACAATTTCTTTTCTCTTCTTAAGAGTGTGTGATCATCAAATCTCACCATTTCCATTTTCAGGGGACCCAGATTTACCCTCTCCCTGTCAATCATATTACCAAATCTCTGGACCAGGTTTAGGTCAACTCATAACTCAGGATCAATAAACTTCTTACTATTTATCCGCATGTACGTTTTCAATCTAAAAATACATGGGTGGGGCAGGTGAAGTGGGAGCACAGAAACCTTGCAATCGATTGCTTCAATTTGAGTTTGAGGGCATCCTCTCCTGCTTCATTCCATTCAATTTCAATTTGATCTACATATGATCAAGTAAATTTATTTTCTACTATTTATTAGAGAGTAAATATTTGTGGGACTCTATATCAGGCATCCAGAAAGGATTTTACATTGCGCTCTCTCATTTAATCCTCACAATTACCCATCAGAACATAACTACCCCCATTTTACAGATGAAGAACCTGAGGTTTAGATTAATTTGCCTCAGAGCCACATCTAGTAAGTGGCTCAAATGGGATTCAAACACATCCTGTGGCTTTTCCCACAATACCACACAGCTCCTACTCTACCTCACCTGGAACTGGACACTGGAATTATAGAGCTGTTGTATTAGTATCTAACATTTGCAGAGAGCTTTGAATTTTCCATGTGATTAAATGCTTTGCCTTTTTTAACCCTCACAGAAACGTTACGACAGGAGTATTATATTGCTATCCCCAGAAGGATTAAGTAACTCATCTAAGATCACACAGCAAGTTAAAGGCAGAACCCAGGTCTTCTAAGTCCTGGTCACAGGCTATTTCCACTGCACTACGGTGATGGAATTACTCTCACTGCCAAGCCCACCCCTTCCTGTAAGTTAAAAGCTTTTCGAATCCTACCTTCTATAGGTGGCACGGTGTTGAGAACACAGTAGGTGCTAGTTCCGCAGAATACACTTTGGGAAACGCTCTAAGGAAACAGAAAATAAAATGTAAAACTAATCTTTGAAAAAGATATATACTGGCTCTTCTGTGATATTCCTGCCAAAGATGCAAAACCTGAATCTAATCATGAGGAAACATCAGACAAATCCAAATTGAGGAACATTCCACAAAGTGACTGGCCTGTAATCTTCAAGAGCATCAAAGTCATGAAAGTCAAAAAGGCCCGAGAACTGTTCTGTATTAAAGAAGACTGAAAAGACAACCGATGCAACCCCGGGTTCTGGGTGGACCGTTTTCTATAAAGGTCACCACTGGGCCAACTGGTACAAGTGGACTGGCATCTGAGGATTAGACAGTACAAACGTCTCAGTGTTAATTTCCTGATTTTGATTACTGTATTGTGGTTATGGAGGAGACTGTTCGTGTTTGCAGGAAATACACCAAGTATCTGAGGGTGATGAGACGTACTGGCAACTTATTCTCACATAGTTGGGGGAAAAAGTTCTTTGCACTACCCCTGCAATTTTTCTGTAGGCATAAATGTGTCTCAAAATTTAAAAATACATGTGTGTGAAAAAAATATATACTGGTGAACATCTATTTCTTGTATAACATTTTTAAATTAGGGAGTGTATGTGCTTTACATATAGCAAATTTTTACTAAGAAAAACCAATGCTATATTCATTTTGCAGTTCAGTCAATGCTCAATGACATTATTAACCATTTCCAAACCGTACGCCCAAGATCCAACTCATCAAAATACTCTACTGAGTCCCGACTAACATACGGCAGGCGTAATAAGTCAGGAAGAAGTTGGAAGACCATGTCTCCGCTCTCAGGATGCTTCATGTAGATAAAATTAAAGTGTTCATATAAAACCTACACAACGGTAACTTTAAAAAAAAAGAAAAAGAAAATTTCTTTGACTCTTGCCAGCCAATTACTTTCCAATCATAAGAATATCCTTTTTGTTAAGTTGCAGTATTAAATAAATTTTTATATTATTCATCTTTCATTATAAACCATATATTTATATACTCAGAAAACCAAGGATAGTTTATGAGTTCAACAACCACTCTCAATAGTTTATATTTAAATACAAAAAGCTCAGTTCTCCCACTTACTAGCTGTCCTTGGGAAGTAATTTAACCTTTCTCTATTACTCTGTTCAAAGAAGTAGAGATGATACCTCTCTATCCTAACTCCTAGGGTTGTTGGGAGAATTACAGGGGATATTGCATACAAAGTGCTTTAAATACAAAACCATCACGCAAATGCAAAATGCTATCATCATTACGGTTAATAAGGATAATCTCTAACAATGTTAACATTTTCTAAGAACAAACAGGATTGCCTGAGTTTTGTGTGTCAAAAGTGTTGAAATCTGACTAAACTTGACTTCTATGAATTTTTAATTTTCCTCTCCCTTAACATCCGTGATAAGTACTTCACACATAATAAGTCCTTCTCCACAATGTGACTCCTAGCTACCAGGATAACCATCAACTCCCTAATTATTTATTTTCTGTTTCAGTAAGTTCTTGTTCCAGGACTTTTACTGTCCTTCTTCTACTTGATTTAATCAACAGCAATAACTATTGATTAGCAACCTGTGGCAGCATCTGTAGTAACAACCTGTGTAACATCTGGGCCCAAGGATTCTCCCTATAAACTATGGACCAACTTCATAATTCATATATCCTTTGGAAAATTCAACAGTAGTTCCTTCCCATGACGAGGAGCATGGAATTACAGCACATCGTGAAAAGTGGCTGATGTCAAGTCAGCAGTACTCTTACTTCATGAAACAGCTATACGAGTTGCCAGCAAGAGCATTCCAACCACATTAATGCAACATCTCACCTTAACATAGTTTCTGAATTGAAACTTAAAATTTTACGATGTCAAAAAGAAAGTCTTACACTCAAGGCTGAACATTTTATGGCTTCCTATTACCAAAAACAGCTTAAGTTTACCTCTTATCAAGACATCACAATAATAGTCTTAGCATCAAAAGTTTTAAAAATCACTAATGTACAATGGGACACACTAATGAATGGCTTCATACAAAAAGACTTTTACACCTTACTTCAAAGTTGGATAATAGGTAAATTAGTGGTAGAATAGACCCAATATCAAACTGTAAGAATTAAACACTAAAAATAACGTAAGAGAAACATCATGAACATCCAACCATGTTTTCTCTATAGTACTGGCATGATAAGCCAAGTCTTAAATAGCTCATTTAACCAGGAAAGAAACTCACTCACAGAACGTGAGTGTGAAATCAAATGTCATTCTATCCTCAAAAACAAATACAGGTTCTCAAAGCAAATAAGCCAAAACACAAGAAAACTCACGTAAGAAATGGCTACCTTATATTAAATACCCATGTGCCAGACTCTGAGCTGGGTTCTGTCATGGAGCCCTTGAGATCTATTGCTAAAAGTCTGTTTACAATAGCGAGCCAGAGAGAGGGAGTGGAGGGAGGAGCACCAGTCTGAGGGTCTGGAAAACTGGAGTGCTGTGTTCCAATTCCACCAACTCCTGCCGAGAAGCTGACCTCTGTGTCCACAGGACAACAGGCAAAGTGGGGAAAGCATAAGCTCTAAAGTCAGGCAGACCTAGGTTCAAGTCCTCCCTTGGCAGCAAGTCTTCACGCTGCCCTCCCTGGCTGAGTCTTAAGTCTAACTCGGGACTTCTTGTCCGCTGACTGAGTTAGGCAGTCCTACTGGTGCTGAGTAGCCTGTGTTTCCCTCTCTTAGGATGCATCCCTCTTTATCATAACTCCTTCCATTTGTTCTACAAATATTAAACGAGCACCTAACATGTGCCAGACACTATCCTAGGGGCTGCAACCCAGCAGTGAACAAGACAAAGGTCCTACCCTTGTGGGGCACATGCCAGTGGGGGAAGTAGGTGGTAAGTGGGATAAATGCAGAGAAGGAAATAAAATGGGCGGTGTGAGGGGCTGGCCCAGTGGCCAAGTGGTTAAGTTCGCGCGCTCCGCTGCAGGCGGCCCAGTGTTTCGTTGGTTCAAATCCTGGGCGCGGACATGGCACTGCCCATCAAACCACGCTGAGGCAGCGTCCCACATGCCACAACTAGAAGGACCCACAACAAAGAATATACAACTATGTACCAGGGGGCTTTGGGGAGAAAAAGGAAAAAATAAAATCTTCAAAAAAAAAAAAAAAAATGGGCGGTGTGAGGCCAGCCCGCCAGCGTAGTGGTTAAGTTTGCAGGCTCCACTTCAGTAGCCCGGGGCTCACAGGTTCAGGTGCCAGGCACAAACTTACACACCGCTCATCAAGCCACGCAGTGGCGGTGTCCCACATACAATATAGACAAAAATTAGCATAAATGTTGGCTCAGCGACAATCTTCCTCAAGCAAAAGGAGGAAGACTGGCAACAGATGTTAGCTCAGGGGCAATCTTCCTCACCACAAAAAAGAGTGGTGTCCTATAGTGAAAACTCAGGTAGGGAAAGCACTGGTCTCTGAATGTACACGTGTGTGCGTGTGTAGTGAAGGGACTACTTGACTGGAGCATCACAAAACCTGGATTCTCTCATTAACCTGATGAGTGGCTCTCAGCTTGGCTACATGTTAGTCAACTAGGAAGAGTTTTAAAATTCTGATGCCCAGACTGCAATTCTGAGCAGTTAAGTCAGCACGTATGGGGATGGGACCCAGACATCAGTATTTTTTAAAGATTCCCAAGTAATCTCAGGATGTACCCAAGGATGGGAACCACTGAAATACACAGTTGCGTGATTCTGGGCAACTCTCTGGCTTTCCTAGTTTTCTCAAAATTAAAATGGGAGGTTGACCTTGAGTAGCACATCTCCACCTTTAACATGCATGTGGGCCACCTAAGGATCTTATTAAAATCCAGGTTCTGACTCCCAGGTCTGAGTGAGGCCTGAGACTGTGCCTCAAAGAAGCCCCCAGGTGATGCCCAGGCCATGATTCAGGCCCACACCTTGAGTATCGGGAACTAGACAATCTAAAATGCAGGAATTCAACCTAAAAAATGATCCTTCTAGTCCCAATATTCCCACTGCAAAATTCCATGAATTCCTAATAGACTAAAGAAGTAATTCTGTCTGTTAATACAAACTATCATAGACAACTACAGCAGACTATCCAAGCAAGATAACTGAGAGAAACTACAGGATGGTTACTCAATTAAGTATAGTGCCCAGCATCTCAAGAAGTGCCCAAGAGGGGAGACACAGAAACTCTATAAAACATATTCCCTGCCTTCAAAAAGTACACTATCTAGTTGGAGACAATACTAAAAAACTACAATAAAGAAATAATACGTGATTTCTTAAGGCTAAAATGAGGAGTAGATGCTAACAGTCTACAACCTCAGTAACTATCTGTGTACCAAGCAAAACTGAGGCACACACTGTATTTTGTTCATTTCTGTCCCCCTTCAGAGAACCCAGGTCTGGGTGTTACACACAGCCACCCTCATTACACATGTATAGAGTTTTTGGATGACAGAATAAATGGAACAAAATGCTACATAAGAGGAAGTGAGTACAGGCTTTTGAACAGAGAAGTAGCATAATGAAAACTGCATTTACAGTTCTTTGAAATAAGGACTGAGAACGTTTAAGTCTCCATAGAGTCTCTTTAAAGCTAACTGAGGATCTACATAGCTTATTAAATCAAAGACAGACAGAGGCCACAGTGAACACAATAAACCACTTGTATCAATTAGAAGTGATACATTAAAAAAAACTGTCAGGGGCCTGCGCAGTGGTGCAGCTGTTGGGTTTGGACATTCTGCTTCAGGGGCCCAGGGTTGGCCAGTTTGGATCCCGGGTGCAGACCTATGCACCGCTTGGTACCCCATGCTGTGGCAGGCGTCCCACACATAAAGTGGAGGAAGATGGGCACGGATGTTAGTTCAGGGCCAGTCTTCCTCAGCAAAAAGAGGAGGACTGGCGGCAAATGTTAGCTCAGGGCTAATCTTCCTCAAAAAAACAAAACAAAACTGTCACATATTTTATCATGACAAATCGATTCTTGAAATTCACTAGTCATTACACATAACATGACATACAAATAATCAAAATTAAAGCAAAGTCCAAAATTCTCAGCACCTTTACTAAACTCACCAGTTTTGCCTAGCATTCTAGGTATCACACCTAGATCAGTTAGGGAGGCTAACTCTTAGAACAAGCTGTATCACGGCTCAAATACCATAAACATTAATTCTTGCTCGTGTAAAGTCCAAAACAGGTGTTCCTCATCTGTGGAGAGCTCTCCTCCAAGCAGCGGCTCCGGCACCCATGCTCCTTCTATCTTGTAGTAGGAGCCTTCCTAGGTCACTGGGCTCTTCTGCAACAGCCAGCAGGGAAGGAAAGGGCATAGATAACCACACCAGAGGGTTTCACAGGCCAAGCCTGGAAGTGGCACACTTCTCTGCTGCACTCTATTGGCTAGAACTTGGCCAAAAAGCCACACCTAATTGCAAGGGAGGATGGGAAATGCAGTCTGGCCACACGCCGAGGAAGAGGAGATGTGTTTCCTGATCAGCTAGCAGTCTCTGCCACAATGCCATTTGTAATTGTTTTTTTTTTTTAATTACAGAAGAGTCGTTCCTTTCAGAAACGTCTTCTGTTAACCTACAGCTCCACCATTCACCCCTAAGGCCATTCAACATCTAAAACCAATCTAGTAGTTTTTCTTCTCCAATAAATGTTTTTCTAACATACTCAAAATAAGACACATCAAGGGCATCCTTGAAGGGATGTCTGGCTTTTCATCCCAGTATCTCTGGTACTTAATACTTAATGTGTGGCACATAACAAGAGCTCAAATATTTCTTAAATTCATAGATGAATAACATGCCCAAAAGTTCATGGAAAAGAAAAAGAGTGGTCCCATCTCTTCCCTGGTGACAGTGGGACTCACTGAAGACCATCAGTCTTTTTAAGACTCTCTCTCCTCTCCTAAGGCCACCCTGAGTTGCCACCCATCCTCTGGCCTCTGAACAATCAAGCAATAGGACAAAAGCTACTTTAGACCCACTCATAAGAACTGAGGGGTAAAAATACTCACCGGTGCTCAAGGACACCAACAGAGCCAATACTACCATGTCTGGCTAGAGCACAGGCCTGCTAAACAAAAAGGAGCCCAGAGTCTGTCAAAGGCCCTGCTCTGGAGACACTCCATAAAACTGGGCTAATTAACTCCAAGACTGGAAAACCAACATGTACATCTAAACACAAGTAACTTCATCCTTTTTCTGAACCACAAGGGTTAGTGGGGAATAAAATTACGTGGCACAATACAAAAATATTTTGTGCTCACATATTACCACTTTTCAAGAAGTTTAAAATATACTGTAAGTGCTACTATAATAACCCTCACAACTCTCCTATGGGACAGAGACAAAATTAAAGTTTGTATTCAAGTTAAAAGGAAAACCGTCTGATAGGTGGCTGACTTCACACTACTGGGGTGGGCTCAATAAAAAAGTGAAGCAGTAACCTCTAAGGTAATTGGGGCACAAACCATTTTAGGCTCTCAAATTGAGTTCAACACCTAGAATTGAGTTCAAAAGCAAACAAGTAGCTAAAACAGACCACAAAACAGCTGAAGGTCTAAGAAGCTTACAGAGGAACTAATACTACAATATACCAAGCCTGATTTATGACCTGAGAAATCACATTAATTGATTCACTACCACCAGAGATTCATGTAAAGGATATTTAAAGTGATTTCAGAGCGGGAAAAAAAAAAATTATTCTTTCTAGATATAAATCACAGCATCACTAGAATTTTCATAAATTTAATTTGGCTAGGAAGCCAGTATACTCAATATTCTAAAAATAATCAAAGAGCACTTATTAAACGTCCACATTTGTACAACTAGATTCCAGTAGAACATATCCAGAAAAAAACTATATAAAATTTAAAATTACATTGTTTTAGCAGCATTTATCATTACTAGTACTAATGACATCAATTTTTTTAACTCTTCAAACAGCACTATAAAACAGCAAAAAAATCAACCCAATTCTATGTGATATTCTATGTGATATTAATGTATGTATAAGAAGCATTTTCATATACAAAATCTAGTTTTGGTCCCAACAGGTAGCAGAGCAGACCTTATGTCTATTCTGGAAATGGAAACACCAAGGCACAGACACTTGCCAAGAGCCCCATGTGAGGAAGGAGCAGAACTACACCAGGAGCAGGTCTTCCTACACTACTCCTGTGCGATTTCCACAAGAACACGTGCTCTCTCTCCAACAACACACTAATGCTCTCCACAAAGAAACAACGCAAAAGTCTGGGCAGAAGAAGCACTCAAGTTGCTCTGACAGAAAAGCTAAAGCAAATGTAGACACTGAGGAATATCAAAGAATATCTAGTAATCTAAGCTCGGGGGTCATCATCCTAGAGGAAAGGCTAGCAAGAGAACAGAATGCTACTACACATGCTTGGATGTTGATCTGGTAGAAAGATTTTCTGTGCTTCTCAAATAGTTTTTGGTCCATGAACCACAGACCACCCATCACCTATCACTACTTGCTACTGCCCCAAAAAATAAAACCTCATCAAAACTAAAGGAGAGAATGACACTGTTTCTCATAACAGAGCAATGAGGCGTATGCCAAGAAAATGGCAGCCGCTCTTCCCTGAATGGAACTCATCTATGTGGGAATCTCACCTAATCCCAGCAGAGCCAGAACTAGGAAGGAAGCCAAGACACACTCTGAGGCCAAAAGAGATTTTTACAAAGGCCACGCACAAAAGCTCACACACTTCACTGGGAGAAGGGCTCTCCGATCCGAACACCTAGCTTGATTACTACTAAACTACTCACAGTTCTAATAAGCTTAATTATCAGGTTGCCAAGCCCACAGAAGAGCAGAAGCAACAAATGAGAGAGGAAAGGATAGCTAGAAATCAACAGAAGCAAAAGAGTAAGAAGGGACAGCAAGGACAGATTTTTTTAAAACAATAAAAACTGCATACAAGGACTTGAAACGTACAGCAGTTTGGAGTCATTTATCATAAAAGCAAACACTCTACTCAAAAGGCCCTAAAAATACCACAGTATTAAATAAAGCCCAGTTCAACAACGTAGCTACAACCTAATAAACCCAAGTTAACAAGAAAAATACATGTTAAAGTCCATGTGTTCTACTACACATAGGGAAAAAAGTAGTAGTTTTGTTTGTGTATCACTTTACAGTCTATAAAATACTTCCATATGAATTACCTCATTTGACCCTCAACAACATCATAAGGCACGAAGGAGAGATACCTCCACTGGCCAGGAATTTGCTGGTAAATAATTCAATTTTAGCAAGACAGAAGGGTTTATCAATGGCAATTATAATACAGTCTGTTAATTCATCTAACAGGAGAGCACACTTCAAGAAGCACCGACCCCCCTTGTTAGGGGATGAAGGGACAGGGCATGGAAGCTTTCTCGAGAAGGATCACCAACACAACTGTATCCGAACCTTCATCTGGAACTTCACCTCCAAAACTTCCCTCTCTAAAAACTCCCATCCTGCCGTTTGCATCCTACAGGGCTTCTTGCTAAAGAAGTGTGCCATCATCCCTCCCAATTGTGGTGGATAAACTTCATGGTGGACCACCCATGATCCACAAATCTTGATTCACACATACCCCTGTGTAACCTCCTCCCATTGAGTGTGCGCTGGTCCTAGTGACTTGGTCCTAAGCAACAGAACACAGCACAGGTGATGGGACATCACTTCCACGATTAGGCAACACAGATCACACCTTTGGTCTTGGTAGCAGGCTCTCTCCCCTGCTGGCTCTCATGAAGCAAGTTGCCATGTTGAAGGAGCCCATGTGGCGAGGAACTGAGGCCTTCACTCCAACAGCCCACAAGAATGACTCCTTCAAATGGGAGCTTAGAAGAGGATCCTTCCCAAGTCAAGCCTTCAAATGAGACACCAGCCCTGGCCAAGACCTTGACTGAAGGCTTGTGAGGCCCTGAAGCAGTAGACCTAGCAAAGCCCTGCCTGAACTCCTGAACCACAGGATCAGAAAATAAATGTGTCCTGTTCTAAGCCATTAAGTTTGTGATAATTTGTTACAGCAGCAATAGACAACCAATATACCCACAGTCCATCGGGTCCCAGTAATTTCTTTTCTCACCTTGGACTTGATCAATCATTTCACTATCATTTGCACTCTGCACTGACCACCAAAATCTGAAAGAATTATCTGCCCTCTAGCTACCTCTTTCTCATTCTCTCAACTCACTATCAAATTGATAAAATTAATACCTTTTTCTTAGTCTTCATTCTACTCAAACTCTCTGCAGCCTTACAACTGATAACCTCCTTACAACCCTGTGCCCTTTGCATCCCTGACCTCATATTCTTCTTGTTCTACTACCTCCCTGACCATTCCCTCTCAGTCTTTACTGGTCCTCTCTCCTTTGGTGACACTTAAATGGAGCATTCACCACATTTCTGCCCTCAAGTCCCGTCTCTTCTCCCATGACAATTTCACTCACTACTATAACTTTTCTTAATTCTTTTGAACTGATTCATTCATTCTTTCAACCAATGGACACTGTTCTGGGCAAGACATATGGCAATGAGCAAGACAAACAAGGTCCCTACTTTCACGAAGTTTATATGCTTTACCAGAGGCAGTGCCAGCATATCTCTATTTGCCCCTCCAGACCTACTCACCACCCTTCCCCACCCTGCCCCATGCCAAGGAGGCTGACCTCTACAGACTCCATCACCAGGGCTTTCTTGCCCTCTGAAAGTTCAGTGAAGAAGGAAAAACAGGGTGATATGAATGCCTTCCTAGTCTTTCAACCACATTTCCAATGTTATATTGTATACATACATGCTATGTACCCCAATTATAGCTAAAACAGAACCGATACATTTGCATCCAGTCTCCCCAAAACACATCCCTCCTATATTCTCTGTATCAGTTAATGGCCTCACCTAACTCCAGCTGTTGAGGTTTGAAAGCTAGGAGTTACCTCCAACTCTTCTCATCTGTCAAGGCCCGCAGTCAATCTGTCACAAAATTCTCTCTCTCACACACACATACAACTCAGCCACGCTAGCTCCTTTCTCTGACCCACTGCCACAGACACTCTTGCCAGGAGCAATTTTCTCTCAACTCCAGTCCTTCCTCTTTGCTCATTCATTCATTCAATCAATTTACCAAGCCCATCCTAGGTGCCCAGTACTCAAGTCTCTGACCTCTAAATATGTACATCTAGGGGCCAGCCCCATGGCATAGTGGTTAAGTTCAGGGTGTTCCACTTCGGAGGCCCGAGTTCCCAGGTTTGGGATCCTGGGCACGGACCTACACCACTCATCAGCCATGCTGTGGCAGCAACCCACATAATAGAGGAAGACTGGCACAGACGTTAGCTCAGGGCTAATCTTCCCCAGCAAGAAAAAAAAGAAAAAGATGTACATCTAACTGACGGAGAATAGGAGTAAACAAGCAACTCCAATACAAACAAAATGTGCTATGATCAGGAAAAGCACAGAGTGCTAGCGGTGCACACAGGAAGGGTACACAACATATTCTGAAAAGAGCAACAAGGTCAAGAAGGCTTCTCGGACAAGTCTCATTTAAGGTGAAACCCAGAGGACAAGGCCCGTCAGCAAAGAAGAGCATATATGTATGTATACACATGTTTTGAAGGAAGGTGCACCTTCTAAGTCAAGGCGGTGGCAACACACAAGGCCTAAAACCAAGAGAAAGCATGGCACCCTGGCACAATCAGAATCTAAAAGAATTTAACATGGGGGCTGGCCCCGTGGCTGAGTGGTTAAGTTTGCGTGCTCTGCTGCAGGCGGCCCAGTGTTTCGTTGGTTCAAATCCTGGGCGCGGACATGGCACTGCTCATCAAAACACGCTGAGGCAGCGTCCCACATGCCACAACTAGACGGACCCACAACCAAGAATATACAACTGTGTACCGGGGGGATTTGGGGAGAAAAACGAAAAAATAAAATCTTTAAAAAAAAAAAGAAAAAGAATTTAACATGGCTCAAGTGTGGAGAGGAAGCTGGACATGTAAGCAGGTGGCCCTTATTAGCACCTTAAAGGAGAACTGACTTTATCCAATAAATCCCACTCCTCTGCCTAAAAAAAAAAAAAAGACAAAAAAACTCTAAAAGCCTCTCGCAGAGCAGAGGCAATAAAATCCAGACTCCAGAGTCTGACTTTCCAAGCCCCTACGACCTGACCCCCACCTATTTTTCTGGGCTCATCTACCCACACATGCCCGGAATTCCAGCCACCCCCCGTACTCTCCTGGCTGTGTGCCTTTGCTCCATTTCCTCTACTTGGAATTTCTCCTCCAACCACCATGTTTGCCGTCAATGATGGCAGGTAAAATTCTACCTCCTTCAAGAAGTCTTCCCAATTCCTCCTGGTGCCTAATTACAGCATTCATTATGACCTGCCTTGAATCAGTTACATCCCTACCTGCTCCCCTGCAGACTGGAAGCTTCTGGACTATGTATGAACTGAAGTGAATACTAATTTCAAAGACTAGGAAAAATGTTCAAAGAAATATTCAATTTGCCAGTATTGCAATCCAAAATAATCAACCATGGAAGGTCGTGAAAAAAAAATTATTTTGAATTACATAAATAAAATCAATCAAAAGCCTAGATTTCTGTATTTTTTCATATAAGTATCTCTAAATAAAAATGGCTATACACTGCTTCATAAGATTAAAAAACAGTAAGTAAATGAGCTCAGAAGGGTTAAGTTACTTGCTCAAAGTCACGAGGCACTTAAGCGACAGAGTAAAGACCAGAGTCAAGTCTTCAGATACTCTTTCTGAAAAGCTATAAACAGCCAGAATATTACCAGAGTACCCTGACACATCACACCAACCAGTTCATCCGACTCCCTGGAACTTCTTTCCCTCATTCTTCCCTCAATTCCCATTTTCCTTCAGAGCTCAGTTCAAGAAGCCTCCTCCAACCTCTTTGATTAGTCAAATCCCTTTACGACACACTGCACTTGCTGTCATAGCATATATCCATCTACACAAAAGGAGAGAGAGCGAGCGTGTATCTCTTCCTAGCACTGTATCAGCTGTAATTTCACAGGGCCCTTTGATTAATGTTGACATCCCCATTTGCTCCATGAGGACAGGGACTGTGTCTATCCTTCTCTGTGTCTGGCACCTTATTATTATTTGTTGGGTAAATGAACTGACTTAAGAGTATAATAATAACTGATATTCACATGCCCCCATAGAACTAAAAGATCCTAAAACATCCTCTGACAACTCTAAAAATAATAATAGTAACAATTATATAAATTTAATGTCACAATTTTATTGTAACATATTCTAACTCTGTGATAATTAAACATTCATATATGGAATCTGCTAATTCTCCATTAATCAGAATGCGTGTTAACCAGAATACCACATTTTTTCTAAACATGCAAGGGATCAGCAAACTTTCACATCAAAAGCACACATACCACAAGACGCCAACCTACAAGCTATACAAATAGCTATTTGCTCTCTTGGAACCTGAAAAGTCCAATTCCAGCCTAACAGTGAATTACAGTGTTTCACCAAGGCAGCCTATTGTATTAATAAATTAAAACAACAATATATTTTTAATTTTTGCAGGTAAAGATTCACCCTAAGCTAACATCTGTTGCCAATCTCCCTCCTTTTTTCTTTTTCCCCCCAAAAGCCCCAGTACATAGTTGTGGATAGTTCTAAGTTCTTCTGGTTCTTCTATGTGAGCTGCCACCACAGCATGGCTACTGACAGACAAGTGGTAGGGTTTTGCACCTGGAAACTGAACCCGGGCCACCAAAGCGGAGCATGCCAAACTCTAACCACTACGTCATCAGGGCTGGCTCTTCCACAGTATTTTTTTTTAAGCCAAGATGCTTAGGTACTTGAGTTAGCCAGTAGTTCCCAAGCAAATAGCAGATCAACAAAATGATTTAAACTCCCCAAATCAATCCACAGATTTAACATAATCCTTATCAATACCAAAACTCCCTTTTTTGTAGAAATTACCAAGCTGACCCTAAGATTCATATGGAAATTCAAGGGACCCAGAAGAGCCAAAACAATCTTGAAAAATAAAGAACAGAGTTGAGGACAGACACTTCCCAATTTCAAAACTTACTATAAAACTACAGTAATCAAAACAGTGTGGTATTGGCATAAGGACAGACATATAGAACAGTGGATTAGAATCAAGACTCCAAAATTAAACCCACACATATACGGTCCACTGATTTTTGACAAGGGTGCCAAGATTCTTCAATGGGAAAAGAATGGTCTTTTCAACAAATGGTGCTGGGTCAACTATATATTCACGTGCAAAAGAATGAAGCTGGAAGCCTGGCTATCTCACAACATATACAAAAATCAATTAAAAATGAATCAGAGACCTAAATGTAAGAGCTAAAACTACAAAACTTTTACAAGAAAACATAGGTGTAAATCTTCATGACCTTGGATTAGGCAATGGTTTCTTAATTACAAAAGCATAAGCAAAAGCTTAAGCAACAAATGAAAACACAGAAACATCGAACTTAAAATGTAAAACTTCTGTGCTTCAAAGGACACTCAAAAAAGTGAAATGATAACCCACAGAATGGGAAAAATAGCAAATCATATGTCTAATAAGAGACTGATATCCAGAATACATAAAGAAGGCCTAAAACTCAACAGCCAAAAAACTAAACTCAATTCAAAAATGGGCAGGGGGGGCTGGCCCCGTGGCCAAGTGGTTAAGATCGCGCGCTCCGCTGCAGGCGGCCCAGTGTTTCGTTGGTTCCAATCCTGGGCACGGACATGGCACTGCTCATCAAGCCACGCTGAGACAGTGTCCCACATGCCACAACTAGAAGAACCCACAATGAAGACTATATAACTATGTACCGGGGGGCTTCGGGGAAAAAAAGGAAAAAAATAAAATCTTAAAAAAAAAAAAATGGGCAGAGGACTTGAAGAGACATTTCTCCAAGAAGATATACAAATAGCCAAAAAGCACATGAAAAGATGTTCAACATCATTAGCCATAAGGGAAATGCAAATCAAAACCACAGTAAGATACCACTTCACTTCCACAAGAATGTGTATAATCAAAAAGACAGACAGTAACAAGTGTTAGCAAGGATGTGGAGAAATTGGAACATTCAACTGCTACTGGTAAGAATGTAATAGGCTGCAGCCACTCGGGAAAACAGGCAGTTCCTCAAAAACTTAAACACAGAGTTACCATATGACCCACCAATTCCATTCCCAAGTATGCATACCCAAGAGAAATGAAAACATATGTCCACACAAAAACATGTACACAAATGTTCATAGCAGCATTATTTATAATAGCCAAAAAGTAAAAATAAATCAAATGGCCATCAACTGGCGAATAAATAAAATATGGTATATCTATACAACAGAATACTATTGCACCATAAAAGGAATGAAGTTCTGAAATATCCTCAATGTGGACGAACCTTGAAAACATTATGCTAAGGGAAAGAAGCCAGTCACAAAAGGCCACATATTGTAGGAGTTCATTTATATGGAATGTCCAGAATAAGTAAACCCATAAAGTCAGAGCTACTAACGGGTAGAGGTTTCTTTGTCAAGTGAAGATGTTCTGGCATTAGATGGTGGTGATAGTTGCACAACTGTCTAAATAAACTAAAAACCAGTGAATTGTATATTTTAAAAGGCTTAATTTTATGGTATATGAATTATATCTCAATAAAGTATTTAAAAAAGGAGTCAAATCCCTTTAACTACTAACAATTACTTTGTTGATTTTATGTTTCTTTAACACATTATATACTTTTCTCTTTTGTTAAGCAGAACATACTAGGCAGTACTGCTTTTCTGAATATACTCAAGGTCATCACCATAAAACATCAATTACTAAGGAGCCGTATATTCAGAGAATTTGATGGTGTCCAGGCTACTCGCCCTTCACATAGTACCTCCAAACTACTGTTGTTTCAGTCTTCCACCCGTCTACTGTAATTGTTTCCTTCTTCTACGATGAGAAATCAAGAAAAACCAGAGATTAGAGGCAGGAAGGATATATCAAAGAAAAGGCAAACGAGAGCGCACACAGGTGGCCCCATACACTTCAACAGAGACTGTTTCCTGTTTTCTTCCCCCTAGATCCCCTCTTCTGAGGCAACGTCTACCTTTCTTACTAAGGATGAACGTTTCCAACCTTTCAAGTTTACTGTCCACAACGAAGGGGAAAGCGAGGAAGCTCACTCAAGTATCTGAACTGTGGAAAACCTCAGATGACACTGACATTCCCCAAACTTGCCTGATTCTACCTGAGAACCCACAAAGGACAAAGACTGCACAGACCATCAGGTTCCAGTGCGTCCTGCCTGCTTCACCGCTGCTCAAAGCACAGCCTTAGGACAGTTATTACACCCATTACTGACTTATTCACACACACCCGCCTGGCTGACTGAGGACGCTTGGCCTCCTATCTATAGCTACAATGAACATTTTCTCTGCAAAAAATGTACTCACTATAGCAACTGAACATAAGAAATCCATTTTGGAATCAATATTCTTTCTTTTACACTAGTTGATGGAGACAGTTTGAGATGCCAGGACTCCCTGCTACAGTCCCCTTGTCACACAATCTCCTTTCACCCTAAGGCCCTCTAAATGATCAGCAGGCCAACGGATCCTAACCAACCCCTTCACAGTTGACAGGACCAGGGTGAAGACCTGGCCTATGGAAGCAAAGCAACTGGCTAAGAGGAGTTAGTCCAATTCTCTATCTTGAGTATTTTAAATACGGGCTATAGAGACTAGAGTCAGATGACGGTGAGCACTGAAACTAGAGTCAGGACACACAGGATCCATGATGGGAGCCACAGCAGGCCACAACTACGTGAAAATTATGGTGGAGGAAGGAAGCTACATGTAAGTGGAGAAATCTCATCTGCAAGGAGAAACAGGAACAGCAGAGATGAGAGGCATGGTCTCCCAGAAGAGATCCCAGCTCAGCCCAAGGGGTCTCCAGAGGAAAAGTCTACTTCAGACTCTCCAGGTCCAGCTCCCAGACTGTCCAGCTGCACTTCAGTTTCTATCCTGGGAAGCTGAGACTCCTTCTGCTCTTATACAAAAACCACCTTCAGGGGGCTGGCCCCATGGCCAAGTGGTTAAGTTCACACGCTCCGCTGCAGGTGGCCCAGTGTTTCGTTGGTTCGAATCCTGGGCGCGGACATGGCACTGCTCATCAGACCACGCTGAGGTAGCGTCCCACATACCACAACTAGAAGGACCCACAACGAAGAATATACAACTATTTACCGGGGGGCTTTGGGGAGAAAAAGGAAAAAAATAAAAAAATCTTAAAAAAAACAAAAAAACCACCTTCACTTAACTAACTTGAGTAGCCTATGTCCCCTGCAATCAAAACCGCTCTAACTAAAGTAGGGCCTGATTACCCTCCCTGACATCAAGTGCCCTAGTGTGCACTTTCTGTATAAATGAATCCCAAAGGCCTGATTACCATTGTTTATTTATTTTTTGGGTGTGTGTGTGTTTGTGTGTCTGTGAGAGAGAGTGAGATTTTGACATTTTATTCAAGGCACAATCTCCCACCTTGGGGTAAGGAAAATATTGCCATATATTTACTGTTAGGACTCTACAGCTATTTTTCTCATTAGGTTTTGAATCCATTTGGAGGGTTTTTTTTAAATTGTGGTAAAATATACATAAAATTTACCATTTTAACCCTTTTTGAGTACACAATTTAGAAGCATTAAGTACATCCACACTGTTGTGCACCATCATCAAAAACTCTTGTTTATTTTTAACAGAATTCTGAAAACCATGATTTTTTCATTCTTACTAAATAAATGACTTTTGCCTATGCTCTTTCATCAAATGACAAGGGCAAAGACCCTCATCTGAGGTGGTACTGTGGTAGGCTGGCGAAGAAAGTGGCAGAGAACATCCGCAACAACTTGGAGCAGTCCCAGAGCAGCTAAATTCATCCCCAGTTCCTCTAGACATGGCCACAGAGGCTGGAGACTATAAATACCTGGAGAGGACAGATAACAGCTGTCAAAGATATTCAGCCCAGTCAGAAAGGTTGCCACTATCACCAGATTTGCATCAGAAGACACCCATACAAGCGACAAGGGGTCATATGTAGAATAATCACATTCAGAAGAGAAAGAGTGCTGTTCCTCAACTCCCAGAACGCCTGGAATAAATCCCTGGGCCTTGAATTTGGTCAAGTAATCTATGATCAATTTTTGGAGGACCCTAGGAAGAAAGAAAGTACTTCAAAACTTTTGAGTACCCACTCACCACCTTCTGCTTGTTATAGCTCTCTTTTTAAGCACAACAGCCTCTATCAATAAAATTAAATGGGGAAGAGACCTCCATCAGAAGCTTTGTCAAAGCAAATAATTCAGCCAGCACATTTCACAATGGCAGAGACAGAAGGGAGAACACTGCGCACTTTAACTTGTCCCTCAGTATCTTTAAATTTGAAAGAAACTTTGGATTAAGTTATATTCAAGTTATCAATTAGGTTATATTCAAGGCCTCTCCAAATGCAAGACCTGTAGCACCCCAGGAAGTACGCCCAAGCACAGACCCTATACAATCTATCATAGCGGACATACTAAAACTCCCCAATCCAGATGGGTTTCTTAATAGAAAGAGTCTTATTTACTGACCTACTGGCAATCAATACATTTTAATAACACTTATATTAATCAACTCCAGAAAATACAACTAAATGAATATAAATAGTACCTTAAACATAAAAAGTCTGAGATGAGCAGACACTTTTTCATGTCATCATACATTATTTAAGTCTATTTTTCCAAAACTATGAACTCTCATCCATATCAGAATAAAAGACCTGAAATGTGTCATAGGGAATAACCAAGCAGAAGGAACATTTTTGTGCTGTGCATCTTTAACAACTTTTACAATTTTTTAAACTTAACACTTGCAATGTGTTAAACACATCTAAAAAATTAAGCCCTCTACATACACCAGAAAGGAGGCCCCTCAGTGACTATAGTTCAAATTCCTCCTACATGGCTTGAGCCAACGTTTTAATTCTTGACCTGGAGCAAGCACCTCAAAAAGAAAAGAGACAGTTAGGCAGAAGAGAATAGCTGCATACCAGCAAAAGAAGCCATAAAGCAAAATTCCATACATTCAACTTCATTTTCTTATAATAAGTCAGAATGGAAAGGAACTTTAGAGGTCATCACTAGGACAACCCTTTACCCAATACACGAATCCCCTCAAAATTATACCAACTAACATTATACCAGAGCTGAGGTCTGGGAAAAACAAGATGAGAAGCTGAGCCAGAATCAAGAGCGATAAAACAGTATCAAGGAAGGAAGAGAAGGTTGCAGAGGCCAAGGAAAGAGGCGTCTAGCACCTGGCCTACACAAGTGGCAGCAAGGACAGCAGAAAATACACCTCTAGCTGGGGTCCCTGGTCCCATTCACCAATGTTCCTGGCTATTGAAAGAGAAGAGGATGAGCTGGGAATCACAGTGAGCTTGTTCTAAAAGCCACTAGGAAACCTAGGCCTTCACGGCCCAAGGACTCATCTAGTATTGTTTGGCTCAGGCGAAGACAAAAATGGTAATGCTGACACTACAACTAGTTTTCCCAATATTTTGAAATCTGACATCAAAACCCGTTAACTTTTCGGGGCCGGCCCCGTGGCCGAGTGGTTAAAAGTCAAGTGCTCGGCTTCAGTGGCCCAGGGTTAAGCCGGTTCAGACCCAGGGCATGGACCTAGCACCACTCATCAAGCCCTGCAGAGGCGGCATCCCACACAGAAGAACTAGAAGGACCTTCAACTAGAATATACAACTATGTACTGGGGGGATTTGGGGAGAAGAAAAAAGAAAATGATTGGCAGATGTTAGCTCAGGGCCAATCTTTAAAAAAGAAAAAAAACACCATAACTTTTCATAAATACAACAGTGGTACAGTTTTGAAAATTAGGGAGTGTTTACAGGGACCCTCTACCATGAAATATTCCTTTCTTCAAGTATTTACAATTAGATTCCTTCCTAGAAATTATATTTAAATAATTTTAAAAGAATTTAGTTCTTAGAGAAAATAATAAACATCATTTAAGTCATCTTCAAATGCTTATTCACGTCTATCTGCTCTTATGTTCTTCTTAGAGCATCTACTTAACGGAGAAAGCTAAAGACAAGACCAAAGACCTCTGCTCCCCTTCAGACAACACAAAGCTCTCGTTTCACTTAAGGGTGGGAGGAGATGGTATCCACGTTGTCATGAGGTTTAAAGAGTCATCTCAGGAGTAACACTGGGTATCAGTCAAAATAGCTGCAGTTCAAATCGTCTACTCTAACCATAACTGTAACTGAGCTAAAATGACTTCCAAATATAACACACCTTATTTCTAAACGTTTCTTGGCAATTAAATACCTAGAAAGTCAAAAAGAAACAAGAAAGCAGAAAAAATGAACTTTTTTAAAGCTCACCATTCATCAACTACAGGAGGCTCGAAAGATGCCATACGCTGGAGGCTCAGCCTCAAACTCGGCCCTGTAGAGGAAAACTCCAAATAAGATTTCTTCAAAAACTGCTCTCACGCAGCACTAAATTACAAGCAGTGACCTCCCTGGAGGAGAAACCGGAGGCAACAGCTACAAGAGTGTACAATCTAGAGGAGAGGAAACCTAACTCCAACACAAGGGATGCTATGCTAGTTACATAATAATAACAAAACATATTGAAAATGCAAATCTCAAACAATAATGTTATTTAAAATATTTCAAGAGAAACAAAATGCCCCCACCCCAAAGTCCAAATGCATTCCAAGCGTAATCTGAACAGAACATAATTTTATCTCCAGGCCTACCCTCTCTGAAATAAAGGAGAATCCTCCAATTTAGTCAAATTACAACAGAAATGCCACTTTAAAACAAAGGAGCTACAGCATAGCACTCTGAACTTCATGGGAGAACAAAAATGTAGTGTCAATATGTTCACAACACAGCTCAATCCACAAAATCATGAGATAATTAAACTGACTGTTTTTAGGTTTCAATCTGTTTCGCCAGAAACCTTGTCCAAACTACACTGATGCAAATCAGCATGAGCAACTCTAGCTCTATCAAAACAACTCCAGTGTCTTATCTTTTGTTTTACCTTTTATCGCTGATTTATGGGCTGACTGATGGTAAACTGATTTGCGCGTGTGCCAGAAGTCAGCTCAGGAATACAAAACACAAAAAGAGATTTAGAAGAATGAAATTCATGAATGAAAATGCTGACGTCATAGTTCAGCTCCCAGCAGAGCTTAGGGTAGTCTGTGAGGAACCGATGTTAAATCATCAGCCATTTAGTGAAGGAGATGAAACAGAAAAAGCCCCTGCTCAGAATAAGGGAAGGGGAAAGAGAGAAAAACTGTATTAACAACCTTTACCCTAGACCAAAAATGAAAAATACACAATGTATAAGCCACAAACAAGATAACTTCTAAACCATGGAACTGTTTCATACTATTGTTACAAGTAAAATTTTCAAAAGATATGATTGGCGGCTGGTCCCAGGCGTAAAGTTCACACACTCCACTTCGGCGGCCTGGGGTTCACCAGTTTGGATCTCCGGTGAGGACATGGCACCGCTTATCAAGCCATGCTGTGGCAGGCATCCCACATATAAAAGAGAGGAAGATTGGGCTGGTCCCGTGGCCGAGTGGTTAAGTTCGTGCGCTCCGCTGCAGGCGGCCCAGTGTTTCGTTGGTTCAATCCTGGGCGCGGACATGGCACTGCTCATCAAACCACGCTGAGGCAGCGTCCCACATACCACAACTAAAAGAACCCACAACGAAGAATATACCACTATGTACCGGGGGACTTTGGGGAGAAAAAGGAAAAAATAAAAAATAAAATCTTTAAAAAGGAAAAAAAAAATAGAGGAAGATTGACACAGATGTTAGCTCAGGGCCAATCTTCCTTAGCAAAAAGAGTAGGATTGGCAGCAGATGTTAGCTCAGGGCTAAACTTCCTCAAAAAAAAAAAAAAGGGCGGGGGCTGGCCCCATGGCCAAGTGGTTAAGTTCGTGCGCTCCAATGTGGTGGCCTAGGGTTCGGATCCTGGGCACGGACATGGCACTGCTCGTCAGGTCACATTGAGGTGGCGTCCCACAGGCCACAACTGGAAGGACCCACAACTAAGATAAATAACTATGTACGGGGAGGGGGTAGAGGTGGGGGTTGGGGAGATAAAGCAGAAAAAAGGAAAAAAAAAGATTGGCAACAGTTGTTAGCTTAGGTGTCAATCTTTAAAAAAAAAAAGATATGGTTAGTTGTGTCTCTAAAGCAGAACACAGTCCCATCCCCACCTTAAATCTTTCTCCCATCATGTGCCATCTCATCCAAACATAGTTTTAGGTCTTCAATGAAAACCAGCTGGCATTGCCATACCACGTCTAATTTTAAGCAATTGTGAATACAATGGGGTGGGACTCAGTGACCTCAGGCAAGCTACTGGAATGTTTAAGTGAGAGGGAAAAAATGCTTTTATCTAATGATGTAATATAAACTAATAAAAAAGATTATAAAAATTTGATTTACCTAAAACTATTAAAAGCAGCTACTAGTGTGGATTGTTCAAATTTTTCATCTCTTGGCAGAACTGAAAATCCAACTAGTACCACATACAAACTTCTATAAAGTTTAGACACAACTTACTAAAATCTTTTTATTCAGGACACTTAAGTAACTGATTCCTAGATTCCTAGTGCTTCCCAGGAAATTTAAGATTATTACATTCTTAGAAAATAAGTGACCCTTAGATCCTTGGTAACCTCTCCAAACCACAAAACTACAAGAACATTCTGTCTTCTTTACCATTCATGTGGCTTAAAATAACCATTCACCCAAAATGGATTTTTTTTTTAATTTAAGCAATAAATAATTTTGCCAATAAACATTTTAAAAAGAAGATCTTATTAAGTTAAAATGCAAACATACCAGTTTTATCTGTAAATCTACAATGTTCAAAGAGATCATCTCACATTTCCACCACAAATATCTTTGACAGAACATCACTACCCCCTTGTGGATTCACAATAAAAAATCCTTATCTTCAATCTTCACTTTTTAAATGTTTCATTCCAGTGAACTTCCATTAAAGTTTACATTTTCTTCACTAAGAAGGGTTATTTTATTTCAATAACTTTTTGAAAAAAGAAAAAAACATTTTTAAATAACCAATTCCATCAACTTCTTTATCTTCTAAACATCCCCATTTTGGGAGTGTTCTTTATACAGTAGGTATATGTGCCTATTTCAACATGGTAACCATATCAACATTCCATTTTTCCAGAGAATATCTGAATTTATACTTCCAATCATCACTTTCAGATTATTTTTTAAAATACATGGGTAACTTCTTCACTATTGTAACTTTTTTCTTTCTATTTGATAATTTCACACTTTCCACCAATTTTTTATTGCTTCCAAGTGGTTTGATATCCAAGTGCCCCAGAAATCCAATGGGGCACATACATCCTCAGAAATGACTCTTCAGACAAGATTAAAAACCAAATCTAAGTTTTAAAAAGATTCTTGATTGTATTCTACACCTTCAGAAATGCTTCCTGGCAATCTAAATCAATCCTGATGAAGCAAAAAAAGATAATACCTATTTTTCAAAACCAGAAATAAAGGCTTTGTTTTTTTTCTTTTTTATTAGTGCAACAGCACCTCTGGTTGTATGTATGTACCATTCTACTATAACATACAGATGCATCTTGTTAAATGTACACTACAGAAAGGATTAAATAAACTTAAATATCTGGTTTCTCACTCGTTACAGACAGATTTAGCTGAAAGTATAAACTATCTCCACAATAACGCACAGGCTACAGAGAAAGTCCTGACGAGTCTTCTGCCGTTACTCAGAGTTAACTCCCCATCTTCTCACAGATGCTGAACACAAAAGCAGAGATGCGGTAATTTACTATTATTATGAAAAGACAAATTCCAGTATTCATTCCAATGGTTAGGTGAAAATAAAAGAGGAAAAATAATCCACTTTGCAAGTGTTTTTAAGTGACTAAATACATAATCTTACCTTATGGGAATTGATAAGGAAAATAAGAGACAATGAGTGGTCTGTGAAATAACTGAATGCTATGTGTTCCAAAAGGCTTTTCACTTGTCACCCCCATTGAAAACTGTATATACAAAAACTATGAATTAAGCAACATGTCGAAAGCTAGTGGCTGAACCATGGGGTAGGAGCAGTCAGAGCTGGCCTTCGTGGAATTTGGGGGGATTTTGTTATGATTGTTGTTTCTGGATTTTTTTTTTTTTTTTTTTGGAGAGAAGGCAGGGAGAGATATTTTGGATGACATTAGGAAGTGAGATTAGTGATGAGAGTAAGCCACTTAATTAGTCTCCAGGTAGTAACATGGTTAAAACTGTTAAGCACACAGTCGCAAACATTTCTTACAATGCATGTCACTTTGTGCACTTGTAACTATGGAACCATACTGCCGAGAGCAGAGTGAGGAAAACAGCCCCAAACCAGCACATCTCCCTCGCAGTCACTCTCTGCTAGTCTGCTCAGTCTCAGAAAGGGATATGTTACATGACTTGAAAGGCTTGGCTAAATCTGAAAAACAAAAATGTGACCATACTTTTCCAAGTGAGCAAAGAACTCACGTCTAAGAGAACATGGAACTCTATCAAGAATAAGCAAAATATTGGGGTGAATGTAGAAGAACCATTAAAAAAATATCTCTCTGGTCATTCCATCTTATGATATGTCAATCAGTTGAAAGTAAATGAACAATCCTCTAAAAAAGAGTGAAAAAGGAAGTAATGTGGCTGACACTTGGCCTCTCTTTGCAGTGGGGTACATAATATTTCTTTTTCAGTCCAGGGTAATAAGCTAAGAAAATGCTCAGGAAGCATTACCGATCTCTACACAAGGAGGCCCATGACCTTCTACAAGCAATGGCGTTTAAAGCAGAGATGCGATACAACCTTAGAAATACACAGCCAGCATACAGATGGCAAAAAGACACCTTTTACTTTGTCCCACCATATAAAAAAATCGAGGACTGCTGTCCATTTGTCAATATATACAGAGAAATACTTTCTTACAAATACATGACAAATATCACGGAGTGGAAGACCATCTATATGTTTACAAGCCCCTCTTTCTAATGACAGATGGTGACATCTAAACCACAGGACTGATGGACACTACATCCATGGATGGCACAAAATAAAAGGATCTGATAGTGTCTGATCAACCTATATCCTGAACCTGATTAGGTATTCAAAAAGAAAAAGAAAAGAAAGATAGATTACACACTGTAATCTAGAAAACAGAGTGAATGACCAATCATGTTATACGGACAAAGAAGTAGAGAGCAAGAACACTCCTTACTCTCACCCTCAAACACACCAAAGACTAAAGACAGTATTATAACAGGCAAAGTAACATTAGACCACCCCATACAACTTTGTGAATACAGGCCCCAGATGAAGTGGTATACCTGTTGGCTCTGCCCAAAGAAATTTACCATTATCAAGCCAAAGAGACAGAAGGCTAAACGCAGCAAAATCAAACTTTCAAAATCATACACGGGGAGGCCCACATACTAGAAGGACACAGTGTTTCACCCCGGGACGCTATCCAGTTACAAATACTAATATCATTCTTGCTGTGTGGCTTAGGTCCCCTTCCATCTCCCTATCCTTAGGGAAACAAAAAGTAACGCTGCCTCTTACTACACAACAACTGGAATGGTGGGCACCCCTCTTTACCGAATGATAGAAAGCCTATGAATACAGAAGACCTACAAATTCTTTTTTATAATAATGATGACAAAGGCAATAAAGAAATCTCTTTATGTGGCAAAAAATGAGAGGTAGAATTTAAGTCATCTAGAACATTTAAAAGAAAAAGGGCATGGTAACTGATTCTAGAAGATACAGAACATTTCATAAAATGATCTGTTATAATGGAAATACAAAAGATACACCCATCACCTGTCACCACAAAAAAGTCAGTCACATAGTCACTGAATAAAGGACAACACCAAACCACATACTGCAACAATCCCAAAGAGGAGTTCTTCTCAAGAGTGAAATGCTAGCGGAATTAGTTTCCACAGACACTGTGGAGGGAAAATCTGATTTAATATAGGAGGAAATGAAAAAGTGCATTTCAGGTTAATTCTTTATTATTATCATCATCATTATGTATACCTACCCTACATCCAAAAATAATCTGAGGCTATTTATCAAAAAAAAAGACACAAATAACATACTATTAAAAAGTATAAAGTATTAAAAGTCACATAATAAATAAAAGCAGTGATAACTATACCAGATTTCTAGCCTAAGAATGGTCACTACAATTAGGCATTAAATTTAGATTAAAACTTCCTGGCAGTGAAAATGTTAACAGCAGCTCATACAGTTCTTACTATCTGATAATCTGAAACATACCAGCTAATCATAAGAGAAAATTATTTTTCTACCAATTCCTTATATAAAGGATGCATCTGATTTCATGTTCTATACAATACCTAGCATGCTGCTGTTCAAATGTTAAACAAGCATTCCAATCAACCATCTATCTAAATGACCTAAAAGTTATGCCTAGATGATTAGAAAGAAGGTTGACTACTTTTTTCTACACACACACACCCCCTACACAGTCCGAGGGAAAGCTGTTAAATGCCTCTCCTGTCTACCCTCCACCCTCTCCACCACCCCAACTCTGCAGGGAGGGGAAAAAGCTCATTGCGATAGTACATTAACAGAGTATATTTTTGAAAGATTACAATCCAAACAGTTAAAATTCAGAAAAGAATACCTTACAAGACTATATAAAAGACAAGCAGAAGATACACTGAAATCATACTAACAAGACCACTATGGTCTCAAGCAAAGTCACATAACCCCACAGATTCAGGCACATAAGAAGCTCAGTAAAGGTCTCTGGAATGAATGCGCTCAGTGATGGGAATATTGACATAAGAACTTCTCTCCAAAAGGACGAATTCAAAGGTCCCACAAAGGAGGCAACAGGAACAACTATGAGGAGAAAGGAAGAGAACGTGAGCATCCCCTTCTGTTGTTTTTCCCATAAGGAAACCAGAAAGAAGTACAACTGCACACAAAGAGTTATTTCCCTGCATCTTAGGAATGAGAAATGAAGAACGGCCCTGAGTAACAAAGGAGTGGGAAAAATGTTCGGCCACAAGACGGGCTACCTCAAAATCAGCCAGAAAGAATTATAATCCTACCAGGGACACAAGCTACACCCAGCATAAACAGAGAACTAAAATAATGTCACCTGACTGTAAAGAACTGGCTATTTTAGGGAGAAAGCCTAAAAACTACAAAAAGGGAAAAATGCGGATAAGCAGGATGTATAAATACGTCTCAAAGAGCAAGCAAGAGCAGCCCCACTCTTTTGAGAGGGAAAATCTGACCTTGAGTAGAGGTTGCTGTGTACACATCAACATTCTGAATCCACTCAATGATGAGATGGAGAAACTCAACATTTCCCTGGTACAGGGTAAGTCAAGACTTCAAGTAGACAAGGGAAGAGATGATCCATGGGTCACCCAGCCTTGTCCAAAAGGCTTGGGGAAGGAGACAGAGGGAAGGAGAGGAGAGTGACGTCTAGCAGAGAGATGTAAAAAGAAGAGTAGTTAAGAGAACTCATCTAGCCTCACTACAAGAGAACACTGGGCACTGGAAGAGTAAGAGGGAAAAGCTGATCTCCAGTAACCTATGGGGACAGGTGACACAGAAAGCACAACCGTACTAAACTCGAAGAAAGGAACCTAACCTTACACACTAACCTCAAGTGTGTTCCTCCAACTTGTACCCTTTTCCTTCCACTGCCCACTGTATGGAGCACCCCGGTTAGCAGGGGAAACACCAAAAGGCAGTGGGTGGTGTGGAGAAGGGCAGGAAAGGATCCACCCCTGGAAGTGAGATGACTCTGCTGGGCACACTCCAACACACACAGCAGGTATTCAACTCTTGTTTTCCAAGGGTCATTAACACTACACCCTAAAAATACAAATTGCATCAAACTGGGTATAGATACAGACAGACTAAAAACAACAGAAAAAAATTTAAAAACCAAAAAAGAGGAAAATGAGGTCAAAAGCGCTACTTTCAGTCAACGAGTCTTATGCCCCCGACTGGACAACTCCACATTAACAGAAGGGCAAAGTCCCAAAGTCGAAGCCTAATGTGACCAATCCTCCAGATAACCCTGTCTCCTTACTCGGTAATCCAGGTGGAGAGAGTGTCCTTGCTAGAAAACTGCTTAAAGGTCCAAAAGCTCGGAGTCTCACAGAGCTTGTTGGGGAGGATGAGGCTCCAAGCGAAGCCTGTCAAAAAGTAAGACTCTGTTGCTCAGTGACAGCAGCTGGCAACCATTCTAAGCCTACTGAGAGACGGAACTGAGGGGACCAGAGGAGGCCCAAATCATTCCCCGACCCCAGAGCCAAGGGGAAACACCAAATACACAAACTGTGACACTCAGGAAAACCTGGAGAATAATCCCTCCCACTCTTTCGTGAAGTGTCACAGGCCTTTCCAAAGGTACCTTTTCCTAACGTACCCAACCTCTCTCAATTATTTAAACGGCCAAAATAAAACAGCGACATATTTATGGCCATTCATTCCTAGTTGTCACAGAAACACATATTCTTCTCACCCACTCCTATTGTTTGCCCAAAATACATGAGATGTCTTTCCCCTACACGGCAATAAAGAAATCAAGACAAGAACTTTAAACTCTAGGAAGAATCAAGCAGAGAATACAGCCCCTAAATTCAGAATGCCTAAGTTTTGATGTGCATCGGCAAGCACTCTACACTTCGTGTATTCAGGGACTTGGAACATTCAGGATGTCATTCTGCTTATTCAGTACAGTACAAATGACAAATGAAAGAGTGGTAAGAATTGGCCATTTATCAATGAGTCTTCTGATTCTTCTAAGCCTGAAGAGTTACCAACAACAGTAATACCTATCTTTATTCTTACACTTCAAGGTCCCCACATACACCCAAAATGTATAGATGGTCATCTAACCCTTCCAACTTTCTGTATATATATAATGAATCTGGTTTCATCTACAAATATATGCCTATATGTGTGTATATGTAAACAAATGTACACCATCATGATAATCTTTTTCACCAAAAGAGAACTAGAACAGCAAAAAATAGAAAGCATCCAAATTTCCCCTTCACCTGAAAGCTGCAAGATTGAAAGAAATGTTTGGATCCCACCAGACACAACACGAGGGCCAAAGGAAGGTTCTAGTACAACAAGGAGCACATTGGCAACCTCTTCCCGAATGGCACGTGGGCGACATGGGTGTCTACACTCCCTTTTCTGGATGGAAAGGCATATGGCTTCTTCTTACCCAGCCAACAGGAACACAATTTAAGAAAATTAGAAAAAGTCAAGGTAACAGGCTCACTAAATATGGCTGACTGGGAAACAGAAACCATAAGGAGGATACGAGTTCTCTTAAAAAAGAAATGGGAAGTTTATTTCCAGGGACGATTCAAAGACTCTTGAATGTAGCATGTACAAAGACTGGTTCTTAGTGCACAGAAGACAGTAATCAGAACACCAAAAAACAAGGGCACATGACCCTCCTCCTGGTGGGGCAGCGTCAACTGGTGAATGCTGCCCCCACCTAAGAGGCCAAAGAAAACTGGAAGCAAAATTATACCCTGGTTTTCCTCAGCCATAGGAGTAATTACCGTGGCCCCTTCTTACCCAAATACTAGGCACAATAGAAACCTTGCCCTACATTTGATGGGGCACCCACCCTCCACTAAACAAGGAACTCTAAGGAAAGAGAACACGTTAGAGTAGCTAGACAAATGGGGAAACGCGCCCGGGAATGTCCAGTTTCTCCCATAGGAAAAAAAGGGCAACTCAAAGGGTGTTCAGGAAATGAGCTCACCCTAACCCAGGAAAGTGTGCCTAATCTGTAAGAAGTATCTGCTTTCCTATTTAGAATGACTTCAGAGCTGCACAGGCCCCCACTATCCACTGGGTGAGGGAAGAACATGGGTAGCCCGAGTCCCCTTGTCCTGGCAAAAGGGTCAATAAATGGAGTGCGGAGGCCCCAAAAGACTCCACAGAAGATGAAAGAATGAGACGGACCCCTTGGCCAAAGAAGGATCAGGGTCACAGAAGGTAAAGGGCAAGGGAGTGTGGAGACCCCACCCTCCTGGCTGCGAGAGGGGCAAGGGCAAGCAAGAGTCGGAGGAGAACGACTGCCAGGGGCGGGGATGTTGCGCAGGCCCCCTCCCAGGAAAGGGAGGGGGAGGGGTCACACGAGGCCCTTCTGCCCGGGGACGTTCAGCAGGAGGGGGTCCCCCTGGTGGGGAGAAGCGCGGGGACCCCCGCCGGCGCTGGGAGGCGCCCACGGGGCTCGAGGCTGATGCTGGACTGAGTCCGCCTGGCCCTGCCACCCGAGAGACAGGGGCGGCGAGGATGAGCGCCGGCCGTGCCCCGACGGGGACCGGCCCGGGGCAGTGGGGCGCGGGGCCGGTGGGGGCCTGAGGCGGATAAACTTTCCGCCCCGCGGCCCCCCTGGGCCCGGCGCTGGGGGCCGGGGGCGGGGGCCGCGCCGGGCCCGGGAGCGGCGGGGATGCCCGGTCCGGGTGGGGGAGGCGCCGGCCCTCCCTCCGCCGGCTCCTCCTCCTCGCTGGGCCCGGCCCCCGCCCGCCGGCCCCCCGCCCCGCCGGCCCCAGACCGCCCCCGGGTGGGGGTGCGCGGCGCCGCGCTCCGCCGCCCCGCGAGTCACCTCAGGACCCGGCCGCGCTCCGCCCCTCCACCCGCCGCCCCCTCCCCGGCCCGGGGCGCCCGCCCGCCCGCCGCCGCCACCACCGCCGCGCCCCCGCGCTCCCGCCCGGCGCCGCTGATGCCCGGGATGTCCGGCGGGGCCGGGTCCCGCCGCCCGCCGCGCCGCCCCCGGCCCCTCACGCTCCGGCTCTTACCTTCCGGCTTGTTTTCGGCAGCCATTTCCCCTCCGCGCGCCACATCCTCCTCCTCCTCGCGACCGGGACCCCGAGCGCGCGCCTCGTACCGCCGCCGCCGCCGGCCCAGCCACCCCGCCGCCGCCGCGCACCCTCCCTGGCCCCGCCCCGCGGCCCACGCACTGCGCCCGTTGGGCCGCGCGGCTGCCACTCATCGCTCCCGCCACCAATAGCCCCGCACCAGGGGTCTCACTACTCTCCGGGAGGAGCGTCCTATCCATCCGGCCCATTGGCTGGTCACCACCCAACGGAATGAAAGGATTGGTCAAGAATCAACGCCCCCTCCCCACCCACTCCCAGGAAAGCCCGCCTTCCAGACCTAAACAAAGCTTCCCAGTGGCCAGGGCCCGAAAGACCTGTCCAATCAGGAAGGGGCCGACACGGAATATTTCCTCGAGGCCGAGATGTGGCGTCTTGATTGGGCGTTACTACAGTGTTTCCCAGGCCGTCCAGACCAATCAAAGGGGGTTCCCGGAACTCGGGAGCGGCGAAGGGAAGCCCCGCCCCCGAGCGTGACCGTCATGAGGAAGGCGCTCGCTCATTGGCACGCTGGGGCTTTTCCCGCGTGCTCCCGGGGCTGAAGGACGTTCCCGGGGAAGCCGCTGCCGGCGCGTGGGGTCCCGGTGGCAGTGGAGGACGCGGCGGGATCTCCGAGATCCCGCAGCCTGCCGCTGCCGAGGGATGGCGGGGGCCGGGGGCCTCGGGCTGAGGTCGGCCGGGCGCCGCGCTCCGGAGGCTGTCGGCCCTGGAGTCCGGGCGTCGCTGCCGGCCGTGGGGGAGGGGCGCGCCTCCCTCCAGGCCCCGCCCCTGCCCCTGCCCGCCCGCCGGTCACTGGCGGCCCGCGTCGCGCGGCCCCACGCGCGGGTGCCCGGACCGCCCGTGCCCGCCTTCCGCTCCCCGCCCCCGACGTGCTCCGTTGTCCCCTTTTCTAGCGGCTTAAAATACTGAAACTTTATTTTGGTCACGTTGGCCATGTGACCCACAGAGCCGATGACTCATAAATGCCCGTCCCAGGATGAGGCGGCTGAACAAAATCTTAGAGAAACGTTCAAGCTCGGCGCGGCTGCTCGAAGGGCGAAGCGAGCCAAGTTCCCTTCAATCCTGGGCTCACATTTCGTGGCTTTTCCGAACAAATATTCCAGCGTCCACTGACTCACTCTCCGTGCGAGGTGTCAGTCGGGGAGAGAGAGCCTAGAAACAGGTTAGGACCCGTCCTATGGGGGGCAGACACCGCAGCAGCTTTTCTGGAAATCCGTCCACACCTAGTGGACCAGTACACGCTGTGCAGAGAAGCCTGAAGAGAGATGAAATGGCAAAGACGAAAATGCCCCCTTCCAGAGAAATTCAGGCATTGTGCACGTGGGCAAGTAATATCGGAAACAAAGGAGAGGGCTGAAATCTCAAAGTTTAAAAAAAGGAAGAAAAGTTGAAAGAGAAGCCGAGCTCCAAGCCCTCCATGTGGATATTGTGTGGTTTGCAGTGAGGACATTTCATTCCTCTACATTTTATTTTTCCCTTTGCTACTGTTGATGACGACTAGCAGAATCAGCGAAAGATCCTCGTTCGAGTATTTTGGCATTGAGATGGACTGCCAACGTGAACTTTGTGCCAATCCTAACAACATGGATTTTTTTTCCTGGTCTTCACAAGTAAAAATTTATTAAGTTTTGCAGAAATAAAGATGTCTCAAAAGACTGATTTGTATTATACACTCATTCTTCAACAAACTTTAATTTTATGAGCCTCAAAAACATGCAAAATTTTAACAACTAGAGTGCAATATTTTATCGATTAGCATTCTTAATAGTACCTATGTTGACGATTTGAGTAGTGAAACATGTTCTTAAAAGTACTGGTGGCATTGAAAGTTGGTATAACCCTTTTGAAAAGCAATTTTACAGTACATATTAAAAGCCATAAAAAATGTCTGCATCTTTTGACCCAATAATCTTACTTCTGGGAATCTATTCTAAGGAAATAGCACTAAATGCCAAAAAAGCTATATGTGTGAAAGTATTCTTCACAGGATCACTGTATCTATTACAACAAAAAATTGGGAGCATCCTAAACGTGCTAATGTTGGATATTTAGTAAGTAAATTGTGTTATATCCACAAAATGGAACATTATGGTAGTCACAGACATCAGAAAGAGAAAGAAAAGCTTATCATTGCTGGGTGGGGAAAAATAGTATTCAAAATTATGGTGTTGGTTTATTATATATGATGTGATTCAAGGTCAAAAAAACTGCAGTTTGTAAAAAGACATACAAAACACACCCAAGAAATTACATCTGGGCGATTATGGGTGGTTTTTCTTATTGTCTCCATTTTCCAGAATACAGTCATAATATAACTATATAGCTTTTATAATTAAAAATGTATTTAAATTAAAAAATAATTTTATACAGTGTTTGCTAGACACCAGACACTGTGTTAGATGCTGAAGGTGTAAAAGTGAATAAAGTTGAGCGTCTCCCTCCAAGGGGCTCACAGCCTAGCAGGAGTGAACAGGTCAAGGTGCAGTGGGGGAGACAGAAGGTAATGAGTATCACCTGAACCTCAAGAATGCATCACCATCACCATTGAAATCACCTATGGGAAGCAGTTTAGATTCTGGCTAGAATGGCAGTTCTCAAAGTGCAGCCTGGGGGCCGGGGGGAGTGGGGGTCCTTAAAACTCTTTCTGTGGATCCACAAGGTCAAAACTATCTTCCTAATAATGCTATGTCAGTCTCTTAGGAGTGTACAGTGGAGTTTTCCAGAGGCTACATAATATATGATATCAAAACAGACTGAAAGCAGAAGCAGATAGGAGAATGCAGCTGTTGTCTATTAAGTGAGATATTAAAGAGATTTGCAGAACTGCAAGACGATGCCGCCCTTATCACTATTTCGTTTTGGAAAATTTAGTTATTTATCATAAAAAGTGTGATGTATGTTAACATGTAGTGGGTTTATTATTTTTAAATGGACTAGTCAATATTTTTTAAATTTCTAAGCAGTACACAAACTATAGATAAACAAATCACATAAAAAAAAGCTCTTTGGGGTCCTCAGTAATTTTTAAGAGTGCAAAGGGATCCTGAGACCAATGAGTTTGAGAACCACTGGTCTAGAGGGTGAGATGTCTTAGGGGGTTGGTTGGCTGTGTCTTAGTCACTTCGGGCTATAACAAAGTACCATGGACTGGGTGGCTTCTAACAACATAAATTTATTTCCCACAGTTCTGGAGGCTAGAATTCTGAGATCAGGGTGCATCCTCACATTGCAGAAAGCAGAGAGGAGAAGTAAGCTCTCTCATGATTCTTAAAAGAACACTAACACTGCCATGGGGTCCCACCTTCGTGACTCATCTAATCCTAATCACCCCTCAATGGCTCCACCTGCTAATACCATCACGTGGGGAGTAGGGTTTCAACTTATGGATTGAGGGGACACAAATGTTCAGCCCATAACAGCTGGTGTTTGTCTTTGCTTGGGAGGGTAACCAAGAGGTGGGCATGTCTGGTAAGGAAAGCAGCTCGGGTTGCTAAATAAGCTCATTTAGAAATGAAAGGAGTCAGAAGATGTGCTAGACACCCCACCCTCCAAATCCTTGCCCATTTTGACCCTAATGTTCTTCAAGGAAAATATGCTACTGTCCATAAACAGACAGAGATAGGTAAATAATGGGAATATTAAGTTGTTACTTTTTGTGTATGTGTGTGTGTGTGTGTGTGTGTGAGGAAGATTGGCCCATTGCTAACATCTGTTGCCAATCTTTCTCTTTTTGCATGAGGAAGATTTTCCCTGCGCTAACATCTGTGCCAATCTTCTTCCACTTTGTATATGGGATGCCACCACAGAATGGTGTGATGAGCAGCGTGTAGGTCCACGCCCGGGATCCAAACCAGTGAACCGCGGGACACCAAAATGGAATGTGGGAACTTAACCACTACGCCAACAGGCTGGCCCCAAATTGTTACTTTTTTATCTCAAAAAAGAGCATTCTTTCCTGGTCAGTTTTCAGAAGTAATTAAAGTGCCTGTTTATTATTACTGGTGATGACAATAATAAAAGTGTTTGGAATTTCTTCCTTAAACTGGAAGTTACTGAAGCTCCATATTACTGGGTTGATAGAGGAAAGCATGGGCTGAACCCATTTCAGAGGCTTAAAAACTTCTAAAAGGGGAACTGGTGATACTACACTCACTTGCACCCAACATTGGACAAGAAAAAAAAGATTGTTCTATCTACGCTTTCCTTAGCTTTGAAAGGACTGCGTTGTTACAAGTAATGATATCCAAAAATTTTGCTTCCAAATAGTTACTCTTCTTGCCTTTTCTTTAATTAATTTTTTTATTTTGAGATAATTGTAGATTCACATGCAGTTGTAAGAAATAATACAGAGAGATCCCATATCCCCTTGCCTTTTCAGGATAAAACATAATGAAAGGAACCAGTCAAGGATGCCCACTTTCACCACTCTTATTTAACATAGTATTGGAAGTCCTAGCCAGAGCAATCAGGCAAGAAAAAGAAATAAAACGGATCCAAATTGGAAAAGAAGAAGTGAAACTGTCACTATGTGCAGATGACATTATTTTATATATAGAAAACCCTAAAAGAATCCACTAAAAAACTTTTAGAAATAATAAATTAACACAGTCGTCACAGGATACAAAATCAACATACAAAAATCAGTTGTGTTTCTATACACTAACAACGAAGTAACGGAAAGAGAAATTAAGAATACAATCCCATTTACAATTGCAAAAAAAAAGAATAAAATACCTAGGAATAAACTTAACCAAAGAGGTGAAAGATCTGTACACCGGAAACTATAAAACGCTGTTGAAAGAAATTGAAGAAGATACAAAAAAATGGAAAGATATTCCATGTTCTCAGATTGAAAGAATGAACATAGTTAAAATGTCCATACTTCCTAAAGCAATCTGCAGATTCAATGCAATCCCTATCAAAGTTCCGACAACATTTTTCACAGAAATAGAACAAAGAATCCTAAAATGTATATGGAACAACAAAAGACCCCGAATAGCCAAAGGAATCTTGAGGAAAAAGAACAAAGCTGCAGGTATCACACTCCCTGGTTTCAAAATATACTACAAAGCTATAGCAACCAAAACAGCCTGGTACTGGCACAAAAACAGACACACAGATCAATGAAACAGAATCGAGAGCCCAGAAGTAAACCCACACATGTATGGACAGCTAATTTTTGACAAGGCAGCCAAGAGCATACAATGGAGAAAGGAGAGTCTCTTCAGTAAATGGTGCTGGGAAAAGCTGGACAGCCACATGCAAAAGAATGAAAGTAGATCATTATCTTACACCATGCACAAAAATCAACTCAAAATGGATTAAAGACTTGAATGTAAGACCTGAAACCATGAAACTTCTAGAAGAAAACACAGGCAGTACGCTCTTTGACATCAGTCTCAGCAGCGTATTTTCAAGTACCATGTCTGACAGGGCAAGGGAAGCAAAAGAAAAAATAAACAAATGGGACTACATCAAACTAAAAAGCTTCTGCACAGCAAAAGAAACCATCAACAAAATGAAAAGACAACCTAACAATTGGGAGAAGATGTTTCCACCCATATGTCAGATAAGGGGTTAATATCCAAAATATACAAAGAACTCATACAACTCAACAACAAAAAACCAACAACCCAATTAAAAGATAGGCAAAAGATCTGAACAGAGATTTCTCCAAAGAAGATATACAGATGGCCAACAGGCACATGAAATGATGTTGAACATCATTAACTATCAGGGGAATGCAAATCAAAACTACCATGAAATATCAGCTAACTCCTGTCACAATGGCTATAATTAACAAGACAGGAAACAACAAGTGTTGGAGAAGATGTAGAGAGAAGGGAACTCTCATACACTGCTGGTGGGAGTGCAAACTGGTGCAGCCACTATGTTAAACAGTATGAAATTTCCTCAGAAAATTAAGAATAGATCCACCAAACGATCCAGCTATTCCACTGCTGGATATTTATCCAAAGAACTTGAAAAAGCAAGTGCATAAAGATACATGCACCCCTATGTTCATCGCAGCATTATTCACAATAGCCAAGACTTGGAAGCAACCTAGGTGCCCATCAAGGGATGAATGGATAAAGAAGATGTGATATATATACACAATGGAATACTACTCAGCCATGAGAAATGACGAAATCTGGCCATTTGTGACAAGATGGCTGGACCTTGAGCGTAATATGCTAAGTGAAATAAGTCAGAGGGAGAAAGTCAAATACTGTATGATCTCACTCATAAATAGAAGATAAAAACAATGACAAACAAACGCATAGCAACAGAGATTGGATTGGTGGTTACCGAAAGGGAAGGATGGAGGGAAGAGGGTGAAAGGGATGATTAGGCACAAATGTGTGGTGATGGATTGTAATTAGTCTTTGGGTGGGGAACATGATGTAATCTACACAGAATTCAAAATATATTACGATGTACACCTGAAAGTTACGTAATGTTATAATCCAATGTTACTGCAATTAAAAAAAAAACCCATAATGAAAATCTGTGAGCTTTGCTAGAACGAACCTTTCACTACATATTCCTTGTTTTCCCTATCCTGCAAACCTTCATCTTTCCTCCTTTCTGCACCCCACCTGCCTCCATTCACAATTATGTTAGCCGTTATAATCTAAGAATGTCTACTCAGTATGCAGGAGTAAAGACTTGTCAGATACTCCAAATCTAATGAGATATTTGGGCCTAGTAGGGCTGAATTCCAGCTCATTTGAAATAAAATGTGAACATAAAAGGTCTTCTTTGTAGACCAGGAATCTGTTGAAATTTTGAAAAGAACAAGTAGTTTCATTTGTTCAATATTTACTTTACTGAAGTATGGCCAAGTCAGAATGGACAGTAGGTCCAAGGACCAACCACACCACTTCTGGCAGGTTTTTTTTCCTTTTAGCATTAAAACCCAGAACAGAACATTATCCTTCGTGGCAGTGATTTCAAGAGATATTGTTTAAACAATAATTATAATCATAAAACCTGTCCACATTGTCCAGCTATTGCATAAAGCAGACCTGAGTTCACGTGCTTTACAAGGACCCTCCTTGGAGTTACAGCTAAATGACTTTGACAGAATGTATCTTACTTTCATACCCTACTTAAAGAGTCAATCCAGTTTTTTTCTGAACTTTCCCTTTAAAATTGGAGTCTTTGCCCTCCCTCTTAAGCCTTCTGGTATTACAGCTTAACGTTTTTTTTTTTTTTACTGAATTTGAACTTGGGACCAAAGAAATGGTTTCTTTTCTAAAGACGGAAAAGGCTCTTGAGATGGGGCTTTGCTGGTTCAGAAGGGCACAGGTGCAGAGAGCTTCATGATTTCCAAAGTTAACAGACTTAGGAGATCAGGACGCCACCTCTGCTTCCTGGGACCCAGAGAGACATCAGTAGAGCCCCCAAAATCTCTATAGCGTGAGGACTTGGAGGCAGTACTCTGATTGAAGGGAGGGGGTGGGCAAGGGCACTTTAGCATTCACACAACAAGCCCCTGCTTGCTCGTCCACTGTCTGCTTATTTGAGGTGGCTCCAGGAGGCTAATGGAGATGGTAAGGACGCTCAAGTCGCCCCCTGGCCACCACTGAAGGCTGGTGATATCATTTGGAGGACTCCTAAGTTTTGTTTCATTTGTTTTCTTACTTATTTGCCTCATTTAATTTCCAGTGTAATTTATTTTGACTCTCAGTCTTCCGAGGAAACTTTGTTTAGTTGTTGAAAGTAAAATGACCTGTCAAAACACCTGAAAGAAAAAGTTCCTGATGTATCAGCAGTATTGTCTTTGATGGTCACTGAGGAGCACCCAAGAAAAATCAGCCTGCTACCATCTACCGCAGAAGATAATGTCAACTTAAAAAGCAAATTTGCTTGTTTCTTTACCCTCAAAATGAGTTTATTTGGGAATAGTCAAAAGAATTGCAATTTGGGACGTGCATGCTTTGGCAAACCATAGTCAAATCCAGAGAATAAGGGAGAGGAGTTGCTTTTATAGAGGAAAAGAGAGAAGGAGGAGGGGCTGTTCTAAACAGAAAGTCCATTGGAGGAAAGTAACAGTTCAGGGTGGCAATGGCTTCTCATTGGCTGAGCTGCTGCCTTTCTCATTGGCTGAGCTGCGGCATTTCTCATTGGCTGGGCTGCAGTTTTCTCATTGGCTGAGCTGCAGTTTTCTCATTGGCTAGGCTGTTGCCAGGTAGAGAGAGAAATCTTCCTTCAGTTATAAAGCAGGTTCACCTCCTGTCGGAGATACAAGCCTAGTCTCTTCCTGTTTAGGGTAGTGGATGATGTATGATAGGCTGTGAGTGCTCCCCCCGCCAGCCTTCCTGACTTCAATTTAGTTGAGGTTTCTCTTATTCATTTAATGATAAAAATGGTGTGGACTAAGGGGCTTCCTGGTGGTGTAGCAGTTAAGCCTAGACACTCTGCTTCCACCAGCCTTGGATTTGTGGGTTTGGATCCTGGGCGTGAAGCTAGCACTGCTTGTCAAGCCATGCTGTGGTGGCATCCCACATAAAATATAGAGGAAGATTGGCACAGACGTTAGCTCAGAGACAATCTTCCTCAAGCAAAAAGAGGAGGATGGGCAACAGATATTAGCTCAGGGACGATCTTCCTCACAAAAAAAAAGAAAAAGAAAAGGTGTGTACTCAGAGGCATTTAATTGTCATTAGCTTTTCTGTTTTTCAAACAAGGTGAGTGATTTATTTGTCTTTAAGTATTCGCTGTGGGATGTTCTGCCATTAAAAAGGTGGGGGTAAATCAACATGTGCTACTATGGAAGGTTCTCCAGCTTAAATGTTTAACTGAAAAAAGTGAGGCACAAGGCATAATGTATACTCCTCTCAGATATATACAGATATAACGTTTATTGCATATATAGATATTCTTGTATGAACAAGGAAAGTTTCTGGAAGAATAACAAGAAATTTAACTATTACCTATAGTTACATTTGTGGGTAAAGCAAAAAAAAAAGTAAGGCTTACTCTTCATTTGATATGGCCTGGATTTCTTTACATGTGCATTCATTCATCCAACAAATATTTCTTGGGTGCCTATGATGTACCAGATACTGGTTCTAAGTGCTGGGGATACAGCAGTGAACAAAATGGACCAAAATCCCTGCCTTCCTGGAGCTGACGTGGAAGTGGGAAAGACAGATGATAAACAAACAAATATATGATCAAAGGTTAGAGAATGAGAAGTGCTTGAAGAAAAACACTAGGAAGAGAGAGTGGAGTCATAAGGGGGCTATTTTAGGTAGGGTGGGGTCTGTGAAACCTGAAGGAAGTAGGGGTGAGCTATGCAGTTATCGGTGGGGTGAACGAACATTCTAGGCAGAGGAAACAGCAAGTGAAAAAGCCCTGAGGCAACACACTTGGTGTGTTGTAGGAGCTGCAATGAGGTCAGGCAGAAAGAGTGCTAGGACATGAATCCAAAGAGAAATAAAAGGCCAGATTACATAGGATTTGAATTTCATGGTGAAATCTTTGCGTTTTATTGAGGGTATTGAGCTGGGAGTATGATCTCAGTGGTGTTTTAAAAGACTCACTCTGCCATGATGTGGAGAATATATTGCAAGCGGGCAAGAGAGGAAGCAGAGAATCATTGGGAGATTATTGCATTCATGAAGACTGGACGGTGGCTTAAACAAGGTGTGTTAGTTTCCTGTGGCTGCTGTAACGAATTACCTTTGTGGCTTAAAACAACAGAAATTTATTCCCTTACACTATGGAAGCCAGAAGCCCAAAATCAGTTTCATTGGGCCAAAATCAAGGTGTTGGCAGGACTATACTCCCTCTGGAGGCTCCGGGGAAAGTCCGTTCTTTGACTCTTCCAGCTTTTAGTGGCTGTCGGCATTTCCTGGCTTGTGGCCACATCACTCCAATCTTCAAGGCCAGCATCTTCAAATCTCTCTCTGCTCCATCTTTACATTGCCCTCTCCTCTGTGTATGTTGGGAGGGGGGTGGTGTGTGTGTCAAATCTCCTTCTGCCCTTCTCTTATAATGACACTTGTGATGGCATTTAGAAACCACCCAAATAATCCAGGATAATCTCCCCCATTTCAAGATCCTTAACTTAATCATGTCTGCAAAGACCCTTTTTCCAAATAAGGTAACATTTACAAGTTCCAGGGATCATAACCTGATAATTTGGGGTCCATTATTCAGTCTACCATACCAGGGGCAGGCAAATTTTTTTCAGTAAAGGAGCAGATAGTAAATATTTAAGATTTAAGATTAAGACTTATTATTTAATTTAAGACTAAGACCCTGTGGTCTCTATCACAACTACTCAATCGTCACAACTGCCATTGCAGCGAGAAAGCAACCATGGACAAAATGTAAGCAAATGTGCGTGCCTATGTTCCAATAAAACTTTACAAAAACAAGTGGCAGGTCTTAGATTAAGGTGGAGGTCTTAAGAAGTAGGTAGATCTGGAACATGTATTGAAGGTAGAGCTATTGCTCAGGTTTTGCCAAAGGATTGAATGTGAAGTATAAAACAGAGAAATACTTTGGGCCAAGGTTTGACTCATAGGATTTTGGCCCGAGCAATTGAGTGATAGTGTTGCTACTTAAAGACTGGGGAGGGCCAAGTTTAGGACAGGCATCCAGAATTCCATTTAGGACACGTTAATTCTGAAATGCCTATTAGATACCCAAGTGGAGAAATCAAGAAGGCAACTGGATATACGCATCTGAGGCACAGAGAGGTTGTGGTTAGAGATACAAATTTGGAAGTAATCAGCATTCAGTGGTATCTAAAACCGTGGGACTAGATAAGATTTCCTAGGGAGCGGAGTATACTTCATTCTTTTTTATTGTTAGTGCCATCGAGTCGATTCCGATTCTTGGTGACCCTGTGGACAGCAGAGCAGAATCATGCCCAATCTTTTTGCGCCATCCTCTCAACTTCTGGCGCCATATCAGACAATGCTCTGCTGCTATTCATGGGGTTTTCATGGCCAATTTTTCAGAAGTGGGTGGCTAGGTCCTTCCGCCTGGTCTGTCTTAGTCTGGAAGCTCCACTGAATTCTATCCACCATGGGTGACCCCGCTGGTGTTGGAAATCCCGGTGGCAGAGCTTTCAGCATCACAGCAACAAGCACCCACCTCAGTATGACAACCGACAGACAGGTGGTGTGCTTCCCTGACCAGGAAACAAGACTGGGCCTCAGTGGTAAGAGTGCCAAATCTTAACCACTAGACCACCAGGGCTAGCTAATTCACTCCTTTATTCAATCATAATTTTCAAAAAGATAAAAAAAAATCATGACTCTCATACAAAGATAAAGTGAATATGTGTTAAGAATTTTCTTTAGCTCTTTAATTAATAAGGGAACTGGTAAGATGTTGAAACTGGTTCAAAGGAGAATTTGAAGAACAGAGGTATAGGCAAGCAACAATGCTTGCTAAAAGATGCAAAATTGATTCATATCCTGTTGGGCAATAAAGCATCATGTTGGGGGTTATCTTTTCTGTAGGGCAAAAATCAGTTGCATCTATGGGCAAGAATCGTTTGCATTACTCTCAGTTTCCTACTTCTACAGAGTCCATAGAAAGGCAGTGAAAGGTGCTCACTCCTATGGAAATCAGATCCTCCCCAGAGGGCCTGTTAGGCAATGCCAGCACTTTGCTGAAAGGATATTCTCGTTCATTTCCAAATCTGGGACAATTTTTCCTGACATTGTCATTCAACATTTATTGAGCACCTACTAAGTGATAGGCACTGCTCTGTGCAATTAAAGGACATCACTGAATAAAATATGCTTCTCTGATCTCTTGGTGCTGAACTTCAAGTGTGGGGCAATAAACATTATAAAGAAAGATATTCTACAGTGTGTCAGAAGGCCATAAGTGATACAGAAAAAATAAAAAGTGGAGCAGATTGAAGGGGATCAGGAGTAGCAGTGTTAGAGAGATACATTTTTAAATAGAAATGGTCAGTGTAGATGTCATTAAGAAATTGGCATTTGGGGGCCAGCCCTGAGGTGTAGTGGTTAAGTTTGCACCTCTGCTTTGGTAGCCTAGGGTTCGAAGGTTCAGATCCCAGGCATGGACATACACACCTCTCATCAAGCCATGCTGTGGCAGCACCCCACATACAAAATAGAGGAAAATTGGCACAGATGTTAACTCAGCCACAACATTCCTCTCCAAAAGAAAAAAAATTGACATTTGGGCAAAGACTCGAAGGTGAGGGAGTTAGTCATGTGGATATCTGAAAGAAGATTATTTAAAATATGAAAAGAGCTCAGAATTTTTAAACGAAGGTTAATTTTGTTTTTAATTAGTGAAGGAAAAAAATGTAAGCAGTAAAATTTGAATCATAGACCGAGTCAAAACAGTTTGTTTTCCTGACTGCAATGTGTTCTTTCAAATTCTAAGCAGACTGTGGGTACGAGATAAATGTGAAATCAGAAGAATAATTTTAACAGTCCTGATCTTTTCCCCCTTTCAGAACGAAAATTGGCTCTTCCTTTTTATTGGAGGGGAGTCCCATCTGCCTCGCTATTTCACCCACAAAGAATTAGACTGCATGCGTGACACTGCTTAAAGGAAAAATTAAAATTTTAGTAGTAAATAGCAATTCAAAAATAGGTTTCTTGAAAGAGAATTTGCTAGTTAATGAAAGCGCTGCTCTGGAGGAGACCTGGCGCCTCTGATCTGATTTCTAAAAGTCTGCTGTAGTAAACGTAGGAAAACGAACTTTCGTTTCTCTGCTCTTTATTTGGGAGAAAAAGGGGGCCTGGTATTATTTCCACTTTAATTCAAACTGTGTAAAGCAGAGCCTTAAGACTTGTGCAAAGATTTCTCAAAGCACAATTTTCTTCAGTGACAAAAGCTTTCTTTCTTTTTCATCTTGTCAAACATAATCACTCACAGATAAAGTCAATTTGCTCTTTTTGCCTTCATGTTGGGCTATTTCCTTTTGCCAGCTGACTAACGTTTTCTAGGGCAGGTTGGAATTAATCATTCAGCACCCTGAGATTTTTCAGGCCAGCCAGGGCTGAGGATTAGAAACAATAAAACCACAGTTCACCCTCTAACAAAAGACCTCACGCTTGGCAACGAGTGGACCACAGACCACCTTAGAAAGAACAGTTTGGGAAATTTCATCAAATAGCCCAATCTTGATTCTCCAGATCTGGAAAAACGTGTTCATTTGTCACCCTAACAAGAAGTCATTTGTGCTAATTGTTCTAGAACTGGTGGCCATTTTCAGCTTTCCCAAGAGGCCTCACCATCAAGTGCAAACACATTTCATTGTTTTCTCTCTGAATCTCCTGGGGCCTCCTAGGGACTTCTCTGAAAAACCCAAGCCCCCCTTGCATTTTCATTCTGGCAGCTTCGAGCCCTGGGTGTTGATTCCCCATCTAGCATCTTCAAGTGACCTGAAACGCCATGTTCTTTTCACCAAGGTGGTGTCTTAATTGGCCTCTTCTGCAGAGCCAACCGCAGTCTGCCTGTGCTCAAAGAATGGGCCACTTGCCCTTCTCACGTCTGGAGCTTCAAGACCAAAAGGCAGAATGTGGTCCCCAGCACACAGGAGCAGCAGGCTGGGACCAGCCAGCAATTTTAGGCTGGCCAGCCAGGGAGCTAGAACAAATGTCAAGGGATATTTGCTGCAAAGAGGCTCCAGAAATAATGTAAAATTGTTCTGTCCTTTTAAAAATGGAAAATGCCTTGGCAGGGTGATATATTATTTGCCTGGCTGCGTTTTCTCTCTGTCTCCGTCAAGGCTTAAAAGTACTGGCACTTCTGCCTTTTCAAGCGGAGCTCAGTGTAACTGGACCACATCTAATGCCTGCTCGATGCAAATGAAGATTGAAACTGTTGTTTCCTTTGATGTGTGTGACTAAATGCTCAAAGGGGATATTTTCTTTCCGATCCTCCAGTGGATAAAGTCTCTTTAAAAATACCTGTTGGCTCCCTCTTCCCATTGGCAATTGAAGTAATTCCTGCACTGGAGACGGAGGCTCGGTACCGTCATGATGAATGTCTTTCTCTGAGAAGAATACCCTGCCCGTGTTTGCGATGATTGTTAAAGTTCTGGAGGGAATGAGGAAGCGTGAAAGCCACGTTAATGATGGGTATCTGCAATGAGCCACTCAGGCTTGCCTGAGAAAGTCCAGAGAGCACATTTCGAGAGTGAAGTTGGGGAGGCGGATGAGTCATGGCCAGATTCGCAGCCACTTGAGCTCTTTCTGGCACCCAGTGGCATAAAGGGCCTGGGAAGCCGGTGGGGCTGCTGTGCAAGAGAGAAGCGGACCCACACGTTCGCCATTCCGTCTTGCCCCTCGTTTCCCTGCCAAGAGGGGAAACGACCCTGAACGGAGCTGGTAGAATCCAAGATCTCCTCTGAATCTGGGTGGTCTCTGGAAACACACAAACACACGCAAGGAAATCAATAGCTCCGAGGGCTGTCAGAGCTGCCAGCCTCCAAATTGGCTGTGGTGGGCACTTTGAACCACTTTCATAATGAAGAGAAGCATAATTATAATCACCTCAGTGGCTTTTTCTTGCTTGTCCACGTTCAACAAGGCAATCTATAAGAGAAGCTTATATTTTAAAGCAAAAACAAACAAACAAATAAGCAACCATCTATAAATCATGATTTGGGTCATTTAATTTATTCTTTCTCCTTTTTTCCTAGTAAATGTTTGCAGTGTTTTACTCCGGGAGGATGTTGGAGAGCAGGGCATTTTGGAGGTAAGGTGTTAGATGGTAGCTCCAGGATAACAGGGACTTTGTTCACAGTCACTGCTTGTGCCTAGCGCCTAGTCAGGCACAGGACAGTGTGCAATAAATAATGAATGAATGAATGAATGAATGCTCAGCCCAGCCTTATCCAAAGGCACCAGATTGCTATGGGGGCAGGAAATTCTCACAGAGGAGAATTAAAAATAGCCCTTGGATGGATACTGTATTAATCTGCTCGGGCCACCATAACAAAATACAACAGACTGGGCCGCTTAAACAGCAGAAATTTACTTTCTCACAGTTCTGGATGCTGGAAGTCCAAGAGCAAGGTGTTGGCAGGTTTGGTTTCTCCTGAGACTTCTCTCCTTGGTTTGTAGATTGCCATCTTCTCTCTATGTCCTCACGTGGTCTTTCCTCTGCATACAAGTATTCTTGGTGTGTCTCTCTGTGGGTCCAAATTTCCTCTTCTTTTAAATACACCAGTCGTATTGGATTAGGACCAACCCTAAAGACCTCATTTTAACACAATCATCTCTTTCAAGGCCCTATCTCCAAATACAGGCACATTCTGAGTTACCTGGGACTAGGGCTTTCACATATGAATTTGGGGGAACACATTTCAGACCATAACTGATATGTACTATTCTCACGCAAAAATTCAGTACTACTTTCGTGCTTCTTGAAACGAAAGAGCACTGATCCCTTTTCCTGCCACATTAACTAAGGCTACATTTTCCAGGTCTTTCATCCCACACTGAACAAACATGTCATGCAAGTGTCCCTTCAGTGTAAACCCTGCTGCATTTGTCTTTTAAGATCCCAGTTGGATCCTGGTTTTCTATCTTTTGTCTGTAATCTGAGAGGCATTGTGACATGCTATCAGGTACTGCTGCCCTCCTGTCTATGCCCCCACATGCTGTGTCTCCTGGGGCAGGTCACTCGACATTGCTGAGCACCAGTCACCTCATCTCCAGAAGGGGCTTAATAATTCCTGCCCTGCCTGACTCACAATATCACTGTGATGACCCCGCAATGTCATGTTTCCATGTTAAACTGGGGTGCACGTGCCTGCCAAGGTGTGTAAGTCTCAGAGTAAACGAAGTCCATCTTTCTAGAGCATCTGTTTTAAAATATGATCTTTATATTAAAATAAGCACAGATGCGTTAGGAAGCAGGATGAAAAATTGGCATGAAATGCAAATAAAACCGAAGATTTCAAATACACTGTGTCCTCGCTGCAGCCTGTGTTCCTGCCGTCCCAGGTACTTCGGTGGAAAAGTTTAGGCAATGCCGGCTATGCTCGTGAAGATGTATGAGACTGCTCTCCGCGTACTGATATGGAACAATTGCCAAGATATATTGCAAAGTGAAAAATCCAGGTGCAGAAAAAGGTGTTACCATTTGTTTAAAAAAAAAAAGGAAAAAAAGGGCAGAGAGGATATTTATAAATGCTTGTGAATGCCGAGCATACTTTGAAGTGATAAAAAGAAACCAGTAACAGAGAGTTACCTCTGAGGTAAAGACTTAGGGACCCAGAGGACAGGAGTGGGAAGGAGACTTCTCATCAGAAACCCTTCTAGAAATCTGATTTCTTTTTTAACATTTATGTGCTACCTGTTTTTAAAATGTGTTGTTTTTAAGAGCTGCAGTCCTGTTTTTAAAGTGAATTTACTATCATTATTCAAATGATACTTATCTTCTGAAGAAAAAAACTCAAACTGGACAATAATTATTAAATATATTGAGTTACTAGTGAAATTAAAAATTTAAGATTCCTCTATCCTCAGCATCTGCAAAGTATTTCTCTCCCCTTTTTGCCCTTGTTCAGAGAAAAAGATTGCATCCAATCTCACATCCTGTGAGGTTCTCCCTACAAGTAAAATTTAATCTTAAAATTTTAGCACTAAACAACACAAACTAATTTCTTTAGTAGACAACCTGTATGTGTAACAGGGACGTGAGTATTAGGTGATGATGAATATATGTGGTGTGAGATGCATGCAGTCCACTCATTCATTCATATATTAAACAAGCGCTAACCAGGCATATACTCTGACACCAAGCGCTATGCACCTGTGAATACAGAAGTAAATAAACACTTAAAATACAAAGTTTTGTCCCTTCCTCATCCGTTCTATTCCAGTGATAGAGACAGAAGTGAACACCTAATTACAACTCAGGGTGAGAAGTGTTTACTCTAAGGAGTCTGGAATAGCCAGTAATGGTCAGACGGAGGCAAGGTGAAAAGCGTGGGCTTTGGAGTAAAGTGACCTTGAAGTTACTTCTCTAAGCCTCGGTTCCCCAAATGGCAATATGAAGTTAATAATAGGGTTGGTGAGAATGTCAAATGATTAAAAACAAAGTTTAAATGACAAAATGCTTATAAACCACTCCTCCCAGTGCGTGACATAAATATTAGCTCTTTCAAATTTTTTTTAACTTCTGTTTTTAGTAGATGGTTCGACATACAAGTCCAGAGCTCAGAAAAAGGGTCCAAGTTGGGCATATAGATTTGAGAATCTACACCATCCAAGCAGGAGGTGAAATCAGGATATCAATGAAGTTACAGCAGAGGGTGGGGTATATGAGTATATGGAACATATGACTTATGCGGAGAATATGGAGTGCCTGAGTATATGTAGTACATGAGTTATATAGTGTATATGGAGTATATGAGTATACAGAGTACATGAGTATACGAGTATATGGAGTATAGGAGTTTATGGAGTACATGAGTCTATGCAACACATGAGTATATGGAGTACATGGAGTATATAAGTACATGGAGTGAGGGACCAAGGATGCAGCAACACTAACATTGATGAGGTGGCTGGAGACCAAAAAAAAAATAAAAAAAAGAACAACCAGAAAAGTAGAAAAGAAAATCCAGAGAGTATGGAGGAAAGGAGAGAAGGAGATTTTGAGAAGGAATTGTCCATAGAGTCAAATGCCACAGGAAAGTCAATTTAGAACCACTTCACATTCACTAGAATGACTCATCAAAAAAGGAAAAAACAAAAAAATAACAAGTGTTCGCAAGGATGTAGAGTAACTGGAATCTTTGTACACTGCTAGTGGGAATGTAAAATGGTGCTGCTTCTGTGGAAAATGGTATGGTGATTCCTCAATAAATTAGACAGTATTACTATATGATGTAGAAATTCTACTCCCAAGTGTACACCCAAAAGAATTGAAAGCAGAGACTTGAACAGATACTTGTACACTCATGTTTATGGCAGTTATTCACAATAGCCAAAACGTAAGAGCAACAGGAGCATCCATGGATGGATGATTGGATACACAAAATGTGGTAGAGCCATACAACGGAATACTATGCAGCTGTAAAACGGAAGGAAATTCTAACAATGCTACATTATGTATGAACTTGAAGACATTATGCTAAGTCACAAATAAGCCAGTCACAAAAGGACAAATACCTTATGTTTCCCCTTATATGAGGTCCCTACAGGAGTGAAAATCATAGAGACAGAGAGTAGAATGAAGGTTGCCAGGGGCTGGGAGGAGGGGAAAATGAGGATTAGTATTTAATGGGTATGGAGTTTGAAATTGGGAAGATAAAGTTCTGAAGATAGATGGTGGCGATGGTTGCATGACAATGTGAATGCATTTAATGCCACCAAACTGTAGACTTAAAAATGGTTAAAATGGTAAATTTTATGTTATGTATATTTTACAACAGTAAAAAAAGCGTGAATCCAACCTGGAAGTTACTGAGGATTTTGATAAGCCTAGTTTCTGTGGAGACAAAAGGGCAGAAACCAAACTACTGGAGGTTAAGGAATGACTGAAGGAAGTGAGGAAGTGAAGACGATGATACAGGTGTCCACAGCAGCAGGAGAAAGGTGGGATAAGAGTCAAAGGGAATCAAGGGTTTTTCTTGATTACTTGGTTTACAAAGATGGTGGAAGCTTGGTTCTGTTTATTGGTTGAAGGAAAAGTGGTTTAAATTGGTGTTTGTTTTATGTTTCAGAATAAAAGTTTCTGCCTTGCTACAAACAGGTGGTGCGTTCTGACTTGGTTTCTTTTCTTCTTCGGATGGGGTAGGCAGTAGGAACTCAGTGGTGGGGAGAAACTCTTATTGTCATCGCCTCGCATCGAGGAGGCAGAAGAGTACATGCAGGGCTTCCTGAATGCGTCCAACCAGTAGACTAACCTAAAGCTCCTGATGGAAATAGAGATTCCAGGGCTCGTCTTCTGGATCCGAATCTCCAGGTGACGGGCGATGTAAAGCCTCCATTGTAACCAGTGCCCAGGTGTATGAGCACCAGGCCAGGCTGGGAGCCTGGGTGGAGTCTAGGAACCTAACCTTTAGAGAGGGAAGGAGCCAGGCGCAAATTCCATCCCCACGTCACTACATGACCTCGTATGAATTATTCAACTTCTTTGAGCCTCAGTTTTGACAGATGAGATAGTTCTTACCTCAGAGGTTGTTGTGCAGATTAAATGAGATAATATATGGTGAAGTACCAGGCATAGACACATATTAAATGCTCAATAAACATTGAGTGTCTTTATTAACCCAGATTTGGTCCTTTAGGGCTTGGCTGTTGGGGTGATTAGCCATGCATAGATAGTATAGACTATGGAATACATGTGTAATTGGTATGAACCTCTGTTCACAAACTCAGGTTATAAGAAATATTGCATCTAAAGGCCGACTTAACTTCACTGTCAAACTCATCTCCCATGGGGTCCGCACTGGTTGGGGCACGATCTCAGCCATGCCTGGGCCTTTCCACTCCCTTAGTCAGGCCTGGGTTCCAGGATCATAGCTAGCACCAAGGCATGAGGGAGAGGTGCCCCATGCCCACCCCCAGGGGACCCTCTTGCTTCTTCCAAGCCCCTCTGCTCCTCCCTTTCACCCCTGGGTTTAGGCCGTTGGAAACAAGAGTCAAAGTCTTGCAGCTACCCCTATAATCTGCCAGTCCCAGGGTTCGCCAGAGGCAATGCGATGCAGAGCCAGCCCCGCATGCAACCAAGGGGAAGGAAAAAGAGAAAACACGGAGAGGGGGAAACTATCAGAGGACATTGCCTAGTGCCCCTGCTTCTTGGGTCTCAGAGCTCATGCACAGCCTCTTGCTGGCAGGCCTCTTGGTGTCTGACCAACAAGTCGAATGTGTTTTCTACTTAGCAGACCTTACCTTCCGTCTTCCTCTCCCATCCTCTCAATGCTCTCATTCCTCAGCCCACCGACCCTTACATTTAACACTGGAGCTCCTTCAACAAATATTTATTAGCACCTACTATGCAGCGAAACAGATGGGCATTCCTGCCCTTGTGGATTTTAACATCCTCCTAGTGGGAGATAATAAAGTTTAAAAGTTACATACATTTATTAGATAGTAAGTGCTATAGAAAAAAAAATAAGACAGAAAAGGAGGATGAGAGGAACAAGAGTGAGAGAAGGAATTGCAATTTCAAAACGAGCAGTCAGAGAAGGCAGCCCTTGTGTGATATTTGAGCAAAGACCAAAGCAGGTGAGGGAGATCTGTGTGGGTCTCTGGGGGAACAGGATCCCAGGCAGGGCAAAGAGCCAGTGCAAGGGTCCTGGGGCAGGAGCTTCCCTTGGGGATTGGAGGAAGAGTGAGGAGGCTAAACAACTGTAGCAGAGTGAGCACAGGAGAACACAATGGGAGGTGTGCTGGGAGTTTAAAGAGTGAGCAAGCAGATCTGATGAGGACTTCGGCTCTCCTTCTGAGTGCAATGGGAAGCCATAAGAGTGGATGGGGGCACCCTGACCTGACGTAAGGGCTGGAATCACCAGTCTGGCCACCGTGTGAACAATAGACAGTTAGGGGGCAGGTGGCAAGTGGAAAAACAGGGAGATCAGTTACAAAGCAATTGCACAATCATGGCCAGAGGTCATGGTGGGTTGCACCAGAGTGAGAGCAGTGAGGTGGTGAGAGGGAGTCCACCTTGGGTCAATTCTTAAGGCAGAGCAGCCAGGATCTCCTGGCGGATTGCATGTGGAGTTCGAGGGAAAGGGAAAAGTCGAGAATGGTTTCTTGACAAAGTGACAAGAAGGGGAGGTGTGTTTGTGGGGGAGGATTAAGCTCCCACTGGATGGCTGCAACGTCCTCTGGGCCGGTTCTCTCCCTGGGCGAGCTGACTCCTTCCCAGAGCCTTTCTTCCCGCTTCCGTCAGAAGGAGACACGAACTGGGGTTTCTCTACATGTCACAACGCTCATCATCAAGAGTTACTTTCCATTTATTGCCACTGGTAGATCAAGAATAAACCTGGGGAATGTTAATAATTTTGAGCCAGTGCCTTTTATTAGAGAACTAGAAAGCAGCCAAAACACAGCCCCATCATCTCTTAATTATCAGAGTCACTGTCAGTTGGTGGTTTAGGTGCCAGGAAAGAGTGAAGGGTTGATTTCAGTTTTTCTTTGCTTCTGTAAATACCTGTCTATCTTCAGAACATTGAGGAGTCAGATGTGGGGGTGTCCCTAAATGAGTAATGCACACCTTTTCTGGTAGGATATGCCTGTAGATCAGCGGTTCTCAAAGTGGCATCCCTGGATTGGATGCATCAGCATTATCTGAGAAATTGTTAGAAACGCAGACGCTGTGATCCCTCGGCAGACCTACTGAAGCAGAAACTCCCCAAGAAGAGGCACCCGGCAGTCTGTGTTTTACCCAATCCTCCAGGTGTTTCTGATGCACACCTAAGTTGGCAAAGTGCTGCTCCTAGTGATCAGCCCACGCTCACTCCCTTTAATCTTTACCCCTGGGGAGCGGGGGTAAACACTAAAAAGTTGGAAGGTTGGGGGAGGCGCAGGGAGGGGCTTTTCTGCTGCCTATACCTTCCAGGCGCCCTGTCTGGAGCCTTCCTAATTTATAGGTTGGCTCTCCTTATTTAGTATGCACCCATGTAAGCCGTGGGGACCTCATCCAAGCATTTTGTCGTAGGCACTCAACCAATTATACACATCCGTGTCCAGTTGCTCTGGCAAGCATAAGGCAACCAGATGACTTATACAATTTCTGCTGGTAAGAATGGCAACATTGAAACCCTTTTCCTCTTGTGCTAGTTACAAAGTTTCTCCGCAGAGGAAAACAGTGGTAAAAATGCCAAGCGTTGTTGTTTTTAAAACACTAGTCAAACATGAGGCTCACTTTTTCAATGTTTGTGTGATCGAGATAAAAACCAACTGTTCTTTTGGCGTGGCATCTTTTCATGTCTCACTCTTTCTAAACAGGGTAGAGGGGAAACCCTTCCAAGCTAGCCTGCCTTATCGTTTGAAATGTATAAAAATTCAGTCCTTTTTCTCTTTTGTAATAAAAGTTTGAGTCTTTACAGCAGTCCAGCTGTGTGCTTAATGAGACACTGCCAAGGTTACCAAATATGGGTTCACAACCACATGGAGTTATCCATCCCTTTTGACAGTCCCACAATCTGGAGGCCCATCCATCTAATGTGACTGTCTTGCCATTCATTGATATGTTACGGGGATTTGAAGGAAAACAGATATGCCTGGAATTTCATATGAGCCGTGGGTGCTGAGTCAGCACTGATTTGGCATATAATATTTTCTTACCAGCCTGAGGAGACAGATCACCAGGCTGTTTCCCACCTTCCAGAGCTGGAAACCCCGGATTAGAAAGAGAAGCTGCTTGCCACAGAGCACACAGGGAGCCTGTGTCAAGAGTAAGGAGAGAATTCCCTCCTTTTCTACACCATTCCTCAAGGCCACTTTCTCTGGGCGAAAATAGTTCCAAGTTATAATGACAGGCTCAGAGAAGCGGAAGGGAGTGCCTCTGTCAGAGCTCTCCCTCATCGGGGGATAAACCCAGTCTGCTCCTGGACGCAGGGTGGGGAAGGGTGGCTCAGACCTAAATAGAGAGGAGACTCTGCTCATACCGAGGGGCAATGTCGATGAGCCACCAGAGCCTAAAATGATGATGCTCAACTGAACACAACATCCTCGCTCCCAGTACGCCTCCCAGCAGCAGGCTTTGTGGGCGCACAGTGCCAGAGCCAGGATGAGGGGGAGGCAAGAGAGGCTTCAGGTGCCCACCCTGCACGTGCACGACCCTAGGAGTAAGCACCTCCTTACGGTTTGCACCCAGGGCTCTGCAAGCCACGATGAAATCCTGCAGAGGATTATTTAACAAGACCCTGGAATCCTTGTGCCATGAGAATGACAAGAGGCTGAAGCCACTATCAAGACTAATTCTCCAAACCGCCACACAGTCAGCAGTAAGTGTGCACGAGGGAAAAGGAAACCGAGAGGGAATGTGACGGAGTTTGCTTCCAAACTCCAGTTTGGCCATCAATATCGTGGTATCAGCAGAAGCTCCTCAGCTTCCTTCATTGTTGTTCCCAGTGTTACTTTGCAATTTGGGAGCACCCTACAAAGGGTGCTGGACAATAGCCACACCTGCATTCTAGTCCTGCCTCTGCCAAAGTTACACAGCGGCTTTGGGCGTGTCATATGGCTTCTGTGAGCTTTGATTTCCTCATCCAAAAATGTGCATAATACCTATTGTGGCATATCACAAGTTGTCACGAATGGCAGAGAATACCTGTAAAAGTTCTTTTGAAAATGCAAGATACGCTAGAAATGGAAGGTGTAACAACTGCTGTTTGCTCTTTACCGTTTGCAGATCTGTGGCACCTCTCTGTTTGTCTAGCCAGTCATCTTCATTTTAAATTGTGGTACCCTTGTTTGAGGTTGTAGGAATTAAGCAAGCAAGCCCTGGAGACTTCCGTGGAGACTTTGAAGGCACATTTTGTTTGTTTGTTTTTTTCTACGTTATTTCCTGTTTGTGTTTACAAAGCCTGTTTAACTCATCATGCTGAGCTAAGAGAGCTAGGCTGCCTTCGTTCTGGGTTCAGAAAGCAAGGAGGAAACGCGGACTTCATACTCTTAACTTTCGAGTAAAGCGAAGATCACACTCGCGCCATCAATGACACGCTCATGATTTTGTGAGGAGAAATGCTTTGTAAAATCCCGCACACTCAATCAGAGAGCTGTGTTTATTCACTGACCTCCCAGAAACTCTAAGGGTTCTGCTGGGCATTAGGCTTAGAGAAAGAACTCCAAGCTGCCCTCTGAGTGGGAGACCGAAGAATAACTGTATTAGTCAGGGTTCTCCGAGAAACCACTAGTAGGCAAGAGAGACAGAGAGACAGAGATAGACAGGGAGATTGACTGATTAGAAGGAATTGGACTACGTGATTACGGAGGCGGAGAAGTCCCACAGTCTACCGTCTACAAGCTGGAGAGCCAGGAGAGCCAGTGGTCTAATTCAGTCTGAGCCCAAAGGCCTGAGAACCAGCGGAGCCGAATGTTGAAATCCCAGTCCACGGCTGGAGGAAATGAGAGATGTCCCAACTGAAGCACACAGGCAGGAAGCAAAAAGGATTGAATTCCTCCTTCCCTCGCTTTTTGTTCTGTTCAGGCCCTCCACGGACTGAGTGATACCCGCTCACACCGGGGAGGACAATCTAATTTACTGACTGCAGGGATTTAAATGTTAACCTCACTTGGAAACACGGTCACAGACACACCCAGAAATAACGTTAAATCTGGGCATCCTGTGGCCCAGTCAAGTTGACACATAAAATTAACTATCCTCATAATCAAACAGTTACATTATGAGTATCCCAAGAAATGTCACATTAAGTGCTGGGGAGAACAAAGGAGAGCTCACCTCCTTGGGAGGACATTGGGGCAGCTTCACAGGAAAGGGCTGACCAAGATGGGCCTTGAAGGCCGGATGGGCATAACCAGCCCATAGCACTTGTGATTTCTTTCAGATCAGTTGCCTCCCTCTTTATTCATTCATTGACCCCACTAAAATTTTGTTTCAGGCACTGTTCTTGGCCTTGGGGATATGGTGGGAAAGGACAGGGACAAGATCCTGCCCTTGCAGAGTGGAGAAGACAAGACAACCAGAGAGAAAACAAATAATTAGGATGGTGTCCTATGGGATGAGTGCTCCAAGGTCAACAAAGCAGGATAATGGGGTAGAGAATGCCTTGCTGGGGTCATGGGATGGTGGGTGAGTGCTGTTTTAGCTGGAGCCGTGGGGCTATCTGCAGGAAATGCATATCAGGTACAGGGAACAGCCTGTCCAATGGCCCTGAGGATGGAATAAGCTTGGTCTGAGGAACTGATATGACCACTAGATGGAAAAGGAAGGAGCCAGAACTCAACGGGACTTGTTGGCCCTGATGATGAGTTGATTTTATTTGAAATGTAATAGAAGCCCATTTGTAGGATTTTCAGCAGGGGAAATCATATGATCTAAACTTTTTGGGAGCCAGGACTCTGTTTCTCAATGGTTTCCAACCATTTATTGAATTGAGCTGAATGTCATCCACTCTGCCAATATTAGCCATATGACCTTGGTGAAATCCCTTCACCAGTGACTCTCCCACTGGGTCTTCTTTGCACTTAGTAGGCATGAGCCCAGGATTTGCTGGATGAAGACTCTCACTTGCCTCCCTGTAATGGGAAGGCGATGGATTATTGCTGGGGTGCTTTCCAGCTCCAGCATTTGCATGAGTCTGTGACCTCAGACTGCTGAAATGGCCATAGAGGTATCCAAGCTTCTTCTAGTGCTCGGTTCCAACTGGATTATTACAGCCCATTTCTCTCCAGAATGACCCAAACCCCTCCCTCGACTCTCAGCCACAAAGGGAAAATTAACAGTAACATAAAAAGTTAAGAAGGTGAGAGAACATTATCACTCTTGTCAACAATAAAATCTGCTGCTGATCTTCAGTTGTGAAGACAGGCACATCTATTATTTATAGAATACAGATTGTTAAATATTAAATACTTGAGCCCGGGACAGTGTGAGGGTAAAACCAGGAGTGTGAACTTATCAAAATCGTAAAAATGGCAACTCTCTGCAAGGGTGGAGTGCACCTACATTTATTGCTGCTTTTATTGCGCCATAAATTAAGGGGGGAAACCTATGATGTGTCAGTTTCAAGTTCTAAGTGATATGCATTATCTTTGGGATGGCGTCTATTTTACTCTGCTTCACAAATAGCTACTAGCCGACTTGCCTAGAAATATTAACTATTTCACCTGGGAAGGTGGCAAAAGGTAGGGGTTTCTTCCTTATTTACCACGTGAAGGAATGGTAGGCAAGAAAACCTTTTATGAGCTGGCAGTTTTTCTTGTAGTTACTTGCACATCTGATCTAACATTTGTCCAAAGGTTTGTGTTGATGAAGGTAAAAATCATAAAATCTTCTTAAAAGTCACGTCTGATGCCCAATGTCTTAATTTTTGTATGATTTTGATGTCCTTCAATTTACCCTCACCATTATTTCCGGCCTGAAGTTTTCATACAAATTTTAAAACTTGAATCACCACTATTTGCTTCATAATAGGCAGCGAAGTGCCACAAGATCTGTCAGAATCTGGGGGTCCACTCAGCCTGCCCCTAAAGTCCGTAGGTCTGAAAGCTTGATTTCTTGATTTACTGCTCATAATAAAATGGCTTTCCCTTTTCTTAGAAAGAATATTTGCTCATCCAATTTATTTTTCTCTTTTAAAAAGTGTGTTGAATTTATCCAAAAAATTTCCAATGAAGCACTGATTCAAATACAAATTCTGCCCACTAAAGTCAGTCTTACTCAGTCTAATGTTTACGCAGTCATGAGCAGTCTCATGTTTAATAAGTGCTCAGCATGGATTATGCATTAAATTATCTCCCTCAAAAACTTGGTGATAGACTTATCAATATTTGGATTAATTTTAGTGTTAAAGAAGTAAATTCTTAACATTTCCATTCTAGGAGGAAAGGAAACCTATGACTTAATTGTATAACAATTTTAACCTTGATTATCCCTTTTTCTGATTGAACGCTATATAATGATATTAAATTCAAAAATTAATCTAGCCTGCAGGATGGATAATTAGTCAAAACCAGGGAAAAGTCACAAGAAATTAACAATGAAATCAATTCCTTGATTTTGTGTCACACCGCTTTCTCCTGAGCATTTTGAGGCAGATTTTCAGTATGAGCTCATTGCCTTCTTGTAAATTCTGCTGCAATTATATTCTAGGAAGATCTAGACTTTTCCTTTTAGAGACAGGAAAACTGAGGTAAAGCAAAACTTCACGATGACAGGAAGAAAAATTAGAAAAAGAAATAATTCAGAAAGAGACTAACTAGGGAGGAGGGAAGAGCCAGAGCTCAGAGGAGCTGAGTTGACCTGGCCGAGAAGAGAGTGAGGGCCAAGTGGCTAGTAATGGAGCAAGCAGAACTGCTTTCCAAAGCTGCTAGGGATCTAGCAAGCAGCCATCCAGTTTGGAGCAGGAAAGCAGACAGCTCGAGGAGGAAGACGTCTGGTGAAGATAGACAGATACTGAGAGCTTGAAAAAGAATTGAGAATAGGATGAAGGCAAGTCATGCCAAAAAAGAAAAGAAAGACAATTAGACCCTCTAGGAAAAACAACAAAAAGTGTACACAAAATAATGGTCCAAAAATGAAGCAAACAAAATGTATCATGATTTTAAACAATTAATGGAATATAATAATAATAACTTTTTTTATACTTAGAAAAGTGACACAGAGTTCACTCTCGTGCCAGGCATTGAACACTCCTGAGGATGTCATTTTAATGCAAAGCCATTCACTGGTTTTTAACTTTTCAATTCAAACTGCAGACATAGCATCCAACACTCGGTCGCGTTGTCAGGACAGAATGCAAATGTTACCAACCTTGATGTTGTGAAAGTGTAGCTAATAGATATTATAATAAAGGAGGGAGGAAAGGATGGGGTGTAACTGTCTTTATCAGACAAAGTGGAGGATGAAATGAAATTACAGATACTTGGTGTACAAGAAATCAAGAGATAAGCCCAGGATTTAAAGTTAGGAAAGTGGCTAATAGAAGAATTTAAAATAATAATGTAAATATCAAACATTAAGAGAAGAGGGAAAACTCAAGAAGAAATATAAAATATGAAGAGATCTATGACACGAGATTGAATTAGTAATCAAAAAACTTCCCACCAAAAAAAAAAGCCTAGGCCCAGATGGCTTCACTGGTGAATTCTACCAAATGTTTAAAGAAGTTACACCAATCCTTCACAAACTCTTCCAAAAAATAAAGTAGGAGGGAACACTTCCCAACTCATTCTATAAGACCAGTATTCCCTGATACCAAAACCAGACAGACATCACACACAAAAACTCACACGCCAATATCTCTTTTGAATATAGATACAAGAGCTCTTTTGAATACTAGCAAATCAAATCCAGTAACATATAAAAAAGATTATATGACCAAGTGGAATTTATCCCAGGAACGCAATGTTGATTTAACATATGAAAATCAATCAATGTAATACACCATACTAATAGAATAAAGGACAAAAACTACACAATCATCTCAATCGACACAGAAAAAGCACTTGACAAAATCCAACACTCTTTCACATTAATAGCACTCCACAAGCCTGGAATCAAAGGAAATTTCCTCAACCTGATAAAGATCGTCTATAAAAAGCCCACAGTTAACATCATACTTAATGGTAAAAGACTGACTATTTCCCCCCTAAGATCAGGAGTAAGACAAGGATAGCCATTCTCACCAATTCTACTCAATATTGTGCTGGAAGTTCTATCCAGGGCAATTAGGTAAGGCAAAAAAAAAAAAGGCATCTAGATTGGAAAAGAAGTCAAACTATCTCTCTTCACAAATAGCGTGATCTTCTATATAGAAAATCCTAAGGAATCCACGCACACACACACATTAGAACTAATAAACGAGTTCAACAAGGCTGCAGGGGGGATACAAAATCAATATACAAAAATCAGTTGTATGTCTATATACTAGCAATGAACAATTTGAAAATAAAATTGGGAAAACATTTCCATTTACAACAGCATCAAAAACTGAAGACTACAAAATATCATTGAAAGAAATTAAAGAAGACAAAGAAATGGAATCCATGTTAAATGGACTGGAAGATTTAATACTGCTAAGATGGCGACGCCTCAGATTGGTACACACTTTCAACATAATCCCTATCAGAGACCTAAATGTAAGAGCTAAGGCTAGAAAATCCTAGAAGAAAACATGGGAGTAAATCTTTGTGATCTTGGATTAAGCAATGGGTTCTTAGATATAATACCAAAAGCACAGTGACAAAAGAAAAAATAGATTAATTGGACTTTGTCAACATTTAAAACTTTTGTGATTCAAAGGACACCATCAAGAAAATGAAAAGACAACCCACAGAGTGGAAGAAAATATTCGCAAATTACATATACCGTAAGTATCTAGTATCCAAAATATATAGAGAATTCTTACACCTCAACAATAAACAAGCAGTCCAATTTAAAAACACAAATGACTTATATAGACTTGTCTCCAAAGAATATCTGTAAATGACCAATAAGCTCATGAAAGGTGCTCAAAGTCATTAGTTATTAGGCCAACATAAGTCAAAACTACAATCAGAAACCACTTCACATCCCCTAGGCTGACTATAAGAAAAAAGACAGACAAATAACAAGTGTTGATGAAGATGTGGAGAAATTAGTAATTGCCAGAGGTTGGGAGGAGGGAAGAATGAGGGCAGAGTGCTATGGGATACGGGGTTTCTTTTGAGGGGGGCACGAAAATGTTCTGGATTTAGAGAATTGTGCACACTGGATTTGGTTGCACAACTTTGTGAATGTACTAAAAAACCAGTGAATTGGACATTTTAACAGGGTGAACTTTATGGTATGTGAATTCCAGCTCAATAAAGCAGTTACAAAATTAAAAGAGAGAGGAGGGCAAAGAGGAAAGAGTGGGTAGGTGAGCTAAATCCTTATCTTCCTACTTAGGAGTCAAAAGATATTGCCCAAAATTGATAAATGAAACAGTAGAGGTATAATCATAGAGCAGCACAGGAAATTCCAGAAGAATTAAAGCAAGGGCCAGCTAAAGTCCCTTTTGGGAAAGGGCTGGAGTGAGAAGGCTGCTTTTCAACATCATCTCTCTTCTACTTTTATATTTGTTCCTGTGTGTGTGTGTTGCTTTGACATAAAGTTTTTAAAAAATTCTTAAAAATGCAGGCATTTTTTCAAAGCTCCTGGAGATGGAGGCTAGGGAGAGGGAAGCTCTGAAAGGTGCTCATGGGACCCTGAGATGGAGCTTCTGGACCAAGCTTCTTCCAGGAAACTGTCCTCCCGCTGAAATCTTGTCTCGGCTCCACGCCTGCTGCTCCTCGCTGCCTCCTGCTGTGGTCAGATGACCCTGTCTGGCTCCAGCAAGGGTAACAACTGGTACAGATTTTTCTCAACCAGCTGAGAGATCAGAGAGTGACACTGTCAAAAAAGGAGCAGTGAAAAGAATTAACTGTAAAATTAATTAAATGTCATGCACTCAAAACTGCAGGAAGATTGGAACAAGAAAACGGCTACAGCTTCAACAGTCAGCACAACTACATTTTTTTATTACTCAACTTTCACATACCTCCTCAACGTGTCCCCCAGGTGTGCCGAGAAATTGGGAGTTCATGCTGTCATCAGTGGTCTCTATGGCTTTAATTCCAAATCACTCTTCTTCTGAGTTGAATCTGCTGTTTAGCTAACACACAGCTCTGAGAGCTCTCCGTTCGATCCAGTACTCAGAAAATTAAAAATAAACAAAACAGTGTGTAAGGTAATTTTGTCCCAGATCTTTCCCTCCAAGTCATGAACATAATAGATTTGACTTTTTACATCGTGTGCCCCCCTAAGAAGCATAAAGGAAAGGTTACACTGTCAGGCAGCTAGAAAAGAGTTTAATTAATCCCAAAGTGTGTGCTTCATTTGGAAAGTGCATCACAAAAGAATCCTGTGTTTACTGAACTAGATCCTTAGGGCCATTATCCCTCCACCAATGGCGAGATTTTTCTGAGGGAGCCTCGTCCCTTGTGGTCTGGAAGGTACTGCCATTAAAAATAAGATCCACGCGGGGAACCAGAATTGAAGATGCTGAGGATGCAGGCACTTTCCCCTTGGCAGAGGTAATTGGCGTCCTGGCATTTATGGAAAGATGTCTGTAGACTTCCCTCTCCCGGGCTGATGGTGCCATCCAGCTTTCCCCAGACCGTCCCCACAAAGGAGCGAGGGTGGTCGGTATTCCACACCCTCCTAGTCGGCTAGCCCTTTTGTGAAAGCAGATGTTGCGCTGCCTTAGCAGATGTGCTAGGACTAATCAGAAACCACTTGCCTAAAACAAAAAATGTAGTTGTGCTTTAATTCAGCATTACTTTGATCAATTAGATGAGTGATTTTTTTTAAAAGGTGAGGACGCTGCAACATGGATGAAGCTTGAAGACATGATGCTAAGCGAAATGCTCCAGTTACAAAAGGACAAATCCTGTGTGATTCCACTCCTGTGAGGTACTTAGAGGAGTCAGATTCAGAGACAGAAAGCAGAACGGAGGTGCCAGCGGCTGGGGGTAGAGAGTGGAATGGGGAGTTAGTGGTTAATGGGGCAGAATTTCATTTGGGGAAGATGAAAAAGTTCTGGAGATGGATGGTGGTGATGGCGCACAACAATGTGAATGTACTTAATGCCATCAAACTGTGCACTTAAAAATGGTTAAAATGGTAAATTTTGTGTGTATATACTTTACTAAAATTTTTAAAAATTAATTTTTAAAAAGACTGAGGGCTTATTTTATTAAAAAGTAACATGAAGTTGTGCCTTGTTGTAGGTGTTAGCATTATGCTGATTTCAGAGACGGCTTAGAAGCCCAGGGCAGGGGTCCCTCAGTGGGCATCTGAGGGCAAACCCAGCCTCTTCTGGAGACTGGGAGGGGGGAAGCTTGCCCTGCTCATAAGTAATGACTGCGGTTTTCTGGCAAACATTAAGGAGGAAGGAACTAAAAATACTTATTGGCCACTCTGCCAAAACTCCGCAGCGCTCAGAACGTACCAGGCCAACATGTTGAAGCACTTTCAGAGTGAGAAGGATCAGACTAAACATCAAGGTCAGAGTCGTCTCACGCCTTCCTCTTGCCTCTCCCTGATGCTGGCGCATGGGAGGAGGGACCAGGCGCCCAGCACTGCCCCAGACAGCCATCCAGCCACTGCCAGGGAGAGAGCTGCAGCAGGAGGAACTGCTGGGGTCCCCAGGCCTGTGGGCCACAGAGTCACCGCCCCCACCCAGCTGCAGGGCTCACCAAGCCCTGCCAGGCGGTGCCTTTTCCGCTGCCAACTCTCGGAAGCTAAGACAGAAAGAGCAACATAGACATTTCCCTGACGCTTCCTCCCAAGTTGCTGGAGGCAAAGCCCCAGACACTTGCGGAGAGGGCAGGAGAGAAAGAGAAACAGGTGTGGTGAGAAGCAGCCCAGATGGAGGATGGTCCTCCAGACCCGTGCTTCTCAAACTCTTCATGTGCACGTGAATCGCCGGAATCGCCGGACAGCTGGCTAAAATGCAGGTGCTTATTTAGCCAGTCTGGGTGGGGCCAGAGATTCTGCGTTTCTCACAAGTGCCCAGGTGTGTCATTGCTCCTGGCCCGTGGAACAGCAGCAAAACAAAAACCCACCAGGCACAGAGAGCAAACAGGGATGGGGGTTGGAGGTGAGGCTAGTGGCACCAGGCTACTCAGGTGTAGCCAGGCGTGGAGGGTGGAGAACATTTTTGGAGCCGATGGACCGTGATTTTGTATCTGCCACATGGGAGAATTTTACTCATTGTAAGCACAACCCAGAACCCCCTGTGGGTTTGAGGCGGGGTGCAGGCATCCGCTAACCACTAGGGGGAAGTGTGTCGACGCAGAAAGGGTACATGCTGACCCAAATGGTAAACCAGGGAGTCTGATTCACTAGGGTTCAAGTTCCAGATGTTCCACATCAGCCATGTGACCTTGGTCAAGTCCTTCTGAGCCTCAGTTTCCTTATTTGTAAAGTGGGACTAATAATGGTACCTTTCTATGGGGAACAGAATAACGGCCCCCAAATCAGTACATATCCCCAGAACCTGGGACTACACGACGTTATGTGGCAAAAGGGTCCTAGCAGATGAGATTAAATTAAAGATCTTGAGTTAGAGAGATTATCCTGGATTATCCAGGTGACCCAATGTAATCACAAGAGTCTTTATAAGAGGGAGACAGGAGGATCAGAGTCAGAAAAGGGGGAGTGATGACAAAAGCAGAGGGAGAGAGGGAGATTTGAAGACGCTATGTTCCTGGCTTGGAAGACAGAGGAAGGGGCCACAAGCCAAAGAATGGAGGGTAGTTTCTAGGAGCTGGAAAAAGCAAGGAAATAGATGTCCCCCAAAGCCTCTGGAAGGAACATAAGTGTGCCCACACCTTAATTTTAACCCCATATGACCTGTTTCCTCCAGAACTGTAAGATTATAAATTTGTGTTGTTTTAGGCCACTAACTCTATGGTAGTTTGTTACAGCAGTCATCAGAAAGACATACACTTTCCCACAGCATGGTAGTAAAGATGAATGAAACACTGAGTGTGGCTCCCAGCACAGAGTCCGGCATCCTGTAAGCTGCACAGTTAGCAGGGCACACAGCAGGGACATGCACGCTTTGTTGCTGTTGTTGGCATAGTTGCAGCCCTATCAGGTGGCAACCCCCACCCTCACCCTGTGCCAGGAACACTGAACGTTTCTGGGACCGACCCCCATCACCAGATGATGACCACGGACTTCCTGCTTCCAAGGACTTCTGATGACTCTGAGGTCAGACAAGCTTGGGGGAGGGGTACCCCAAAGTGAAGATTTAGAATCTCTGAAGAAGCACCTAGAGGACATCACTCCTGAGGATTCCCGCCGGACCATGCATTTTCCTGTCTCTGAGAATTAAAGTCCACTTTTTAAAAATCTCTATACCTCCACAATAACTTGACAGAGAAATGCCGTTTTGGAGGCTAGTGGGAAAGAGTGTCAAATGGATGATCTGCAGCCGGGCTTCAGCTTGATGCAAAATGGAACAGACGTGGAACCCAGCCTCCCAGGAAGGACTTGCTGATAGAGACGGCGGCTGCAGAGTCCTAACTCTGACTGAGATCTCGCTCAGCTCCAAGATTACCAAACCTGGACCCGAGCCAGGGCATAATGTATTCTAACTATAGAGTAAGTTATTCAAATTATGATCATTTCAGGAACCATTTTTTATGAGAAAATAAATTTTAAATAATAGCATTTTAAACTTTTTATGGTTACATTTGTCATGTGACCTGGGACAAGGTATATTTTTGCACTAAAATGGGACATGTTAATTATCTCCTAAGTAACACTCACTCAGTAACAACGTTAGCAGGATGAAAGGACAGCCTGAACCAGACAGCTATTCCTTCCACCTGAGACACGTGAACACACACACACACACACACACACACACACACACACACACACACGAAGGATAAAGGTAGGACAATTCGGCCCATGGGTCAATGAAAGGTCTCTAGAGGGCAGAGCAAGATTGCAAACAGAGCAGTAGATTTAATTCAGGCCCAGCAAACATAGTAGTTTGTGTGTGTGCGCATGTGTGTGTGCATGTGCATCTGTGCTTTGCACGTTTGCTTAGCAATTGAACAATCAAATAGTTTTTAACTTTGGCCATATGCTTCCCTAAACTGAAAATGGAAAGAACCTTCTATCAGCAATGATTCTCCACCTCGCTCTCCAGAATCCCATGGGAGCCCAGAGGGTCTGAGCTGACCTAGGTCTATGCAGATTATGGGGGGTCAGGTGGCAGACAGTTGGATTATGGAGGTTTCCTGGCAAGAAGACCATGACACTAGACATAGGAGGTCTACACAGACTCTCTTGTCCCTAGGGGGAGGGACGAGAGGCTTATAAATAATAATAATGCTTTGCATAGCGCTTTACAGTTTGCAACTCCTTTTCCATACACTATGTCACCTGCCTGGGACTAGCTGTATAATTTGTGGGGCTGGTATAAGATGAAAATGTAGGCCCCCATTTAAAAATTTTTAGGAGTTTCAAGACAGCAACAGCAGAGCATTAAGCCAAGCCCGGGCCCTGTGTCATTGCCTCTGTCACCAGCCTGTGAGACTGGCCCTGCTCCTGCTCGACGTGCAGAACTGACCATTGAAGCACATGCACCAATCACTGCCCCCATGCCCGAAGACTGCCCCCACCCCCTCCACCTCCTACCTTTCCACCTCTCCTCAGGGCTTTCAGCAGCAAATTACAAACACCCAATGCAAACTGGCTTAAACAATAAAGCAAGGTATTGGATCACGTGACTGGAGGTCAAGAGAAAGGATTGGCTTCCCGACCTCCCTAATCCACTGGCTCTGGCTCAGTTTCCATGCCATGCTCTGGGTTCTGCCTTCCTGGGCAGTGACATCATCCTCAGGATGGAAGCAAGAATGGCTGCAGCAGCTCTGGGCCCCACCAACCGTGTATAACAACGTCCCAAGGAAGAGAGACCACCTTCCTCCACGGCTCTCCCCTAAGAACAAGGACATTTCCTCCCCCGCAGCCCTCCACATATCTCCCCTTGTGAAACACTGAACAGATTTATAAACCCACCCTGGGACCAATCCCTGCACAGAGGAATGCCTTGCACTGACCCAACCTTGGATTCTTTGACCAAAAATTAGCAAGGGTAGGGGAAGTGGAATTACCTTGACTGGCCTCAGGAACCCCTTTGCCACTCAGCTGAGGTCCAGCCCTCCCAATCACATTGCTGCTACACTATGGAGGTTGTTGCAGAGACAACTCTGAATGACTGCTCCAATGCCCTGTCCACTCCCTTGGTGAAAGTGGCCATGGGTAGCCATGTTTTCTAGCATGTGACATTGACCTCTAGCTGTATTTGATTGGGCCACTGTACCCCGACCTGGGGACTGTCAATCCATTGACTACACATTGCCCTGTGTAGAAAGATGAGTTGAACTGGATTGTTGCTCTGGGAATTTGAGGGAAGAAACTACAGGACTGAGAGAAGGGGACAGTTAATGTTCACAGTTGAAGTTTAAACATGACAACACAGAAGAGAGAAGATACAGTGGGCTTTGTGCAACGGAAGTGGTAAGGGGGAAGGAACCGTGGACAGGCAGAAGCTTTAGAGCAGAGAAAAGATGTTGACTAAAAGGTGAGAAGTGGGAGGGCAGGGAATAGAGAGGCCCTGAGTAGCCTGCGGACTCGAGTTAATACCAGAACACCAGAGTGAAGCCCACCCACTCCTGCTCCGGAGGTCCCCAGGGCAGCCCTGGATCCAGAACAGCCCCCTTGATGCTGTAACTCCTAGTCTGCACACCCACCTTTTCCTGGGTTCCTTGCTTGGGCATAGCCTTCTCCTCCCCCACCCCCAGCCTTTGAGCGTTTTTTTCCTTACAACCAGAAAAGCCCTGTCTCAAACAAGGGATCTTAGATTTAATTGCACTTTTCAGCTGAGTAGGAGCAGAGAAATAGAAGAAAACAGCCTTTCATTCATTCAACACATACTGGGAACTCTGTGCCCCAAGCCCCTCCGCCAGGCTTTGGGGATGCGACAATGAACTGCAGTCCCTGTCAAGGACCTCACAGTAGGGTTGGGGGAAGGGAGAAGAAGACAGGTAAACAAGTAATTATGCTGCGATGTGATGAGCATGATAGGGAGAGGAAGGAAATGATTGAAAGGGTCCCCAAACTCAGCCAGCTCAGAGGGAAGTGTCTCCAAAGCTTAAACCACATTCAAAATTGATGCTGTGAGTGAAGATGAGATGCAAATGTTTGATAATAAACAAGCATATGGCAAATTTGTTTCAGTTCCCCTCCCTACTGTTTCCCCTGGATCTGTAATCCTTCCACTTCCATGAAAAAGAATTAAAAACAAACAAACAAACAAGGTTTATCCTGAGAGCTTTGCACAGATTAGTTCTTACAGTGGTGAAGCCCACAAAAGTACAGCTCTAGTTACTGAGAACTGTGATCACTAAAGCGATATCCATGGTAACTGATCAGAAACATAGGAAATCTATCACACAGGAATCTCTGATGAAACAGAGTAATCAGAGTAGATGATACTGACTTATGAATCTAGTTATGGAATTTTATGAGAAAAAGAATTATACCTTCAGAGAGAACGAGGGGCTTCTCATCTCAACATAACATCCATCTGTGTCAGAATAAATAACCTCACCTTGATTCCAAGGAAACTGACCTTTTTCTCTGAAAATATCCAGGGATCTGAGACTCAAAAGCTGTGAGTGTGTTGGCAGTTTGGAAGGGTCAGAGAATGAGGAAAAAGGTGTGTATTTCTATGGGGAAGATTTAGCCACACTTTCCTGATCCACTTATCCCATGAGCATTCTATAAATCCACTGTAGATTCACAGATTAATATTTGATATTAAAAGGCTCGTTTAAGAAAGCACTAAGTCCTATGGGTGAGAAATCTTCTGGCCAGGCCTCTGAAGCAAGAAGGTCCAAGGAAATCTGCTCCAAACTTTGGAGACGGACCTTAGCTTAATTCTCAGAGGGATGTAATTACAGACTTTCTCCTCCTTGCCTCATTGGGACTTCGCTAACACACAAGATATGCTATTAACTTCTGAAAGAAATAGCACTACATAAATTATAAAGACTGAAATTTAATTTTTTTATTGCAATAGAGGAAAACAAGCCTGAGAAGATGGCCCTAAGGTCAGCTGAAGGGAACAGGAATTGATTTCTTCGTGAAATCATTGTTCAACAAACCCCCTGGACAGATGTGACCTGGCAAATGTCCACATCTGTATCAGAGAATCCAAACTGCCATCCTTTCATACTTAGAAAATAGATTAATAACATGGCAAGCCGTGATTGCATTAACAGTGTAACAGCTGCCTGTCTGAGGAATTGGAATGGGCAGTAGTATATGGAAGTTACATTTTCGGAGTCAATGAGTTTTGATAATTGAGTTTATCCCTTGCAATGAGTACAGTTCTAGGAAATCTAGATAAAAGCGTTATGGGCTTTGTTTGCTTAAGTGTTTCCTGAGCAAGGACCATTAGCTTCGTATGACTTTTTTGGACATTTTTTTGTCATTACTTCCTGGATAGGATTTTCAGTGGTGCTCTCCAGCATCATTTCCATTCCACAGAAGCCTTTTTTTAAATAATATATGGAAAAACAAACAAACCACACAGAAAAAAGTGGCAGCTCTGCTTGGTGGATGGCTGAGAGGGGTTGACCCTTTTCCCTTGTCATCATTCACCATTACACACAGGATCCCGAGGGAGGGTCCCGGGGAGCATATTTGAAAACTACTACATGATCCACAACAAACCTCCATGTCTCTTTCCTAGTTCATAGAACATCACTGGAGCTTCGGGGAAGAGTTGGACTTGGGTCAGCCTTGGTTTGGGTCTGTATGGGAGGAGGTGGGACTTTCCAGGAGGAGAATGCAGTAAAGGCAATGGGGCAGGGATGGGAGGGCATCTGGGATGGGAGGAGCCTGGAGTCAACCAGATAGGGTGGACCGGGGGTTCCATTACGGAAGAAAGAAGAAAGATTGGGAACGTGGGATGGGACAAGGACATAGAAGGTCTTGAACATAAAACTAAGAAATTTGGCCTTTGTCTTGTGTCGCTGGGCTCTGTGACTAGTTAATTGAATCGTAGTTTGCTAGGGCTGCCAAAACGAAGTGCTACAGACTGCGTGGCTTGCACAACAGAAATTTATTTCCCCACAGTTCTGGAAGCTACAAGTCCAAGATCAAGGGGTTGGCAGGTTGACTTCTTCTGAGGCCCCTGTCCTGGCCTTGCAGACGGCCATCTTCTCCTTGTGTTTTCACATGGTCTTCTCTCTGCGTGTCTGTGTCCTTATCTCCCCTTCTAATAAGGACACCAGTCATTTCGGATTAGGGCCCACCCCAATGACCTCATTTTAACTTAATTACCTCTTTAAAGACCCTATCTCAAATACAGTCACATTCTTAGGTGTTAGGGGTTAGAACTTCAACATACGAAGTTGAGGGGACACATTTCAGCCCATAACATTGAGATTTGTTATGTTATATATATATATATGTATGTATTTACATATACATATACACATTCAGGCTTTTAAAAAAAAATCATCTGGGGGCTGGCCCTGTGGCCGAGTGGTTAAGTTCGTGCGCTCCGCTGCAGGCGGCCCAGTGTTTTGGCGGTTCGAATCCTGGGCGCGGACATGGCAATGCTCATCAAACCACGCTGAGGCAGCGTCCCACATGCCACAACTAGAAGGGCCCACAACGAAGAATATACAACTATGTACCGGGGGGCTTTGGGGAGAAAAAGGAAAAAAATAAAATCTTTTAAAAAAAAATCATCTGGTAATAGTACAAAATAAATTGGTTGGCTCCAGGCATAGTGCAGAAGTGGAGAGAGTAAGAATAGGGTGAAGCATGAAGACATGGGGCCGCTGCAGTGCTGTAAAATAACACACATGCAATAAGCAAAGAGAATAAAAAGTGGTTGTAATTAAACGCTGGCTGGGATGGTGCAATCCATAAGTACCACAGGAGTTCAGGGAAAAAAGAGAAAATTGTGTAGAGGGCAGAGAGCGAGGCAGGGGGCTTGTGGAGGGGTTGTACCTCGAAGGGTGGGTAGGTTTGGGACAGAGGAATAGAGGGAGGGTCTGCATTCATAACGGGGTGATGGCGGGGGCCGGCCCGGTGGCGCAGTGGTTAAGTTCGCACGTTTGGCTTCTCGGCGGCCCGTGGTTCACTGGTTCGGATCCCGGGTGCGGACATGGCACCTCTTAGCAAAAAGCCATGCTGTGGTAGGCGTCCCACATGTAAAGTAGAGGAAGATGGGCATGGATGTTAGCTCAGGGCCAATCTTCCTCAGCAAGAAGAGGAGGATTGGCAGTAGTTAGCTCAGAGCTGACCTTCCTCAAAAAATAAAATAAAATAAAAATAAAGGGGTGAAGGCAGAACCACAAGGACAGGCTTTGCAGCTGGAGTTGCAGTTTGCAGACCTCCACATGTAAGGTCTGGACAAGACTGCCTTGCTGGGGTCTTCTCAGCCAAACTCATTAGCTTAGGAAGCCGCTGCTCAGAGTGTGATATTTAAATGTAGAGACTTTGCCCTTGTATCTTAATTGATCCTGAAGAAATGCTCAGGGGTAACGCTGAGAACCCCAATCCTCAAGAAGAGAACTTCCCTCCTTCAGTGATTTGATTTTTGTGCATTTTTATCTTGTTGGAATATACCAGGCAACCTCGCAAGGCCTCCAAAGCCCTCCCGGACATTCTCCAACATGAGTCCCCCCACCCCGCCGGAGGCTAAGGTAGGGTGCTCTCCCACGTGAACACGTCACAGGGAGCCTGACCTCCACCATGCTGTGTGTGTTTCAAGGGGACTGATCTTAAAAAAAGAAGTTTTAGACAAGCTTAAATAACAATCAGACTCCAGAGAACAATGAGAGAAGCCAAATATAAAAATACTAGCATATGCCAAAAAAAAAGAAAAGAGAAGAAAAATCAATTCACTTCCACAGATTACAACTGGAAATTCCCAGAGGGACAGGTAGATTTTGGAAGAGAAAAAGAGATTATATTTTATGGGAAGAGATACAATAACCATTCTCTTCCCATAAAGCAAGTGATGGAAGATTGTCTCTGCTCCATAGATACACACTGCACATTTTCGGGATAATACTAACAGGAAATCAATAGGATCTTTTATACGTGAAAAGACATTATCTCTCTGGAATCCCAGCACGGCTCACCGGGCTACAGGAGATCTTCACGAAAACTTGCCACTCACCATTAATCTTGGTCCTGGGACAGTAAGTAGCCTTTAAATCCAGATCTTTGTTTATTTTTAAATTATCCTCATTATTTACTTTTTTAGAAATAATCACATTCAAGGTTTCACCCTTCACTAGAGGCGAAGAGCCCTCACATAATGCTCATGACAAGTGTCTCCACGGTAGGCCAGATGCTCTCCAGAAAGCCCCTCCCGCCCACATGCTCGCCGGGTGGACAGCCGTATCATTAGCCACCAGAAGCTCTATCAGGGTGTACCTTGGCAGCTCTGACGAGCGCAGCAGGATTTATGGGATCTCTTGGTTTTTGCCTCCATTGATCTGAAATAGAACCAAAGTTAATATTAGCAAAAAACACTTTGTGCTGGGGTAATTTTCCCATGAAAGGTTTTGGCGACTGGTGGCTTTGAACATCTATTATACAAATGCTCTTGGCCGACCCCGGGTCATGAGTTTCATAAAACCCAAAAGACTGAATACCTTTGTCTCACCTCCCAGATGAGGATCTAACCACCAATCTGGTCAAACCTCATTTTTCCAAGAAACTAATTTAATTGTCACAGGTGTAGACCCCATTAGTATCAAGCTCGGATTTAGCACCGGCTCTGCCCTTGTGTTAGTGTCCTAGGGCTGCCCGAACAAAATACCAAAAACTGGATGGTTTAAAACAATGGAAATTTATTCTGTCAGAGTCTGGAGGCAAGATCTCCAAAATCCAGGTGTTGGCAGGGCCATGCTCTCCCTGAGGGCTCCAGGGGAGGATGCTTCCTTGCCTCTTCCAGCTCCACGTGACTCCCAACAATCCTTGGCGTCCCTTGGCTTGTAGCCGCATCACTCCAGCCATGTGGCCATCTTCTCCCTCTGTCTTCACAGGGTCTTCTCCCTATGTGTGTCTGTGTCCAGATTTCCCTTGTTCTAAATACACCAGTCACACTGGATTAGGGCCACCCTGATGACCTCATTTTAACTTGATTACATCTTTGAAGACCCTACTTTCAAATAAGGGCACACTGCGAGGTATTGGGGGTTAGGACTTTGCATCTTTTCTGGAGGACACAATTCAACCCATAACAGCCCTCAAGGAACTCACCTCTTGTTAACGCAGACTAGATAACTCTGAACACGACTAGGTTAAATCCAGGTTTCTCAACCTTGGCACAATTGACATTTTGTCCAGATAATTCTTTGTTGTGGGGAGTCGTCCTGTGCATTGTAGGATGTTTAGCAAGATCTCTGGCCTCTGCCAACCACAGATGCCGGTACACTCCTCCTCCCTCTTGTGACAACCAAAAATGTCTCCAGATATTGCCAAATGTCCCCAACTAGGGGCAATATTGCCCCTAGTTGAGAACTACTGGTTTGAGTCAAATGTAAGCCAAGCTTAAACACATATAAAGAGGTTAGATTGGTTATATATCAATCAAAAATTTGCTAAAAGAGATGGATGCTGAGCAATTCCCTAATGTCTGCATTCCTTCATTAATTTAACAAATATTTATTGAGCACCAACTATATGTTGGGTCTGATCTGGGCACTGTGGGAAAACCAGGAAACAAAAGAGATTTTAAAACCTCTGCCTTAAACATCAGACCTTTTACTGGGGAAGACTGAAAATAAACAAGGTAAATAAAATATATAGTATGTTAGTGATCCATGTGAATGAGAAAAGACTAAAGCAAGCAAGAGGACAGGAAGTGGTAGAGGACACTGCAATTTTCCAGAGTGGCCTGGGAAGGACTCACTGAGGTATAGGTGCATACCTAAGATGTGGGACAGGGGGTGAACCATGCAGATTTGGGGGGAAGAGCACTGCAGGCAGAGGAAACAGCAAGGGCAAAGGCCCTGAGGCAGGGACATCCCTGGGGTGTCTGAGGAACAGGAGGAGGCCTGTGCAGTTGGAGCAGAGCAGACAACAGGGAGACAGGTGGGTGATAAAGTCAGCAAGATGATGGCAGGGTACAGATGAGGCAGGGCATTCAGGTCCTTATAAAGACAGGCTGTCGCTGGGAATGATATGAGAAGCCAATGGAGATGTGTGCAGCGGGATGCTCCGTGGACCAGCGTTATGGGTGGTGTGAGATGTGGTGAGATTCTGAATGCATGTATTTGAAGGCAGAGGCAGTAAGATTTACCAATGTACCGAACATGTGCTATGAGAGAAAGAGGAGGTCTTTGGCTTTAGCAAATGGAGAGCTAGAGTTAGTGTGAAATGAGATGCGAAGTCTGCAGAAGGAGCAGGTTTTGAGGGAATATCAGAGGTGTTTTTTTCATTGCGGTAAAACACACATAACAAAATTTACCGTTTTAACCATTTTAAAGTGTACAGTTCTGTGGCATTTAATACATTTACACTGTTGTACAAGCATCACTGCCATCTATGTCCAGACCTTTTACGTCTTCTCCAACTGATACTCTGTATCATTAAATACTGCCCATCCCCAGCCCCTAGAAATCTACTTTGTCTCTATGAATTTGACCACTCTAGGAACCTCATACAAGAGGAGTCATACAGCTTTTGTCTTTCTGTGACTGGCTTATTTCACTTAGCATGATGTCCTAAGTTCATCCAAGTTGTAGCATGCCAAAATTACCTTTCTTTTCAAGGCTGAATAATATTCCATTATATGAATATACTACATTTTGTTTATTCATTCATCCATGTATGGACACTTGGGTTGCTTCCATCTTCTGGCTTTTGCAAATAAAGCTGCTATGAACGTGTGTGTGCAAATAACCGTGTGAGTCCCTGTTTTCAGGTCTTTTGGACACATACCTAGGAGTAGAATTACTGGATCCTATGGTAATTCTGTTTAAGTTTTTGAAGAACTGCCTTACCATTTTCCACAGTAGCTGTATCATTTTGCATTTCCATCAGCAATATACTAGGGTTCCAACTTCTCCACATCCTTGCCAAAACTTGTTATTTTCTGCTTGTTTATTTAAGAACAGCCATCCTAGTAGGTTTGAAGTGGTATCTTATTGTGATCAGAAGGTTAGTTTTGAACATGTTAAGTTTGAAATGCCCACTAGACAGTCAAGGAAAGCTAGCAGATAGGTAATTGGATATACAGGTCTGAATTTTAGGGGAGAGGTTAGGGAGACTAGACAAATTTGGGAGTCAGAGCCTCCTAAAAATGGTATTTAAAGCCATGAGACTGGCTGAAACCATCTAGGTCTGCACTGTCCAACACGCTAGCCACATTCAAGTACTCAACAGCCACATTTGACCAGTAGCTATTGTATTGGAGAGCACAGATACAGAACATTTCCATCACGGCAGAAAATTCCACTGGACTGCACTGGTCTAGGGAGTATGTAAGATATAAGAAAGAAGAGATCCAACCGCTGAGTCCCGGGCACTTCCACAATGAGATCTATAGTGGAGCTGTGTAAACCTGGGATGGCCAGATGCCCCTCTTTTCCGGGGATAATCCAGATTATGCCTATGGTCCTTTGCCTATTGTGCCTATGACTCCTTTCACTCTGAAAAGTGCTCCAGTTTGGGTGGCAATATGGTCACCCCACCTACACCCCACCTACTCTGAAGTAAGAATTACCAGGTGGCATCTCCTGTAAAGTGAGGGCGCAGAGCTTCAGCGACTCAGAATCCCCACCTGGGCCCGTCCACCATGTGCACATCTCAGTCGCTGGGAGCCAGCTAGAGGATTGGTTCCAGCGTGCTTCTCCCTCTGACTAAACCATCATGAAGAAGTCTGTGCACATCACATGAGCCTGTGCCTTTGATACTGGTAGGAAGCAGGTGCAAATTCCAGGCCCTGTCATCGGGGTCACGAGGGCAGGCATGTAGCCTCAGGTCTGCCTTCCTCTTCCCTTCACTGGTTCTTGTGCACTAAACAAAGGATGAGTTTAGACTGGTAAAGTCTTTGGCTGTGATATCTCCTGCTAGAGTTTCTGTCTCATTTACAGCCTACCCTGTGGGGACCATCTGCTTATTTACAGCAAATCTCACCTCACCTGTTGACATTTACACACACATGCCAAAACTAAGAGACAGTCTGAAGAGCAAGGGACATACAGATCTGGGGTGTTGCCATGTCGCTCCAGGCTCCTTACCAGGTGGGCTGGAATGTGGGAGAAATTCAGGAAGTTATGGATATACATTCCAAAATTCCCTGTGACATCTTCAGAATGAATGAAGCTCCCAGGCAAAAACAATAGCCCTTGTTTAATTCTGAAGTTCACATGCACGTTGGCACTGTTCTATCTCAACCTTTCATTTCCATGGAAACCATTTATGATGCCACAAAAAGAAGATTCTGACCAGAGTGAGAAAGGAGTAGTAGCAATAAAACTGGCTTTCAAATGAGCTTCTGGTGGAGGAAAAGATGGAAAAACCAAGGAGCTGTCCCCAGAGCTATTGCTAGGAAGAGTGATGCTCTTAAGATATCCAGGATGCGCACGGGTACCCCAAGCAGAGCCCGCTGACCCTGGGTTGATCCTGATGATCTGGCTGGCTGGTGGCCCATCCAAAAACTGCTTCACCTTTTTGTTTCGTTTTCTTTTCTTAAGAAAAAAGTGTGTTCTTCAGTCAATGGTAAAGGGCTCTCTGCTATAACTCAAGCACAGAGAGGGACAGGATGCAGGGAGCAGAAGTCACCCACAGTATTTGTTTCCTGGGCTCGCCATAACAAATGACCACAAACTGAGTGGCTTAAAAAAACAGAAATTGAGGGGCCGGCCCAGTGGCCGAGTGGTTAAGTTCGCGCGCTCCGCTGCAGGCGGCCCAGTGTTTCGTTGGTTCGAATCCTGGGTGCGGACATGGCACTGTTCATCAAACCACGCTGAGGCAGCGTCCCACATGCCACAACTAGAAGGACCCACAACGAAGAATATACAACTATGTACTGGGGGGCATTGGGGAGAAAAAGGAAAAAATAACATCTTAAAAAAAAAAAATTTATGAAAAAAAAAAAACAAAAAAAAAAACAGAAATTGAGGGGCCAGCCCAGTGGCACAGCGGTTAAGTTTGCGTGTTCTGCTTCGGCGGCCCTGGGTTCACAGGTTCGAATCCTGGGTGCAGACATGGCACCGCTTGGCAAGCCACACTGTGGTAAGCGTCCCATATATAAAAAAGTAGAGGAGGATGGGCACAGATGTTAGCACAAGGCCAGTCTTCCTCAGCAAAAAGACAAGGATTGGTAGCAGATGTTAGCTCAGGGCTAATCTTCCTTAAAAAAAAAAAAAAAAAAAAACACGAGAAATTCATTGTCTCACAGTTCTGGAGGCGAGAAGTCTGAAATTGGGGTGTCAGCAGGGCCACACTTCCTCTGAGGGCTCTAGGGGAGAATGCTTCCTTGCCTCTGCCAGTTTCTGGTGGTTCCTGGAGTTCCTCAGCTTGTAGCAATATTACTCCAATCTCTTCCTCCATCTTCACTCAGACTCCTTTCCCTGTGCATCTGTGTCCCAAATCTCTCTCTGCCTTTTTCTTATAAGGACACCGTCATTGGATTTAGGGCCCACCCTGAATCCAGGATGATCTCATCATGAGATCTTAATTACATCTGCAAAGCCTGTTTTCCCAAATAAAGTCACATTCACAGGTACCAAGGATAAGGACTTGGACATGTCTTTTTTGAGGGCTACTATTCCACCCACTGTACCCACTCAACAGGAGACTTCGCCCTAGTAGCTGCAAAAGTTCACATTCTGAGGCCAAATGGGTCAGTCTGTGGGTTTTAAGGCTTTGGCCAATTTCAAAGGAATGGCATGACCAGTTCCTATCACTCTGAGACCTGGGTAAGGCAGGGACTCTGAGGCGTTGCTATGGTGATTCCAAACCTTGAAACTTTTGTCCCTTTGTATTGTTTGCAAGGAACTAATTGCTCTAACACCACATGAAACACACGAATCCAATAGGTGGGCTGTTTCTGGAGGAAATTTATTGCTCAGAGTGGGAACTTTCGTCTTCCTTTATCAAACAAACATAATCTGTGACATCTTGGGATTTTTCCCGAATGACCATTGTCCTAGGCTTAGCAACAGCCTTCAACTTTAAACATAATCAGACGCATTTGGAAGTGAGGAGTACAGAAGAGTAAGAAAGGGAAAGAAATGCTTCTAATACTTACCACTCTCCACCACTCCAACTCAGTAGAGATTCTGAAAATGCTTGACCCTATAGAAATGCTGGCGGTGACACGGACAGGAAAGGAACAGCCTCTATATGAACAGCTTATCATGATGAATGTGGCTCTGCCAGACACATAACTAATTATGAGGAGCTCACAGAAGGGCCAGGCAGCGGGCGAGAGCCTGTTTCTCCAGGAAACTTGACAAACTTGGAGAAGTTTTTTGTTAATCTATCTCAGGATTTCCACACAGGTAAGCATGTAAAAGAGAAGATTTGGGTAAATTGATCAGCCTGGACAGAACTTTGGCTAAAGATTCTCTGGGTAATTTCCTTCTTCATGAAATAAGGACTGGTTTGACCGTCCTTTTTTAATACATCCATCACCTTCTGGATTCAGTGTCCTGCCTTGGTAGCATGCCGAGGTCTGAACACATGGTCCCACATTGCAGTCAAGGCACCGAGCCCCTGTAAACCTATCAAAAAGGAGGATGCAGAGGAAAACCTTCTCCTCCTTAACGGTATTTCACAGCAGAAAATTTTTTTGCTCTGTAACACTTACAGACCAAGATCAGCTTAATAATCAAAAGTCTGGAAGAGGACAGTAAAGCTAAGGTGGTCTTTTAACTTCACGTTATCCTGTTGGAAGGAGGTTGTACATTTTTAAAAGAACGGGACAATTAAATACACAGTCCACAAAAATGTAAAAATGGCCCCACCTCTGGAGAAGCAAGTGATGTGGCTGCCATTTTCCGGAAACCTTTCCCCTTCTCTATCCCAAACCCTCAGGAACAGTTTTCTTTGCCCACTGCTGTCGATTGGGACCACAGGTCTGCCCTCTGCTGGTTAAGGGACATTTTAGCGTTATTACAACTGAGAAGGGGATGGATGTTGGGCCCCTTGACCAGCTGCCTTGTCATGGATGCAGAAATGTACTCATCTCCTAATTCATAGAGACTTTATCTTGGAGTCAGAGCTGTTAAGTGGTCAACACCACATTCCCCACCTTTGAGATTCACAGACAACATCTTTACGTGCCACCCATCAAGGGAATTATAAAATAAAGCAGGCATGAGCACGTATATGGCTAAAAAGTCCTCTGAAACATCATTACATAAATGACGATCATTATATAAATTAAGCTGAAAGAGACAAAACAAATAAATAAATACAAAGGCAATCATAAAAGGAGACAGACCCATGTGGGAATACTGGTTTCGCTATTTACTGGCTCCCTGAGCTGGGACAAGCACTTAGCTTCTCTAAACCCATGTTCCTTATCTGTAAAGTGAGGCTACTAATAATCACACCAGAGAATTATTGAAAAGATTAAATGAGATAATGAAGTAGCGCAGTGTCTGGCACATGGTAAATATTTCATAAATGGTAGCTTAAATATTTTTCTTTTTCATTTCATTTTATTCTAGAAACAAGAAAATTTTGCTCAGTGTCTGCAGTAGGAGAAGCCAATGTTGGAGAAGTGGGCATTGAGATCCTTGTGGTTTGTGAACAGCATGGTCATCTCCAGCCAAGCAGTTCTCAACCAGGGCAATTTTGTCCCCCGGGAGATTTTTGGCAACGTCTGCAGACATTTTTGGTTGCTGTGGTTGGGGTGTGGTACTACTGGCATCTAGTGGGTAGAGGCCAGGATGTTGCTTAGCATCCTCCAGTGCACTGGACAGACCTGCAACAAAGACTTATCCAGCACCAAATCTTAATAGCGCTGAGGTTGGAAACCCTGCCCTGGCCTTTCTAGAAATGTCTTTAGCTTTACACCAAAGAACTAAAGCCTTGGCTAGCCAGTGTCTAGTCAGTGTGTTTCCCTCAAATTGAAAACATTCAGAAATGCAAGCTACCAGCCCTCACCATGGGTCAGGGGTGGTCCTAAGCATTGGTGATTCTCTGCTGAGTTCTGGAACTTTCAGTCCCTGACTGACAGGTAGCATTTCTGCTTATTGCTTGCTTGGCTTTCTAGATGACAGGTCAGGAATAAGGTCTCTGGATTTAAAAGCCACTCAAAGGCAAGCAGTCAAGGCTCCCAATGTATTTTTCACATTTTTAAATTGTGATAAAATCCACATATCATAAAACTTACCACATTAACAATTTTTAAGTGTACAGCTCAATAGTGTTAAGCACATTCACATGACTGTGCAACCAATTTCCAGAACCCTGTCCATCTTGCAAAACTGAAACTCGATACCCATTAAACAACTCCTCGTTCCCCCTCCCTTCAAGGACTCCCCACACTTTTGTAAGAAAAAGTCCTCGTGTATTTTTTTTAAATGACCTGCAGCAGCCATCTAGTCCCCATAAGAGGATCGAGCCTAAGTAGACATGACTCCCAGGAGTGGCGGGAGGCAACATAGGAAGAACCTTTCTCCTGAAGACGTAGCCGAGCAGCCGGCCCACCCACTTCTGGAACCGTCTGGCTCTGGGCCTCTCGTCATGGTAGATAATAAACTTCTTGCTGTTTGAAAAAAAATGTAAAAGCAAATTAAAACAAAATACCCAACCAACCAACAAAAAACCCAGAGGTCTTTCTTTTAAGTTGGCACTTAATTTAAAAGGAACCATTTCTTCAAACTTGGTCTGACTCTGTGCTCAAGACAAGTCCCCACTCACCCACCCTCCGTGACAAAGCCACCTTCCCTTCTAGGGATTCCTAGGAAGACGGGGAAGGGAGATGGGCAGCTTGCCAACTGCATGGCCACGCACTTCCTGAGATCAGCGATGCTGGGGAGAGGGCTGATCTACCCCAATTGAGAAAGACCTAGGGCTTTCCCTGGCATTGTTCTGCTCCTGAGGGTCCTTGGCACTTCCACCTGAACTCTGCTCCTCTGCCTATCAGTGGACGAAAACATCTCTCTGCTTCTCCATTCCCATCATCTTTTGTTTCCAGTGCTCTCTCCTCTTAGCTTGAGCATACATTAAATACACGCATTTGCCTTAAGCACGTATTATATGTCAGGCACACGTGCTGCTGGAAATATAAACACAAAATATTTCAAGCACTTGCATCAAAGAGCTTACAGTCTGATGGAGGAAATAAATGGGTAAATGATGGAAATTTGTCAGTGGAATATAAGTGGTACAAATGGGTAAGTGCCAAAACATTATGTTGTTCAAAGGGACTCGGGTTAAACCTGATGAGAGACATGCAAGAGTGTGTCTTTGCTCCCTCCAGAAATCCCAATAAAATGATAATTAAGGAATTAAACAGGTATAAATGCATATGGACAAAATGAATGGGAGAGGAGATGACATGAGACAAAAGAAGTCAACAAAACTTGGAAGATGTAAAATGAAGGTGCCCTTTGTAACACACTTAGGTTGCAGCTTTCTCCATCCTGCTAAATACCTGTGGGGTGTGGGAACACAACTGGAAAGCGGTTTGTGTTGCAGGACCCAGGAGTGGTTCAGGAGTAGGAGGCTGGACACAAAGGATAGTTGAGAACCCCAGATATCCTTTCCCAACCTGCCCAGCCAGGAAACTGCACCACCTTACGCCTGTAGGAGCTTCATTGTCTGGTGAGGCTCCATAGGAAAGTCTTTGGAGTCTAGACATCACAGCACAGCTAGACACCAGATGTTGTAGTGAAAATGAGGATTTTGTGAATCTCTAGGTTCTGAAATGCTATTCCCAGACTCTTCCCCCGCAGGGCTTTTACCTACCCCAGGCAGGAAAAGGGAGGACTCCTCCCTGGGAAAATCAATCCACCCAAGAGAAAAGACCTACAGATCTGGGGGACCTTCCCCGACAACTCTCCAGGAGGTCCCCTAGAAGAACAGCCTCCAACGTGAACCTGGAGCTCCCGTGACTAGGCAGCCAAGGATCACCAGAGCACTGAGGGACGTCCCCCGCAAAAGAAACAAACAGGAAAAGAAATAATTTGGAAGAAAGAAACAGTGAGGGAGTAGAGCAAAACTTAAACACGTCCTCAGAAATACGGGAGATGCAGCTATAAAACTATTTTAAAGAAAAAAAGAATCAGAGAACAAGAGCGAGCTCTGGAAAACTAAAAAATATTGTCATAAACATTTTTTAAAAATCTAAGAATTGGTAGACATAGTTGAGATCTCAAAAAAAAGACTGAAAAGACAAATAACGGAAATTTTTAAAATAACAACATTAGAGAATCTGTCCAGGAGGTCCAACATCACAATAAATAGAGTTCCAATGAGAACAAACCAAGAAAATTAAGTTATCAAACAAATAATTTTCTCCAGAAGTGATGAACCAAAGGTTCCTGGTTAAAGGAGCCCACTGAGTGGACAGCACGATACATTCAAAAAGACCCAGACAAGGTATATCATCATGGAATTTCAGAACACCAGGAGTGAAAACAATATTTTCAAAGAAAGGAAAACAACAAGCAGGGATGCCAATGCTGGAGAGAGAAGGGTCGTCGTACAGTGATGGTACAGGGAAGATGCAGGATGACATCTGTGGAGCAAGCTGTACAATTCCATCTATAAACTTCTAGAAAATGCAAACTAATCTGTAACGATAGATAGCGGATTAGTGGTTGCCTGGAGATAGGAGTGAAGAGAGGGATAGATTATAAAAGGGCATGAGGAAACTTGGGGGAGATGGAAATGTTCATCATTTTAATGATAGTAATGGATTCATGAGTGGATACATATGTCAAAACTCATAAAATGCTTCACGTTAAATATGTGTATTCTATCGCACACAAACTACACCTCAATAAAGCAGTAAAACTTTTTTCAGGAAAACAAGAGAATTAGTGAGGTGGAAGACTGGTCAGTGGAAACTACCCACGAAGAAAACAGAGAGATAAAAAGAAGGAACATACAAAGAGAGAATAAAGGGCATACAGGATCCACTGAGAAGGTCTAATGGGTTCAGTTGGGATCCCTGAAAGAGAAGGAGAATCGCTTCACAGCAGCAGCAGAAGCCTAAAGGAAGGGAAGAGACATCGCCAGAGTGCTGCAAAACAAAATGGCAGCCAAGCTAAAATTCTCTACCCTGAGAAAATATCCTTTAATATTAATGAAGGCAAGATAAAGACATTTCAGACAAACAAAAGCTGAGAGAGTTCTCCAACAGCAGACCCACACTTAAAGAAATTCCACAGGGTGTTTTTTTCCCCCCAGGGAAAGGTTCACCTTGAGCTAACCTCTGTTGCCAATCTTCCTTTTTCTTTTTTCTCCCCAAAACTCCAATGCATGGTTGTATATCCTACTTGTAAGTCCTTCTAATTTTTCTACATGAGCTGCTGCCACAGCACAGCAACTGACAGACAAGCGGTGTGGTTCCGCGACCAGGAAACGAACCCAGGTCACCAAAGTGGTGAGCTCGCCAAACTTTGACCACTAGGCCATGAGGGCTGGCTCCACAGGGTGTTTTTTAGGCTGAAGGTCAACAACCCTCCATAGAAGCTCAGAGATACAGCAAAGAGTGAAGAAAGAAGTTCAAGGAGTGTTCAGAGAATATTTTTTTCCTGACTGGAACCAAAGATCCATGAAGGAAAGTCAACGGGTATATGGCTGAAGGATATGTGAACCCAGATCGAAGAGTCCTGAATTTGAGGTAAGAGGAAGAAAAAAGCGAACCCATAGAGAAAGATAGAAGTTAAGAGGGGCCGGCCCCGTGGCCGAGTGGTTAAGTCTGCGCACTCCGCTTCGGCAGCCCAGGGTTTTGCCAGTTCAGATCCTGGGCGCAGACATGGCACCGCTCATCAAAGCACGCTGAGGCAGCACCCCACATAGCACAACTAGAAGGACCACAACTAAAAATATACAACTACGTACCAGAGGTCTTTGGGGAGAAAAAGGAAAAATAAAAAATCTTCAAAAAAAAAAAAAGAAGAGAGAGAGAAGGTGACACAGTCAAGGATGGAGAAGTTACAATGAAGAAGGTGGGTAACACTGAAATACTGCCTAGAGTCCAGGCAGACAGCAACTAAACAAATGCCATTGGATTTGGGGTTCAAGAAGTTACAGGAAACTTTGAGAAGGAGATTTTAAGGAAATGATGGGGAGGAGCACCGGATTGCAAGACATGAAAGAGTGAGTGGGGAAGAAGCAGAAGCAGCGAACGCCATCTCCACAAGGAGGTCTGAGAAAGACCCAGCTCTCCTTCTCCAAAACAGAATGCTTGGTTACTCCCCTCTCAAGCCTGTCTCTTCCCTAGTCTTCCTCATTTCTGTAAGTGGCCTTACTACCTCGTAGCTCAAGCTAAAATGCAGGAGGAGCCGCTGATTCCTCTTTCCCCATCCGCCAGACCCAATCTATCAGCAGTTCCTGTTGATCTGGTACAATGTGTATCTTCTGTCTGAGCATCCCCACTGTCCAAGACCACCACTCTCTCCTCCCTGGAACACCACAGGAACCTCTAATGGGGTAGGGGTGAGGGGATGCTTCCATTCCTGCTCCTTATAACCCAGTCTCCCTGGAGTGATCCTTCAGGAAAAAAATCAGACCATGTCACTTCTCTGCTTAAAATCCTTCCATAGCTCCCCATTGTGGTCAGAATAAGAGCCAAATTCCTGACCACTGTCCTCCGTGAGCCCGCCCTGGCTGAGGTTCTCCAATATCTCTTCCTACTGCCCTTCCCACCTGCCTCAGCTTCCTGCTCACTGGCTCTCTCCCTATTCCTGGAGTACACTAAACTTGTTCCCATCTCCAAGCGTTTGCACTGGAAGCTTCCTCTAGGTCTTGCAAAGCTGGATCCTTCCTGTCATTCAGTTCTAAATGACCTCCTCAGATAGATCTTCCATAACCAACTTAACGTGACCTCCTTCCACCTAAGATGTTCCACTATCACATCACTGCATTTTATTTTACTTACAGTACTTAGCATCTGAAATTATCTTTTTTATTAACTAACTGGTTTATTGTCTTACGCACGCCCCACACTGGAGTGCTAATTCCACTAAAACAGAAATCATTTCCCTCTTGTGAATTGCTGAAACGTCAATGCCCATTCCTGGACATTGTCTTCAAACCTAAAGATAAGCTGAGCAGACACTTCGGGGAAATTTATAGGGTGTTAATAAGAATTGGGTATAATAGGATTGCCGACTAACACTGGGTGCCCGTTGAAATCAGATAGCATCAACTTTGTATTTTCCAAGACTTTCCGCGGCTACTCTTACTTAACAGCCTGGGAGGAGTGTAGAAAGGCAGATAAGGGAGACAAACGGAACTGGAAATGGATGTGCTGGACAGAGCCAGAGGTCAAAAGATTACGATATCACCGAATGGTCAAGAAAGCAGATTGGAATGGGACTCCAGCTGGGAGCTGATGGATTAAGATGGATCAGCACATGGGAACCAAGGACCCGAAGTTGTCAACAGCAGGGAAAACCAGTACCAGGGGCATGATGGATGGATGACATTGCAGGTAGAATGCTGAGTTCCAAAGGCAGAAACTCTGAATTGGAGATTATGGAGATGCGTGCTTTGTCAGGATGGCAAGGTCTAAAACTGGTGAGTCTGGAGGGCTCTAGTCTATCGCTGCATTACTGCCCACGTCTCCTCTATCACCCAAGGCTGCATCTGGGGCTAGGCTCTTCAGCCTCTCTGGACAGCTATCTCAGCACGAGCCCTTCCTCTGGGTGACCCAACTCTTCTGCAATGATCATCTTGACTAAAGATGTCAATGACAAGTCACTGAAATGCTAAGGTAGGAGATAACATCAAGAAAATTTAATTCTTGAGTGCCTGTAGACTCTCCCTTCTTGTCTTTAGCTAAGGATTTTTTCTTTTTCTAACTCCTTAACAGGGTTATCAGTGCTCCTGAAGGAAAAGGGAGAACAGGCTCTGAATGACAAACAAGCACTAAATCCCAATCTGGACTCAGTGACAAGAGAATAATAAAAAGATGATAGGCAATATTTCCTCCTGAATTATAGAGAAGGGGTGGGATTCAACCCAACAGAAGGGCCTGGGTCAGGCTGCTCACCTCGTCTCTCAGGAGTATACTCAGGAAAAGGGGAAGGATTGAAGGGTTTCCAGTTGAGGTTCCCAGATGCTGCAAAGAAAAATACAGGACATGCGGTGAAATTGGAATTTAAGCTTCCCGAGTGTCTGTGCTAGGAGGCCGAATGCTCTGAAGTCATTCTGAATATGAATGATGGTGGAGGTAAATGTTCTTATATTTACTATTTTAAGATGAGAGAATTCACTAACAGTTATATATACATATATATAATATATACACCCACATACATAGTTATATAAATATATTGTATAAGTATATGAGGCTTTGCTTTACAGCTAAGTTACAAATTGCTTTGCAGCTTTGTCCAATAAAAATAAAACAAAAGTGCAAGGCAGTGAGTTAACGTGGCCAAGTTTTGTCAGTTGCTCTGGTGTGAGTAGTTTGTTGGGTGTGTGTTAGCTTGTGAATTCGTACTGCTCCTGGTTTATATTATTTTGCCCATCATAGATTAGGGTTTTTGGACGGAAGCAACAAAAGAGCCAATTTCTGAAGTAAATATATTCTCAGGCCTGTGGTGTATCTAAGTTTATTTTTCATTTGTCACAACCGCTTTCCAAGTCACCATAATGCAAAATATCGTGGGCCCAAGAGAGGACAAATGCAGAACATCCCTGAGTCACTATTTATTTTGTGTGAGTGGTGATAAAAACCAGGTCATTCTCAATCATAGAAACACAGACCTGGGCGTTCTGAAACATATGTTATGCTCCGTTTATGTAATTCCTAGAGGCAGTGTTTTCCAAAGCAGAGGGAGGATGGCAAAGAACTCCTCTACCCAACTGAGCATTATGGCCCAATTAATGTCTACAAACCTAAGGAAAAAAGGAATGTCTCAACATTGTAGTTTTTTCCCCCAGCCTCTCTGTAAGAAATTCTTGAAGACCAGCAAATGTCAGCATGCAGTTTAGCCCTAATCACTGCTTCACAAAAGAGAAAAAGGAAAGACCATAAAAAATTGCTGGAATAGCTGATGGAACATGAGTGTCTGTGAAAGCTATTGTGGGGAAGCCTCACACAGCTAAAGAAATAGCTCCTAATTTACAACCTGGGCTGACAGTCTGTTCCAGACTAATTCAACACCCCTGAATAACCCTTCTCAGCACAGCTAAGTGCGTGATGCCAAAAGATCCTAACAGGGCTGGGCAACTTGGAAGGGACCATACACAGACCCAGATGGTGCACATCTGGCCAAAAATTAGGAAGAGAAAGAAATCAACTTCTCAAATCCACATACAGGTGTTTGGGGCTTCCCAGGAGACCTGCTTAGGAAGGGCAGCAGGGTTGGTTCTAAACTGATTAGTTAAGGAACAACAAACATTCCTGAGAAATAATGAAGAATGGGTACAGGTCAGCATGAACCAAACAGGTGGCAAGAGCAAGGCAGCCCTGCTGTCCACCTTCTCTTGATAACTGCATCATTTCGAAGACATTTAAATTATTTAGGTGATTGTAACCGAGACATCTTTAATAATGCACCAAACAGCAGGCATTAGGTTGAAATCAATTAGACTCTACCGCTAAATTATAAGGTAGAAATTTACAAGCGAACGGCTCTGCGATAGGGGCTGTAGGTACACATGCCTGCCGAAGACTATTATATTAGGAACCAAATGGGTATCGCCTGGTCATTTAAGCAGCAGAAAAATAGCCAGGTCCTCCTAAATATAGGGCAACAATACCAAACGAAAAGGGAGAGGCCCGTTCTCTGGGCAAGGTTCTGCATGGCGAGGAGAAAAGACCAAGAACAATGGAGGCAGGAACAAATTCTATTCCGGAGATTTCCTGTGCAAAGACAAGTCAGCAAGCGGGGCCACGAGGAGCCTCCCGCCCGCGTGGGGCTATTTGGGATCCGGATGTGTCCCGTACTCAGCAGGCGAGACAGGGAGGAGTCGCAGGGGCCCGTCTCTACAGCGCCCAGAGGGTGAAGACCCCAGTTGTGACTACAAACTCTCCCTTTCTAGTCCAGGGAAAGCCCTAGGGGGACCCGGCTGAGCTTTAACTCTGCCAGCGGCACGTGGAGGAGCCCGGGCCCCGGGTGCCGCCCTCAGCCGCGCAGGAGCACAGAGTGCAGGCGCAGTGGTACCGGGCGCGGGCGGCGGCACGACTCCAGACCGCTAGGGGCCGCTGTGGCGCAACAGCGCCGGCTGGCGCTGTCAGGGCCGCGGATCGCCCGTCCCTCTTGAGCACGGCCTTGTCTGTTCGGCGGGGTGAAAGGTTGCGAAGATGGCGACGGCCTTGAGCGAGGAGGAGCTGGACAATGAAGACTATTACTCGTTGCTGAACGTGCGCAGGGAGGTGAGGCCTGCGGCAGGATGCCGTCGGGGCTGAGGCCGGGCCCGGTCGTTCGGGAGGGCCAGGCTGGTGGCGATCGCTTTGTCCCCACCGCGGGCAGCCAGGGTCCGGCTGGGAGGCCGCGTGACCCCGCCCGACGTGCCCTATCGCCGGCCGACCGGGCGGTTCGTGCCGCCCCGATGCTTGCGCCGGGGTTGTCCTGGCCGCCCTCTACCCCTGCTCTCAGCGGCCGGTGTGCCGCATGCGCTGTGTCCAGGCAAGGCCAGAGGCCCCCGGACCCACAGGAGGGCACAGGGTCCCCGACATGGAGGCTGCTGGAGTGGGGGTCGCAGTCCTCCGGGACCGGGTGCCACGCTCGGCTCTCATACTCGTCCTAGCTGGGCGCCGTGTCATTTCCCCTCGACCGGCATGATGGGAACCTGAGTTTCAGGCACCAAGGTCAAGGCCACCAGGGAACCTCCCTGGGGGTCTGTCGGGTCCCCGAGTCTTCCATGGGGACGTCCCGCCTCTGAAGTGTGTCCAGGCTCAGAGGCACGTGTCTTGTGTCTTCTTTTCCCCTGAGCGGCTGTCATGAAATTGAAGGAAGAGTCTCCCGGACATCCAGCCTCAATTCGAAGGCCGCACATTAGGAAGAAGCTCTAAAGCCAGCAAAGAAGTGGTGTCTCGAGCACGGCCTCAGCATGTGCCACCATTTCCCCACGCCAGTGCTCATAGCCTGTTTCGTTACTGAATAAGATAACGCGAGAGAGTCTCACGCTGTGTCTGGCACGTAGTAGGGGTTCAGTAAATTTTCTTTCTTGCTGACTAGACCAGTTGAGAGCGTGAAGGGCAGGAAGGCTTCCAAGGTCAGGTCATAAGGTGGATCGTTTATCTCTAAGCTGCTGGGTTCAGTCTTTCCAGCCCTGCCAGAGAATCCTTAATTCCATCTCTCAGCGTGTCCAGTGATCAGAACTAGACAAGTTTAGCTATCCTAGGCCAAGGTGGTCAAGCATGCTTTGTCAGTAAATGATAGTCTGCATGATGTTACTGTTAGCTGATGTTTTTTGAGCATTTTGTGCAGGGCCACCGTGCTGAATGAACACTTTATATTGTGTAATCTCATGTAATTCTCATGTCAGCCCTTAAAACGGGTATTATGGTAATCCTTGATTTATAGTTGAGGAAACTGAGGCATAGAGAGATTAAGTAATTTGCCCAAAGTCGCACCGCTAGAAAGTACTAGAGCCTGAAATCAGCCCGGGGAAGTCTGACTCTGGGAATTTGGGGAGTTGCAGCTCTTATTAGGCCTCCATGGGGCACCTGGAGATTCTTGTTCTCAGTTTGTGACTAATCAGCAGTAGGTCTTTGGATAAATCACTTCTTTGGCCTTTAGATTCTTTCCCTTTAAATGATGCCATGTAGCTAGTTATTCTTTAAGTTTTCTCCAGTTCTTAGAAACAAAGCAGTAAATGAAACCAGCTTTTCTGAAATCAGTCTTTGTTATCACTCATTTATAATTACCAGTAATTGAGCAGCTATTTTCCCATTTACCAGGCTTACTAAATCTTAGGCAGCTGCAGATGATCAAAAAGATCTGGAATAATTGGCTTGGCCAGAGTCCTAGGTAAACATTGGTCAAAGGTATACCTTGAAACTGCTGGAATTTTAGGGCTTGTCATTATTATTGGACTGATGTGTGGGAGCCAAAGAAATATTTCTTAAAAAAACATTTTGGTTCTCGCAGTGAGTGAAAGCACTTCCCATATTTATGACTGTAAGTGAAATCCCTATGAAACATGACCTCTTGCTGAAGTCACTTCGTGTTGCCTTTGTCAGCAAACTCAGAGTGAAATGTTTCCAGGTGTGGTGCGCAGATTTTATCTATCAGGATTCTCCTAGAAGAGAAACTTTGAAGATAACATCTGCACTTGATATTTACTAGAGGTTTTTCTGTGTGAAATCAGAAATCAACCTGAAGTTGAAATAACATGATTTAGTTGGAGGGAAAGTAGAAGTAGTCTTCTTACATGTGTGGTTGGAAGAAGATAATTACACCTGTTTAGGTGTTTGCTGTCAGCTCCACAGCTTGATGCCATTTAAGCATAAGTGTAGGAAGTGAGATCTTCTTCCCACCAGTACTTCAAAGTACCTTCAAAAGAGTATCTTGAAAACTGTCAGTGTCAGGAAGCTGAGACTTTTCCCTAGGAATTTCAAATGGAACCCACTTGTGACAAAACCAGGGAATTTTATTTAAAAATTTTAGGCATGATACATAATTATAAAAATTGGAGCGATAGAGAAATGTCAAAAATCAGTTAAGAATCTCTTTTCTCAGGTTTCTAACTTTAAAATATTCCCTTAAATTGTATTCCAGAGAGTGAAACAGACAGCTAGACAGAACCACCAAATTCTGCTCTAAACAAGACTCATGATCTTTAATGATTCCCTTTCTCTCGTGTTCTGGATTTCCTGTCTTCCTGTTTACAGAGTGGAGCCATCTGCCTGCCGCACACTGAGGGGAGGGAGTAATGTGTCGTTAACCGGCCGCTCTGAAACCTGATTGGCATCCCTGGGTTAGTTTTACCAGGTGCCTAAAATGTAACTGGTCTGAGATTCTGGGATGATTTTCCAAAATTGACTTGAAGAAAGGATTCCTCAACGGTAAATCAGAGTGAAATTTTCTTGATCTTTATACTTTTTATAGACATTTTAATTAACACATTTTAAACCTAAGTTTTTGCTAAATAATTGGCTAATTTTTACTTCATCAGTTTGTATTACCTTTAAAAGAGTTTCATTTTTACAGAGTGTCATTCAGCAGTGTTTATAACCTGTTTCAAGATCTCTAGTCCCAGCCAGTTTAGACTTAAAGGAGCCAGCCCCTTTTTCAAAGTTTAAACACTTTCGAAAAAAAACAAAGTTGCTAAATAAAAAATAAACTTAAGTAAAAAAGTTTTTTCCTTGCACTCCATGTGTGGAGGTCCCTGTCGTGGGATCTGCTTACTTCAGTAATGGCCATGAAACTAGAAATACAAAGTCATCACCTACCAATAAAAAGTTTTCCCAAAGTTCCTGTATTTTCATTCTTTCCCTGTTACAGGGTACATTGTTCTTTCTCTAGTTTTTGGTTGTCTGGGATTCTTTGGTTGCAGGTCACAGCCACAGAGTGGGGCTAAACATTCGAGTTTAGATTGCAGATGGAAGGAAAGGGCTAGAGCAGTGGAGGAAGGGCTCTTGGTCACTGTCAGGCTTGACCTAGGGGGCAGAGTCACCCAAGTCTCCAACCAGGACCACTCAGCCAGGTGCACACCCAAGTCCCTAAAGTGGTGAAGTACTGTGTGCTTGTTCAGTCATTGCTTATCTGACCTCGTGGTGGGCAGGTAATGTAGTCTTAATGAGGGATATAAAGATGGGTCTGAGGTCATTCCTTCGGTGCGTTTCTCATTTACTACATTGTGCTCAAAGTTTGATATTCCCAACAGTGACCTCACTTAAAATGTTTACATGGGGCAAGTAATGCTAAGCCTTGGTTGTCCAAAAACCTCATCACATTCCTAAGGTGTCCTGTAAGTGAAGAGGCTGAGGAGCTGGGTCATTAGGTGTGGGAGTTTCAGCCCCACACTTGGGTGACCTTGAACGAGTCATTTAACCTCTCAGAGTCTCCATTTATCTGCAGCAGTTACTGACGGTAGACGGATACAACACTGTAGGGCTTTGCAGCCGGAGAGTCCTGTATTCAGATCCCAGTACTGTCCTGGGAGTTTCTAGGCTAGTAGTTTAATCTTTCTGTTCTCTGTTTTCTTTGATATTGAAAGGTAGGTGACAGGAAATAATGTACCAAGCACTTACTGTGAGCCAGGATGTTGTGTTTGGGAGGGTCGCAGTGTACTGAGGATATATATCAAGTGCCTGGTGTTAAGTAGGGGTTCAGTTAATATTTATTGTTGTTCATGAATTTTGATAAGCATGAGGTTTTTCTTACTTAAAAAAGACATACATGTACATAGAAAGCTTTGGTATGCTTCATCCTGTCTAAATTTGCTGTCCATCTAGTGTATTAATAAAAAAGTGCCAGAATTTAAGCTAAGTACTAGGTTATGAGTTCCTAAAGCTTTCTTTGCTTTTTCTGTTCAAAATACCGAGTTTGTTGTCTTCAAAAGACAGTTATCTCTGAGCTCTGCTTTCTGCAGGGTCATGAGTTTGACTTGGGGGGCAATAGTTCCTGGAAGCTGGGGCTAAGCACGGGAGTAGGCTGCAGAGCCAGGGATAATCCAGAAAGACAGCGCCTGGGCTAAAGGCAGAGAAGGACCCGAAGAGAGAGTCGTTGTGAGCTGTCAGCTTTGCAGGGGCCAGGCAAGGAGGGGAGGACCTCATCAGAGGCAAAGGTTCTGCCGCTGGCAACAAGAAGACAGAGCACTGGGGGTCAGGAGGATGCCCAGGTGGAGCTCAGAGAGGCTTAGGGGGTGGGGGCCTGGGAGGGGATTGTCTTGCCTGTGGATGAGGAGGGAGCTGTTAGAACACCCAGCTAGTTCCAATGTCATCTCATAATGTGATTAGCAAACACCATGAGGTTAAATTTAAAAATCTGTTTTCTTTAATGAACCATAAGCTAGTTATTACCTTTCTGCTTTGGGCATTTCAAACAATCGCTTCTTGAAATTTTAATGCTCTAGTTCTGCATTATCTACCAAAATACGTCTTTTTTTCCTTTTTGCTTTCTTAAAGAGAATTCAATTGAAAGCGTTTATATTTGCCATGAGTTCAGTAATAAAACAATGAGAAGACGGTGTGGGACAGGCAAGCAGCATGGTTTGCTTGGGTATGGGATTTTAGTGTTTACTTTTATTAAACTTTCATTTTAATTTTACTTATGTATTTTATTTATACCCTACCTTGTTTAAGAAAGGATTTAAGACAACCAACTGAGATGAACAAATAAAATAGCATAAATATTTAAAAGGGGGCACCAAAAAAGACCGTTGGGAATGTTGCTGCTTTATCACCCACACTATGGCACGGGGATCACGCAGATCCCACTCCCGTGAAGAAGCTCGGAGCTTGAAGTGGGACCTCCTCCGAGACAGTAGGCTGCTGGCTGGATCCTGTTTGGCTCTTGGAGTGTTGGAACCGCTTCTGCATGCGATGAGTGCATAGTGTTCCCTCCCTAGTTTGCAGCAGCCAGAACATTCTTCAGTAGTAAAATGCCAACAGACATCAACCACAAGAAGTCTGCAAGAGTGGGCAGGATGTAACAGATGGACACGGATGAGAGAAAGTATAAGGTCAGGCTTTTAGGGGAAAAATAAGCCAAACTCTTGATTTGAAGATAGGATCTGAACCATCAGTTTTGACCCAGAAAGGAACTTGAGCTCATTTCCCTAAGACTCTGGCCTTAGGGCACCAAACACATGGACATGACCAGGAAGAGAAATGAAAACAAAATTGTAGAATGATAGGAAAATATTCCCAAGCCCTCGGAATGACTTTTGATCAGGAATCAGAATTTCTGCTCCTTTGGCTCCCTGGTTCTCTCGCGCTGCTGTCAGCAGAAATGCACTGGAGGCAGGATTCCCATCTGCCCCATAAACCTTAAAGGTGACCTGGGCCCTGCCTTTTCTCTTTTATAGTATTTAGAGTTCTGTTGTTACTGATCGCCTAATCCTTTTTCAAATTTATATTGCCATCTGGGGGTTATGAGTTCTGTACATTTTGTAAGTTTTTTCCTTCTAAGTAGAACTTAAGTTTCAAAGGTTATTCCTGGTTGTAGAAACTTGGAATTGTTTGATCAACCTCCTGTTTAGCTTTTGTGACTTATTCATGATTTGATTGTTTCTCTCAAGCCCACGTTTCCAGAGTGAAGAGGCCTGAAATGGCCATAGGAGGCTTACTTCCAAGATTGTGTGAAATATAGTGCATCCACCTAACGCCTACACTCACCAAAAGTGTGCTGAGCTCAGGGGTTGTGGAAAAGGAAACCACTGAGCCCAGTGCCTTGCATGTTAAGCACCTATGAGCATTTGTTGGTGATTGTTTGAAAAGGCCAAAGATGATGGTGGAGCTTTGAATGGGGTCAGTGGCTTAAAGAGCAAAGCCCTTGAAGTCAGGTCTGAGTTTGACTTTCTAGCAGCCTGATCTGGGACGAGTTACTTAACCTCTCTGAGCCTGTTTCTTCATCCATAAAATCCAGACGATAATTTTACTGTCATAGAGCTGTTGGGAGAATTAAGCGAGAATGCATGTAAGTGCTTAGCATAGTAATGGGCATATTATTATGTAAAGTAAATGCCAGTATATTTTTATTAGTATCATGAGCATAAAAGTTAATAAGGAATGCTCTTACCGATTTGTCTGAGTTCTTTGTATAATTTGGATGAGTCCTTGTCTGATAGATGTATTGTAAGTATCTATTCCCTCTCTGTAGGTTGCCTTTCATGCTCATAAGGGTACCTGTTCAATAACCGAAGCTTTGGGGCTGGCCCTGTGGTCAAGTGGTTGAGTTCACGTGTTGCACTTCGGCAGCCCAGGGTTTCGCTCGTTCACATCCTGGGCACGGACATGGCGCCGCTCGTCGGGCCACACTGAGGCGGTGTCCTACATGCCACAACTAGAGGGACTCACAGCGAAGATATACAGCTATGTACTGGAGGAATTTGGGGCAAAAAAAGAAAAAATTGAAGTTTGATTTGAGCCAGGCTACATAAGTTGTTAATTTCTAGCCAGCTTTTGAGTCAGGGGTCCATAATCAGGTAAACTCCCATTTTAGACAAGTCATTTAATCTTTTTGATCCTCACTGTTTTTATCTCTAAAATGGAGGTTCTAATACCAACTTCAAGATGGTTTGTGAGTATTAAAGTGTTTAATTCCTGGGGCTGGCCCAGTGGCTTAGTGGTTAAGTTGGTACACTCCGCTTCGGTGGCCCAGGTCACAGGTTGGAGTCCTGGGCGTGGACCTATGCACCACTCATCAAGCCATGCTGTGGCAGCATTCCACATACGAAATAGAGGAAGATTGGCACAGATGTTAGCTCAAGGACAGTCTTCCTCAAGCAAAAAGAGGAAGATTGGCAATAGATGTTGACTTGGCACCACTGTTCCTCACCAAAAAAAAAGTATTCCTCATTTAATGAGGAAATATCAGTGGAAGTATTTTGTGCTATAAATCTATGCAAGTGCATTTGTGACACCATTGACAGCCTTGAAATCTCCTTCAGCTTCTGTGATCTTCTCGGTCCTCCTTTCTTACCTTGCCAGGTGCTCATTCTCTGTCCTCCTTAGAATTTCCGCAGGTTCAGTCCTCATGAGGTTGGCTCTTTTTAAAATGTCTCACTTCAGCCCTACATCTCTATCTGCCTTCTGGGCATTATGCTTGGTTGTCAAATTCACCTTCCCTCCAAGCCTGACTGCCTCCCAGTTTCTCCCTAACTCATGCTTTCGAGCCAAAAAACCTGGGATACTCTTTGATTTTTCTTTTGCATATAGTATTGAGCCCCTTTCAACTGTCCCATAGATCCATTCGGTCCGCGAATCCTCTGGACTCCCACGGCTCTGATCCCTTCATTTCCATTTCACCTTCTAGGATATTGACTGCCCTCACAGCCTCAACCCTACATTTCTGCTGTAGTTTTCTTCAGATCTCTCTGGTTTTGATTTGTGTCAGTTTTAATCAGGCTGTACCAAATTAATATTAATATTATATTAATATATAATTATAATAATATTAATATAATGTAATAACTGATCACATTATTTCCCTGCCCAGGAACCTTTCATGACTTCCTGTTGTTTACTGGGCAAGGGTCAAACTCTTGGCTCCATTTTTATTTTTTATTTATTGGCTCCATTTTTAAAGCCCCTTATAAATTAGATGTTTTATTTGTTTTCTGCCTCCCTTGTGGTGGTGTTCTGCCTTCTTCCACTGCGAAGCCAGCTCCCGGTGGTCAGGGACGGTGGCTGTCTAACTCACCATTATGTCCCTAGCACAGTGCGGGCACATACAGGTACTTACCAAATGTTTACTGAATGAATGAGCAGGTGGATGGATGTCCGAATTAATGACTTGCCTACTTCCTCCCTACTTAGAGTCCTTTACTCCTATCAGTTTGGTCAGCGTTCTGTCTCTCTGTCCCCAATACTGGCCTGTTTCCTCAGGGTGTTCTTTTTCTCTGAAATGCACCAGCCTGTCTTGGATACTGAAACAACTCAAAGTCCACCTTTTGCATTCCCATTTAGATCCCACTGCCTCTATGAAGTTTTCTTTGCATTCTGACTGCCCTGAACTTATTTCTGCACCATTAATATTAGCATTTCTGTTTTATATTGTCTAGTTAAACCCATGTGTGTGTGTGTTTTTTAGGGAAAACACCCCCCCCCCCCCCAGGTTGTAATCTCCTTGAGGGCAGGGACCATATTGTACTTCCTTTGTACTTCCTGCTGTGCTTAGAGCAGGTTGGGCATTCAGGAGACGTACTGACTTGAAGTGATAACGTATTTGCTGACACCTTACTCCCCTTGTCTGGGTGCATTTTGTGAAATGCTGTATTCTTGAGGAGGACATTGTAATTTTGGCAGCAAATCATTCTAGAGGACTTCATTGGAAGGAGTTTATCAATTATCAATTTGGTAATTCTATATCTTTACTTACAAACGTCATCTAAAGTCAGGTACAAGAGGAAGAGAGCAAATTCAAACACGTGCCTTTACACTCAGGCCCAGAGTAAGCCAAGGCTGGTGGAGCCTCAGTCCGAGACTGACATTCGTGCTAGAAGAGGAAAGAACAGCTTTCCCTGCTGGGCTTGTCCTTTTTCATCTGGCAGATATTGATTATTTTCCTCCTATGTTTCTTTATTGCAGTGGGAAAAGGTTAATTGTTTATCTTTTGTACTAGCACCAGTAGTGATATTTGTAAACGTAAATAAGTTTCAGGTGAATTAAATTTCCTTTTGTACAGTTCTTTTTCTTTTTTCAGTTAATAGTGCTGAATTTTTACGCTAACATAGGTTAGTCTCATTGAAACCCTATTCTACTTGAGATGCTCCTTGCAAAGATGGGTCAGGCAGAATGAGGCAGTACAGTCTGCCTCGCGCTCAACGTTGAGGGTGAGTCCACACGCATCGTTGGAGTCTCTTACTGTTTGTGAAGGAAGCCCATGTATAGGAACTTCTTTCCAGACCCTCTGAAGATGTTCCACATGGAAATGAGAAGGGCAGAGGTCTGTGTTGAACAGGGAAATAGCGTCGCAGGATGGCAGGGCTGCGTATGAGAGCAGTTTTATTGTGTGATGCTTTACACTGTGTAGTGGGAACCTTTACGAAATGAAGTAGGACGTGTTTTCAAGTCCAGCTCAGATTGTGTTTTAGCGCCTGATGAGTGAGTGGCTTAGTCTGTTAGTATAATCAGTGTCTACTCAGTGACCCCAAATCATCTGTAGCACGCCTTCTCTTCGTGAAACAGCTCTTACTCAGCACAAAGTACACATGCTGTCTTGGTCTAAATTAGCTCTGAAATCTGCCCTTTCCTTTAAATTGTGTGAGCACCAAGTGTCATAAAAAATTATAGGTTTTTATTAGCTGGTGCAGTTTATTTCAATCAAATTGTTGTGGAACATATGGACAGTAATGAATCTTCAATTGTGGTAGTTAGGCAAACTTCCCAAAATCCAATAGGATATAGTTTGTGGAGTCTTAGTTGCTGAAAACAGCAAGGTAGATATAGCCGGAAAGTTTGAACTTGAAATGATAGCCTTCAGCAACAAAAACCCTGATGGCTTTGCTGTTCCTAAAATGAATGTAAGTGTGAGGTATTATTGAGTCATTGCTTTCAGGCTCTATTTCGTCTTCAAAGTATTGAATTCAATATCATCATTGTGGTAGGTGTGGGTGCTGTACACCAGACGTTGGTTCTTTGCCTGCCCGGCATGTGATGGAACTGCATTTCCTTGTCCCCTAGTGGCTGAGGGAGGCCCTGTGTCTAGTTCTAGCCAGTGATAGGAGTGGAAGTGATGTGTGTCACGCTCAGGCTGAGCCCTTTCAATGCCTGTGTGAGCCAGAGGGTCTCATGCTCTTCCCTCTGCCTCGGTGACTAGCATTGCTTCTAAAGGGTGGCTGCTCTGTCAGCCTGGGACCTAAGGACATTGCCAAGCAGAGTGCTAGATGACTTGAGACGAACATATGAAGTGAGGGAGAAATAAACCTTTGGAATTTTGGGGTTGCTTGTTACCACAGTATTATCTAACCTAGAAATTCTCGAACTTTGATGTCAAGACCCCTTTAGATTCTTAAATTATTGAGGACCCCAAAGAGCTTTCGTTTATGTGGGTTATAGCTATCGATATTTAATTAGAAATTAAAACTGAATAACTGATAAAATGTTGTAAAACAAGGCACAAAGTGTACTACTTGTGTTTCAGCATAGGCACAAGGCAGACTTAAGTATTTCAGAATACCTGTGTGTTGGAAAATAATGAAGTTACAGATATACAGATATCATAGCAGATATAACAAAGATAGCTAGTCAGTACACAGTAAAAGAACTGAGAACCAATCGAGCTAATTTCTTTTTTTTTTTTAAAGATTGGCACCTGAGCTAACAACTGTTGCCAATCTATTTTTTTTCCTTTCTGCTTTTTCTTCCCAAATCCCCCCAGTACATAGTTGTATATTTTAGTTGTGGGTCATTCCAGTTGTGGCACGTGGGACGCCACCTCAACATGGCCTGATGGGTGGTGCCATGTCCGCGCCCAGAATCCGAACCAGTGAAACCCCGGGCCGCCGCAGCAGAGTGTGTGAACTTAACCACTCGGCCACGGGGCCAGCCCCTCAAGCTAATTTCTGAAAACTTTTGTATTTGTACTCTAAAACTACTACCTTAGAAATTTCTAGAAAACATACGGATACATAAGTACTACACATTTCATTAACCATCAGAACAGTGATGTCATCACACATCATGTAGCTTCAAGAAAATCCCATTATACATTAATGAGGAAAAGGCAAATAACAGCTTAGTTTTATTATGAGAATAGTTTTGACATGTGAACCCTCTAAAAGGGTCTCAGGGATTCCCAGGGGCCCCACACCACACTTGAGAACCACTGACTTGGCCTGTGCTGACCAATACAATCATGGTTCAGACAGACTGGTGTTCCTCACATTTTAGCTTACTTTGTTAAGTGAAGATGGAAAATAAAAGCAGAGTGGCAGTGTGCTCTTTGAATATGTGCTACCACATTGATTCCAGAGATGGTCTCCATCACTAGAATTTAAATAAGTGAAAATGTGGCAACTTCTTCAGTTGTTAAGGAAAGCGAATGTGATGAAATTGGAGTTAGGAGACTTTTCTAAGTATGGTACCTCAGCAGAAATCAGAAAAGAGACAGTTGGGGCCTGGTCCAGTGGCATAGTGGTTATTAAGTTCATGCACTCTGCTTCAGGGCCTGGGGTTCTCAGGTTTGGGTCCCGGGCACGGACCTATACCACTTGTCAAGCCACGCTGTGGCAGCGTCCCACATACAAAATAGAGGGAGATTGGCACAGATGTTAGCTCAGTGACAATCTTCCCCACCAAGAAAAAAAGAAAGAAAAAAGAGGGAGACGGTTGATAAGTTTAATTTTGTAAAAATGAGAAATTAAAAAGAAAAAGATGAATACCCTATATAGGAAAACAATACGAAGGAAATGAATAGGTTATTTCATAAAAGAAGAAATCTAAAATGCAAATAAATGAAAAAATGTTCACCCTCACTAGTAAAAAAACAAAAGCAATTTAAGACAAGGTACTCTTTTTTTGTCTGCCAGATTGACAAAGGTTTTTTTCTTTTTCATGGTGGTACTCAGTGCTGATGAGATGACAGCGCATTAGCCCACCCAGCCAGGAGACAGGAGGCTTATTTCCTGGAGAAGGCCAACCAGAGAGTCTTCAGAGCCTGGACACAGGCACAGTAGGGGCAAGAGTGGCAGCCTAACAAAAACAGGGAATGCCTGAGAGTTTACACCCTGCAATGGGGAGACTTCCAGCTTTTTCCATTTGTTCTCTGGGCTCTTCCCTGAAGAAACTAACCAGTCAGGGAGAAAAGACTGCTCAGTGAAACTTCCAGGTCCCTTTGCAGGTGTTTCAGAGGAGCTCATCAGATAACAAGGCCTCTTCACACATACAGAGCTTCCAAATAGCTTTTTAGTATTTTACTATTAAGTATAAAGGGATTGCAAAAAAACATCAGATGTTTGAAGGACGGCTCCAACTTGAAGTTCTAAGATCATGCAGACAGCAAGGAGAAACTAGAAGAGAGCAGACAGTGCAGGGAGTTCAAAAAGAAGGTTGTCCTCAGAGAGGTAAGGCATTATATGTAAGAAATAAGAATAAGGTGATACTTTATAAATAAATATATAAAAAAGGAGCTCTTGGAAATTAAAAATAAGATAACAGAAATAAGGAATTCTATAGAAGAGTTGGAAGATAAACATGAGGAAATCTCCACAAAAATAAAATTTAAGAATTTTGTACTATCGTAAATGGAACTGTTCTTAATTTACTTTTCAGATTGTTCATTGTTAGTGTTTAGGAATGCAACTAATTTTTGTGTGTTGACTTTGTATCCTACAACTTTGCTGAATTCATTTATTAGCTCTAACAGGTGTTTTGGTGTGGACTCTTTAGAGTTTTCTTCATATGAGATCATGTCATCTATGAATAGAGATCAGTTTACTTCTTCCTTTCCAATTTGGATATCTTTTATTTCTTTTTCTTACGCAGTTGCCCTGGCTGGGACTTCCAGTACTATGTTGAATAGAAGTGATGAGAGCAGACATCCTTCCATTGTTCCTGATCTTAGAGGAAAAGGTTTCAGTCTGCCACTGTTGAATCTGATGTTCCCTGTAGGTTTGTCTTTCGTTGTAAGAGTTCTTTGTGGCTTTTATTATGCTGAAGTAGTTTCCTTCTCTTTCTGGTTTGTTGAGTGTTTTTATCACGAAAGGGTGTTGAATTTTGTCAGATTCTTTTTCTGCATCACTTGAGATGATCGTGTGAGGTTGTTTCCATCATTTTCTTAATGTTATATACTATATGGGTTGATTTCATATGTTGAACTATCCTTGCATTCCAGGAATAAATCCCACTTGGTCATGATGTATAAACCTTTTAATAAGCTGTTGATTTCTGTTTGCAGTGTTTTGTTGAGGACTTTTGTATCAATGTTCATAATGGATATTGTTCTCTGGTTTTCTTGTAGTATCTTTGTCTGGCTTTGGTATCAGTTTGGTATGAGTTTGGAAGTGTTCCCTCCTCTTCAGTGCTTTGGGAAAGTTTGAAGAGGGTTGATAATAGTTCTTCTTTAAATATCTGTTAGAATTCTCCAGTGAAGCCACAGGTCCAGGGATTTTCTTTGTCAAGAGGTTTTTGTCTGCCAATTCAATCTCCTTACTAGTTTATAGATCTATTCAGATTTTCTGTTTCTTCATGACTCAGTCTTGGTAGGTTTTGTATTTCTAGGAATTTGTCAGTTTCATCTGGGTTTTCCAATTTGTTGTTGTACAATTATTTGTTCATAGTACTCTCTTAATAATCCTTTTTGTTTCTATAGAATCAGTAATTTCCCCACTTTTATTTCTGAGTTTGGTAATTTGAGTCTTCTCTCTTTTTTTCCTTAGTCAATCTAGATGAAGGTTTGTCAATTTTGTTGATCTTTTTGAAGAACCAATTTTTGGTTTCATTAATTTTCTCTATTGTTTTTCTGTTCTCTATTTCATTTATCTCTGCTCTAATCTTTATTATTTCCTCCTTCTGCTAACTTTGAGTTTAGTTTGTTCTTCTTTTTCTAGTTCCTTAAGTTGTAAAGTTAGGTCATTGGTTGGCAATCTTTCTTGTGTTTTAATGTAAACACTTAGATTTATAGCTATAAATTTCCCCCAGCGCTGCTTTCACTGTATCCCATTAGTTTTGGTGTGTTTTGTTTATTTTCATTCATCTGTAACTATTTTCTAATTTCTCTTGTGATTTCTTCTTTGATCCATTGGTTGTTTAAGAATGTGTTGTTTAATTTACACAAATTTGTTGATTTTCCAGTTTTCTTTCTGTTTTGGATTTCTAACTTCATCCCATTGTAAGTTGGAGAAGATAATTAGTGTGATATCTACCTTTTTAAATTTATTGAGACTTAATTTGTGGCTTAACATATAGTCTATCCTGGAGGATGTCCCTTGTGCACTTGAGAAGAATGTGTGTTCTTTGTTGTTGGGTGGGGTATTCTGTATATGTCTGTTAGCTAGTTGCTTTATTGTGTTTTTCAAGTCCTCTCTTTCCTTATCTTCTGTCTGATTATTCTCTCTGCTATTGGCAATGGAATATTGAAGTCTCCAACTATTATTGTGAAACTGTCTATTTCTCTCTTCAATTCTGTCAATTTTTGCTTTCATATATTTTGATGGTCTGTTATTAGGTACATAGATGGTTATATTGTTATATCTTCTTGCTGTATTGGACTTTAATTTTTAATGTCCTTCTTTGTGTCTTATACCTTTCTAAGTCTATTTTATCTGATATTAGTATAGCCACCCCTGCTCTTTTTTGGTTACTATTTGCAAGGAATGTCTTTTTCCATCCTTTTACTTTTAACCTGTTTGTGTCTTTAAATCTAAAGCACATCTGTTGAGAGCGTACAGTTGCGTCATGTCTTTTTTTTTTTTTTTAATCTATTCTGCCCATCTCTGTCCTTTGGATTGGAGAATTTAATCCATTAACATGTAGAGTAATTACTGATAAGGGGGACCTTATTTCAGCCATTTTGCTATTTGCTTTCTATGCCCTATATCTTTTTTATCCCTCATTTCCCAAATTACTGTCTTTTTTTGTTTAGCTGAATTTTTTGTAGTAAAATGCTTTAATTCCCTTTCATGTATATTCTATAACTATTTTCTTTGTGGTTACATTTAATATCTTAAATTACATTTGACATCCTGAAGTTATAACACTCTAATTTGAATTTAGACCAGCTTAACTTCAATAATGTACAAAAACTCTGTTCCTTTACAGCTCTGTCCCACTTCTTTTAGTTATTGATGTCATGGAATTACATCTTTATACATTATGTGTCCAAAAAAATAAATAATTGTTTTTTATAATGCATTAGTCTCTTAAATTTTGTAGAAACAAAATGTGAAGTTACAAGCCAAAGTTATAAGACTAGCTTTTAGACCAGTAATTTTTTTTAATGTATTAGTCTCTTAAATTATTAATAAAAAATGTAGGGTTACAAACTCTTTTTACAATAATATTAGATTCTATAATTGCCCATGTGTTTACCTTTCCTGATATCTTTATTTCCTCAAATGGCTTCGAGTTTCTGTGTAGTGTCCTTTGATTTCACCCTGCAGAATTCCCTTGAGCATTTCTAACAGGGCAGTTAGAGTGGAAACAAACTCCCTCAGCTTTTGTTTATCTGGGAAAATTTAATTTGTCTCTTTCATGTGATGCAAGGTAAGGGTCAATGTTCATTTTTTGCATATAGATGTTCCCTTCTAGCATCATTTATTGAAAAAACTATCTTTTCCCCATTGAACTACCTTGGCACCTTTGTCAAAAATTAATTGACAATATTTAGGAGATCTGTTTGTGGACTCACTTCCGTTCAGTTGATCTATAGATCTGTTCTTTCACCAGTATCGCACTGTCTTGATTACTATAGCCATATAATAAATCTTAAAATCTGGTAATGTGAGTCCTCCAGTTCTTTTTTAAGGTTATTTTGGCTGATAAAATAACTAGGAAAGTAAAATTTCTTTTTGCTGCATGTCGTTTGTCTTTCCATATAAATTTTAGAATTGGCTTGTCAATTTCTAAAAAAAAAAGCCTGCTGGGGTTTTGATTGGATTGCATTGAATCTATAGATTGCTTTGGGAAAATTTGATGTCTCACTACTGTTTAACCTTCTGATGCATGAAGGCGGTTTATCTCCGTTATTTTCTGCCTTCTTTAATTTCTGCCAGCAGTGTGTTGTAGTTTTCAGTGCACAAGTCTTGCACATACTTGTTAAATTTATCCCTAAGTAGTTCGTGTTTGTTGATGATACTCAAAATGGTATTTTTAAATTTCAGTTTTTAGTATATAGAAATAAATTGATGTTTGTATGTTCAGCCTGTATCCCATGACCTCGCTGAAATCACTTAGTAGCTTTTTTGTAGGTTCTTTATGGTTTCCTACATAGATGGCATCTGCAAGTACCGTTTTACTTTTTCCTTTCCAATCTGTATGCCTTTATTTCTTTTCTGTGCCTTATTGCAGGAAATTCATTTTTTGTATTGTATAGCATCTAATCCAACAGTTTTAACAGACCGCTAAACTCTACAGTCAGGTCACAAAGAACCTTTTCACTGTGAATTTTATGATATATAAAGGTTGAATTTATAATAGATTTCCTTTCCATTGAAAATATAACCAGATGATTGAGATGGTGAAACTTTTCAGACTTAAAGCACAATACATCTCTTAATTTTATATAGAATTTTAGAAATAAGTGTGTGACTTTAGGTATCATTTTTAATGATATCACGTTTTGAAATGGTATCGGTATTTTCTTAATAGTGGAAGAGTTTATCATTTGTGAAATATCGAACCAATGACCTTAGCTATTCAGTTGTGATGAAAGGCCTAATCTAACCTTTTATTGAATGTGATATTTATTAAAAATGAAACTTCTCATTTCTATTATTTAATCAATAGCACATTAAGCCATTTATTAATATGATTAAAGAAGGTCTTGCAGGCTAGATGTTCCACTCTCTAGTCACCTAGCTTAATTTTAACAACCAGGGAATAGCAGTCTAATCTAGAGTCGGTCAAATCTATCTAATCCTGCACTTTTAACTTTTATGAGATGCTAGAAAGAACAGTTAAAATTTGCAGAAGAAAAATAATTTGTAATGGCTATTTAGAAAGGAACAAGCCCAGGGCCGGCCCCGTGGCCGAGTGGTTAGGTTCGTGCACTCCGCTTCGGTGGCCCAGGATTTCGCTGGTTGAGATCCTGGGCATGGCCATGGCACCGCTCATCAGGCCATGCTGAGGTGGCGTCCCACATAGCAGACCCAGAAGGACCTACAGCTAGAATATACAACTATATACAGAGGGGCTTTGGAGAGAAGAAGAGAAAAAAACTAAAAGAAAAAAAAATTTTTTTTAAAGAGAAAGGAACAAGCCCCTTTTACGTCTTCGCATAAGTAAACCTACCTGGAAAAGATATGTTTTATTTGCCATTAGTTAATTATTTATTTACTAAAACAATAGGGTTTGGTACAGGTGGCATATTGGTAAGTGTGGTGAGAAATGCATTGCATAATTGATGTTGGCAGAGAAACAATCCTATGGTAGGAAAAAGAGAAAGAAACTATAGAGTTGGGAATGTTGAGGCCCATCTCTTTTATGGAGTCTTTTGTTTTTGTTGAAATAGAATATGCATATAGAGAAGTGCACATCTTAAGCATGTAGCTCAGTGAATTTTCGCAAGCATGGACTACTTCAGGAATGAATGTTTCTCCTGTCCTTGCACCAGGGCGGTGCCTTCTCTCTGAATTGTTCAGTTTCAGTATGCATGCTACCAAAGGGATATCGAAATTGAATTGTGATGATGATGATGATGATAGCTAAAGTGATTAAATTCCTACTCTGTGCAGGGCGTTGTAAAGCACTTGTACATGTATTATCTCACTTACTCCTCACGATAACTCTGTGAGAGAGGGACTGTGCCCACAGCTTCAAGATGAGAAAGCAAAGAAAAGGATTTAGAAGAGCTACAGCTTGTAAGTTTTTTGCTGTGTCTTGGACACTATCTGAGGCACATTATGGTCACTATCTCAATTCTTTCTCACACCGTCCCTGAGAGTTGTTATTATCCCCTTTTGAAGATGAGAAAGTTAAGGGTCAGAAAGCTCATTTGACCAAAGCCACAGAGCTTTGAAGTGACAGATCCAGTGTCCAAACACAGGCCATTCGACTCCACAGCGTATGTTATTAACAACCAAATTAGAAGGTTGGTGTGTTACCACAGAGTAAATCACACAGATGACCAAATGGAGAGAAAGAAGGAAGGCAGTCAACAAAAACGTGTTCAGTAGTGTAATTCCCAAAGGCTACTAAATACAAGATGGAAGAAAGAGATTAGGGCTAGAACGGGGCAGGCATCTACCTAAATTTTGGAGGCAAAGAGAGGCTCAATCAATGAGATCTTTGACCCTAAGAAGCTGCTAGTTTAAACACCCTCTGTGGGGCCGGCCCGGTGGCTCAGTGGTTACGTGTGCACGGTCCGCTGTGGTGCCCCAGGGTTCGCTGGTTCGGATCCCGGGTGTGGACATGGCACCTCTTGGCACGCTGTGCTGTGGTAGGCATCCCACATATAAAGTAGACAACGATGGGCATGGATGTTAGCTCGGGACCAGTCTTCCTCAGCAAAAAGAAGGGGATTGGCAGCAGATGTTAGCTCAGGACTAATCTTCCCAAAAAAAAAAAAAAAACACCCTCTGTGCAGTTAAAGTTAGAGCTGGAAGGGCTCTTAGACATTATCCCCCCCAACCACCTACCCCTCAGACAAAGAAAGGGGCAGGCATGGAGGTGAAGGCATCTCCCTGAGAGGGTGTGGGATTGGCCCCTGGGCCTCCCCCACAGCCTCTCCTCTTGGGTATGTGTGACTGACACTTCACATGCCTCTGCATGTCTTTCCAATAACATTTTTTGTCTCTCTGTTGGAGTTCTTCCGAATTCCGTATTGAAAATCTCTAGTAAACTTGCACAAATTTGCTGGTTTTCTAGTGTCTGAATAACTTCGTCCCACATTTATAAAACCTTTAAATTTCATGCCAAATATTATTACTAAAGTACAGTAAAATTCTGCCTTCTTTCATTGGTGAAAAAACTCATTAGTCTTGGAATTGGAAGATATTCAAAACTTGTGGGAATTATTGAAAAATATAGTTTAATGTTTCCTCTTATAACCTTGATCCCTTGACTGTGTCCCTATGACTGCTATCCTTGTGGATCCATGTTCCAGGACCTGATCCCCGAGCACTGTTCATCCTCGGCATCCTCACCGGGGACCTGGTCCCACTCCTCTGCCCAGAGGCCTGGTGTTTCCGGCCCCTCTAGCTGGTGTCAGTGACCCAGAAATGTGCTTCTGTTGTCAAAATGGTGGGATGGGTCACCTCCCAAAATAAAGTGTTCTTTACTTGACAAATCATTTGGATAAAGGTGCCCATTCAGCATCACCTCTGATAGACCAAAATGGCCCCTGAGGCTGTTAAAGAAAATGATACTCCCTAAAACAGACCCAAGGGGCTAGCCAGTTAGATGGCACAGGGTTCTTAGGGCCTCTGAGGAAGTCTGTTTCTGAGAACTTAACGGCTGTGAGGCAGGCAGAGGAGAATGTGGATTTTTATCATCCTCTTCCTTCCTCCCTCTCTATGGTTGAAACACACACAGAGTCCATTTCACTCTCTGTGTCATCTGTGCTCCTGGTGTGGTGCATTTTTGTGCCTCAAAGTGACGATGAGAACTGGAGAGTTCTATGTGTGGGGTAGGGCCTTTTGGGTTTTGAGGGTGGGGGTGCTTTTCACCAGAGGGTAGTGAAACATTTTTGCCTGTTATGTGCTACCTTTTAGAATTAGAAGTGGGATTAGAGGAGTATGTTGGTTTTACAATTTTATTGTCTTTGATTTTTACAGATGAATATTCATTGAGTTTCCTTTGTCAGAAAACTGATTAAATGCATGGCCATTCTGTCTAACGATATATAGCTTTTTTTTTCTTTCTGAACAAATTCTCTGTTGAGAGTGCCTTGGCATGATTTACTTCAAATACCTTAGGTTAGAGACTATGCGGGTCTCTGTGACGTTTTTAGTTTCAGCTCAGAGCATGTTGAGCCAGTGTAGAGAGAAGCTTTCGTTGCATCTGATAGCAGCATTTCCCAGCAAAACACACTGCTATTGATGAACGTAATGATCACTTTATTAACTGTGGAAGAAAGAAGCCGTATTGGAGCAATAAAGCATCACTTCATTATGTCCTGTACGCAGGGAGCAGACATGTTGGAAAGAGGCTGACAGGGTCCCATTTCAAGGCTGATTCTGATAATGATAATATTTAAGGAGCATTGATTGTTCCCTAATTGGATTTTTCTTTCTGTAGGCCTCTTCTGAAGAGCTGAAAGCTGCCTACCGGAGGCTGTGTATGCTTTACCATCCCGACAAGCACAGAGACCCAGAGCTCAAATCACAGGCGGAGCGGCTGTTTAACCTTGTTCACCAGGCTTATGAAGGTCAGTGGAGGGCTTGGCTTCCTAGAAGCACCCTGGTAGCAGATATTCGATTTTTAAGACTGGATTTATAGAAGATAGAAAAAGAGAGTCCTCAGAGGTGTATAAAAGAGGTGGTTAGTTTAGTACTTTTTACTGACAGGGTCCTTTGGAAGAGTAGTATTTTGCTTTGGAGATCAATATGTGTCCAGTAGGTAGAAAATGAGCGTACAGGTAAAGCAATAGACCAGGGTCTGAGCTGCAGGGGATACACAAGTTTTAAATCCTTTACGAGTTTTCCTCTACAGGGAACTCTTAGAGGTAAAAGGCTGATCATTACAGACAAGCTTTCTTTGTTCTTTTCTTTGTGAGAAGATACAAGAACATTTTCCATCTCAAAGTGATTTTCCTGGTGCTGTAGCATTCAGTTAAGGAAAAGTTCTAACGAAAGAAAGAAAAATGGTGTTAAGAGGGCTAACAGGAAGTAGAATCAAGTAATTCAGATTTTTATACTTACATCTTATGTATCTCAAAAGAAAATGTTGTAATATATTTGTTTATAAAATATTAAACTCACTAATAGGTACAGTTTCTGTTTGAGATGATGAAAAAGTCCTATAAATAGACAGTGGTGGTGGTTACACGACAGTATGAATGTACTTAATGGCACTGAATTGTACACTTAAAAATAGTTAAAATGATCCATTTTGTTATGTGTGTTTTATCACAGTTTTAAAAATAAAAATTAAAAAATATTAAATCTCTCTTAGGATGTATACTAAGTAAAACACGTTATTCGTTCCAGAGCTGCTTGGTGATTAATTAGACAGTTGCAAAATTAGATAATGTGTTTCTTTACAAAATAAAGATTTCTCATTGTAGACATAAAAGCATATGCTGTATTTCACTTTATAGTTTTACCAAAACATTAGATTTTAATGACCAGTAAAACTCAGGCCGTGGCACATGATACATGTATGCAATCAACTTTGTGTCTTTAACCAAATTTGACGCTATTCAGACCACTTATGTGGTGGTCTTGATCAAAAGTCTGTTCCTTTTATTGTGTGCTGTTGTCTAAATGGCTGTGTTAGTTTTACTGTTGTCTAAATTACCCGCATAGCTGGTTGGTACTGAGTTGGAGATTTAAGGAAGAGTTAACAGGAAAACCCCTCCAGTGCGTGTGAAAATGCTGCAGCAGCAGTCCTGGCCCCCACGTTAGCCTGAGGGAGACTAAAGTCAAATAGTGAATAAATAATTCCTTATTAAATCCTAGAGAGTAACTCAAGAAGTTTGGCTCCCACATTTTCCAATGGTCAGCATTTCTTTCTTCCCATTAGGTTTGAATAAGGATAGAATCATTTACATCGTTTTTTAATTACACCTAAAAATATATGGGAAATCTCAGGGGAGAAAAGATTCAAAGGTCTTGAACAGAAATTGGCAGAGTGGAGGAGGAAGATAACAACTGTTAGCTTTACTGACATTTAAATTCGGTTTGATATCTTTTGAATAGCTCTCCCTCTTATTGAAAAATCTTTCTCTGATGCACTTTAGGTGGTGTGGCCAACACCTTAGTGACAGGTGTTTGTGTCTTTTAAAATGATTTACAAATAAAGAGGAGAAGCACCAAAAAAAAAAAAAAATCTGTTTTAGGAGTTAGTGAAACTCTACAGAGTAAATAATGAATCAGACTTTCCTTGTATCAAAGGCTGTCCCTAGTTTTACATTATGCTTCTTTAGCAACTGGATTAACTCTTTGAAGCCAAGGCACTTTATAGACTGTGACAGAAACTTACTAAATTTCTTTTAAAAACAACTATCCTTTAGTGATACAAGGGTGAGTGCAGCTTCCTACAAGGTTCACCTTACAATTAAGAATAGTTTGGGCATGAGAAATCCAATGTTTCTCATTTGTCGCCACCTTTAAACACATCGTAGATTGGATCTAAAGAGCTATTGGGAGGAAAGGTGCATAGAGAATGAAGAGGGTCTCTGGGAGATTGTGGTTGGACGGGGAAGAACAAAAAGAGATGGACTAACCTGGTGTTGCTGTTGTCAGGGCTGAACAGTGAATTTCGTACTTTGTAAACATGTTTGGTTCTTCATTTGCAGTGCTCAGTGACCCCCACACCAGGGCCATCTATGATATATATGGAAAGAGAGGACTGGAAATGGAAGGATGGGAGGTAAGAGAAGCCGTGCGTCTGGTACCCAGAAAAGTCATCCAACAACAACCCCCAGATCCTGCAACCTTTGATAATATCTTTGAGAATATTTGAAGACGTTAGGGTCCCTTCCTCACCTAGTAATTTGGTTTAAGAGATTGAGGTGTAGGCTTGGCTTTGCCGGTTTGTAGCTATGTGAACGTGGGCAAGTCACTTGTCCAGCTTTCCTCAGTTTCCTGACTTGTCAGGTGAAAAGTAAGAGGGATCGACTGTATCAGTAGTTTTTAACCCAAGAGAAGGGAGCAGGCCTGTCGTGGGGTTGAAGGCAGACAGTTTCTGGAAGGATGCGGTGCTGTCCACACGTGCACTGCCGTCCCCTCCACATTTCTGTGCCTCTTCTCTCAGCCTGAGGTTATGAATAACTGCATTTAGGAAGTGTTTCTGTTGGTGACGTGTTGTGCACGTGAACAAAATGGAAGCAGAGACAAGAGGAGAACTACTGGATTCAACTGTCTGGGATGACCCTTCCATCTCTAATGCGCTGTCATACTAGAATGTTGTCAGATATACGAGTGAAACAAAGGAGCCAATATCCATGAAATAGGTTAGCCTGGGCAGCCATGCCATGTTAACAGTCACTAAAATTCCAAAGATTCTGGGTTTTTTTGCTCTGCCACTGACTAGTCTTAGAGCCTTGGGCAAGTCATTTGACTGTACTTCCATGTTATTATCTGAAAAATGAAGATACAAGGATCTAGTAGAAATGTGAATATGAAAGTTAGTTGTAAAACTTTAAATTGTTATGAGAACATATAGATATTATTACTTAATTTCATTAAAGAAACTTGGTTTTGATGCCCAAGAAATTTTGTTAGGCTGTTAACGTTAAATTGACTGTCATTGATTTATTTTCTCATCATCGTGTAAGATTTCCCTTGAAGTTGTTTTGGTATTTAATCTCAAGCTTGTATGCCTGTCTCTTTTCATTCTAGTATGAGAACTTTTTAAGGGCCTTTGGGTAAGGAGTAGAAAGAAGAGAAGCAAAACAGGGTTCTATTTCCTTTCCACTACTGCTTAATATTGGTGGTTTGTGGGACATATTTCACCTGTAGCCATGTTTTGGTTGCCCGCACAAGGAATTGTAGTTGCTAACATTTAAAACTTGGGTTGTGCACAAAAATCCAGTCTTTTGTCTTCTCTTGAAAGAAATCAGATAATCTGATAAAACTGTATCTGAATTTTCCTGTGAGACAGTACCCAACTAAATCTGAGGAGCCTCTGCCCTTTAGACTGACTGTGCTGTCCAGTTTGTCCCAGTCCTCACCACTCCCTGTTGTGTTACATCTGGCCCCTCACTTCATCTACATGTCCCCCTGGCTCGAGTAGGTGTTTGGTTTCTGGCCTTTGGCTTGATGGAAATAGCAATGTTTCATGTTACATTAGTTTATTGTAGCAAAGTGTCAGGCATAATTGCTTAACATTTTTTTTGTCCAGAAAGGAAAATAGAAGCCTGTTGTATTTACTAAATTTCTCCTCACACTTTGGACACTATGTTAAAGCTCCCTTGTTTTTTGAAGACGTAGGCTGGTTACAGTTTTTCAGGGCCACTGCAAAGCTGTAGGCCTCTCGTACATACCCCCACTTCAGAGTCCAGGTTTTTAATTCCCAGCAGCATTATCCCAACTCTAATGGAGCACTTGGGTAGCATCCTCCTGGCAAAATATTGCGTGGTTTCCTATCGCCAAACCAACTTATCTCCCCATTAGGAGCAAAGCAAAACCACACACAGTAGTGACTGCAAAAATATGTAGGCAGTCACAGATGGTGAATGGATAAGCTTTTATATTCGTAGTTTTTAGTAAACTATTCTAAGGAAATCAATTTCTCATTGACCAGAATTGGCTTTCTTTTGCATTGATACTAAGCCTTCACTTAAGATAAAAATGCCTTCAAAGAAGACTGCATGAGGATACCTCCACAACTGTTTACTCAGAGATGTATCGGCGCCTGACATGCAGTAGGAAAATCGAGCCCGTTATTTATACTGTAAAGCAAAAGTGTCGCTGAACCCATGAGCGTTGTATGAAGCTGGCACCATCATTCCTTCAAGGAGTTCTACAGCTCGTCGAATATGAGTATTCTCTCACTTCAGTTGTAGCTTTTGCCCCAGAGATGAGGGTGTGTTCACTTCATGCTGTTGCTAGTGTTTTTAGACTGTTAAACTTTTGCTGACAGGTATCCATCTCCACACATCTGCTGGTCTAAACATACAAGTAGTCGGTGAAGGATGAAGGACACTGTTAAAACCTTTAGTGTCTGAGACACCTTTCATCCAAAGGCATCAAAACACTCAACAGGTGTAGCAGTCACCCGCTGTCCCAGCAGTAGGGTCACCCCCTTTCTGTTGGTGGACGCTGGAGATGAAATGTGAGTTTTTTTAGATTGCATAAAATATTGGCTCTGTTTTCAGTCATTAGGTAAGTTTTCAGTCTTTTTTTTTAACCTTTAAGAGACTTTGTCATTCTCCAGCAGGGCTCCAAAGGAATGAGATGCAGCCATTCCCAATTTGTAAAACCAACCATCTTAGTTCTTAAAGTTGGTTAGCAGGGCTTATATGGATACCTACAATGAAAATGAAATTGATGTCTTCTTCCTGATGGTGAAAATTCAACTTTGAGCTGAGAATGCCTTGACAGTGTTGAATCTGGTAACAGCTGGCAAGTGGAATGGAAACCACCTACTCAGCACTTTCAGATGTTGGATTACATTTGGAGGAGCATCCTTTGGCCAGATCATCCACAGTTTATTTTTGTCTGCAATCCTTTACATTATTCATATTTCACTTTTCCCTGTCTCGTTGACTTCAGTCTTATAGTGTCTAAGAAAGTCAGCCTGCTTTAAGAGCTGTAATATGGTCAAGGTCATGAGAATGAAGAATTGGAAACTCTCACAGATCAGAGGAGACTAAGGAGACATGATGATGAAATGCAATGCTGGATCCTAGACTGGATCCTGGAACATAAACGAGATGCTAGTGGAAAAACTAGAAATCCAAAAAGTCCAGGTTTAGTTAATAGTAACGTACTAATGTTAGTTTCTTAGTTTTGACAGATGAAATGTGGTTATGTAACATGAGGCAAAGCTGGTGAGGGGGTATACAAGAACTTTCTGTACTGTCTTTGTAACTTTTCTAAAGTTCTAAATGATTTTCTAACATTATTCCAAAATAAAAGTTGACTACCAAGAATCAGAATTTTCAAACCAGACAACATCTCAGAAATTGGGTAGTTTAATTCCCCTCATTGATAGCAGGGATCTGAAGCTTAGAGAGGTGACTTACCTGTGGTCTCCCAGAAAGTTAGATAATGTCAGAGAACCTCGATTTCTATCCTCTTTTCACTGTGCCAACTAGACCTAGCTTTTAGAAATCTCTGTGCCCCTTTCCACAAGGTCAGTCAGTCTTCCTGGCCAGCACAGGGATGGACCTAGTTGGTGACTGGCCAGGGTGAACAGTGCAGGTGTATAGATTCATGGGCTACATGTGATACACTCTGTTGATGAAAAACATCAAAAACGTTTTGTATTTAGCAACTGTAATGCAGTTTAGGAGCTGTCCCCCTGGACGCTTGTATCTAAGAGTTACTGAAATGGGAAAAAAGTGACTTGCAGCTGGCTTAGTCTTTTCCATTCTCCATCATCATGTCCTCTGTGTAAAGAGGGATATAAATAATAAAGGATGTCCGGGGCTTGTGGGAGCTAGAAGGAGATACCTGCCCTGCCGCATGCTTCACTGCTCTAGAGGAGCCAGCCATTTTGACTTTGCAGTTAGTTCTGATTATGCACCAACTGTTTGCAAAACTTATGTAAAATATGACTAGAAATGGGATGGCTTAACGCCTTTGGCATATTTGCCTCTTCAGCTTATCACAGAGTGTGGCAGAGAGAAAGTAATTTCCAGCTATTAATTCAATCAGCAAGGGTCAGACAGCTAGAATTCCTGAAAACAAATCCTGTTCTTTTCTGGCCTCTGTGGAGGCTGATGCTTTCCAGTCTTTTAATTCCTGGAATCTTACAAATCTGTTATTAAAAAAATACCGGCATAGTGGCATATTCATGGAGTCTATGTCACTGGTTAGTTATGGCTAATCAAACTTTTGTTTAATCTACTTTAACACGAGCATCTTGTTAAATAGAGTACTGAGTATGAAATCTTTTCGTCCAGGTAGAACAGCCTGGTTGCTCTGGGCCCTGTGGCGGAAGTGCTCTCCTGAGGAACGAGTTGCTTAGCTCACCCTTGGCAGGGCTCCGAGTAAATGGTGGTTCCGCAGTCACAGGTCTACCGGATTGGGGTTTAAGAGTCGTGAACAGTTTTTAAAGTATTTTAAATAATTTTTGCTTGATCTTCAAGGTTAGGTGGAATAGTTGATTGCCTACATTTCCCTAAAGCTCTTTTAGTTTTATTTTCTTTTGACGAAAGGAGAGACTGACAGGAGATTGTGAAGATAATGGAAACTTTGAAAAACTGTACCTCGCTTTTGTTCGGTCCGAGATAGGGTAACTTTGGGGAAGTGAAAGTGCTATAAATGGGTGCACATGCCTTCAGTGTTTTTAAGAACTAGCAGAGTGAACTTGCTGTATCAGTTAAATATGACCGAGTTTGTTTTTGTGAGGTCACTGAGAACTGCTGTCATGCCATTTAGGACTTTCAGTTTGTTCTTGGATGATTTTAACAGTGTTTTTATTTTAAAACTTCCTTTAAAAGAACCATCTCCTCCTTTTTAGTATTTATTGATTTATGTTGGGTTATTAGAGGAGAAAATGTCGTTTTCATTATTTTTTTCTGTTTAACTTACTGAAAGCAGTAGTGAACAAATTTCTTAAAGTTTTTTTGGATAGGCCAATTTTTGTTTTTATTTTTCTGTATTGCTAAGTAATAAAATCAAGTTGCACAAAACCTGTGATAGGACCCCCATTTGTGTTAGAATGTATATACATACATACAGATGCATAGAAGATTTTTAGAAAGATACGTAAAAAATTAAATGTTAGTAGCTTGTGAGAAGAGGGAGAGTGGTATGGGGGAATTCTACTTTTTACTTCCTATCCTTCTGTACTATATTGATTTTTTGCTATAAGCATGTCTTTTTAAAATAATTTTTAAGCTTGTGATTTCTAAGGTAGCTTTTTCTCACATCACCTACCTTTTAGATGTTCTTTGAGCAGCCTCTCAGGACTTCCCGTATTTCTCCCACTGATACAGGGAATATACTATGTGGGGTTTTTTTCCCATCTCACCCATCTAATGACTTTGGTTGTGTCTGTCCTACTCCCACTCTCTGTGTTTCTTACAGGTGATAGAATTTTGGACCCTTAGAAGTCATGTGGTGCCTTTCCTCTTTCACAGATGTGGTACCTGAGGCCCAGTGAGGCCTTTCCCTGCCTCTTTGAAATCTCAACTAGATTGTCTTCCTTTCATGATGAGCTAAGAAAGTCCAAGATGGAATGCCTTGTTTTCTCTGGCATAGATTTGACTGACATCATTGTTCATCCCTGAGTGTTAACGTGATCTCCTGTTTGGTACCTGAGTAATAACTGACATCACACCTTCTAAGGTTCCCATCATATTTTAGGGAGAAGAGTCCCATGATTTTAAAAACACCCAGACCTGATGGCTTAAGATCTCTTGGTCCAAGAAGCTCAAAAGGCATCTCTAGCAATGGCCCCAGCACACTAGAGAGAGATGGCAGTATGTGTGGACAGCTTTGCCTTTGTTTTGATAGTTAAAATTTATCTGGGATTCCTTAGGAAATTTAAACTATGAGACTTAAGATGACATTTCTTTGTAAGATTCCTGGAGCCTCGGAGATAAGTTACTAAAATGCAGGAAATGATGCCAAAGTCTTTCTGGAGAGCTGAGGAAAAGTGTGACCTTGGGAATGACCAGGGCGGCAGAATGGAGCGAGTACGACGGTGAGCCTCACCTCACCTCGCCAGGGTCTGGGGCTGTCCAGTGGAAAACCTCATTGCCGTTCATTGACGCCTCAGAGTCCTGGGGAAGAGGAATAGGGGGCCCCTGGGCAACACATACACACCACAGTGAATGATGTCAGCTCTCAGTGTGGGTTTTCCTCACTCTCTGGGTCCTGTCTTCTCTTGATTCTGCCCGTAGGTTGTGGAAAGGAGGAGAACTCCAGCTGAAATTAGAGAAGAGTTTGAACGGTTGCAGAGGGAGAGGGAAGAGAGGAGACTGCAGCAGCGAACCAATCCCAAGGTAAGCTAGGGGCCGGTGTTAATGAGGATTGTTGCAAGGCTTTATTAGGAGAAGGCAGGTCTAAAATAATTCAGTGCTGGTGGCTTTTTAAAGTAATAACATACAAAATTGAGTGGAACAAAATTTTGCTTATTTTGTCTCAGAGTGGTATCTTTCTGGAAGGCAACTCCATGGAAAGCAAAGCGTCTGCTGCTGACCCAGAGGGAAGTATTCTGAACCGTAAGGAAGGAAGACAAAACCAGTCCCGTGGTCCTCTCAGAAACCAAGGAGACTCCCCAAGCAGAAACGCAGGCTAGCTCTCTGAGACCTTGTCCTCTAGTCATGCTGCACAAGGCCTTGACATGTGACAGTCAGTTACAGGGCAGTATCAGGGAAAGGACAGCCACCTCACCACACATGGAGGCAGCAGGATTTCTTGGGCCAGTGAGGATATGGAGAACCAGATAATATAGAAGGTTTGGAACATTTCCAAACTGTTTTAAGCAGGGGCCTCATGCTCTCGTTTTCCCATGACAACAGCGCCGTCAACACCAGTCAGCAGGCTGTTTGGGCAACAATGAGGTGACTTTCACTCAATTGAGTCCCCGGTGGAGTTCGAATCTTGTAACCCAGCGCCGCGCCTGAGTCTGAGAATTGCCAGCCCTGCATATATCTTTTTCCTTTGATCTGTTAGGGAAGCGAATTGTCTGAGTGCTGCCCTATCCCCGTGGCAAATAGGCTATCTTGGTCAATTTGAGATGCCAGTTGTACTGAATGGCTGATGGAGCATGGCCCAGTGTTCCTGTTCGACTGTGTTAAGAGGACTCGGTGGCCAGGCTCTGTTGGTGAGGTCAGAATGGCCTGGCAAGCAGCCTGAGAATCTTCTAAAGAAAAAGAACAAATGCTAGCTTGCAACTGGGAAGCATGATAATACGAAATTCTGATCAAATACATTCCAGAAAATGGAATTTTTGGAGACCCCTGTAGCATTTAAAGGCCCGTATATTCAGAACACTCCCGTTTATTTGAAGTCTGCCTTTCGAAGTATATTTGTAAATGCCACTGCAGCTCCTTGCCACCATCCCTCCGCTTCGACAGATGCTGGCTTCAGTGGTGCAGAGTTATCTATTTGTCAGATGGAGGTAGAGAATTGAAACGCTGGCTGAACTGACTCAGGGAGTGTGTGAGATAATTGGGAGAGTTGATAGTCTCTGAGGTGCCCTGAACTGTGCTGGTGGGTTCCCTTCTTGGATCTCCCAGCCGGTGCTCGGGGCCAGTGCACTGTGGGGAGGTCTGGTGTGAAAGGTTAGTGCTGGCAGATGGAGGTGAGGGTGGAGGAGATGGGGTGGGAGCCTGGCAGGAACAGGCTTGGCTTTGGTACCTTTGCTATTCTGGCTGGAGTCTTTGCTGCATTCAGAGCAATGAAGGGGAAAGAGAACATCACAGTAGCCTGAGCCTCTGTGTCCTATGATAAAATTGGCCATCTGGGTGTGCGCAGTGATTGCTTATTGGGATTCTATAGAAATGTGTCTCCGGGCCATGTTTCTGTGGAATGAGGGAGCACAGCTGTGACCATTTCACACAAGCATGCAAGTTACTGTAAAATTCCCAATACTTTGCTACTTCCATAAACTGCTTCCAAATAAATAAGATATTTTCTAACCAGAAATACTGAGTGATAACCAGATGTTGGCTATGTAGCATTTTGAGGGAAGATTTTGAGCTGTATCTTTCATTCCCTTTCCGAGTGTTTTGCTTTTCAAGATGAGCAGAAACGTCTGGAACCTCCTTATCCTAAGAAGAAAGGGGTAATCTCCTCTTTTAAGAAGCCCACAGGGAGAAAGACTTGGCGGCCTTGAGGCTCAGCACTGGCCTGTCACCTCGACCCTCACAAAGGATCATGGCTTTTAAGGGGTTGACAGACTAGATAACATTGTGATGCTGCCATCTGAAACGTGGCTGGATAGTTCTCTCCATTTTCATCAGGAAGAGTTTGTTGGGTAGGGATTTTCCAGTCAGATGTGTGTACCAAGAACAGGCAAAAAGGTCGAGTGGGGAAAATTTTAGGTTAGAAACATGGACCCTGACACAGTGATGCATGACACAAAACAAACCATTTGACCTGTGTTTAGTTTTCTCATTTGTAAAATGAAGAATCTCCTCCAACTACCACACCAAGTTGTTAAACGACTGAAAAAATGGGAAATAAATGTTAATTTATTACAGAGAGGCAAGCCTGCTAAATAAATGCAAGTTGGTACTAGCACCAAGGTGAGGTTAAGAGCTAAATTTTGCTTTAGTGTTTCATTTGGCACTACGTGGGAAGTACTCAGCTTCGTCAGGCAATTCCTTTGCCCATGGTGTCTGGGTTGGGTGGGGTCTCTCAATTGGGGTTTGAAAATGGCCCTCTGACGACACCATCAGCCTTCTGCTGTGGCAGAGGCCAGTGCTGTTCCAGTGTGGCCAGCCACCTGCGAGTCTTGGTTTGTGTGAACTGAGCTTTGGAAAGCACTGTGGGACCCAGAAGGATGAGTGGAATCCCACCTCCAGTGTGTGTTCAGCCAGTGGAATGCACACGTGCGCGCGTGCACACACACAGGAGGCGGCATGGTAGAGCTTTCTACCTGGAGTCAAGAGTCCTGAATTGGGCTTTGGATTCCACCCTCCAGTTCTCTGCCCTCGGTCAGGTTACTCCTCCAGCCTTAGCTCACTTCTTGTGTGAAATGAGAAGTTCACCACAAGGTCCACTGCTTGGGGTCAGAAGGCCCCAAGTCCCCAAAGTTCTTAGTTGCCTTTGTTTTCTGTCTTTGCTAAGTGGGAGCAAATTCTTCTGTATTTCCTGCTAGAAAATGCCAGGCTCAGGTTGCTTGGGTCCTAGGGTCTCAGGGGCCCTCCATATTGAGCCAGTGTCGGGGAAGGAATTTATGGTTGGACGGATGATGAGGTTCATCTGCGTCCACGAGGACTGTGTGTAACTGGAATCTGACTGGACCGCCTTGGCCGTCCTCCCTTCGTCTTTAAGATCTCTTTTATTTGCATAATCCATCTACATTTCTTGCCTCTTAGAGACTAGGATCGTACAGTAAGGTTGTTCCGTGCTATGGTCACTTCATATTGATTATATTAATTCCTCTCATTTGTTAATACCCATAAATCTCTCTCTCTGGATGGCAGCCACTTGGAGAGTTGGATGACAAGATCTCAGACAGTGTCGTTGGACGTTATTACTGCGTTCTTAATGAACTTGTTCAGATTCCACGTGAAGCAGAGCCTTAATTTGGGGATTGTTTGAGGGGTTTGGTTGTCTGTCTCTGAGGGTATAGACTGCCTTCTTTTTACCCTGTTATGTAACAGTTCATGGAGATTGTTACGCTGTTTCTTGGACCATTCTGTTCTCCTTTCAGTATTACAGAGGCTGACATAAATTCCTTGGCAAGACCTCCTTTCTGATTTTAGAAAGGCCAGCTTATCGGTGTGGTTCCTGTAATAGCTTAAAAGCACGATTCAGCTTTATCAGAAAAAAAAAATTTAAATAATGTATCAAGGAAGACATATGACCAATAAAATATTTTTAAATCTTAAAATGTTTTCATAAAGATGTATGAGTACATTACTCAATTACTTTTAAAGGATTTTTAAAAAGATTTGTTTTGGTTGCCATGGGTAATGATTATAGCCATCAGAATGTGCCTGTGGTTATGACTTCAGTCTGTTCTGTGGAAATGATTCTGATGTCATAAACTGACTCGACTTGGCTGACAGGATAATTGTGCAGAAGAAAAGCTGTTTGAACCCATATGTTTGTTGTACTCAATGGCAGGAAGGGGCAATTTACCGTATGCAGAAATGGGCTGCTATTGAATTTGAAGAAATTGGGAAGTTGTCGTATAAGGAGAAGGGATCAAGTCTGGGAAAGTGCTGTTATATAAAGTGGAGTCTTTGGGGAAGAGAAGAGGTGGCTGACTGTAGAAGGCATAGAGAAAGCTATTTAAGTGGGTGCTGGTTGGAGGACTGTTCCACCCCCATCCTGTCAGCATAATCACTTATAAATAAGAATTAAAGAGTATTGTTTATATGGGGCCGGCCCCGTGGCCCAGTGGTTAAGTTCACGCACTCCGCTTTGGTGGCCCAGGGTTTCGCTGGTTCGGATCCTGGGTGTGGACATGGCACCACTCGTCGGGCAGTGCTGAGGCGGCGTCCCACATGCCACAACTAGAAGGACCCACAACTAAAAATATACAAGTGTATATTTTACTTGTATATTGTACTGGGGGACTTTGGGGAGAAAAAGGAAAAATAAAATCTTTTAAAAAAAAAAGACTGTTGTTTATAGATGTGAGGTAGGGGGCGGAATTGTTCTTGGAAATCCTGGTAGGTTTGAGTTTGATCCTCCGTAACATTGGAGAACACAGGTTTCAACTTCGATCTCAGGTTGAATGAGTCTGTGGAGACGGTCTCACAAGAGCCGCCATGGGCTCATCAGCTGTAAAACAGGCAGATTTCACATTACCTCTTAACGTAATTGCCACTTTTAGTGGAATTCTCAATTAGTAAACAGTTACTATGGAGACTGCATTTGACAGAAATTCCTCACATTATCCTTATGGCCAGATAAAAAAATATAAACATGAATATAATTCAGATTGGAACATTCCTGGCTGAATGAACAACTGATTCTATTCAAAGAGGGTTAATTAGTGCATCATTTCCAACCTGGCGAGAAGTTTCTCATTGTAGGAGTAAGGGGTAAGTAACTTTCTAGCTTGCCACGCTCAGAGTTTTTATGAGTGATGTCAACGAAGATGTGTTTGTCACATTCGCAGGTGACCCAAGATGGAAGGACAAAACCGAGATCCTAAAAGATCTCAGTGAACTAGAATGGAAGGGATAAATGTGCTAGCTAAGAGAAGGCGAGATGGGAAAAAATGGTGGTCTTTAATTGACTCACCGGCTTAATATTAGCAACAATTTAACATCTTTTGTTGGTTGGAGGTGAGTATGGTAAAGATGATCCATTTATTCACAAAGTAATTTAAATTGGGTGACTGTAAGGAGCCAGGCACTCTTCCAGGTGTGGACATGCAGCAGAGAAATAACAGTGCACAAGACTCTGCCCTCTCATGAAGCTTAGCAGTCTAGTTGAGAGAGCCAAATAATATGCAATAAGCACAATACGCAAATTATATAATGTATTAGAGGATGATAATGCTGTGACAGGAAAATAGATTTGGGGTAAGGAGGGAGGGCTGCAGTTTTAAATAGGGTGGTCAGGCCTCATTGAGAAAGTGATATTGGAAGGAAGATGAGGAGAGAAGAGTTATCCCTGTGGATATCTGAAGGAGAGCTTCCCAGATGGAAGGAACAACCAGTGCAAAGGTGAAGTGGGTCTTGTATGTTCGAGGAATAGCAAAGAGGCTGGAGTGTCTGGAACACTGATGAAGGAAATTAGTAGGACTTGAGGTCGAAGAGGTACATCTTCCATTTCCCTAATGAGAAACAGTGACTAGCCTTAATTTGTGACGGGTCAAGAGAACAGAAACACCCAATAGCAGGAAGATGATTTTGGCTTGGTATAAGAAACACTGGACAACGTGGGCTGCTGAGGATTAATGGAAACTGCGCTTTTAATGACTATCTCATCTTGAACATGACATGGCAAGGACCTACATTGCCCAAGAGGCAGCAGGGGCGGGATATATAACTGAGATAAAAATAAGATTTCCAGGGGCTGACCCTGTAGCGTAGTGGTTGGGTTCGGCATGCTCTACTTTGGCGGCCTGGGTTCACGAGTTCAGATCCATTCACGGACCTACAACACTCGTCAACGTCATTCTGTGGCAGCATCCCACACACAAAATAGAGGAAGATTGACACAGATGTTAGCTCAGGGCTAATCTTCCTGAGCAAATAAATAAGTTTTCCAGCCTGTTTACAGAGCCAGTCCGGGAGTAGATTCTGGGCTGGCAGATAATGCTCCCGTCTAGGCTGGAGAACCTTTGGATCAGGAATGGTTGGGCTTTTGATGATGGCTGGTGGCTGCCAAGAAGAGGCTGGGCCCCATCTCTCCTACTCCAGGCCCTGCCTGTGAGTAATGGTGTCATTTGGTTATGTTGGATCCTCCTGATCAAGAAACATGTGAGACTAGACTTAACAGGCACAAGAAGTCTACTAACTTTTAAATATGCATATAAGAACTTTTTGAGATGTTAATAGTCTTTAAGTAGCCTCTAGTTTCGAAGTCTAAGGTGTGGGAAATTTTTTTCAGTTTTTTTTTGTCGAAGTAATGTAGTCATGCATCGCTTAGTGACAGGGATACGTTCTGAGAAATGCATCATTAGTTGATTTCGTTGTGTGAACATCATAGAGCGCACTTACACAAGCTTAGGTGGTACAGCCTGCTACACACCTAGGCTAATGGTACTCATCTTATGGGACCATCATCATATATGTGGTCTGTCGTCAACCGAAACATCATTATGCAGCGCATGACTGTATGAGTAAATAGTTTAGAGAGGCAAAGAGTTGTTAGACTTATACCCTTCCCACCCCTCCTTTCAACTCCTGACTCCTGTTGCCCGGAGGCGGCCACTCTGAGCTCTTTCTTCTGAAATTTCTTCTGCGTTTCTAAATTGCATATTTATATTGTTCTCTCTTTGTTTTTTCAGTTTTAGTAAATATCTGATGACCTCCTGCCAGAAAAGATAAGGATATAGTTCCCCAACATGGTACATGTTTTTCTTTCCCTCCATTGTAGTTATAATAGTCTTTTGGGTTAAATTAATATTCACTGTATAAATACTCAGCTGAGCCAGACAGTAGACCATGATTACCTGACCTTTGTTAATATGCTTTTTCCTCCGTGGTGTTAATAATTGTCTCATTTGGTTCCTTTTGATTTGTTTTCTATAAATCTATCACTAATTGATTTCCAAAGTCTGTTGAAACTGAAACTTTCCTCTCAGTTTCGTCTGACACCACAGGCCTAGAAATTCATAGGAAGGTAGAGGGGAGGGCTTTGGTGCTTGAGCTCTAGAGATGGATGCCCTGGGTTCCAGTCCTGTCTCTGCCACTCACCTTGTCAGCTATGGGACCTTGAGCAAGGTACTTCACTTCTCTGTTCCTCAGTTTCTTCATCTGTGAAATGGAGCTAATAGTACCTACCTCACGTTGTTGATGAAAGGATTACATGGAATAAAGCATGTCAAATACTTGAAGAGTTCCTGGCGCACAATAGGCATTCATCAATGTTATTTTTTATTATTAATGCAATATCTCTTATTTTTTTTAAGGATATTACTTACAGATTTCTTGCCATTTTCTTTGGCATTTGTATTCTCTGCTTTCTGGTTCTTTTTGATCTTTACTTGGTTTCAGACTTCGTGTTGGAGGTTTTCCTCGATGTCTGACAGTCCTTGGCTGTCTGCTCATGAAGAGTGAGGCAGTGAGGCTGAGTAGCTGCTCCTTGTATTGGCAGGGCTTGTCACTGACAGGCTTCACTCTGGGACGTTTGGAGACTCCCTGCCATGGTTGGTGTCTAAAGGCCTTTTCTAATTAGCAGATGATTCTTCTCTGAGAGGAAGCCGCCAGTCTCCCGCCTGGCTGACGGCAGTCTTGTTGCTGACTGGGGTAGGAAGTTTGGGAAGCGACTGTTTGGTGTGCAGTCTCACTTCACCTTTGTTTCCAGTACGTGCCCCACACCTCCGCAGCTGTACCTGGAACGCCTTCTCTTTTTTTTATTTATTTATTTATTTATTTTTTTGAGGAAGATCAGCCCTGAGCTAACATCTGTTGCCAATCCTCCTCTTTTTGCTAAGGAAGACTGGCCCTGAGCTAACATCCGTGCCCATCTCCCTCTACTTTATATGTGGGGCACGTACCACAGCATGGCTTTTGCCAAGCACTGCCATGTCTGCACCTGGGATCCGAACCAGCGAACCCTGGGCTGCTGAAGCAGAATGTGTGCACTTAACCGCTGCGCCGCCGGGCCAGCCCCTAATTTTTTTTTTTTTAAAGATTTTATTTTTCCTTTTTCACCCCAAAGCCACCCAGTACATAGTTGTATATTTTTAGTTGTGAGTCCTTCTAGTGGCATGTGGGACGCCACCTCAGCATGGCTTAATGAGCCATGCCATGTCCGCGCCCAGAATCCAAACCAGTGAAACCCTGGGCCACCAAAGTGGAGCCCACGAACTTGGCCATTCGGCCCCGGTGCCAGCCCCGTGGAATGCCTTCTCTTGATTTCTCCAAAAAACAAGCTTCTGTCACTTGTCTCCTTGGTGAGTGGGAGCTCTCCCGACTCCTGGGGTACCTGGTGCACCCAGATCCTGAGCTGGCAGACACTTGGATTTCACCTTTCTCTGCTGAATTAGTTACCATCTGTCCATCCAACTCTGTCAACTTCAGCATCTTCATTTCAAGGACTGTCAGAAATGGAGAACAGATTTGGGATAGCCATAGCTTGGGAAGAGGGGGAGGAAGGGAGAGGGAGGAGGTGGGTGTGGTTATAAAAGGGCAACACAAGGGATCCTTGTGGTAATGGAAATGGTCTGTATCTTAGCTGTAATGGTGGATACATGAACCCATGTATATGTGATAAAATTGTATAGAATATACATACCACAGATGAAAAATAAACCTGAGGCACTCTGAATAATATCATTGGATTGTATCCATGTCAGTATCCTGGTTGGGATAGTGTACTGTAGTTTTGCAGGATGTTATTGGGGGAAATGAGGTACATGGGATCTCTCTTATTATTTCTTACAGCTTCATGTGAACCTACAATTATCTCAAGGAAATTTTCAGTTAAGAAAAAAGACTGTCAACTAGCCCATGGTTCCCAGAGCCAGGAGGTGAACTCAGCTATGTCACAATAATACGTTTGCTTATTAGAAATGTAGATTCTCGGGCCCTACCTCAGAGCAACTCAATAGCAGGAGTCTGTCAGGCTGCTGCCTGGGAATCTGTATTTTAACAGGCTCCCCAGGGAATTCAGATGAGTGGCTGATTTGAGAACTGAATTTGCAGTAGTCTGCAGATGAGAGAATGAAAATGTACCTTTTTTGCGGTGCTTATTTCTATTTAATGGTTAAAGTAAAAAGGGTTGACTTTTTGTCTTTTTTTTTGAGGAAGATTAGCCCTGAGCCAACTGCTGCCAATCCTCCTCTTTTTGCTAAGACTGGCCCTGAGCTAACATCCATGCCCATCTTCCTGTATTTTATACGTGGGACGCCTACCACAGCATGGCTTTTGCCAAGCGGTGCCATGTCCACACCCGGGATGCGAACCAGTGAACCCCGGGCCGGCGAAGCAGAATGTGCGCACTTAACCGCTGTGCCACTGGCCCGGCCCCAAGGGTTGACTTTTGTATGGAACATTTGATAGTCCAGCAAGTCAGTGATCCAGTGGGATTGTAGTTTATAGGTTGCATTAAATACTTAAAAAGGTGATCTCTTCATCTGCTTCCTCTTGTATTTAGCTCCTTGAACCTTTAAACTTTAGCAGTTTGTGATTTTTGTTGAGTAGCTCACAACTTGAGAAATTAAATCAGATTCTTTAGACAACTTGTGTTACACTCTTATTACTGTGACCTGATTGTTTGAAGATAGTATGAAACTGCAGGGGCGGGGGGCTTGTTCCCCATACAGTCTCGTTAGCTCTAGTGTAAGGGGGAAAAAACTGCCCTATACTATGGATTGAATCTTTCAGCTCCAAAAAAGTCACAAAGGCCTCACTTGAGAATCTGTAGCTGCTGGCCGTCCCACTGACGATTTTTCCGTGGTATCATCGTTGTAGTAAAGGACTACACATAACTTGTCATTGTTGTCTTTTTCTGCTCTGAGAGCAGAGTTAGGTGCCCTAGAACGAGGGTTGGCAAAGTGGCCTGCTGCCTGTTTTTGTCCTGCCCATGAGCTAAGAATGGTTGTTACATTTTTAATAGTTTTTAAGAAATCAAAAGAAGAATAATGTTTTGTGACACATAAAAATGATATGAAACTCAGATTTCAATGTCCATAAATAAAGTTTTATTGGAACACAGCAGAGCTCACTCATTTCTGTGGTACCTGTGGCTGTTTGCGCTGCGGTAGCAGAGTTGTGTAGTTTCGACAATGCTTGCCCACAAACCTAGAATACTGTCTGGCCCTTTATAGAAGAAGCGTGGCAACCTGGCTCTGGAACAGTAAGCTGAAGTGTGTATTTTCCTTTGTAAACTCTTGTTATTTGAAAAATGTGGTTTAATAACAATAACAAAAGGACATGAACCTGCATATATTCAATTAGAAGTTGTTAGGAAAAATCTAACCCATTAATTTATCCAGGATTAGATTTCTGTTTATCTTTTTTTTTCCCTTGATCTTTTTTGATCTTCTGTCAGAATTCAAATCTGACTTTCATTCCTCTCAGTGACTTCTAGTTGTATAAAAAAGCATATTATCTTGAAAGAGAAAATGAATTGTAAGTTGTAGCCAAACTTCTTTGACACGTAGAGAAGAATCTATCTAGTTCTGGTACTCTGACCAGTCCATTTTCAAAAGATTATTTCCTTGAAATGGAAGACGAGCAGAAGGCAAGCATCTGAACCGCTTTCTGAAATGTTCAAGACATGCCCTTGAAACTGAGAGCGACTCGACCATTCTCTGGGACTGTTTCCTCTGGCATAGTTGGCATATGAGCCTAACGTTCTTCTCCGCTCTCTTGACTCTTCTGGGTTAGTCCTTCTCCGTAGACTTGGATCAGCACCAGTGGCTGTCGAGTCTCAAAGTCACTGACTCGTTGGAGTTTTCGGTTATTTTGGCTTTGTTTAAAGAAACAACAAAATGGTTGAAAAAGTGATGACTTGAGCAAGACTTTTAACCTTCTAAAGGCCTCTCTACCCTCTGGTGAATCAGTTGATTCTCAGTGTAGAATTAACACAAATAGTCAACATTTACAAAGTTTTCTTTGGGAAAGGAAATAAAACCATATTTAACATTATTCTGAAAGTTTTAGCCAATACAGTTAGACAAATAATAAAAGATATAAATATTGAAAGGGCTATCATTATTTGAATATGATTGCCTGTCTTTAAAAACCAACTGAAAACTGTCAACACTAATGAGTTGAATGAGGTGGCCAGTTACAGAATATATGTCCATAAATCATTAGTTTCTGCCATTGCTGCCGTTTCGTCTCTTCATGGATTGTGGAGTAGCCTCTCCTGACTTCTCTCTCTGCTTATTCTTTGCCCCAACACAGCAACCAGAACGAGCCCACAGAATTCAGGTCAGACCAGGTCATGCAACTTGAAATGCTCCACTGTCTTTGCCATCATTCATTGTAAGCCAGCGTCCATAGGGTGGCCTGTAGACAGGGTGACCATGTCTACATCCAAACCAGGACATTTTTGAGACTGAAAAGGGGTGCTTAATTAAATTTCTACAGTTTTTTGATATATTTATTGACCCAACACTGGTTTTATTAAATTGGAGAACCTGTGAAAAGGCTTATCAAAAACTGTTTTCAGGGGCTGGCCCAATGGCATAGTGGTTAGGTGCGAGTGCTCTGCTTCGGTGGCCTAGGGTTCGCAGGTTCAGATCCTGGGCATGGACCTACATGCTGCTCATCAAGCCATGCTGTGGTGGTGTCCCACATACAAAATAGAGGGGATTGGGACAGATGTTAGCTTGGGGACAATCTTCCTCACCAAAAAACCCCACAAAACTATTTTCAGAATATTTCCTTTAAAAAATATACCTGTGTATATTAAAACACATTTTGAAAATTATATTGATTATGTGAACATTAAAAGTAGCAGAAGCAGAATCATTGTTTTTGGCATATGTTCACATACTTTAATCAGTTTATCAGTTATGTTTGTCTCTGGTGCTGTGTGTTCTGGTTGTGTACTGCCGCATAACAAACCTCTCTGACACTTAGCGGCTCGCAGGAACAATTTGACTTTCTCTCGTGTTTCTGTGGATTGACTGGACTCAGCTGGATGGTTCTCACACGGGGTCTCCTCCGGCAGTTGCAGTGCGATGGCAGCTGGGTCTTGTCATGTGGAAGATGGCATCTGCACTCATGTGCCTCTCACATGCCTCAGCTGGGGTGGCCTGGCATCTCTCCCATGCTGCCTTCCCCACCCCCAGCTAGCTTGGGTTTCCTCTTGACATGGCAGTCTCAGGGCTGTTGGATTGTTATGTGTTTGCTAGCTTCCTCAGAAAGCATGTTCCAGAGACCTAGACCAGGCTGCAAGCCTTCTCATGACCTTCTCATGACGTAGCCTTGAGGTTTCCACCATCATGTCCACTGCATTCTGCTGGACAAAAACAAGTGCCCAGGCCAGTCTGGAATCAGGGAAAGGACACTGTGCAAGGGCAGGATGGCAGCAGGCGTGACTCACTGAGAGGCCTCCTCTACACTCTCACTTCCACAGTGTCACCCTATGTTTCTGAAGACTGTACTTTCCATGTCTTTTTTCTTTCATAACATTGCCCACCCTCTTCATGAAAGTTGTGTTTATATTTAGTATTTGAAATTTTTGACATACATCTCTGTATATCATAGTATTCTTTTTCTTTTTTAAGTAGGGCAACCAAGTTACTTGAAAGGTTCAAGTGCCTATTCTTTTTTTTCCCCCCTGCTTTTTGGTGAGGAAGATTGGCCCTGAGCTAACATCTGTGCCCATCTTCCTCTATTTTATATGTGGGACACCTGCCACAGCATGGCTTGATGAGCAGTGCATAGGTCTGTGCCTGGAATCTGAACTGGCAAACCCCAGGCAGCTGAAGCAGAGCATGCAAACTTAACCTCTATGCCACCAGGCCAGCCCCCTATCATAGTATTCTTTTTTTTTTTTTTGAGGAAGATCAGCCCTGAGCTAACTACTGCCAATCTTCCTCTTTTTGCTGAGGAAGACTGGCCCTGAGCTAACATCCATGCCCATCTTCCTCTTCTTTATACATGGGACGCCTGCCACAGCATGGCTTTTGCCAAGTGGTGCCATGTCCGCACCCGGGATCTGAACCAGCAAATACCAGGCTGCTGGGAAGCAGAACGTGCGAACTTAACGGCTGCGCCACCGGGCCAGCCGCTATCATAGTATTCTTAATTGATAAAATCTCTCAATTCTGAATTTCTTCGTTTTGGAACATACAAATATTTTCGCCTAAGTATTTTCCCAAGTATTGTCTTTTTGCCTCCATTCAGAGTATTTTTATTTGACAAATTTTTAATAAACTGCCTTTATTTATGATCTTTTGAATGCTTCATCAAATTTAGATGCCTCAAAACTATAGGCGGGCCTTTCAATTTTATTCCATTCTAGGGCAGAGTATAAATTTAAATAACTAATTAATTAAAAACAGCTTCACCGAAAATTGAGATATCCAAAATGCCGTTATAGTATTTCAAAATGAAATAAACTGTTTGAGCTCTTACCCTTTTATTTGTTCAGTTTTTCCCTCCTCAAGAGATCAATTTCAGGGTATTCTTGGTTACATGCTTTGTTTTCAGTGATTGCAATTTCTTAAATATTTTAAAAGCTGCAGGGTTTATTATGCTCCATTTTAAAAAGGAGTTCTACAAAGGCTCACACATTCCTAATACACAATTTATTTTTTTTGAAGAAGAAGAAGATTAGCCCTGAGCTAACATCTGCTGCCAGTCCTCCTCTTTTTGGTGAGGAAGACTGGCCCTGAGCTAACATCTGTGCCCATCTTCCTCTGCTTTTTTTTTTATATGTGGGACACCTGCCACAGCATGGTTTGCCAAGTGGTGGCATGTCCGCACCCGGGATCTGTGCCGGCAAACCTTGGGCTGCCAAAGTGGAACGTGTTAACTTAACGGCTGCACCACCGGGCCGGTCCCCTAGTACACAATTTTTAATGCACTGCCATGCTTTAGGTTTTTTTGTATTCAGAATCAACTTCACAAAAAATTATTCTGTTACTCTGTGAATATACAGACATATTTGTACAATTTGACAACGATAACTTTGTTTTCCATAGGTAGAATATCGCAGCTTGTTTTGATGCAATCATGCATTGTGTGTATACTATAACTAATTCTGACTACTTCTGCCCCACAGGTTCTTGATTTAATAAGACCACTTTACATTCAGTGTGGAACTTTTTCACTGAGTTTACAGTAGCATTAATAATAATGTCAGGTGTTTCACCTTCAAAAATCAAATGATTATTAAGGTTACCTGATATTCTGTTTGAAGCATGTGGTTGACATTGATATAAAACTGGCATCGTTAGCAGTTGTAAGGTTCTTCTATTAATAGAACCAACATGTAAACAGCTATTGCTTTGTCTTTCATTTGTGCATTACAAACCTTAAAATGGAAAAATGAGAGAAATTAACATAGTAGAGGGACTACCAGTTGCTGTAAGAGAAAAGTCCTTTTCCACGGTTATATGTAGCTCCGCCTGCCGCTGCAGCCTTGCTTTTGGACATGGTCTTCTTAAAAGAATGACTCACTGTTGAAGAATATGCTGGTACTTCATTGGCAGATCTGAGAGTTATAATTTTCATATGCTCTGAGTTGGCACTATGGATGGTTGATGTTGAAAAACATTTTGTACAAGTTACAAATTCATCAGCTTTCTGAGAAAATGGAGATGTATTACTTAATTTGTTTTTCATTAAACACACACTGTATTTAATCTCATTGCTGCCTGGAGAGTTTCTCAAAAAAGTAAGCATTGCTGGGGCTGGCCCCGTGGCCAAGTAGTTAAGTTCGCGCGCTCCACTGCAGGCGGCCCAGTGTTTCGTTGGTTCGAATCCTGGGCGTGGACATGGCACTGCTCATCAAACCACGCTGAGGCAGCGTCCCACATGCCACAACTAGAAGGACGCACAACGAAGAATATGCAACTATGTACTGGGGAGCTTTGGGGAGAGAAAGGAAAAAAATAAAATCTTTAAAAAAAAAAAAGTAAGCATTACTCCCCCTCCAAAAAAAACCCTGTAAATTTATATCAAAAGTTGCCAAATTCAGCCCACTGCCTGTTTTTGTTAGACCTGTAAGCTAAAATTGTTTTACATTTTTAAAGGGTTGGTAACAATATTTTGAGACATGAAAATTATATGAAATTTAGATTTCGGGGTCAATGAACAAAGTTGCCTTGGAACACGGTCAGGCCCAGTCATTTACTGGCTACTCTGGCTGCTTTCCCCAGTAAAAGCAGAGTGAAATTGCAACAGAGACTGTACGGCCCACAACTCCTAAAACATTTACTATAGCCCTTCACGGAAAACACATGCAACTCCTGATTTAGACCATTCAGTAGATGAGAAAAAACACCGCCAAGAGTGTTGGGACTGCTCTCTCATTCTTTCTCCTACGGGACTGGCTCATCTCTGCTTTCCCGCACGTGTTCACGCACCTGGAGTTTCCCATGGACATGGCTGACCAGTTTCTTGACAGGCTCATACATGTCACAGGCCAAGGCACCAGCCACCTGCTTGATGCTTGCTGAGCATCTCATACCTCTCCCGCCACCGAGACTGGAAGGAGTTAGCTGTGCCTAGCTACTGTATCAGCAAGCGCTTGCGTGCGAGTACTAGAATGGGAGGCGCTGCTCACATTTCACCTGGAAAAGATGGGAGAAGAGTGATGGGTTATCTTTGTCATCTCCTAAAGTCACTGTGTAGCCCACACACCATTAGATGAGATGGTAGTAGATGCTACAAATGCAAAGTGAAGTCCTAGCCACCAAACCCACTCTGGCGTCTTAGTTTAAGGCAGCTATTGACAATAATAGTACTAATGATGATAATAACACTATTGATGATGATAATACTATTAGTGGTGATGATATAGTCATGCGTCACTTAATGATGGGGATATGTTCTGAGAAACACGTCGTTAGAGGATTTCATCATTGTGCGAACATCACAGAGTGTACTTACACAAATCTACATGGTGTGGCCTATTACACACCTAGGCTATATGGTGCTAATTTTATGGGACCACCGTCTTATATGCAGTCCACCGTTGACCACAGCTTCGTTATGCAGAGCATGACTACCGTTGATGATAATTCTATTGGTGATGATAATACTTTGTTTAAAAATGAAAATCCAGGATAATTACTAAACTAATTAAAAGAGCAGGTTAGAGGCCAGCCTGGTGGCACAGCAGTTGAGTTCGCATGCTCTGCTTTGGCAGCCTGGGGTTTGCCAGTTTGGATCCTGGGTGCGGACCCACGCACTGCTCATCAAGCCATGCTGTGGCAGGCATGCCACATATAGAGCAGAGGAAGATGGGCATGGATGTTAGCTCAGGGCCAGTCTTCTCGGCAAAAAGAGTAGGATTGGCAGCAGATGTTAACTCAGGGCTAATCTTCCTCAAAAAAAATTAAAAAAAAAAAAAAAAACAGGTTAAACTGGTATTATCCCGGATAAACCCACCTCTAACGTTGTACGTGATCACCCATGCAAGACACTCCCTCCCAGCTCCTCATCTGCCTTTCTCTGCTTCTGCTCCAGCCCAGTGGCCTCCTCATTCCTCCATTAGACACCCACAGTTTAGACACCCCTCATTTCCCTCACATGTCTTTGTTCACATGTCCCCCTTCTCAGAGAAAAACACACCCTCCCAAGCTACTTTTTGGGTGATAGAAACGTTTGTGCCCTGATTTTGGAGGTGGTTTCACAAGTGTATACATCTCACAAAACTGATTGAATTGTACACTTCAAATGGGTGCAGTTTGTATTATTATATTTAAACTTCAATAAAGTTTTTTTTTAAATGGACTGCAGATGGGGGCTGGCCCCGTGGCCGAGTGGTTAAGTTCGCGCGCTCCGCTGCAGGCGGCCCAGTGTTTCGTCGGTTCGAATCCTGGGCGCGGACATGGCACTGCTCGTCAGACCACGCTGAGGCAGCGTCCCACATGCCACAACTAGAGGAACCCACAACGAAGAATACACAACTATGTACCGGGGGGCTTTGGGGAGTAAAAGGAAAAAATAAAAAAATAATAAAAAAAATCTTTAAAAAAAAAATAAATAAATAAATAAATAAATGGACTGCAGATGATCTAATAAAAATGTGTGTCTGGTTATGATTTTATATGTCAGATTAAAATATATGCCCATTTGAAAAGTCTTATGACAATAAAAGAAAATGAACATCGATCTTCTGAGTATGGAGCATTTTTATCAGTCAGCAAAATTTTAGCTTAGTAGTTCTTGAGAGAATATGGTGTTCTGTTTCTCATAACTTAATTGTCAAATTAATTTTAGAAGGAGGAACAATTTATAAATTTCCATTTGTTCATAATTTGTTTTGTTTGCACGTCTTTATCTTTGAAGATATTTTTATGTTTTAAAGAGTTTTAAGGCAGTTTTGTGATGTAAGTATTTAGAGAAAAATGTTTAATCCATGTAGCTAATTTCTAGGTGGTTTTGTACATTCATGGGTTAAATATGGAGATGACCTGTTTAGAGCCATGAAATAGGTCCTGTTTGGTCTCTCAAAATCAAATTGCGTAGATCTTATTTCTCCTCCTAGCTTGTCTTAGGCATGTCGTTCATCCACAGACATGACTGGTTTCTGACTCTGGAATCGATGGTGCTCTGCCGTGTTTTGGTTTGAACTGGGACGTTCATATTCTGTGGGCTTCGTTGTGGAGTCTTGCCTGCACCCAGTGAACTACACCAGCTGCCAAAGTGTAGTTTGTCTTATTCCACAAATACTACCCCTGGTGCTGACTGCTTGCTTTTCTGCCCCAGGGGACCATCAGCGTTGGCATTGATGCCACTGACCTTTTTGATCGCTATGAGGAGGAGTATGAAGATGTGTCCGGAAGTGGCTTTCCACAGATTGAAATTAACAAGATGCACATATCCCAGTCCATTGAGGTAAAGTGCACAGACGCCTCCCCAGTTGTGGAGGGGTTCGGGTTAACGAGGCGCAGCACACCAAGCAGCTGGAATGAGGGAATCTGCTAAGGGTTGTCTTCATCTTTATTTATGAAAAGATGCAAATAGGCACTTAAAAATAAAAGCTCTGATCCCAACCTTGTTTTTTACTGCTTTGCCAACATGTTAGCAGCATGAGTGCTGGGGGCCAAGGGGGCTTAGCTACCAAGGTCTCAGGGCTCTCCAGTCAGAAAGTGTTAATGGGCTCAGAGAAGTGAAAGCCCAAGGTTATGGTGATTTTAGCAGAGACAGCAGACCTCTGTGAGTAATTCTAAGAACCAGTCTTAGTTTTAAGGCACATTCTCTTGTGTGCTGAAAACACAAGGTTTACCTGAGCCCTGGGGTCACTTAAATGTCATCTTTCTGCCCACTATTTGGATGTGGTGTCAGGCCACTCTCCTGAGGGGTACAGAGGTCTCTACCTCCTCAACTCATTTATTTATTCTCAAGTGTATCAACCTAGAACATGAAGTCCTAACTCAGGAAATTGCCCCCTCTTGGAGCTACCAGAGTCAGTCAGTATGGCCATGGGAGGGTTCTTCAGTCCCTAATGCTGGTGGTGGCGCGCAAGGATTGCAGAGCCCAGGTGTCCAGAAGTGGGAAGGCACATAGTGAAGTCATTGCAATCTGATGCCCTTGGTACACTAAGAACTAGAGGGTGGCCCTGTGTTTCCCCTGTTTTTTTTTAAATTTGCCCATTAAAGCTTTTGCAAAAGATTACCTTAGTGGCCACATGCAGTTCACATGGCAAAGTGAGAGAGAAGTGAAGCTGTTGCGGTAATTCTGTGTCCCTACACACTTGAACTGTGGAGTCACCTGCGCTTTTGGCCTTGCACTTATAATGTATTCATCAGGCTGCTATCTCTGGCACTTCCTATTGCTTTGATTGATTTATAATCAGCAAATATCACTTCCTAGGCACCCTTGACAGCTACAGACACAGCCATCCTCTCTGGAAGCCTCTCAACGCAGAATGGGAATGGAGGGGGTTCCATTAACTTTGCACTCAGACGAGTCACTTCTGCAAAGGGGTGGGGAGAGGTAAGAATGTCGACTGGGTGGATCGTGTTGTCCATTGCAAAGCCTTATTTCGAACATTTACGCTCTAAAAGCTAACCATCAAAATGACCTGGGTTGGTCACATCCTTGTGTAACAGGGAACCAGATGTCAAAATTCCATAGGTTGACTGTCCCCAGGAGGAAAATATGTTTCATAGCTGAGAAGGAATTCTCCCAGTCTGCTTAACAGGTCAAAGTTTAGGACAGAACAACCAGATTTTGCTTGAAATTCCAAGGTCCAGAAATCCAACCTGTAGAGACTCTTTCTTCCCTTTAAGCAAAAATCTGTGGGCTCTTACTTTCTTTTCCTACACAATTGGGAAGGCAGGTGCCTCTGTCTCAGTGCTCTGGTCCACTGATTGGTAGTCATTTAACAGCCAGTTCTGCGAGCAAATTGGGCTGCACCAAATTAACTTTGAAGCGTTGCCTTGAAAGTCACCCAGACTAGTAAATGAGGCAGCCAGAACCGGCAGGACTTCCAAGGCCATGAGTGCGGAACTGCTGACGGGCTTAATATCAGACCCCTGAGAACCATCTCCAGGCGCCTGTGAGACCTGCGGACAGTGAAGCAGAGCAGAATGAAAATGCCAAGTGGGCACTGCGGGGGAGGGGAGGGCTCACGCCTGCCTGCAGCAGGCGCTCTGTCGATGGGCACGGCTGCTCTGCCACAGGGAGGAGCACGGAGCGCCAGTCTCCTCTTCGGACTTGAGCTAGGGAGATGAGGATCAGATGCGAGTGATGTTTTATTTGAAGGGGTCCTTTTTGAAACATGCCTCATTGAAATCTCCCTTTGCATCCGTGGAGACAGTCATCTCCATTGGGCAAAGGTTAAGATGAGACATTAAGAATCTTCCAGCCTCTACTTTTAGAGCCCTGGCCAGGACTCATGGCACTGAGTTAAATGAAGGGATTATAACCAGAGGTCCTTACCTGAGGCTGGGTTGCTGCTGTGAGATAAAACGCCATTAATCCTTTTTCTTTTTCTTTTTTGAACAGTTAGAATTTGGAGCTGGGGATCTGCAGGGGCCTTTATTTGGTCTAAAGCTGTTCCGTAATCTCACACCAAGATGGTAAATATAAAGAGAGAAACCTTCTTTGATGGTCTTTGTGGATTTAGGAGACCAGAACCTGTGTATTCTTTTTGTCAAGGTTATCTGGAGTTACCTTGTCTGTCCTCCAGGGTCACTGGGGGCAGACCCTGCACCGCTGGCGTGGAGCCTGGGCAGCGTGCCTGTTGCCCATAGCACTGGCTTGGGGGTTCTGCTTGTCCCAGCCCTGCGCCAGGCTTCCGCCCTGTGGCACGCAGTTTCCTCCTTTGTGGGGATGAGGCTCTTTATCTGCCTGGTCACCGTGGGCTGTGAGGACCCCTAGAGACTGGAAGGAAAGCACCTTTAGGGAAGTTGGTCAGCAGTCTGAAATATTCATGAACTTGTGGATCATTTCTTTGTCCCAGAGAATGTGTGTTAAGTTCTGAAAAGGTGCGTTATTAAGCAGTGAGGCAGCTTGTGAGACCACCTAGTTATCAGACAGATTTATAGATGCCAGAGCTTTAAATTCCCACCAGCCTCTGCTCTCCTTCATCTTTGCTGTGTCAGTGATGTCACACTCCTGGAACTGCACCTCGCTGTCCCTTCTAGAACAACAGTGGTGTCCTTCCTTCCCATTTGAGGGGTATCTGTGTGAGCTCAGGTAAAAGAATTAGGTGGAAGGTAAAATAAAACCTCTTTCCTCTGGGGGATGACATATAGCCAAGGGAGATCTGAAATGGAGTATATGTGTGAAAATAAAGGTGCTGCCCTTCCACTTGGATGTGTGTCTGCCAGCTTGCCAGGTTCTGCGGAGTCAGACCACTCCCGCCCTCTGGTCTGACAGTGAAGGCAAGTTCATAGGTTGGTTGACATGCGGAGAGTAGCGAAGTGTTTTGAGAGGGGGCGTGGCATCTGGGACGGGTGAAGATGGAGCTTGTGAAGTTGAGCCAGCCTGAGTAGAGGCCCAGAAGCAGTGTTTCCAGGCAGGGAACACGGCGTAGAGAGGTACTCGAGACTCCCTGGTGTTGGTTAGAACGCGCCTTCCCAGGCCTCTGCCCTGGGCTTTGGATTCACTGCATCTGGGAGGGGACAAGGATTTATCTTTTTAACCAGAACTGCAGGTGAACAGTATACATACATGTCAGCATTGTTCTAACCCTGTCTGCTTAGGGTTGTCACCTCTGGGACCGACTAAAAGCAGATTCCTGCCCCCGCCCCAGACTGACTGAATCGGGTCCTCTGAGGGAGAGGACTGGGAATCCGTGGTTTTATCAAGCATTCTGGGTCACTCTTAAGATTGGGCAAGTTTAGGAGACACTTCATTGAGGAGACTCTGTCGGCCATTTTGTTCTGGTTGAGCCTCAAGGCGCCCGGCCATTGGAGGCCACCTGAGTCTAGGGCTGGCTGGTTTTCAGCTTTTGCAGGTTTGGAATTTGAATTTTGTCATAGTACCCAGAGTATCAGACTTGAGAACAGATTTATAAGCAAGGATGCCATTTTGTTAATGTTCAGTGAGTGTCTGCTCTTCAGGGAACCCTGATCCTAGGGTCCAGTTATTTATGAGTCCAAATCAGAGGGTAGTCGGTGAGTGTGGAATCAGCCCCAAGAAAGGCAGGCAGCCTGTGGAGTGTTCTCGGTCTCCCAGGGCAGTGCCTGCCTTTCTCATCTCCCGAGAGACTGTCTCTCTCTCTCTCTCTCTAGAACACGCTAGATAAAAATACTAGCTCTTATTACTTTGATTAAACAGGTATCTCACTCTTTATATTTTGATTCTTTTAAATGTCACTCTGTAACTCTTGTCTTGAAGTTCTAGAGGTGACTTTTATCTTTCTCTTCTTCCTGCTTGCCTACCCTCAGCCCAGTGTGGCTAAAGCAGAAAAATGTAGCTGTTGTCCTCTCTGACTCCAGTGTGAGCTAAATGAGAGAAAACATTAGGTGGGACCTGTCGGGAGTAAGGAGTTAATTCTTAGTTCATTTGGCCATGGGAACCTATTGGAAGTTTGTGAGAACAGGAGCGAAAATGATGAGTTATATTTATTATTATTATTTTAATGGCAAAAGTGACACCTCCAGAGCTTAAGAAGGAGAGAAAGAAACTAAACTTAAGCAATCTACTGAATGTTGGGCTGTTTACTAAAGAAGGCCAGCTGTTTGCTCACCTTTAACACTTTGAGTGAAATGGTGTGAATTCTTTGTTATTGAAATGAAATACCCCTTTTTAACCAGAAGATGGGGCTGGCTCCCCTGGAAACAACCTTCAGAGGCCTTTCAGGGGAAATAGTTTACTGTACTAGTTTTGCAAGTAGCTTCAGTCAGTAGCACAGGACCCTGGAGAGACATCAGGATCACATGGGCCGTCTTAAACGTACACTGCTGCCTGGGCCCCCCCCCAGAAGTTCTGACTTAGTTGCTCTGAGGCACGCTCTGGGTGAGTGGTTCCCAAGCTTTGCTGCACAGTTAGAATCACCTGGCGAGCTTTAACCTTCCCGGCCTCTACATCAGAACGCCTGGGGCCAGGAGCCAACTAACGGCATTTTCAGATGAGCCAGGGGATTCCAGCGTGCAGCCAAGTTTGGGGACCTCCCCATGTGATTCTAAACTGCAGCGGGATTGGATCTGTCGGCTTAGGAACGCAGACACTGAGGTGCCTCTTTGGTTGTAGCTGAAGTTAGAATGAGCTGGCGTGGGCAGTGCAGATGAGCAGGGAGGATTGCTGGAGAGATTGCACCCTGTCACCCTCCCTCTGTCTCTCATGATGGAGGCTTGGTCACCTGCTTTCCTTGCCGGGAGCTGGCCCAGGGGTTAATGGAAGTGATAGTGAGCAGGGTCTTAGCCTGGCGGAGAGGAAGGGGCCAAGAACAGCTGAGAGCCACGTGTCACCCAGGACTCTTTCTGTCTGTGCGTCCCCTCAGCTTTGTGACGACAAACTGTGCCCTGCAGTTTTCGTCCCGTGGAATCCGGCCCGGCCTTACCACTGTCCTGGCCCGGAACCTGGACAAGAACACCGTGGGCTACCTGCAGTGGCGGTGGGGTATCCAGTCGGCCATGAACACTAGCATTGTCCGGGACACCAAAACCAGCCACTTCACTGTGGCCCTTCAGGTGAGGGCAGAGCTCGCACAGGACCCACTCCTGCTGCCGTCTCTATGTGTCCCCTGTGGCCTTCACCCTGTTCCCCTTGCCCGAATCTGAGCACCTGTGGGGGTCCTGAGGGGCAGAGTTCACTCACTCACGCTCAGAGTGTTGAAATACTGTTGTTCTCAGGCTCCCAGAATAGCTGTGTTCCACTTATCTGTAAAAATGTGCCCTTTTTTCACATCTTCTGGTGAGAGAAGCCCAACAAATCAGGGTGGGAGAGAGCCCTTGTTGATAAGCGACCCCGAAGCATGCTCATGCACTCAAATGCCACTGTGGCCGGGCAGGGACACGGGGAGGGGCCATCGCTCAAACGGCAGCTGCTCTGTAGCTCTCACCAGCTGCTGCCATGTGAGAATGCAGGCTCGGTGTTGCAGTGTCTTTTATTTTTCATGAGAAGTCAGAAAACTGGGTTTTTATGTGAAACCTCCCAGTTTTAAAATCTTGGCTACTGGTAAATTCTCACACAATTTGTGCAGCTGCCATATGGTGGCCCCTGCCTGAGAGGCCTGCCTGGGGTAGGTGCTCAGTGCAAGGGCATACTCACCTTACCACAAAGTCTTGGCCAGCAGCCATGCCTTCTTTTTCCCCTCTGTCTTCTCAGCTTGGAATCCCTCACTCCTTTGCACTGATCAGCTATCAGCACAAATTCCAGGATGATGATCAGACTCGCGTGAAAGGATCCCTTAAGTAAGTTCTGGCCTGGCTGACGCGAAAGCATGCCTGGTCTGTGTGGGGGTTTCTGATGGTGGAGCCCATGGGTGTAAGATGCCTGCTCGTGTTGATCTCTCGTGAGATCACTTGAGCGCCCCCTATTGCGAGGCAATGGGACCTACCACTATGCATTCCCCGTCCTTGAGGGACTCGGAGTCTAATGGAAGAGCTGGACTGAGGTTGCCAGTCAGCCCCTGGGGGGGTGGGGAGGGCAAGGGAAGGATGGGATGGGGGACCTAGCCTTTGTTCTGAGTGACAGTAGCCTGTGGTGAACGGGAGGAGTCGGGAGCTAAGGGGCCCTTGCTTGCTCACCGCCATCTGCTCCTGCAGGGCAGGCTTCTTCGGGACGGTGGTGGAGTACGGGGCAGAGAGGAAAATCTCCAGGCACAGCGTTCTAGGCGCAGCCGTCAGCATTGGAGTCCCACAGGGCGTTTCTCTCAAAGTCAAGTAAGTTGAACTGGATATTTCTGGCCAAGGATTATCTGGCAACTTGTAACTCAGCGGGGCATCGCCTAAGTTAAAGATGAATAGACTTCGCTCTGAAATTTTGTTCTTAAAGATGCAGTTGCTTCTGTCTTTCATCTGTAAGCAAATGTCAAGGAGTTCATTAGCCCAACATTCAGGTAGTGAGGTCTGAGTCTCTGCGTTTAGAGAACTTCCATCTGCTCTACCAGCCCGTCTTCCACCCTGCCTGCGTCCCTTAACTACCCTCTGCCTTCCCTGATGGCCCCGCATGCCCGCTCACCGACAGTGCTCCGGCAGTTTGCACACACACAGTGTCATCATCAGCGCATCTGCTCTGAATTGCTGCAGGATCCTGACTGATCCTGCAGCCCCTGTAACACTGCTCTCCAAACAGGCAGTCTTCTGACAGTGTAAGTCAGCGTCTCTCACCCTTCTGAAAACCCTCAGTGACTCCCTCAATTCAGGGCAAAAGCCAGACTCCCTCAGTGCCCTCCACGATCTAGCCTTCTCACCCCCTCTTCCCCGCTCCGCCCTGTGCTCCCTCCACTCTGGCCACACTGGCCTCCGAGCTGCTCCTCGAACACACCAAGCCCACTTCTGCTTCCAGACTCAGCATTTGCTGTTCTCAGTCCCCAGGTAACTACGGGGCTGGTTCCTTCGTTTCCCTCAGGTCTGTTCAAATGTCAGCCAGTTGCCGAAACCATCCCTCCTCCCCCTGCGTAAAACAGCAACCCCTCACCTTGCCCCAGGCCTTCCCTTTCTCCTTTACTCTGTTTATTATTCTGCTTTGCACCCATCTCCGTCTGCTCTTCATCAGAAGCTCTTTAACTTAACATTTTATTCTTTCTATACTACTAGAACCTGGAACACAGCCTGGCGCTTAAGAACTCAGTGAGTGAGCGAGAGAGAGAAAGAGGAAGCAGATGCCATCTCAGTGTTGGAGATGAGAACCGAACTAGGTTATCAAGATCAGAGCTGGCATCAGGCATCTCTCCTGTCAGATAACATTTGAGAATACTTGAGATTTAATAAAGAGCATACAGAGAGCTATCAGATTTTCTGCATTCTAATCCCTTTTTTTTCCACCCAAATTGGGACCACTAATGAGGCACCGTTCTCTGTGATTCAGCCTTTATTTTTAAACACTTCTCCTATGCAGATGTTGCATGATATAATCTGAATTGAATTCTAATCCAAAGAATGCCACTCTGCCTCCTTGGAAAGAGAGACACTCATTTCAGCTGAGTTTCCTGTGTAATAGGCTGAATTGTCCAAATTGTATTGGTATATAAAGCAAACTTTTGCCAGAAGGCACCAGAGTTCAGCGATAGTAAATGATCTTACTTTGCTAGCCTTTCTCTTATATTCTGTTTATTTGATGAGTCACAGCAATTTTTTTTTCCTTTTTTTGGAAGATTAGCCCTGAGCTAACTGCTGCCAATCCTCCTCTTTTTGCTGAAGAAGCCTGGCCCTGAGCTAACATCTGTGCCCATCTTCCTCTGTATGTGGGACGCCTACCACAGCATGGCTTGCCAAGCGGTGCCATGTCCCCACCCGGGATCTGAACTGGTGAACCCTGGGCCGCTGAAGCGGAACGTGCGCACTTAACCACTGCGCCGCCAGGCCGGCCCATAGTCACAGCAATTTTTGAATGTTAAACCAACCTTTCATTCCCGAGGAAAATTCCACTTGATCATGACATGTAATACTTTTTATATATTTTTTAAAATTTGTATACTTTTTAAAATATTTTTTTGTATTTTATACTTTTTTACTTTTCATTTATATACATTTAATACTTTTTTATATATTGCTTGATTTGATTTGCTAATAACTTATTAAGGATTTCTGCATCTATGCTTATAAGGGATGCTGGTCTATAATTTCCTTTTTTACTATGTATTTTTCAGGCTTTGGAATGATAAAATAAGTTAGGAAATGTTCCTTCCTCCTCTCTTTTTGGAAAAAATTTGTGTAAGATTAGTATTATTTCATCCTTGTTTTATAGAATTCACCAGTGAAATCAGCTGAGCCTGAATTTTCTTTGTAGGAAGGTTTTTGATAATGAATTCAATTTCTTTTGTAAATTCTTTTCCATTTTTTTGTTTCATCTTATGTCAACTTTGTTAATTTGTTTTTTTCAAGGAAGTTGTCCATTTCATCTAAGTATTGGATTTTTTAGCATAAACTTATTTACCGTATCCTGTTATCCTTTTAACATCTATAGTCTCTGTCGATGCTCTCTGCCTTCGTTCCTAATGTTGGCAATTTGTGTTCTTGCTACCTTTTTCTTAATTAGTCTGGCTAGGGTACTTAACATTTCGAAGAAGCCGCTTTTGGCTTTGTTAACTTTCTCTATTGTTTTTCTGTTTTCTAGTTCATTGATTTCTGATCTTTAATATTTCCTTCTTTCTACTTATTTTGGTTTTACTTTGCTTCTCTTTCTAGCTTTTTAAGTTCAGACTTTAGTTTATTAATTTGAGACCCTTTTTCTTTTCTAATGTAAACATGTAAGGCTGTAGATCTCCCTTTAAACACTGCTTTACTTCATCCCACAAATTTTGATATGTTGTATTATCATTATCATTCAGTTCAAACTATTTTCTCATTTCACTTTTAGAAATGTATTGCTTAATTTCCAAATATTTGGGTTTTTCTAAATGTCTGTTTATTGTTTTCTAATTTAATTTCATTTTGGTCAAAGAACATATTCTGTATGATTCCAGTCGTTTTAAATATATTGAGCCGTCTTTTGTGGCCCCACATCGATCTTGGTGAATGTATCATGTGCACTTGAAAAGAATGTGTATTCCGGGGGCTGGCCCCGTGGCCGAGTGGTTAAGTTCGCGCGCTCCGCTGCAGGCGGCCCAGTGTTTCGTTAGTTCGAATCCTGGGCGCGGACATGGCACTCCTCATCAGACCACGCTGAGGCAGTGTCCCACATGCCACAACTAGAAGAACCCACAACGAAGAAGACACAACTATGTACCGGGGGGCTTTGGGGAGAAAAAAAAAAAAAAGAATGTGTATTCCACAGTTGAGAAATGAGGATTAAAAATCTCCAGCTGGCCTGATCGCACAGTGGTTAAGTTCGCACGTTTCGCTTCAGCGGCCCAGGGTTCACCAGTTCAGATCCCAGGTGCGGACCTGCACACCATTTGTCAAGCCGTGCTGTGGCAGGCTTTCCACATATAAAGTGGAGGAAGATGGGCACAGATGTGAGCTCAGGGCCAGTCTTCCTCAGCAAAAAGAGGAGGATTGGCAGCAGATGTTAGCTCAGGGCTAATCTTCCTCAAAGAAACAAAAAAAATCTCCAGCTATGGCTGTGCAATTCTCTATTTCTTCCTTTGTCAATTTTTGCTTCATTTTTTAAAAAATTTGTATTTTATTTATTTATATTTTTTGATGAGGAAGATTGTCCCTGAGCTAACATCTATGCCAGTCTTCCCCCATCTTGTATGTGGGACGCTGCCAAAGCATGGTTTGATGACCAGTGTGTAGGTCCCACCTGGGATCTGAACCCATGAATCCCAGGCTGCCGAAGCAGAGTGTGTGACCTTAACCACTATGCCACCAGGCTGGCTCCCGTTTTTTTCTTTTTATTGATAGCAATACTCTTTGTCTTGAAGTCTGTCTGTTATTAATATAGCTACTCTAGCCTTCTTATGTTTATGTAGTTTATCTTTTTCTGTCCATTTATATGTAGCCTATCTCTGTGTTTCTATTTAAACTGTCTCTCATAGACAACATACAGTTGGATCTTGCTTTTCCATTCTTATGATGCATGCATACAGTTTCTTGCTTTTTACTTGGAGTGTTTAGTCCATTCACATTTAAAGTATTTATTGGTATGGTTGCATTTAGGCCTGCTGTTTTATTATTGGTTTTCTATTCTTCTGATTTTTTGGTCATCTACCCATCCTCTTCTGCCTTCTCTTATATTAATTCTTTTTAGCATTCCATTTTAATTTGTCTGTTGACTTTTTCGCTATACTTCTTTGCATTTTTTTTCAGTGGTTGCTCTAGAGATTACAACACACATTCTTAACCTTTCATCATCTATTTAGGCTTAATATTGTACCACTTCATGTAAAATGAAAGAACCTCAGGAATATCTAGACCCAGTTTCCCCTCACCGTGTCCTTTATGCTGTAGTTGTCATGATTTATTACATCTGCATATGTTATAATCCCCACAAGTGTTATAATTTCAGCTTTAAATTGTCATGTTAAAGAACTTAAGGAGAGAAAAGTCTGTAGTTACTCACTTTTTTTTTTTTAAACCTTTTCCAAGGTTCCTTATTCCTAAAAATCCTGAATTCCTTTCTGGTATTGGTTTCTTTGGCCTAAAAACTTTCATATGGTGTAGGTCTGCTAGTGAAGACCTCTTAGTATTCTTTATCAAGAAAATGTCTTTATTTTTCCTTTATTCTGCTCTTATATTGTATTAGTTTATTTTATCTATATGCGTTATTTTATTTCTATTTTATATTAACCAAAAGTATTTCAGTTATGGGCCTTCCTGCTCCAGAACTAAGCTGCTGTCATTGCTGTAATTTTTAAATTCAGGTCTATTAAAGTAAAATTTATTGGTTTTTTTGGGGTTTTTTCTTTGTTTTTGTTTTTGTTTTTTTGAGGAAGATTAGCGTGATTCGTATTTCCCTAAATGTCTAAGATGTTGCAGCTTTTCATGTGCTTATTTGCCATCCATATCCTTTTTTTAGTGAAGTCTTTATTCAAATCTTTTGTCTGCTTTGTTATTGGGTTGTTTGATTTCTTTTGAGTTTTGAGTGTTCTTGATCAATTCTGGAGTTGTTTTTATTACTGAAGGATATTGCCCCTGGATGTAGAATTCAAGGTTCACCGGATTTTTGTTTCAGCACTCTAATGATGATCATCTTCTGTCTTCCGGCCTCCATTGTTTCTGATGACAAGTCAGTGGTCATTGGAATCATTATCCCCCTGCATGTAATGTAATGTGTCATCGTCGTCGTCGTCTTCTTCTTCTTTTTTTTTTTTTTTTTTTTGCTGAGGAAGATTTGCCCTGAGCTAAGATCCATTGCCAATCTTTTTTTATTTTTTATATGAGCCACCACCACAGCATGCCTGCTAACAGACAAGTGGTGTAGGTCCGTGCCACGGATCCAAACCCGGGCCACCAAAGTGGAGCACGCTCAACTTAACCACTAGGCCACCAGGGCTGGCCCTTTTTTTTTCAGTGGTTTAACTGCAGTGTACCTACATTTGGTTTTTGTTGTATTTGTGCTGCTTGGGGTTTGCTAAACTTGCATGTGTATATTTTTATTCTACATCAAATTTGGGACTTTTGGGGCATTAATTCTTCAAGTAAATATTTGTTACTGCCCCATTCTCTCCTCTCTGGGGCTCTAATTACTCATATGCGAAACCTCTCGATGTTGTCCCACAGGCTTTTGAGGCTCTGCCCATTTGTCTTTGGTTCTTTTTCTCTTTTTTCTTCATATTGGATAATTTCTGTTGATCTGTCTACAAGTTCGAACCCTTCTCCCATCTCCAATCTGCTCTTAAGCCCATCCAATGAATATTGTGTCTTTGAGCGTAGTTGAAATAGCTGCTTTAAAATCCTTACCTGCTCGTTCCCACATCTGAGTCACTGGCGTGGGTCTCTGTTCCTTCCTCCTCTCTTGTTGTATCTAGATATGTAGAGTAGTTTGTATTGGATCCTGGGTATTGTAAATAATACATTGTAGAGACTCTATCTTCTGTTATGTTTCTCACAGAAGTGTTGACTTTCCCTTTTAGAAGGTAATTTAGAGGTTAAACAGACTCATCTGTGTGGCAGCAGCCTAAACACAGCACAATTATTTTCCCCTTCGCTAGGCCATTGACAGATGAGGGATCTACTGGAGGTCTGTGCCACATTTATACACAGAACTTGGAGCTCTCCATCTCTGACTTTCATTTTTGGCGACCCCCTGTTTCCCAGCTGCTGTGATTGCCCCAAACTCTAAGCTCGGGCTCTTTGATCTAGTAGGGCTGCAGATTTCTTTGCAGTTTTAGTCATCCATGTGGTACAGACTGAAACTTGCCCCCAGGCTAAAAGCTGTTAAAAAACAAAAACAAGTGTGCTGGGGGGACCATAGCTGGTGTACTAAATTAATGCTGTATAGATTATGACCTGCCAAATGAGGAGACACAAGCCATCCACATGGGGTCAGCAGGTAGCTCCCTCTTTGGGGAAGTGAAACCCATGGAGTCATTTTGATTTTGTGTGTGTGTGAGGAAGATTGGCCCTGAGCTAACATCTGTTGCCAGTCTTCTTTTTGCTTGAGCAAGATTGTTGCTGAGCTAACGTCTGTGCCAGTCTTCCTCTATTTTATGTGGGATGCTGCCACAGCGTGGCTTGACAAGTGATGCTAGGTCTGTGACCAGAAACTGAACCTGTGAACCCCAGGCTGCTGGAGCGAGCGCACAAACTTAACCTGCTTTGCCACCAGGCTGACCCCCAGGGGTTGTCTTGATTGAGGGCGCAGTTTGAATACGCTCACACAAAGGAGGTAGAGTCACAAGATGTATTACTTACAGATCCCAGACGTCGGGGGTGGGCAGTGAGCCGGGGGAAGAGCAGTCGGGAGCGAGTGAGCAGGAGGTAGAGAGCAGGGTAGCAAGCACCTGTTGCTTGTAAGGTGGTTGGGGCGGAGGTCGCTAGCAGTTTGCAGGCTCAACTCTTAAGTGGTTATTTTAAAAGGGGCCCCAGGAAAAGCAAAGCAGGAACTTATGGTGAGAATCCTAAGCTCAGGTTCTTATCTAAATGTCCAGACTCTGTGTGAGCAGAGTTGTGATAGTGTGAAACGTCGAGGCAGCAACTCAGAAAAACAACAGGAAACTCACCAGTGCCATTCCAGTCTTCTGAATTTCAGCCCTCCTTTTGTACGCTTGCCTTTGGTTGCTGTCCAGGACTTGAAGGTCTTTGTTCTATGTGGTGCAGACTTCACTGCTATCTGTGGGGTGATTGGTCCAGTGGGAGCTACTCAGCCATACTGGAAGCAGAACCTCCTTATTGCCTAACTTTGGAGATCTTCACACACTTCTTTCAAACAGATAAATTGAGGCCTGAGATAGGACTCTGTCTCGACAACAGCTGGAGGAGTGTCCGCTCCTGTCTTCTAAGGCCACATTTGCTCTGGTCAAGCGTTAGTCTGTTGTTTTGCCCTTGAGGTTAGCAGGTGGTGGGACCTTTCTTCTGTCACGTACATCAAATCCAGCAGCTAAACTGTGGAACAGGGAACAGCAAAGAGGAATGGATTATGAAAGAAGTAGACTTCAGGGTTCCTTCTCACTGGTCTTTTGTCTTCTGCGAGGTTCCCTTCCTGTGGCTGAGACCCACATTACCCTTCCCTGGAAACCTGACTCATCTTGGCTGTTTGGTTTTTTTCTTTTCAGGTTAAACAGGGCCAGTCAGACTTACTTCTTCCCTATTCATCTGACGGATCAGCTTCTTCCCAGCGCTGTGTTCTATGCCACCGTGGGGCCTCTCGTGGTCTACTTTGCCATGCATCGTCTGATCATCAAACCATACCTCAGGGCTCAAAAGGAGAAGTGAGTGTAAAACGTGTCACGGGCATGTCCCTAAACACCTCTGTGCCTCAGTTTCCTTATCTTTAAAATGGAGATGATAATAATAGAAGCTACCCCATAGGGTTATAGAAAAATTAAATTAATACATGCAAAGTGCTTAGCATAGCATCTGGTCCAGTAAGTACTCAGTAAATGTTAATATTTATTATCATTGGTGGTAGTCCTACTGTTCCCTTCATCTGTTATCCCTACTTTCAAGAAGGAGTAGAGTGAGTTCACAAAATTGTCAAGACTGTAACCATGACCACAAGAAATAAGAAGTTTTCCTTTTTCTCACTCTGACCATTTCCTTTCCTGGCACTCAGTTCAGGAGGAATGAGTTCTGAGTTCTTACATACAGGGCGTGCATCATATAGTCGTAGAAGTCATAGAAATATAATTTATTTTGCAGTTTCTTATAGATAATCCATTAGGGCATGACATTAAATCTGAGAGGTGGTTTAGATTCGTTGCTTTATAATAATCTAATTGAATAAATCATTGAGCTTAGAAAATCTGGGAGAAAGGAATGAATCTCCTTTTTAGGGCCCCTCTAGACTTTGAATCATTAGAATTCAGGGTCCTAATTTCTCAGGGGCTTGAAGCTTGGCACAAAGAATGTGCTGGGTCAAGTTTTCTGACAGCAGGTACATGCTGCCCCAGAGCCCCTGTGCTTTGCTAAGAGGAAGGTATATTTACGTATCTAAAGTGGTATGCATTATCCCTACCAAGAATGTTAAGGAATCGCCCCAGAAGGTTGGCGGCCCCTCCTCTGCCTCTCGCCTTCTCTGACCGCTCACTCTCCTGAGAGGCCTGTCAGCTGGAGTCTTCTTCCCACAGCAGTGGGCTTCCTGTCCCCTCTGGTGAGGAGGTAGGGAGAGCCATCTAGGACCAAAGGAAAGCTGCACAAGCCTGTGACTAGCAGATTTGCTTGAGATTGTCTTGGAAATATTTGTTGAAGTTCTAGAACTAGGAATGCAGGAGGATCACAGACTGTGTGCTGGGCGCAGGTCCAGCGAGGGGTTCTGTTGCCTCACTGCTGGGTTACAACACACTTGTGTGTGCCTTGTGTTTTTCTCACATAAGGGAGTTGGAGAAGCAAAGGGAAAGCACGGCCACCGACATTCTGCAGAAGAAGCAAGAGGCAGAGGCCGCTGTGAGTGCCGTGTCGCTGCCACCAGACGTGAACAGAGTCCTTGTGCTCTGTGTGAATCGCTGAGAACGTTCCTGCACTGTCGTGCAGAGCTCACACTGCAGTGCCCGCTCCTCTCTTGCCTAGTCCACATTTCGTAAACTGGGGCTGTGGGAAAATACTTCACACTCTGCACATTGGTCTCAAGGGCTGTAGGTGTCAGACTTTTCTTCCCCAACAAGTTCATTGGTCATTTTAGTCTGTACATTGCTTATGGGATGCAGTACTGGGAACTGCAGCCCCTGTCCTAGAGATCAGATACACTTACCCTCAAAAGGCAGAACAAGCTTTATTAAAAAGTGGTGGGTGGGGCTGGCCCCGTGGTGCAGCGGTTAAGTTCGCATGTTCCGCTTCGGCGGCCCGGGGTTTGCCAGTTCGGATCCCGGGTGCAGTTATGGCACCACTTGGCAAGCCATGCTGTGGTAGGCATCCCACATATAAAGTACAGGAAGATGGGCACGGATGCTAGCTCAGGGCTAATCTTCCTCAAAAAGATAAAGGGGGGGGGCGGTATTTTCCTGTTTATCTTCCCTTTAAGTGAATTGTTTTCATGTGACATAGGATAACAGAGCTATCCAGGGTCAGTGACTGTCCCTTCAGGGGAAGGGCTGAAATGCACCCAGGCACATGGCTGTGGCTCTGAACAAAAGGGGCGGAGCCCACTGCGGTCCTGAGGGCGGCCATCCTTGTTCTTTGCAGGTTCGGTTGATGCAGGAATCTGTCCGAAGAATAATCGAGGCAGAAGAGTCCAGAATGGGTGAGAAGGCATGGTCTCTCTTGGGATGGGTGGGCGCTGGGGTTCTCAAAGGAGCACACCGCTCCTGCTGTCCAGCTGCACGGGGGTGCCTGCCGCAGCCCGCCCCTGCTCTGACTGAGCCTATCCTCAGGGCTCATCATCGTCAACGCCTGGTACGGGAAATTTGTCAACGACAAGAGCAAGAAGAGCGAGAAGGTGAAGGTGATTGATGTGACTGTGCCCCTGCAGTGCCTGGTGAAGGACTCAAAGCTCATCCTCACAGAGGCCTCTAAGGTACAGCGCACGTGTGCCCACAGGATTCAGACAGAAGAGGCGCCTGGGGAACAGGGGTGCCTGGCCCCTTGGAATGGCCACTTCGTTGCAGTGGAATCCTTCATGTTGCTGACAGTTGCTGTACCAAGTTATATCCACATTGGAGCTATTTACTTCATCCATTCATCCATCCATCCATGTGCTCAACAAGCATTTATTGAGCACCTACTGTGTGCCCGGTACAGCAGCAGTGCATACTCTGCCTTCACGGAGCTTACATGCTGTTTATTCCTCACCATGCTCCAGAAAGAGTGTGAAGTCGCCTGTAGCACATTAGAGGCTCACACTGGAGCCTGGGGCACGGATGATAAAGGCGAATTAAAATGCAGATTAGTTCGGGCACTGAACTCCACTCCGAGTTCCCTGAGGAAGTCCACGTGGTGGGGCTTCCAGAAGACAGGCAGATTTAGAGTGGGGGATGGGGCCACTATTGAGGGGGAAGTCTAGAACCAAACAGGCAGCTTTTTGGAATTCTCATTTCTTTTTCCTCAAGCTCCAAAGTTTGCCTCTTTCACAGGCAGCTCCCAAGGGCAAGTCAAGGCCCTTCTTCCACACTTCACCTTCAGGTGGCAGCAGACAGTAGTGGTGCCAGGTTTTTCAGGGCTGTCTCAAGTCATCTTTCCAGTAAGCATCTGTGTGTTACAGGCTGGGCTGCCTGGGTTTTATGACCCATGTGTGGGGGAAGAGAAGAACCTGAAAGTGCTTTACCAGTTCCGAGGGGTCCTGCACCAGGTGATGGCGCTGGACAGTGAGGCGCTTAGGATACCAAAGCAGTGTGAGTAGCTGTCCCTTTGCAGTCACATGCCCTGTGCATGGACAGGGAGAGGCCTGCGGCCACTGATGGGGACGGGGACGTCAGGGTGTCGGGCAACAACCGTCTTCCCTCTGTATCCAGCCGGGAGCAGGCAGGCTTGAGAGTCACGACTTGCTCAGAGCCCACAGTTTGTTGCCCACAGGAGGGGGTGTCGGCCCTTTCCCGGGTGGAGTTAGAGTGAGCTCTTTGCTTGGAAACTACAGCGTGGGTGGCTGGGTATGAAGCAGACCCAGCTGCTCCTTTATGTTCTAGAACCAGCTGATTCTCGGCACCTTGTATACTGCTACTCAGCCATAGGCCAGGCAGCCTCTGGTCTGGTGATGGCTGAACCCCTTACGTGGAAAGAGAGTCTAGAAACAGTTGCCTTTTGATACACTGAGTTTGTCTTTTCTTTTACAGCCCACAGGATTGATACAGATGGATAAACTACTTGAGAAATCAGATTAAAAAGAGGCTACAAAAAATCTTTTCCTGGGAGTCTACAAATTTGGAAGCAGGGAAAAAACCCAGACATCAGATCTGTTTATTTTATATTATTCCTATAGAAGGTGGTACCATATAAATTATGTGAAGGGACACACAGGCACCCCGCTCTCCTGGGTGCTGTAGTCAAGACTGAGGCGGCCCCACCTGGACCAGAAGTGCAGCACCGCAGCTCAGCCTGTGTCTGTTTTCCCAAGGATCATGTCCCTGCAGGGAAGGGCCGTGGGCCCCGGACGCCTCCAGGTCCCTCCCCAGGTTCAGGGCACGTGCTGACTGCAGCCCCCAGTAGTTCGTGGTCTGTCTTGAGGCGTTTGTGGAACATCTTGCCCTCAAACACAGGACCGTGAACTGCTTTTCCTGAAATCCACACTGAACGTGGAAAACAACATGGAAAAGGAAGGGAGGAAGGAAGGAGCTCTCCCGAGCAGAGGTCTCCAGAGGAGTGAGCATCTGTTCCATCAGCTTCTGAAAACCACCTTTTCCTGCTGAAATATTACTAAGTGAATCTGGAGAGGATTGTGTGGGTTTATAAATTTGCTTTTTATCTGATAACGAATGGTTTTGGAAATTAGTCCTCCCCCCCGCCCGACTCCAGAACTTCTTGAATCATTCCACTAGCACCTGGTTTGGGTCAGAGTGGTGTAACTCCGGGTCCAGGGCCCATCCCTGTCACTGGTCACTCCCTTCCAGAAGCCACCTGTATCCTTGTGGGAAAAAGCAGATGAGAACCAAGCCATGTCCTTCTCAGCCCGCTCCACACGGCTCAGCCTGACCTGCCCGTGCTGGTCACACTAGAGTGCAGTGTTGGAATGAAGAGGTTCAGGGCAAGAAGGGAGGCTGAGTTGGGGTGAAAGGACCAGGGCGCAGACAGGTGCCAAATCCCAAGCCCAGGAGAGCCGCGCTGGCCTGCGCCTCACTCACTTGTGGCCAGCAGGTGTCGCTGCTGCTCCCCACCTGTCAGGTCCAGCTCCCGCCTCACAGGGGCCTCCTTTCTGGGCGTCTGCTCCCAAGACCCTCTTCTCTCACTTGCCTCTTCTGTGGCTGCAGACTGTTGTAGGAGCCAGGACACTCCTGAACAGCCTGGTCTGTTAACTGGGAAACAGTTACCCAGTGAGCACAGGCCCTGGATGGTGGTGGTTCTGGCAGCCCCCCTGCAGCTATTGCTAAATGAGGCTTCACTCCTTGGCATTGGTACCCGAGTAACCTCTAATGACCCCCTCCCTCCAATTTTTAAAAACAGGTCACGTTGCCCGATTCTGTAATATTTATCTCCATTTAAAAAAGTTTTTCTCCGAGCTACTGCTCTGAATGTGAATCTTGCAATAGCGTTGCGTTGTGAGTCTAACTTGGGATGCAGCCCTGGGTTCCCTACATGCAGGGGGGTCTTGTGGGCACCGATTCTCTTCATTTTGTCTGAAACGGACTGTACAGCAGGCACTCTCTTACCACAATAAACCTTTCCTGAAATCTGGGGATAGTGTTTTATTGCATCTGTATGTTCATTTTAAAGTTTGGCTTTCTTTAAGATTTTTTTAATTTTTCCTTTTTCTCCCCAAATCCCCTCGGTACATAGTTGTGCATTTTTAGTTGTGGGTCCTTCTAGCTGTGGCATGTGGGATGCCACCTCAGCGTGGCCTAATGAGTGGTGCCATGTCCGCGCCCAGGATCCAAACCAGTGAAACCCTGGGCCGCCACAGCGGAGTGTGCAAACTTAACCACTCGGCCACGGGGCCAGTCTGTTTGTTCATTTTAGGAGTGAACAAAACAAGGGACACGCCCCCTCCTCAAAGGCCTCATTCCATCCTTTGTTGTTCCACGCTGGAACCATGTTTTAAACCATGAGGCTTCACCTGAGGCTGGGCTTTGGTTTTTCTACATCAGACATCTGCCTGAGGAACAGAGGGCAGACTTAGGAAATCACTTAGGCTAAGACTTCTGTTTTCTCTTTCTTTAACTAGAATCACATTTTTTTTTGTAGTCAAAGGTAGTCATGCCCTGCCTGCTCTTCAATGGGAAACAGGAAGTCAGTCTTCTTGGCAGCAGCAAAGCACCAGGAGAACCTCGAATTAGTGCTTGCTTGTAAATAAAAGAGAAAAAACTGCAGTGTGGGAAGACACTTTATTGCATCGTTCACTCAAACCAGGCTGGAAAGGAGGCACTCCTTAGAACAGAGGCCAGTCTGAGCCCCTGAGCGAGCCAGCCATCCAGGCGATGGGGGGGACCACTCACTGCCATCACTGGCTCTCGTGAGGGGGGTGGGGGTGACCCCATGCACTGAGTCTGTCCCTGGACCAAGCTGCCCCTCAAGGTAATGTGCTTCCTCCCTGTTGGGGGGGGGGGGGTGTCTGCCACACCATGGCTCCAAAGATGCTCGCCCAGCTTGTGCTGAAAGGACAGCTGAGGCTGCCACCTCGGGGCGGCCTAAGCTGTCATGCTCACAGCCCCACCCACTCCCGGCCTGATGCCACTAAACCACCCAAGATGGCGTTGGAATCCTCACCGGGGGCTGGCATGCCTCACTGCCATTTTGAGTGGCAGGAGCAGGATTGAAAGGTCCACGGCCAGAGTCCTGAAACCAGTGCCCCACCTCCCAGACGCTCCGCGCAGAAAGCCCGGCTGTCTGGCTCAGCTCTGCTGCTCTGGAGTCCCCTGGAGACCTGCCTGCCCGGCTCTGTGGGCGCGGAGGCGGCTGGACATCCTCCGCATCACCAGCCTCTGGGCCTTCAAGCGCTTTCGGAGCTTTTCGTTTTCCTTCAGAGTGAGGAAGAGTTTCTTTTTTAGAGCATTTAAGTCCAAAAGGGCATAGCTGTGATCCGATGGCTGTGCGGGGAGGGCCCTTCTCAGACCTGTAGGGCTGGCCGGCTGACTGGGGGCCTTGGTTGCTTCTGGTCTGTGTGGCAGGACCTGAGGAGGGAGAGATTAGGAGCGCCCAGAGGCCAAGGCTCTGGAGGGCCAGAGGGCAGCGTGGCTCCGCGCTCAGCCCTGCCCCGCGGCAGCACTCACTCCCAGCAGCTCTCCTGAAAGCCAGACCCGCCGGGTCGCAGCTCATTCCATCAGGGGGGTCTGGACTCGGGGCTCCATGCCACGGTCCTTGTGGTCTCAGCACCAGTTTTCTTCATTTTTATTTGCAGCGAATCCCCTCGTGCCGAGACCAGCCAACCACACCGCGCCTCCATGCCAGCCCAGCACCTTACCTGCTCTCCAGGGCGTCGGGCACTTGGGGGCAGCTGCAGCGCTTCCAGCGCAGTGTCCGCCTTCCTGCCTGGGCCGCGTTCCCCGGCCCCCACCCTGGACACGACCTGCGAAGGGCAGAGGCAGGCAGCTGAGCAGCACAGACAGCTGCTCCTTGTCTATCCCACCAGTAATCCCTGCGCACTGTTCCGGTGTTCCGGGCGGTGGCCGCTGCCAGGGGACCAGCAGAAACAGCCAGCCTCCTCCTCCACAGGCCTAGGACCAGCCCCTGAGAACAGGGCGCGAGCCGGCCTTGTAAGCAGCTACCGCTGCTTGATATTGAACAGAGAGGCTTCTGCTTTCCCTTTTCTAGGAAAAGAGAGAATCCAAAACCCTAGCTGACGAGAAAGCACGACAAGCCCCCAGCTGCCAGCCTGGCAGGCAGGTGACGCTGCTCAGTCTCCATCTCACAGCCTAAGTCCGAAGGCCCGTGAGCGCCAGAGCAGACTCACCTCCTCAGAGTCGACATTTCCGCACTGGCTGTCAGGGGCTGTGCTCTCCTTCACCAGCTGCAAGAGACACGGCGCTACTGGAGACGGGGCGAGTGGGCAACGTGCGCCCCCGAGAACCCCACGGCCAGGTACTGGGTCTCGGGCAGCTCTGCCCCCTTGCTCAGCCCCGTCTTTGTCCGGTTAAACCCGGAGACCCAGCTGCTGTTCTTTTCCAAAGATCTTCCCACATCTTGGGTTAGAGGCCCATGAACAAGTCCCTATGAAGCCAGGGACCTAATTCATACGTGTCACCACAGGGCCTGGCATTCTTCTAGGCACACAGCAGGTGATTCATTTTGCTCAATGAATGGCAGCCACATAGTAGAAAACCTCTGACTCAGAGCCTGCGGTGCCCAGGCAGCCCCGGAGCGGGGCCAAGGCTACAGGGCCAGAATCAACTTCTCCCTGCCCGGGGGGCTGGAAGCACTAAGGAGCAAGGTCACAAATGTCCCCCAGAGATCAGACGAATCTCCTCCTTCAGGGGCAAACACTTCACCACAGATGCTGAAGGTGGAAGTGATCAAACGGCTCTATTCACAAACGTGCGCGGGGGTGGGGGGGGGGCACTAATCAGTGGGCAGAGAGCTTCAGCTCAGAGAGAGGAGGACGTTCCAGAACCTGCCGTACAACGTCGTGCCTACCATCCACAATGCTGCCCTGTGTACACTTGAGAGCCTGCAAAGAGGGTAGATCTTGTGTTAAATGTTCTTTCCACAATAAAATACAATTTAAAAAAAACACGTATATAAAGTAAAACTAAAAGGCCTTCCGTGTTAAAACAACAACAAACCAAACATGCATTCAGCAGCTCCAGACCAGAGGCTGCCTGGCCTATGGCTGAGTAGCATGCCAGGCAACGCTGCGCGGGCTGGAACGAAGCCGTGAGATGGCCCGTCCCCGTGCGCTTACACTGGAGGGAGAAGACCAAACAAGGGGGACACCGAGAGCGGCGCAGCGGGACGGATGAGGTGCTAGAAAGACCGACAGCAGGAGGGAGGCAAGGGCCAGCAAGGGCGGTGGAAACAGGTGGGGTGGTCCCTCCTAGAGGACACGTGAACACGGACTTGGAGGTAAGGCCACAAGCGTGAGGGTGTCTGGGAAAGATCAATGGGCAGAGGCCCTGACGCAGGGCGTTCTGGGCGCGTCTGCTCACAAATGGCTGCCTGTCCTTCCTCACACCCTGTAACTCAACTCCTGTTTCCACCAGCTCCCTTCTCTCTCTTTCCCAATAAAATCAGACTACCACAGGGCTTTGGCAGCCTTGGGTTTGTCCCACCAGCACTCTGCCTTCCAGGTTCAGACGGGTGCCCCGCTGTGGAGCCCACACTCTGGGACTCGCTACACCTTTAGGATTTATGAAATTCAATATAATCCCCCTCACGGCTTCCACATCCAAGTGCCCGTGAACTCTCTCCGGAGCCAAATCCACACATCCTGCCCCCCAAGACACACCTACCTCAGTGTCCCCCTGGGAAGCCTAACTCGCCATGCACAGGACCAAACTCCTCAGGGAATCAGGGAAGCCCACCCTGCAGGGGCTCAGCGAGCCTGCTCTCCCTGACCACCTCCCTCTCAACCCCCCAGCTCTGCAAAGTCCATCCACTCTGCACCTCTCCTCACCACACTCACCACCAGCTCAGGCCACATGGCTGCACTCACCTGGGACACCACAGTGGCCTCCAAACCAGCTTCCAGCCAGAGGGAGCCTTCCAAAGCCACAACCCTCACCCAAAAACCCACAGCTTGTCCAACCGTCTGGCCTCTGCAAGCAGCCTGAGCCGATGCTGTTCCTGAGTGTGCCCCAATCCCTCCCACCTCTGCCCGCACTGGCCCGTCTCCCCCCAGCACTCCACCTGCCCTGTCCTTCCGTGCCCTGGAGAGAGCCCTCAGCTGGCACGCGCGGCACACGGAGCACTTGAGTGGAGACCTGCAGAGTGGCAGCGGCACAGTGTCTGGACTACACGCTCCCAAGCCCCGGCCGGCTACCAGGAAGGACAGGACAAAGTCTCAACGCACCACAGCCGGCTGCCTTCCGCTGGGAAGGTCTTCGCCGCGTGGCCTTGAGCCCGCAGGAGGCCCAGCAGAAGTGAAATGCATCAAGGCCCAGGCTCCCGGCACACTCGCCACTCAGCCGCTTCATCGGCATCCAGCTGTGAAGCGTGATTTATTTTTAAAGTGGCTTTAAACTGCGACTTCCCTCCAGTGAGGGTCATGGCCGGCAGGGCCGGCTGGGCTCGGAACCAGAGGCTCGACAGTGCTGCCCGCCCCGCAAACACCCCCCCCCTCCCAAGGCAGGCGGGATCTGGGGAGAAAGACAGCAGTGTGTCCACCTGCGCTGGCTCCTGGAAGGCGAACTCCGTGGGCACGGCGTTGTGCTTCAGGTTCTTGCGGTTCCCGAAGGCGCTGAAGCACTCGGGTCGGAAGTGCTCGGAGCAGATGACCGTGTGCTGCTTGGGCTTGAAGTTGCCGCGGCCGATGTTCAGCACCCATTCCTTCAGCAGCTCCGGGCGGCTGAACGGGAACCTGAGGGGCAAGGAAGCAGACGTGAGGGAATCCGCAACGCCCAAGGCAGCACTTCCGAGTCCCGTGGAATTTTCACATCACCACACAGTATTTTACTGGACAGCGTGGAAAATTCAACCACCGCATCTGATTTCTGGGAGCTTCTGTCATGGCTGTTTACAGCATCCTTAGTAGGAAACTTGAGACTATGAATGTGGCCAAAGGGCCCAAGCGAGCTGTTTCCGAAGCTATGTCTGCCAGGTGGGGTTTCGTTCGTTAGTCAGGAGCCTGGCCCTGCTCTTGGTGGTGGGATGTGGGAGTGAGGAAGACAGCCCGCCCTCGCGGAGCCTGCATTCCAGAACGGGGAGACAGACGGTAGACCAGATGTAGACTGCGTAGGAATAAGGAGTAGGGAATGGTCAGGGAAGGTCACCTGAGAGGTGACGTTTGAGCAGAGGCTGCGGGAAGTGGGAGAGCAGGCTGTGTGGGTATCAGAAGGAAGAGAGCAGAGGCTCTCTGGCAGGAGCGTGCCCCACGTGTGCGAGGAATGGTCACAGGCAGGCTGGGCTGAGACAGAGCAAGAGGAGGGGTGGGGACCACAGGATGCGGGCCTTGGGCAGATGGGGAGTCCCTGGAGGCTCCGGGCAGAGGGTGACGGACCACGTCCACCCTGGCTGCCATAGGAGGGCACCTGGTGGCTGCGACCAGGGTGTCAGCAGGAGCGGATAATGAGCCAGGAGATCTGGGATATAATTTGAAAACCACGTAATAAGGTTTGCCTGTGGGCCATGAAATAAAGAGAGAAGGAAGGAGTTTCCTGTATTAAGATTGGGGGGCAAAGTGGGGCTGTAGGAAGGGAAGGTTTGGGGATTGGAAGTTTGGTTTTATACATTCGATTTTTTTTTCTACTGAGGAAGATTGGCCCTGAGCTAGCATCCACTGCCAGTCTTCCTCTTTTTGTATGTGAGCTGCCACCAGAGCATGGCCACTACTGACAGACGTGTGGTGTAGGTCTGCGCCCAGGAACCAAACCTGGGCTGCCAAACTTAACCACTAGGCCACCGGGGCAGACCCTGAGGTGACTCGTAGATGCCCAAGTGCTGGAGTGGAGTGGCAGGTGGATACACATGTCAGGAAATGTCAATGTGGGGACTGTCCCTGCATAAAGGGTGGTAAAGCCATAAGCCTGGGTGAGATCGGAGCCCTGGGGAGCAAGTGTGGACGGGGACAACACAGAGCCATGCCCCTCACCCCAAAATGCTCCAGCGTCTGGTGTTGTAAATAAGGAGGATCCAGCAAAGGAGACTGAGAAGGGACACTGTGACAAAGGAAGAGGCCAGGAAGTGTCCTAGAAGCCAAGTCGGAGAGTCTCAAGGGGTCAGTGGTCAGTGTGTCAAATGCTGCAGAGAGGTCAATTCAGATGAGGACAGACCACTGCAGTGGGCACCATAAGGGCCCCTGGGGACTTGGCAGACCTCTTTTGTGGGAGTGGTGGAGGCAAGAGTCTGACTGGAATGGGTTCAAGAGAGAACCAGGATGGGGGCCGGCCCGGTGGCACAGCGGTTAAGTTTGCACGTTCCACTTCTCGGCGGCCCGGGGTTCGCTGGTTCGGATCCCGGGTGCAGACACGGCACTGCTTGGCAGCCATGCTGTGGTAGGCGTCCCACGTATAAACTAGAGGAAGATGGGCACGGATGTGAGCTCAGGGCCAGGCTTCCTCAGCAAAAAGAGGAGGACTGGCAGTAGTTAGCTGAGGGCTAATCTTCCTCCAAAAAAACAAAAAAAAAAAAAAAGAGAGAGAGAACCAGGGGCGACTCCACCACCAGGTGCATACCCGACCAAAAAGTACAGGTGCATGCACCAGAAGACTCATCCCAGCAAAGATGTCCAGAGCGATGTGCTTGTAATGGCAAAAAGCAGAGGCATCCGGAGGCGCTTCAACTGTATGACAAACCAATTCTGGTGCATACCTTCAGTGGAATACTACACAGCAATGAAAAGGAACGAACTGCTGCTGCGTGCAACAAGGATGACTCTCATCAACATAATGGTGAGCAAAAGACAGAGAAAAGCACACACTGTGTGAATCCATTCACGTAAAGTTCAAAATAGGCCAAAGCAATCCACTCTGACGGACAGCAGGATATAAGTTACCCTTGGGGACGTTGAAGGACGAGGGGCTGAGGCGGGGATGCGGTTGGGGGTCTCCTGGGGCTAGTATGTTCTAACTCATGGCAGTCACATGGGGCGTTCACTGCGTTAGACCGGCTGGGCTGTGCACTGACGGCCGCGCACTCTTCTGAAAGTGTGCTACAGTACTTCAACAGAAACGTTCACTTTGCAAAAGACAATGATGAGAGGAGGAGAGGCGGCGCAGACAAGGAGCGCAGCAGCCCTTTGGAGTGGTGCTCGAAAGGGGACAGTGAAACGGGCAGTGGCTGCCACCTTGACGGGAGCGGGCAACATTCAACGGGCCCCACGGACGAGCTCTGCTGGGACAGCCAGGGACGGACTCCAAAACCCCGCCGTCCTCCCCGGACTCCCGCGGCCGCAGCGCGCCCGGCCCCACTCCCCGCCCACGGGGCCGTCCTCCCTCCGCCACTCCACGCTTCCCTCACGACAGGAGGCCTGCAGAGGGCACCGCAAACGCGACAGCCGTCACCGTCTCCCATTCATTCAGCAAATGCATTCAGCAAATACTGGACACCTACTGCGTCTCAGGCTGCCTCTGTGGACAAGATAAAGGCCCTGGGACCTGGAGGGGACGAGCACTCAGTAACTGCGCGGTGCTAGGTGCTAGGTGCGCTCTGCCGGGGAAAGAGCCGAGACCCGAGCTCGCAGCAGGGCCGGCCCACCGCCCCCTCGCACGCGCTTGCCTGGCCGGCGGCAGGAGGCCATGCGCCCCTCGACCGTCTCCTCACGCGCCCCGGCCGGCCGAGGCGGCGCCAGGCTTCGCCGCCCGTGACCCCGCCGGCCCCCGGGCCGCCGCCCCCCCGCGAAGGCTCGGCCGCACGCCCTCGGCCCGCCCGGTGCACCAGGCCTCGGGCTCCGGCGGGGGCCGCAGGCGGGCGGCCCGGGTGAAGCGGGCAGGGCCTCGCGCCCCCGCGCCCCGCGCCTCACCGATGGAAGGTGAGCTGCTTCCTGCGGTTGCTGTAGCGGTTGCAGCACTGCCGGGCCGCGCACGACTTCGGCATCTCCACACGCCAGGCCCGGCCGCCCCTAACAAAGATGGCGGCTGCGGGGCCTGCGGGCGGGGCGGGGCCGGCCGGGCGGCGGGGCATAAGGTGGGTGTGGCCTGCGGGGCCCTGAATGGACGGGGCCTGTGGAAAGGGCGGGGCCTGCCGGGTCGCCAGGAGGTGCAGGCTGGCCTGGCTCTGCTCCAGGGCCAGTATCTCATGCGGTGCCCCCGACCCGCGTTGCTCCAGAGTCGGGCGAGCTCTGGGTGCCACATGAAAGGGTGCTCTCGGGCCCAACTCAGGCCCGACACTCCCAACAGGGCTGGCCGGTGCAAGTTTCACCCCGGTTCACTGAAGCTCGTAGCCCTCCCCTCCTTGCTTTGGGGCCCCCAGTATCACACCCACCAACAACCTTGGAGAACTGGAAACCAGAGTAACGCTCAACGCCCAACTTGGCCAGTATTTTCAAGATTTCAAGGTGTCGATAGGTAGATTCTGGCTGCTTGAATGTCTCTGGAGGAGGTACTAGTTGACCACTAGTTGGTCCGAGTTAGGCAGACATAGCTGATTGACAGAACAGCCTCAGGCCCCTGGGAGCCCCAACTGTAAAGGGGTGGAATGAGCACCCTAGAGAGATCTCAGTCCTGCTTACAGCTCAGAGGAGGCTGCAGCTTTACAAAGCAGGTACTCACTGGGGTTTAAGCTAATCCACAATTTCATGAAGAAATTGTGAAAGCTATTCCTGTCTATTCATACTGTGATTTGTTTCTGGAGAATTTACTGGAAAGATATATTAGGGGCTGTGGGCATTTTTCATCCTGCTAAACCACACTCAGACTTTAACTTCCCAAGTCTTCATGTAACCATGGTTTGGGGGCGGTGATGAAGGGAGAAACACACAATTGTCCTTCAGCAAACAGCACAAACACCTCAAGCCAGACATGAATCTCAAAGTAGCAATATATTTATTTACAAAATATACAGTTTCACAGAAACAGCTTCGCTTTATACACATAAACTTCATTACACAGAACCATGTAAACGATGTTAAGTGTCTGGCCGGGCCAAAGCCAATGGGAGGGGCCTACATTTGGGGTGACATCTTTCTCTCCCCTCACTTCATTAGCCACCAACCAGGAGCCCCTAGACGGGCCATGCCTAATTTGCATAAAGCTGATTGCAGCTGCCCAGCTCAATGGAACACAAAACCAAGGTGTCCTGACTTCTTAGACACCACCCCCAGGGATAGATCTGGTAGAAGGACAAAAGAAAACGAAGGAAACAGAAATCGAGATGATTATCCGATGCCTTGCAGAGGCGTCACCAGGCACCGCACCTTCTAAGAGTAATGCAGCAGCCGCCAGCGCTGGCATTTCCACCCGAAAATCACACGTACTCTTAAACGCACTTTTAAAACCTTGTGGAATTTTTTTTTGAAAAGGAGAAAAACACTTTGGAACTTTGGCTATTCTCACGGTGAAGACACTGGACAGGCAATGTCAGGGGCAGATCTTTGGCAAATTCCTCTCCAGCTTTTCCTGGATGTTTGCCCTCGTCAGAGCCAGACAGTTGTCTGGGGAGAAGGTTGTTTCTAAGCCAGCTTCTCACTATTTTTCTCTATAGCAGAACTTCTCCCTTGGGGATCTTCACAATAAACTGGGTTTCAGAAACTATTTCTATTTTTCTGTTAATATAAACACAGAATTTAAAAAAAAAAAAAAGGCAGTTGGCTGGTCAAGCATGAAAGATACAACGACAAAATATGGGCTCCAAGGAGCCAAATACAGTTCAACCCCCTTGGTGCTTCAGTGAGAGAATGTGGACGGAGTCCGCCTGGTGGCCCCACACAAGTGAGCCCTGTGGAGAAGGCCCTGGCAGAGAGACTAGGGGTCCATCCTGCAGTAAATAAATATGACTAACCTGGCCATTTTTCCCTTTTCATGCTTTACAAGAAACGTTTATGAAAACACATCCATCGATTTACAAAAAAAACATTTTTGAGAACAAGTATTTGAACTGCTAAAAAGTCATGTCAATTTCGGAGAGCACTGAAGCCCTCCTCTCCTTGGAACTCTGGAAACCACCAGGATCCCAGGGTTCACGGCCCCCGAGCAGGGCCCTGCAGGGGCTTCAGGTGCAAACTCCCCGGCTTCTCCAGAGCTGACCTGCGTAGGGGTCTCCTCAATCCAGGGTCCTAGTTCAGATTTAAGGAACTCTGCACAATTCAGTGGGATATTCCTGGAGGCCAACGTTACTGTATCACTCACTCACCAATTCAAACAAAGAAAAGGCTTCAAGTCCTAACCTTGCCCTGTGGAACCAGCAGGCCAGCCTGTATGAGGGCATACTAAGAATCACCCATGGGAGAGGCTTCCTCCCAATTTTTCTTTACCCCATTATGTAGAGGAACGCCATTCCCCAGTGATTGCCTAACCTTTATGTTGCTACTGGAACAAGGTAAGGGGAAGAGACAAGGAGAGAATCTAAGTGCCCCCTCGCTTGAAAACACTTTGCCTGGGCACCCCCAGGACCTCAAATGCCAACTGGAGAGAAAGGGCACCAAGGCAGAACTCTGCCAATACTTTTGGCTATATCGTGCAAAAAGACAGGTTTTTTTACATCGTGCAAAACAGGAAACTGAGTTATGAACACAGGCTACCTCTCAACCCCCCAACCAACCCCCTTTCCACAGAGAAGTGGCCATATACTGTCCCTTTTAACAAACAGAAGGAAACCTAGGGATCACTAGCCAGCCCACCGCCCTGGGGCTCCTCTCAGAGGGAGAGCAGAGAACTCCAGCAGGCAGCCACTGAGGCAGGGGAGACGGGAGACCACAAAGGCAGGGGCAGCTTTGATGGTTGCTGTACGGACACTTATGGTAAAAGACTTAGACTTGAGAAAAAGCTTACAAGTATGGCTGTTCATTAACAGGCCAGGGAAACTGAACACCTCCTCTCCCAACACAGAGGAAGCAGGAGTAACAGCTAGCACTTGTTCCAATCGACGGGAGTTGGTTAACAATGAGAGCAAGAATTCACAACTACCATGTACCCTCATGTTCAGCTGAGCCAAACCCACTGCACTTGGGTGTTTAGTCCACCTCCACTGCAGAGAACACAGCTCCAGCAGCAGCTTTGGCCAACAAGGATTTATTCAGTCACTGGCTATGTACAGTTTATACCTTGGACAGCCTGTCCTTTTGCTTAGGCACCTGAATGGCAGGGGTCTGCCCGCACCAGAGCTGAGAGTTCTGTGCTCAACTAAGAGAGGGGCCAAAAAGCCCACTGTCCCTTCCGATTCCTCATCCACAGTCTCTTTGCTCGCCAGCAGTCAGTCCAGAAACAGCTTCCGGGAGCCCATTCGGGAACGGTTGGAACGGCGGATGTCAAACTTGGAGTCCCGGCACTTTTGGCAGACAAACACTTCCGGAACATTGGATTTCCGGATTTTCGCACAGGACAGGTGAATCCAAGTATGGCACTCATTACACTCTATCATGGGGCGGCCAGCAAATGGCTTCATACAGAAGCAGGTGACAAGGTCCCAGGAGTCATCATCTGAAAGAAGAGAAACACATAACAAGAGGGAAAAAACTTTTCAAGATCCCTCTTCACCAGGATCCCTCTCCACCAGGATCCCTCTCCACCAGGAAGGCCGCTCTCCACCAGGATCCCTCTCCACCAGGAGGGCCGCTCTCCACCAGGATCCCTCTCCACCAGGAGGGCCACTCTCCAACGGGAGAGAGCAGCTGAGCTGCACTGAGACCTGATCCTCAACAAATGAAACTGATTTCAACTTTCACTTACGTCCGATACTGCCCTCTCTGAAAATGCTGTAAATGCACGACAAAGGGCACTAAAACACGTAGTATCAGGAATTACCCGTGAGATATTTACTTATGAGCTACATTATTTTTCTATTTTGAGGTCTGTCTTGGAATCTCAGCTGTTTCTAGCTGCAATCTCTCCTTCCTAACATCTCAGTGCCCCGATTCTTGTACCCTTCTCCCTAGACATAGGGGGGCACACTCTGCTGTCACACTCTACGGAAGGGACCGCTGAGACCCTGCTTACAATCACCTCTCTTCTGACTACCAGCCAACAGCGTGGCCGTACTTCAGGTACCACTCACCTGAGTCCACCATTATGTCCTCATCATTGCCGGTGCTGTCCTCGTCCCGGAACACCACCTGCTTTCCCTGCCGGACAATAGTCCGTTTGCCTTCAGTTTTTATTTCTTTGACCTGATCAGGAGACACCGTGGCACAAGATCCACTGGAAGGCGTGTCGGAGTCCCAGCCCGAGCAGGGGTCACCGGGGGGCTGGGGGATATCCTGCAGGGTGGGACTCGTGGGGGTCTCTACATATGCATCAGCAGCTTCCAGCTTCATTAAGCTCCCCATGTACCCCTCCTTCACGGGCACGTCACTGTCCCTTCGCTTCCTCTTCTTCTTCTTCTTCAGTTTGTCAGTCTTCTTTCTGTCCAGCAGGAAGTTACTAGGCTTGGCTCGCTGCAGGAGGGTGGGCTGCAGGTGGCCAAAGCAGCGGTCAGAGACTGGCAAGGGCACCGCGGATGAGATGTCAGTGAAAGAAGTGTCCCAGCCGTCGCTGTCAATGGTACCAGCGGTGCTGTTGGCAGGGCTGGGGCTGCTCCTCAAAGGGAGTTCCTGAAAGGACAGAGGCAAAGGTGGCGGGTTCCGATTATTTAGACCATTCCCCGGCAACAAGAGCTGGTCCCGAGCAGAGCTTCCGCAGGCAGCCCCGGCCAGGTCAGGCCTGCAGACAGACGTGCCCTCGCACAACCTTGAGCTTCCCAGCTCTCATGAGCATTATTCCTTAGGAACGATGTCATTAGTACCCTACTGTGACCTTCCAGACAGAATGTGAACCCACGAGGGGCAAAACTCCTACCCTTGCTGAACCCTCAGCCCGCGGCCCAGAGCCAGAAACTCAATCAACATTCAATAAGTATTTGCGAAAAGAGTGCCCAAGACACCCTCTCAAACCCTCTTATCTTTCCACAACTGTAAAATCTCCCCTCCAATTGTCCTCCCAAAGGATGTATTTTTTTAATTAAGGCAATTTACATTAGTTTTGAGAATGTTCTGATACTTTTTCAAAAACAGAGACATCACAAACTATTGCAAAATCAAAATTGGTAACTATTACCCCAAAGCAGTGAGCTAAACTCTGTGGTTCCTTCAGATCATTCACGCATTTTATTCGCAATGGTAGCAACATTCTGTGTGGCACGAAGCAAGCATCACCCACCTAGACGGCGGTGGGAATGATAAACCTATGCTGCACGTGGCCGCCTAGGATTCCTTTCTTTTCAGCCTCATACAATATGAATGAGGCTCGTGAAGTTAGAGCACCATGGCAGTGCTGGTCACAGTTCTGCCCATTTCTTAGCAAGGAAAAAACTTCCCTTAAACTACGTGGGATTTGGGCCACGAGTCTCTGAAGATCCTCTAATACGACATGCACAACCACCAGGAGGCTGCTTGCCAAGCACAGCTGGGTGGACCCGCCAACCACCTGGCTGAACTCCAGGCTCCACCACTGTGCCTCACAGCTCCCTCTCTGTGACCCTGTGCCCCCATCTTTAAAACAGGGATAAATAATAGCACCTACTTCACATCAGATAAGCGCCAAGAACAGCGCCTGGCCATTTAGAAAGCACTCAATAAGTACTGGACATTAAGAGCAGACAGATATCAAATACGTTATCTGCAGGCAAACTTTGAAAGTTTATTAAATCTTTTCTGGACAAGCCTGCATTTTCTTTCTTTTTTTTTTTTTTTTGAGGAAGATTAGCCCTGACCTAACATCCACTGCCAATCCTCCTCTTTTTTTGCTGAGGAACATTAGCCCTGAGCTAATATTCATGCCCATCTTCTCCTATTTTATACATGGGATGCCTGCCACGGTATGACTTGGTAAGTAGTGCATAGGCCCGCACCCAGGATCCAAACCAGCGAACCCCGGGCTGCCAAAGTACAGCGGGCGAACTTAACCACTGTGCCACCGAGCTGGCCCCCAGCCTGTATTTTCTGAGTTTTAGGAACCCCTTCCCAGGCTGGCCTAAGTTTCCAAGAAGGATTTCTGCTTGACTGTTGTCTGAAGTCCTCCTGCACAACCCTTCCAGACCCCACTGCCTATGAGACACTTTGGTTTCACTGCCAGCAAGAAAGGTCTCAGAAGTGCTGAAGGTTACCTCCTTCGGATAAGGGATGTAGCCAGCATAGGCCAAGACAAAGGTGCAGAATTTGTTGAAATCCTCCACTGTCCTGCGCCTCTTGTAACTGGGGGAGTACTCCTGTTAGTGGATGAGAAAACAGAGTGTGGTTGAAAGGAGACATTTGTAGCTGGAATGGCAGAAACAAAGCTAAACAAGCTGGAGCTTTTAATGTCAACCACTCAAAACATACTGCTAGATCTGCAAACATTCTAGAAACAAGATAAGGTAAGCTCAGGTCAAGAAATAACACTGTTTTCAGAAGCTTAAAAGAGAGTATTATAACGTTATGCAAAGAATACTGGGAAACTGGTTAGGATATAAAAGCTTGTACAAAAGTCTATTTCTTAGCACTCATGTGGCATTTTCTGACATTATCTATCAGTTTCTGCAGGCCTATCCAGGGCTCTAATGACCACTTTTCTTGCTACAGATTTTCCATTTTGAAAACAAACTCCTGCTGCAGCTGAAACTAAAGTATTTTAGGTGATTTCAAAAGTCAGCTACTTCTTACCTTCAGAGCTCCCTGAGCCTGGGACCCTGCAACTGAATCTGCCTGACCGCCCCCACCTCCTACCGCCCTCTCTTCTCCAGGAGGCACTTCCTGCTGGTCCCTCCACTGCTCCAACCTCCAGGGGGCCAGGCACCCCAATGTTCCCCCACTCAGAACAAGCCAGAAACACTCCTGCTAGTCTTATTTGCAGGTTGAAGATGAAGTACTGGAGGTTTTGGCTTGCGTGTCCTGTCAGTCAATCTGGAAACACCCTCGACAAGAATGGATTTTCTCCTGAGTAGGAGAGCAGCTCCGGGAGAAAGAGCCCTTATTTGCTACTGAGCAAAACAACCGTGCTTTATTTCGGCTTATTCGACTAGCATATTTACTGAGGTTTTTTTTAAGCATTTATCACCCACCTCAACCCCATCCTTACATGCTCAGCTAACACTTCCAGAGCCTAGGGCCCCATCGCCCTGCTAGAGTGATAGCAGGGGAGGAGAAGGGGGGGTGGGGGGTGGACTCCTGGGCCCGCCTAGCCCAGCCCCTCCCAAGGACAGACGAGCCCAGTGAGCCAAGCGGCACCGGCGTGCTGGCTGCAGGTTTCCTTGCAAGGGCTCCACTTCTAACTTTCTCAACTTGGTTATAACAAACCACCTTCTACCCCCACCCGTCGGGCGCTGAGACCCCGAGGGGTGCGCAGGTTAGCGGAGCACTATGCGCAGCGCGGTACCCAGCGTCTCCTGTGCTCGAGAAATCCTGCACCCACCCCCGGGAAGAACTGTCGCCCTCCCTCCGGCCAGGGTGCGAGGCCCGCAGCCCTCGGCCCTCAAACTCTCAGGGAGAACTTTTATTTCGGCGGGGAACGTGCAGAAGTGGGTCAGGAGCCCCGACGCAGAACGGAAGGCGGCGGCGCCCGCGGCCCGGGGCGGGGGACCCGCGCGCCCCCACCCCGCCCGCAGCGCCGCCCCGGCCGCCTTTAGGAAAAGCAGATGGCGGTGCGGTCCCCTCCCCGCCCTCCCGCCCCCCGCGGAAACCGCCCCCCGCCGACACTCGGCCCCGGAAGGTGCGGGGCCCATCCCGCAAGGGAGGGGGCGCGGGAAGGAGGGCAGGATTCGGGGTCGGGGGCTGGCAGGCCCCGCGAATCACCGAGGCGGCACCGCAGCGGGCGAGCGCGGCCGGCGCCGCCTCCCCTCCCCCATCCACCCGCGACCAGACCCGCATCCCGGACCCGGCGGGCCTCGGGAGGGGACAGGGGACGCGGCGGGAGCGCCGGGGGGGGCCGGCCCGGAGAACCGAAGGCCGATCCCCGGAAGGAGGGAGAAAGGCGGGGCGAGCAGAGCCCGCGGGCGGGGGGCGGGGGCCCCGGAGGGGGAGGCGAGCGCGCCGGGGATGGGGGCATGGCTCCGGCCCCCGCAGGGGGAGGACCCCCAAGGACTAGGCACCCCCGAGCCGGAGGGGGCGGGGGCCGCGCGGGCCGCGCGGGAGTCAGGGGGCGGGGCGCAGCCCACCCGGCCTGGGGGATTAGGGGAGCAGGCAGGGGCCTGCGGAGCGAAGTCCCAGTCAGAGGGGGACCGCGAGCCCCTCCGGGAGGGGGAGGGGGAGGGGGAGTCCTCCGAGAGGCGGGAGCGCAGGGCGGCGGCGGCTCGGACCGACTCCCCGGGGGAGGGGAAGGGGTAAGTCAGGCCGGTGGGGAGGGGCCGGGGGCGCAGACAGGTCCCGGGGCTACGCGAGGCCGGGGAGGAGTGGGCGCGGCGGCAGGGGGGAAGGGGCGCCGGCAGGACGCGGACGCCCGCGGAAAGGACGCCGAGGCGAAGGCCGGCGGGAGGACGGGGCGCGGGCCCGAATGGGGGGCGGGGCTGGGCGCCGGGGGGGGGGGGGCAGCGGCGAGGGAAAGCTGGGGGAGGGGAGGGCGGCGCTCTGCCCGCGGGGGTCGGGCTCCCGCGAGCGCAGGAGAGGGGTGAGGGTGGTCGGGGGCGATCGGGGCGCAGCTCTCACTCACCTCCGGGTGGAAGGCGGCGGCGCAGGAGTCGGAGTCCATGTTCAGGGTGAGGGGCGGCGGCTGCGGGAGTGCAGGGGCCGGGATGCGGGCGCCGGGCCGCGAGGCCGCTCGGGACTGGGGGCTCCGGCGGCCGCGCAGGGCGAGGGAGGACCCGAGAGGGGTCGCCCCGGCTGGAGGTGATGGGGGGCTCGGTGTGTCGCGTCCCGGGCTCTGTGCTCCGGGGCCGGCGGCTCCACGGCCAAGCAGAGTTGGCGATGCAGCTCCCGCGGCCGGCGCGGCGGGAGAAGCGGGAGAGTCGCTGCGGGGGGCGGCGGCGGCGAGCGGGAACCCGACCGGCTCCCCGACCTGACGCCCAGTTCGGGCTCGTGTCTCGGGAGGGAGGGCGGGAGAGCCGTGAGGGCTGTCGGGAAATGTAGTCTGGGGGCGACTGGAAGCCAACGGCGAGGGGGCGTGGCGCGGGGGCGAGCGCGGGGCATTGTGGGAGTCGTAGTCCCCAACTTCGCGGCTCAGCCGCACAAAGCCCTCCTCGAGGACTCCAAGCCCCATAGAGCTCAGCGGCGGCTGCCCGGTCTGCGGAGGCGGTGTCTCCGGGACTTGAGGCCGCCGGAACGGGGGAGGTGCGGGGGCTCGCGCCGGCTCGGCGGTGGGGGAGGGGCGGTGCGAGCGGCAGCGCCGCGGTCTTCGCGGGGGCGGGGGCGCGCGCGGTCATCCCGGCGGGTGGGGGCGCGGCTGACGGCCTCGGTCGCGGAGGGCGGGGGCGGCGGCTGGCCCTTCCCCTTTCTCCTTTGAGACTTGGGGTTCGTGCCCCTTTGTGGGGCCGGGGTCCCCACGGCCCGGGCGGGAGTAGGGGCGGCAGGGGTGACGTCGCAGCCGCCCCCCCGGCTCGGCCCCCAGCCGCTCCGGCCGGGTGGAGCGAACTTGTTTTCGCGGCCGCGGGTTTTCTGGCCGGCTGTTCCTCGCCCCGGGGGCCCGGGCCGGCGGGAGTGCGGCCGAGCGGGCGCAGGCTCCGGGGCGCCGCGGTCCCCGGAGGGTCCGCGGGGTGTCGGGTTACCGCGTTTAAAGACACTCGGCCAGAGTTAGCGATTGTTAGAAGATGTTTGCTTTAAATTCGTTCTCTTTCCCTCTTCGCCTAACCTTGGGACCGCCCCTGTTTTCTCACTTTAATTGAATGATTTCCTGAATCTGTTCCTCACAGGATTTTAACTGTGGGGCGAGGCGGACACTTGATAGAAATATTCGCTATTGGCATTGACTTTGTTTATTGATATTTAATTGAGGAATTTGCAGTGTTGAAATGCTGGATCGCAGAGTGTTTTACAGCGTTATGTGTTGAAGGTTGATTGACTCTGAACACTTAGTTGAAAATTAACTGCTCCGATTAAATTACCGGGAGGAGGCCTGACGTTCTGTAACAGGTTAAACCACCATTTGAAAGGGGAAAAAAAAAATCTGTATACAGAATGCAGATGAGTCCATAACATATTTGGGAGTTTTGAAGACAAAGAAACTTGTGTTAAAAAAGAGTGACGTGAAATTTCAAATTCATATCAGAAATCTGACTCTTCTACAGACGAAATCAAAACGATGGATGGAAGAACCCCTAAGAGATGAGATTATTTCCGAGGCAGCGAGTGCTGCATGGGTTGGCTATTGCTACTTAGGTGGTTAAGATAATTCTGATGGGAACACTTAGTGGTTAAGAGACTGGGTTTATCTTAAAAATACTTCTCTGAGCCTCAGTTACCTAAGCTATAAAGTTTTTAGCATAGTCCTTGGCTCAGTAAATAGTTTACCATTGCTGTTGTTACTGTTTATTATTTCAGCAATATCTTCCCCAATAGAAGGGCTCCCCAGAGCTGGTAACAGACTGAGGTGCTTTCTAAAAACTAGGAAGGTAAAAAGAGACATTGGACTTGGCTGGTGGAAACTCATTAACAACTTCTTACAGAGTTGTCACCTTCAAGTGGTCTAGCCAGATTTGGGATGTTATCTGATCGCTGTGGCCAGAGCAAATGTCCTGAGGTTCCCCGGGGTTGTGCAGGGTCAGATTCACCAGGAGCACCTTCTTTTGCCTGAATAAAAAAGGGTCAGGACGGATATTATCCTATTGATGGTTTAAAGGTATAAATACCAAAACAATAATTATTAGAGGCAAAGTCCAAATGAGAGAAGAGGGAATTTTTTCTTAACTGATCATTATTCCTTATGGTATAATTTTTCACATAATAAACATTAAATCCCCTCCCCATTAAGAAACTGAAATAAAGAACTTGTTCATAATGATAATGGACTTGATAACAAACCTAGAATTCAGGAACCTTTATTGGACCACTCCATCACTCTAAGGAAAGAAAATCCCAGACCTGGATTGTGTCATCTGACAGTGGGAGCTCTTGCTTAGAATAGGTATCCAAGAGATAGTTCTTGAATGAGTTCTTAGGAAACAGCAGTTGTTACTACACAGATGTGGCCAGGGCCGCCTGGCGTACCCTGCTCGTCTTCCTGCCTGCCACGCCAGTAAAACAAAACTCCATGGAGAACAACCTTCTTTGTCTCTCCCTCCTTTGATTTCCTTAGAAATTTAACCCTTTGGAGGAGCTTTAGACATTAATATTTACCCTTCTTTCCTTGGATTCAAAAAAGGACAGTAACACCAATGACTGACTGAAATTCAGGAGCACACTATGCAGCTATGGGGTAACAAAGTTGATTTTCTCTGCGTGACAGGCTTACGCTTCGTCAGTGTGTTGTTTACTCCTCAGGTACACTGTACTACTCCTGGGCTCCCCGAGGCAAATCTACAATTCCATGATTAATGCAAGAGCATTAGCCACGCTAGCCAGATCCTTGGAGTCTACGATTCTTTGTTTTCTTCTTAAAAAAATGTTTACCTGCTGCTGAATGCTGATTCTCAGATGATGATAGTTACTTAGGAAAGAGGAAGAAAAGAGCCTACATTAGCACAGGTTGTGACAAGTTTTAAAATACTAAGAATACCATGGTTTCCCAGTAAGTAACTTGAGAATGTAGTTATTTTAATTGGGTTACCAAATATAGCTTCACCTTCCTAAATCTCACTGGCTACACTACATTCATCTGGGGAACATTCAGGAAAGCTTTCTGCCTCCCATTTTAACTCTCTACGCTGGAATGTAGGTATGAACAGAACCAAAGGTTTATTTTTCCCAGAATTATTTTCTGGTGTATCAGCTTTTTGTCAGCTTACTAGTATATTCTCATGAATTCTTATGGATTTTTCCTACCCTCAGTTTTGTGCCTTTCTCACTTCCATTTCCGGGAGAGGAAAAAAAGTGAAAATTCTTCAAAATCAGATTGTTTTCAACTTTCAGTACCTTGACTACTGCGTGAGTATATGTGTGTAAATAACTTTAAATCATTAATAAATAATTTCTAAACTATGTATTGTCAACTTTTCATATGCCGTCGTGCACCGCATAACGGTGGACCACATCTACAATGATAGTCCCATAAGGCTAGTACCATATAGAAGTTGTGCAGTAAGCTGCCATCTAGGTTTGTGTAAGTGCGCTCTAACACGTTCACACATGACGAAAACCCCGGCATTAAGTGACATGTGACTGTAGTGAGGGAAATAAGCTATGCAGAGAAGAATCAAATGAATGTCTTGTGTTATGGTTCATACAGGGAAAATATAAAGATGAAGAGCTAACACTATGTGCCAAACACTGTGTAAATGTTTTCACTTACAGTATCCCATTTACATGTAATAACGCACTTAATAGAGAATGCTGTAACACTCCTTAAAGGAAGACGTTTATGTAGAGTAAGTACATTACAGACCACACCTGAGGCAGCCCAGAAGCAGAAAAGAACAGGGTGTGTAATAGGAAAAAAGGCACAATCTCTTTCTGACTCTATAAATGTGAAGGTATGTGTTCCTAAATGTTCTCAAAAAAGCAAAAGGGGGAGAATGGCAGCTTTCAAAATGATCTCAGTCACCTCTTGTCCTGTCTGCCTGAAATTAGAATTCAAATATCAAAATTAAGTAGTTTGCATTTTTTAAATTAAATAGTACCATTATTTAAGTCACGTTAAATTACATTATGATAAAGAAGTTACCTAGGCAAAGACCATTTTCATGATTTTAGAAGAGATGAATTTATAAAACTGTCATGGCTCAAGTTTAATCTATAAATACAAACATTTTCCCACAAACGATTGCTTGTGTGCTGGAGTTAACCTCCTCACCAAACAAAAGTGCTTCTGCCACACCCTGATGTTGGATATTTGAGGAATGGAAATCCCTTAATTAATAGTTTGCTGACTGTATTGATCACATTGTCACCCTACAGTGAGTGAATTTCTCACATTCCCATTTTGAACTCGAGATTAATGAGCAAAAAAAGGAACTAAATAGCATGCCTGGGTTACTAGGTTATTTAAAATTCCAAACACAGCTGAGAAGTCTAAATCTATCCTTTCTTTTCCAGCCACATTCCTTTATTGACTTAGATATACACACATGGTTTCAAATGTTTGCCTGTTGGGTCTGGTATATTAATACACGTGTTTTCTCAAGAACTGAATTTTTAAATTTTATTTTGAACTTGTATTTTTTTTTAATACGCAAGTTATATACGTTTAGTACAGAAAGAAAATGCAGGCAAGCAAAAACAACAAACCTACCAGCTAGAGAAAATATTACCTTCACCATCTTTTTAGGCATATGAACGCATATGAATGACAAATTGGGTCACACTATGGGTAATCAGATTTTTCGCTTGACACCATAGCATGAACATCTTTCCGTTTCAACAAATATCTACAACATTATTTTTCAAGCCTTCACGGTAAGGCTGAAAGATGGGTTGTTTAAATAAGAAAACTGGACTCAGTTCTTAACTATAGAAACATTATTGATTTAAAGATTTGATTTATGCAAGGTGGATGAGTTGTGACTCAGAGGGACTGGAGTACTTTTCCCTACAAACATCCCACTTCCTGGCTACTCAGACTTTCTTGTCACAAAGCCTGTGCAAGTAAGCTATTGGCCAGGCTCCTGGGCCCAGGAATGCTGCCGCTGCCGTTAATAGCTGTGTGAACAGTCCATCTATGGGCAACAGGCAGCCCGCCTGGGTACCTGAATGTTTTCTTACTTAGGCCTGTGCTTCTCATGCTGAAATTTAGACCAGATACATTCTCACGGCAAGTTGATGAGAGATTCATGAGTAGAAGAGAAAGCCTACCGTTCTCATTTCAAAAACAAGATGCCTTCTCCAAAGGCTGTGCTGACTTTGCTGGAACCCAGAAATGACAGCACCTCCGGTGTGCCCAGCCTGTGCTGGGACACACGTGGGAGCATGAGGTGTTCATCAGGAATGCCTTTAAGAAGCCCAAAGGGCATGGGTGGGGGCTATTAAATGACAAAAAACAGGTTTCATCTGCAAAACAAGAGGACTAGAGGCAAAACAAGGGTCTTTTCTAAAACTGAGAACAAACATTAAAGAAAAAAATGGCCTCCAAGTGAGGGAACTTTTTCATATGGTTACGTTGAAAGTGCAACCCTGGTATTGTATCTACTGGAACCAAAATAAGGCAAAATTCCTTTCTTCACTGTCACCGCACAAGTGACTGTGACATTTCTGAATGGCCACATGGCCTGGTTTTTAAGGTAGTTCCCTGTCTGACCTTGAGCTGAAGGCCCTGTCCCCGGGCCCCTAGAACCCCCTCTCAAGGAGTTGGAAAAACTGCTAATTCTCCAGAATTATTTTCTGGTGCTTTAGCTTCTTGTTGAGCTTAATAATCTATTCTTACGAATTCTGATATATTTCTCCTACCCTCACTTTTCTATCTTTCTCAGTTTCAATTCGAGAAGAGGAGGCGAGGAGGCCAAGTGGCCGAACCCAGAGCAGGCCTGCCCACTTCGGAGGGCAGCTCTGGGGCCTGGGAGTCCGTGAATCGGAAACAAACTGCACCCATACGCTGACGGAAGTTAATGACCGAGTTAGTCAAGTTTGAAACTCCTGCAGGAACACAGTAGAGCAGATTCCAGGCAGCTGGCCCCGTGTCACATATATACGCCAAGAAAAAAGTCACCTAAAAACCTTATACTTGTTCATGCTTTGGTCCTGAATTGTAAAAATCCTGTCGTTTGAAATCTGCCCTGTGATAGGGTTAACTAGCAACCCTTGGAAGTAGCGGAATTCGAAAAAAAAAAAGGCCATTGTACCGAGCAGCCCCGGGGCTCAGGGGCGGACGCAGTTGGGAAGTCTGGCGCGAAAGGGGTGGCTTCGGTTTCAGGCACGGAGCTCCCACCGGGTTTTGTTCAGCAGCAGGGCCTGGGTGGGTCGTGAGCAGGCCCTGGAGGCCCCCGATCCCGGCGCGCGGCACAGCCGCCCCTCGCAGAGGACACTTGTCACCAGGCGTCCCCGGCTCGGGCGTCGGCGGGAGGCGGCTGGAAGCCCCGGAAAGGCGGAGAGAGGGAGCGGGCGCGGGCGGCGGTGACTCAGCCTGGAGCGCGGGGGCGGGCGCGCGCGGGGGGGAGGCGATCCCGCGCGCGCGCCCGGGCGGCGGCGCCGGGCCCGGAGGGGTTAAGTGGGCGGTGCCGGCGGCGCCCCGCCCCCCGCCCGGGCCGGCCCCCCCGCGGCCGCGGCCCCCGGCCTTATTTATAGCGGCGACGCGCAGCGCGCTGCGTCTCTCCCGCTGGCCCCGGCCGCGGCGTTCCCAGGCAGCGCGCGCAGCGGCCCCGCGCCCCGCAGCGAGAGCGCCATGGAGCGGCCGGCGCCCCTGGCCGTGCTGCCCTTCTCGGACCCCGCGCACGCGCTGAGCCTGCTGCGCGGGCTGAGCCAGCTCCGCGCGGAGCGCAAGTTCCTGGACGTGACCCTGGAGGCGGCGGGCGGGCGCGACTTCCCGGCGCACCGCGCCGTGCTGGCGGCCGCCAGCCCCTACTTCCGCGCCATGTTCGCCGGGCAGCTGCGTGAGAGCCGCGCGGAGCGGGTGCGCCTGCACGGCGTGCCGCCCGACATGCTGCAGCTGCTCCTCGACTTCAGCTACACGGGCCGCGTGGCGGTGAGCGGCGACAACGCCGAGCCGCTGCTGCGCGCCGCCGACCTGCTGCAGTTCCCGGCCGTGAAGGAGGCGTGCGGCGCCTTTCTGCAGCAGCAGCTCGACCTGGCTAACTGCCTGGACATGCAGGACTTCGCCGAGGCCTTTAGCTGCGCGGGGTTGGCGAGCGCGGCTCAGCGCTTCATCCTGCGCCACGTGGGCGAGCTGGGCGCCGAGCAGCTGGAGCGGCTGCCGCTGGCGCGCCTGCTGCGCTACCTGCGCGACGACGGGCTGTGTGTGCCCAAGGAGGAGGCCGCCTACCAGCTGGCGCTGCGCTGGGTGCGCGCCGACCCGCCGCGCCGCGCCGCGCACTGGCCGCAGCTGCTCGAGGCCGTGCGCCTGCCCTTCGTGCGTCGCTTCTACCTGCTGGCGCACGTCGAGGCCGAGCCACTCGTGGCGCGCTGCCCGCCCTGCCTGCGCCTCCTGCGCGAGGCGCGCGACTTCCAGGCGGCGCGCTATGACCGCCACGACCGCGGGCCCTGCCCCCGCATGCGCCCGCGCCCCTCCACCGGCCTCGCCGAGATCCTCGTGCTTGTGGGGGGCTGCGACCAGGACTGCGACGAGCTGGTCACCGTTGACTGCTACAACCCGCAGACGGGCCAGTGGCGCTACCTGGCTGAGTTCCCCGACCACCTGGGCGGCGGCTACAGCATCGTGGCGCTGGGCAATGACATCTACGTGACGGGTGAGTTGCCTGGGGGCTGGTTAGGAGGACCCAGGACCGGCCGGCCCCCCAGGCAGGGGTCTCGGGTTGGCCGCCTGCGCCCCTGGGGGATCACGTCTGTCCCCAGGAAACAGAACCTGGAGTCCAGGGACCTCACCTGAGTGCAAGCGACTATTTCCCTTTCCCTTCCCGCAAGCTGGCCAGTGGGTACTGGTCTAGGGTTAATACTTTCAACCTAGAAAAAGAGCCCCTTGTGTGAGCCGAGACAAGTAACTGCTTGTGGGTCTCCCTCTCTCTCTTCGCCCAGCCGTGTGGCCTGCCCAGGGGAGCCCACTCCTTGCCTGGGAGGTGCCTGGCTATTTGGTTGGAAGATACTGGGGCATTCACTCTACACAATGGGTGCTTTCTTTTTTTCCCTCCGGGATCCAGGGGACAGGCCACAGGCTGATGCGCTGCCCTGTGAGACATGCATTATCCCCTCCCAGGGGATTTCTCCTCACTGCTGAGCCACACGGGCCTCCTGACACATGCATTTTGTCATGGGTGACAAAGTTCCCTGGGACTTACACCTAGGCTATGTGGTGTGGGTCACGTGGTGTTTAGGCTGCTCCCTACACAGCGACTGTAAACATAGTCACATGCTAAGGTTTCCTTCCAGTTGCTTTGGCCCAAACCCCAAAACACTGCCGAGTCATGCTGGGCGGGTCCCAGCCAGCCTCAGTCCCGGGCTTCTCCCACATTTTTTATTAAAGATAAATCTCGGTTCGAACAGGAGGCTACCTCCTTCCGTGGGATGACGAGGGGCGGTCTCTGACGGCTATATAAGGAAAGAACAGGACCAAGCGTGCGTTGAGCCCTTCAGAGGCTGTTACCCGGCTGGGGAGGCTCAGGGCTGGGTCCTCACAGCCACCGTGCCCAGCCTGGCATGTTAGAGAGAAAGCTAGCCCTGAGACGTGCTCCAGTGTGCCCTGGGGCTCTGAGCTGACAATGGGCAGCATCTCAGCCCAAGGATATGCTCAGCTCTGTAGCCAAGCTGCCTTGGCCTGCAGCTCCAGGTCCAGCCTCTGCTGGAATCTCCCGGAATCCAATCTGAAGTTGGCCGTGTTGTTTGGGAATCATGGTCCCGACTTCCCTGAAAATTCTGCCAGTGAGCTTCCTCCCAGAACTGGTCAGACTCGCCCCAACATTGCACACGCTTCCATAAATGTCTCAGCTGAGCAGCTAATCCTTCGGGTTTAGACAGGTGGCTGGGTCGTTCCATACAGCTGCCTCTAGGGAATTTCGCAGGGCCGGAAAACTGGCTCCAGCTGCCCTTGACATGGGTCCTTTGGAAGGGAGAAGGCAGGCAGAGTGGACTTTACAAGAACTTTGTTTTCTTCCTTTAAGAGCTCTGGGCTGTGAGACGGATAGAATGTCATGCCTGCTCTGCCCTGTGGCGCCAGCCTGGGGAGTTGGGATTGTAGCCCCCAGAGTTCTTAGGGTTCCTTCATGCTGTGGGAGTTTTGATGTCCCCGATAGACCTGTTTAATTTACAATTACAGCCAGCACCACTGGGAGTTTTTTCCTAGTTCTTTTCTGAAATAAGAAATGTAGACAGAAGAGTATACATCATACTTGTGCAGCTTGATGAGTTTTTCCAACAAAACACGCCTCTGTAACTTGCACCTAAATCAAGAACCAACCCCAGAAGTCCACTCGCAGCTTTACTTTATGTGGTGGTGTTGTGCTGGTTGCGTGAAGTAGATTTCCACTCAGTTGGTCCTGGCACAGCTTTGGTTGGGGGTGCCTCGGAAGCCTGGGATTTGGTGAACAAGCCCCTGTGTACCCCCCCTCCCCCTACATCCTGTGGCTCTCTGGGAGAATTGACTCAGACCTGATGCCCTGGTCCAGGTGAGGGGTCTGACGGCATCTGTGGGGGTAGCCCTGGGGCCTTTGCTTCAGCTGCAAAGATTTGGTGGTGTTTCTATGGCACGAAGCTCGGCCGTCGTCCTGGGTATTGCCTTAGCCCCAGCTTGGAGTCCCTGCCTTGGGCTTTGATGAGAGAGAACGTGTTCACATCAAAGCACAGTGAGGTTCATTCCTCCCCTGGGAGACGCCCTCTCGGAAGTTCAGGAAGGCACGGGTAGGTGACTCACCCCAAGTTGATGTGGGCTGACCTGTCCATTGTGCATCCCGGCAGGCGGGTCTGATGGCTCCCGGCTCTACGACTGCGTGTGGAGGTACAACTCGAGTGTGAACGAGTGGACGGAGGTGGCGCCCATGCTGAAGGCCCGCGAGTACCACAGCTCCTCTGTACTGGACGGGCTGCTGTACGTGGTGGCCGCGGACAGCACGGAGCGCTACGACCACACCACTGACTCCTGGGAGGCCCTGCAGCCTATGACCTACCCCATGGACAATTGCTCCACCACTGCCTGCCGCGGCCGGCTCTACGCCATTGGCTCCCTGGCTGGCAAGGAGACCATGGTGATGCAGTGCTACCATCCGGACACGGACCTGTGGTCGCTGGTGGACTGTGGCCAGCTCCCACCCTGGTCCTTCGCCCCCAAGACGGTGACCCTGAATGGACTCATGTACTTCATCAGGTGAGTCCCCGGGGCTGAGGCCGTGCGTTCCGCACTTCTTGCCAGGCCCCATGCTAAGCACTTTATCACTGTTCTCCCCATTTCACAGGTGAGGAAACTGAGGCAAAGCTGGGCTCTGAGGCTGGGTCTTTCTGACCCTTTGTTCCTGTTTCTTAGAGTGGTTTACATGGGCTTCTAGATTTTCTTAATCCAGGGATCCCAAGTGTGATGGAGTTAGATCCTTTCAGAGAACTTTTTGAGAAGCTAGATAAAATGTGTCCCTTTGGCTGGACATCCACCTGGAGGATCCCACTAAAAGCCTGGTTGTTCTCGCATTTGTTTAGTGCTGTCAAGTCAACTCCTGGTCCTGGCGACCCTGTGCACAGCAGAGCAGAGCCTCGTGGTCTTTTTGTGCCACCCTCTCCTCTTCTGGCGCCATATCAGACAATGCTCCGCCGCTCTTCATAGGGTTTTCATGGCCAATTTTTCCAGAAGTGAGTGGTCAGGTCCTTCTTCCTAGTCTCTCTTAGTCTACAATCTCCTGCTGAAACCTGTCCACCATGGGTGACCCTGCTGGTATTTGAAATACCAGTGGCAGAGCTTTCAGCATCACACACAGCCGCCACATAATGACAACCGACAGACGGGTGGTGTGGTTCCCTGACTGGGAAATGACCCCAGGCTGCGGTGGTGAGTGCGCCGAATTTTAACCACTGGACCACCAGGGCCGGCTGTTCTCACTTGGCATTTTTCAGAAAGGAACATGCCCTGCCTAAGAGGGATTTCAAATCTTTAAAAGACCAGAGGAAAGCTTGTTGGACACTCAAGCCTTTAGGGAGATGTGGCCTCAACTGAGGGACCCTTTACTCGCTTGGCAGAGTGTCCATGCTCAGGTAGGTGGGGGATCTATCCCCAGGTACTTGTGTGTTCAGTGAGTTTCCGAAGATTCTGTCTGGCCCCTTCTTGCCTGTCCTGGCGCAGGGAGGGCTCATGAGTCTTGTTGAATGAATGCTCTTCTCCGGGGATCCCACAGCCACTCTGGACCAGAAAGGGACCTGGTATTGAACAGGCCCCGAAGCTACCTGAGGGAATGATGACAACAGGCAGCGTGTGTTGGGGTGCCAGACGAGTCGATCTCTGTGCTGCCTGCTTCCTGGGCCTTTTCACAGTTGATCTCCATGACTGTCTAATGAGATGGGCACCACTGCTGTCCCTATTTCACAGATTGCAAAACAGAGGCCTTGAGGGCTAGGGAACTTAATAGCCACAGGCTTTAGGTAGCAACAGAGGATTTGAACCAAGTACCTTTGACCCAGGTCCTGCGTGATGTCATTACATCACGGACTCCCTGCACTGGGCTGTGTCCTTAGCAGCATGGAGCAGAGATAGGCAGCCAGTGGGTCGCCGTGCGTTCGTTGATCTTGATGACTGGTTGTAACCAAATGCCTCCTCCTCATGGGCCACTGGGCATCCAGGGGCGTAGGAGCTCCCTGCCAACTGTGTGCAGCTTCCGTGTGTGTGTGTGTGGGTATGCAAGTGCGTGTGTCCGTAGGTACATACAGGCATCATTGTAGGTGTTGTACCTGCTGGTCTGCTCTCTGGCCTGGAGCTTGCCTGGAGCTCCGGGACCAGGAGGGAAGAGTAAGGGATGAATGGCGGAGCCCTCTGTCCCCTTGCGGTCTGGGGCTTTGAATTGGGAGCCTCAGTGCACTTTGCTTCTTGGCCACCCCCTCTCTCACTGAGCTGTGCTGGCCTTTGTCTGTCCCTCCCTCTCCTCCGCCTGACTCGAGGCTCCTTCCCAGGCTTTGGGAGAGCCCATGCGGAACAGAGGTGGCATTGCTTGCCATGCAAGTGGCCAAGGGGCCAGGCATCACCGTGTGCCAGGAACCTGCAGTCTGCTCTGAGAAAGCCCTGGAATCTCAGCCTGCTCCTGTTAGAAAACATCATCTGACCTTTCTCACAGCTCTCCCTCCCCCAGGTCGTTGTAGATGTCTTCAAGGAGGGGGTGGAGATGGCTATAAATACAACTTATCAGAGCGCCAGGACCTTGGCTTCAGCCCCTCACCAGTAGTTCCAGGGTGAGCGCCTTTGAAAACGTCCTCCCTGCCCTGTGGTCGTAGAGCAAGGCGTGCCCAAGGGCTGGTCTGCAGATTGAGGTCCCACGGCCTCCTCTTCCTGGTCTGAGTCACCTGTCAGTTGCTAAACTCCTCACATGGACGCATTGGGGCACCCTCCACACCCACTTTTGGGGGTTCACCCAAGCCCTGGAGGGCGGGCTCACCTCTGCCCACCCCCCCAACCTGACTGAGAGAGTGGGAGGTAGGGAAAGGCAGCCCATTTGTCCTCCAGGTGAGTCATGGGGACCTGGCCTTGGCTGAGAGTCTCGGCAAGGCCTGGGGCTGACACTCTGGAGTGTTTGTCCCAGAGCCACGCTGTTCATGCACTTCGGCACCTCCGAGCCCCTGCTCAGAATGCTACCTATCAGGGCAGCTCCTGTCTGGAAGGTGCCGTCCCCAGGGAGGCAGCCAGTGCTGTTTGGAGGTCCCAGCCCCTTTCCTTCCCCAGCAATGCCCCGCCTCTGTCCTCATCCTCATTTAAGGTGGCTCTCGGCTGGGGCATCCCAGCCCCCGCAGAGGAATGAACTGGGAGCACTGTCCAGCCTGTCGCCTTCTGGCTGCAGCTTGCATGTCTCTGCTGGGGGAGGACAGCCAAGCAGGTTCTGGTATTGCCATCATCACGTGGGCCACACTCTAAGAATGGTTGTTACATTTTGAAATGGTTGGAGGAAAAAATTGAAGCAAGAGAAATATTTCATGACCTATGAAAAGTTATGCAAAATTCAAGTTTCTGTGTCTCTAAGTAAGGTTGTCTTGGAACGCAGCCAGTCCCTCTGTTTACGTACAGCTGTGGCTGCTTTTCAGCCACAACAGCCGCGTTGGGGAGGAGCCACAGAGACCGTCTGCTCTGCAAGGCCTAAGATACTTACTGTGGGGCCCCTCGGCTGACCCCTGACCTGTGACCATGATCGTCATTACTGCTGCTATTGCGGGGTACTGTCTTTGCTCTTCAAGGCTGTGCCTTTGAGCCTTTTGTTACAGGGATCAGGAGCCTGTCAAACAGGCTGAAGGATCCTGACCCCAAAGGGAAGGGCAGCGCCGGTATCTCAGTTCCTGTGACTGTGTTTATCCTGCTGGGCACTGAGGACACAGCAGTGAACGGGACGGGGCGGGGAGGCTGGTGGTGGCGGTGAGGACAGAGGCCAAGGAGCAGCCTGGGGCAACTGGGGGTGTGTGGTGGGGCAGGAGGCCTGGCCTGGACTGGTCAACCATGGAAGGCTGTCCTAAAGAGATGGCATAAGTCCAAATCAGGAGGATGAGAAGGAGCCTGGGGCAAGAAGGACCATAAGTTCAAGATCTGAGAGAAGCCAGCGTGGCTGCAGCCAGGAAAGAGGACAGCCGTGTCGGAGCTGGGTGGCAGGGAAAGGTTTAAGCACCAGAGGGTGTGATCTTAGGGTTTGGGGATCAAGGCTGAGTTCTGGCCTCAGACGCTGGGCCAGATAGGTGTCGGGGTCTGAAATTGGCTCCTGTAAACCAGGGATGGGGTCCCACTGGCCACTGGGCCAAATGGTGTCAGCCACATACTCAAGGTAGAGGGGCCTGAAGGACCCTCTTCTCTAGCCCTTCACACTGGGGGGTACTTCCTCCTTGCTCTGACCTGCTCTCTCTGCTCCTTCTCTCCACAGGGATGACTCTGCTGAGGTGGACGTATATAACCCGACAAAGAACGAATGGGACAAGATCCCCTCTATGAATCAGGTAAATTTACAGACATGCCAGCATTGGAAGCACAGGCTGGTCCTGCTTTCTGGCCCAAGCGTCATCATAAGTGTTTGGGAGATAGTCCTGATGGGCAGGGCCCATGGTGAGCCCTTTCCGGGTGTTATCTCATTGAGAGAGAGCTAGTGTGACCCTCAATTTGTTCTTGAGGGTCGCTGAGACACGGAGACCTTAAATAACATCCCAGGGCCACATAGCTTAGCAGGTTCATTCATTACACCAGTATTCACTGAGTACCTGCCACGAGCCAGAGAGCATACTGAGGAAGAGTGTTCTACAGAAGGACAGCAAGCACAAAGGCCCTGGGGCAGGGCATGCCTGGGATGTTTCTGGAACAAGGCCTAGAACAGGGCTCCTGTGTGGCTGGAATAGAGTGAATAAGGGGGCAAAAGAGGGGATAAGAAGGTCTTTGGAGACTGACACACCCTCAGCTGGTTCCTAAGGAACTGACCTTCAGAATACATTTATTGAGCACCTGCTGTGTGCTCTGAAGAGGACACCCATGCTGCTGCTGCTGCCAGATCAGGGTCTCTCCTTTCTGCTTGTCGAGAAGAGAGATGCTGAGCCTGACAGTGTGATGGAGCCAGGAAGGCTCGGAGGCATTTAGCCATGTGGGCAGTCTCCTTAGTCCCAGAAACATATACAGCCATCTACATCTTTCTTTTCTGTCTTCCTTAAAATTTCCAAACCTGCTCTCGTGATAACGTCTGCATGGCAGATATCACAATTTACACATCACAGCTTAACATCTTAACATTTAGGAAATGTAACTATATTTTCCCTATAATGAGCTACATGTACTCCTTATAGCAAATTTGGGAAAGATGGGGTGGTACAGCCTTCTGGTTCGGAGCCCCGGCTTTGGATCAAGTCCCAGCTCAGCCACCATCAGCCATATGAGGCTCAGTTTTCCCATCTGAAACTTCCAGCAAGTGCTGAGGCCACCCCTCCCAGTGGTCATGGGTACCTGGAGAGGGGCAGCAGGGATTCTTCTGTGCCCTGGCTGCCAGTCTCCACTCACCCCTCTCCTTTGGCTCACAGGTGCACGTTGGGGGCAGCCTGGCCGTCCTCGGAGGGAAGCTGTACGTCTCGGGGGGATACGACAATACGTTTGAGCTCTCTGACGTGGTGGAGGCCTATGATCCGGAGACTCGGGCATGGAGCGTGGTGGGGCGGCTCCCAGAGCCCACCTTCTGGCACGGGAGTGTCAGCATATTTCGCCAGTTCATGCCCCAGACACCCTCTGGCGGGCGTGGCTTTGAGCTGGACAGTGGCAGTAGTGACATGGATGTGGGGCGGGGGCACCGGCCGCCACAGAACCCTGGTGAGCTGCACTAGCCCCGGCCTGGCCCAGGGAGGGCCTCGGTGCAGGTAACCCAGCACCTCTGGGGGCAGCGACCCCCTCCTTCGCACACGAGGACAGGTTGGCCTCACCAGGTGGAGCATTGGCTCTTGGGCTGCTGACTGAGCCTCAGGATCTGACGCCTGGAGAGTTTCTGTGCATTTAGAGCCTGAGTCATGGCTGCTGGGGCCAAAGCTGGTTGCGAATGCCTCTCCCTTGGCCTGGAAGAGATGCCTCCTTGCTGGACGTCTCTGGCTCCAGCAGGTCACCCCCAGCCTCAGACCCATCCCTCACCAATGCAGCTCACACGCCTCCTGCTGCCACTACCTGCGCCTGCTTGCTCCCACCTCGGGAGAGGAGGGCCGCTTCTGAGGTACGAGTGGAGGGGGTGGGGTCCTCCCGTGAGGGTCTGAGAATGGCCTGGGCCTCCTGCTTTCCTGCGGACCTCGCTGTCCTGGAGCATCAGGAATCAGGCAGACGATAGCTGCAGCGGGATCTCAAACTCCATGTCCAGCGCTGGACGTCCCAGTGGGCCAGCTCCCCAGATGGAGGGCATCTGCCTGCCTAGCTCCTCGCCCCAGCTGGGGTCTCACAGCAACATACTCCTCACAGGGGTGGGCCTCCCGGGGGTGAGCTCCGACCCAGGGGCACAGGGTGGTGCGACTGGACAGGATTGTGGCCTTGAAGGGGGCCCTGAGGGGCCTGCTGCGTGTTTTCTGTCTCCAGTAGACCTGGGCTGAGGCAGGTGTTGGGTGTCCCCTTCCACCCACCCTACCAACTGGTGTGTCCCCACCTGGCCTGGAGACCTCTCTGGGACCTTCGTCCCATGCCAATGCAGGAGAGGTCAAAAGCCTGCAAGTACAAGGTCATAGCTCCTTATTGGGAGGCCCTGGGAGCCTTGTTGAAACCCAGCCAGGCAGACGGCTGCAGGCGCCCCCACCGGCCTGTGAGCAGAGTCCCACTGCTTCTAAAGGAAGCCCTGGGCTGGGCGGCCTCCATGGTTGTTTGCGAGATTTGAAGTGCAGTTCAGCCCTTCCTTAAAAGAAGGGGGGCAGCTAGAAACAGGGTCCGGTTTGTTTGGTTTTTAATCTATCACCATGCCATTGTTGAAGCTTTCTGTGGGGTGGGGGGTGGCTTAAGCTCCTCAGAAAGCCCAGGGCCAGCTCCAGGGCGCAGCAGGAAGAGCTCCCAGGAGACCTTGCGGCTCAGGGTCCCTGGTTTTCTCTGGGGAGCGTGAACATTTCTGGATTGGGAGGTCTTGTCCCTTCCGGTTTCCCAAAGTAGCCTTTGTTTGAATCTGTCTTCCTTCCCTTCCAGAGAGGAGGCTGTTGGCATTTTCCTCGTTAGATAAATTGAAAGCACACGTTCATTGAGTTGCCTCCCCAGTGAACTAACCTGGGAGATGTGTTCTCACCAGGACAAAAAGAATTTCAGCACTGTCATGTCACAAATGGCACTTAGGACCCTTTTATCGGTCAGATGGCGCAAGTTCTTCTGGGGAGGAAGCCTTCTGGCCTGCACGCTGTTAGGTAGAGCCCCATCGTGCCTATGAAGAGCTCTGGCACCCTGGCACCACAGCGAGCCCTTCCCGTCCCCTTGGGGTTGTCGCTGACCCAAGCACCCACTGTGTGCTGGGCGCTGCTGGAGGTGGGCTGGTGGGGCTCCCTGGATCAGGCCTGGCTGTGGGTTCCTGTGGGCCTCAGGGAGACATGTGCCTGGGCTTCTTGGGGTCGGCCAGCCCCGTGCTGTTGCTTTGTGCCCCAGGCCTTGGCCCAGGTGGGTGCTCAGCCCTCTGTTCCCTTGGGGACCCTCCACTTGGTCTCCACCTTCACTCTTCCTGATCTGGGTGTTCTCCCCTGGTGAGTCAGGGCTCCCCTGCCCCTCTCCCCCTCAGCCTTAGATGCTCCTCTCCACAGCCCTCACTTCCCTCCCCAGGGGGTCCTGGGGCCTTTTTCTGGCCCGAGTGCCTGCCTGGCAGTCTGAGCCCACCCAGAGATTGACCGTGCTTGGTGGGGTGGCCGTCTTGGGTTCCTTTGCAGGCAGAGGCTGCACAGGCACAGTGGTTTGTCTCCTGTCAGTGGCAGGGGGATGGAGAGCAGGGTTGCGCTGCACAGCATTGATGGATTCCTGATTATATACCAGACATGGAGCTCAGTGCCAGAGAGACTATGTCCTGCCCAGTTGGTGTGGGGACACGGCACACAGGTAGATGCTATGCTGACTGCTGTGACAGGTCACCCTGGTGCCCTTCCTCGGGGCTGTCTCCCTAGAGGACCCCCTCGGCAGTCCAAGAAGGCAGGATGGGGAGCAGAGAGTGACTGTCCTGCGGTCACTGGAGCTCACCCCACAGCCCTCCAGATAGGTGGGGCTGGGTCTTTGTCAAGGTCAAGGATTTCCCACGGGTGGTGACTTAAGGGTAGAGGTATCATATAAAGCTTTTTTGTTGGGCCAGGGGAGCTGCAAACGCTTTCTTGTTTTTCTTACAGAACCGGCCTTTGGAGCCCGCCGCAGTGGTTATGGTCAGCACTGAGGGCCAGGGCCTGGCCTTTGTCTGACCTTCCCGGTAGAAGCTCCCCCCTTGTGGCAGGGGCCCAGTGTCCTGGGTTCGTGCTCTTTCTCCTCCTTTGGTACTTCACCATGACTGGCCGCCATGTGACTGACCATCCCGCTGTCTGGTGGCTGCTTAGATAATGGTTTGCTGTGAGCCAGTGAAGGAGAGAGAAGGTCGGGTGTCGTCCTCTGTGTTCACTCTCTAGAACTACCTGGGTCCCCACCACCTGGACACCCCATCTTCGGTTTAAAAGACCAAGGATGGGAAGTGGAGGCAGTAGCCTCGGCCGTAGCAGGTCCCTCCAGAAATGTCTGCTCCCCTCCCCACTTCCCCTGGGCAGGGTTCTAGGCTGTGAAGCCCCTGCCACTTAAGAATGTCTGTACACTGACTTGGGGACAGAGGCTGGGCCAACTGGGGGTGGGACTGTCTCTACATGTTGGATGTACACAGCTTTATCAGTCTCAAGACAAATTAAGTTATAAAAATTCAGTGACTAGTATTTAATACTGATCTACTCCTATAAAGGATCTATATTTATGACTTCAGAACTCTCACATACTAAAGGATACCACCTCCCTCCAGTGTCTGACATCCAGTTCCAACCCCAGAGGATGGGGCAGATTTGCATATTTATTTGTCTGTTCTGTAGGCTTACATGTCCAAAATTCTGTTTCAGGTTTTAGGATGCCTTCAATACATATTTCTTGAAATAAAAAGATTTCCTATATACTTGGTGTCATTACCTTTATCCTGCTGCCACTGTCTTGGAACCTCTGGGCTGAGGCCAAGCAATGTGGGGCAAGGGGAGCAGAGCAGTGTGAGCCGTCCCTATGCTAGCAGGGAAGGTGGCAGACTCTGGAGCACCCAGGGCCTAAGCTAATGGTCTTGGGGGCAAAGCTCTCAGGCCCTTTCTCATCTTGGATCACTAGGAGTATGAAGTAGTGGCAAGAGGAGGCTGAGCCCGAGATGTGAGGGATGCGGTGGTTGAGTCCATGCCTCACTTGTTGCTCCCAGGCTGGGTTCAGCCCTCCCCCCCCCCCCCCCCCCCCCCCCGCTCCACCTCTCAGTGCTCTGCCCTTGTCTTGCTCTCCCAGCCCCTCCTGGAGGTGTCCCAGTGGTGATGAGATCCCCATCTCTGCAGTGGGTGGATCTTGGACCTGTAGAGGGTAGAGCTCTTAAAATAAGGGATTCCAGAGGAAGCCATGGATCCCTTGGGTCATGAAGCTCAGAAACATCCCTCACATCTGCAGAGCCCATCTGAAACCAAGGGAGAGGCCAGGCCTGGGCTGGTAGGGGAGCATTTGGAGGCCAGTTTGCCTTTTTAAGACCCTGTTGCCAAAAGAGATCTGAAGCAGCTCATAACCTGCATGTCAGTTACTGTACCTGAATCCTGTCTTTACCTCTGAGCTCCCCAGTGGTCAGGGAATAAAAGGAAAGATAGATGGGTTCTACGTCTAAAATAGAAGATAGTTTTCCTCCTCAAACTCCAGGAGGAATTTAGCATAGCGTGGGGCTGCTGTTTCGGGAATCCTCCAGTGATGAGATTTAAGTAGTGCCTGACTCAAGCTCTCGGGGTTGTGACTGTCACTACCATTGACTCAGAGTTCACTCCAGGTCAAACACTGAGCAGAAGCACTGACTGTATGGGACAGTTGTAAACTGTGCGACTCTCTGACACCCTTCCCATCAACTGGTGGGGTCTATGTTCCCTCCCCTCGAATCTGGGGAGTGACATTTTGGTGACTGCCTGGACCAACACAACATAGCAAAGGTGATGCAATGTGACTTCCCAGGACTAGGTCATAAAAAGGCCTTTCAGCTTTGCCCTGTGGGGACATTTGCTCTTGGCTCCCAGCCACCATGCTGCAAGGAAGCCCAGGCAGCCGGTGGAAAGGGACCGAAGCCCACAGCCAGCTTGCCAACCTGCCAGACACCTAAGTCAGCCACCTTGAGAGCAGATCCCCAGTCTCCAGGGAAATGCCTGGGTAGTTTGTCATCCAGCAGGACGTAACTGCAACAGTGGGTTTTCTCATTTAATCCTCGTTTATAAAGTGTGTACTGTTACTAATTCCATTAAAAGATGAGGAAATAAAGGAGTTAGTAACTTGCCCTGGGTCGCAGAGCTATGAATGAGGAGTTGGGAAGGAGTGTGGACACGGGCAGTCGGCCTCCTGCACCCACACTCTTCCTCCATGACACGCAGCACCCCACCCACCCCCGTCCCCGTGACTGTAGCACCTGGGAACCGCCAGGCCCTATCACCATTCTAGGCCTGGTGTTGCCTGTCCCCCAGGCCTCCTGGACAAGCACACCAAGGTAGGGCCCTCCCAAGGGAAGGTATTGTCTGTGGGCATGCTGCCAGCGAGGGTCCATCCAAAGCTTGCTTAGCCACAAACCCCACTCTCCTCAGGTTCCCAGATGTGCTCAGCTGCACATTAATGGCCTGAGACTTGAGCCAACAAGGCCATCAGCAGGATGCCCTGGCCACTCTGTTTTGATACCAGAGGCTTAGTAATGAATTCTGCCCCCACTAGCTGGCAGCTCTGCAACTCTGAAATAGGAACCCCACTGCTGTATCTGGCCACTACTGCCAGTTCTAAACCCTGATAGAACAAGGGACAGGAGACAGATGAGAGTGTTTGGGGTGAGAGGCTTGGCCACCAAAGCTACCTGCCCAGATTTCATTCTGCTGAGGTCTCCTGACAAGGTAGGGAAGCTGCTGGCCGAACTCTGAGGTACACAGAAGGTCAGGTAGGGCACCATTTCTTCTAGAGGACACGGTGGGAAAGCAGCACATCCCTGGAGTCCATTTACTGGGAAACAGATGGCCGGATGGGCTGAAACAATCAAGTCCAAAGCCATGTGGTTTATTGGGGGCTGGGGCCAAGTGGGCTATGGTGGGTAGGGGGCTACGTGTCACAGTCATCAGGGATGGCAGCCGTGATGATGAGCGAGGGCTCCATGACACCCGGGCTTGCAAAGCTCTCCTCTGCACATAGTCTCTGGCCAGGGAGCTGGGAGGCCAGGCCGCCATGGCCCAGGGACTCCACGATGACTTCAGCCGAGCCCACCTCCAGCTCGGCAGGCGGCTGGAGTGCCACCACCACCATCTTCTCATCCTCAATGACCAGATTCCGGAGCTTGCGCTGCCGTGGGTTGTAGTTCTCCACCCGGTCGTGGATCTCCATGTGCCTCCGCAGGTGGGCCTAGGGGTGAGGGGGGCTCAGGGCTGGGTGGAGTGGGGCCGAGGGGTAGGGGGGCTCAGGGGCCCCAAAGGGGGCAAGAGGAAGTGATTCAGGCTCCAGGCCTACCTGCCGGGTGAACTTGTAGCCACATTCAGTGCATTCAAACTTCCTAACCCCCTTGTGTCTTCTGACGTGCACACGCAGCTGCTCCACTGCTGCAGAAGGGAAGGGACCGCCAGCATTAGGAGAGGTGGGGAGGTGGGTGGGATTGTGCCCCAAGATGAGAGGCAGCACTCGGGGCTTGCAACTGTGCGGAGGAGGGCCCTGCCAGGCTCTACAGCACCACTCCAAGGTCACTGTTCCACACCCCCCTTGGGAGTTTCCAGCCCCTCCACTTCAGTCAGAGCAGCTCCACCCTCATGTCTTTGACATGGGGGGAAGGGAAGAGATTCGCTGGCAAGAAGGTTCCTCTGCCCAGGAGCATGTGAAAGCCACTGCTGTCCCTGATCTCTCCCGGAGGAGACCGTCCAACTCTGGTCAGCAGGAAATGGCCCAGCCCACTGCTCCCCACAAGGCTTGCCCAGAGAAAGGTGTGGGGTGATGGCCTCCCACAGCCAGGTACCTTTGAAGGTCTTCCCACAGATCTGGCAGAAGTGGGGCCGGCCCTCCTGGTGGCGGCTGGCCACATGCCTCAGCAGGGGCCCCTTCTCAGTGAAACGCTGCTCGCAGAACTCACAGCTGAAGGGCCTCTCACCGGTGTGGGTGCGGTTGTGTTTGTCCAGGCTGGCTGTGGGAATAAGGTGAGGGCTCAGCAACTGGGCCTCGGCCCCAGAACAGGGAGGGGACGGGCCTGCCTCACCTTGGGTACGGAAGGTCTTGCCACAGAGGTGGCACTGGAAGGGCTTCTCGCCCGTGTGTGTGCGCAGATGCATGTTGAGATTGGCCTTCTGGGTGAAGGCGTGGCTGCAGAACTCACAGACATATGGCCTCTCATTCCTGTCCGGACGGAGGACACAAGGAGAAGCCATCACCATCTGTAGCTGGGAGCATACCTGGCCCCAGAGCCAAGGAAAGAGGCAAGCCTGAAGCAAGCCTGCCAGAGCCACTGGCATGGGCCCAGGCTGCAACGCGCTGCCTGGTGGAAAGAGGGCTTGGGCAGTGCTAGGAAAGGGGCACCAGCTCCATCCTGGGAGCCACAGGAAACTGACTCTGCCCAGGAAGATACAGAGCCTTGTCTTAGCCTGAAATCCCCTCCCCGACCCTCTCTGCCTGACAGATTTGCTCATCCCTCCTGTGCCCCCACCTAGAAAGGCTGCAGGGGCCAGACGCAGGGTGGAGGGCACTCCGTCCCATGTGAGCATCAGCAAACTCTTCCCGGCCCACCCACTGGCCTGGAGCCAGCAGCAGCACCGGGCCCTGCGGGAAGATGGGCCAACCCCAACCTGTGCTTGGCCTTGATGTGCATCTGCAAACCATTTCGACTCGAGGCCCGGTGCCCACACTCCTCGCACACAAACAGCTTCTCCCCGCGGTGCTTGAAAGCCTCATGCAGCTGCAGTTCCGTTCGGGACAGGAAGCACTTGGCACAGGTAGGACACTGTGGAGCAGAGGGAACAGGCAGAGGGAGCAAGGCCAGGGAGAAGATAGGGTGGGGCTGCCCCCGGAGACCCACAGACCTTCTTGGCCCCCTACATGGCAGAAACTGCACAGCCTGCCCATTCTGGACACAGCTACAGCCACATCACTCCTACTAGTTCCCAGCATCAAAGCGTGCCCAGCCCCAGCCCTCAGCATGGCCTGGCACTTACGGCATGGGGCTTGGGGGCTCCGTGCAGCTTGATCATGTGGCTCTGCAAGTCCTTCTTCTGCATGAACTGCTGGGAGCAGGAGGAACACTGAAAAAACAGGCCCACAGTCACCTCTGAGGCAGCACACACCAATGGAACCCTGGCCACCCCTGGGCTATCGGGGTGGGAACCCAAGGGCAGGGCCCAGCCTGAGAAGCTGGGAGCCTCCTTGACCTGGAGTAAAGGATGTGCCAGGGAGGGCTCCCAGTGCCATGCCCACACAGATGCTGAGCCTGCCCTCCATGGAAAGAAACAAGAACCCAAAAGGGCCAGTGGCCCCGCCTAAAGGCATGGAAGCACTGGATGGGCAGGGAAGGCTGGGCTCCTTGACCACTGGCAAGGGGGAGGCGCCTGACACCATCGGAAGTAAAGGGCTCAGCGGAAGGGATCCTGGGGCTGCCCCTCAGCCCATGGCCCTGGAGACAGGCCGAGCCTGACCTTGTAGGGCATCTCCCCCGTGTGGGACACCATGTGCACCCGCAGCTCCATCCTCCGGCGGAAGGTTTCCTGGCACACAGAGCACGTGAAGACCTGGCAGTGTGAGGGGCAAGCAGGGCCGGCATCAGGGGGGGCCTCTGCCTGCGACGGCAGCCCGGGCTTCCACTCGCTGCTGGGAGGAGTCTGCCCGAGGGGGGGGATGCTAGGGTGGGAGAGGGCAACACGTAACCTGCCTGCCCTGACCCTGACCATCACTGAGTGCTGCAAACCCACCACACCAGGCCCTTCTCAGGCCCGACAAGCTGGGGTAGGGGCAGAGTGGCCTCACCGGCAGCCCTCGCCCCCCATGACAGGCCTCTAGAAAGAGAAGGGCAGGCTTTAGCTGGTCCCACCACATGGGCCAGCCAGTGGAGTCGGGGGAGGTGGCCAGGTGGCCCCTCCCAGCAGCCATCCCCACACCAAGTCACCCCTTCTCCAAAGCCCAGGGGGCTGGGCAGGCAAACCCAAAATGCCTCCCTCAAAGTCCCTCCTGGACTTGTCCCTTCCACCCTTGGGACCTGTGTCCCCATCTGTAATATGAGGGAGTAGACTCTGGCCTCCAGCTCTTGAGTTTACAGTCCCATCTAAGACAGTCTCCTGGGGGCCCTCTTGGGTGGCAGGAAGACAGAAGCCAACATGCCCTGGCCCACAAGGACCTGGGCCAGCCCACAAGTACCTGTTCTGAGCGGTTCATACAATTCCGGGCTTCATGCTCGAGGAGATTCTCCTTCCGAAAGTAACATTTTCCACATTTGGGACACTCGAAGGGTTTCTCCCCAGTGTGTTTCCTGCCAGGAGAAGCCATGGGGGGCATGGGCGCTGAGCAGACTTCTTGCCTCTCCCTCAGCCAGTGCCCCCTCTGGCTCCCCTGCTCCCAGGGGGGTGCTCACAGTGCTGTGCTCCACAGCAGAAAGGAAGAGCGGTCCTGAGGCCAGCCATGGCTCACCACGTGACTTGGTCAGACCCAGCTGGGGAACCTACAGGGGTGAACCCAGAGCTACCCTCCTCCAATGTGGAGACTGCAAGGGAGACTGCCGGGACTGGAGCCCACACAGCTGCATGCCCAAGGGCTGCTCCAGAGCCCTGCCAGCTGGCTTCTCTCTGAAGGCAGAAACAATCCCCCAGTTCTGACTCCCTGGAGAAACCACTCAGTCTGCCCAGAACTTCTGCGGGCTCCACCTTCCACACCGTGGCCAGAATCTGCTCACTTCACCTATCTCCACACTAACACCTAGCGCAGCCACACCAACCCCCAAGCTCTGCCTGAGCCTCCACATGGGTCTCAGGCTCCACACCTGCCTCCTGACAGGTTTTAACTTCAGTAGCCAGAGGGGCCCTTAAATAGAGTCGGACCTCATCACCTCTTTGCTCACAACCCTCCAGGCTTCCCATTTCACCTGAGAAAAGGCCTGGGGGCTACGAAGGTATAGCTGGCCTGCCCCTTACCTCCCTGCTTGCTGTTCACCAACCTGCCGGCTCACTCCCACCCCAGAGCCTCTACTCTGGCTCTTCTCTCGGCCCAGAACACTCTCCCACTCATCCACTTGGTGAACTTCCTCACCTCCTTTGAGTCTGCTCAAATCTCTTTTCTTTAAAATTGCAGCCTGACCCCACACTGAACTCCCCAACCCTTTGCCCTGCTGTCCTTTTTCTTTTTTCTGTGGCACTTCCCACCTTCCTCTTCCATGGCACTTTCCATCACACTATAAAGTTACTTATCTGTTAGTTCACAGCCTGTACCACCCTGCTGGAAGACAAGCCCTACAAGGCCTGTTTTGTTCACTAAGGTATCCTAAGCACCCAGAATAGTCTTGTCAGCTACCTGGCAGACAGCTCATTGAATGAAAAAAACAAATGAACCCTGACCTCAGAGCCCAGATGCTTCTCTCTTCCTCTGCCCCAACATCAACTATCCTCATCCCCCAACCCAATGACCTCATGAGGCCATGTCCCCATCCCTGTGTCCTCCCCCCGCCCCCAGCCCCATTCTCAGGGCCAGTCCAGCAGCCTGCAGCCGAAGGTAGGAATGCGGATGGTGCCTGGACTAGAGTCTTACAGTGGGGGAGTGTCCAGGCAGACCTGGACACCCCAGGGTACTTCCCACACTGGGAGTGCCCCAAAGACTGCACTGTTGGCAGCTGTCCCAAAGCAGGAAGAGCAAACAGCTTCCCCCCCAGCTCCAACTCCAGTCGGTCACTAGTGGCTTCCCAGAGTGCCATACTGAGAAAACATGTGTGGCCCAACCTGGCTTGGCAAGAAATAGCACCATGGCAGACTAGTGATGTCTTGGGCTAGGGAGTGACAGGACTGGAAGGCATGTCACTCAGCTGCCATCCCTTGAGGCCTTGCAGAGACTCTGGAGCAGTGCTGTCCAAGAGAACTCTCTGTGATGATGGAGATGTTCTGTCTGCGCTGTCCGATTCAGCAGCCAGGGACTACATGTAGCTACTGAGCACTTGGAATGTAGCTAATGCATCTGAGGAACTGAATTTATTTCATTTTAATTACTTTTACTTTACATTAAAATAGCTTCATGTGGCAACGGGTTACTTTATTGGACACAGCAGCTTTAGACAAATGGTCTCTTAAGCTCCACTTACACCCCAGAGCTAACATTTCTCCAGGAACACAGGCGGCACCAACCCTACAGATTGACATCTTGGCCCAAAGCCCACACTGCCAGGCTTTAGAAATACCGAAGGTCAGGCCTCAGCGATAGCACAGGGCCACAGGCTTCTCTCACCCTCTCTGCAGAAGCCAGCTGGAGGTCAAGGTCCACCAGGGGTGGAACCTGTCGACAAGCTGTCCACAAACCCACCAGAGGGCTCACAGTAGGAGGAAGAAGGAATCCGACCCAAGGCTAGGTTCTCACTCCCTGATGATCAGAGGCTTGCTAATGCCAGGGACTACAGGAGTCTTGAGATGGGGCCCCCAACCCCTACATGGCCCAGGAATGGGGAGGGCAGGCCACCTCCCCAACATGGAGATGGCAGAGGGGAAAAGAAAATAGAAAAACAGAACGTTTACCTGTTGTGGACTTTTAGATAATATTTGCTGAGGAACTTTTTATGGCATGTGGGACACTCAACCGGCACGGCTGTACCTTTTCTGCTCTCAGAGGCCTCGGCTGCTAGGGAACCTGCGCTCAGGGCTGGCTCGGCAGCACAGGGCTTTCTGATTACGTTTGATTTCCTCCTGGTCGGCACAATCTCAGTCTCAGAAACGTAAGCGCCATCCCCGTCGTCCTCAACTTGAACCACCACTTCCCACTAGAGCAGAAAAGGAGGCAGGAGGGCACGAGGTCACTACATGAATCAGCAGGGGTTCTAGGGGTGGATCTACAGGGCTGCCAGTTCCACCCCAAGGCCCAACCCGAGAACATCCCCACACAAGTCCCTTCATCCGTGACTGTTCCTTCAGGGCCCCAGAGCAGGCAGCATTTGAATCTTGGATTTGGAGAGCAGTGGCTCTGTCTGTGAGAAACTGGAAGTTTGACTGGATGTCACTACCCTGGTGAAACACCTGTAACCCTGATGCCATACACTCCACCCCAAGAGGCTGGGAATCATGGACAGCTGTGGCTCCCAGGAAGGTCAGCCAGAGGCTGCAGGATGGAGCCAGCTTCCTATGTTTGGAGAAAATCTGTTCCAAACCCACATATCAGAGATTCTACCTTGGGGTCCAGATTACCCTGGAAAAACAGTCTCTTCCCCCAACTCCTGCCTCCCCTTTTCCAGCCCCCTGGGCACAGTACCTCATCACTCCGGCCCTGCAGCTGGGCACCTTCAGCCTCAAAGGGCCTTGGGGGCACTTTGCAGTCCTCAGGCTCCTTGTCCTCTGGGGAACAAAGCTTCAGGGCCTGCTTGAGTTTCCCACGGAGAAAGGAGGGACTCTCACTCTCAGCAGGGACACCAAGCTGGGGCTTCTGGGGACTGTGACTGCCACTGAGCTCCTGATCCCTGGGGATTTGACCTAGAGTCCTCAAAACTTCCTCTTCTTCCAAGCCTGCTGGCTCCTTGAGGTGGCTGTTCACATCCCGGGCGGCAGGTTTCCCCAAGCCACTCTGGCCACTTGGTGCCTGTCCCACTGAAGTTTTGGGCTTGAAGCTCTGGCACAGCTCCACAGCATCTGGCACTCGCAACTCCCTGGCTGCCAGGAGCACCTGATCCCGGTTCCCTGAGGTGAGGGCGAGGTGACCAGTGTAGAAAAAGTCCAACAGAAGGCCAAAGATCTCAGCGAAGCCAGCAGGGAGGACAACACTACCCCCTGAGCCATCCCCATAGAGGCTCTGGAAGAAGTGGCTGCAGCAGGCAAGAACACTCCAGTGCGCCTTGAACACCAGGCCCCCCACGTCCAGGGTGGCGTCGCAGTACTGGCCCTTCTCCCGCTGCTTGTTGAGCTCCTGCAGAACCCTCACACTATGCTGGACAAAGGAGCCATCCATGGTCTGCCTGGAGGAGGAAGGCAAAAGTGACAGCCTGGCCAGCCCAACCGAGGGGGTAGCAAGAGAAAGCCTCTGGATTCGAGAAGAGGGAAAGGGGAGGTGGACTCTACTCAGTCACATTGATCACAAGGGCTTGGATCAAGGTTAGAGGACGCATGCTGAGACAGGAATGGACTGAAAGCTTCTGGGGGAGCGGGGGGTGGCCAGGGCAGCAGCCCTCATTGGTGTTGGCCAGAAAGAGCGAGTGGTGGGGGCGCAGGCGGACCTGGTAGGGGGAGGAGGCACGGCCTGCCGAGGTCGTGAAGAGGTGCTAGTGGGAACAATCAAAGTTGGGAAAAAGAGTCAGGGATCAGCGCGAACTGGTCGGCTTGGCACAGCTAGAGACCCCGGCCAGCGGAGGGCGGCAGCTGGGGAGAGGTGAGCGGAACCCCCGCCGCGCCCACATGTCCCGAGCGGCCGGGTGGAAGGCGGCCTTGTCGGCCCGCAGCGCCTACCTCCCTCGCCCCGCGCCCCCTCACCTCCTCACCCAGGCCAGTCCTCCTTACGCCGACCGCACCGGGAGCAGGAAGCGTTGCCTCCACAGCCCCACGGACCAACTGCCCAGGCCGTACGTGCCCGGTCGGCCGTACGGAGACGGCGCCGTCGCCGCCGCCGGACATGACGTCAGGGCGCGCCGGCCGGGGTGGAGCGCCTCGGAGGCGCAGGACTTCTAGCTCCGGCCCCAGGGGACGGGACCACGCAGAGAACGGCCAATGGGATGCCTAATGGGGCGTGGCCACGCCGGTTCTCTGGCCGCCGGACCCGCCTCCCAGAGTTGCCTAGCAACGCCAAGCTGGGCGCCCGGCCTCCACCCGGCTCTGGCCGAGTCCCGAGGTTCCGGCTGCGGTTTGTCGGCCGCGGCGCGCCCCCCCATCTCCTGCACAGGAAGCGCAGCCAAGACGCAGACGTACATTTCACCTCTTTATTGGTAGGCTCGTGGGCTTACACTTCCCCAGCCAAAACTGAGGAGCCCAGAGACCTCTCGGAGACCCCAGACTCTGCACGCCCCGCTCCACCTTCGATCCTCAGGGCAGGGAAGGCTTCCAGTGCGCCCCGCCCTGGCTTGGCCTGCCCGACCCCGCGGTCAAGTGGAGCTGCAGCGCCTGGTGTACTCCTGGATGGAAGCCTGGAAGTACGCCGTGCTGTTGAGATCTGGGCGGCAGAGGATCACATAGCACTTGGGCAGGAAATAACCGCTGAAGCCGCCGCTCAGGCAGCTCAGCGCGGCCAGCATGGTGACAGCCGGCAGGTACTTGCCCTGGTAGACGCTGGCAGTGGTGAAGAAGGCGATCCAGGACACGAAGTTGAGGAGCAGGCTGAAGGTGACACATTTGGCCTCGTTGTAGTTCTCTGGCAGGTCCTTGCCTAGGTAGCTGCAGGCAAAGGTGCTGACCGAGAGGAGGCTATTGTAGATGAAAGCCAGCACGAAGCCCAGTGACTTGGCCTCTGTGCAGTCAAGCATCACCAACTGAGGGAAGCGCTGGTATTCCCTGGTGGGCAGTGGGGTCCACACTGCAAGCCAAGTTAGGCAGATAAGAAGCTGGGCTGTTGAGCTGATCACCACAAACAGGCCAGCACCATGGTGTTGGACCCAGGCACGGTAGAATATGGGTAGCTTGGCAGAAAACTTGAAGATGAAGACCAGTTGGAAGGAGCGGATTGTCAGGCAGGATAGGAAGATGGCAAGACCGAGGGCAAAGAGAGTCTGACGTAGCAAGCACATGATTAGTGTGGGCTTCCCTAAGAAGCCATAGAGGCCACAGCTGCCCACTGCCAGGGAACCCAGCATGAGGAAGCACAGCTTGCCCCCAGCTGACCTCACCACAGGGGTCTCTAGGTGCCAGGCAAACAGGCCAGCAGTCCCAACCACCACCAGCAGCAGCAGTGTATTAGCTGCCAGCAGCACCCAAGAGACAGGCTCATGCCAAGCCAAAAACACCACGGTGCGTGGGAAGCAGGTCTGGCTTCTCTTAGGTGCCCACTCTTCTTTCCCACAAGGCTGGCATCTGTGCGGGTCTGGGAAGGAAGGTGGAGAGAGCTCCTGAGATCCAAGTGAGTAGAGCAGGAAAGGAAAGGGAGGCCATGCAGGCCTGCAAGATGCTGGGAGGGCTATACCACAGCAGCTGGGCTCTGCTGGGCACAGCGACATGGGTATAGCCCTGAGTGGGGCCCCAAGGCCACATGTTTCCTAAAGATGCCTGTGTTAATTACAGATTCTGGAGATACACAGGTAGGTTCTGTATGGCTCATGATCCCAGAAGGGGTTTGCAAACCAAGAGGTCCCTAGGGAGGGCCTTACTCTGATAGCTCTGCCCACATGTCAGTGAGGCTGTGATTCAATGGGACCAGCCAGCCCCAAAGGAAGGGCATTTCCATCTCTCTCCCCAGCACTTCCACTAGCAAAACCCACCTTCCTGAGCTGCCACTCTGTGGTTTCTCTGAGTCTTGACTCTCTGAGGACAGAAGAGATGCATTCCCATGCCCACAGAGACCGTAAAAGGAAAGGATGCGGCCCCTGGTGTACAGCTCTGGACTGAGCCCTTAACTACTTAATTTGCTCTCTGATCTTGACCTGGCACCACTGGGTAGAGTACGCTGTTTTTCCTGCTACAGACATGCTTCTATCTGCATTCAGGCCAAGCTCTCCAAGGTGCTGGCTGTCTTTGGCATGGACAATAGAGGGACTTCATACAGACAGCATGGGAGGGTACAAAGGGAATGATAGCTACATCTGTTTGGATAAAGAGGTTGAATTTAGGATAAGACTGCATCTGTAGAAGTTGGGTTTAGAGCTCTCTAATAAAGGACACAGCTAGGTCTGAGGCTTTCAACTGGTTGTTTCTTTCTGCTTTGTCAGAATTCAGACTGGTGGCAGGTATCTTCCAACCTGCACCTAACTGGCAACAAAGTGATCAGGGCCCTGGTTCTGCACATGTGTGGCCCAAGGGCAGTCCTTTCATCTGTACAGACCCCAGGAGCTCCAGGTCGTGTGCCCATTTGCTTCGCCACTCACCACTCTTGTTGAGGAAGGTCCCAGCCTCACAGGGCACACACTCGAAGCAACAGTGGTGGACACCCACAATCACTTGTGCATGCCCTTCAAGGCAGTTGCTGGAGCACACAGATGTCGGCACCTGCAAGAAGCCACAGGTGCTCTGCAACCACATGGAGGAGCCCAAGTCAAGGGACGTTCACATGCAGAATGGAAAACAGAATCTCTGTCCCTCTGCCCTGCTGGTTCACTCCCAGGGCAGAGCCCCTGGTTGGATGAATCAGCAGCAATGGGGCCTGCTAGCCAGTCGAGCTTCCCTGGCAGGGCTGGGGAGAGCCAGAGCAGCCTGGTACCTGAAAGCCCCACTCCTGCCCTGTGTAAGCTGCGTCAGCATCAACCCCAGGATCCAGGCTGCCCATAAGGCTGTCACCTGGTTAGTAACCACATCCCCATTACCTGGTTGTCCTTTCCATGCCACTGGATTTTGGTCTTATTTATGTCAAGCCTAACTGGAGACCATCTGGAGGAGCCAATGACCTGGAAGGTCCACTTGGGGCCACTCCAGTCCCAGGCAATTATGTCATAGCTGCTGAGGGGGTCCCTGTTGTCATTAAATGTCACAACGTCCTCGTGTAGAAGGAAATTCACCTTGTGGATCTGCTCCAGAAGCTGAAACAAACAGAGATCATGGAGCCACCATAGACGACATAGGCTGCTCTTCCTCGACCCTCCAGACCTGGACAGCCCAGGAAACAAGTACCTGGGGCCTTGATGGGCTTCTATCTGGGTGGTTTCAGCCCATCTGGAAGTTCTAGTCCCTTCCTCAGAGCCCCCTTCCCTCCTAGAAGGCCCCTTGACCTTCACAACCAGTCTTCTGAATTTACAGCGATTTTTAGCCATGGACCCAAGGCATGGTGGGTGGCAGGAGCCAAGGTTCAGGGAAGAGAAGCCTAAGAGAAGGGATCAGCCCTCTAGTTGGTGGCCTTTGCCCCCGACCTCCAGCACTTACGGTGGCCAGAGAGTGGCCTCTCTGCTTGCCTCAGGAAAGCACCCTCACTTGGGGTACCAGGAGCTGGGCTGCCTTACCTGCCCAGGGTAGACTTGGCCCCTGGAACAGGCTCCTGAGGTGCAGCCCAGGAGCTGGTGGAGGCCATGGGCCACGGCATAGACAGCCCGGTATACGTTGTACGAGTTGCTCATGGCGAATGCTCCGAACGTGGGCATCTCCTGTGCCGTGAACGCCTGGCACTCTCTGCAGAGCTGGTTGCTGCTGCACCAAGAGCCCCTGGGGCAAGGCCCCTGGATCCCCTTGTCTGCCCGGACATAGGCCTCTTCAAACTCCTTCAGGCCAGGGACAGTCCTCTGCTGGATGGCCACGCCCAGCACTGTGCCGATGCCCCAGATCCCGGGCACGCTGCTCAGGTGTGTGGAGATGGCCCAGTCTTCTGAGGCAATCCACACCTTGGCAGTCAGGTTGGCCAGCACCACAGACTCAAAGAACACCCTGGCCGGCTGCCTGCTGGAGAAGACGACCACGACGGTGGTCCTCGCCCAGTCCAGGCGGCTCATCATGTTCCACATGCTGTCATCGCCTGGCCGAGCAGAGGAGGGCACAATGCCCTTGAAGGCAATGCAGATGCCCTGCTGGGTGCCCTGGTTCTCCAGCGCCTGCACCCCCAGCTGCCCGTACTCGTCGTCGCTGCCCACCAACGAGATCCAGACCCACCCAAAACTCTGCAGCAGCAGTACCATGATCTCCACCTGGTACTTATCACTGGGGATGGTGTGCAGAAAAGAAGGGTACTGCCGCTTCACGCCAAGCGTCTCGCTGCTGGGCTTGTAGCTGATCTGTGGGGGTTCAGTTCAGCGAGGTCAGTGGCAGCAGCCTCGACTGAGGGTCCCCACGGTGCCGGCCCTGTGCTGGGCACAGGAACCCAGGGAGGACAGAGACAAGGCCCTGGCCCTGGTTCTCAAGGAGAGCAATACTTGACATGAGACTGACAAGTTACATATGGAGAAGAGGGCAGGCCCCGAGGCAAGGCTTCTGGGAGAGGAATGGGAATCTGCCTAGTGGACAAAGAGGACAAA